>NC_137775.1:117443480-118692647 GCF_963455305.1 Plecotus auritus
GTTATAATATCAGCACTGTTCTGATCCATCAAACCCTGACGTGAATACAAGTTCAACCTTTAAAAATAAACAAATAAAAAAAACTATAGAAAATATGAGATGTTTATATGGAATGTTCCTTAGGATAATATCTTTAAAATGAGACAAATTCTCTGTGGAAATAATCTAGCCTGTCTTTCATGAAATTCTATAACATTCTGATGGTGCACTTAAATGTCTGTCATTAAACCATTTATTGCTGCGTAGGTGGCTAGTTATAAAACATTTTGAGACATAAAAAGGTATAGCTATTCTGGACCTATAACAACATGTTTATTTTGCACAGCTCATTCTATTCAATATGTGTAGCCCCCTTAATAATGTTAAATAATTACTAAGGAAAGCAGAAGAGTGACAAATTATGGGGTTTGTAGGCAAAGATACAAAGAGTACATTTTCAGAGGCTATTTGAAAATGTACATGGGAGCTGATCAGGGTACAGACAACATAGTAAGAAAAGCCTTAGAAAAACTTCTCTGATCTTTGAATTAGCAGTGGTCCTGGGTAATGCTCTTTGTCCAGAGAGCTTGTGAGCTTAAGTCCCTAGAAAAGATCTGTAGGACATCTCACTAAAAAATAGCAATTGTAAATACTGTATGTCTTTAAGTCTTTATTTCCAAACTTAGGTTCATGGTTATATAAAAAAACTCAAGCAAATTCAAAATGAAAAAAAAAATAGTTTATGTACTATTGATATTATGTACAGAGATTCTGATTCGAATCAATATAACTGGATCTATGAGATACTTAGGCATCTTAATATTGGAACTTTGCTGCATTTGTTTTAAAGATATCTTAGGGAAGAATGGATATTTGCTGACTCCCTCCTTAGCATTCATTTCCTCTTTCTATTGAGAACCTCATTTTCTATAGGAGAACTCACACAGCCCCACTACAAAGCAGCGATATGATTTGAATGGATAGATCCCACCACCAGGTTAAGTTGAGCAGGGCATCTGACACCTAACCACAGTGATTAGTTCAGGGATGGGCATGTATCATGTTTTAACCAATGAAATGCCAGAGATTTACTAAGAACTCCTATGAATAAAGTTTCCTTTTTCTTCTGTAGTGGCTTTAAAACTTCAGATTACAATGTAAGAAGAATGTGAAATCTATTAATGCCACCAAGAGAGGATCTAGCATGAAACTGAGTCCAGCACCTGGAGGAGGACAGAGCTGCAAGAATCAAAATGGAGTTGGTGTCCCTATGTCATCATGAATGTATGAATCAAGACTTCCCAATAGCTTAAAATCAAACAGTCTATGGGCAATTCAGTTGCATGAATCTATATATACCTCCACATTTTTTCTTTTTAAATCCATTTTGGTTCAGGTTTTCCATTATTTGTAACCAAAAGCTTCCCAGTCATTACAGGGAGGTAATCTGGAACATCAGAGGAAGTATTGGGTTCAGGAGGCCTGAGTTCTGGATTAGTAATACCAGTGAGTATTTGTATGATTTTAAGCAAGTTCTTTAACCAAATCCTTTGATGATTTTAATCATGAGTAAAAGGAGAGCAGTAGTTCTAGATGCTTTCTGAAACACAGCACAGAATGTTCACTAATTCTACTCCTCTTCCTAGGCACACACAAGTGACTACGTTTTCTAGTCTCATGTGCAGTTTGGTTAGGGAATTATGACTCAGTTCTAGACACTGGGATATAGAGCAAAGTGATAAAACCTACGTCAAGGTGTAGCCTTTTAAAATATTTAATATGATCCCAAAGTTCTCTCTTTCCTTTCTGCAGCGACTGTAAGGGTAAATATTAAGGATGACAGAATCCTAGATCCCTGAGTCTTTATTAGGAGGGCACCATCCAAAGGAGCTGCTCAATCCACATGAGACTCTGGGTGAATAAGAAATAAATTTTGTTTAATGACAGAGATTTGGGAGTTTTTTATAGCACTTAGCTATACACTACGATTTGTTTTTCATTTTACTAACTAAATATAAATTAGGATGGAGGTATTAAACTATGCATAATTTCAATTTACATTATCAGTCACATAATGTTGAATCAAGGCCATTTTGTCAATGCAATTAACAAACATTGTCTTTAATGTTTGTCTTTTTTCCCCCCAGGATAACCTGTAATGGTTGTCAAGGTAACTGGGCATCAGAAATATACTACTACATGAAGCACCATATTTCTTGACCATTATCAGTTCTACAAATAAATGTTCATTGGTGAAGCAGAGATCCAGACACTGTGATGATCAGAAACACATTGGAAAGTCGTCAGGTTTTATAGATAGTTTATGCAAATCAGGTTGAAAACTAGAGAAAGAGAATTTTGAATGAATTAGGTAGATTGGAGTGTGATGATTTAGGGTGAAGTAGTATATGCATCCTGTGGATGGGCCTGAACCTGTTCCTCAGCAGGTGAAAAGCGACAGCAGAACTTTGAGGAGAGAATATGGCATGATTAATAGGGACAGGCCAAGAATATTTTCTAGGTCAAAGTTGAGCAACCCATTCCATTGACCTAAGCAAGAGGCAGCATTCAATTAATAACTGATTACTAAACCAATCTGGAAACTTTAGATCAGTCTTCTAAATTTTGTCTTTCCTAACCAGTCCCACATGTTTGCCTATAACTCTACCTCTTAGACACAAGGAATAATCTACTATGTAGTGCTAAAACTGGATCCTCCCAATTTCTTTGTTTCCCTCCAAGATCCTGCCCCCATTAAAACTCGAGCTAATTGTACATAACTTATTCCTGTGTCTCCCAACCCAAACCCACAGGGAGAAAAACCTTCCTACTTCTACTTATTTTAGAAGTGATGTAATTACAGTATAAACTCAAGAGCAGCTCTGGATATATATATTCTCCATAAAAATAGTAAACTTCTTAAGCAAACTATCTTATTTATTTGGTACTCTTTATCAAATAGCTATTCCTATTTTTTTCTTTTGGCATGTCAAACTTTCATTAAAGATTTCTGAATAAGTAAACAAATTAAATTCCAACACAATTATATTTATAGATGGGTTTTCTGTGTGGGTGAGAGAGTGAGTGAGTGTGAGTGTGTGTGTGTGTGTGTGTGTGTGTGTGTGTGTGTGTATTTCTTTGGAAGGGTTTACAGGGGAACACAGATTTAAGATAAAGTTTTGTCAACTGCTAGAATTCAGGTCAAACTGGAAATTTCTTATATGTTTACAAGCATCTATTTGCATGGAGTAGAAGGAGAATATGAAGAGAATCTTTTTCTTTACCCATGTCTATGGTCTTGTATCTAAACTCAGTACAGTGGGCCAGCTACAGACAGAAGCAAGAATTGTTTTCACGATGATTCTCTGAGACCTGGGTATACATGTAGTCCTTCTCCAAAACCCAATAACAAGCTCTGATATAGACACAAGGAAGAAGCCTCATCACTTAAGATCTGAACAAATATAGCTATACCTAAGAGAAGATATTGAGAATAGACTACTACTTTGGCAAACGTGGAAGCCTAAGGCTCTAGAAGTTTTGGGAGACATCCTCCTGCTCTCTCATTTTCCCACTCTTCCAGAGATATATATATTGTCACTGCAGGCATGAGTTATGGTGCTGGCAAAAAGGGCACCCTGAAGAGAATTCTCAAGGCTGCATGAGCAATAATGAAATCTGGAATAGAAGAAGTGAAAAGAGTCTTGGTGAGTTATTGTGAGACATCCCAGATGGACTCCCAGAAGTGACCTGGAAGACTCTAAATGGGGGATGGAAATCCTGCATGAGGCGGATTAGGCATGAATCAGAGAAATCTGAGTTGTTATTATATAAGTTCCTTTGGGCCCTCAAGCTATGACAGCCCCTAGGCAAACTTGAATTACATATATAATAAAGAGCAGTTCAACAATAAAGTGTCCAAACAAATGTTTCAGACAATATAAGGGTTTGTTAATGTCACAAAAAAATTCTTCTGTACAGTAAATAATCCTCTACAGGTCCTTTCTTACCCCTGCCCATATAACAAAAGAACTGCCTTAATTACAAGTGAATGTACACTTTTAACTGTACACTTTGTTGACATGAAGTAGAAAATATCTTTTACAAAATTGGAATTATCATCTGACCTTCCTAACATTTTCTCATTTCAAATATGCCCAAAACTTAAATGAGTAGAAATTGAATTACTGACTGAAGTGAACACTGTCAGAGCTTTACCCAGATACCCTAAGAATGTCTTCATGGTTTCTGTGCACCTCTCCTGGCTTCATTAGTTTTTGCTTCCTGAGGCCAGGATCTGCTACTCTTTTCCAGAATATTGCCACCCTTAGGCTACTTGGGCTTTGCCCTCCCTCACAGAGAGCTGGGAGTTTGCCTCTTCCACTCCAGGTAGCCCTTCCTAAGGATTTGCAAGGTAGGGGTTATAGAAGCTCAAGTCCCTTGCCTCAGGTGAGGACAAAACTGTGCAGCATCCACTCCCACATGGCATTCCTCTGCGGGGTCAGCCTGGGTAAGTCCTTGTCTGCAAATGCAGCATGCTTTGTTTCCTCCCCTCCCCCTCCTGCTTCTCTCACTTCCTTACTGAGTTCTCTTGGGAACACTTGGGTAATAAATCACTGATATATAAGTAAATCCTTGCTTCAAGGTGTGCTGCTGGAGACTCCGTCTTAAGACTGTCTTCTAAATAGAAAGGTATATAAAGAAATCCCAGGACTCAGAAGGGGAATATGACAGGGAGTCTCACAAAAAGGTGGTTTAACCTATTACCATCCGAACATGATTTTAAGGAAGACTGTAAAAGCATTTTGCTTGAGTATTTGACTGCCACTAATATTGGAAATGCCAACATGAGTGACTTATTCTGTAAGCTCAGGGCCCTTGCAGGTTCACTATATCCAGTTACTCCAGGAAAGAGGCATGTGTAGCTCAAACCTTCATCTCCACCACCAAAATCACCCAGGATTCTGAATGCTACTAGATCACTGTGGTGTTGGGGAGGAAGGTGAGTTCAGATTTGTCAAATGTTGACCTGAAGAATCCACTATGTTTAGGGAGATGCATAGATTATTGGTGGCATCTACTTATTGCCAGACACAGGCTGGTCAGTGTTTGGGGTCAGAATGCTTTCACTTTGGTTTGCTTTTGAAGCAGAAAGCAAGCAGCACAAAGGGTATACATGAGATTAGGATATAGACTAGTGGCTGCAATAACTAGGAGGCACACCCAGAGTTGGGGGATCTCATCCTCCCAAAGGGAGGAATCAGCAGGTCAGAACAGCTCTGAACGGTGGGTTCACTCTTTGCAATTGATACCATTTCAGACTTAATGAGGGATTCCCCGTAGTTTACCCTAACACCACTAAATAAGTTCTTGCTGTGCCACAGTCAGATAACTGAGTCATTTCTGTGCTTCGTTTATTGCTATGTCACTGAGCCTCACTGAAGTTTTAGTGCAACAACCTGGCTATATTCTACCATAGACAAGTTTTTTTTTTTAAGTAAACAACCCATTTAAACCAACTTTGGTGGTAGCAGTTATTGCTTAACTAGAGTTACTTAAAGAGGCCTGTATAGACCTATGGAGGGAGCAAAAATCTTATATCCTCCTTTGCATCATATAAAAGATGATCTAGTGATATCAGATGATGACAAGAATTGGGGTTAGGCTACAGATACCCTCAAACTCAAGTAAGATACAGATCCCTTTGAAAGGAAGTATTCATGCTATCTTAGTTTGAGTCTCCTCTAAAAACAGACCCTAGGACAAGAACAAATGCAAGTAGTTTAGGGAAACCAGTAAAGGAGTGGAGAAGTGTTACAAGAAAAGGAAGACAATCAATTAGAGGTGCACTATTAAGTCAGCTATTATGTTGAATGACTGGAGATATCCCATCTGAATTATTCTACCAAGTTGAAGAAGGGCTGAGATATTTATCAACCTTCCTTGTCACTCACTGAAGATTGCTCCCTACGAGTGCTAATGCCCCAGCACTTCTAGCCTGCCACAAATAGATAGGCAGGATTCTGGCAAAAAACCTCAAACAGAGATGCACATAATTGAAAGTCACTGAAGCACAATGAAGTAGTTTTGAGAGAATTGCAAAATGTGTATTGTTATACACCTGTTTACCTAGAAACTGAGTTACAAGGAACATATCAGTACAATTGGCCCAAGTAAAGAGTAATGACAACTTTGCATTTGAAGCATACCCAGGATGTACAGGGAACTTCAATGTTCACGGTAGATTGACTTTCCAACAGTTCTCAGAGAATGCATGGTAACATATATACTTAAATGGAAAAAAAATGAAGTCAGCTAAAAACCCAGCACCCCTTTATGATAAAAACTCTCAGCAAAATGGGAATAGGGGGGTTATTCCCCCAACATAATATAGACCATATATGACAAACCTACAACCAACATCACACTCAATGGGCAAAAACTGAAAGCATTTCCCTTAAGATAGGGATGTCCGCTTTTACCACTCTTATTCAAAATAGTACTGGAAATCCTAGCCACAGTGATCAGACAAGACGAAAACATAAAAGGCATCCAAAGTGTAAAGAAGGAAACAAAACTGTCATTATTTGCAGATGACATGACATTGTACATGTACAGAAAACCCAAGAAACTGCTAGATTTAATAAATAAATTTGGCAAAGTAGTAGGATACAAAATTAACACCCAGAAATCAATGGCATTTTTATACACCAATAAATAACCCTCAGAAAGAGGAAATAAAAAAACAATCCCATTTACCATTGCAACAACAACAAAAAAATAAGATACCTAGGAATAAACTTAACCAAGGATGTAAAAGACCTGTATTTGGAAAACTTATATGACACTGAAAAAGGAAATAGAGGAAGACATAAAAAAAGTGGAAGCATATACCGTGTTGAATGATTGTAAGATTTAACATCATTAAAATGTCCATCCTACCCAGAGTAACCTACAGATTCAATACAATCCCTATTAAAACCACCAATGAATATTTCACGGATCTAGAACAAATATTCCAAAATATATATAGAACAAACAAACAAACAAACAAACAAAAACCCAAATAACTTCAGCAATCTTGAGCAAGAAGAACAAAGTTGGAGGGATCACAATACCATATGTCAAAGCCATTGTAATCAAAACAGCCTGGTACTGGCACAAGAACAGGACAGAACAGAGACATCAGAAATTGACCCATGCCATCATGCTCATTTAATATTTGACAAAGGCGGTAAGGACACACAATGGAATAAATAGTGTTGGGAAAACTGGACAGGTACATGCAAAAAAATGAAACTAGACCACCAACTTATACCATACACAAGAATAAACTCAAAATGAATAAAAGGCTTAAATGTAAATCATGAAACCATAAAAATGCTAGAAGAAAAAATAGGCAGTAAAATCTTAAACATCTCACGTAGCAGTATTTTCACCAATACATTGCTTAGAGAAAGAGAAACAAAGGAAAAAATAAACAATTAGGACTACATCAAACTAAACAGCTTCTGCATGGCAAAAGAAACCATCAACAAAATGAAAAGGGAAACTAATATTTGCCAATGATACATCTGATAAGGGATTAATGTCCAAAATATATAAAGAACTCATACATCTCAACACCAGGAAGACAAACAATCCAATTAAAAAATGGCCAAAGGACCATTCTCCAAAAAGGACATACAGATGGCCAATAGACACATGAAAAAATGCTCAATGTCACTAATCATCAGAGTTGCAAATTAAAACAAAATGAGGTATCACTTCACCTCTACCAGAATGGCTACCATCAATAAATCAACAAGCAACAAGTGCTGGCAAGGATGTGGAGAAAAGGGAACTCTGCTGGTGGGAATGCTCACTGGCACAGCCACTGTGGAAAACAGTATGGAGTTTCCTCAAAAAAAGCCATTTGACCTAGCAATCCCGCTTCTGGGAATATATCCTAAGAATCCTGAAACACCAATCAGAAAGAATATATGCACCCCTATGTTAATAGCAGCCCACTATATAATAGCTAAGATCTGGAAACAGCCCAAGTGCCCACCAGTAGCTGAGTGGATAAAAAGCTGTGGTACATTTACACAATGGAATACTATGCAGCTGTGGCAGCATGGATGGACCTGGAGACTATTATGCTAACCGAAATATGTCAGTTAGAGAAAGACAAATATCACATGATCTCACTTATAAGTGGAATCTAAAGAACAGAATAAACTGACGAACAAAATAGGTGCAGAGGTATGGATGCCTGGACAGAATTACAGATTTCACTTGGGGAACAGGGGAGGCAGGAAGAGATTAACCAAGGAACATATATGCATAACCCATGGACACAGATAATAGCAAGGGGAAGGCCTGGGGTGGGGAGAGGATTAGGTGAGGGGGGGCATAATGGGAGAAAATGGGAGACATCTGTAATACTGTCAACAATAAGGTAAACATTTTTTAAAAAGAAAAAATGAAGTCAGCTGATGGGTTTGATAATGGGTATGGGTTTTGCCATAACTATGTGTTAAATCTGTAGCTCCAAAATTTTAATAAAATATACTTAAAGCACATAAACCCTATGTGGTAGAAATTACATTCGTTGTAATTAGTAAAATCATTACACAAAACTTTAGAATTTTAAAGTAGGCTTGTATAAAGATAATTTAGTTGAAACTGTTTTTAGTTTAAAAAATGTAGAAGCTAAATGAGAAGAATATTTTAATATCACTGTAGCTCAATAATATTGCACTACCAGAACATTTCTAAGTCAAAATTCTTGGTTGCCAGCCTGAAGCCAGAGACAAACTTGAGCTGATCTAAGCAGAAAAGGAATTTATTAAAGGATATTGAGTAGCTCTCATCATTGTGGGAGAGGCTGGAGGACAAGATTAAGAAGTTACACAGCCAGCCATACAGCATGTCCCAGACACGCAGGAAAGCGGGGTCCCTGTGGACACTAGTGCCTAACAATACAGTGGAGGTTGCAGGCTCCAAAACTGCTGGCAAGCCCATGTGCCTGGATGCCACCTGCAGCATTAATGGCATGGCTCCTTTAGGAACTTGCTCTTGCTGCATCTATTCTAACAGAGTGCCTGTCTTAGTATATGTACTATAAGTGTTCCTGATTATATGTGGTTTCAAACAGATCAGAATAAGTTTTAGTATATGAAATATTAACCATTTGGGAATGACCTGTAGATAATTTTATGGGAATGCTGTAATGAAAACAGATGCTTCACTTTTCATAAGAAAACTGCTGACACTGTAAGAGTTATTTCAAACCCACAATTCTTCAGTTAAGGAATCACAAGCCTGAAATCAGAGATTTTGTTTAAAAAAAAAAAAAAAAAAAAAAGCCATAGCTCCTAAGGGAGTCTCACACACCTTTTCCAATTTGGCTTCAATTTCTTAAATAAGTGAATAAAAAACGCGGCCAAGTTGGAGCACTTTTAGAGGCAATTGCAGAATATGCGAACCTGCTTTTTGTCGGTGTGTTTATCTTAGTCCCAGGCCATTCAGCTTCCAAAAGATTGTCGGCCCCTGTGGTGGAAGGCGGGATTCCACCTCCCGGCACCTACATTTCATAGAACAGCACTCGTCTCATTCTACTTCGCTGGCGATAAAAACACCTTACACTATTCCGTTTTCCCTGTCTTCCCTCAACACTCTCCCCTAGTACCTCTACCCACGCCTTTCACTCCGCTAGAAATCTCCTCGCTCTCCCACTTTCACGCTCCAACCCCATTTCCCCACTTCGACCCCGATGAGCGCGCGGCTCCAGAGAACACCCAGAAATGGGCGAAAAAATTCTGCGCACGCGCACTAAACTCGCGCCGCTTGGCCTCTTGGGTACGGTTGGCTGGTTTCTCAGTCCCTGATTCGCGGAGGCTACGGTGTGGGAACTCTCGCGGTATTTGCTGTGGACGGCTAGTGGGCTGCTTGGGCTGCTTCGACTCCTTTTGTCGTCCGCGCTTCTGCGTTGCCCGGAGTGTCGGCCGAGCAACATGACTTCCGCTCTGGAGAACTACATTAACCGTATCCTCTGGCGGCCGCCGCCGGCGCTGGCTGCAGCCGTGGTGAGGCCCACGCTCGACCGGAGAGGGCCTGGGCCGAGTCGGCGGGCGGTTGGGACTTCCGGCCACTGCGTGACCCGGGTTCGGGGGTTAAGGATCCGGGACCCACCAATCCCGCGCCCGCGGCACTAATGGGCCCAACGCGCCTTTTCATTTTAACCTTTAAAGCATGTGATTATTCTGAACTTTTCCCTGTCTGTAGAAGTCATCGATTTATTCATCCTTCCTACTTCCTTAGGGCCTGTGCCGGCAAGTTGGGGAATAAAAGAAACAGTGGTCCTACCGATGACGATATTGTTGTAAATCCATGTGCTGCACTTGTTTTATTCGTAGGCTTGGCTCATTGTCCTGCCCCTTTACCACCCGAAGTCTCAACTTCTTTGTGGATAGAATGGAAATAAAGCTGGGGCTCGTCGCAGGGGACACATAACTTTAGAAAGCCTCCGGGAAGTCTCCAGTGCTCTGTGCATGTGTGACAGTTTTAAAGTCTCAGGGCAGAAACGCTACATTGTGGGGGTCGGGGGCGGGGGGGGGGGAGTGAAATACTAAAGACTTAATGCTGTAAAGCACATTTATTCCTGTGGCACTGATTACAGCTTTTCTTTTGAATTCCAGAAGCCAAGTCCTGGAAGACAGTGGCTTATCACGCTTGAAATCATTCATCATCAATTCAGCACTAATCCATTTTAGTTTTAGAGATGAGCACACAGGTCTAAGAAAGGGGGACATGCCTTGCTCAGAGTCAAAGGTACCCAGTTAGAGTACCAAACATCCCAGCTACTTTGAGACAGACAGGTTATACTTGATCACATATGGACAGTGATTTTTTTTCTGTCTTTACTTTTTCTAATTGCCACAAGTAATTGAAGAAGTTAGAAACTTCACGTTTTTATGTTGTGAATGTAGTGTTTGTGTTGAATAGTTGTATCTTAATTCTGTCACCTTTTCCCCAGTGATTCAAACCACTTCCTTACCAAGTTCTAAGTTTTCAGGTCGCATTCCCTAAAAAATGCTTTCCTTGATTCAGTTACCAGGAACTGTTGCTGTTATTACTTCTGATGGGAGGATGATAGTGGTAAGTATTTGGCATATTCATTCTCTGCTTTCTTGGAGGCTTATTGATTGTAAGTTTTTCTGTAGAAGCTCTGATTGGTAATGCCTGGGCACTGGAATGTTATACTATATACCTGCATTACAGTTTTCTTGTGACTTAGCTCTTTACCTGAAAGGTTACCCTGATCACATACAGAAAAGGATTTTCTTTTTCTATTTTTTCCTTTTCTAATTGTGTAATTATCACGAGGAAGTGGAGGAGTTAGAAACTTTTAAGTTTTTATGTTGTGCATGTAGTATTTTTTTCTTTATTAACAAATTTGAATATAAGTTAAAGGCTTCTAGGAGCTAGATTCTGCCCTCAGGGAGCATCTAGTATAGTATGCAGATATCTGTATTTCGTATTAATCTTTCCCAATATTTATCTCCTTTTCCATTCAGTACTCTGATATTCACTACATGAATCATAATATTTTTTTGAAAGTTTGTATATTCTTAGAATCTTTTTTATGATTAACATACTACATTCATGGAACATTTAAGGTGTGTATGGTGTTAATATTCTTAGACTCTTCTGATGTTGTATGACCTCTCTCTTCTGTAGGACAAATTATGATGATTGACCCTAAATTTATCTAATCTCATTTGTCTATCACAGTATCTCCTTTAATTCCAGAAAAATTTGGGATTCTCTCCTTGACCTCTTCCTTGATCTGAGGAATTTATTCCATAATTTTTGGCTACTTAATTATTTCTTCACTTATAATTCATACAGCTGTTTGCTTTCAAAAAAGTTTTAAGGCTACTAAACTCTCTATATTCTAACCGTATCTAATTTATATAATTTAATCTCTCATTTTTCCATTCTGCAGTTCTGTTTTTGTTTCTTGTTTTCTATTTAATTCTTGTGATTTTTCTCAGTAGGTTCTTAAGAGAAGATTACCAGTCAGAGTGTTAGATTTTGCCATTTATTAAATTACTAGAGGCCCAGTGCACGAAATTGGTGCACAAGGGTGGGTGGTCTCTTAGCCTGGCCTGCACCCTCTGCAATCCAGGACCCCTCGGGGGATGTCCGACTGCTGCAGTCAAATATCCCTCTCACAATCTGGGACTGCTGGCTCCTAACTGCTCACCTGCCTGCCTGCCTCAATGCCCCTAACTGCTCTCCCCTGCCGGCTTGATCTCCCCTAACCGCCTCAGCCTCGGACCCCGCCACCGTGGCTTTGTCCAGAAGGACGACTGGAAGATGTTGGGTCGACCTGGTCTAATTAGCATATTACCCTTTTATTAGAATAGATATTATCATTTAATCGTCAGGACAACTGGGTGAGACTATAATTGCCCTTGTATTCTAGGTTAGGCACCAAGCTCGGAAAAAGTGAGTCACTTTCCTAGAGTCACCTGTAATTAAGTGGCAGAACCAAACTGGGTCTTATTTCCTTCTTAATCAAGAGAACAATCATGTTTTCTTTTAAGCACCTCAGCTTATATTTTGTCAAGGACAGTTTGAAATATTTTATTTATTTATTTATTTATTTTTAAATAAATCTTTATTCAGATTATTACAATTATTTCTCCTTTTTCCCCCCATAGCTCCCCTCCACCCCTTTCCCACCCCACCTTCTGCCCTTACCTCCCCCCCACTGTCCTCATCCATAGGTGTATGATTTTTGTCCATTCTCTTCATGAACCCCCCATACCCCTTTCCCCCTGAGAATTATCAGTCCACTCCCTTTCTATGCCCCTGATTCTATTATATTCACCAGATTATTCTGCTCCTCAGGTTTTTAATTCACTTGATTTTTAGGTTCGCTTGTTGATAGATATGTATTTGTTGTTCATAATTTTTCTCTTTACTTTTTTCTTCTTCCTCTTCTTTAAGAATACCTTTCAGCATTTCATATAATACTGGTTTGGTGGTGATGAACTCCTTCAGCTTTTTCTTATCTGTGAAGCTCTTTATCTGCCCTTCAATTCTGAATGATAGCTTTGCTGGGTAGAGTAATCTTGGTTGTAGGTTCTTGCTATTCATCACATTGAAAATTTCTTGCCACTCCCGTCTGGCCTGCATAGTTTCTGTTGAGAAGTCAGCTGACAGTCGTATGGGTGCTCCCTTGTAGGTAATTAACTGTTTTTCTCTTGCTGCTTTTAATATTCTCTCTTTGTCTTTTGCTCTTGGCATTTTAATTATGATGTGTCTTGGTGTGGTCCTCTTTGGATTCCTTTTGTTTGGGGTTCTGTGGGCTTCCTGGACTTGTAAGTCTATTTCTTTCACCAGGTGGGGGAAGTTTTCAGTCATTATTTCTTCAAATAGGTTTTCAGTATCTTGCTCTCTCTCTTCTTCTGGCACCCCCATAATTCTGATGTTGGTATGCTTGAAGTTGTCCCAGAGTCTTCTTACATTATCTTCAACTTTTTGGATTTTTTTTTTTTTGCTTTTTGCTTTTTCGGTTGAGTGTTTTTTGCTTCTTTGTATTTCACTTCTTTGACTTGATTCTTGTGTTCCTCTATTCTGTTTCTGGGTCTCTGTATAATATTTTTTATTTCAGTCAGTGTATGTTTAATTTCTAGTTGGTCCTTTTTCATATCTTCGAGGGTCTCGTTATATTTATCGGCCTTTTCTAGGATATTCTTAAAAAGTCTTATAACTGTGGTTTTGAATTCTATGTCCAGTCGTTTGTTTTCCTCCATTTCTTTCGTTTGTGATCTGATTCTTTGACCCTGCATTTTCACTGATTCCCTGAGTTGGTAAGGTAGATATTTGTGCTAGGTTTCCAATATGGCCCAGTGGGTCTGCTTCCCCAGTTAACCTGAGGTGGACACTCTTGGTGCACCCCTTTGTGGACTGTGTGTACAGCCTTGTTGTAATTAAGTCTTTATTGTTGTTGGTATCACTGGGAAGAATTGACCTCCGGGTCAGTTGGCTGTAAGGATCAGCTGTGTCTATGCTGGGAGAAGCCCGGTGCTGGAGACAGCCCTATAGGATTAGACTTGCCAAATTGCAATAGCCTCTGTGCTCAGCTTGGATGGGGTGGAGCCTCAGTCTTGGCTTCCTGTCAGCCCCGCCCCTGCGCGCACGTGCACTTTCAGTCCTCCGCCTTCCCCGGCTCCCGAGTCTCCGCCCGAGAGTCCAGACTCCCCCGGTAAGAGCGTGGGTCCCCAGGGGTTCGCCCGGAACTGGGGTTCAGTGCAGTCAGAACTGGGGTTCAATGCGGTCGGAGGCTTCCTTCCCCCTTCCGCCAGAGGAAGTCAGCCAGGCTCTCAGCCGCCCTTCCTCTCTGCGCGCACAAAGCCCCTTTGCCGTACCTCCAATTCTCTGTGAGCTTTTCTCCTTCCTTCTAGTTGTAGAATTTTCACTCAGCCTGCTTTCCTGTGGTTCTGGATGGTGTCCGTTCTGTCTTTTAGTTGTAGTTTTGAAATTGTTGTGCGAGGCAGCAGTTTAGGTGTTTACCTATGCCACCATCTTGGTTTCTCTCTAGTTTGAAATATTTTAATCTCAACACTTCAAGAAGCCTGCTATTAACACATATTTACAAGTAGTTTTTTTTTTTTATTTTTTTCCAAAAACATCAAGTTTAAATTTTTCTATTGTTAAAAGTATATGTAATGAGTTGGAAAATTATTTTAATTTTATAAAAGAAGGGAAGCTTTTTAAAAACAGCATTTTGAGTACTAAAGTTCATTTGTTCTGCATTTCTTTCATGCATGGTACACTTGATAGAACAGTTATATGTAAAATGAAGCCAAAATGCTATGTATGTGTGTGATAACTATTTGCTAATTAGTTTACTATAGACAGTATTCCATATTTTGTTTTCTCTTTATTTCATTCTGATTTTATATATATCTTGAATTTCAAAACATGAAACAATTTAATAGGGAGCTTCAGAGATTTAAACAACCAAACAAATATAAGTTAATGTTTCTTCAAAAAATTGAATAGCCTCGAGTTATTGTACTGTGTTATGCCCATGTCTTCCCTTATTCAAAATCAGAAGTCTTCCATTAAAACTTTATCTGTATATTTCCTTCAAGGTCTGGCTCTAATTATTGCAGTCATGTTTGTATCTACCTTATTGCGTTATTAGTAGGATTGAATAAGTAAATGCATGTGAGGCCATGCATTTCTGCCAAAGAGTAAAGTACTCATTGTGTTAACTGTTAAGAACAGTTGAGGTTTATACAGCTTTATGGGACTTATCTGAATCTCTTAAGAATGTGAATTACATTTGCTTGTTCATAGTAGTATAGTAGTTCAGTTGTCTGTCTCTGAAGCTATCCTTTCATGGTTCAGATCCTAGCTCTGCTACTTTCTACCTAAGAAACCTTAAGAGATTACTTAACCTCCCTGTGCCTCAGTTTTTTTCCTCTGAAGTGGGAATAATTATATCTACTTCAAAGGAAAAGATTAGTTGAGATAATGTGTGCAGTGTGTTTAGCACAAGTCTAGTACTAGTATGTTGCATGAAGTGATACTGCTACATTGCAATAGCTGGTATATATGGTTCCATACATATATATACACACAAGGGTGGCAAAAGTAGGTTTACACTCCTGAGTGTGCAAAACACAGAGTTTATTCTTGTATTTTCCATACGAGCAATTGTAACCCTACTTTTGCCCAGCCTTGTATAATTTTCCCTTAAATTTCACTTGTTTTAGTTCGTGTCTGTAGAATGTTAGCTTCTGGATGGGCTTTTTTGCTACTTTCTTGGAAATACACTGGTACACTGGTGTCCTTTGTAAATCTAAGCAACTCTGCATACTAGTGAAATGTGTGGTGTAGTTTCTTTTACCCCTTAAAAAAACCAAGAGGTAAGTTTTGTGCCAGAATATTGGTAATTGTAAAGAGGAATTACATTTTATAGTGGACTTTTATATTTCTGTAGGAGGACCCAACAACTAAAATTATTGTCTGGTTAAATTTACATATTCAAGTAAACCTGAATACTTGAACTTTTCTTTTTACAGGGAACACTGAAAGGTTTTGACCAGACCATTAATTTGATTTTGGATGAAAGCCATGAACGAGTGTTCAGCTCTTCACAGGGAGTGGAACAAGTGGTACTAGGGTTGTACATCGTAAGAGGTGACAACGTGTAAGTGAAATGTGTCTTCTTTAAGGCAGGTTAAATATACTATAGGTGTACTGCCCTGCTATGTGGAGAGGAGGTTTTTATCTACTGAGATTTGTCCATATTTCTAATAGTTAAGTGGTCTGGATAGGGTTCAGAAAGGGCCTCGACTTACACTGAATAATTCATTAGGGAGGCTTCTTAGAATGTTCTTCCAAAATATCTCTAATTTCAGAGGAATATAAATATACTCCTAGGGTACCAAAGCTAAGGTTTGAAAATTTCTTTGAAATATTTTGCATGAACAATTTTAAATGATTCCTGCTATATAAATAGAGCTGAATTTATAAACAAGTATTTATCTATTACTTATTTTTTTAAAAAAAATTTCAGTATAATTGGCATGCTAAATATGTGCTTTGTCAATGCTGTGGCCTCAGTTAATTTGTAACACACTGATAGGGCAGTTTAAGAAGATATATTGTAGTGGTAGCAGTTTAAGAAAAGTCTGCAATAATATAGAACAAAGCTGTTCAGTAGACCTTTTGGGGTGGGGGTGGTGGAAATGCTATATAGCTGCATTAAGGTAGGTACCACTAAGGTGGGTACTAGCCGTGTATGACTGCTGAGTACTTGGAAAGTGGCTAGTGTGGCTGAATAACTGAATTTTAAATTTTATTTAAATATAATTTAATACATGTGGCTAGTGGCTACTGTATTAGTGCGTTATAGCAGCTAAAAGATTGTTGAATCAGTTTTCTAGTGAGTACTGTAGAGATTTAAAACATGGCTGGAATGCAGCAAAAGATGTATTAGCATCTCAGATTATTTGGGGCGACAGGTAAGATATAGAAGATGTAAGAATACCGTTCATTTGAATTGTTTATCTTAAGGAAAACATCTTTTGGATGGATAAATTACTGGATTTTTATCTAAATCAGGGGTTTATAAAATAAAGAGATGACTATTAGGTGCAAAGTTATAAAGTGAGCTGTAAAAAATAAGAAGGCTAAGGAGATGGGGCCCAGGTCCCCTGACCAGAACACACTGATTCTTTATATTGCAGCTCTACATAAAAATTGATTTTAAGAATCTCCTACATTAAAAAATAATATTTTTGAACTGCAATTTTAAAAAAATATAGATCTTTGCTGTAGACCCAGTGGTGTGCTGAAGCCAACTTATACTGGCTTTTGAAAGCAGATGGTTGTGTTTTCAGTTTTGTAAGCTGGTTGATTAATGTCTTGTTGGTAGCTTGATATCGGGCATAGTGGGAGTGTTTACACTATGGATGTCAGTAAATACTGTAAACCAGCCTCCCATTTTTTTCTTTGGAGAGCTGGTTTTAAAACATTTACCAGTATCCCACTGTCTTCCATAAGGATTTTAAATGACCCTAAATTTTTAAGGGTACAGTTTAGATTTTTGATTTGTTTTATTTTGAGAAAACAATATATTTCCCCAGAGTTTAGTACTTTTCATTATTAAAGGACTGAAGGCTTTATATAGTTTAAAGCAAAATTGGGCAAATTCTGTTTTTTTTTTTAAATATATTTTATTGATTTTTTACAGAGAGGAAGGAAGAGGGATAGAGAGCTAGAAACATCGATGAGAGAGAAACATCAATCAGCTGCCTCCTGCACACCTCCTACTGGGGATGTGCCCGCAATCAAGTTACGTGCCCTTGACCGGAATCGAACCTTTCAGTCCGCAGGCTGACGCTCTATCCACCGAGCCAAACTGCTTTTGGCTGGGCAAATTCTGTATTGAAAGTATTCATTTATAAAGAATTTACTCTCATTAAAACCAAACAAATTTAAACAACTGATTTTTAGTGGAATAATGTCTCACACATGTCTCTTGGTCTGGATGTAACAATAATTACATCTAGCTAGAAAGCCATGGCTTTGTTACTTAGCACAGCATTAATGAAATTAATGTTATAGGTATTATGTTTGTGTTTAATCATGGGAAAACTTACTGGCTGTAAATAGCCAATCACATAAAAAATAATTTTATTAGGTACCTAAGTACTTGTTGCTGCTATTATTTTTGTATATAAAAAACTACTTTTTGGTCTTGAATTTAAATCAAGCAAACTGACAAATCATGACAATTACTAATAAATATTATACACCACTTAAGGATTTAGTTCATTGATGTTACTGTTAGGTCGCCGAAGGAGGAATGCACAAGGCCAGAATGATAAGGGATTACAGATTTATTCGATCATTTACACACCAGGTGGCTGAGCCTGTATAGCTCCAGCCCCCAGTGACGGGAGTCAGTGGCTTTTAAAGGACTTTTGGCGGGCGTTTTCTGGGTGGAGATTTTTTATGCATACCCGGAGGGGAGATAATGGAATGTGGTCACCACAAGTGAAATGTGGTCTCAGCAAAGGGAATGTCCATAGTGAAATGGCCTGAAAAGCCAGTTCCGGGGGTTGGGGGGGGGGAATTTATTCAATTGCTCGATCAAACCTAACAGTTACTTAAATAACAGATGCTTTATTTTATTTAGTAGTGATTTTGTGATTCTCCCCTCTTCTCAGACCTCCCTAATATAGTCCCTAGAGTTGAAATCATAGGATTGGAAGTTTTGGGTTTTTATACCATACCTATCCCATTTGTGTCTTTTTCTTTGAAGACTTATGATCGAATCACACTATATGAAATATGTCCTTTAATATTAGTTCCTGTAATAATGTTGCCTTCAAATGATTTTTTTTTTGAGTTTTGTGACTTCATGAAAAGTTTGGTTTTCAAATTAAGTAGTTCTTTTTACTTTGTCCTCTCAGTTTTATTCAGAAATGAGATTGTTTTAACTCACTTTTTTTCTCCTCAACTAATTGCAGTGCAGTCATTGGAGAAATTGATGAAGAAACAGATTCTGCGCTTGATTTGGGGAATATTCGAGCAGAACCTCTGAACTCAGTAGCGCACTGAGGAAAAATCACATACATTGGACAGCTGTAAATCTTTGTACAGAAACTGATTATTCTGAGGATGATGTGTGGAATTTTTATAAATGTGTAATTGTGCAATTTTGACTGGATTAATTGTGATATGATATGTAAATTATAATATTTTTACATTTTGTTGAATAAAGATTTTTTTTGTCTAAATCATAGGTTTGGTAGCTTGGTTTTATTTTTCCATTAAATAGTGTGAAAATCTAACGATTATTTTGAGAATTTTTAGAAAATTTTTTTGATATTTTAATCTTTATGGAAAACTTGTTGAAAAGAGAAATGTGTATGCTGTATAACTCAAGCATAAAATACCACTAATAACGGTGCAGGATACATGTCACAGGAAGGTAAGTCTTGCTTTCCAGTTATCTGAACCCCCCCCCTCATTTATTGCACTGCCCTGGGGGCTGTTCCCTTGCACTTCAGAAGTGTGGGTAAAATGTATTTGGTTGAGAAAAGGAAAAATGCTTATTACAAAGTTGTATATTATCTGAAAAAAATCAATGCTATATAGTATTAAAAGCCATCTTGGTTCTTAATTTTAAGAATTGTGGAATTACTAGTATTAAAGGAGTTTTTGTTGTTTATAAATGTGAGTAAATAAACCTTAAGTTTGTGTTGAAGTAGTGCTTGCTATTGTCAACAACTTTCTATGACACTGGTTCCATAAACCTGGTTTCAAAAGAAGTACTTTAAACCTGGTTTCTAGAGCATTTCAGGCCTATCATTGGTTGATTATTTGAATGAGTCAAGTAATGCTCCTCATCTACAAATAGGCTGTTTTCTAAAACTCCTTGTACAATTGGTTGATTACATATTTTAAGGAATCCATAGAAACAATGTTATAAGTAGTTAGATACCCAGGCTAGTTCACAAAGATTATCATCCCGTGTTTAGGCCAAAGTGTATATCTGTACTGAAAAAAAATAAGGAAAAATATTTACATTATTATAATTTAAATAAAATTTTTAATGAAAGTGTTAAAAATAGCTATTAGCAAACTTTGTCAAGATGCAGATAGTAAATATTTTAAACTCTTGAGGGCCCATTTGGTCTATGTTACAGCTCGTGAAAACAACCATCTAATAAAAGGGTAATATGCTAATTCGACCAGATGTCCTTCAGGACAAAGCCACAGTGGCTGCAAAGGCTGAAGGCAGGCAGCCATGGCGGTGGCTGTAAGGGCTGAGGGCAGGCAGCTGCAGCAGAGACTGTGAGGGCTGAAGGTAGGCAGCCATAATGACGGCTGCCAGGGCCAAGGGCAGGCTGCCACGGAGGCTGGCGGGGCAGCAGCTGCTGGGTGATAGGGTGGCGCCTTCCCCTGATAGACCCGGTCGCCTCCCACACAGGGAGGCCAGAGGCAGCAGCAGTAGCTGGGGCGATGGGGGTGCACCTTCCCCTAATAGGCCCTGTGGCCTCCCGTAGAGGGAGGCCAGAGGCAGCAACAGTGGCTGGGGTGATGGGGGCAGCGCCTTCCCCTGGTCAGCCTGGTCACCTCCTGCAGAGGGAGGCCAGACTGCTGACATCCCCTGAGGGCTCCGGGACTGAGAGGGGGCAGGCCCGGCTGAGGGACCGCCCTCCCCCGCTCCCCGCCTGTCCCTGGTGTCTGGCCAGCCAGAGGGAGGGAAGCCCCGGTGCAGGGCCGAGGCAGAGGCGGTTAGGGGAGATCAGGCAGGCAGGCGAGCAGTTAGGGGCAATCAGGTAGGCAGCAGGTGAGCTGTTAGGAGCCAGCGGTCCCAGATTGTGAGAGGGATGTCCTACTGCCGGTTTAGGCCCAATCCTCTCCCTCAAGTAATGAGTTACCAATATGATGTATCATTTTGAAGTCTAAAATTATTTACAAAGATGTATTTTCTTGGTTGATGTCAGAAAAATCATCCCCAAAGTATGAGTTGGCTGTCTTTATTGATTGGTAGAGGAAATAAATGAAAATGTACCAAATGTACATGCAGTTCTTTACTCCTGGGTGCACATGGTAGGTTTTTATGCTCAACCAATTCAAGTTGGATATCTTTTTGCAAAAGCACTGTAAGGGAAACATAACTATAAGTGGTATCATTAATAAGCAGTGGCAAGTTTTTTATATTCTTTAATGAGACTTCTATTCTTACAGTTTTCTTATAAAGAGGCTCAAATCACTTTTAACCTATAATTACCACTTCTGTGCTTTGTGACTCAGGTACTGTACCCAACTTAATAATGAATCAAATTTTTCTTGGCATGGTATTCTCACTAAAGCATTTTGCAAATGGCAACTAACGTCAAAAAGGACTTAATTTGTTTCTTTTTAACGGAAAAGATACTATCTAAAATAATAATTTAAAACATTGTTTTCATGTTAAAACAATTTGATAAATGGCCTTACATGCTAACAGTTTCGGCTTAAATAATACAAATTTTGATTCCAGAGAATAAGAGATATTATAGATACACTTATTAATATTTGCTTTAAGCATCTCCTTTAACATCTTAATAAATTTTGAATTTTTAACCTCATGAGATATAAGAACTTTTAAGTAGTATTTAATGCAAATATAGGCTATGTCAACATTTTTTCTCAGACATGTAACACAGGATTCCCCATGTGGACAAGAAAGGAAACAATCCGTAATGGGATCCAAAACTACTTGTGTAGTAGCCAAAGTTACAAAGTAGTCTTTAACTGGCAATATAATGCATTCTGGGCCGTCTCCTTCAAAATTAGTATATAGTGTTTATTGAATGCATACCATGTGCCAGCTGTGATGTTAAGTGCTTAGAACAGTGACTATTTTACATATGGCAAAATCGAGGCTCAATAGGGTTAGGCGCCTTACAAGAGGTCACTTGTAATAGGACTCTGATTCAACCAGGTCTTTGTCTTCCTTACTGCTTTATCTGCACAAAGTATAATCTCAAAATTTCTTCTCTCAAGTAACTATCAAAAGCATAGTTGAAAGAAATACTTAAATGATCTAAGGCTATTCCCAAAGCTTCATATACAGGGTGGGGCACAAGTAGGTTTGTAGTTCATGTGGAAAATAATGTTAATAAATAATAATACAAAAATAAACTATTTCACATACAACTGTAAACCCAATTTTGCCCCAATATTCATTGTGGGCCACCTTTATTATAATTACCTGAAATACTTTAAATATTCTTGGCCCTACTCTCACTATTGTGGTTCAGTAGATATGTGAGCACAGGTGGTCTTTGTGAACAGATGCTGCCTCCTAGTGATCACTGCTTAGTTTTCTGTGTCCATAATGTTAAAACAAACAAAAAAACCCACAAAACAGATTTTTGAAATTTTGTCAGGGACATTTGTCAAGCCATTAATGCATGTTAGGTACTATGCTTGAAGCTATAGATATATCAGGGAACAATATTAACAAGCTGTTGTACTTGGGAAGCTTGTATATGTCTATAGTACCTCAGCCAAATCATCTTGACTATAAGATTTACTGTTCAAGGTCATGAGTTCATTAAATTTTCTCACTACTCTGGGATATAACTTATGGGTCTTGGATTCCATTTAAAGCAACTGAAAACTGTTTTTGAGTTTAATATAATTTGTATTGAACTTTGCCAGCCTTTTTTCTGTTTTAAGATTATAGAGTCTATGTAGGTTGCAAAACAAGAAGAATAAAGGCAAAATGGGACTTCACCAACAATTCTCTATCATTAGCCAACAGTATACATCGTTTGGTAATGAATGAGTTGAGAACTATTCTCCAAGACATCTTTCCTTAGGTTTAGCATTTAAAAATTTTAAAACATTCAATTTTTAAATTGATTTTTCTTATACCCATTACTTCTATACATTTTGTATATATTTCTCTTTTAAGCATCCTTTAATTTTATAGATATATTGCTTGCCTGAGGTGGCACAGATCAAGTATTGTTAAATGAGGATCAAAATCCCATCCTAGTGGTTTTTCAACTATATGATATAGTTTCTTCTCTCTTATCATCTTATACCGTACACATTTTTTAAAGTTTTATTTTTCCCATATACTACCTTTACAAATGCCACATGATAGAAATGGCACAATATTGTTATTACATTTGAAATATGTTAAAAGGAAAATAATCTAGGAGTGAAGGGGTGGGAGAGATCCCTGGAGGATATGACACATTTTGTCATGTATGTAAAACTAGAGTGTCTGTGTGGGAGGCTACGGCAGGAAAATAAAGTGTTTCTGTTTGCTGTATGAAAACTTTGTTTCATCTAATTTGTCTCATACCAGCTAAGTCATAGGTTATAATAATTTGCACTTCACAAAGAGGAAAATTCATAAGCATATGTTGCCAGAGTTTTGCATCTGGCTTATGTAGCATCCTATCTAATAAAGAGGGAATATACTAATTGACCATCACTCTGTCACAAAGATGGCTGCACCCACAGCTGAGGCCAAGTTCCCTTAAGGAGCCTTAACGAGCAATCAGCAGGGACCTTCCCCACCCCCGTGGGGCTTGACAGGGGACCTCAGGCTGTGCCCCCACACCCTGAAGGGCTTGACAGGGGACCTTAGGCTGTGCCCCCACCCCAGCACCAGGCCAGGCGACCTGAGGCCATACCCCCAACCTGGAGGGGCTTGACGGGGGACTTCAAGGTGTGCTTCCTATCCTGGTGCTGGGCTAGGGAACCTCAGGCTGCTCCCCCTGCCCCAGCACCAGGCCGGGGGACCTCAGGCCACGCCTCCCACCAGGTAGGGCTTGACAGGGGACTTCAGGCCGTGCCCCCCACCCTGGCACCAGGCCAGGGGACCTCAGGCCGCACCCCCCACCCCAGCACCGGGCTAGGGGACCTGAGGCTGCACCCCCCTGCCTGGCGGGGCTTGACAGGGGACCTCAGGCCATGCTCCCCACTCAGCGGGGCTTGATGGGGAACCTTAAGGTGCACCCCCAGTGCTGGGTCGGGGGAACTCAGGCCGCGCCCCCCTACCCAGCAGGGCTTGACAGGGGATCTCAGGCTGTGTCCCCCACCTGATGGGGCTTGATGGGAGACCTCAAGGCACGCCCCCCGCCCCATCTGGGAGACCTCAGGCCCGCCCCCCATCCTGGCGCTGGGCCAGGGGACCTGAGGCTATACCCCCTGCCCAGCAGGGCTTGACAAGGGTGGGACTGGCAGGGTATGGATCTAGCCCAATGCGGGGGGGCAGCCGGGTCTGGGTCTCATGCGATTCTGAGGCGCATGTGGGTAAGCAGGGACTTGACTTTGGGTCCCCCTTTTAATGTGCATGAATTTCATGCACCAGGCCACTAGTTTTAAAATAAATGGTATGAAAGAGGTCATAATGACAACTAAAATTTTTAATGAAATTTATTTATCTTTAAAATTACAATTCTATTTTATTTTCTAAAATTTATTGTTTTGATAAATATTGACAAGTGTTTAATGTATTTATCAATTTTCTCTGTGACTAATGGTGAATGTACACATTTCTCTGAAATTTTGCTATTTTTAATTAATTTAATAAATGTAAAAAACATTGTTCTTTTTTATTTATTTATTTATCTTTATTTTCAAGAGCATTACAAATGTCCCCTCCTTGGTCCCCCATTACCCCATCCACCCAGTTACCGCTGCACCCCAGGCCTTCTTGCAATATTATCTGTGACCATGGGCAATGCATATCCTATATAATAAAAAGCTAATATGCTAATTAGACTGCACAGCAGAACGACTGTCTGGACGACCTTTCAGACGAAGCCAGGGCTGTGAGGGCCAGCCAAGGCAGCCGGGGCTGCGAGGGCTGAGACCCTTGCACAAATTTTGTGCATCAGGCCTCTAGTATGTATGTATGTTCTGTGGTTAATCTCTTCCCGTACCCCTTCACCCTTTCCTCTGAGGTTCCTCAGTAGGTTCCATGCTTCCATGCTTCTGAATCTATTTAGTTTGTCACTTTATTTTGTTCATTAGATTCTACGTATAAGTGAGATAATAGGATATTTGTCTTTCTCTGACTGGCTTATTTTACTTACCATTATAATCTCCAGGTCCCTCCGTGCTGACTCAAAGTTTAAGAGATCCTTATTTTTTACAGCTGCATAGTATTCCAATGTGTAAATGTACCACATCTTTTTTATCCACTCATGTACTGATGGACACTTGGGCTGTTTCTGAATCTTAGCTATTGGAAATAGTGCTGCTATGAACATAGGGGAGCAAACATTCTTTCTGACTGGTGTTTTGGGATTCTTTGGATATATTCCTAGAAGTGGGATCATTGGGTCATATGGCAGTTCCATTTTTAATTTTTTTGAAGAAACTCCATACTGTTTTCCATAGTGGCTGTACCAGTCTGCATTCCCACCAGTATACTAAGGTTACCTTTTCTCCACATCCTTGCCAGTCCTTGTCATTTGTTGATTCATTGATGGTAGCCATTGTAGCAGGTGTGAGGTGATATCTCATGGTAGTCTTAATTTCCATCTCTCTGATGATTAGTGACATTGAGCATTTTTTCATGTCTCTTGGACATCTGTATGTTCACTTTGAAGAAGAGTCTATTCAAGTACATTGTCCATTCTTTATATTGGCTTCCCCCCCACCCCCCTTTTGTGGAGTTGTATGAGTTTGTTATATATTTTGGAGATAACCCTTTATCAGGTATATTATTGGCAAGTAAGTTCTTCCATACAGTGGGTTCCCCCATTTAATTATGATGCTGGTTTCTTTAGCTGTGCAGAAGCTTTTAGTTTGTTGTAGTCCCATTTGTTTATTTTTTCCTGTATTTTTCTTACACTAGGAGATGTATCAGTGAAAAATCTGCTATATGAGATGTCTGAGATTTTACTGTCTGTGTTTTCTTCTAGGATTTTTACAGATTCATGACTTACATTTAAGTCTTTTATCCATTTTGAGTTTATTCTTGTATATGGTGTAAGTTGATGTAGTTTTGTAGGCTTTTTTTTTTTTTTTTTTTTTGCATATACCTGTCAATTTTCCCAACACTATTTATTGAAGAGACTGTCTTAACTCCATTGTATGCTGCTGCCTCCCAAATATTAATTGAGCATAATGGCTTGGGTTGAATTCTGGGTTCTCTGTTCTGTTCCATTGATCTATATGCCTTTTCTGGTCCAGTACCAGGCTGTTTTGATTACCCTTTGTAGTTTAACTTGTTATACAGTATTATGATCCTTTCAACTTGGTTCTTTGTTCTCAAGATTGCTGAGGCTCTTTGGGGTCTTTTTGGTTCCATATAAATTTTTGGAATATTTGTTTTAGATCTCTGAAATATGCCATTGGTATTTTAATAGGGATTACATTGAATCTATATATTGCTTTGGGTAGTATAGAGATTTTAATGATGCTAATTCTTCCAATTCATGAATATAGTACTTGCTTCCACTGCTGTATCTTCCTCTATTTCTTTTTTCAATGTCCTGTAGTTTTCTGAGTACAAGTCTTTTATATCCTTGGCTAAGTTTATTTCTAGGTATCTTATTGATTTGTTGTTGCAATCTTAAATTGGATTTGTTTTTTAGTTTGTCTTTCTGAGAGTTCATTATTGGTGCATAAAAATGGCATGAATTTCCAGATGTTCATTTTGTATCTGTATTCTGCTATTTTGACTAATTCATTTATTAAATCTAGCAGTTTTTTTGTGTGGAGTCTTTAAGGTTTTCTATGTACAGAATCATGCCATCTGAAAATAATGACAGTTTGACATCCCCCTTTCCTGTTTGGATGTCTTTTATTTTTTTTCTTCTTGTCTGATCACTGTGGCTAAGACTTAGAGTACTAAATTGAATAAAGGTGGTAAAAGCAGACATCCCTGTCTTGTTCCTGTTCTTATGAGAAATGCTTTTAGTTTTTCCTCATTGAGTATGATGTTGGCTATAGATTTGTCATATATGGTCTTTAATATTCCCTCTTTACTGGGAGGTGTTATAAAAAAAATGGTTGCTGGATTTTGCTGAATGCTTTTTCTTAGTCTAATGAAATGATCATGTGATTTTTATCCTTTATTTTGTTTATGTGATGTATCACAGATATTGATTTGCATATATTGTACCAGCCTTGTATACCTGGAATAAATCCTACTTGGGCATGGTGTATGATCTTTTGCCATATTGGTGGATCTGATTTGGTAATCTTTTTTGAGGATTTTTAGCATCTATGTTCAACATGGATATTGGCCTGTAATTTTTTTCTTTGTAGTGTCTTTATCTGGTTTTGGAATCAGGATAATGCTGGCCTCATAAAAAGAGCTTGGAAGTCTTCCCACCTCTTGAATTTTTTAAACTAGTTTGAGGATAGGTGTTAGTTCTGTTTTGAAGCTATTGGGAGCAGGACTTTGTTTGCTGGGAGTTTTTTGATTACTGCTTCAGTCTCATTAGTTGTTATTGGCCTATTCAGGTTTTCTGATTCACCTTGGTTGAGTTTTGGAAGATTTATGTTTCTAGGAGTTTGTCCATTTCATTTAGGTAGCCCAATTTGTTGGCATATAGTTGTTAATAGTAATTTCTTACAATCTCTTTCATTTTTGTGGTGTCAGTTGTTACTTCACACTTTCACTTCTGATTTTATTTATTTGGGTCCTCTCTCTTTGTTTCTTGATGAGTCTGGCTAAAGGGTCATCAATCTTGTTTATCTTTTCAAAGAAACACCTCTTGGTTTCAGTGGTCAAAAGTATTCCTGGTGGAGAATGCTGCCAGCCTTGCCCATACAGGAGTCTAATCATTTCCTCTTGGTTCCAAACAATAGTCCCTGAGGGTTTCACACTTAGAATATTTTGCTCTGGGCTGTTCTCCAGTCTCCCACCAAACTGCACCCAGTGGGGGAATCTGGCCTTCACAGAGCTGATCCAAACTGAGAGGCATGTTCACTAGCACCGCCAGGAATAGAAAGTGGCTCCTCTCCTGTGGGGCTTCCAGTCTAGTGGGGAAAATGTCCCACACAGCATGGATGAGGCCATTAGGAAGAGACAGCAAAAACCAGGATACCATTCTGGAATCTATGGTTTCAGAGTTCTTGGTGAGGTCCACTAACATTGTTTTCCAATACCCATCTCAGCTCATTAGTGCTTCATGCTCTCCCTTAAGATACACTTGTCCTGAGTCATCTTGGCTCCTCCACATGTAAGATGCATGTAATGCTAATGCCTCAGACCTACCTGTGTACCTCATGGTCTTAAAATACATTGTTACAAAATTTACCAGGCAACTGAAAAATACACAGGAGTACCCGGAGATACAGGAAAACCCCATTTATTTCCAGATGTACTAGTACCGTGACTCAGGGAAGCCTATTTCCAAATCCTGAGTAAGTCAATATGGATGAAGCTTTCTCTTTATACCCTTTTGTTTCTTTGTCCCTCAAATATGGATCATACTTCTGGAACTTTTGAGGGCTTTGCAAAAAGCCCCATGTGTTGGGATGGGGGTCATGCGACCACACCTAAAGGCCTCGCCTGGTGCCAGCGCTGATAACCCCCTCTGGGGGTTGTGTATTGTTCATGGTTTATGGCCTCTGTAAAATGGTAGTATTTAGGTAAACAGGTCTTGCAAGACCAGATAATTAAGGAAGGGGCAGTGACTAGACTATAGGCTAACACGAATATGCATTAGGGATACAGAGTCAGGCTGCTAGCAACCCCCCTCTCCAAATGTCTTATTTTCCTCATCAATGTGGCCAAGCAACATTGAAATTTCTTTAATGTTGGGCTGGAGCAATTTAAACACCCATCCCTTACTCAAGTATTCATTGTCTTTCTTCATGCAACTGCCTGTATAGGTAAGAAGCATATCATAGTGCTACAGTTGTGTTACACAATCCCCATAGAGCACACAGGCTCAGAAAATATAGAGTAAAGGGGTTTAGTTTGGGAGGAAATGTATGGACTCCTATTTCAGTGAAATGGCACCTAGAGTTCTAGTTATTTTTATCAACATTTTATTTCTGCATTATATATTCTATATGTGTAAAAGCCTAACTGACCGGATGACCAGATGACTGGATGACTGGATGACTGGAAGACTGGCTGGTAGCTATGACGTGCACTGACCACCAGGGGGCAGATGCTCAACGCAAGAGCTGCCCCCTGGTGGTCAGTGTGCTCCCACAGTGGGAGCACTGCTCAGCTGACAGATGGGTGCCAGATGCTGGGCTGACGGCTGGCGAGCGCAGCTGCAGCCACAGGAGCCTCTCCCTAGATAGTCCCTCTGTGCGCCCTGAATGCCAGAGCGGTGGGGGCAGGTGCAGCGGGGCCAGGATGAATGAGAGCAGTGACGCCCAGCCCAGGCTCGGGCTCTTCCCTGGCCACCTGCTGTTTCGCTCACTACTTCATGCTGTGTGGGATCAACATGGACAGCGGGCTGGAGCCCGACGAGCTGGTGGGTAAGGCCAGGATGCGGCGGCATGGAGGTCCACTGATCCCTGGAGGCCAGGCCAAGGGACCCCACTGGTGCACGATCCATGTACTGGGCCTCTAGTTTCAGTATATAAAAGAATTTGTTAACTCTATAGTACTACCTAAAACAATGTTTATAACTAAATGCACTGCATCAAAATACACTGATAATAAGTCAAAAGCAGGATATGATTAAAACCCTTTGACGCTGAGGACCGTAGATGCGGCAGCCTTGTCCTCAAACTGCTATTACATTCTTGAGAATGCATTTTCCTATAGAGCCACAGTGCCTTATCACAGCTACCAAAATAAACAATAATTCACCCAGAAACTAGTCTACAAGAGGATTTCCCCAATTCTCTCAAAAATGCCTTTTTATAATTGGTCATAAGAAAAGACATGATTTCTCTGTATCCTAGTTTTTGGTATTTAGATAATTTTGTGTAATTTCCCTAGAGTTGTTTGCTTGTTTTGATTCCCCTATTTCCCTGGGCAGAAACATTGAGGTGCCTTTTGCTGGGGCTGGAGATCTGAACTCAGGAAGAAGTAGCTGGCTCTTATCTCCCTTTCCACTCCCCTGGCCGCCACTCTTACAGAGGGGGCTGCTCCTTCCGATGCTGAGAACTTTGCTGCTCCTGCACCAACTGCCCTGAAATAGTCCTGTTATTTTTGCTCTAGACCAGTGGTCGGCAAACTGCGGGTTGCGAGCCACATGCGACTCGTGAGCCACGGTTTGCCGCTCTGTTGACTAATGAGTTTGCCGACCACTGCTCTAGACACATCACATCCCTGCTGTTCTTAACTATTTTTTTAATTGTTTTTTTAGAGAGAGAAGGAGGGAGGGAAAGAGAGAAAGAGATGTCAATTTATTGTTCCACTTATTTATGCTTTCATTGGTTGATTGGTTATTTCTTATATATGTTCTGACTGGGTATGAAACCATGTCATACGGGAAGGATGCTCTAGCTGAGCTACCCGACCAGAGCTGTCCTTTGCTATTCTTTGTATTGGGGGAAAACTTCAGATCTTTCTGAGCTTTGCTTCTCTGATGCTTTTTACAAAATCTGTTCTACTCCTCTTCACTTAGTCATCTTTGCTTCTGTCTTTTGTTCCTGTAAATTCTGAAGTCCTCAGAAGCACCCAGGATGCTTGGGTGTTTCAGATGCTTCCTTCTTGCAGTCCTGTGGTGATTTTTAGATCTCATCAGTTGGGTTTTAAGGAGGAGGATGTGCATCTTGGACCATGAGAGGCACCTCTGCCCTTCTATAGGAGACAGACAATGCTGGCAGTGTGGGCAGCTCTTCCAGACCCTGAGCCTGCTGAGCTACTCCAGGTGGGAGAGAGGCCCTAGTGACAAAGTTGCTAATTTCCATATCTCTTTCCAGGATGCCCAGCAGTGTGTCTGATTCTTGTTGATAAAGACATTTAACACTATCTATTGATAAGTAGATTCTCTGGGAAGATTCTTAGGTGATATAAATAATTGATACTGTGAATGTAGTCATTTATAAACTATAAACTGAGAATATCAGGATATAAATAATTGATACAGTGAATGTAATCATTTATAAACTACTAGAGGCCTGATGCACAAAATTTGTGCAAGGAGCTCGGCCCTCACAGCCATGGCGGCTGACTCAGCCCTCGCAGCCCTGGCTTCTGGACGGTCATTCCACTGTTTGGCCACCCGGTCTAATTAGCATATTACGCTTTTATTATCTATACTAGAGGCCTGGTGCATGAAAATTCATGCACTGGAGAGGGGGTGGGTCCCTGAGCCTGGCCTGCCCTCTCTCACAGTCCGGGAGCACTCAGGGGTGGGGGGCAACCTGGCAATCAGGAGAAGATGACGCCCCTATCACACCTCTGCTGCTGCCACTGCCAGCAGCCCAAGCCTAGGCTGGCCCTGGTTACCTTAGCCTTGAGTGGCCCTGGGTGGCTGGGCAGCCACCATCCAAGGCTTGCCTGTGCCTCGGGCCGGCCTTGGGTGGCTGGGGGGCTGAGGGGACTGGGGGACTCCGGAGGCTTGCCATGCGCCTGCTGCCCCAGCAGGGCTGAAGGGACTGGGCGCCGCCATCTTGTGGTTGTGGGCGCTGCCATCTTTGAGGGCATGGCAGTCAATTAGCATATTCCCCCCTTATTGGCTGTGGGAATCGCCATCTTTGTAACAGTGTGAGGGTCAATTAGCATATTCCTTCTTTATTAAATAGGATATATAAAAAGGCTAATATGCAAAGTGTCCCCTCAGGAGTTCAACCTGGAGATCGGGAGTTCAATTGCTTGCTATGACGTGTGCTGACCACCAGGGGTGGCACGAAACAAAGGAAGGCCCTGGCCAGCCAGGCCTAGGGACCCTACCCATGCACAAATTTCGTGCACCAGACCTCTAGTTATAGATAACTGAGAATACCACTGTAAAGTAAAAATGAAAAAATTCTAGGACTTACATAGTTTAAGCAGCAGGAAAGGTTCTTAGGTCGTCCAAAATTAGTGACTTATTTTAATCAAGTTGGCTAGAGTCAGTTATAGTTTGAATTATACCTTTCCTCCCTTCTTACTACCACACTTTACTGGTCTTTTGTAGTTTCCCACTCCCAACTCCAGGTGTGAAACCAGCATTGTTTCTATTTTCATCTTCAGTACAATTTTTTGAAAGTCAACACTACCAAGTAGTACTACTGTGTATTAATCATTGAGATGAGAGATGGGAGATGGGAATACAAAAAAAATTAAAAATATAGTCTTTTCCCTCAGGGAGCTAACAGTAATTTTGGGGAAGCCCATCATAGACCCTCCCCCCACAGATACTGTATGTTCTAAGAGATCAAGGAAAGGACATGGTGTGAGGGTGAATTAGCTTTTATTTATCCCACCTTTTAATAGATTGGGGTTTTATTTAATGTCTACATTCTTTAAGTTGTTAGCCAAAAAAAAAAAAAAAGTAAAAGTCTGTGAAGATATGTAAGGGTTTTTTAATATTTTGAATATCAGTAGAATGAAAGGCTAATATTTGATGATAGAACAATTATTAGGAGACATTCAAAGTTGACAATCCTGATAAAGTTTGAAGATAGAGGTGTGAATATTCTCAAACAAAAAACATTTTATAGGAAGAAAAACTAAGTCCAAGAGTCTGAAACTGAAGAAGGTGGAGAAGGGCAGAGTGTACGGTAGGATGTCTAGGTGGGGCCTCCCAGCCACTTTCTCATCCTGGTTCTGCGCTTAGCTTTGTGTGTAACCTTGAGAAAGCCTCTCAAGCTGCCTCCTCAGCTCAAACTGAGGTTAGAACACTGATCTTCCTTCCTTGTTTGTTAGATGGAAATGTAATCCCCCTAACAGCATCAGCACCCAGGCATAGTACCGTGGGGCAGATGCCACAAATGTGCATCAAATGAAGGGCATGTTTTGGTTTGTCCTGACAGGTGCAGACTACCCAAGGCACCCTGAGAGCATGGGGTTTCCTTAGGGCGTCCACAAGGATCATCCTGTTTAGTCTGGCGACAACCCCCCAGAGAGGTAAAGTGGTGTTAGAGCTCAGGGTTCAGAGAGACCAAGGGCTCCCTGTGGGTGTTCTCAATCTAGATCTCGCCCTTTTCCTGTACACCACACTGCTTCCTCGGTAGTGGGCATACACTGAGGAGGCAAACCACCTTAGTTACAGGGGATTGTTCAAGCCTGTTAATGATGCCATAATCACACACCAGCAGCAGGACTATCTGAGGAGTGGCAATTAGCGAAGCTGTGAAAGAATAACAATCCATTTACATAGCCAGTGTTCTGTATTTGCCAAAGAAAACCATTATGTTTGTGTTGTATTTTATAAGGTGCAAGATATTTTCACATAATTTATTTCACTTACTATTGTTTACAACCCAGTTAGCTAGTATGGCAGACATTACCATTTTATAATGAAGAAGAGATCATATGGGCAGCTCATGGCCAACCAGAGAGCATTCCTTGAAGGGCCAGGATAATCTTTCTTCTTTAAGAGTAATCTCTGCAATGAAAAACCGACAACAAAATAATGGCAATCAATTGCTGTGTCTGTCAGTAGAAACATTGCGAAAAATAAAAATAAAAATAAAAAAAGGAAAGACAGACAGAAAGAAAAGAAATTATAGATAATAAAGTGTGTGTGGGGGGTGTGGAGGGGTGGAGTTAGTTCTTTTCTATGACTTGTGTGACTAAGATAGGGTTGCCAGATAAAATACAATATGCTTATTCAGATTTGAGGGTTTTTTAAATGACTGATTTTAGAGAGAGGAAAGGAGAGAGAGAAACATCAATTTGTTGTTCCAATTATTTATGCATTCATTGGTTGAGTCTTGTGTATTCCCTGATCAGGAATTGAACCTACAACCTTAGAGGTTTATCAGGATGATGTTCTAACCAACTGAGCAACCCAGCCAGGGCCTTAGGTCTGAATTACAGATGTCGTTTTTTAGTGTGAGCATATCCCAAATATTGCATGGTATATCCTGCAATCATTGCATACACCATAATTTGAAACCAAAATAATCTTGATTTGCAAAAGCCCTGCATTTGAGAAGAGAATGGGGATTTTCTTAAGAACCCCAAATCTTTACGTTTCACTAGAAAAGCAAAGTTTGGTGGACCCAAGGCTTAAGCCAATAACATGAACCTGCTGCTATTTCACCTGACACTGTGGTTAGGAAGGGGCATGAGACATGGTTCATTCCCTCCTAGATCATCTAAATCTCTTTTCAATGAACACTGCAGACCCAAGGGGACCTCCTTTTCAGAATGACCCATGCAGATTCATGAGCTCTGAATATACAGCCTGTCCAATAGTTTTCAATGACAGGATGTCATTCACAGTTCATTTTCTGGTATAAGCAACCATTAGCAGGAGCTGGGAAAAATAATTTCTCCCTGTTTTCCTAGCAGCAAAAGGCTAGTCAAGTGAAGCAGTGGGAGTGGAGAAGGAACAAAGAAATCTGTAACTGGCTCTGATCAATTAGTTGTAAGACACCACTGCACTCGGACCAGCCAGGGAACTTGGTGCTGCTGAAACTAATATAAACCTCTAAAGTTCCCTCCATTTTTCACTCATAGTGATTACTTACAGCTGGGGTATTTTCCAATGTATGAACCTACACATCATATATAAACTATATATTTTAAAAGAGAAAATATTAAACATAGTAACTTTGTCAAGAAAAGAGCCTTTTCCTCCCCAATGGAATCAAAGGCGAGCCAGGCAGATCTCCTAGAGCATTGTGGGGGATTTGCATGCAAAATAAGCCCAGACACTTCGCCAGAATCCCGGCGGTTCTGAAAGAGTGACAAGTTGACAAGTCACATGATCAGCCTCAAATCTCAGAGGGGTGGGCGTGTTCTTAGGGAGGATGCGGGCAGAGCTGGTCCTGAGCCATCCCTGCAGGAGGATTCCCTGTCTAAACTGAAAGGGAGACGAGTGAAATTTGTCCTCAGAAGCTACAATAAGAACTGCATAACCAGCAGTAAGTTTTAAAAATGAGTTCTCGGAGAAGAGGCGCACAGTAACCGCAGAGAGAAGCGCCGGGCCAGCAGCTCGCCTGGTTTGCCCCTAGAGCGGCTCCAGCACGGAGCGCATGTGCCCTGTATTGTCCTGTAGCTTTGCTGAGGGCGGGAGGGACGCTCTGGAACCAGAAAAGAGAGCAGTGCCAGATGGACACGCAGTGCAGCTTTATGGCCTTTTCATTTCCAGGGTCAGTAGTAGGTACCAACGACTTGACCCCTGCAGTGGGTCTTCCATAGGACAAAATTATTTTCAGTAATATTCATGTAATAATCAGTAATAATCACTGTTCCCTCCATTCGTCCTTTAGTTTTAAAACAAGCAACTAAAAATTAAAAAAGGAAGAAATTTCCATTTCGAAAGATGCTTTCAAATTTAGTAAAATATTTCATGTATGTCTGAAAATTTGCATTTCCCAAATACAAATATTACACCATGAAGTTTCCTCTGTTCGTTCCCATTTTAAATAGTGTGTTTTAAATTTTTAGTGAAAAACATTAAATTTAATTTAAAAACCAATTTATACCTACTTATTTTAAAATTAAACTTTAAAAGCTCACTTACATTTTAATTTAAACAAAAATTCCAAGTGGTGACATAGAATGATAGAAATGAAGTAACTCAAGTTCTCATTCTTGTCTGAACAATCACTGTCCTATAGCATTTTTTTTCTTAATAGGCTTTATATTTAGGACCATTTTAGGTTCATAGCAAAACTGAGCAGAATATGGAGATTTCCAATGTACCTGCACCCTGTTGCCACCTATGCACAACCTCCCACACTATCAATATCCTGAACCAGAGTGGTACATTTGTTACAATCCACACATTGACACATCATTTGTCACCTAGGACAGCAGCAGGGACCTTAGAGCCTGTGAGGGAGGGGAGTGGGCAGGAGCTGTGAGAGGCTCTGCCACTGGTCAGCTAGGGCACACCGCCTGCAGAGGCATGTACTGAGCCCAGCACATGCACAGGGCACTGGACCAAATGAATGAAACAGCCACTGCCCTTGAAGCGCTTACATCCACTGGGGAAGAAACAATGACCTCCTCCCCTAAAAAGAAAAAAGTACTATAACAGTCACAACGGAGGTCAGTCAAGATGTGCCCATCCTATTCTAAAGATTTAACAGAGCGTCTCCTTTAATCCCCATGGCTACTCTTGTGATAGCTGCCTTAAGTAGTCCCATTACTCAGTGTAACTGGGAAGAAAAAAGGTTCAAATAAGTAATTTACACAAATCATCCAGCTGGTTAACAGGGATTTGAACTTGAGCCTGTGGAACTGCAAGCCCTGTGCTATCATCACAACCGAGAAGAGGCATCAGAGGGAGAAATTTATGACACCTGGAGAAGTGATGCCTAAGATGACAGACGGATGAGCAGCCAGTTCCTGAACTGGGGGAGGCGAGTCCATGGGAGGGCTTGAAACAATATGCCCTGCCCAGGCGCCATCTCACCTAGCCTCTGGCTTGGCCCTGAGGTGTTGTCCTTAACCTGAAACACTTCCATGAAACTGGCCCAGAATATGGAAGTTCCCTAGGGCCTGGGTCCAATCTAGCTTTGCTGTCCCACTGTTCTTTGCTATATCCCAATAGCACCCCCAATCCAGCTGAGGTGATTCCCTTGACAGAGCCCAGTTGGGACCCAAATGGTGGGGACTTAGCCTTGCTAGAACATTACCAAAGGTGCATATTGGAAAGGCTTACGAAAGGGGTGCCTAAACAAAAGAGCCTGAATATGATACAGGCCATACAAAAGAAACCAAATGAAGACCCTTCTATATTTTTAGAAAGGATCTACCAGGCCTAACAGAAACACACTGATGCTGACCCATAGGCACCAGAAAATGTTCAGATGATAAACATGACTTTTATTGGGCAAAGTTTCATTGGATATCAGAAGGAAGCCCCAATGTTTAGATGGGGCATTAGGAATGAGTCCCTTCCAGCTGGTGGACATAGGCTTTATTTATTTATTTATTATTTTATTTACATTTTATTTTTAAATTTTATTGGGGTGACATTACTCTACATGAACATATAGGTTTCATGTATGGATTACTAATTTACAAAATCTGTATATAGGACTATGTGCCCACCTCCCAAAGTCAAATCTCCTGTCACCTCATATTAGGCCCCCTTTATTCCCCCATCCCCCTCCCTCTGGCAACCATCACGCTGCTGTTTGTGTTAATAAGTTTCAGTTTTATATTCCACATGAGTTAAATCATATAGTTCTTAGCTTTTTCTGTCTGACTTATTTCACTTTGCATAATGTTCTCAAGGTCCATCTATGTTGTTGTAAATGACGCTATTTCATCCTTCCTTATGGCCGTGTAGTACTCCATTGTATATTATACCATATCTTCTTTATCCAGCCCTCTATCATAGGGCACTTGGGCTGCTTCCAACTTTTGGCCACCGTGAATAATGCTGCAATGAACGTAGGGGTGCATATATCTTTGCGTATAAATGATTTCGAGTTTTTTGGGTATATACCCAGGAGTGGGATTGTCGGGTTATATGGTAACTCTATTTTTAATTTTTTGAGGAATCGCCAGATTGCTTTCCATAGTGGTTGTAACAGTCTACATTCCCACCAGCAGTGAATGAGGGTTCTCTTTTTTCCACAACCTCTCCAACACTTGTTGTTGCTTGTCTTGTTGATAATGGCCACTCTAATTGGTGTAAGGTGGTATCTCATTGTAGTTTTAATTTGCATTTCTCTAATTGCCAGTGAGGTTGAACATCTTTTCATATATACATTGGCTGTTTGTATGTCTTCTTGGGAGAGGTGTATTTTCAGGTCCTCTGCCAACTTTTTGATTGGATTGTTTATTTGTTTGGTATTGAGTTTTATGAGTTCTTTATATATTTTGGAAATTAAACCTTTGTCAGAGCTGCTGTTTGCAAATATCATCTCCCATCTGGTTGGCTGCCTCTTTGTGTTGTGGACACAGGCTTTAAAGTTTATTATGCCCAGGAAGCAAGAACATTAAAGCAGGCCACTGTTTGTGTGTTTTTTTTTATAGTTAAGTATAACTTTTAAAAATATATATTTTTTATTATTGATAGTATTATAGATGTCTTCCATTTTCCCCTCCTTTACCCCCTTCCTCCCAGTGCATACCCGCCCCCCCCCCCCGTCTTCCCCACCCTATTGCCCGTGTCCATGGGCTATGCATATAAGTATATAAGTTCTTTGGTTTATCTCTCCTTGCTTCCTTCCCCCAATCCCCACATCGAGGTATGTCAGTCTATTCCATGCCTGCATGTTTCAGGTCTTATTTTGTTGGTCAACTCATTTTGTTCATTAGATTCCACAAATAAGTGAGCTCATGTGATATTTGCCTTTCTCACTTTGGCTTATTTCACTTAGCATAATATTCTCTAGGTTCATCCATGCTGTCCCAAAGGGTAAGATATCCTTCCTTTTTACAGCTGTGTAAATGTCTCACAGATTTTTTATCCATTCTTCTACTGATGGGCACCTGGGCTGTTTTCAAATCTTAGCTATTGTAAATAATTCTGCTATGAACATAGGGGTGCATATAATTTTTTCTGATTGGTGTTTCTGGGTTTTAAGGATATATTCCCAGAAGTGGGATCACCTCTGAGCCAAACAGAAGTTCCATTTTTAATTATTTTGAGGAAACTCCATACTGTTTTCCACAGTAGTTGTGCCAATCTGCATTCCCACCAGCAATGGACTAGTGTTCCCTTTTCTCAAGAGAAAGGAACACTTCAAAGCTCTTTTTAATGAGACCAGCATTATTCTAATTCTAAAACCATATAAAGACACTATGAAGAAAAGAAATTATAGGACAATATCCCTGATAAACACAGATGCTAAAACCCTCAACAAAAATTAGCAAATTGGATCCAGCAATATATTAAAAAGATCATACACTATGATCAAGTGGGATTTATTCCAGGGATGCAAGGCTGGTACAATATTCATAAATCAATAAACGTGATACATCACATAAACAAATTGAAAGACACAAATCACGGGAGAAACCAAGATGGCGGCATAGGTAAACACCTAAACTGCTGCCTAGCACAACAATTTCAAAACTACAACTAAAAGACAGAACGGACACCATCCAGAACCACAGGAAAGCAGGCTGAGTGAAAATTCTACAACTAGAAGGAAGGAGAAAAGCTCACAGAGAATTGGAGGTACGGCAAAGGGGCTTTGTGCGCGCAGAGAGGAAGGGCGGCTGAGAGCCTGGCTGACTTTCTCTGGCGGAAGGGGGAAGGAAGCCTCTGACCGCACTGAACCCCAGTTCTGACTGCACTGAACCCCAGTTCCAGGCGAGCCCCTGGGGACCCACGCTCTTGTGGGGGGAGTCTGGATTCTCGGGCGGAGACTCGGGAGCCAGGGAAGGCGGAGGACTGAAAGTGCACACGCGCGTAAGCGCTGGTGCGCACAAAGGCTGCGGGGGTTGCCACAGGCTTTCCCTAGTGGAGGGGAGTCAGAGGATTCTGACTGCACTGAGCCCCAGTTCTGACTGCAGTGAACCCCAGTTCCAGGCGAGCCCCTGGGGACCCATGATCTTGTGGGGGGAGTCTGGACTCTCGGGCGGAGACTCGGGAGCCGGGGAAGGCGGAGGACTGAAAGCGCATGTGCGCGCAGGGGCGGGGCTGACAGGAAGCCAAGACTGAGGCTCCACCCCATCCAAGCTGAGCACAGAGGCTATTGCAGTTTGGCAAGTGTAATCCTATAGGGCTGTCTCCAGCACCGGGCTTCTCCCAGCATAGACAAAGCTGATCCTTACAGCCAACTGACCCGGAGGTCAATTCTTCCCAGTGATACCAACAACAATAAAGACTTAATTACAACAAGGCTGTACACACAGTCCACAAAGGGGTGCACCAAGAGTGTCCACCTCAGGTTAACTGGGGAAGCAGACCCACTGGGCCATATTGGAAACCTAGCACAAATATCTACCTTACCAACTCAGGGAATCAGTGAAAATGCGGGGTCAAAGAATCAGATCACAAACGAAAGAAATGGAGGAAAACAAACGACTGGATATAGAATTCAAAACCACCGTTATAAGACTTTTTAAGAATATCCTAGAAATGGCCGATAAATATAACGAGACCCTCGAGGATATGAAAAAGGACCAACTAGAAATTAAACATACACTGACTGAAATAAAAAATATTATACAGAGACCCAGAAACAGAATAGAGGAACACAAGAATCAAGTCAAAGAAGTGAAATACAAAGAAGCAAAAAACACTCAACCGAAAAAGCAAAAAGCAAAAAAAAAAATCCAAAAAGTTGAAGATAATGTAAGAAGACTCTGGGACAACTTCAAGCGTACCAACATCAGAATTATGGGGGTGCCAGAAGAAGAGAGAGAGCAAGATACTGAAAACCTATTTGAAGAAATAATGACTGAAAACTTCCCCCACCTGGTGAAAGAAATAGACTTACAAGTCCAGGAAGCCCACAGAACCCCAAACAAAAGGAATCCAAAGAGGACCACACCAAGACACATCATAATTAAAATGCCAAGAGCAAAAGACAAAGAGAGAATATTAAAAGCTGCAAGAGAAAAACTGGTAATTACCTACAAGGGAGCACCCATACGACTGTCAGCTGACTTCTCAACAGAAACTATGCAGGCCAGACGGGAGTGGCAAGAAATTTTCAATGTGATGAATAGCAAGAACCTACAACCAAGATTACTCTACCCAGCAAAGCTATCATTCAGAATTGAAGGGCAGATAAAGAGCTTCACAGATAAGAAAAAGCTGAAGGAGTTCATCACCACCAAACCAGTATTATATGAAATGCTGAAAGGTATTCTTAAAGAAGAGGAAGAAGAAAAAAGTAAAGAGAAAAATTATGAACAACAAATACATATCTATCAACAAGCGAACCTAAAATTCAAGTGAATTAAAAACCTGAGGAACAGAATAAACTGGTGAATATAATGGAATCAGGGGCATAGAAAGGGAGTGGACTGATAATTCTCAGGGGGAAAGGGGTATGGGGGGTTCATGAAGAGAATGGACAAAAATCATACACCTTTGGATGAGGACAGTGGGGGGGAGGTAAGGGCAGAAGGTGGGGTGGGAAAGGAGTGGAGGGGAGCTATGGGGGGAAAAAGGAGAAATAATTGTAATAATCTGAATAAAGATTTCTTTAAAAAAAAAAAGACACAAATCACATGATCATATTAATAGACGCAGAAAAGCATTCAACAAAATCCAACACCCATCTACACTAATAAAAGAGAAACATGCAAATTGACTGTACCTTTGCTACGCCCACCAGCCAATCAGGAGTGAGTATGCAAATTAACCCAACAAAGATGCCAAAGGCCCTGCCCCCCAGCCACTCCGGGCCCCTGGGCAGCATGCTTGCAGGTGCAGAGCAGCCGGGCAGGACACCTGCTATGATGGGGAGGGCGGGGGCGGAGAGAGCTACAGGAGCAGCGCTCTGCAGGGAGCGAAGACTGAAGGCGGCAGCCAGAGTGAAGACCTGGGTCCTGGGTGCCGGAGGAAAACCGGTGCTGGCAGCCAGGGGAAGGAAGGCACGAATCTCTTTGTGCAATGGGCCTCTAGTTTTTTTTTATAAAAGTGGGAATAGAGGGATCATATCTCAACATAATAAAGGCCATATATGACAAACCTACAGCCAACATCATACTCAATGGGCAAACACTAAAACCATTTCACCTAAGAACAGGAACAAGACAGGGATGTCCACTTTCACCACTCTTATTCAACATGGCACTGAAAGTCCTAGCTATAGCAATCAGACAAGAAGATGAAATAAAAGGCATCCAAATTGGAAAGAAGGCAGTAAAACTCTCAATATTCACAGATGATATGATATAGTACATAGAAAACCCTGAAGACTTCATAAAAACTACTATATTTAATAAATGAATTTGGCAATGTAGCAGGATACAAAATTAACACCCTGAAATCAATGGAATTTTTATATACCAATAATAAACTCTCAGAAAGAGAAATGAAAAAAAATCCAATTTACCATTGCAACACAAAATTAATAAACTTAACCAAGTAGATAAAAGACCTGTACTCAGAAAACTACAGAACATCGGAAAGAGAGTTAGAGGAAGATATAAACAAATGGGAGAATATTCCGTGTTTATGTATTGGTAGAATCAACATCATTACAATGTCCATCCTACCCAAAGCAATCACAGATTCAATGCAATTTCTATTGAAATACCAATGGTATATTTCACAGATCTAGTACAAACACTTAAAAAATGTATATGGAACCAAAAAAGACCCCAAATAGCCACAGTAATCTTGAGAAAGAAGAACAAAGTTGGAAGAATCACAATATCAGATATCAAGGTATACTATAAACTCATGTAATCAAAACAGCCTGGTACTGGCATAAAAACAGGCATATAGATCAATGAACAGAACAGAGACCCTAGAATTCAACCCAAGCTCAATTATGCTCAATTAATATTTGACAAAGGAGGCAAGAACATACAGTGCAGTCAAGACAGTCTCTTCAGTAAATGGTGCTGGGAAAATTGGACTGATGATTGAAAAAAAAAAAAGAAACTAGATCATCAACTTACACCATACACAAAAATAAACTCAAAATGGATAAAAGACTTAAACATAAAATGGGAAACCATAAAAATCTTAGAAGCATCCACAGGCAGCAAAATATCAGATGTATCCATAGCACTATACAGCTCCTAGGACAATGGAAACTAAGGAGAAAATAAACAAACGGGACTATATAAAAATAAAAAGCTTCTTCATTGCAAAAGAAACCATCAACAAAATGAAAAGGAGCCCATTCTATGGGAGAACATATTTGGCAATGATACATCTGATATAGTTCTAATTTCCAAAACATACAAGGAACTCATACAACTTAACAAAAGGAAGATAAACAATCCAATAAAAAAATGGGCAAAAGACCTAAATAGACACTTTTAGAAAGTGGACATAGAGAAGGCCGAGACATATGAAAAAATGCTCAAAGTCACTGATCATCAGAGAGATGCAAATTAAAATGATAATGAGGTATCACCTCACACCTGTCAGAATGGCTACCATTAACAAATCAACAAAAGACAAGTGCTGGTGAGGATGTGGAGAAAAGCCAACTTTAGTATACTGCTGATGGAAATGCAGACTGGTGCAGCCATTATGGAAAAACAGTTTATGAAGTTTCCTGAAAAAATTAAATATGGAGCTCACATTTAACCTAGTGATCCCACTTCTAGGAATATATTCTAAGAGATCTAAAACACCAATCAGAAAGAATGTATGCACCATTATGTTCATAGCAGTGCAATCTACAATAGCTAAGATCAGTAAACAGCCCAAGTGCCCATCAGTAGATGAGTGGATTGAAAAAGCTGTGGTACATTTACACAATGGAATACTATGCAGCTGTAAGACAGAAGTATCTCTTACCCTTTGAGACAGCATGGAGGGACCTGGAGCATATTATGCTAGTGAAATAAGACAATCAGAGAAAGACAAGTATCACATGAGCTCACTCATATGTGGAATCTAAGTAACAAAATACACAGATAAACAAAATAGATCCAGAGACAGAACAGACTGAGGAATCTCAGAGAGAAGCCAGGGATGGGAGGGAAGAGATCAACCAAAGAACGTGTATGCATATATGCATAACCCATGGACACAGGCAATAAGGTGGTGAAGGCCTGGGGTGGGGGTTGGGAGCGGGCTAGAAGGGGTCAATGGAGGAAAAGAGGAGACATATGTTATATTTTCAACAATAAAGATTTAATAAAAAAAAAAATAAATAAAGTCAATGCTCTCAACCCAATAGGAAGACTGAGTGTGGCAGTCACTGAGAATCAGGTCGGCGCTTCTAAGACTGGGTCCCAACCCCAGCTGCTCTAGGAGCTGAGCATTGTGAGGCACCTGCCCTGCCCACTTCCGGTCTCTGGCCCACTTCCGGTCTCTGGCCGCTTTGCCTCTGGGGCTGCTGCGAAACCTTGGCCAGGCAGAGGGCCATGCCGGGCGGTTAGAAGCCGCAGGGGCACCCTAGTCTGACTGAAGGACTGTCTCCTACGTCGCCATGAAGAAGCTTTTCACCTTCTGGAGAAGGAGTGATGGGCCCCACAGCCCTTCTTCATGGCAGCTCATCCGCGGGGCCTCTGTCGCTCCCCAGGTGCAGACTGGCTACAACCTTCGAGGGAGGGATTTAAAGACACTTCATAAAGCTGCTGCACTAGGGGATCTGAACAAGGTGAAGGAGTATCTGCTGCACAAGAAACATGATGTGAACACGCAGGACAGAAAACACAGGTGACCGGATTGATGAAAGGCAGCGGGGATGGGAAGCTGGGTCCATAGAGGCCTCTGGGTCCTCTAACCGGAAGCAGGGCTTGTCTGGGCTACCCAGGTGGTTATCCCTCTTGGCAGACCCTAGCCTAGAGGTCTGGTAGCCATGGCCTCTAGGCTGGGGTCTGCCAAGAGGGTTACATTCCCAACTTTCTTCGTCGTATTTTTAAAAATGCTTACCTGGATATGTGAAGGCATTTGTGTACTCTATGACTCTCTCCTCTCCACCCATTGCCTGAACCTCCACCGGTTACTCCGTTTCTCGATCTCTCCCCCTACCCCCTTTTCCTACAGGTTGTATTGTCCCCAGCCACCTACGCTTTGCCATATTACTAATGTAGTGATAAAGAAAAGAGTAGAGATGACTTCCCAGATCAGTGATTATCAGTGATTAAGATGGAGACTTTGAAACAGCGAAACAATGAACTCTTTAATGTGGATCTTTTATGATTTTTTTTTTCAGTTGCAGAGTTATCTTCCAAAGTCCCATCAATACCACTTACTGCAAAACAAAATGAATTTTATATATTAAGAAATGAAAAAGTTATGTTTTTGGCATGAATAACAGAAAATATATACCATCTGTGCCTATATTAATATCTTTTGAGGAGTTTTTAAGTTATAGGGCATGAAAGGTATCATCTTTCATCATAATTGGGTAACTGGAAACTATGGTTAGAAAGATGATTTGTGTCATCTTGCTGATAGTTTTACCCCCTCTTTAACAAGAACAGAGTTACCTAATTTATCTTTTATTCTGTAACACTCCCTTGAATTACTTTACAAGGTCATGGAGAACCTCAATATGACTTCATCCAGCGGTCAATTCTCAGTCTTACCTGGCTGTCATCTCAGACAAGTATCTTACTTGCCTTCTCAGTAGTAGCTGAAATATTGTCTTGTCTTTCAGGACATTTCTCCTACTTCTGTGGACACTTTTCAGACTCCTTTGCTGATTTCTCCTCATCTTCCTGACTAGTAAAAATTTGAGGGCTCAGACCTTGAATTGATACTCATTCATATTCTCTCTCTCTCTCTATAGCTCTATCTCTAGCTGTAGCTGTAATCTCTATCTCTATCTATCTTGTCTCTCTCTCTCTCAATTTTCACTTGCCTGGTGAAGAGAGATTGGCTTTAAATATTTATGTTCCAATCCTTCCAACTTTTTACCTCCAGGGAGATCTCTCCCCTAACTCACTCTCTCTCTCTCTCTCTCTCTCTCTCTCTCTCTCTCTCTCTCTCTCTCGCTACTTGGATGTGTAATAGGTTGTGGTATGCCCCTCAATGTTCAATAACAGGCACTTGGAAGGATGGGGGTGGGAGCTGGAGGGAAGAGAAGCCCTGATTTAAAGCTATCAATATGATTGTCAACTGACTAATGATTCCTGAATATTTAACAGTTGGCTCATGAGATCAGGCATCTCAAACATACCCAAACTGGACTCCTGGTTTTCCTCTTCAGATCTGCTCTTCTCTTTCTATAAATGCCAAGTCCTTTTGTCAGTTGTTTAGGACAGAAACTCCAGAGTCATTATTGACTCTTCTCATTCTTTTACATTCTCCATCTGATTCAACAACAAGCCTTGCTTCAAATGAAATCCAACCATTTCTTCACAGTTATCACCCTTATCAAAGCCATCATCATGTCTTAACCAGAATTACTGCAGTAGTCTCCTAACTAGTTTTCTGTCTTTTAACCTTTACAGTTTATTCTCAATACAGTAGCCAGAATGATCTTATATAATATATGTCAAATGATGTCATTGCTTGCCTTAAAAACTTCCAATGGCTTTCCATATCACTCCACCTGTTATCTTTCTGCTCTTCCTACAACTCTTCCTTTCTGTCATCTCCAGCTACCCTGGCCTCCTTGGTGTTCTGCAGAACTGCCAGAAATGCACTTAGGCCCTTAGACCTGCTGTTTACTTAGCCAGGAGTGCTCTACCCCCAGATAATCACATGGCTTTCTCTCTTACTTCCTTTGGGTGTTTATCACCTTATCAGTGAGGGTTCCCTCTTTGTTGACATTTCCTACCCTTATTCCCTGCCTGATTTTACTTTTTTAGCACTTAATGCTGTTTGGCGTACTTTTTATTAGAAGCTTTGTGTTCACCTCTTCTGCTAGCATATATGATCCATAAGAACAGGTATTTTTGTCTGTTTTATTTCCTGCTGTATCCTTCCTTATCATCTAGAACCCGGCCTCACTGTAGTAAGTCCTTAATAATTTTTGATAAATGAATACATACATCCGAAGATAAAGATGATAATTTAAAGATACTATTCAGAAATAAAAGGGTATCTTTTGTTAATACAAAATGAATTACTCATAAATTCAACAACATGGATGATTCTCAAAAGTGTCATGCTAAGTGAAAGAAGACAGACATAAAAGATTATATGTTGAATAACTACATTTGTTTAAATTCTTAAAAAGGCAAAAGTTTAGCCACAGAAAGAATATTAGTAGTTAGCTGGTGTTTCAGATGAAGAGGGAAGAAGAGGATTGATTGTTATGAGGGAACTTTTAGAGTGATGGAAATGTTCTTTGTTATGATTATGGTGGTACTTAATATGACTGTAGGTTGGTCAAAACTTATAAAATTCAATACCTAATTTTTTTATATAAATACCTCAATTAAGATGAATAATAAATATCAAGCTGTATATTCTACTTGAATATTTGTGTGTGGAGAAAGATTGAGAATGAGAGATAAATTCTGAAAGGATACATACTAAAATTATAATCATTATTTCTGAAGAGAAGATGGAATTTGGGCAGGGGGAGTAGGTAGAATGAGAATGGTCCCTGGAGACTTCTGCTTTGTGTTGCTTATTTCAAGAACACTGTGTCTAATAAGCTTGAAAATTAATAGGAGATGTTTGATATTTCTTCCAACTATAAAATTAAATGACCTTTATGGTTTTTAATAAAAAGTCCCTCAGATCATATATAGTCTGAGAGGTGAAGGCTCAATTTTAAACTAATACTTTTAGTCACACTACTGAAGCCTAATAGATCTAAAATGCCTAGTCTAGAGTTGAAAATAATAATGATCTAGTGTGAAGTAGCTTCCTTGGTTTCTTTGTCACTTACCCTGGATTCTAAGTTATCAAGAACCCAAGGAAGTCAGTTAATAAAAAGAGTATTCTTATGATAACCCCTAATTAAAGACTGCAGTTATGTTCTGGCCCTGCACTCTGTCTAGCGGAACAAAACTTTTCATTTCAGCTTCCATAGTATCATTCACACTTGACATCCATCTAATTCATGCTTTTTGTTAAACTTGAATTAGAGATTTCTAAAATCTGACAATTTTCCACCTGTGCACAATCTATGCTGACAATTCTTTCACTGATATTTGAGAGAGTGAGAGGCTGGGAGAAAACAAAACTTGAATGAAACAAAATGATACCAGCTAACCTGAAACTTTAGAAATGAGCACTAGGCCTCATAGGAATTTAGATGTTTTATAAATAGGTATCAGTTAGATGTTTTGTAAATAGGTATCATTTAAAAAGTGACAAAACAAACTAATGTCTTAGACTGAAAATAAAATACATTGATAAAAGAAAAGTTAAGAATTTTTGAGAAATGGAATGATATTCTTGGTTTTAAAGTGTTTCTCTAAGGTATTTATACATATCCATTTTGCGTTCAACTGTTTTAAAAAATAGAAGGGTTTTTGTTTGTGACATTTGGTGAAAAAACATTCTTATTGGCTTCAAAGCATTTACCTTCTATGTGTAAACATTGGTGAATGCCCATAACAAAGCTATCTTTTACTGCATACTCCATTTGTTAGTTCTTTAATATTAAAATTAGTTAAATCTAAAACTTAAAATGAAATGTAGGCAAATGTTAAATCTGTATGTTTTTAAGACATTTTGTCTTTTTAAACCCTAGTGGATCATTTCATAGGATTCCAAATATTCCAAGAAAGAAACTTTACTCTCTTGAAGATTTGAGTGATATAAACTTTGTAATGTTTCATGCCTGATCAAGAGAGATTAGTCTAGTTTTCACAGTTTTTTTGTGTGAAAGACCAAAGGACTATATTGGTCAATACTTCTTTAGAAAGCTGAGGCTTTTATAGCCATTTTGTTTTATTGAATTTAAGGCTGATTTTCTCTGTTCATTGGGGCATACAGATGGGCTTACAGATTAATTGTCACAGTGAGGTTTAGACTTCAATTAAAAGAGTGAAACTTATCCAGCAGGCATGCAGCAGCCACTTTGGGAAGACCTACTGAAAGTGCCCAAATGGCATTTACTTGCTCTTGGAGTAGGGTATTGTGGGAACCACGCCAGAGACACCTCATAGTCAAGGCCAATTAAAGCACAAAGGCCTTGTTGTGAATACACCAAACGTCCAAGGCCACTCTGTCCCTAGGCTAAGATACCATAAGCAGGTGCAAGGACACAAGCACAGTGATTCCAGGGTATACTGCTCATGCATGCCCTTCTGTAGCCAAGATATGATGATGTAACTATTGGCAGGAAGCCTTTTTTGTCTCTGGAATAATATACAAGTTACTGACCAGCTAGTGTGCTGGAGTGTGAAGTGTGCTGGAGTGGCTACGCAGAGATGTAAGGCTACAGAGACCAGCCAGTGTGCTGGGCAGGAGAGACAGAAGCTGCTGAGCCAGATGGCAGAAGCTGCTGAGGCAAAAAGCTTAGATACCACTATGATGTGATTTTTAGAGGCAGCGTACAACTGCTCAGATAATAGCTATAGGTACAGAGATTAATGCTACTATGTAGGAAAGATATTTGTTTATCTGATGGTGTACCGCTGCCTGTGTATGAACTTTGCTGTGAAGGACTGTGTTGTCTTATGGCTATATGGCCACTGGCTTCTTCAATAAAGACTCATTCTTATACACCCATAACTCCTCATGGCTTCTCCATCTAAGACCTGGCGTCCAAGAAGGTCCAACCCTAGACAGAGAGGCGTGGATCCAACAGTTAGTGTAGCGAGTAGGGTGCGAGAAGGAACCTACTCTGGCATAGTCTAATGGAATTTGGAAGAATATACAGACTCAGAGCACCAGAGCTCTGGCTGGACTCTGGCTGCATCTGACACTCAGAGCATCAGTACTGAATAGTGCTCTTGCTATCTCTGACAGGTATATATATATATTTTTTAATTAATGAAAAAAGAGAACTGGGGTTGGAAGGAGAGGTGGATCTAAATATTGAGTAAAAAACACCTAAGTTCCTTGGGATTAAATTCTTAGGATATGTATAATAGTGGATAAAGGAGACAATTAGAATGTTTGCTAGGATTTGCTAAGCTACTACAAAAAGTTATTTTAGGTGGGCTTAAAGCTGTTTGGCCTTTTGGGTTGTGTGTTTGGGTTGAGGGTTGGGCACACTTCTTATTACACAAGGAATAATTCAGTAGAAAGCAATTATAATTAATATAAATTTTGTTTAAATACAAATTAGTACATTAAGCAAATACCTTAATGTATGATCTGGCATGAATAGAGTATCGTCTCAAAGTAAGCCTTATTTCTAACTTTGTGTCTTGTTATATTGATATAGGACACCTTTGCACCTGGCCTGTGCTTTTGGATGTTCAAATGTTGTGTCTTTCTTAATTGAGAAACAATGCAAAATAAACATCTGCGATAGAGAAAACAAATCTCCATTGATTAAGGTGTGCTAATTTTTCCTTTTCAATTGGAATGTGTTTGAGCTCTTTTCCTAGTTAACTTTTGTTGAATTTCATGTTTTAAAACAAAATATTAAACATTTGATTAATATAGCATATCCTGAGTAGCAAATTGGTTACTCACCTATTTTTGTTGTATTGACAGGCAGTGCAGTGTAAAAAGGAGGCTTGTGCTGCTATGCTTCTAGACCAAGGTGCAGACCCAAATCTGGAGGATTTTGCTGGCAATACTGCTCTTCATTATGCTGTCTGTGGTCAAAGTGTCCCATTAGTAAAAAAACTGCTTGAACACAAAGCTGCTCTTGAAGCACAAGATAAGGTAGTCGTCTATTAAAATAACACACATTATATTTTAGAAGGTAATGGAAGAGGTATTTATTGCACATAATTTATATCTGTTGAAACACTTGTTATATAAAGTATAAATTTTCCAAAATGAAATTGGGGAGGAGAATGAGATGATTAAACACTGGTGTGGTTTTCCTTTTTAAAAAGTCTTTCTCCATTTTATTTCAAATTATAATCCTGACCGCCAAAGCAGCAACACATTTAACAATGATAACTGTTCAAAGGCCTATATCAAATGAGAACTATTTGATTTTCCTATAAATGAATATTGATTAAGAATCATAAAGCCTATATTTTTTCTATTTATATACTTATGAATAATGGTAAGAATAGGGTTGAATTAGAAAATCACTTACAATACTAAAAGTAATCCAAATTTCCTATTGAGACATTATGGAAAACTGATGAGTATTTTTTTAAGCTTCTTAGCACCTTAGTTCACTGATATTTTGTTTACATGACACACTTGTAGTGCCAGCTTGGAAGTTTAAATGAAACCCTATGAAAATTCAATCGTTAACAACATTATTAAATGTGAATATATGATTTGCAATACTTATATTAAATGCTAGGGGCTCATCACCTAAATAATCTAGGTGCCTCTTACCCACAATTTGCATTAAGACTAAAGTTGAAACTTTAATTTTGTTTTTTTGACTGGCCCAACTCTAATTTATTTTCTTGGTCTTTAAAATCATATTTTGTTATGTATCAAAACCTTTTAAAAATTAAAGTGTATATCAGAGGTTTCTTAATAGCACACATATCTTTTAAATTAAATTTGGGTCTAAAAGGCATGTTAATGTACAATATTTTAAATACTCTTTGAAATAATTATTTTCAGAATGGATGCACTCCACTTTTACTTGCTGTTACTGAAAAAAATGCAGAAATGGTGGAATTTCTTCTGAAGAGAGGAGCAGATGTGAATGCTTCAGATTATAATCAAAGGTATAATTTGATATGCTAAATAAGAGCATATACCTACAGCAACCTAATGGGATGATATATATATATATATATATATATATATATATATATATATATTTATGATATATGATATATATATATATATTTTTTTTGTGTGTGTGTGTGTGTGGGCAGGTATTTGTATATACATATATGTATATGTTGATATATAAAATGTATATTATTGTTGCTGTTGCTGTTTTTGGAAAAAGATCTGGCCATATGATTTTGAGAAAATAACCTAGATTCCCAAGACCTGTTTTCCTGTAAAATCAAACATTTGGACAAAATTTATTATTATTATAACTAGAGGTCCAGTGCACGAATTCATGCACCAGTGGGGTCCCTTGGCCTGGCCTGGCCTGGGGGATCGAGCCGAAACTGGCTCTCTGACATCCCCTGAGGGGTCCCAGATTGTGAGAGGGCACAGGCCAGGCCAAGGGACCCCACCGGTGCATGATAGGGTCTGGGGAGGAGCCCATCTCTCTCAGTCCTGATCGGCCGGACCCCAGCAGCAAGCTAACCTACTGGTTGGAGCATCCACCCCCTGGTGATCAGTGCACATCATAGTGACTGGTCCACTGGTTGGTTGACTGCCCCCTGGTGGTCAGTGCATGTCATAGTGAGCGGTTGAGTGGCCTTAGCATATTATTAACATATTACACTTTGATTGGTTGAAGGGACGACTGGATGACAGACACTTAACATATTAGGTTTTTATTATAAAGGATATCTAGAGGCCTGGTGCATGAAATTTGTGCACAGGGGTGTGTGTCCCTCAGCCCAGCCTGCACCCTCTCCATCTGGAACCTCTTGAGGGATGTCCGACTGCCCGTTTAGGCCCGATCCTACTGGGATTGGGCCTAAACGGGCAGTTGGACATTTCTCTCACAATCCAGGACTGCTGGCTCCCAACTACTTGCCTGCCTGCCTTCCTGATTGCCCCTAACTGCTTCTGCCTGCCAACCTGATCACCCCCTAACCACTCCCCTGCCAGCCTGATTGATGCCTAACTGCTCCCCTGCTAGCCTGTTTGCCCCTAACTGCCCTCCCCTACAGGCCTGGTCCCCCCCAACTGCTCTTCCCTGCAGGCCTGAGTCCCCCACAACTCCCTTCCCTGCAGGCCCGGTCGCCTCCAACTTCCCTCCTCTGCCTGCCTGGTCACCCCCAACTGCCCTCCCTTGCAGGCCTGGTCCCTCCCATCTGCCCTCCCCTGCTGGCCTGATTGCCCACAACTGCCCTCCCTTGCACCCCTGGACCCTCCCAACTTCCCTCCCCTGCTGGCCATCTTGTGGTGGCCATCTTGTGTCCACATGGGGGCATCCATCTTTGACCACATGGGGGCAGCCATCTTGTGTGTTGGAGTAATGGTCAATTTGCATATTACTCTTTTATTAGATTGGATAGAGGGCTGGTGCACGGGTGGGGGCCAGCTGATTTTCCCTGAAGGGTGTCCCAGATCAGGGTGGGGGTTCCCTTGGGGCATGGGGTAACCTGGGCGAGGGGCCTGTGGTGGTTTGCAGGCCGGCCACACCCTCCGGCGACCCAAGCGGATGCCCTGGTATCTGGGATTTATTTATCTTCTATAATTGAAACTTTGTAGCCTTGAGTGCAGCCAAGCCTCCTGCTTGCTCTGTGGCAGCAGCCATTTTTGTTGGGATTTATTTATCTTCTATAATTGAAACTTTGTAGCCTTGAGCGGAGGCCAAGGCAGGCCAGAGCTGCAGAAGCTTGGCTTCCTCCATCACTGGGGGCAACTCAAGCCTCCTGCTCTCTCCAACTCCGTGGCTGCCGCCATTTTTGTTGGGATTTATTTATCTTCTATAATTGAAACTTTGTAGCCTTAAGGAGAGGCCTGGGCCGGCCAGAATGTGCGGAAAGCTTGGCTTCCTCTACTGCCGGAGAAACCCAAGCCTCCTGCTCGCTCCGTGGCTGCAGCCATCTTGGTTGGGTTAATTTGCATACTCACTCCTGATTGTCTGGTGGGCGTGGCTGGTGGGCATGGCTTGTGTGTAGCGGAGGTTAGGTCAATTTGCATATTACTCATTTATTAGGTAGGATTTTTTTTATAACATTAGAATTTTATGCAGAAACTCAGTCTCTACCTCTTAGATGTAGTTAAACGAGGGTAGGGAACCCAGAGCTTCAGACACACTCTTCCATAATGTTTTGAGACATCTCCTTGAAAACCCTAGGGTTTTGTGAAGGAGGCATTGAAAACCATTGAGCTAGCTGCTTCCTATGGACTCTATCTTTAGACTCCCAATAAGATCTGGGATTGGCACAGGTTTTTGAGCAGATCTGCCCCACTTTTTACGTTCTTGCCGTGATTCTTTTCCTAATCGAGATTCTACACTTGAATAGTAAATTTAAAGATTAACTTTTGAAAAAAAGTATAAGACTTGTTCAATCCATAAATAGACATTTATATCTCTTGTTCCAGAACAGCCCTTATGATTGCTCTAGATGATGAACCAACAAATTTGGTTAGTCTTCTTCTTCAGCAAGAAGTGGACCTATCTTGCCAAGATATTTATGGATTCACAGCTGAGGAATATGCTTCTTTTAATGGTTTTACTATGTAAGTGATACTGCATATCTTTTAACAATTGTATTTAATTTGACCAGAAGAAAAGAAACACAAGCCCCCAAATACAATGCTGGAATAGGCTCTGCAGTATGGGTGACCACATTATGAACTCTGGTCCCATGGATCCAAGGATCCTTGCTTTTACCTGTTTGTAGGGTCCAATCAATATAAGAACTACAGGTGGGCAGAATGTACAAATTAACTCATAGTGGCATGGGAACTTAAAGAATGCCAAATCAGGGGATTCCAACAACTAGTGACATAGCCATTAATAAAAATCTGGGCAATAGGGTTGGGCAAAATATAATTAATTCACACAAGCTCCTTTAATTGTGTTTACACATTAGCAATGTAATAAGTATATTCTCATGAACCCAAAAGATAAAGCTTTTCATGTATGATCATATATTTCTGATTTTAATAGTAGGTAATAAAATAAAATGCATTATTCAGAAAAGTGTTTTTTGTTTTTGTCCCTCTTTTGCAATGGGAACTAAGCTTTCTGTAATTGTGACTGTTGTTGCTTGAATAGCTGTTAACTTTCTACCATATTTAGCACATACATGGCCTTTGCTTATTAATACCATTTGTTCACTCTTTCTTGGTACATAGGTTCTATGATTCCTTAAAAGTGGGAACATAGAAAATCTTTCTCATATATATTTTTTTGTTTTGTTTCGTATTTGTTGTTGTTAATCCTCATCAGAGGATATTTTTTTTCCATTGATTTTTAGAGAGAGTGGAAGGGAGGGAGAGAGAGAGAGAAAGGCAGTGAGAAAGAGAGAGAGGGAGAGAGAGACAGACAGAAAGAGAAACATTGAGGTGAAAGATACACATCCATTTGTTGCCTCCTACACACACTCTTACCGGGCCAGGAATCAAACCGAAACCCAATACATGCCTTTGACAGGGAACCGAACCTGAAACCCTTGGGTGTGTGGCCAACACTCTCATATAGTTGTTTTTTTTGTTTTTTGTTTTTTTTTTTTAAATAAGTGAAACTGTAAAATGAGGGAATTATGTTTAGATATTTGTTACAGTTAGCTTTAATCCATATGTTGCCTCATTTCTTTCACTGAAATTCTGAAACCGTATACCTAATCATTACATCAAACTTAAAATTAAGTAACAATATTTGTGATAAATTGAAATTGACATGTATCTATTAGAACAATTTTTGCTGTTTATTTTCAAAATTAAATATTATTATTTAGGTCTTTAAAAATCAGGGTTTTTTTTTTTGTGTGTGTGTGAATATGTCTCATATTGGCATGGAGAAAAGGTTTATTCTTTACTGGGTATGGCTCAGTCCCTGTTAATTGTGTTCCCGTGTTATTTTACTGTTAAGCCCAAATGTTATGAGCTAAATTGTGTAACGGTCCCCCACCCCCATCAAATTCATGTGTTAAAGCCCTAATCCCCAGTAACTCAAAATTTGGATACCTATATTTGAAGAAAGGGCTTTTAAAGAGGTAATAAGTTGAAATGACTGTGCATTAGGTTGGGCCCTAACGTAACCCAATCTGACTCGTTTCCTTATAAGAAGGGGAGAGTACGACATACAGAGAGACATCAGAGGTGTTCATGCACATAGGGACAACCTAGTGAGGAGGCAACAAGAGGGCAGTAATCTACCAGCCAAGGAGAGAAACCTGGAACAGATCCTTCTCTTATGGCTCTTATAGAAAACCCATCCTGCTGGCACCCTGAACTTGGACTTTCAGCCTCCAGAATTATGAAAAAATAAATTTCTGTGATTTAAGTCACCCAGTATGGTATTTTGTTATGGCCTCCCCAGCAAATTAATATACCAAATAGAACCTCAAGCTGCTTTTTTCTATCTTGTTAATGGCTTATTTGTGACAGCAGGTAAAAAAGAAGTGCCAGAAAATGGGAGTACGTGAAATAAAAATGGTGTCTGTTAATGCAGTTGGCTTAAGAGGTTGCTTGAGGTCAGCACCAGTGTGTGACATCCTTGGCAAGGCATTAGCTAATGTCTAAGGTCTTAATTTGGTAATTATGTATTCAATTGACTGTTTATGAATGCTTATATTCATATATATTTTCTCTTTATGAATAGATATCATCATTTAATTGCTAATTATGGAAAGAAGAAGAAAGTCAAAAAGATATCTTATAAAGGTACAACCTTGGACACTACATTTGATACAGAAGAACTGGAGGAAGGTAAGAAGATAAAAACAAGTAGTTTTTCTTGTTGGTTATTTGTCTTTTAGGAAGAAACACAGCTTTCTCAAGTAACATTTTATTTGAAATTAAAATTTTCTCCTATTTTGAAATGCTAAACATTTTTAAGAACTGTTCTTAAGAATATGTGTGACTAAAATATTCTGGCATTGTGTTGACTGAAAATGTAATGTAAAGATATACTGAGTGATTAAGATAATTTTATCTATAGTCTCTTGACTAGATATAGAAAACAAACTAATTTTTGCATTACATAGAGATTTTAATAGATATTAGTAATTTTTTTATTTTAAAACACCTCGGTTAAGTACTTTGATAATAGATAATACAATCTATACCTAATCACTACATAAAATTTAAAATTAAGCAACACTATTTGTGATGAATTGAAAATGCCATGCATCTATTAAAATAATTTTTGTGTTTATTTAAAAAAATAAATACAGTTATTTAAGTCAGCTTTTTTTGGTTAATATGTCTTATTGGCACTTTTTTATTGTTGAATGAAATAAAAATTTGTACAAATATTCTCTGTATTCACCAGCAACCACACTCCTACCTTACCCTTTACCTATGGTTTAAAAAAGAACACAAGGTGGGGGGCAGAAAGGGAGCCTGATGGTAACAGATCATATAAATGCCACAACGGCCAAAACCGGTTTGGCTCAGTGGATAGAGCGTTGGCCTGAGGACTGAAGGGTCCCGGGTTCGATTCCGGTCAAGGGCATGTACCTTGGTTGCGGGCACATCCCCAGTGGGGGGTGTGCAGGAGGCAGCTGATCGATGTCTCTCTCTCATCGATGTTTCTAGCTCTCTATCCCTCTCCCTTCCTCTCTGTGAAATATCAATAAAATATATTTAAAATAAATAAATAAATGCCACAACGTTCCAAACACTCACCATGCCCTGAGTCTATAGCCATGATACTTAGAACAATGCTTGGCCTTATTGACTTGAGGTGAGTAAATTTAAGAGAGAATTTCCCTGAATTCTTCTTTTGTAATTTAATGTCACATACTTTTTCAATAAAGTTTGTTTTCTGGACTTTTGATCTAAATCATCATATAATTGTTTCCTACTATCTTACTCTCTTTTTTTAAATGTCCATACAGTTATAAGAAGTAAAGAGTTTCTGTGGTTTGCACTTTAAAACCACCCCCAGCTTAACGCATATTTTGAGTACCTAGTCAAATGTTAAATCTTTGCGTGCTTTAAAGTGTAATTGAAATATTAGGTAAAGAAAATTACCAAAAGACACTGCAAAAAATGGCAAAGATAGAAAGTTGTATTTCTGTCAGATACAAAGGGGATAAAATGCAGAGGACCAATGATAAATTATAACTGTGTTGTAACCAAGGCATTGCATTTAAGAAATGTACTTAGAAGTAACATATCTGAACATAAATGAAAACATTGTAAATTTACTTGTTTCCTAGATGTGTAACCTCATTTCTGCAAATCCATTGCTACTGCCTTGAATTAGAAAAATCTATATCAAAAGAGCAGTTAAGTGAACTATCACAGCATTCTCACTGACTACTTCTTTGAAGAAAAGTTTATTAAATTGAGAACAGTTTTCACCATAGAAGATGTGAAGAAATTTCAAAAGATAAAATGTCTATCTCATTAACTATATCAGCTGAAACGATACAATTGTGTTCAGTATGTAGACAGAGAAAAACTTTTTAGTCAAAATACTAAATGAAATCTTAGTAAAAATAAACTTTGCAATATATTGTGTTAGGCATGCATTAGAACATTTAAATAAAATAAAATATTAACATGTTGGCTATAAATAGAGGAGAAATTAGAAATTCTGTCTAATTAGAAATTCTCTTTTATTTACAAGTACTTTCATTGATGAAGCCTTTTTGATTTTTAAAAAACACTACATTAATACATATTCAGTATATTTGGATTGGAAAGAAAAAAATGCATTACCATAGTCTTATCAATCGAAGAAAACATTTGTTCAATTTTTGGAATGTTTTTGTAGTCTTTTAAAATTTGTGTAGCTTTTTTTTCCCCTCAAAGGGAATTTACAATTTTGCATTTTTCTTTTAAAAAACACCACACATAGTAGCCAATTTTCACTGTGCTCCTTGCCATACCTTAACCACATTCAGTGTGGTCTGGCTTTAAGACTTTTCCCTGGAAGACTTCCTTTAGCTGTCTCCTGGGACAGCTTCCTTGCCTCATGGGACCTCAGTGCAGCCTTTTCTGGTTGTCCTGCCATTCTATCACTTGTAGTGCTTTATAATGTTCTAGAGGCCCGATGCACAAAATTCGTGCAAGGGGCTCGGAAGGTCGTTCAGCTGTCTGGTCTAATTAGCATATTATGCTTTTATTATTATAGATTCTTCTCCTCCTTGCCTTGTAGATTCCAAGTTCCACAAGAGCTTGAGTTTTTTGTTTATAGTTAAATTCTCATCACTTGTAAAATGCTCGTTGTGTAGTAGTTATTCAATTTGTCAAATACATAATAATACTAATAACTGACACTTGTTAGGTATTGCTCCAAGTGCTTGACATATGTAATCATCACATAGTCTTGTTGAGGTAATTACTATTCATATCCTCATTTTATGATGAGTATATGAGGTACATCAAGATATAGTAGCTTGCCCCAGGTTATTGAATGAGGAAGCTGAGAGCTGGGATATAAACCCATGCATTTTGGATTTGAACCTACTCAGTCTCACTCAGGATTTGCACATTAATCAATATATTACACAGTTTCACTTATAAATATATGAATATATCATCCTTGTAAACTCTATTTTTAATGCCTCAAAGGAAATATTTTAGTATTATTTGCAACTTATTTAAACCACTAGTTCATTTAAATATATGCTTGTTGTGAAAGAGTTAAAGCGGAGGAAGAAAACCTAACAATTCTTGACATCAAGTCAGCACACATTTAATTTCCACTGTGGTTTAGATCAATGGTTCTAATTTCATCCCCCATAGAATATTTGGCAATGTCTGGAGAGATTCTGGTTGTCAGGACTGAGGGGAATACTGCAAAATAGCCCACATGCACAGGATAGCCCCTATAACTAAAAAGTATTTATCTGGCTCCAAATGTCAACAGTGCCCAGGTTTAGAAACACTGATCTAGAATCTATAATATGTACTGGGGAGCAAAGATGAAAAAGATATGTTAGTCTTCTGCCCTCAATGAGTACACAGATGTTTAGTATTTCTCAACAATGTAAGTTAATGAAGGTCAGACAATGTGTTCTCTACCTTTACCACGAGCTTAGAGGGAAAGAGTAATAAATTACCTAGATCAGGTTAGGGAGAGTCAGGGGTGATTTCAAATGAAAGAGAACTTCGTTAGCTGGGTTAGAAGAACAAGTGAGATTTTGATGGGTCTTCCAATCAGAACTTACCCATCATGGTAAAAGCTAATTCATAAGAGAGGCAAAGGAAAACACCCAAGAATCAGAGGAGGGAAGGTTCATTTGTGGTACCTTCACCAAGGTTAACCCTGGTGGAGAAGAAGAGATTTGAATCAGGTCCTGAAGGCTGGGTGAAATTTTGACATGGGACATCCAATAAAAACTAGATCGGATAGAGAAAGAACACTGTATATTTTATAATTGAAATTGTGCTGACTACCTATTTGGTAAACATGCGTACTATAGTACAGTATATTGTATAGTGCTGGCATAGTGCAACAATATTTGACTTGAGTTATTTATGTTCATTGTTGTGAATTCTTCCAAGTATTTAAAATCTTAGAAAATTGTCAAATTGTGAATTATTTCCCACATCTTTGCCAGCACTTGTCATTTTTGATTTGTTGATCATAGCCATTCTGACAGGTGTGAGGTGATACCTTATTGTCATTTTGATTTGCATCTCTTTGATGATTAGTGCTTTTGAGCAATTTTTTCATGTCCTTTTGTCTTCCGTATGTCCACTTCGGTGAAGTGTCTATTTAGGTCCTTTTCCCATTTTTTAATTGCTTTGTCTTCCTTTTGTTAAATTGTTAGAGTGCTTTATATATTTTGAAAATTAACCCCTTATCAGTTGTATTACTGGCACATATGTTCTCCCATTCAGTGGGCTGTCTTTGTTGATAGTTTCTTTTGCTGTGCAGAAGCTTTTTTATTTTGATGTAGTCCCATTTGTTTATTTTCTCTTTTGTTTCCCTTGCCCTAGGAGATGTATCCACAAACATATGGCTACCAGAGATGTCTGAGATTTTGGTGCCTATGGTTTCTCCTAAGATTTTATGGTTTCACAACTTACATTTAAGTCTTTTATACATTTTGAGTTTATTCTTGTGTATTGTGTAAGTTGGTGGTCTGGTTTCATTTTTGCATTTACCTATCCAATTTTCCCAACAACATTTATTGAAGAGACTGTCTTGACTCCATTGTATGCTCTTGCCTCCCTTGTCAAATATTAACTGAGCGTAATGGCTTGGGTCGATTTCTGGGTTCTCTGTTTTGTTATCTTGATCTATGTAACTGTTCTTGTGCCAATACCAGGCGGTTTTGACCACAGTGGCTTTGTTGGATAACTTGGTGTCTGGTATTGTGATCCTTCCAACTTTGTTCTTTCTCAAGATTGCTGTGGCTACTTAGGGTCCTTTTTTTTGGTTCCATATACATTTTTGGAGTATTTGTTCTAGATCTGTGAAATATGCCATTGGTATTTTAATGAGGATTACACTGAATCTATAGATTGCTTTGGGTAGTATGGACATTTTAATGATGTTAATTCTACCAATCCATGACCATGGTATAGTCTTCCACTTGTTTATATCTCCTGTATTTCCTTTTTCAGTGTCCTGTAGTTTTCTGAGTATAGGCCTTTTACCTACTTGATTAAGTTGATTAATTTTTTGTTGTTGTTGTTGCAAGGTAAAAAGAATTTTTTCTTTTTGGTTGAACAAGAACCTTTTTTTTAAAAATTTCTTTATTGATTAAGGTATTACATATGTGTCCTCATCCCTCCATTAACCCCCATCCCCCCTCCCAATCATGCCCTCATCCCCCCTGGTGTTCATGTCCATTGGTTAGGCTTATATTCATGCATAAAAGTCTTTTGGTTGATCTCTCCTCCTTTCCCCCACCCTCCCCCACCTTCCCTCTGAGGTCTGGCAGTCTGATCGATGCTTCTCTGCCTCTGGATCTGTCCTTGTTCATCAAATTATGTTGTTCATTATATTCCACAAATGAGTGAGATCATGTGGTATTTGTCTTTCTCTGACTGGCTTATTTCACTTAGCATAATGCTCTCCAGTTCCATCCATGCTGTTGCAAATGGTAAGAATTCCTTCTTTTTTACCGCAGCGCAGTATTCCATTGTGTAGCACAATTTTTTAATCCACTCATCTGCTGATGGGCACTTAGGCTGTTTCCAAATCTTAGCTATAGTGAATTGTGCTGCTATGAACATAGGGGTGCATATATCCTTTCTGATTGATGTTTCTAGTTTCTTGGGATATATTCCTAGATGTGGGATCACAGGGTCAAATGGGAGTTCCATTTTTAGTTTTTTGAGGAAACTCCATACTGTTCTCCACAGTGGCTGCACCAGTCTGCATTCCCACCAGCAGTGCACCAGGGTTCCTTTTTCTCCACATCCTCGCCAGCACTTGTTGTTTGTTGATTTGTTGATGATAGCCATTCTGACGGGTGTGGGATGATACCGCATTGTCGTTTTGGTTTGCATCTCTTGGATAACTAGTGACTTTGAGCAAGTTTTCATATGTCTCTTAGCCTTCCTTCTGTCCTCCTTCAAAAAGTGTCTATTTAGGTCAGTTGCTGTGCAAAAGCTTTTTATTTTGATGTAGTCCCATTTGTTTATTTTCTCTTTAGTTTCCATTGCCCTAGGGGCAGTATCAGTGAAGAATTTCCTTTGGCATATGTCTGAGATTTTTCTGCCTGTGGATTCCTCTAGTATTTTTATGGTTTCCCGTCTTATGTTTAAGTCCTTTATCCATTTTGAGTTTATTTTTGTGTATGGTGTAAGTTGATGGTCTAGTTTCATTTTTTTGCATGTATCTGTCCAATTTTCCCAACACCATTTGTTGAAGAGACTGTCTTGACTCCATTATATGTTCGTGCCTCCTTTGTCAAATATTAATTGAGCACAGTGATTTGGGTCAATTTCTGGGTTCTCTATTCTATTCTGTTGATCTATATGTCTGTTCTTGTGCCAGTACCAGGCTGTTTTAAGAACAGTGGCTTTGTAATACAGCTTGATATCCGGTATTGAGATCCCACCTACTTTGTTCTTCTTTCTCAGGATTGCTGCAGCTATTCGGGGTCTTTTTTTATTCCAGATAAATTTTTGGAAAGTTCGTTCTAGGTCTGTGAAATATGTCGTTGGTATTTTAATGGGAAGTGCATTGAATTTATAGATTGCTTTGGGTAGTATAGACATTTTGATGATGTTGATTCTACCAATCCATGAACACAGTATGTTCTTCCATCTTTTATGTCTTCCTCTATCTCTTTTTTCAGTGTCGTGTAGTTTTCCATGTATAGGTCTTTTCCCTCCTTAGTTAAGTTTATTCCTAGGTATCTTAATTTTTTTGGTGCGATGGTAAATGTGATTGCTTTTTTAGTCTCTCTTTCTGTAAGTTCATTATTGGTGTATAGAAATGCCATAGATTTCTTGGCGTTAATTTTGTATCCTGCTACCTTGCCGAATTCATTTATTAAGTCTAGTAATTTTTTGATGGAGTCTTTAGGGTTTTCTATGTACAGTATCATGTCATCTGTGAATAAGGATAGTTTTACTTCTTCTTTTCTAATTTGGATGCCTTTTATTTCTTCTTCTTCTCTGATCGCAATGGCTAATACTTCCAGCACTATATTGAACAGGAGTGGTGAGAGTGGGCATCCCTGTCTTGTTCCTGTTCTTAGGGGAAATGGTTTTAGTGTTTGCCCATTGAGTATGATGTTGGTTGTGGGTTTGTCATATATGGCTTTTATTATGTTGAGGTATGATCCTCCTATTCCCACCTTGCTGAGAGTTTTTATCAAGAAAGGGTGTTGGATTTTGTCAAATGCTTTTTCTGCATCAATTGATATGACTATATGGTTTTTATCTCTCAATTTGTTTATGTGATATATCACGTTTATTGATTTGCGAATATTGTACCATCCTTGCATCCCCGGGATAAATCCTACTTGGTCATGGTGTATGATCTTTCTGATGTACTGCTGGATTCGATTTGCTAGAATTTTGTTGAGGATTTTGGCATCTATATTCATGAGGGATATTGGCCTGTAATTCTCTTTCATGGTGTTATCTTTATCTGGTTTTGGTATTAGGTTGATGCTGGCTTCATAGAAGGAGTTTGGAAGTGTTCCTTCCTCTTGAATTTTCTGGAATAGTCTGAGCAGGATAGGTTTTAGTTCTTCCTTGAATGTTTGGTAAAACTCCCCTGTGAAGCCGTCTGGCCCTGGGCTCTTGTTTGCTGGAAGCTTTTTGATGACTGCTTCCATTTCTTCCATAGTTACCGGCCTATTGAGATGTTTAGATTCTTCCTGATTGAGTTTTGGAAGGTTGTATTTTTCTAGGAATATGTCCATTTCCTCCAGGTTGTCCAGTTTGTTGGAATAGAGTTGTTCATAGTATTTTTTAACAATCCTTTGTATTTCGGTGGGGTCTGTTGTTATTTCTCCTCTTTCATTTCTGATATTGTTTATTTGGGTCCTCTCTCTTTGCTTCTTGGTGAGCCTGGATAGAGGTTCATCAATCTTGTTTATCCTTTCAAAGAACCAGCTCTTGGTTTCATTGATCTTTTGTATTGTTTCTTTGGTCTCTATGTCATTTATTTCTGCCCTGATCTTTATTATCTCCTTCCTTCTGCTCACTCTGGGCTTTTCTTGTTGATCTCTTTCTAATTCTTTGAGTTGTAGAGTTAGGTGATATACTACCATTTTTTCTTGTTTTTTGACGTAGGCTTGTACAGCTATAAACTTTCCTCTCAGGACTGCTTTCATTGTGTCCCATAGATTTTGGATTGTTGTGTTTTTGTTGTCATTAGTTTCCAGGATGCTTTTCATTTCTTCTTTGATCTCTTTGGTAACCCAGTCATTATTTAATAGCATGCTATTCAGTTTCCAAGTGTTTGAGATTTTTGGATTTTGTTTTAATTTAATAAATCTTTATTGTTCAGATTATTACAATTGTTTCTCCTTTTCCCCCCATAGCTCCCCTCCACCCGGTTCCCACCCCACCCTTTGCCCTTACCTCCCCCCACACTGTCCTCATCCATAGGTGTACGATTTTTGTCCAGTCTATTCCTGCACCTCCCATACCACTTTCCCCCTGAGAATTATCAGTCCACTCCCTTTCTATGCCCCTGATTCTATTATATTCACCAGTTTATTCTGTTTCTCAGATTTTTAATTCACTTGATTTATTTATTTATTTATTTATTTTTAATCTTCAAATATATATTTACTTTAAAGACTTAAAAATTTTAAAATAATAAAATATATACAATTAAAAGATTTTATTTTCAGGAGTTTTGTTGAATAATTCCTTTAATAATGTTCACAAAAAATTGGAGTGATATTCAATTTATCACTAGGAGTTCTAAAATGTAACACAGATTCAAACTGGAACATAAAGTGCATCAGCATTTTTATAAACTCATTACAACTATATGAATGAAGGCAATTCAACTACATTTTATAAACTTATAATACAAAATTATTAATTTGTATTGAATTTTAACAGTAGTATTTATTATATATGGACATTCTTTATGATGGAGATTATCTTTTTGAAACCAAATGCTATTCATCAATACTGTGTCATTACAGAAACAGATGAGAAAAGCTACATTTATTTTTCTATTGATGTGTTTTTTTTCTATTGGTGTTTTATAGAAAAATTTTTGTGAAGGTATTAAATCATAATGGAAAATAGTATTTTACTAATTTTTATTTAAGAGATGGAGCTTTCACTTTATCCCAGTATTTTCTTCAGAGGTAGACTTTGTTTTTATTTCAATGAGTTCTTCTACTCGAGCCAGAACACTTTCAATCAAATCAAATGTGAAAAGTGCTGAATGTAGGACCTTAAGCTGCATTTCGGGAGGCATATTAGGCATCTCTTCTCCACCTACGGTTACAGAACAAAAATCTTTAGACCTCTGGACTTCTTGGCTATTTTCTTGGCTATTTTTCATTTCTGCTTCATAATGTGCTTTTGACATATTAAGTCCTGTATGGAGTGGCTTTAAGAAATTATTCTCAATCTTTCCAAGTTCTGTCCATAATCCAGTTTGATTGTCACTTTCATTATCTTTGATAACCAAATACCTCAATAAATTTAATGAAGCCATTATCCTATCTGAGTTTTGCAGTAGATCTGTTTCAGCACCCTCTGGGAGAAAGAGTACCAAATCTAGAAGGGAAATTAGCTGTGGTCCTGTAAACCATTTGTTGTTATGTGTTATCTTTAATGATATGTCAATTTGATTTTTGATATTTTGAAAGCCTCCACACCTGAGTGATTACTTGTATTCAGTAAGCACCTAAATAATGTATATTTGCCTTGAGAATCCAACTTGTTAATATAAAGCTGAAGCATAGCTAAACCCTTTTTCCTCAATGTCTCATCTGGGCAAAGTGTCATTACTTTGACTAGGCCCTGAGGTACAGTAAGAAAACTCTTGATTTCTAAGTATTGGTGAAGTAGACTATTGTCTTCCATTCTCAACAAACTATTCTCCAACAGATCCAGTCCTTTGGAGAAAACAGATTATTCTGTTCTTTGCAGAAAGACTTCAATGTGCCCCATATTAAATTGCAAAAGGTACGATGGGCTTAAGACCATTGGCAGCTGATCAATGCTGATGCCCTGTACAAATACTAGATATGCCAGGGAAGCTAGAGAGTCTGCAAATTGTTTGTCTTCTTCTTCTTCAAATTCAAGATAATCCCAAGTCCTCTTTTTCTTTCCATGATTAAAAATCATTTTGGGGAAAGGGTACCCAATTGCTGATAAAAAAAACCTATTATTTCAGATGCAAAAGACCTTAAAAGATCATTTTCAGCTTCTTCAGACTGCTCAAGGAATTGTGCTGTCAGCAAGGGGCATTTCAAGCTTTTGAAACAAAATTTCAGTAATTCATCCTTTAACCTTTGATTTCCCAGTGAGTTTTCTTTGTCATTAGTGACTTCTTTCACAAAAGGCTTTGTGAACTCTATTAAGGCCTTGCAACACTGACAAAGGCCATAGTCATCTGCTTGTATTTGTTCTTTTGAGTATGGAACAGGAAGAAGAGATAGCTGACTCCAAATGGTAGACAATGCTAATCCAACTGAATATGACTTGTTGCTATGAAGTTTCTGTATCACTGTTTGTAATGGCTGAAGTAAAAGAAGAATAATTTGGGATATCTGTTTTCCAGAGGGCTCTTCAATCAGTTCAAGCAAACCCAACAATAATTCCTTTGGATTACATAACTTTACCAATAAATCAAGGAGCAGAAAATATTTTCTTTTATCATCTTCCTTATTATTCCATAAAAGGCATCAAACAACAGGACCAACAAAATTCCAGCCCTTATTCTTGATGATGACCTTATTCTTTTCATTTTGAATAACTTCTAATAGCTGGTCTATGTGACCTTCATCTATGCATCTTTGGCCTGCTAACTGAAATAGGCCAAAATCTTCTTCTTTGAAGTTTTGCTCTTCTAAGATTTGACATCTCTTTATTATGGATTGAAGTTCTTCCACAGCCATTTCTTGTTGTTTTTCCTAGTTCTGATGCGGCCGGGCCTCTTGCTTCTACCAATTCACTTGAATTTTAGGTTCACTTGTTGATAGATATGTATTTGTTGTTCATAATTTTTCTCTTTACTTTTTTCTTCTTCCTCTTCTTAAAGAATACCTTTCAGCATTTCATATAATACTGGTTTGGTGGTGATGAACTCCTTTAGCTTTTTCTTATCTGTGAAGCTCTTTATCTGACCTTCCATTCTGAATAATAGCTTTGTTGGGTAGAGTAGTCTTGGTTGTAGGTTCTTGCTATTCATCACTTTGAATATTTCTTGCCACTCCCATCTGGCCTGCATAGTTTCTGTTGAGAAATCAGCTGACAATCGTAAGGGTGCTCCCTTGTAGGTAATTAACCGTTTTTCTCTTGCAGCTTTTAATATTCTCTCTTTGTCTTTTGCAATTGGCATTTTAATTATGATGTGTCTTGGTGTGATCCTCTTTGGATTCCTTTTGTTTGGGGTTCTGTGTGCTTCCTGGACTTGTAAGTCTATTTCTTTCACCAGGTCAGGGAAGTTTTCTGTCATTATTTCTTCCAATAGGTTTTCAGTATCTTGCTTTCTCTCTTCTTCTGGCACCCCCATAATTCTGATGTTGGTACACTTGAAGTTGTCCCAGAGGCTTCTTACACTATCTTCAACTTTTTGGATTCTTTTTTCTTTTTTTTTGCTTTTCCAGTTGAGTGTTTTTTTGCTTCTTTGTATTTCAAATCTTTGACTTGATTCTTGCGGTCCTCTAGTCTGCTGTTGGGTCTCTGTATAATATTTTTTATTTCAGTCAGTGTATATTTAATTTCTAGTTGGTTCGTTTTCATATCTTCAAGGGTCTCGTTATATTTATCGGCCTTTTCTAGGATATTCTTGAAAAGCCTTATAACTGTGGTTTTAAATTCTATATCCAGTCGTTTGTTTTCCTCCATTTCTTTTGTTTGTGACCTGTTTCTTCGTCTCCCCATTTTTCACTGCTTCCCTGAGTTGGTAGGGTAGCTTTGTGTGGTAGGTTTCCTATATGGCCCAGTGGGTCGGCCTCCCCAGTTAACCTGAGGTGGACACTCTTGGTGCACCCCTTTGTGGACTGTGTGTACAGCCTTGTTGTAGTTAAGTCTTGATTGTTGTTGGTATCACTGGGAGGAATTGACCTCCAGGCCAGTTGGCTGTGAGGATCAGCTGTGTCTACACTGGGAGATTTTCGGTGCTGGAGACAGCCTTATAGGATTAGCCTTGCCAGATTGCAAAAGCCTCTGTGCTCAGCCTGGAAGGGGTGGAGTCTCAGGGCAGAGCAGACACTCTTGGCCCCGTCAGCCCTGCCCTTGTGCGTGAGTCTCCAGACCTCTGCCTTCTGCGGTTCCCGAGTTTCTGCCTTACAGTCCAGATTTCCCCTGTAAGAGTGTGGGTCCCCAGAGGCTAGCCCGGAACTGTGGTTCAGTGCAGTCGGAACTGGGGTTCAGTGCACTCAGGAGCTTCCAACTCCCTTCCACTAGGGCTAGCCCGTGGTAACCTCCACAGTCAGTCTTTGTGCGCCCTGGTGCCTCCAGACCCCTGCCACCGTGGCTCCCCTGAGTCTTTAAGTCTCCGAGTCTCCATGTGCCTTTCTTTCTACCTGACAGTCCAAACTCTCCCTGTATGAGCCTGGGTCCACAGGGTTTCGCCCAGAACTGCGGTTCAGTGTAATCGGAACTGGGTTCAGTGCAGTCGGGGGCTTCCTACCCCCTCCTGCCAGAGAAAGACAGCCAGGCACTCCGCCGCCTTTCCTCTCTGCGCGCACGTGTCTCCGTATCTCAGCTCTTTGCCGCTCCTTCTCCGTGAGCTTTCCTCCTTCCTTCTAGTTGTAGAATTTCCACTCAGCCAGCTTTCCTGTGGTTCTGGATGGTGTCCATTCTGTCTTTTAGTTGTAGTTTTGAAATTTGTTGTGCAGGGCAGCAGTTTAGGTGCTTACCTATGCCGCCATCTTGGTTTCTCCTGGATTATTTTTATTGTAATTTATTTCTAATTTTATGGCATTGTGATCTGAGAAGATGCTTGGTATGATTTCATTCTTCTTGAATTTGGGGAGACTTTGCTTGTGACCCAATATGTGGTCTATTTTTGAAAATGTCCCATGTGTACTTGAGAAGAATATATATTCCGTGGCTTTGGGGTGAAATGTTCTGAAGATGTCAGTTAAGTCCATCTGATCTAGTGAGTCATTTAGGATTGCTGTGTCTTTGCTGATTTTTTTGTCTAGAGGATTTATCCAGTGATGTCAGTGGTGTATTAAAGTCCCCTACTATGATTGTATTGTTGTCGATCTCTCCCTTGATATCTTCCAGGAGTTTTGTTATGTATTTGGGTGCTCCTGCGTTGGGTGCATATATGTTATCAGGTTTATATCCTCCTGTTGTGTTGATCCCTTTAGTATTATGAAGTGACCTTCCTTATCTCTTGTTATGGCATTTACTTTGAAGTCTATTTTGTCAGATATAAGTATTGCTACCCCAGCTTTTTTTTTTTTTTTTTCATTTCCATTTGCCTGAAAGATATTTTTTCATCCCTTTACTTTCAGTCTGTATGAGTCCCTTTTTCTGAGGTGGGTCTCTTGTAGACAGCATATATATGGGTTGTGTTTCTTTAGCCATTCAGTCACTCGATGTCTTTTGATTGGAACATTTAGTCCGTTTATGTTTAAAGTTATTACTGAAAGGTATTTGTTTGTAGTCATATCTATTTTTGTGTCTGTGTTCCTTCTTACCTGTTTATTTCTTCTTTTTACAGTATTCCCTTTAGCATTTCTTGCATTGCTGGTTTGGTGGTGATAAACTCCCTAAGCCTTTTTATGTCTACGAAGCTCCTGATTTCCCCTTCAATTTTGATTGATAGTCTTGCTGGATAGAGTATTCTTGGATTCAGTCCTTTGCTTTGCAACACTTTGTATACCTCCTTTCATTCCCTTCTAGCTTGATGTGTTTCTGTTGAGAAATCATTTGATAATCTGATGGCAGTTCCTTTGTAGGTAACTCTCTGTCTCTCTCTTGGTGCCTTTAAGATTCTCTTTTTGTTGATGATATTTGCCATTGAAATTATGATGTGTCTTGGTGTGGGTCTTTTTGGGTTGATCCTGCTTGGGACTCTCTGTACTTGTGTAACTTTTTCTTCCCCATATCCGGGAAATTTTCTGTCATTATTTCTTCAAATAGATTTTCTAATCCTTGGTGCTCTTCTTGTCCTTCTGGAAGCCTTATTATACGTATATTACTTCGTTTAATGTTGTCCCAAAGCTCCCTTAGGCTTTCCTCCTGCTTTTTAATTATTTTCTCCAGTTGCTGTTCTGAGATTGGGCTTGTTTCTATACCTGATCTTCTAACTCATTAATTTGGTCCTCTGATTCTTCTAGTCTACTGTTGAAACTTTCCATGGTGTTTTTGATTTTAGTATATCACTTTTCATTGCTTCCTGATTCTTGCATAGGTTGTTGATTTTCTCATCCATCCGATGTATGAATTCCACGACCATTACTCTGAACTCTTTTTCGGTCATGTTGCATGCTTCAATTTCATTAATTTCCTTTCTTGGCAACTTCTCATTTTCTTTCCTCTGGGAATTGTGTCATCTCCCCATTCTGACTATCACCAGAAGGTTCAAACTTCGAGTTGCGTGGACCTGGGCCGTGTGCTGTGGGAACTTCGCACCAATTGAGTTTCGCTGAAGTGCTCCGACACTAGGACGTGTGGCTGCTGTGGGTTGGTGGGAACCAGGCTTGCCCAGGGTCAGTGTTCCCAGCATTCAGTGTGGTCTCGTGTGCTCACCTAGAATCAGGGAACCTGCCTGCACTGCACTGTTGGCATGTGCCAAAAATGAGTCCCCTAGCGCGTGCCAGGAGTCAGAGTTTCCCTGTGTCTGAACCAAGAATCGAGTATCAGAGTCTCTATTGCCTCGTGCGGCTTCTCACTGAGAATCAGGGTCCCTGTGTGCGTATGCACTAAGAATTGGAGTCACTGGCTCTTAGTGTGAATGCGCTGTGAGTCAGGGATCCCAGGTGCACACGGTAAGAAACAGAGTCAAGTTGGTGGTGCTCAGTGCTGCCTCTTGCCAGGAGAATTTGGGTCCAGGTCACCATGGGGGACTGGATTGCACAATAGCTCTGTGGTGTGCCTGCGCTGCAGAAAACTGACTTCCGTGTTCGCTTGCCCAGAATCAAAGTCAGGTGGCACTGCCGCCCTGCATGGACTTCAGGTTTGTTCACTCAATTGCGTTGCGGGGAGCAGATTCCAGGCTCTCAAATTCTAGTAGCAGCGCTGTGGTCCGCGCGCGCTCTCAAGCTCAAATTTCTCGTAGGGGCGCTGTGTCCTGCGCGCACTCTCAAGCTCAAATTCCCCATAGGGGAGCTGTGGCCCGCAAAGCTCAAATTCCCCATAGGGGAGCTGCGTCCCGAGCACATGTGCACTCTCAAGCTCAATTCCCCATAGGGGAGCTGAGGCTCGAGCGAGGGGCGGGTCTATCAGTTACTATGGCGCTATTGGCGAGCCTGCGGGGAGGGCGATAGGTTCTTTGACTCACAGAAATCTGCTGCTGGGAAGTCTGGATTCTTGTTGTCTGTTGGTCTGAAGCTGTGGTCGCAGTTCTCTGTCCCTAGTGGCTGCAGGGTCCTGGTTTGTGTCTGAGACCAGGATCCTAGTCTCAAGCAGCTCTGTTTCTCAAGATGGCATGGTCTCCTTGCCTGCACCAGTTGCCCAGAAGTGTCCGCTTTGTGCACGGGACTCCACCGTCTAAGACTGCCTGTTTTGGCAGCCCTTTGGAGGACCTGCAGAATCTAACTGTCCCTAGCTCATACACACACACACCACACACGTCTACACTCTCCTCTATGGTTCCCTCACTCTCTCACACTCTCTCCCTCCCTACTTTCCTGCCGGTCGCCATCTTCCCGATCTCGAACCAATGAATTGTTTTTTCATTTCTCTTTCTAAGAGTTCATTATTGATGTATACAAATGCCATCAATTTCTGGGTGTTAATTTTGTATCCTAATATATTGCCAAATTCATTTATTTAATCTTGTAGTTTTTTGATAGACTTGTTAGGGTTTTCTATGTACAATATCATGTTGTCTGTGAATAATGACAGTTTTATTGCCTTCTTTCTAATTTGAATGCCTTTTATTTCTTCTTGTTTGATCACAGTGGCTAAGCCTTTCAGTACTATGTTGAATAAGTGGTAAAAGCAGACATCCCTGTCTGGTTCCTGTTTTTAGGGGAAATGATTTTAGTTTTTGCCTACTGAATATGATGTTGGCTGAAGGCTTGTCATATATGTCTTTTATTATGTTGAGTTATGACCTTTGTATTCCCACTCTGCTGAGAGATTTTATCAAAAAAGGGTGTTGGATTTTGTAAAATGCTTTTTGTGTCTATTGATATGATCGTGGGATTTTTGTCTTTTAATTTGTTTATGTGATGTATCATATGTATTGATTTGTGAATATTGTACTAGCCTTGCATCCCTGACATAAATCCCACTTGGTCATGGTATACGACAGGGATCCTCAAACTTTTTAAACAGGGGGCCAGTTCACTGTCCCTCAGACTGTTGGAGGGCCGGACTATAGTTTAAAAAAAAAAAACTATGAACAAATTCCTATGCGCACTGTGGGCCCAGGACGAGTCGGCTGCTAAGCAGGACAGGCAGCGGCACCCGGCGGGCTGGATAAATGTCCTCGGCGGGCTGCTTGTGGCCCGCGGGCCGTAGTTTGAGGACCCCTGGTATACGATCTTTTGTACACTGCTGCTCGGAATGCAGATTGGTGCAGCCACTATGGAAAATAGTATGGAGTTTCCTCCAAAATTAAATATGAAACTGCTATTTGATCCAGTGATCCCCTAAGAATATAGCCTAAAAACCGGAAACACATTCAGAAAGAATATATACACTCCTGTATTCATACCGTATCTGGAAACAGCCCAAGTGTCCATAAGTAGAGGAGTGGATAAAAAAGCTGTGGTACATGCACACAATGGAATACTATGCAGCAATAAAAAGAAAGGATCTCTCACCCTTTGAGACAGCATGGAGGGACCTGGAGAGTATTATGCTAAGCAAAATAAGCCAGTTAGAGTAAGACAAGTATCACATGAGCTCACTCATATGTGGAATCTAATGAAAATAAACTGATGAACAAAAATAGATCAATTCCATAGAAACATGGAACAGACTGTCGAATCTCAGAGGGAGGTGGGGTGGGTGTATTGGAAGAGATTAACCAAAGAACTTGCATGCATATATGCATAACCCATGGACACAGACAATAGTGTTGTGAAGGTGTGGAGTGGGGGTTGGGAGTGGGCTAGGGGCCAATGCGGGGGGAAATGGAGACATGTGTAATACTTTCAACAATAAAGATTTTAAAGAAGTAAAAAAATAAAAATATATTTTTTAAAAATAATGTTCAACTTTTAAAAATGTCAATTATTTTTAGTGTGCCTGGTCATATCTAAACTAAAGCATGTTTACTCTTCCTTTAATAAGTTTAACAACAGAAAACAACTATTTAATGTACATATGACCCTATGTGAATATTTAAACTTCCTCTAGGCAGCCATATAATCAAACTATTTTTATCACTCATGTGCACAACTTAGAGGAATACCCTTTATAATTGAAGTCTTTAAATTTCACCTCCATTCCCTCCCTTCTAATCCCAACCAAACTAGGGTTATTGTATAAAGTTGTGCATATTTAGGCCACTCTTTTGGAGGGAGCAAGTGGGATTGAGTGAACTATATGCCCTGACACCAGTCTGTGCAAAGGAAGAGAGGGCACATGTTTCTACTCTTCAAGGGTATTTCTATGGGGTAGTGGTGGCCCTGTCTCAACTCCATCACAAGCCCTTCTGAATGTGTTCTCTTTATGCAGCTTCTGCTGGCCAATCTCCTGAATGCCAGTGCTGCATTGTTATCTTCCAGAAACTGTAGACCATGCCTTTGCTTGGCTTACTGATCCAGCTTGTTTTAACTTTATTGCCATGTAAAACAGGTCCTTTTCAATTTTGATGGGGTTTGCCATCTTTTGGTATTTTCTGTTGTTAAAAAGTAGTGTTCCATTGTTAATGACTCACTTTCAATGCCCACTGATTCCACTCAGAGCCCCCCTTCCCCCCCCCCCCACTCCTTTGTTCTTACTTTTTTTTAATGATACCTTTCTAAATTACCATCATGGAACACAAAGTATAGGAACTTGGACATGAATCTTAACCTTTCTGAACTTGTTTTCTCATCTGAAAAACTTGTGAAAGTAAAAATTATTCATTACAGTATGTAATAAATAGATACTAGTTTGCTTTTACTTCATGTTAAAGAAATAAAACTGCAACCCATTTTTTTTTTTCCTTTTTCTTGTTTTCTTACTCCCTTGGGCTTAACTGTTTCACAGTTCTGTGCAGATTTTAATGCAAAACTCACCTTAAACTTGGCTATCACCAAATTTCACATGACACCTGGCATATCATTATTTTCCTCACTTTACTGAGGAACTGTGGTATTATAGTAGATTGGAATATTGTTAAGCAAATATTCACTCACCTCTCTCTGACCCTTTCCCCTTTCCTGCTGACTTGGCTTGCCCATGTGACTTCCATGGGTAGAAGTGACAGGTGGCCTTTTTCTAGCAGAACCCATTACCCTCTTGCACTCTTTCATCCTCCTTGAGAACAGCATGCTTCACAGGTACTTCTTCAGCCTGGGTCCCACAATAACATAGTGCAAATCTGAACTCAAACCTGGTTAATACCAGGAACTGAGCTAGGCCTATCAGAGCCATAGCCAGTACTCATGAATAAGAAATACTTGTTTATTGTTTAAGCCTCTGAGACTTTGGGATTGTTTACTGTCCCAGGAAAAAGCTAATTAATATGAATATCGTGGTCCTGGCCATTTCATTCATACAGTTTCCAGAACAAGTACTCAGTGTCTTATTTCTGGAATCTACAACCTTCGCCTTCCCTAACTGTCCCATAGCAGCTCATTGGTACCCCTCATTGGTCTCTCTTATTGTGCAGAATTGCTTTTTCTCTTGCCAGTGAACTTGCAATATCAGCTCCATGGTATATTATTTCACTTGTAATGTGCTTACCCAAATACATTCTCAAGAAATCAGGCCTTTCTCCACAATTATTTTACCAGCTTCAAGGAAAAAGTTTTCATTATATGTTATATTAGAAGGATGCTTTTATCCTGTAATCACTTCTGAGATGTAAGTGAATCTTTCTCAAATTTAAATAATCACATTCTTGCTTTAAAGGAAATACCTGATATTTCTTTCCTAAGGACTTGTATCAGTTTCTTATTGTTGCTGAAACAAATGACCACAAACACAGTGACTTAAAACAACACAAATTTTTAAATTTAGAGTTCTGAAATTCAGGAATCCAAAATGGGTCTCACAGGGCTAAAATCAAGATGTCAGTAGAATGTGTTTCTTTCTGAAGGCTCCAAGGAAGAATCAGTTTTCCTCCCTTTTTTAGCTTCTGGATGTTGCCCATATTCCTTGGCTTCTGACTCCCAGAATTTGAATTACTCTAACCTCTGTTGCTATCCTCACATCTCTTTCTCTGACTCTCCTTTGCACATATAAAGACCCTTGTATTTTCACTAATCCACCTAGAAAATTCAAGATAATCTCTTTTTTGAGACCCTTATGGTAATCAACTCTTTCCCATAAATAGGTACTTTTAGGTGTGAAGTTATAGCTCATTATAGTTTTGATATGCATTTCCTTGATGCTTAGTGATGTCAAGCACCTCTTTTTATTTTAAAGTGTTTTTGTTGAGTTTAGAGAGAATGGAAGGGAGAGGGAAAGAAAGAGAGAAACATCAATCGGATGACTCCTGCACACGCCTTACCAGGGATCAAGCCCACGACCTGGGCATGTGCCCTGACTGGGAATCGAACTGGTGACCTTTTGGTGCAAGGGATGACACCCAACCAACTTAGCCACATCAGCCAGGGTTCAAGCTTTTTTATATACCTGTTGGCCATTTATATGTCTTCTTAAAACTGTCTATTCAGTTCCTTTGCCCATTTTTAAATTTTTTTTTAATTTAATAAATCTTTATTGTTCAGATTATTACAATTGTTTCTCCTTTTCCCCCCCATAGCTCCCCTCCACCCGGTTCCCACCCCACCCTTTGCCCTTACCTCCCTCCACACTGTCCTCATCCATAAGTGTACGATTTTTGTCCAGTCTCTTCCTGCACCCTCCATACCCTTTCCCCCCTGAGAATTATCAGTCCACTCCCTTTCTATGCCCCTGATTCTATTATATTCACCAGTTTATTCTGTTCATCAGATTTTTAATTCACTTGAATTTTAGGTCCACTTGTTGATAGATATGTATTTGTTGTTCATAATTTTTCTCTTTACTTTTTTCTTCTTCCTCTTCTTAAAGAATACCTTTCAGCATTTCATATAATACTGGTTTGGTGGTGATGAACTCCTTTAGCTTTTTCTTATCTGTGAAGCTCTTTATCTGACCTTCCATTCTGAATAATAGCTTTGTTGGGTAGAGTAGTCTTGGTTATAGGTTCTTGCTATTCATCACTTTGAATATTTCTTGCCACTCCCGTCTGGCCTACATAGTTTCTGTTGAGAAATCAGCTGACAATCGTATGGGTGCTCCCTTGTAGGTAATTACCAGTTTTTCTCTTGCAGCTTTTAATATTGTCTCTTTGTATTTTGCTCTTGGCATTTTAATTATGATGTGTCTTGGTGTGGTCCTCTTTGGATTCCTTTTGTTTGGGGTTCTGTGTGCTTCCTGGACTTGTAAGTCTATTTCTTTCACCAGGTCAGGGAAGTTTTCTGTCATTATTTCTTCCAATAGGTTTTCATTATCTTGCTCTCTCTCTTCTTCTGGCACCCCCATAATTCTGATGTTGGTACGCTTGAAGTTGTCCCAGAGGCTTCTTACACTATCTTCAACTTTTTGGATCCTTTTTTCTTTTTTCTTTGCTTTTCCAGTTGAGTGTTTTTTGCTTCTTTGTATTTCAAATCTTTGACTTGATTCTTGCGGTCCTCTAGTCTGCTTTTGGGTCTCTGTATAATATTTTTTATTTCAGTCAGTGTATATTTAATTTCTAGTTGGTCCTTTTTCATATCTTCGAGGGTCTCATTATATTTATCGGCCTTTTCTAGGATATTCTTGAAGAGCCTTATAACCGTGGTTTTGAATTCTATATCCAGTCATTTGTTTTCCTCCATTTCTTTTGTTTGTGATCTGTTTCTTCGTCTCCCCATTTTTCACTGCTTCCCTGAGTTGTGTGGTAGGTTTCCTATATGGCCCAGTGGGTCGGCCTCCCCAGTTAACCTGAGGTGGACACTCTTGGTGCACCCCTTTGTGGACTGTGTGTACAGCCTTGTTGTAGTTAAGTCTTGATTGTTGTTGGTATCACTGGGAGGAATTGACCTCCAGGCCAGTTGGCTGTGAGGATCAGCTGTGTCTACACTGGGAGATTTTCGGTGCTGGAGACAGCCTTATAGGATTAGCCTTGCCAGATTGCAAAAGCCTCTGTGCTCAGCTTGGAAGGAGTGGAGTCTCAGTGCGGGGCAGACAGTCTTGGCTTCCTGTCAACCCTGTCCTTGCACGTGAGTCTCCAGACCTCTGCCTTCCGCAGTTCCCGAGTTTCCGCCTTACAGTCCAGATTTCCCCCATAAGAGCGTGGGTCCCCAGGGGCTCGCCCGGAACTGCGGTTCAGTGCAGTCGGAACTGGGGTTCAGTGCACTCAGGAGCTTCCGACTCCCTTCCGCTAGGGAATGCCTGCAGCAACCTCCACAGTCAGTCTTTGTGCGCACTCGCACCTCCAGACACCTGCCGCCGCGGCTCCCCTGAGTCTCTGAGTCTCCGTGTGCCTTTCTCTCTACCTGACAGTCCAAACTCCCCCTGTATGAGCCTGGGTCCACAGGGTTTCACCCGGAACTGAGGTTCAGTGCAGTCGGACCTGGGGTTCAGTGCAGTCGGGGGCTTCTTTCCCCCTCCCGCCAGAGAAAGCCAGCCTGGCACTCCGCCCCCCTTTCTCTCTGCGTGCGCGTGTCTCCGTATCTCAGCTCTTTGCCGCTCCTTCTCCGTGAGCTTTCCTCTTTCCTTCTAGTTGTAGAATTTCCACTCAGCCAGCGTTCCTGTGGTTCTAGATGGTGTCTGTTCTATCTTTTAGTTGTAGTTTTGAAATTGTTGTGCAGGGCAGCAGTTTAGGTGCTTACCTATGCCGCCATCTTGGTGTGTTTTTTTTTTGCCCATTTTTTTAATTGGGTTGTTATTTCTTTTGGCTTTTGAGTTGTATGATTTTTATATACACTGAGTGGCCCGATTATTATGATCTCTGAACACATAATAATCTGGCCACTCAGTGTGTGTGTATATATATATATATGTGTCCACACAGTTCACACGAAGATTCATGCTGGAATGGGCTTTCCTTTCCCTGGCTGCTGGTACCCGCCTTTCCATTCCGGCCCAGCCCCTTTCCGCTCAGACCCCAGAGCCGCCTCTTTCCGCTCCAGTCCCGCCTTCCCACGCTGCCCAGAGGCCCTGAGAGACCAGGGGTGGGGCAGAACCCCTGCATTGTTGCCATGGTGACGACGCAAGTGTCTGCCCCCGTAACTGGGCACCTGTGTATGCAAATTAACCACCATCTTTGTTGGGTTAATTTGCATATCACTCCTGATTGGCTGGTGGCATAGCAGAGGTATGGTCAATTTACATGTTTGTCTATTATTAGGTAAGATATTAGAGGCCTGGTGCATGAATTCGTGCATGGGTAGGGTCTGGCCAGCCTGGCCAGGGGGAGGGGACATGGGCAGTTGGCCGGCCTGCCTGCTGGTTGAACTCCTGGTTGAAGGGATAATTTGCATATTAGCCTTTTATTATATAGGATATACACTGAGTGGCCAGATTATTATGCGTTCAGACATCATAATAATCTGGCCTCTCTCTCTCTCTCTCTCTCTCTCTCTCTCTCTCTCTCTCTCTATATATATATATATATATATATATATATATAAAATCTCCTATCTAATAAAAGAGTAATATGCAAATTGACCATCACTCCAACACACAAGATGGCTGCCCCCATGAGGACATAAGATGGCCACCACAAGATGGCCAACAGGGGAGGTAAGTTGGGAGGGACCAGGCCTGCAAGGGAAGGCAGTTGGGGGCAATGAAGGCTGCAGGGGAAGGCAGTTAGGGGTGACCAGGTGGGCAGAGGAGGGAAGTTGGGGGCAACCGGGCCTGCAGGGAAGGGCAGTTGTGGGGGGACCAGGCCTGCAGGGGAGGGCAGTTAGGGGCAAACAGGCTGGCAGGGGAGCAGTTAGGCATCAATCAGGCTGGCAGGGGAGTGGTTAGGGTGTGATCAGGCTGGCAGGCAGAAGCGGTTAGGGGCAATCAGGAAGGCAGGCAGGCAAGCATTTGGGAGCCAGCAGTCCTGGATTGTGAGAGGGATGTCCAACTGCCCGTTTAGGCCCAATCCTACTGGGATTGGGCCTAAACGGGCAGTTGGACATCCCTCGAGGGGTCCCAGATTGGAGAGGGTGCAGGCTGGGCTGAGGAACACCCCCCTCCCCCTGTGCATGAATTTCGTGCACTGGGCCTCTAGTGTGTGTGTGTGTGTGTGTTTGTGTGTGTGTGTATATGAATGATATTAGCCTCTTATCAGATATATGATTTGCAAATATATTGTCCTATTCCATAGGTTTTCTTTGCATTTTGTTGATTGTTTCTTTTGCTATGCAGAAACTTTTTTGTTTGACGTAGTCCCACTTGTTTATTGATTTGCCTGAATACTTGAAATATCAAGTCTACTGACATATTGTCATTATATTGCATATGTCATTTTTGTTGCTTATAACATACATAATTTTAATTTGGTTTAAAAATTTTAAGTTGGTGATTTCTTGTAGTATCAACACTGTCCTAATCATGTATTTATTCTTCACTGACTATCATGTTATTTAAATATGTCTTCTTCATTTGATCATTATTATTCTCTAGACATAATTACTACTTATAAGTGATTACAGTTTTTTTTTTTTAATCTAGAGCATTTTACTCACAGAACTAATAATGGTACATTTTCATTTTATTTATTTCTATTTCAATGATGAATAATTTTAAACCTTTTCTTTAGTTCCTGCAGCTAAGAAACATTTTCTCTACATAACCTTTCTTCTATTGATTTATTTTTGCTTAGCTTCTGATTTATAAATAATTATAAGGTAATGGGAATTTGGAAGAATTTTGTTCTAGATAGGAATTTAAGGCATTTGTAAGATATTTTATTTGGAATATGCTTCATTTGTTAAACAAAATAAAAAAAACTCCTGCCTTTCTCTACAAAAAACAAACAAACAAACAAACAAACAAACAAAAAAACCCCACAACAATCCGTAGTTCTATGAAATCCTTTTTTGTCAGTCTCCTCATGTAATTGTTTGCCATCCAGTGGACAATCTAAGTACTGCTGTGCTTTATAAAACAGGATTCTATGTATGGTATGTAGAGATGGAAACTGATCCAAGATTTTCTGGGGCAATGTGTATTTTCCATTAGTGTGTATCAGTTCAAATTATATAGGATAAAAATGCTTAATCTTTCCTTTGTCTTGTCTTTATAGGCTGATTGGGTATCAGTTATCTAGAAGCACCATCTCTTTGATTTTGGTCTGGAAGATTCCAAGAAAGTGCTCCATAGATCTCACTTCCTGATTATTATGATCAATGTATGGACCTAGATTACACGTGCATGTGTGTCAACTGATTTTCTCCTTTTACATTTTTCATATTTAGAGTTCTCATAACACAGGGTGATAGTGAGTGGAGCTGTGCTTCTTTTACTATGAACTATTATTTCAGTTGAGATTTTGTTGGAATATTCAACCAGCAGGGATGTACAAGTGGAATCTAGGACATCTGATTACCTTTGAGCAATGAAGGTAATTGAGAGTGCTGGAGAATAATGTTAATCGATGTACACTTCAGATGTCTGTTATTCACAGAGAGAAGTCAGATGTTCCAGACAACAAATACTAATTGAGTTCTCATTATATGCCCAATAAGATTTTTCAGTTAACTGGACAAGAAAATCTCTTGTCCTTCTTCTTTACAAAATTATGTTTTAACCTATATGTATCTCCATGCCTTGTGTGATAGGCAGAATTATAAGATGACCCCAAGTGATCCATGCCCTGAGTGTGGATGGAACCTGTGAATATTATGAGATACCATTCTTGTGATTATGTTATCTTAAATGACAAAAGGGGGATTATCTGTTTGGTTCTTCTGATCACATTACCTAGAAAGTCAGAAGAAGTCAGAGATGTAAGTATGAGAGAGGTTTGAAGACAGGAGAATTCTGCTGGCTCTGAAGGAAACCATGTGGCAAGAAAATGGCCTTTAGGAGCTGAGTCATTCCCTAACAAAGAGCCAGCAAAAATAAATAAATAAGTAAATAAGTAAGTAAGTAAGTAAATAAATAAATAAATAAGGAGACCTTAGTCTTGCAGACACAAATCACTGAATTCTTTTTACTCTTTAATGAGCTTGTAAGAGACCCCTGAGGACCAGCTGAGAATATAGCTTGTGGATATCTTGATTTGAATTCCAGAGTAGAAAGGATATAGACACATATTATTGTAAGATTCTTATGCTAAAATGTGAAATGATATAATATCATTGGAAGATATGTTGTGATAAGGTGTATGGGTTAAGTCCAAGAGCAACCACAGAATTAAAAATGAAATAGATAGAATCAAAAGTCAATGTAGAAATAAAATGGAACCTAATCATCAAAAAATATATATATGCAATTGTTCCAAAAGAAGATAAGAAAAAAAAAGCTAAAAAAGTGGGCATAAATAGAAAACAAATAATGCATGGTTGATTTAAATTCAAACATATCAATAATTCATCATAGGTAAATAATCTAAATACTTCAATTAAAAGTCAGATAATGTCAATATCAGATAAAATAGCAAGATTCAATTCTATGTTGTCTATAAGACACCCACTTTAAAACAAGGATAAAAAGTTATTAAAAATAAAATAAGAAATGATATGCCAGCCCGGCTAGTGTGGCTCAGTGGTTGAGCTTCAACCTATGAACCAGGATGTCATGGTTTGATCCCAGTCAGAGTACAAACCCGGGGTGAGGGCTCAATACCCAGTGGGGGGCATGTAAGAGGCAGTTGATGAATGATTCTTTCTTATCATTGGTGTTTCTATCTCTCTTTCCCTCTCTGAAATATATATACACACACTAGATGCCCAATGCATGAAGATTCGTACAAGAATGGGCCTTCCTTCCGCTGGCTGCCGGCACTGCCTTTGCTCCGGCCCACCTTTCGGCCTTCCCACGCTGCCCAGAGGCCTGGAGCAGCTGGGGCGGTGCGGAATGCCTGCATTGTCACTGTGGTGACTACACAAGCATCCCGCCCATGGCTGCTCCGTGCCTATGTATGCAAATTAATCTGCCATCTTTGTTGGGTTAATTTGCATACTCACTCCTGATTGGCTGGTGGGCGTCGTGAAGGTATGGTCAATTTGCATCTTTCTCTTTTATTAGTGTAGATACACACACACACACACACACACACATACACTAGAGGCCCGGTGCATGAAATTCGTGCACTTGGGGAATCCCTCAGTCCAGCCTGTGCCCTCTTGCAGTCCGGGAGCCCTCAAGGATATCCGACTGATGGCTTGGGCCTGCTCCCCGGGGAGAGCAGGCCTAAGCTGGCAATTGGACATCCCTAGTGTTGCCACGGATGTGGGAGAGGCTCCTGCCACCACCACTGCACTCGCCAGCCATGAACCTGGCTTCTGGCTGAACAGCACTCCCCCTGTGGAAGCACATTGACCTGCATTGAGTGTCTGCCCCCTGCTGATCAGTGCGCATCATAGTGACCAGTCATTCTGCTGTTGGGCTGAAACTGGCTATCTGACATCCCCCGAAGGGTCCTGGATTGCAAGAGGGCACAGGCCAGGCTGAGGGACCCCACCAGTGCACAATCGGGGCCAGGGAGGAACTGCAGGAGGGCTCCAGGGCATGTCCGGTCCATCTTGCTCAGTCCCAATCTGCCAGACCCCAGCAACAAGCTAACCTACTGGTTAGAGTGTCTGCCCCCTGGTGGTCAGTGCACATCATAGCAACTGGTTGATCAGTCGACTGTCTGCCCCTTGGTGGTCAGTGCATGTCATAGCAAGCGGTTGAGTGGCCTTAGCATATCATTAGCATATTACGCTTCGATTGGTTGAATGGCTGACTGGACAACCGGACACTTAGAATATTAGGCTTTTATTATATCGGATATATGTATTCTATATAATAAAAGGCTAATATGCAAATAGACAGAACGGCGGACTGACCAGTCGCTATGACGCGCATTGACCACCAGGGGGAAGATACTCAATGCAGGAGCTGCCCCCTGGTGGTCAGTGTGCTCCCACAGGGGGAGTGCTGCTCAGCCAGAAGCCAGACTCACAGCTGGTGAGTGCAGTGGCGGTGGCAGGAACCTCTCCCGCCTCCGCTGCAGCACTAAGGATGTCGTTGGACATTCTCCAAGGGCTCCTGGACTGGAAGAGGATGCAGGCTGGGCTGAGGGTTCCCCATGAGTGCAAGAATTTCATGCACCAGGCCTCTAGTATACATATGATATGCCATATAAACACTAATAAAAATAAGCTCTATTAAGGTGAGATGAGGTAGATTCAGAACAAGAAATATTACTGAGGAAAAAGAAGGACATTGCATAATGACATAGGGTTCATTTAATGAAGAAGACACCTAACCCTAAATGTGTATGTATATAGTAACAGAGCTTCAAAATACCTTAGGTAAAACTGATACAACTAAAAGAAGAGACAAATCTACAAGTACTAGTATAGTTTCAAATTTCAGCATTCTTCATTCAATAATTTATAAAACAAATAGGCAAAAACTTCAGAAAGGGTATAGAAACACTATCACCATTTCGACATAATTGACATTTATAGAATATCCCACCTGCAATAGCAGGATGCACATTTTTCTTCCAAGTGCACTCAGAACATTCATCCAGATAAACCATATTCTGGGACATAATGAAAATCTCAACAAATTCACAAAGATTAAAATATTGAAAGCATATTCTTTGACATTAAAATATACCTGAAAATCCCTCGATATTTAGAAATTAAAAACATACTTTAATTAACCATATGCAAAGAAATTACAAGGTAAATTAGGAAATATATAGAGTTAAAAGAACATGAAATGAGAACTTACCAAACGTTTTGGGATGCTTCTTCTAAAGCAGCTTTAGCAGGATAGCTAAAATGGTGTTTAGAAGGAAAGTTATGCTATCCTTGTGTATATTAAAAGAAGAATGATCTCAAATGAATAACTTAAGATTCCACTTTAACAAACTGGAGGCGGGGGGAGCACACAAAGAAAACTTAAGAAATGAAGAGTAGAAATCAATAAAAGAGCAACAAAAATTGGTGAAGCTAAAATTACTAAAATTATAGCCAGAATGATCAAGAAATAGAATATGCAAATTACAAATATCAGAATTAATAAGGAGCCAAAATGATAGATTATACAGATATCAAATGGATTATAAAGGAATAATGTCAATAACTTTAGTCACACAAATTTAATTACATAAATGAAATACACAAAACCTTAATAGTATAAACTATTAAAGCTCACTCAAGAAGAAATGTATAGCATGACTAGACATCTGAATATTAAAGATATATAGCTAAATGTTCAGATGGCTTCACATATTCAACATAATGCTAGAAGTTCTACTAATGTGGTAAAGGCAAGAAAAAGGAATAAAAAACATAAAGATTGGAAAGGTAAAAACAAAATTGTCCCTACTTGCAGATGACATAATTGTATACATATAAAATCTGAATAAACCTACAAAAACTGCTATAACTAATAAGTGAATTCATAAAAGTTGAAAGATATAATACAAACATACCCAAATCAATAGTGTTTCTATGTACTATCAGTGAACAGGTGGGCATCAAAATCAAAATACTATTTCATAAATTAAGTACTTTAAACATATCCGGAATTTATATACTGAAAACTGAAAAATGTTGACAAGAGAATTAAAAAATCTCAATAAATGGAGAAACATGTTTGTAGATTAGAAGACTCAATATATTAAAGATGTCAGTTCTTTTGAAGTTGATACAGATTTAGTACAATTTCATCAACATTCCAGCAAGGTTTTTTGTAGATATAGGCAAGATTCTAAAATTTATATGGAAAGGCAAATGAACAAAAATAGCTAAAACAATATTGAGAAAGAATAAAATAGGAAGAATTATACTATCTGATTTAAAGATTTATTATATAACTACAGTAATCAAGACAGTGATGTATTGGTGGAGGGATAGACATACGAAATAGAAGAGAGAAGGCAGAAATAGACCCACACAAATATGCCTGACTTTTGATAAAGGTATAAAAGCAATTTAATGAAACAATATCTACATAATAGGGGTGACAGAAGGAGAGGAAGCTGAGCAATGAATAGAAAACCTGTTGGAAGAAATAATGACAGAAAACTTCTCTGACTTTGGGAGGAAAAAAGTCACAAAATCCAAGTAGCACAGAGAATCCCAAACAAATGAACCCAAAAAGACTGACATCAACATACAGCATAATTAAATTGGCAAACTTAAAAGGCAAAGAAAGAATATTAAAGGCTTCCAGAGAGAGACAGTTATCTACAAGGGATCTCCCATTAGACTATCAACTTCTTTCTCAGCAGAAACACATCAGACCAGAAGGGAATGGAATGAAATATACAAAGTGATGAATAGCAAGGGACCGAATCCAATAATATTCTATTCATCAAGGCTATCATTCAAAATTGAAGGTGAAATAAAGAGCTTCACAGACAAACAATGGCTAAGGGAGTTTATTACCACCAAACCAGCAATGCAAGAAATGCTAAAGGGACTATTGTAAAAAGAAGAAATAGAAATGGAAGAAGAAACACAGGCAAAAAGAATAAAAATGGCAACAAACAACCTATCAATAATAACTTTAAACATAAATGGATTAAATACTCTAATAAAAAAAACATAGGGTAGCCGAATGGATAAGAAACATGAACCATATATATATGCTGTCTACAAGAGACCCACCTTAGAACAAAGGCCTAACACAGGCTGAAAGTGAAGGGATGGAAAAACATTTTTCAGGCAAATGGAAATGAAATAAAATCTAGCAATCCTATCTAATAAAAGAGTAATATGCAAATTGACCATCACTGCACTACACCCACAAGCCACGCCCACCAGCCAATCAGGAGCGAATATGCAAATAAACCCAACCAAGATGGCTACAGCCACAGAAAGCAGGAGGGAGGCTTGGGTTTCCCTGGCAATGGAGGAAGCCAAGCTTTCCACCTGCCCTTCCTGGCCTAGGCCTCCATTCAAGGCTACAAAGTTTCAATGATAGAAGATACATAAATGGCAGCAGCCACGGAGCTGGAAAGAGCAGGAGGCTAGGGTTGCCCATGGCAATGGAGGAAGCCAAGCTTTCCGCACACCCTGGCCGGCCCAGGCCTCCGCTTAAGGCTACAAAGTTTCAGCTATAGAAGATACATAAATCCCAACAGAAATGGCTGCTGCCTCAGAGCAAGCAGAAGGCTTGGCTCTGCTCCAGGCTACAAAGTTTCAATTGTAGAAGATAAATAAACCCCAGATACCAGGGCCTCTGCTTGGGTCACCAGGGGGCGTGGCCAGCCTGCAAACCACCACAGGCCCATCGCCCAGGCCACCCCACGCCCCAAGGGAACACCCACCCTGATCCGGGACACCCTTCAGGGCAAACCAGCTGGCCCCCACCCGTGCACCAGGCCTCTATCCTATCTAATAAAAGAGTAATATGCAGATTGACCATCACTCCAACACACAAGATGGCTGCCCCCATATGGTCAAAGATCCTGCCCCCATGTGGACACAAGATGGCCACCACAAGATGGCCAGCAGGGGAGGGAAGTTGGGAGGAACCAGGCCTGCAAGGGAGGGCAGTTGTGGGTGATCAGGCCAGCAGGGGAGGGCAGTTGGGAGGGACCAGGCCTGCAAGGGAGGGCAGTTGGGGGCAATCAAGCCTGCAGGGGAGGGCAGTTAGGGTTGACCAAGCTGGCAGAGGAGGGAAGTTGGGGGCGAACAGGACTGCAGGGAAAGGCAGTTGGGAGGAACCCAGGCCTGCAGGGGAGGGCAGTTAGGGGTGACCAGGCCTGGAGGGGAGGGCAGTTGGGTGGGGACCAGGCCTGCAGAGGAGAGCAGTTAGGGGTGACCAGGCCTGAGGGGAGGGCAGTTAGGGGAAACAGGCTGGCAGGGGAGCAGTTAGGCATCAATCAGGCTGGCAGGGGAGTGGTTAGGGGGTGATCAGGCTGGCATGCAGAAGCAGTTAGGGGCAATCAGGAAGGCAGACAGGCGAGCAGTTAGGAGCCAGCAGTCCTGGATTGTGAGAGGGATGTCCGACTGCCCATTTAGGCCCGATCCTACCTTGAGGGATCCCAGATTGGAGAGGGTGCAGGCTGGGCTGAGGGACACCCCCCCACCTTGCACGAATTTCGTGCACCGGGCCTCTAGTACTTATATATGACAAAATCTAGCAATACTTATATATGACAAAATAGACTTCAAAGTGAGGGCCATAATGAGATAAGGAAGGTCACTTCATAATACTAACGGGATCGATACAACAGGAGGCTATAACTCTGGCAAATGTATATGCCCCCAATACAGGAGCATCTGAATATATAAAAAAATTTCTGGAAGTTATCAAAGGAGTTATCGACAGCAATACAATTAGAGTAAGGGACTTTAATACCTCACTGACATCACTGGATAAATCTTCTAGACCAAAAAAAAAAAAAAAAAAAATCAACAAGGAAACAGCAATTCTAAATGACACTTTAGAACAGATGGAACTAACTGACATCTTCAGAACATTCCACCCCAAAGCTACGAGATTATACACACACACACATGTGTGTGTGTGTATATATATATATATGATATATATATATATATATATATATATATATATATATATATATATATAATTTTAATATATTTTATTGATTTTTTTTTTTACACAGAGGAAGGGAGAGGGATAGAGTTAGAAACATTGAAGAGAGAAACATCGATCAGCTGCCTCCTGCACAACCCCCACTGGGGATGTGCCTGCAACCAAGGTACATGCCCTTGACTGGAATCGAACCTGGGACCCTTCAGTCTGCAGGCTGATGCCCTATCCACTGAGCCAAACCAGTCAGGGCCAGAATTTATATTCTTCTCAAGTGCACATGGGACATTTTCAAAGATAGACCACATGTTAAGACACAAGTTAACTTTCTACAAATTCAAGAAGATTGAAATCATATCAAGCATTTTCTCAGACCACAAAGGCATGAAATTAGAAATCAGTTATAATAAAAATGCTCGATAACAATCAAATACATGGAGGCTAAATAGCATGCTATTAAACAATGAATGGCTTACCAAAGAGATCAAAGAAGAAATAAAAATCATCCTGGAAATAAATTAAAATGAACACACAACGATCCAAAATCTATGGGACACAGTGAAAGTAGTCCTGAGAGGGAAGTTCATAGCACTACAGGCCAACCTTAAAAAAACAAGAAAAACTGGTAATAAGTTATCTAACCCTACAACTTAAAGAATTAGAAAGAGAACAAGAAGAAAAGCCTAGAACAAGTAGAAGGAAGGAAATAAAGATCAGAGCAGAAATTAATGACATAGAAAACAAACAAGCAAAAAATACAAAAGATCAATAAAATCAAGAGCTGGTTCTTGGAAAGGGTACACAAGATTGATGAACCTCTAGCCAGACTCACCAGGAAACAAATAGAAAATACCCAAATAAACAAAATTAGAAACAAAAGGGATGAAGTAACAAATGACCCCACAGAAATACAAAGGATCGTAAAAAAAAAACAACACAAAAAAACACCCTATGAATGACTTTATTCCAACAAATGGGACAACCTGGATGAAATGTATATATTCTTAGAAAAATACAACCTTCCAGAACTCAATCAGGAAGAATTAGAAAACCTGAATAGGCCAATAACTTCTGATGAAATTGAAGCAGTAATAAAAAACCTCTCAGCAAAAGAAAGCCCTGGTCCAGATGGATTCACAGGGGAGTCTTACCAAATATTCAAAGAAGAATTAACTCCTATTCTCCTCAAACTATTCAAAAAAATTAAAGAGGAAGGGACACGTCCAAACTCTTTCTATGAGGCCAGCATTACCCTAATTCCAAAACCAGATAAAGACATGACAAAGAAAGAGAACTCAGGCCAATACCCTGATGAACAAAGAAGCTAAAATCGTCAACAAAATTTTAGCAAATTGGATCCAGCAGTACATTAAAAAGATTATACATAGGAGGAAAAATGGCGGCGGAATAGACAGACGTGTTCCAAGCCTTGTCCTGGAGCAGAAAGAAAGAACAGCTGAGGGTCGCATGAGGAGTGTTTTTTGGCAAGTTAAGGGACAGCTAAACTCCAGAAGAAGGTGGGGGACTGCTAGACGGGGTTCCCCTGACCTGCTAGCCCCACTGCGGCTGGGTCCCCTCCTGGAGCTACAGGCTCCGATGAGGAGTTTGCGCCATCTTGAACGGGAAAGTGGAGCTTATCGGAAGCCTGAGAATCCACAACTGCGGCACCCACGGAACAGCTGCGAGCCCCAGAACACTGTTCCCCAATTGGCGCAAACACACGGGTTCAGAGGAGCTCTACACTCCACCACGGAAAGGTCAGATTTCGCCTGGGATAAGGTGAGGTCTCTTGTCCCGGCGGGAGAGAGGATCGCGCGTTTTGTGGGAGCTGGAGGACCAGGGAAGTCTGTGCCTAGAAAAATCCGTGGCTGTTGGGGCTGGCGTGATCTGTGAATGTGGAAGGGGGTCCTCAGAGCTGCTAACAGAAGGGCTCTCTAAAAAGCAACCCATTTTGATCTGACTTGCAGGGACACCCTAAGAATTTCAAAGGTGTGCCGGCTGCCTAGACTTACGCGCAGCCCCGGAGTTCGCACACTTGGGCTTTTTCCTCTTCAAATCCTTGCTTCTGATTACTAAGCCCAATGCATAGGATCACCCAGTTGGGGACACCCTGGGAGACTGCAGGGGAAAGTGTTTTTCTGGAACCTGGGGATCGGAGCAGGGAGTGACCATCAGAGAGCCAGCTCTGAGGCAGCCCACTCCCACAAACCGGTAGTGAGTGCCACAGGGAAAGAAGGCTCTAACACTGACTAGAGAGGCCATAGATAGACCCGGAAGTCAATCCAGAAACACTGCCACCCAGGGGTTTAATCACAAATGGACTCTTGTGTAATCAAAAATAAAGGAATATGAAAAATTAAGACACACCGCCTGCTTAAAATCAGGACTGACTTACAACACTGAAGAGCAGTGGAACGCAGGGAACTGCAATACTGTTCGGACTGAGAAACAGGCGTGCCAAACAGAACAACAGAGGAAGTGAATGACCTTCACTACTCCACATTTTATTTTTATTTTTTATTTTTTTATTTTCATTTTTTGCATCTTTTACTCAAGAAACTAATTTTTTTTTCTTTTTTCCTCACTTGATTTTACCTTTTAATTATTACATTTTTATTTTCAATCCGTATTATTACTACTGCTATTTTATCTTTTTTTTTTTAAAGTGTCATTTTATTTTCTCTTCATTTTATTTTGGGATTAGTGTTCTACATTCTATTTTTATCTTTCCTTTAGCATCGTTTTACTCTATCTCAACTCTACCTTTATGCCATCACTCTCTTCCTAACCTTCCCCTTTTCAGTGTCCTGTTTATCTTACCCCTTTCCTGCTTTAGATTTTCCCTATTCTTTCTGTTTACCCCTTGTTAAAATTTCACCCTACTTACATATATAATCTCCAATCCCCTGCTCCAAGTCCATAACACACCTCTCTCTTCGCTGTTTTAACTATCCAAAAAATTGTTTTTCTCTCTGTCCTTTTGTTGTTGTTCGCTTGAATGTAGATTATATTGAATTATTATGCTTTTTTGTGGGATTGTTTTGCTTATTCTTCTTTTGTTTTTTTATTTTTTTGTTGGTTTTGTGCTTCTGTTTTCCCTTGCCTCACTCAATATTAGTTGGTGTTGTAGTTTGTATTAATCCCCAGGTACTTGTTCTGGCATTTGCTGGGATTAGTGATTGTTCTATTGGAGTTTTATCCCCAATATATACAGTTGTGTTCCCCTTTCTCTCTTAGTCTCTCTCTTGTCTCTTTTACTTTTTTTCCCCTTTTCCCAATTTCATTTTGACACTTTTTTTCCCTTTCTTTTTTTCCTCTTCTTCTTTCTCTCCTATCCCCTAATTTGCCTTTCTCTGGTGGTCACCTTTATTGGAGGTTATTGATATCATGAATACATTTCTGTTCAGTGCCTTGTGTATTGTACCTGGTAGTGCTGTATTTTGTGCCTTTAAATCAATGCAGGAGAGAGAGAACTACATAACCAGACACCCAGAGAAGAGAGACCATGGGGAGACAAAGAAACAGCCCGCATATGAAAGAAAGGCAGGCATCACCAGAAAAGGAAGTAAACAAAATGGAGGCAAGCAACCTTCCAGAAAAAGAATTCAGAGAAATGGTCAAAAGGTGGCTGAAAAGAATGGAAGACAAATTCGACAATATGAGCAAGAACCAAGAGGAAATGAAGAAGAACCAAGAAGAAATGAAAAATGACATTGCTGCTATAAAGAACTCAATAGAAAGCATCAAGAATAGACTAGAAGAAGCAGAGGACTGCATCAGTGAGCTAGAAGACAAGATGGGAAAAAATACCCAAGTAGAGCAACTTCTAGAAAAAAAAAATTAAAAGGCAGGAGGAGAGCCTAAGGGAACTTTGGGACAACACGAAACAAAATAACATCTGCCTAATAGGGGTTCCAGAAGGAAAGGAAGCTGAGCAAGGAACAGAAAACCTGTTTGAAGAAATAATGACAGAAAATTTCCCTGATATAGGGAAGAAAAAACCCACACAAATCCAAGAAGCTCACAGAGTCCCAAGCAAAATGAACCCCAAAAGACTGACACCAAGGCACATTATAATTAAACTGGCAAACACCAACGACAAAGTAAGAATCTTAAAAGCGGCAAGAGAGAGACAGAAAGTTACATACAAAGGAACCCCCATCAGACTAGCAACTGATTTCTCAACAGAAACTCATCAGGCCAGAAGGGAATGGAATGAAATATACAAAGTCATGCAAAGAAGGGTCTGAATCCAAGAATACTGTACCCAGCAAGGCTATCAATCAAAATTGAAGGTGAAATCAGGAGCTTCACAGACAAAAAAGGACTAAGGGAATTTATTACCACCCAACCAGCAATGCAAGAAATGCTAAAGGGTCTGCTGTAAAAAAAAAAGAAATAGGAAGCGAAGAAGGAACACAGGGGTAAAGAATAGGAATGGCGACAAATAAGTACCTATCAATAATAACTTTAAATGTAAATGATTAAATGCCCCAATCAAAAGACATAGGGTAACGGATTGGATAAGAAAACAAGACCCATATATCTGCTGTCTACAAGAAACCCACCTCAGAAAAAAAGACGCACACAGACTGAGGGTGAAGAGATGGAAAAAGATTTTCCAGGCAAATAGAACTGGAAAAAAAAGTTGGGGTAGCAATACTTATATCTGACAAATTAGATCTCAAAGTGAAGGACATAACAAGAGATAAGGAAGGCCACTTCATAATACTAAAGGGAGCAATCCAACAAGAAGAAACAACTCTGGTAAACATATATGCACCCAATACAGGAGCACCCAAATACATAAAAAAACTCCTGGAGGATATCAAGGGAGAGATTGACAGCAATACAATCATAGTAGAAGAATTTAATACCCCACTATCACCATTGGACAAATCCTCTAAACAAAAAATCAGCAAAGAAACATCAATCCAAAATGACTCACTAGACTAGATGGAATTAATTGACATCTTCAGAACATTTCACCCCAAAGCCACAGAATATACATTCTTCTCAAGTACACATGCGTCATTTTCAAAGATAGACCATATTTTGGGACATAGGCAAAGTCTTTTCAAATTCAAGAAGATAGAAATCATATCAAGCATCTTCTCAGACCACAGTGGCATAAAACTGGAAATCAACTACAATAAAAACAACCCAAAGAAATCAAACACATGGAGACCAAACAGCATGCAATTAAACCATGACTGGGTTACCAGAGAGATCAAAGAAGAAATAAAAAACATCATGGCAACAAATGACAATGAAAACACTACAATCCAAAATCTATGGGACACAGCGAAAGCAATCTTGAGAGGGAATTTCATAGCTCTACAAGCCTACTGTAAAAAACAAGAAACAATGGTAATAAATTACTTAACCATACAACTCAAAGAGTTAGAAAAAGAGCAATAAGAAAAGCCCAGTGTAAACAGAAGGAAGGAAATAATAAAGATCAGAGCAGAAATAAATGACCTAGAGACCAAAGAAACAATACAAAAGATCAACAAAACCAAGAGCTGGTTCTTTGAAAGGATAAACAAGATTGATGAACCTCTAGCCAGGCTCACCAAGAAGCAAAGAGAGAGGACCCAAATAAACAAAATCAGAAATGAAAGAGGTGAAATAACAACAGATCCCGCCGAAATACAAAGGATTGTTAAAAAATACTACGAACAACTCCATTCCAACAAACTGGACAACCTGGAGGAAATGGACATATTCCTAGAAAAATATAACCTTCCAAAACTCAATCAGGAAGAATCTAAACAGCTCAATATGCCAGTAACTATGGAAGAAATTGAAGCAGTCATCAAAGAGCTTCCGGCAAACAAAAGCCCGGGGCCAGATGGCTTCACAGGAGAGTTTTACCAAACATTCAAGGAAGAACTAAAACCTATCCTCCTCAGACTATTACAAAAAATTCAAGAGGAAGGAACACCTCCAAGCTCCTTCTATGAAGCCAGCATCACCCTAATACCAAAACCAGATAAAGACAACACAATGAAGGAGAATTACAGGCCAATATCCCTCATGAATGTAGATGCCAAAATCCTCAACAAAATTCTAGCAAATCATATCCAGCAGTACATCAGAAAGATCATACACCATGACCAAGTAGGGTTTATCCCAGGAATGCAAGGATGGTACAATATCCGCAAATCAATAAATGTGATACATCACATAAACAAATTGAGAGATTAAAATCACATAGTCATATCAATTGATGCAGAAAAAGCATTTGACAAAATCCAACACCCTTTCTTGATAAAAACTCTCAACAAGGTGGGAATAGAAGGATCATACCTCAACATAATAAAAGCTATATATGATAAACCCACAGCTAACATCATACTCAATGGACAAAAACTAAAATCATTTCCCCTAAGAACAGGAACAAGACAGGGATGCCCACTCTCCCCACTCCTGTTTGACATAGTACTGGAAGTATTAGCCATTGCAATTAGACAAGAAGAATAAATAAAAGGCATCCAAATTGGAAAAGAAAAGTAAAGCTGTCCTTATTTGCAGATGACATGATATTGTACATAAAAAACCCGAAAGACTCCATCAAAAAACTAACAGACTTAATAAATGAATTCAGCAATGTAGCAGGATACAAAATTAACGCCAAGAAATCTATGGCATTTCTATACACCAACAGTGACCTTACAGAAAGAGAGACTAAAAAAGCAATCCCATTTACCATCGCACCAAAAAAATTAAGATACTTAGGAATAAACCTAACCAAGGAGGTAAAAGACCTATACGTGGAAAACTACACAACACTGAAAAAAGAGATAGAGGAAGACATAAACAGATGGAAGAACATACCATGTTCATGGATTGGTAGAAACAACATCATTAAAATGTCCATACTACCCAAAGCAATCTATAGATTCAATGCACTCCCCATTAAAATACCAATGGCATATTTCACAGACCTAGAAAGAACTCTGCAAAAATTCATCTGGAATAAAAAAAGACCCCGAATAGCCACAGCAATCCTGAGAAAGAAGAATAAAGTAGGAGGGATCTCAATACCAGATTTCAAGCTGTATTACAAAGCCACTGTTCTCAAAACAGCCTGGTACTGGCACAAGAACAGACCTATAGATCAATGGAATAGAATAGAGAATCCAGATATCGACCCAAACCACTATGCACAATTAATATTTGACAAAGGAGGCATGAGCATACAATGGAGTCAAGACAGTCTCTTCAATAAATGGTGTTGGGAAAATTGGACAGATACATGCATAAAAATGAAACTAGATCACCAACTTACACCATACACAAAAATAAACTCAAAATGGATACAGGACTTAAATATAAGACGGGAAACCATAAAAATACTAGAGGAATCCAGAGGCAGCAAAATCTCAGACATATGCCCAAAGAACTTTTTCACTGATACTGCCCCTAGGCCAACGGAAGCCAAAGAGAAAATAAACAAATGGGACTACATCAAAATAAAAAGCTTTTGCATAGCAAAAGAAACCATCAACAAAACAACAAGAAACCCCACTGTATGGGAGAACATATTTGCAAATGTCATCACTGATAAAGGTTTAATCTCCAACATCTACAGGCAGCTTATACAACTTAATAACAGGAAGATAAATGATACAATAAAAAAATGGGCAATGGACCTAAATATTATCTTTTCGAAAGAAGACAGAAGGAAGGCCAAGAGACACATGAAAACATGCTCAAAGTCACTTATTATCCGAGAGATGCAAATCAAAACGACAATGCGATACCATCTCACACCTGTCAGAATGGCTATCATCAACGAATCAACAAACGACAAGTGTTGGCGAGGATGCGGAGAAAAAGGAACCCTCGTGCACTGCTGGTGGGAATGCAGACTGGTGCAGCCACTGTGGAGAACAGTATGGAGTTTCCTCAAAAAACTGAAAATGGAACTCCCATTTGACCCAGTAATCCCACTCCTAGGAATATATCCTAAGAAACTAGAAACACCAATCAGAAAGGATATATGCACCCCTATGTTCATAGCAGCACAATTTACAATAGCTAAGATTTGGAAACAGCCTAGGTGCCTGTCAGCAGATGACTGGATCAGAAAACTATGGTACATCTACACAATGGAATACTATGCTGCCATAAAAAAGAAGGAATTACTACCATTTGTAGGCACCTGGATGGAATTAGAGAACATTATGCTAAGTGAAATAAGCCAGTCAATGAAAGAAAAATACCACATGATCTCACTCATTTGGGGATAATGAAAATCATTATAAACTGATGAACAAAAAGATAGATACAGAGGCAGTAAAGCATCAAACAGACTGTCAAATTACAGCGGTAAGGTTAGGAAGAGGTGGGGGAAATAAGAGATCAACTGAAGGACTTATATGCATGCATGTAAGAGTAACCAATGGATGCAAAACATTGGGGGGTGAGGGCATGTATGGGAGTGGGGTTGGGGGGGCAATGGTAAGATATGTAATATATAATACCTTAATAAAAAAAACAGATTATACATAATGACCAAGTGGGATTTATTCTGGGGATGCAAGGCTGGTACAATATTCACCAATCAATAAATGTGATATAGCACATAAACAGTTTGCAAGACAAAAATCACATGATCATATCAATTGATGCAGAAAAAGCATTCGACAAAATCCAACACCCTTTTTTGATAAAAACTCTCAGCAAACTAGGAATAGAGAGATCATACCTTAACATAACATAGTTCATATATGACAAACCTACAGCCAAAAGCATACGCAATAGGCAAAAACTAACACCATTTCCCATAAGAATAGGAACAAGACAGAAATGCCCTTTTTTACCACTCTTGTTCAACATAGTTCTGGAAGTCCTGGCCATAGCGATCTGACAAGAAGAAGAAAGAAAAGGCATTCAAATTGGAAAGGAAGAAGTAAAACCCTCACTATTAGCAGATGACATGATATTATACATAGAAAACCCTAAAGATTTCATTAAAAAACTAGATTTAAAAAATGAATTCAGAAACATAGCAGGATACAAAATCAACACCCAATAATCTATAGCAATTTTATGCAGCAATAGTGAACTCTCAAAAAGAGAAACTAAAAATACAATCCCAGGAGAGAAACCAAGATGGCGGCATAGGTAAACACCTAAACTGCTACCTCGCACAATTTCAAAACTACAACTAAAAGACAAAACGGATACCATCCAGAACCACAGAAAAGCTGGCTGAGTGGAAATTCTACAACTAGAAGGAAAGACAAAAGCACATTGAGACTCAGAGGAGCTGCCAAAGGCTGAGGTATGGAGTCGCGTGCCTAGAGGACAGGCAGCTGAGTGTGTGGTGTCTCCCTCAAGTGGGAGGGAGACGGAAGCTCCTGACTGTGCTGAACTACAGTTCCAGGCGAGACTCTGGGAACCCAGACTCATTTGGAGAAAAACTGGACTGTCTGGCAGTGGACAAAACTCGAGGGTGGCTTTCCCTCAGAGGTGCTTACAGCAATTACCGAGGGGCACTGAGACACAGGGGCCTTATAGGGCAGGGCTGATGGGAAGCCAAGGCTGTCTGCTCTGCCCTGAGACTCTGCCCCATCCAAACTGAGCACAGAGGCTTTTGCAATTTTGCAAGTCTTGTCTCATAAGGGTGTCTCCAGCACAAAAGTTCTCCCAGTGTAGACACAGCTGATCCTCACAGCCAGTTGGCCTGGAGGTTAATTCCTCCCAGTGATACCAACAACTGTTGGGAGTGACCTCAGTTGACAAAGTCCTGAGAGGGCAGGTTTCACAAAGTGGCCTGCCTGTTCCCACGGTTAGTCATGCATCCTGCCCCCCTTAGGCTTAGAGACCTTTAAGCACAATAGTTTATTAATCACACCTTCTGCCCCCTAGAGCTTAGTTAACCCTAGAGCACACTTGATTTATAAGCGTAATTGTTCTTAAGCAAGAAGCATAGCTAGATTATCTCATGGAAAGGAACTTAGGTGGCATCGGAGGTGTATGTGCAGGTATAGCTGTTGGAATCTTAGCCAAGATAAGGAACTTTGTGTAAAGGTCAGTAGGAAACCTGAAACAAAGGGGTATAATTATGTTTACCACATTAAAGGAATGATGTATTGTATAGAATGTAACTGACCCTGTATAAAAGTATGGTGAAAAATAAACTCAGGACTGTAAGTGGGAAGTGCTACAGTCCTTCCGATCCCATTCTGTTTTCTGTCTGTCTTTTCTCATCCTCTCCCCACCTTGCAGGTACTGTTCGACTGATGCTGGCAGGCTCTGGCAAACAACAATCAAGGCTTAACTACAACAAGGCTATGCACACAGTCCACAAAGGGGTGCACCAAGAGTGTCCACCTCAGGTAACTGGGGAGGCTGAGCCACTGGGCCATATAGGACACCTACCACACCAAGCTACTCTACCAACTCAGGAAAGCAGCAAAAATGTGGAGACAAAGAAACAGATCACAAATGAAAGAAATGGAGGAAAGCAAATGATTGGATATAGAGTTCAAAACCACGATTATAAGGTTTTTCAAGAATTTTCTAGAAAAGGCCGATAAATTTAGCAAGACCCTTGAGGATGTGAAAAATGACCAACTAGAAATTAAACATACACTGACTGAAATAAAAAATACTATACAGAGACCTAACAGCAGACTAGAGGATCGCAAGAATCCAGTTTAAGATTTGAAATACAAAGAAGCAAAAAACACTCAACTAGAAAAGTAAAAAGAAAAAAGAATCCAAAAATATCAAGATAGTGTAAGGAGCCTCTGGGACAACTTCAAGCATACCAACATACGAATTATGGGGGTGCCAGAAGAAGAGAGAGAACAAGATACTGAAAACCTATTTGAAGAAATAATGACCGAAAACTTCCCCCACTTGGTGAAAGAAATAGACTTACAAGTCCAGAAAGCGCACAGAACCCCAAACAAAAGGAATCCAAAGAGGACCACACCAAGACACATCATAATTAAAATGCCAAGAGCAAAAGACAAAGAGAGAATATTAAAAGCACAAGAGAAAAACTGGTAATTACCTACAAGGGAGCACCCATACGATTGTCAGCTGATTTCTCAACAGAAACTATGCAGGCCAGACGGGAGTGGCAAGAGATATTCAAAGTGATGAACAGCAAGAACCTACAACCAAGATTACTCTACCCAGCAAAGCTATCATTCAGAATTGAAGGTCAGATAAAGAGCTTCACAGATAAAAAAAAGCTAAAGGAGTTCATCACCACCAAACCAGTATTATATGAAATGCTGAAAGGTATTCTTTAAGAAGAATAATAAGAAGAAAAAGGTAAAGAAAAAAAATTATGAACAACAAATACATATCAACAAGTGAATCTAAAAATCAAGTGAATAAAAAATCTGATGAACAGAATAAACTGGTGAATATAATAGAATCAGGGGCATAGAAAGGGGGTGGACTGACAATTCTCAGGGGGAAAGGGGTGTGGGTGGTGCGGGAAGAGACTGGACAAAAATCGTACACCTATGGATGAGGACAGTGGGGGGGAGGTAAGGGCAGAAGGTGGGGTAGGAACCGAGTGGAGGGGAGCTATGGGGGTGGGGGGAAAAGGAACAATTGTAATAATCTGAACAATGAAGATTTATTAAATTAAAAAAATAAAAAGTCTGCAGCACACCATAATATTTGCGGATCCAACAAAAAAAGTGTAATTTTGATTCATTCACACTGGGCGGTGTTGCAACCTGTTTCAATAAAATGTGGGATGATGAAATGACAGAAAACATACACACAGACAAGACAGACGCCGAGCTCGGTGAAGACTGCAGCAAGTTTATTAACTGTGTAATGCCTTTTTTAAAAAATATATTTTATTGATATTTTACAGAGAGGAAGGGAGAGGGATAGAGAGCTAGAAACATCGATCAGCTGCCTCCTGCACACCTCCCACTGGGGATGTGCCCGCAACCAAGGTACATGCCCTTGACCGGAATCGAACCCGGGACCCTTCAGTCCGCAGGCCGATGCTCTATCCACTGAACCAAACTGGTTTCGGCAATTGCGTAATGCCTTTTATACACAAAACACTGAATAGGAGGTCTGTCAAGAGGAATGTATTCTTTGTTCCTCTTAATCTCTAAGGGAGAGACACAGCAGAAGGACAAATTCTCAGTACAGCAAATCTTAGTAAATAGTTACAGACTTCTTGGTAAGCTATGAAAGGTTGCTCTCATTCTACTGATAACTGCCATCCAAGCAAGCCTGGGAAAACTGTGTGGGTAGGGGACCCATACCTTTAAAGAATAGCTTTAAAGGTCATTCCCTTGTGGCCAAACGCACCCTTCCTGTTTGCAGGCAAAGCGGAGGAGCACATCCGTTTGCGGAATGTGCTTCTTTGGCACGTACACAGTTGGGAATGTTTCCAAGTTAAGCTGTTTGCAGCTTTTCCTTGGCTGATCTCTTCAGGGCGGTTATTGTATCTGTAATAACTCTCAACAACAAAGATTTTAAGTTTTTTTTTAAAAAAATAAATAAAAAATAAAAGTACAATCCCATTTACCATTGCAACAAAAAATTAAGATACTTAGGAATAAACTTAACCAAGGAGGTAAAAGACCTGTACTCAGAAAACTACAAGATGTTGAAAAAAAGAGATAGAGGAAGATATGAACAATGAGATAGAGGAAGAATATACGATGTTCATGGATTGGTAGAATCATTATCATTAAAATGTCAATATTACCCAAAGCAATCTACAGATTCAATGTAATCCTTATTAAAATACCAACAACATATTTTACAGACCTAGAACAAACACTCCAAAAATTTATACGGAACCAAAAATGACCCTGAATAGCTGCAGAAATCTTAAGAAAGAAGAACCAAGTTGGAGGAATTACAGTAAGTTATATTGCAAAGCCACTATGCTCAAAACAGCATATAGATCAATGGAACAGAATAGAGAACGTATAAATTGATCCAAAACACTATACTTAATATTTGACAAAGGAGGCAAGTGCATACATTGGAGCAGAGCCAGTTTCTTCAATAAAGGGTGTTGGGAAAATTGGACAGATACATGCAAAAAAAAAAGAATGAAACTAGACCACCAACTTACTCCATATACAAAAATAAACTCAAAATAGATAAAAGACTTAAATGAAAATGTGAAACCATAAAAGTCCTAGAAGAAACCATAGGCACCAAAATATCAGACATCTTGCCTAGCAATATATTTACTGATACATTTCCTAAAACAGTGGTCGGCAAACTCATTAGTCAACAGAGCAGCAAACCACGGCTCATGCCACAGTTTGCCGACCACTGTCCTAGAACAATGGAAACTTTAAGGAAAAAATAAACAAATGGGACTACATGAAAATAAAAAGCTGTACTGCAAAAGAAACCATCAACAAAATAATAAGAGAGCCACTATGTGGGAGAACATATTTGCCAATAATACATCCAATAAAGGGTTAATCTAGAAAATATATAGGGAACTCGTATGGTTTAACAAAAGGAAGAGAAACGATCCAATTAAAAAATGGGCAAAGGACCTAAATACACACTTCTCCAAAGTGGATATACAGAAAGCCAAGATACAAGTGAAAGAATAGTCAATCATCTGAGAGATGCAAATGAAAATGACAATGAGATATCACCTCATACCTGTCAGAATGGTTATCATCAACAAATCAATAAGCGACAAGTGTTAGTGAGGATGTGGACACTGTTGGTGGGAATGCAGACTGGTGTAGCCACTGTGAAAAACAGTTTCTGCAAAAAATAAAAATGCAACTCCCATTTGACCCAGTGATCCCACTTCTAGGAATATATCCTAAAAAAACTGAAACACTTATCAGAAGGAATATATGCACCTCCATGTTTATAGCAGCACAAGATTTGGAAACAGCCTAAGTGCCCATCAGCAGATGAGTGGACAAAAAAGTATGGTACATTTACACAATGGAATATTACATGGCATTAAAAAAGAAAAAACTCCTTACTATTTGCAACAGCATGGATGGACCTAGAGAATATTATGATAAGCAAAATAAGCCAGTCAGAGAAAGATTGTGTCATATGATCTCACTCAAAGGTGGAATCTAATGAACCAAATAAACTGATGATCAAAAATAGACCCAGAGACATAGAAGCATGAACAGACTGTTGAACTTCAGAGCGAATGCAGGGGAGGGTGGGTGGGAAGAGATCAACCAATGAATTTGTACGCATATGTGCATAACCCATGGACACAGACAATGCGGTGGTGAGGGCCTGCGGGTAGCGGGATATAGGTGTGGGCTGGAAGAGCTTAACTGGGGGAAAAGGAGGACCTATGAAATACTTTCAATAATAAAGATTTTTTAAAAAAGCATTTCAATGGAGGAAAGATAATCTATTCAAAAAAATTCAGCTGAAGCAATTGTACAACCATAGGCAAAAAACCAAAAAATATTTTTGCTTAAGTTTCATACCTTATATGAAAATAAATTCAAAATAGATCATGGACTTATATATAAGAAGTAAAAGTATCAAAGTTTTAGACAAGAAAAAACAGAAGAACATTTTTGGGTTCTAGGGCGAGGCAGAGTTCTTAAATGTGACACCAAAGACATCCTATCTAATAAAAGAGTAATATGCAAATTGACCGTCACTCCAACACACAAGATGGCCACCCCCATGTGGACACAAGATGGCCACCACAAGAAGGCCGGCAGGGGAGGGCAGTTGGGGGAGACCAGGCCTGCAGGGGAGGGCAGTTGGGAGGACCAGGCCTGCAGGGGAGGGCAGTTGGGGGGACCAGGCCAGCAGGGGAGGGCTGTTGGGGGTGACAAGGCCTGCAGGGGAGGGCAGTTGGGGGGGACCAGGCCTACAGGGGAGGGCAGTTGGGGGGGACCAGGCCAGCAAGGGAGGGCTGTTGGGGGTGACCAGGCCGGCAGGGGAGGGCAGTTAGGGGCGATCAGGCTGGCAAGGGAGGGCAGTTAGGGGTTACTGGGCCAGCAGGGGTGGGCAGTTGGGGGCGACTAGGCCTGCAGCGGAGGGCAGTTAGGGGCAATCGGGCCAGCAAGGGAGCAGTTAGGCATTGATCAGGCTGGCTGGGGAGTGGTTAGGGGTTGATCAGGCTGGCAGGCAGAAGTGGTTAGGGGCAAGCAGGCAGGCAGGCAGGTGAGCGGTTGGGAGCCAGGAGTCCTGGATTGTGAGAGGGCAGTTGGACATCCCTCGAGGGGTCCCAAATTGGAGAGGGTGCAGGCTGGGCTGAGGGACACCCCCCCCCCCGCCCCCGTGCACAAATTTCGTGCACCGGGCCTCTAGTGGTCTATAAAAGGAAGAATTAATAAATTATACTTCATATAAATTAAAAAATTTTGCTCTGTGAAACTCCCTGCTTTATCCTCTGTTAAGAGAATGAAAATACAAGCTACAATTAGGAAGAAAATATTTGCAAATTAAATATCTGACAAAACACTAGGATATATACAGGACTCCCAAAACTCAATCATAAAAAAGAAAAATAAAACCAAAAAAGCAATCCAGTTAGAAAAAGGACCAAATACATGAAAAGGTACTTCACCAAAGAGAGTATACAGATTCCAACTTGGTTTGCTATGGTGACCAATGGAAAAACTATGTCATTAGACACCAGAATATTTTATATCTCAAGCAACAGGATACTTTCTCTACCTCTATTGAATGCAACACAGAATATTCATTCTTTTCACATCTCAGGAGCAATAATGTAGATTTCTTACTTATTAGCCACAGTCACAGTGATCTCAAAGGTAGCACTACCTTTGTTAATTTTGATGTAGTAGATTTCCAGCTTCACTTGGCAATAGTTTCTGTAGAGGTGGAATAAAGAAAATGACATTGGAACTCAGGATTCTGCTGTGGAGCTCAGTTATCAGTATCATGAGATAGTGAAATCTGTCCTGATTTGTTAGCAAGAGCATGTACATTATTGGGGTTCTATGACAATGACTGAACTTCCTATACTCTAGCAGGTGGGTAATTGAACACAGATTTGAATATTGATGTGACTATATCTGCATTCACCACTTGGTGGAGCTCATGCACTGAATTTATAGCTCATATACTGAAGTTATGAATGAATAAACTATGGGTAAAAGGACAATCTACTAAAATATTAATTTGAGTATGTGTTTTCCCTATAGTTTTCCTTTCTCTCCAGTTTAAATAGGTTGGTACTCTTGGTAATGTCTTACCTGAAGAATTGGAGAAGACTGAAAACAGAATGGCCTCAACTCAAAGGCTCTTCCCTGCTTTGATTAAAGCAAAGAAGGATAGTCTTTTCAATAAATGGTATAGGGGAAACTGGATATCCACATGCAAAAGAACAAATGGACTCCAAAAGGATAAGCCTTTGAATTCAAGAGGAAATGCTAGAGAGAGAAGGCTTTTGAACACAGAGAGATAGGAAAACTTTCCAGAGATTGGGAAAGGGGCAGATAACTATGGGTTCAGAAATGGTTCATTCTTTTTCACATTGGCATCGCAGAGATGCAGTAGGCCTTACAACCAGGGTTCCCATTGTTCCTGAAGTTCCCATGTCCCGAGTGTGGTATGCATGCCAGAGGCCAGAGGAGCAGGCCACACTCCTGCTGTCAGTACAGATGGATTGGAAGAATGATTGTCAGTACAGATGGATTGCTAAGGACCAAGGCTTGTCTACCTGGACATCTGCAAAACCTTGCTGTAAGGAAGAAGCCCCAAATGTAATTAGATTGAATTTCCTATCAGCATGGTCCATAGAGGTCCAGAGTTGTAAATGGTTTACATAAAATTTGATATAGTGCTTGCATTGTTGAGTATGTGGATTGAGATTCTTTGACCTTACCAATGATTCCTATTACAAAGAGCTTTTACTACTAATTTTCTACAAGTCTTTTTGATTGGAATCTTGTTCAGAGTTTTAGCCAGTGTGGCCAGGGGCACCAATATTTATTCTTGTCCAAGTATGATTCCTCTTTTTTTCTTTCAATCTCAGGTCATAGGAATTCTCATGTTATTATTTATAACCTTTGTTCTCAGTTTCTATGTATGTACCTGCTCAAAGATATCTCTAAGGAAAGCCTTTATTTAGTGATACCTATGAAAGCTTGTATACTATATATACTTTTGAAAAATGCTGGTTACTAGTTCAGTTCCAGACTATATCCTAATGTCCTCAAAAATGGGTGCAGAACTGTGTAAAGTCATTAAAGCCACATTTTCTTTGGCTCAGGGGCCTCCTATTCCCACATTGCAATCCACACCTCTCCTTCCATTGCTATCCCATCCTCCCCCATGACTCTTGACTGTGTTTGCTTTGCATCTTGTTTAAATTTTCTCATTAGTCACTGACTTGCATTTGAAAATCCAACTCTAGGTTTGTTTATATGAGGTGTAAGATATAATGGGACCTGAGTGCATACTGTACTACAAAGTTATGTGATAAAAGTAGTAAGGTGTTGGCATAAATAGAGACACATACAATCAATGGAATAGAATAGAGGGCCTAGAAATAAATTCACACATATATGGCCAATTAAATTTTGATAAAGGCAGAAAGAATACATGAGGGGGAAATGATAAGTCTCTCCAATAAATGGTGCTGGGGAAAACTGGATATTTACATGCAGAAGAACAACATTAGACCTTTATCTTACACCATACACAAAAAACAACTCAAAACAGATTAAAGATTTGAACATAAGAGTGAAACTGTAAAATCCTAGAAGAAACATAAGGGATAAGCTTCTTGACATTGGTCATGGCAGTGGTATTTTGGATTTGGTACCAAAGTACAAGCAACAAAAGCAGTAATAAACAAGTGGGACTACCTCAAACTAAAAAGCTTCTGTTCAGCAAAGGAAACTACAGAATGAAAAGGCAATTTTTGAAATGGAAGAAAATATTTGCAACACACATTTGATAAGGAGTTAATATTAAAAATACATAAGAACATATGCAAGTCAATAGCAAAAACCAAATAACCGAATTAAAAAATGGGCAAAAGAACTGAATAGACATATTTTCAATGAAGACATACAAATGGTCAATCTATATATATAAAAGGCTAAGTGACCATCAGACTGGTAGGTATGACGCGCACTAACCACCAGGGGGCAGACGCTCAATACAGGAGCTGCTGAGCTGTGGTGACTTGGCAGTGGCAGTTCCTGGAACCAGAGAGGAGGGAGCCCGTTTCCAGGGTGCATCACCTGAGAACCACCCTCTCGCAATCCAGGACCACTCAGGGGATATCGGAGAGCTGGTTTCGGCCCGATCCCTGCAGGCCAAGCTGAGGACTCCATCTGCCGGAGGGATCCTGCTCACTCTGCAGATGCCCTTTGAGCTGTGGTGCTGCCCCAGATGCGACCAGCCGAGGAGAGACCGTAGGAGGTTGGCTCCAGGGCATGTCCAGCCTGTCTCGCCCAAGTCCCACCCTGCTGGCCACCTTCTAATTAATTTCCTTTCAATGTGCATGAATTCATGCACTGGGGTGCTAGTAGGTATATGAAAGGCTTCATATCATTAGGGAAATGAAAATCAAAACCATAATGAGATATCATCTCACATTTTTTAGAGTGCCTATTATCAAAAAGGCAGTAGAAAACAAAGATATGGAAAAGTAGGAAACATTTGTATACTGTTGGTGGAAATGTAAACTGGAACTGGTACACTTTGAATCTGTGGGTAGTTATGTATGTTACCATCTTCATTAATTGTTTTATTGACTCTAATAAATGAGCTTTGGAATTTGATGTTTCTCTAGAACAAGGTTTCTCAGTTGTTACACTATTGACACTTTGGGGCAGATAATATTTTTTTAGGAGACTGTCTTGGGCTTTGTAAAATGTCTGGTCTCCTTGGCCACTACCCATCATATGCCAGTAAGCGTTCCCTCACCCCCATCATGACAACAAAAAAATGTTTCTGGACATTGCCAAAAGTCCCACGGGGCAAAAATCACCTCCAGTTGAGAACTATGGTTCTATGATAACTCATAGTTTAATTCTTTTTTGATATGTTATTGATTTGCACAACACAGACTGAAAGTTTTGTAAACCCCCCCCTTTTTTCCGTTTGTTTGTATGAAGAGTCATTTAGCATCGGAAAAATGCATTAGTGTTCGACATAAGTGCAATTTCTCTTTGCTCCATAAATATCAACCTTGGGGGAGGATCTTTTAAGAGGACAACCTTTAGATTAAACAGAAATGCATACAAATGTGGTTTATTCTTGTGTATTTTTATGTGAATCTGTTCACATGTAAATTTATTATTATATCTGAGAAGAGAAATTCAAATGAATAGTGGAGCTTAGCTTAAAGAACAAAAACTAAAGAAGTGGTGTTTAGTGTTTCAGTACCCCACTCCATAAAAAAGGAGAGCTAAAATATTGCAGTATAACTCAAAATGCTAGCATTCTGAAGTAGTTTGCTTTAGATACAAAGAAGTCAGATTTCCTCAGAATGTAATATTTTAAAAGTTGTACCAAAAGAGAATTTTCCTGTTTTAAGACAATAAAATTTATAGTAAACACATTTAATTTGCTAATAAAAACTATTCACTCATAGGAAAATTCTAAAAATCATACTATAAAAAAATGCTTGAGTTATTTCCCCAAAGGCTCTTCTCCAAAAGATAAGCAAGCTAAAATTTAAACCTTATTTATGACTGTGCTAAGTACATCTATTACACTACTTTTTTTTTTTTTTTTGGCTATAAAATCTCTTCTATTAGAAGCAGTAAAAAATTAAACCTGTGTTCTGCATGCCAAATCTTTCCATCATTTCTCAACTGTGCTGGCATTTTAAGGCAGGATCTCTCATTGGAATTAGTGTAATGAGCTATAATTGACGGTAGCAATGATGATGAGGAAGCAGGAACAGGGTATTTCTCATGTAAGCTCATTCAAGGCATTTTGTGCAATCATTTCTGCATCAGAGTTCTTTAAGTTTTTACAGCGAATGAACAAAATAATAAAAAAACCCTCCATTTTGAACTTTTTTTTTTCTGACCCATAAATCTGAAGTTCGTTTCTTGTTTTAGAGGTTTAAAACTGGATTATATTCCACAGCTAAAGTTTCCTCCATTCTATCAACTTATTCTTCAAAATGCTTAATAATCTTGAGAAGAAAAGTTAGGAATTAAGTGTAAGATAAAGAAATATATTTCCTATGTTCTTTAGGGGACTGCTAGAATTTTGCTGTGAATTTTAAAAGTAGTGTGCAGCATGTTATATCATTAGTGAGTAGAAGGGGTATATAGCATTAAGTTAAATAATGTACTGACTGAATAAATTGTGCTCACATATTAAGAAAAATAAATATAGGGGCATTTTATAAAAATATTAAAAATTCAGTTAGGAATCACTGACTTTTCCAAACATAAAAATCCTAGAGTTGAAAGAGACCAATAGAGATCCCCAAGTTCAAATATTCCAACTTACTACAAAAATCTTTTCCAAAAGCAGTGCGATCACTGGAATGAAACTTGATGAGGAACTTTAAGGAATGAAGCTATCTAAGGGCTAGTATTTTCTCTTGGTTAAACATCTTTATAACCCCCTTGTTTAAATGTTAGTATCTTTAGTTTATAGAATAGAAAATCATAGCTGAGGAAGGCAAAGTAAATTGCTTATGAGTTCAAAGATAGAAAGCTGACCTCTGCTCCCCCCCACCCCCTGCACTTGCCCTTGTCAATGGGGGGAAAAAAAGAGACATATGTACTACTATTTGTAATACCTTAAACAATAAAATTAAAACAAACAAACAAAAAGAAAGTAGCTGAGCTGGCATTTAAACCTCAGTTCTTCTAAATTTAAGGCCAAAGTTCTATCTGCTTGATCACATGTCTGTAATTTCCCTTTTTTTTTTTACCCAAACATTTTAAAAATAATTTTTCAAACATCCAGAACATTTGAATTTGTACATACCCTCTATCTAGATTCTTATGTTTTATACTTGCATTATCACACATCCATCTATCCCTCCATCAATTCACTTTTAATTGATGCATTTCTAAGTAAGTCAGACATTAATACACTTTCCCTCATATACTTCAGCATTCGTGTTGTTAATGAAAGTGTGATATTTATTTATGTTTTATGATAACATTTATATACAATGAAATGCTAAAATCTCAAGTATACAATGGATGAGTACCCACAAATGCAAATATCTGTGCTACCCAAACCCCTAGCAAGTTACAGAACATTACTCAAGAAGATTCCCTCATGTCTCTTCCCAGTATACCCCCTTCCTCCATCAAAAGTATTTTGATTTTCTTCTACCATAAATTAGTTTTGCTTATTCTAGAACTTTACATAGAGTCATACAGTATATACTCTTTTGGGTAGTGCTGCTTTCTCTCAGCATTCTGTTTTGAGATTCGTCAGTGTTATGCATATGTTATTACTTTATTCTTTTTCTTGTTGAATAGTATGCCATTAATGAATATACCACATTTTGTTTATCCATTTTCCAATTAATTGACGCCTGAGAAGTTTATAGTTTTTCATGTATCAGAAATGGACTGCTGACTTCCAGTTTCCAGCTTGACAGGTAAGGAGTTTAGAAATCACTGCTCTGTTTTAACAAGTAAAATGCTGAACACATTAAAAAATCAACAATTTTGCCCTAACTGGTTTGGCTCAGTGGATAGGGTGTCGGCCTGCAGACTCAAGGGTCCCAGGTTTGATTCGGGTCAAGGGCATGTACCTTGGTTGTGGGCACATACCCAGTAGGGAGTGTGCAGGAGGCAGCTGATAGATGTTTCTAACTCTCTATCCCTCTCTCTTCCTCTCTAAAAAATCAATAAAATATATTTTTTAAAAAAACAAGAACTTTTATTGGGTCCTTTCAAGAGGGGAGGAAACAGGGCAAACCTGTGCCCACGAAGTTGGAGAGACAGATGAATTCAAGGAGTCACGACTTAACACAGAGTAGAGATTCACAAGCAGTAACCTCCCAGGAACCAGTAGGAAAACCTGAGGAATTGAAAAATGACCAGAAGCTGGAGCTTAATGTCTGAGAGTGAAAAACTCCAGGTAGACCCGCAATATTGTGTGATTTACCTTCCGGAGCGTCATGGGGTTTCCACACTAAACAGTGGAGAATATCTCTTTGTGCTTCTGGCAGAGGGAGGGGGAAAGGAACCTCACTCCAGAGCTCTCTGCTCTTCCTAACAAGGCCTGCCCTCAGGAGAAACTAATTAACCTGAGTCTCACCTACTGGGGTATTATCAAAGCCTAACTGACGGGGGAAGGGAAATGCCCAACTACAAGCCCTCTAGCTGTGCTGTCTCACTTAAGGGGGGTGGGGATGGGGATACTAAAAACACTTGTGAAGACCACAACTCAATGGCACAGACTCATTAAAAGACTGAGACCTAATCATAGACTGTTTCCACTGCCCCCACATCTTATCACCAAATTACTAAAGGCCTATTTATAGCTTTTCCTTTTACCTGGTACAGCCTGTCCAACTATTAAGAAAAAAAGTGCACCAAATTGCAAAAAATATACACATTTGAAGTGACAGAGCAAATATCAGAACAACATGGCAGGGATGTCAGAATTATCAGACCAGAAATGTAAAATAACTATGATTAATATACTAAGGGCTCTAATGGATAAAGCAAAAATCGTGCAAGAACAAATGGGCAATGTAAGCAGAGAGAGAAATCCTATGAAAGAACCAAAAATAAATACTAGACTTTTTTAAAAATAAAGGTAATTCCTTATAGTTGACAGAGATAATGGATATCTAATAAATAACATAGGCAATAAACCTTTTTAAAATGAAGCTTCTTGAGAAATTATTTAATATTGAGAAGATAAATAGTTATATAAAGTTATTATCAGCATCCTTTTTTCTGACTTTGAGATCACATTCATTATTTTGCTATAGTTTGTAATGTCAACATCAGCACTTATTTTCAACCTAATATTTTAAACGTTCGTTCCCTTAGGCTACAATCATCATTCTCGATAGGAAAAGTATTATAGCTATGTCAAGACCCACATTTGGAAAAAAATTCATCTTAAAAGTAGCCACCAGTTTTCTCGGAATCCTGTGGCTTATCACATATGGACAAAATTACTTTCAATTCTTCATTAAGATGATACACAATGGTCCCAATCATGGTCAGCTGCTTTCATACTTATGCTTTTATATATATAGATATGCTACTACAGTAAAAACTCATTATTTTGGGGTGTGGCTGGAAAGATTAATTTTTTAGAAAAAAGTTAAACGTAAATTATGGAATCATTAAAAAGAACATTTTCGATTTTAAGCAGATGCAGTAATTTTTTTAAAGAATATTTTTATTGATTTCAGAGAGGAAGGGAGAAGGAGAGAGAGATAGAAACATCAATAATGAGAGAACATGTGCCCTTGACCGGAATTGAACCCGAAACCTTCAGTCCACAGGCCGATGCTCTATCCACTGAGCAAAACCAGCAAGGGCCAGTAATTTTTAATGGTAATATGATTCTATAAGACATCTCAGTGGAACCTAACTAGTGTGGTTCAGTGGTTGAGCATCGACCTATGAACCAGGAGGTCATGGTTAGAGCACATGCCTGGGTTGAGGACTTGACCCCCAGTGAGGGTGGGTGCAAAGAGGCAGCCAATCAATGATTCTCTCTCATCATTGATGTTTCTATCTCTCTCTCCTCTCCCTTCCTCTCTGAAATCAATAAAAAATATATTTTTTAAAATCTCAGTGGATTAGTTTACTAAACAGATTGACCAACTACGTTTGTAAATAGTTGCATCTACTTCGGTTTAAGCAGATCAGGGGTGGGCAAACTTTTTGACTCGAGGGCCACAATGGGTTCTTAAACTGGACCGGAGGGCCGGAACAAAAGCATGGATGGAGTGTTTGTGTGAACTAATATAAATTCAAAGTAAACATCATTACATAAAAGGGTACGGTCTTTTTTTAATTTCAATAGTTTTATTCATTTCAAACATTTTAACAAGAAGAATGTAAACACTAATTATTATAATTTGAAACTTCAAAAAATGGAGGAATCATAGCACAATAACATACCTTACATTGAAGAAGGCAAAGGCAAAATAAAATTGCCTAACAAAGGAAAGGTACAAAAGCCTTTCAAATTAAACTTAAATATAATAAAATAATTTAAAACTAAAACAAATAGAAAAGAACAAAATGTGTAAACAGTAAATTAAACATTTTCTTTAGTGCAACTTCCAAATTATGCCCGGGACATAGATGTAGATGGCAATGTAGACTGGGTTGAAAGGTTTTTGGTCTTTAAAACATCAACTTCAGTGGGAACAGTGTTGTTGGTCTCCTTTTTAGCTAATGCTCTGATACTGTGCTCTCCAGGGGCGTGTCTCCCTACATCACCACGATAAGGTGTCTACGCATTCCCAGGGTGATGTCGGGGGACGCGTCCGCGGGCATTACAAGGAGCCTCTGCAAGATTGAGAGGTTGTTCCTTCTACTGAATGGGCGGATATAAATCCGCCCACTCAGAAGAAGGAGCTGCGCGTTTCCAACGTTGCCATGTTAACACTGCTGCTGGTGAAGGAGCGGAGGGGAGAGCAAGAGAACCCTCTGCTCTTTCGGCTCTGCGGGCCAGATAGAACAGCCGAACGGGTTGGATACGGCCCGCGGGCCGTAGTTTGCCCACGGCTGCAGTAGATCCTTTAAAAGTCCAAAAATGTATTTTTATTAAAAGTCGTGAACTAGATTTAAAATTTTAGTGCTAAAAATAACTTTGGCAATCACTTATCAATTGGGAAAATCAATTTGTTTAGCAAATCCTTCTTTATAAAGAGTGAAACGATATATTTCAGTCCAGCTCAGTTTGAAATGTCAAACATCCAAGATTATGCTGCATTATGCAAGATTCAAATATAGCAAATGTCTGATTTTGCCAAGATCTTATGTATTTATATCCACATTTTAATTCCTGACATTCAAAATTGACTATTTCAATGAAGAAAAAAATCTAATTTACAGAAACATAATTTCAGAGTACCAAAATATTATTTTTAAGTGAAAAATGTATGGTCCTTCCTGTGACTTCAAATTTTTTAAAAAATATTGATCTTAGAGAAGAAGGGAGGAAGAAAGAGAAACATCCCCAACTGGGGATTGAAACTGCAACATAGGTATGTACTCTGACCTGGAATCAAACCCAGGACCTTCTGGTGCACCAGATGGTGCTCCAAACAACTGAGCCACACTGGCCAGGTCCCTCCTATGACTTTTAAGTATCCTTATTTACAGTGAAAAAGGCATTTTTACATAATTTTAAAAATATTTGTATTTTTTTACATCAGTAAAAAAGTCTTAGATGTCTTGGAAACTTTTGAATTTTTAATATTTTTGGCAATATTTTCATCATGAGGTACTCAATATATGTACAACTTTAAATTTACTTTATAAATTTACAGATTTACTCTGAAAAACAATATTTCTTCATTTATGCATGCACATAGCCACCACCTGCTGGTGCTCCAATAGAATTTCTGCAGTGATGGAAATGTTCTACATCTGTGTTCTCCAATGTGGTAGCCACTAGCCATGAGGGCTTAGTATGTGGCTAGTGTAAATAGGAAACTAATTTTTAAATTATGTTTAATTTTAATTAATTTAAAGTCACATATTGTTATTGAATACTATATTAAACAGCATTGATTCCAGTCTTTCATGTTTCTAGTGGAAATTCTACTTTATGCCATGAAGTTCAGCTGACAATAGCTATGGTCTAATTCCTGACTCACCCAAGGACATATTTTTAGTGATTTTTAGAGAGAAAAGAAGGGAGAGAGAAAACATCAATGTGAAAGAGAAACATCAATTGGTTGCTTTCTATATGCGCCCAGACCAGGGCTCAAACCCGAAACGTAGGTATATTGTCCTGATTGGAAATCAAACCTGCAATCTTTTGGTATTTGGGACAACATTCCAACCAACTGAGCCATCTGGCTAGGGCTTGAAGATCATTTTTAAAGATCAACAGCAACTATTTTTATGTTCCAGTATCCCTTCATTAGTTAAATAAATAAATGGGTTATAAACTTGATGGTCAATACAAAACAAGTTACTACAGTAATTTACTAACCATTGTTAGGTGTTCATCAATGCTAGATACCTAAATGTTCTAATAAACATTTGACAAACATCATTGTTTATTGATAAAGGCTGACCAACACTATTTATTCACTTAAGTTTTGCCTCTTTCTCTTGTATAAGAAAAAATAAAAATAAAAGCATTAAAAGATCTGAGAGATCAGAGATGTGCATTTGAGTTTACATAACAGAGAAATGTAAAAACAAAAATTTAAGTTTAAAAAAGAAAAGGTGGCAAATCTATGTTCTGAGGAGAAAAAAGATTCCATCTGGGGATAGGGTTTAAAAGTGCTCTGGATTATCTAGTGACTGAAAATAAAAAATACAAGAAATAATCAAATAGCAAGAATTTACTGAGCTATCCTAAGAAACCAGAAACACCAATCAGAAAGGATATATGCACCCCTATGTTCATAGCAGCACAATTTACAATAGCTAAGATTTGGAAACAGCTTAGGTGCCCATCAGCAGATGACTGGATCAGAAAACTATGGTACATCTACACAATGGAATACTATGCTGCCATAAAAAAGAAAGAATTACTACCATTTGTAGACACCTGGATGGAATTAGAGAACATTATGCTAAGTGAAATAAGCCAGTCAATGAAAAAAAAAATACCACATGATCTCACTCATTTAGGGATAATGAAAAACATTATAAACTGATGAACAAAAAGATAGTTACAGAGGCAGTAAAGCATCAAACAGACTGTCTAATTACAGCGGTAAGGTTAGGGAGAGGTGGGGGAAATAAGAGATCAACTGAAGGACTTGTAGGCATGCATATAAGAGTAACCAACGGATGCAAAACATTGGGGGGTGAGGGCATGTATGGGAGTGGGGTGGGGGGGGCAATGGTAAGATATGTACACATATAATACCTTAATAAAAATTTGAAAAAAAAAAAAAAAAAGAATTTACTGAGCTCTCTGGGTGTGCCCAGCATTGAACTAGATAATTTGGGAGATACAAAAGGAATTTAAGATGCCATTTATTTTCTAATGTGTTTGCAATTTAGTGGAAAGAAATAATATACATAAAAATGATTAAATTTTGGAATATGAACATGGGAAATAACAATAAATCCAAGTGAAATAGGCTGAGTAAGAGAAGTGAGTAAAAGATACATAGCTGTAAGTTGGCCAGTGGAAGGCCAAAGACTTGAGGGAAAAAAAAGAATGATTTGTGTGGATACTTCCTTAAAAAAGTTAAGCATTTATATTGTTTCTAATCTGAATATTATATTATCATTATTATATGATTACTGGGAGCCCGATGCACGAAGATTCGTGCTAGAATGGGCTTTCCTTTCCCTGGCTGCTGGCATCGCCTTTCCACTCTGGCCCAGCCCCTTTCCGCTCAGGCCCCGGAGCCGCCTCTTTCCACTCCAGCCACGCCTTCCCACATTGCCCAGAGGCCCTGAGAGACCAGGGTTGGGGCAGAACGTCTGCATCATTGCCATGGCACATCACTCGGCGCCTGTGTATGCAAATTAACCACCACCTTTGTTGGGTTAATTGGCATATCACTCCTGATTGGCTGGTGGTGTAGCGAAGGTACAGTCAATTTACATGTTTGTCTATTATTAGGTAAGATGAGCATTTGTTTTCCAATTGGAATAACTTCTGGTAATTAATCTAAACAAAATTTCAATTGTCAGTATAAATTGTTTAGTTGGTACACAGAGCAGTGGATTCTTTCTTGGGGTTTATTACCATGTGGAGAAAACTATGAGGTGTGTCTGATGGATGATTGTGAATAGAGTCAAAGTTCAAAGTTGATTTCCTATCAGCTTTTAGTGTCCTACTCTATTAAAAAATTACATACAGTAGTATTCATTGTTTTTGGCAGAGTTCTGTTAGTTTTAACACATGCATAGATTTTTCACATCTCACCTTGATATAGAACAATTGCAACATGGCAGATAATTCTGTTGTTGACTCTTTTTTTAAAAAAATTTTTTTTTCTGATTTCAGAGAGGAAGGGAGAGGAAGAGAGAGATAGAAACATCAATGATGAGAGAGAATCATTGATTTACTTCCCCTGCAGCCTCCTACTGCAGGCATGTGCCCTGACCAGAATCAAACCTGGGATCCTTCAGTCCACAGGCTGACCTCTGTCCATTGAGCCAAACCAGCTAGGGCCATTGTTGACTCTTTTAATCAGATCCTGCCCCCTACCCACAATCCCTGGCAATCACTGATTTTTTTCCCCTGTTCTAATTTTTTCCCCCAGAATATCATACTAATGGAATCATATGGTATGTAACCTTATTTCTTTCACTCCACAAAATGCTCTGGAGGATCAAGTTGTTGTGTATGGCAGTAGTTCAATATTTTTAGTGATGAATACAATTCCTTTGAATGAATGTACCACAATTTATTAATTCACTCACAGAAATATATTTAGTTTGTTTTCCAATATGGGCTAATTTTAAATAGTGCTGATATAAACATTCATGTACACGTTTTAATTAAACACTTTTGCTCTGAAAGAACAGTTAAGAGAATGAAAGGATAACTCACAGAGTAGAGGAATTTATTTGAAAATCACATTGTGCTTAGAATATGGAAATTTTATTCTTGGACTATATTAGAAAAGATTTTCCCTGAAACAAGGAAAATAATGTTAGTGACATTGAATTGTAATGTTAAACCAGTCAGGATTACATTTTATTCTGAAAGGAAGCAATGATAGAACATTATAATATAGCTATAACAGTAATAGAAAATATGAAAAACAGAAAGATACCTAAATGCTGGAAGGCTAGATTTTGTAGATGCTTTTCTATGAAAAGATGGAAAGGGGTAAGATATTTAATGCAAACTTTTAATAGTGGGAGAAAGCAGTCATTGCATTGACACAGCTGCTGCACATATTTAAAATATGAGAGTGTCTGAGCATGAGACCTGGCATTTGGAGGGCATTAGATGTGGGAAGCCAGGTCACAGAAGTGATCAACCAAAATGCCATTATTTACAAAATATGTGGGAAGGATGAACATGTGATTTCGTGGTTGCCTTAAGGCTGAACATACTAGTGGAGACCAGAGAACAAAGTGGAAATCTGAGCAGAAGTAAATCATATATCACTTGGAGCTTAAAAAGGATAGGTGATAGTAAAGGCTTTGAGAAGCAAACAGGAAAGGATGTGTAGAGAGAACAATGAATGAGAAGGCATTTATGAAGGCGGTGGAAAGTAAAAAACAACTAAGTGGAAAAAAATGCCTAAGTGGTAGTTTGTAGCTACGGGTATTTCTAGAGATGGCAGTCCCATTTCAGAGGGCTCTCCTAGGGACAATGGTATGTACTTCAAGGACAGTTGCAGCTGTGCATAGAGAAATCAAGAAACTTACATAGTTTTCAGAAGAAACTGTCTTGGAGAATTTTAATGCTGGTTATCACATTCCTTTTTCAGGTGTTTTCTGAAATTAAACTGTGTTCAGGCCTTGCCTTTCTTTACTCTTATATACTCTTGTCAACCACAGTGTGAAGCAGAGCCTTCTAAAGAACTGTGTTATAATTAGTGATGTCAAATAACTCACGTAAAACTTACAATATGTAGTAAAACAAAATAATGGGTGATAAACAATGAAATTTAATAAACATTTTTATATGGTGTTATAGGACTAAGTGTTTTATAAACTCCACTTGTCATTAAGAATAGTAAAAAATGTCCCACCTGAGGTTAGGGTAGAAGGAAGCAATGATCTGCAATCCTCTGTACTTAGATTACAGATCACTTAACTGTTTTCTTTTTAAGAAGCAAATTAATTTGTGTCTTACTTATCTATATTTATCGATACACATCTCATATGTACATCTGTATGTGAAAAATAGGAGAAAAAAACCCCTCAAATAAAAGGCGTTTAGAAAAAAAGGACCGGTGGAAAAAGCATTAGTAGTTTGAAAGTGCACCAGGCAGACCTGTGTGTGAGTCCAAGTTTCACATTTTGGACAAATTACATAATCTTATGGAGACTCGGTTTTCTCAGCTGTAAAATGAGGGGGGGGGGGAAATACCCACTTCCTAACTTGTTTGTTGATATTAAATAAAGTAACAGTGTAGAGAGCCTAGCAGAGTGTCTCACACAGAGTAGTTTCCTGAAAAACAGCAGACGATGTTCTCCTTCGCTGGCTTGTGGAATAATACTCTTGCTAAACACCTGAAGCAATCTTTCTTAACATTAGAAAGTAAATGTTCTCACTTTATATTTCCATTTATTGAACCATCTCATAAATAATCTGAACCCATAGTTTAATTGGGGTCTTTGACAGATATGCTCTTACAAACTACTCATCTTTCACAAATTATGAAACGCTCTCTCTCAGAGGGAGCGCTCACATCACTGGAAGATCACTCATCTCAAGACAGAGAAGATTTGGAACTCAGAGGGTGTCAGAGTCTCATGAAACTACTATGGACATTCATGCCTCGAGGATTTGGTCTCCTGGTTGAGTTCACCTAGAAAGCCTCTCCTTCCTTTCATCTCTTCGTGTATTATCTGGTCTTCAGATCCCAGATCAAAGACCCTTTCTCCCTGAAGCATATCATTGCCATATGAGGCAAACCTTGGAATTTCTACCATGCAGTCAGTATAACACAGTCCAGCATGTATACACACATACATTATTCATTTGTGCAGTTGGGTCCAAATGGAGTTTGCATAGACTTTAAAATTACATGTAGTTCCTCTCAAGGGAAACAGACACAGATTTTCAAGTAGATAAGCAATAGCAGTTCATTATCATAGAGTCAGGTAGCTGGTTAAGGTTAAAGAAGTTGTTTAGTATACAAAGTTCTTGAGAAAATGCCTGAGCAGTTTCAGATGCCAAGGGTGAAGGCAGCTGGAGCATCCCAGGCCCATCTGTCTAAACTTGCATTGTCTTGCCAACCTCCCTGGTCTCTAATTAGACTTTTTCATTTCACTAATAGGTAACTATCCTGAAATATATGCAGAATACACTGCATTTTACTCTTTCTACTGCTGTCTCCCTGGTCCAACTCCCACCACCAGTCACCTGTGGTATAGCACCCTTTCCTTCAGACTCCCTGCTTCCAACTCAAGCCTTGCCTTCAGTTTATTCTGAACAGAAATTCCAGAGAGATCTCTTTTGGATCTCCTCTGAGTTCCTGTCCCACTCCAAGTAAAAGCCAGTCTTTATAATGTCTCTAAAGCCTAGAAATTTTAAAATAAAAGGATTATTTTATTTCTCTTCTTTCCTCTATTTCATCACTTCTCTGAGGCACTGGCTAACCAAATAAGAACATGGCTAGGTATATGAGGAAATTCAAGGAGATATTCTACCATATAGTTTACACACGATGTGCTATGTAGTCTGCCACTGCGCCATACTGTAAAATAAAGTTGGTCCAATAGGAGCTTAATTAGTAATACTGGAGCAGAAATCCTACACCTGTTTCCTGAAAGGATTATAAAAAAAATCCTTAGTAGGAATATAGTCAATGGATGAAGGAAACTTGTAAGAGATATAAAAATAATAGGACCTGTTCTTTCCCTTATTGCTTTAGAGTTCATAAGACTTTAGCGCCAAAGGTATGTGCTATAACTTGGCAAGGAGAGAAAAAATAAATAGGACAGGGATGTAGTTGGGGTTGGGAAAAATCTTTAATCCTGTAGTAAAGTCCCCTATAAAATGGTCAGGAATCTAAATCACTGAATCCAAGCATGAGATGCAATCTGTGTTCACACTTGGTTCATGTTAGTGTCACATTAGAGCTGGTCCAAGGCTGTAGAGTGGTAAGAGGCATCTTGGGGGAAAGAAGCAGTGGCTGTAGTGACCTATATGATGACGGTTTAACTTGGAAGATATCTGAGTTATAGCAGAATTCCAGCTAGCAGAGATTGGGAGGTAAGTCTGTGGAGCTTGTAAGAGTGAGATAAGACACCAGTGTACTCCCCAAATGGACCAGGAGTTAGGTAGGCCTCCCCGTGTTTTGCTTCTCTTTACAGGGGAAACTGGAGGGCAACCAAATTTGGAAAGGCAAAACTATCATGAGAAAGGAGGAAACAAAACTTACTGGTATTGAAGAGCATGCTAGGGTACTTACCATATGTGGGTAATTTACATATGGCAGCTTATTTGAACTGTTTGATTGAAGTTATTCAGAGGTTTTCCCCTAGGCATACCAGGATTAGGGCAGGAAAATAAGTTGTTGTTTTTAATCCTCACTCTTTGAGGATTATTTTTTCCATTGATTTTTTTTTTTTTTTTTCAGAGAGAGTAGAAGGAAGGAGGGAAGGGGAGAGAGCGAAACATCGATTGAGAAAGACACATCAATTGGTTATCTCTCACACATGCCCCGGCCAGGGACATGAATCAACCCTGCAACCCAGATTACACCTTTGACTAGGAATTGAATCTGAGACCCTCGAGTGTGCAGGCTAGTGCTCTAACCACAGAGAACACCAGCCAGGATCACAGAAAAATAAGTTTTAAACCTAACCTAGTCAGGCTTTTTAGGCCTTGGATAGACCTGAACCTACAGGTTGTTGGACTTATATACCCACAGCTAGGTGGAACCAGGATGGCAGATTGGGCATTTCCTAAATTCAGTGTTCTCAACTGTGAAATAGATTCACTGTGTGTGCAATATCTACCTGGACCTGCCTCTTTGTCACCCCGTGGATTTGATAGAGGCAAAGAGATCTAATGCAAACATAAAGTGCATGCTGCTTGCTGTGCAATAAGCAATAAACTGTCTAAATCGGTAAGTGCTAGTTATCTCTTTGCCAGCCAATGTGTGGAAGTGTGGCAAGCCAGCCTGGCAGCAGCTCCTGCACTGCTCCTCAGGGCCTGCTTACCTGCTTGCCAGGCCAGAGGGCAAAGTACCACACATCTGTCATTGTGCTCTTTTCTGCCTCCTGGAGTCTATGAGTGTAGTAAGAGCTCTTTTCCAGATCCTGGGAAGTTTCAGGAAGTGCTCCTTAGGAAAACAAAGTATTGTCTCCACTTACCTATATTTGAACAACTTGGTTATTCAACTGGATTAAGTTTGTTAGATTTCTTGATCATCTTTCCCACCTCCTAATCCGGCCACATTACCAAACAAAATTGGTTTCTGTTATTTAAAAATATCATTAAAGTAGACACTGACATTTTAGAGCTGAGCTTTACATATTTCGAAAAGAAAATGTGTCTTACATCTGATACATTTTCTAATTGTATATGCTTGTGATTTGCTATGCTATGCCACATTTTATTAGGTGAACCAACATGTGGACTGAGACTGCTACACAGGACACATCTCTGAAGGAGACTATCTGGGAAACCGAAAATTTAAAAAAGGTGTTTTCCAAATCTTGATCTCTGAGAGGAAGAACTCACTTTATACTGAGGGCCAAATGGGTCAGATCTATCTTCAAAGCATTAGCAAAGATATGGAGCACAATTTACCAACATACTTAACAGAGCTTTAATAGGAACAGAAAATAGGTCCAAATTAATGCCCTTGATAAATATTTTAATAGGGATAAAATATAATATAAAAGTTACAATATGGACAGAAATAATAAAATTAGTACTCTAACTCAAAGTAAATTACTGGCATTTCAGTTCTCTTAAATATAAGAAAACTGATTGCATGCTTCCTTATGGTTATATTTATATTCTTCAATAGAAAAATATGTATAAAATTTCAAAACAAGGCATAGCACATGAGGTAAGTACAGAAAACTAGTAACTACATATAATCATATACACTTCTCATTGGATGAGAGGAAAGTAGAATACCTAGACATTCATCCTATCTAATAAAAGAGTAGTATGCAAATTGACCATCACTCCAACATACAAGATGGCCACCCCCATGTGGTCAAAGATGGCTGCCCCCATGTGGACACAAGATGGCCACCACAAGATGGCTGGCAGGGGACGGCAGTTGTGAGCGATCAGGCCAGCAGGGGAGGGCAGTTAAGAGGGACCAGACCTGCAAGGGAGGGCAGTTTGGGGGCAACCAGGCCTGCAGGGAGGGCAGTTGGGGGGAACCAGGCCAACAGGGGAGAGCAGTTAAGGGTGACCAGGCTGGCAGGGGAGGGCAGTTAGGGGTGACCTGGCCAGCAGTGGAGGGCAGTTAGGGGTGACCAGGCCAGCAGGGGAGGGCAGTTAGGGGTGACCAGGCCAGCAGGGGAGGGCAGTTAGGGGTAATTGGGCCAGCAGGGGAGCAGTTAGGCATTGATCAGGCTGGCAGAGGAGTGGTTAGGGGGTGATTGGGCTGGCAGGCAGAAGCGGTTAGGGGCAATCAGGCAGGCAGGCGAGCAGTTGGGAGCCAGCAGTCCTGGATTGTGAGAGGGATGTCTGACTGCCCATTTAGGCCTGAACCCACCGGCATTTGGACATCCCTCAAGGGGGTCCCAGATTGGAGAGGGTGCAGGCTGGGCTGAGGGACAACCCCCCCCCACACACACACACACAAATTTCGTGCACCGGGCCTCTAGTTATAAAATAACATATGTTAAGAAAAATAGAAAGAAGGACAATTATTATTCATGGAGAATAGCTGCTAAAGTACAGGGACTATATGTTGAAAGTAACAAAGTTAAGTGCTGCTTGTATAGCCCTCTCTGTATGGTTTGACAGGTGATACATATAATTCTACTAAGCAAAGGTACTAACAAATTTCTTTAGGGAAGAAAGCAACAATTATTTTCAAGTTTGAAGGAAAACTTCAGTTTAGGTGGATTAATGGTAACTTGCTTTGTTCTGGGTCTTCAATATACTGGGACCCTCAAGGGGGAGCCTACTGGTTGGAGAGAACAGGATGATGACAGGACAAAATCTGTATTGGCTGTATATCTCAGTTTTCTTTATTCCACATTACCTTAGGATTTCAGGCTCTAGGTCTCTCTTGCCAATTTCAAAAGACGTTTACATCTGGAAACTTTAGCTGGCATCTTTTAATTTGAGCTCAAGTATGCATCCAGCTTGCTGTGTCTTTTTAGTGACCTGGACATCTTCAGAAGATTACTCCTCAGGAGGAAAACAGTTTGCATTAATAAAGAGAACATGTCCCCTTCATATTTATTTTATAGACACATGAGTGCCCTAAAAGATTCCTCAGCAAGTTCTTCCATTATTTAAATTTGATCTTTAGTGCCCATTTAATAGGCCACTCTTAAGGGCCATAACTTCTCTGAGGATTGATAGAAGTGGACTCAGAATGGCCCCATCTAGATTTTTTTCATGGAAAAAGGATTTTCTTTCTTTACAGTGTTATAGAAATGCAAAAACAAATACCTATGCATCTAGCAAGAACAACCCTGAGGCCACTCAGCTCAGAAATATTTACCATCATTTTGCACAGGAGCTCTGTGAATATAGAGCAGACAAATTAGTCACCAAACTCTCTTTTTTACCAGTTTTCCTTAGTGGCATAATTGCAGGAAACCTTATCTCTTTTTAAAAGGATAAAGCAGACTTCTCTCAATATCAAGAACATTATATGTCTGTACTTAAAATATGTAGTTAATTCATCATCAAAACTTAGATCTGACTTATGCTATCACATATCCAACAAGAACTAATTATAAGGGATGTTAGTAAGGAAATTGTGGGGCAAAGGATAGGGAGAAAGAGCTAATAAAGTAATTTTTTTAAATCAAATTTCTGTTCTCTGTGACCCACAGATGTAAGTATATACTTAAGTTATTGATTACTATGGATTTTGAGTTTTTATTTCTCACTAATAAAATATAAAATATAGACTTTTGAAAATAAATCTCCTAAAAAAAATCTAGGTGATAATTATACTCCTGAAGTTTTTTTCCCTAATTTTTAATAAGTAAAGTTCTGTTAGTACCGTGTTCCCCGAAAATAAGACCTACTTACAGGTTTCCTTCTGAGTGAAATATAAAGCATCCCCCAAAAATAAGGCCCCCAGGCTCTGTCTCAGAATGAAAATTAATTTACCGTAAACTGGTCGCTAGGGCTGCCCCGACTGGCGTCTAGCAACCAGTGACGTTACGCGGAGTCCTGACGTCACTGCTGTGTGGAGGCGGAGCGGAGGTTGGAGTGAGCGGTGAGCACGGGGCAGGAGAGAGGAGGAGACTTTCACAGATGCATGTAGAAGAATAGGAGGATTAGAGCAGACGGGACGCGGCTAAGGTGGTGAGTGCTGGTCTGTCTCTGGTGACACTACCTGATGCTCGCGGCCGCCTTCATGATGACTGAAGGTTCTCAGTCAGTGGCAGACCCTGCTCCAGCCCAGATCCAGGCCCCATCAAGCCCAGTGACAGTCTTCAGGCAGGCCCCAGGGGGTAAATGTCTGATAAAGGGGTAGGGGGGATTTCTGGTGAAGGTGTTCAGTGGCACAGGGGTGGGGGGAGGGGATCACTTAAAATGACACAGGAGGATCAGAGGGGGCAATCAAAATGACACAGGAGGATCAAAGGGGACAATCAAAATGACACAGGAGGATCAAAAGGGGTTACTAAAATGGTAATCCCCCCTCTGATTCTCCTATGCCATTTTGGTTCCCCCCTCTGATCCCCCCTGTGTCATTTTGAGTGATCCCCCTTCCCCCACCTTGATATCCCAATTCCTTTTTTTTTTTTTTTACCCCTAGAAATGAGCGCAAAAAGAAAAAACTACTCCGTGGAGTACAAGAAAGGAATCATGGAAGACTCTTGGGGCCAAAATCTTACTGCTTTCTGCAAAGAGAAGATGTTGAGTATCCGATTGGTCTGCAAATGGCGAGCAGAGTATGGTAACCTCATTGAACAAGTGGACAAGGGAAATGCTAAAAAGCGCAAGTGTGGATCAGGTCGGCAACCATTATTTTCCGAGCTGGAAGACCTGATCTGTGAATGGGTTGTTGACAGGAGAGCAAAGGCTTTGGTTGTGAATAGGGCTCAGATTCAAGAATTTGCCCTTGCAGTGGCACCACAATTTGACATAGCCCCCGAAGACTTCAAAGCATCACAACACTGGCTGGATAATTTCCTTCAGCGAAGTGAACTGTCTTTAAGAAGATCTACAACATTGTTTAGGTTGGCAGATACTCAAGTTATTAAGCGAGCACTTGCATTCAAGTCCTTTATTGATGATGCTGACTTCTCTAAATACAATCTTTCCAACATGATTGCTATGGATGAAACTGCAGTGTTTATGGGCCAATCATCTCAAACAACAATTGAACAGCGGGGTGCCTCCTTAGCGTACATTCCCTCCACTGCTTACGAAAGTGCACGTGTTTCCTGTATTTTGGCAATTCGTCTGGATGGCACTAAAATCCCACCTTTAATCATTTCTAAGGGCAAGAAGGAAAAGATTGAACGTGTTTTGGGCGTTTTATTCTTGAAACTGAAAAAGCCTGGGCCACACAAGCAGTTATAAGGAAGTGGGTCGATTTAATGCTGCCGCTTGTTATGCAAGGGAGCCAAAGAGGTCTGCTAGTCTGGGATGCAGCCAGCACTCACTGCGCTAAAGACATGAAGACATTTCTTCACAAAAGAAAAATAGATCAGATAATGATTCCCGCAGGAATGACGGCCTATCTCCAGACTCTTGATATTGCAATAAACAAGCCATTCAAAGACAATTTGCGTATGGAAATTAATGACTACATTGAAAATAGAATGGAGAGAAATCAGCGTGGAAACTTTGTGAAACCTAAACTGCAAGAAGTTGTGACTTGGGTGAAGAATTCATGGGAGAAAATCACTGACAGTTGCATTGCAAATGCACTGCGAGCAGGCTACCTTGACAAGAAGTACTCATTTAAAGACAGTGCTATTGCTAAACATGAGAGATTTGGTCCACTGATTCTGAAAGAAATGGAGTCACAAGAAATTCACCAGGAAATTCAGGAATTGGATTGTTATGATGATGTTCCAGAAGATGATGACATGATTGTCATTGAATAAATGAGTAAATTCTTGATACTGTAGGATTCACAGTTTGTCTGGTTTGTGTTGACAACTACCATACTACCGTACCATATACAGGTAATAAATTTCCTTTATTTTCATTTAACAATAAATGTGTACCATATTCTTCTTCATGGAAAAATAAGACATCCCCTGAAAATAAGACCTAGCATGTCTTTGGGGGCAAAATTAATATAAGACACTGTCTTATTTTCGGGGAAACATGGTAGCAACATTTAATTTACACAGTAAAGATTTTTGCCACCTTCTGTTATCATATTGGCTCTCACTTCTCTGGATAATAATTTTTGTTTTATGAACATCTACAATACAGTTGGAACCCTGAGGACTTAAACTCGACAGCTTTAGTTGGGAAAATTTTATTTCTAGCTAGAAAATTTACACATTTTGGGTACTAGTTTTTGCATAATTTGTTTGAATTTATCATGACAACTAGAGGCCCGTTGCATGAAGATTGGTGCAATAGGACTTCCTTCCCCTGGCTGCCAGCACCGGTTTTCCTCTGGCACCTGGGACACAGGCCTTCGCTCCAGCCACAGCAGAGAAGCCAAGCCTCTTCAGTCTTCAGTCTTCAGTTTTTGCTTGGGCGGAGCCTTCAGTCTTCCCTCCCCACCTGTGTATGCAGACTAACCCACCATCTTTGTTGGGTTAATTTGCATACCCACTCCTGATTGGATGGTGGTCATCGCAGAGATATGGTCAATTTGCATATTTCTCTTTTATTAGTGTAGATGGCTCTGAAGTAGATATTGTTGTCATGCCTAACAGTGCACAAAAACCCAGACTCACAGAGACTTTACCAAGTGACTTTACTAAACTAAGCTACAGAGACTGGATTCAAGGTCACATATTCTGATTTTAGTACAATGTTCTTTCTAGGATTTCATAATATTTCAGAATAAATTGGAGATTTGTTGCAAACGATGTATCTTTAGAGGAAAGGTGATTAAATCCTTCAGGGAGAAGAAGCTTCCCTCGATTATTTTTGAGAGGATAAAAACATAAAGGACAATTTTCTTCCACAACTTAATGAATATTTTATAGGAGAAAATTTTCTGGTTCTAGAGTATGAATCAAGGCAAAAGAGAGATAAGCACAGCTCCTGAGAGCAGGAGGCAAGAGAATGAGGTAAGATATGATCAGGTAAATGCCAGATCTCCAGATGACCATGGAGAGTGTCACTGTCTGGGAAGGTGAGTGGTCTAGTCATTGCAGCTGAATGTGTTACAACCTGAGCATCTTTTGCTAAGCCATGATGGTCACCCTGACATAACTGACGAGGGAGCCACATCTGGAGAGATATGTAGCAGGTGGGAATGAGAGAGTTTACCTCATTTTACCTAAAGCTGTATCAGAACCAGGTACAGAAATCTCAGTGAATTTGGAAAGAATGTGGACAAATGAATTTTGTGACACCATCCCCAATATACCACAGCAATTAGAAAAATAAATCATTGTAGATGCACCTACATGTCTCCAAACTTAAGAAAAATAGATTTCCTAGGGACATTGGGTGGTGTGTAAATTACACATATAGGATTTTTCTCATTCTCCAGTTCAGGGACCTTCCTCTTGCGTCCCAGGCATTAGGCACAGTTTGTTAGGCAGGATCCTGCCTGAACTCTCTCTGCAGACATAGATTATGGCTTTAATGGACTTGTCAGTTTCATGCTAGAAAGGATCTGAAAGCTAGTGAAAACTGCAACATTTTCAATCTTTTAAATGGCTTTTAGTTCTATGCTAATAAATTTTGAATTCATAGTTCATAATTTTAGGTTCAAACACATAATTCTTATTTTGTTTATAGTCTCAAGAGTCTGAGCATAAAATGCTACTTTCATCATTCTAGGCTGTTAAGAAAAATTACCTGTCAGTTTGAATTAAAGGTAGTTTCTTTTTTTAAATATTGTAAGAAAAATCTTGTTTGGAAGTACTAAAGAAGCCCTAAACTTTTTGTTCAAGTGCTTTTAAAACGTATGATACCATTGTAATTAACTAATTAGTTATAACAGGAAAGGAGCAAAGGGAAGGCCAGACATTATAGGCCTGTTCCCTGCAAAGCACTGGGGGGAGGGGACAAAGGGGCGTAGACGATTGTCAGTAAAGTTGAGATGACATAGGTAAGATACGTACTTGTCAGTCACACCTGGGAACAGAGGTCATTGGCCAGAATGGGGGCTACTGCACGCCTGGAGAAGATTTGGGATACTTAACTCCCTAAACAAAGGAGTTCGCTCCCTTATGCCCTCTTGGCTGTCTTGGCCATCTTGGGACTTGGCGATCTTGTGACTCTGGGCTTTTTGTTCCTGCTTCCCTGTTTTCTCCCACATGGCCCATGTTCCATGTCGACACCACACACAAAGGACTAATGGACTGTAACTAGCCTGAGGCTGAACTGGACCCGGCTCCAAAATGGAAAGGAAACTGGACACTGGCTCTGATTTTAGCTTTACTGAAGCCCCAGCTCTGCTTCTTCTATGACTGGACTAAGGGAAATGGGGCTTTGGAAACCCAGGGGTGTAATTCCCTGGAAATAAAGCTTTTTACCATATCTCATTCTCCCATGGGGACCTCTGGAAATGCTTCTTCCAGAGGTCCCCATGGGGCAGTACCCCAAGAACCCCACTCCCTCTAGCAACGGGGGGAGATGATGCACCCTTTTCTTTGATAACATGTACACAGGAGGATAAGAAAACAAATAATAGTTATATGTTTAAACTACTTAATACTCTAACCCTGTTACTATATAATAATTTTATTTGTTACAAGTTATGCTGTAGATAAAGATAATGGGACACATATAGGAAGGTAGTGTGGTGCAATGAAAAGTGCAGCACACTAGAGTCAGGTAATTCTAGGCTCAGTTCTGTTCAGTCTTGGTGGTGTGACCTTGGTGGAGTCATTCAGTCTCTGAGTTTCGCATTTCTTATCTGTGAATGGGAATAATAATATCTGCCTCTCACACATTATTGACTGCTTTTTACTCCACATATTTCCAGAAATAATACATAGGGACCTCATGACACTACTTATATAGCTCCTTGCCTGGGCCAATAACTGTGCTAGATAATGCAATGCTTCATAGTGAATAGCCAAAGCTATTTTTTTTATAGTTAAAAATATCAGGAGTTGATTATCCATGGTGAAGGCAAGCTTTTAAACTTCATGCTGGGCAGACCTAACCAGAGCACTGTGTTCTATGCTCATTGCTTAGCCATTTGCACTCTGCAATTTGACTGAAGTCCTTTCTTTAATTAATTTAAGGACCCCCTTTAGTCAAATTAAGGAGTGTACACACCTAGACAATTAGCATGGTTTTAGGTCACTGTCTAGTAACCAAGAGACTGCTGGACCTTGTTCAGCAGTCATGTAACTACAAGCCACTTTGGAAAGGAGCCAATGAGGCCACCAAAACCCTCAACAGAGGCATCTCCGAGTTCATTGTGATGGCTGCAGACGTAGAGCTCCTGGAGTTCACCCTGCACCTTCTGCTGCTGTGAGAAGACAAGAATGTGTCCTACATGTTTGTATGCTTCAAGCAGGCCCTGGGCGGGCCTGTGGGTCTCCAGGCCTGTCCTGCCTGTAGTGTCACCTCAGAGAATGGTCACAGCTGATGCAGCAGATCCCATCCTTTCAGCAGCCCATTGAAAGGACTCTTAGCCTAAACCCATAGCCTCTGCCACAGTCTCTCACCACTCCTGTCCCTGGGGTGTGTATCATTGTCTGTGTCAGCATGTCGTATTTCCAGCTACCTTCTAATGTTAAAAATATTTTAGTAGTAAATCTGATGTTTGCATTTTCGTATTATTTTTGTTTTATCTTACAGGTCATCATCCTTACCCCACCCCTGCCCTAAACCTCCCCTTCCACTTTCTCTCTGCCATCTTTCCTCCCATTTGAAAAATGAACTAAGGCCCAGACAGGTGGGAGTGGAGCAGTGACACCATTCAAAGGCAGGGAAGAGCCAGGGTAGAGATCTGGTTCCAGCTTTCAGGATTACGCCCTTCTGTGTGCGTGGCATGGTGAGGTAAACACCACCCATTTGATTTCCTTTGTGTCTGGCCTGCAGAATCATTCCATACATGTTTAAGTGATCTAAGGGTTTCCTTTCTCCCTAGGGGACTAGGTATCATTTGGGGAGAAAGCATGTATTTTGTGAGGTTGTTAGTTGTATCAGGTGTCATTTGTTAAGGTACCCCTGCTGCTTGCTTTTGATAATATGATGCTATGTCAGCCCCGAGGGTGGCAGGACAGCGGCATACCAAAGAGATGTGTGCCACAGAATTCCAGGGGGTGGCCTGGGCCAGGGAGACCTGGCCGTTTGACTTTGCTCTTAAAGGAGTCCGTGGTGGTATGGTGCTGGAATGAAGGATATTGGGCAAATCGTGAAGACCTGGAAGCTACAACAGAGATGATGAAGCTTAAGGAAACACCCTCTCTGTGGTGAATAGAGATTTCTCAGTGGACACTTGATAACAGTTCTGAGAGCCCTTATCCCTGTTTCCTACCATGATATGGGTCAGATATATATATATTCTTTTTATTTTTATTAAATTTATTGGGGTGACATTGGTTAACAGCTGTATGTATTCTTATCACATCAGAAGGACAGTGCTAATGTGCCATTTTTGTGAGAAATATATTTAAATTAAAAATAACGAATTGGCTTAGATTGTATCTTAATGGCTAAGGCCAGTTCTTTCATTAGTTTCTTACAATTTTTTTTTATTTTTATTACCATTCATTATTATTATTGCTTAATTGAATTAGAAGATTTTTAGCCCTTGTCCATTTATTTATAAGTATATAATTATATAACTTCATTTCTAGAAAATAAGAGATACAAATTAAATACATTTACATCACTGCATTATTCTAGTTTATAGGATTTCCTCAGATAAACACTAGGCTCGTATTTTTGAAATATATATCCTATATAATAAAAGGCTAATAATCGACCAAAAGGCAGAACAACCAGTCGCTATGGTGCACACTGACCACCAGGGGCCAGACACTCAATGCAGGAGCTGCCCCCTGGTGGTCAGTGCACTCCCACAGGGGGAGCACTGCTCAGCCACAAGCCGGGCTGATGGCTGGGGAGCGCAGCAGCGGCAGTGCTAAGGATGTCTGACTGACGGCTTAAACCCACTCCCAGAAGGAGAGCAGAGCGAGAGAGCTGGCAGCTTGGAATTAATTCACTGAAGAAGAAAAAAGATAATGGAAAAGAAATAGGTGTGACCTGTTTAGATTAAAGTAACCAGGTACACCTTCTCAGTGATGGTGATGGTGATGGTGATGGTAACATGTAAGATAGAACAGAGTGTGAAACTGCCTGGGGTCAGAAGCAGCATGGGGCCTCCAAGGGTGTGAGGAGTCCAGTGAGTGAGAGCAGGCAGGGAGTGGGACATGGGGGGAAATTAGGTGAAAGAGGGAGCAGAGGCCAGATGTCCACCATGGTTTATTCAGATAAATCTTAAAATAATTACCTCGGCATGCCCAGCCTGCATGGCTCAGTGATTGAGCATGGACCTATATACAAGGAGATCGAGGTTCAGTTCCCTGTCAGGGCACATGCACGGGTTGTAGGAGGCATGTGCAGGAGGCAGCCGATCAATGATTCTCTCTCATCACTGATGTTTCCAGCTCTCTCTCCCTCTCCCTTCCTCTCTGAAATCAATAAAAAAAATATTTTTAAAAAATTACCTCGCAGCCTGAGTTTTCCTTAAATCATGTTTAGTTATGTTAACCATTATCACTCCAGGATTAAGCGGTGTCTGTGAATGGGTTTAACCAGCATTCCACGCAGGTGAACACTGTAATTTGGTGATAAGAATGTAGTTACAATAGGTCCTAGTAATCTACATGACCCTTGATGTTAGCTAAGGTATGTCAGAACATTGTACTAGGGCTAAACAGTGTACTTTGCATTTAAAAATAAAGTGTTTTCATAAATTTTTTTCAGAAAAATAATGTTTATTAATGTAAGTTGTGCATTTAATAATCCTATACTTTGCTGTCTACGTATACACACACATACATACAAAAATTGTTATGTGGGCATAAATGAGTTGATGGAAGATAAATTAAGATTACATATGTCATTACCTAGCCCAGTCCTGGACTTATATTTAGTAAATAATTAGTTTATTTCTTCATCTTTTACATGTCAGGCACTGAATTAGACACTTCATTTGTATCTTACATAAAACAGTAAATTTATTTTATTTTGCCTTCATCCACATAAGAATGGGGAATATAAAATTATTTTCAAGTCTCACAAGTAACATTATTTTATACTATAAAGGGAAGTGTCTAAAATACCCTGGAAATGTAAGCTAAAATGAAATACATAGCAAGAAGATTTTATAACTTTCTATAGGAACGCTATGAACAAATGTATGCAAGTAATTTAGATGACTTCCACAATTGGTGTAAATTATTATACACAGTGGGGCAAAAGTAGGCTTACAGTGATTCATATGGAAAAAGACATGCAGGTTATGATTATTACAATAGCTTTATTAACTCTGTTTTGCATATTCACAAACGTAAATCTACTTTTGCCCCACCCTATACATAGGAGGTTTTTACAACAGCCTGGTAACAGCCAGTTTTTCCCTACCTACAACCTCTTGCCTATCACCTGAGGCAAGGGCGCTCAACCTTGGCTGCTTATGAGGATCACCTGGAGAGCTCTTAAAGTCTCCGTGACCAGGCCTCTTCTGAGATCAAACAAACTCTAATCTCACGGGCAGGGGGCTGGCATGTCTGCCTTGAAAGCTCCCTGGGTGGTTTCAGTTTGGCGGGCAAAGTTGAGAATCACTGTGCCAGGGTCCTCTGTGTAGCAATGGAGGGCTATCTTCAAAAATGCATGCACTTGGCTTTTCAAAAAATGTCTGTCCCTTTTCAAATCCTACTCTGCTTTCAAGTCCTCAAAGAATTGGCAGCTGCATTGTGAAGCCTTCCCATTTGACACAGCCTTTGATATTCAATCTGCTCTGTGCATAGCTTTATTATAGCTCACACAGAAAGAGTAATTCCTAATGGGAGGAAAAATGAAATATTAAACTGAAGTCAAGTTCCTTGAGGGCAGGGAGACAGATGGATAGATGATAGATAGGTAGATAGACAGATAGAGGTATCCTATATAATAAAACCCTAATATGCAAATCAACCAAACGACAGAATGACCGGTCGCTATGAGCAGGGCCTAAGCTGGAAGGCGGACATCTCCTGAGGGGTCCTGGACTGAGAGGCCAGGCTGAGGGACCTCTCCGCCACCCCCCCTCCCCCAAGTGCACAAATGTTGTGCACCGGGCCTCTAGTTTAGAAATAATTAAAGAGTAAGGACTAGTGGTATCTTAAAGGTTTTAAGTCTGATACTTTATGATGTTCTTATTCCTCCAACATTTGACTAGTGGTTGTCCATCTTATCCTTGCATACCTCAAAATGCAGGAACTTCTTAGTTCTTAAGACATTTTTGACATCTTTGGATAGGTTTTGCTTCCACAAAAATCCTTCCTTTATAGTGACTAAAATCTTTCTTCTTGTCACTTGTTTTAGTTCTCTACATTGACACCATCCAGAATGAATCAAACCCCTCTTCTATATAAGTAGCTTTTTGTACATTTAGAGACAGAGACTCCCGATGACTAACCTCTGTTCTGAGATTCTTGCTGGGTTTTGAGTATCATCATCATTCTGGGAACTTTCCTTTGAAATAGTATGTTTTATAATTTGTCACCTTGATTTGAAAATTGAAATGTGATATGAAAAATTGTGAAACTTTTTTGAATGAAATGAATAATTAATATAATCTAGAAATTTGCTTTTGAAATGTGACTCCTGGAAATAAGGAAAAACAACTGATTATTATGAAATTAGAGAACCCCCAAAACATGTTATGATTGATGTAATTTACTTAAGCTTAAAAGGATCTCAAAAAGATTACTATTATGGCTATTATCACTATCAGAATAGCAAAGATAAGGGAATGAAGATAGATATATCTACATGTTCAAATAACTATAATAGAACACTGTATAAAGTGACTATCAACAGATTTTGTGCTGAACAATGAGAGGGCTTATTAAAAAGCACTTAAGAAAAGTGAGAATAGAAAATTATTATGGGCATAATAGTCACCCCTTATTCATAGTTTTGCTCCCCATGGTTTCAGTTATCCAAAGTTCCAATTCATAAGTTTTAAATTGCATGCCATTTGAATAGCATGATGCAATCTCACAGTGTACCAGTTTATCCCAGAGTGTGAAGCATCCCCTTGTCAGAGGACCCATGCTGTGTGCACTCCTCGAACATTCCCCCATTAGTCACTTAGTAGCTGGCTCAGTTATCAGATCAGTTATCAGAGAGATTGAGAGAGAGACAGACCCCATTCATATAACTTGTATTGCAGTATATTGTTACAATGATTCCACTTTATTATTAGTTATTGTTGTTACTCCTACTCCAATTTCTGAATGCCAAAACAAAATTTAATTCTGTAAATAAAGATCTGTATGTTTGTCCTCTTCATAGAAAATAGAACAAGTGTAATATAATTTTCCTAGGAACTTGGAGATACCAGGCTATTTGGATAGAAGACTTTTAATTGTGATTTTCTCCTGATGTCTCTCTATGCTCAACAAGCAGAGAAAATCTGGGTGATAAAAGTGGGCAGAAAGAGAAAAATGAAAATAATAAACTAATCCCTAATGAGGATTATACCAAAACATGCTGTACTGGGGAACAGATGAGAGGACTGTTATGCATGTAAATTAAGCAAACCTGACTACAGTCATCTTCTATTATATTAAACTAGAGGCCCGGTGCACAAAATTCGTCCACTCGTGGGGCGGGGGCGGGGGGGGGCAGCCTGGCCTGTGCCCTCTCACAGTGCGGGAGCCCTGTGATTGATCAGCCCAAAAAGGTAGGCCCCACCCACCTATCCAGCGTTCCTCGATGGATTGCCCCAAAGAGATAGGCTGGAGCTGGGGGTCCTGCCTCTGTGCTGCGTGGGGTAGTGGGACCCCCAGGCCTTGCCATGTGAAGCTGCTGGGCCCCGCCTCCATGTCGCACACGCAGCGTCAAGTCCCACTGCTCATGCAACCTCCTGGTGATGGATTGTGACGGCATGACGGCGTGAGGGTGTAACGACCATTTGCATATTAGCTCTTTATTATATAGGATTAGAGACCCAGTGTATGAAATGCGTGCACTGGTAGGGTCCCTAATGGCTGCCAGCTGCCGGCCTGGGCCTCCCTCCCTTCCCCCTCACCCCCTCCGCGTGCCCCCCCCCCCCCCCCCCCCATTGAACTCCCAGACAACTCCCAGTAGAGGGGAAAATTTGTACACTATGCTTTTGTTATATAGGATTTTGGCTAACATCACTTTTGAAGAGACAGGCTTATATAGAAATGGCTGTAGGTCAATTAGCCAAAAGTGAATTCACTAAATTCACTTGTTTCTCTTAACTATATTAGTTTTAGTTGAATAGTGTTTATTTTGTTTTCATAACAGCTTTTTAGGTAATGATCCATTTGTTTCTCCTCCAATTTGCCAAATACTGTTCCTTTAGTTTCTACCAAAACTGGAGACCAAGGGCCAGAGAGCAGGAGAGACTGGTAGACATAAGGACATGCTTGTGTGTGTGTGTATTTGTTTTTTTGAGTAAAGCCAGCATAAATCAGTTTTATTGCAATAATAAGACTTGAAACTCATATGTAGTTTTGGGGGATGTGGGGGTGGGCAGCAATCATTTTTCTCACCAGATCACTACACAAGATAGCAAAAGAGTGAGGAGGGGAGGAAGAAGCCAGGAAAATTTGAGATCAGCAGGGGCAGCTTAGGTATAAATACAGCAGTTACTTTTCATGCTCAAATTGGTTCACCAATTTTTATAGACAAAAAAGACAAGAGAAAGCATACCTCAGATAATCACTAGTATTGACATTTTCCTTAAAACCAAAGCCACTGCAATGAGTGAACCTTGAACGTATCCTTGGACTCTACTCAGACACCACCACCTATCTGGCAACCTATGAAAGAGTAAGGGCTCTCCATTAATTCTCAGAAGTGTTCTAAGATGTCTCTCCATACTTTGTGATCTGTGTGACTGAAGGACAGAAATTTATATTATGGACAACAGGAATAAAATGGACCTCTGATAATATGCAAAACTTGCCCCAGCTGGTTTGGCTCAATGGATAGAGCGTCAGCCTGCGGACTGAAGGATCCCAGATTCGATTCCAGCCAAGGGCACATGCCTGGGTTGTGGGCTTGATCCCCAGTAGGGGGCGTGCAGGAGGCAGCCAATCAATGATTCTCTCTCATCATTGATGTTTCTGTCTTTCTCTCCCTCTCCCTTCCTCTCTAAAATCAATAAAATATTTTAAAAATATTAAAAAAATAACATGCAAAACTTGAGAGGTAGATGAGCTGTTTTCAGCAACAACTGAGACTTAGAGAGTGGTTCTTTTCAATTTTATGAGGTCCATTGCTTGGTATCAGCTCTATTTAATTATGTGACTTCCATAACTGTTTTCCTACTCCCTTACTTGAGGAACAATTTACAGAAAATCTTTGCAGTAAAAAGTCAACATTTGGTAAAAATATAAATAAAAATGTGTTTGCATTATAATTGTGAGGTGTCATTGTTCATATTTTACAATGTAATAAAGGGGAATGCAGAGTGATGAAATAACTCTCAACCCATAAATCATATGATTGGCACAGTTGAAAAATAAGGTCAATGGAATCTTGTTTCTGATTCACTATTTTCTCTGTTAAAGTTCATTCTCTCCAGTATACAGAAAACGTAAGGAGATTTCTTTTTTAATCATGGTGAAGAAACCTATGTAGTAAGGGGAGAATATTCTTAACCACTCTTTAAACTTAAGTGGCTAAGGATAAGAGTCTGTTTGTGATATGGTTAGAATTTCTCTGCATGTGTATATCCTTTGTGGTTTGAAGCCTTGCAAACTGTACATTGTTAACTGGCTACTCTTGTTTTCAAACTGTTTAAGCAATTATTTCTTATTAGCCAAATGTAAGTCAGGGACATGTATGTAATAAATTAGTTTTGAAGGGACTGGTCACGGATTGAGATTAATGATACATATTACTTAGTTTTGCATCACTTTTCTAAAACCATGGGGAATAACACAGCTAAACACAGCAAGAGAATTGTTATTGAAATAGGTAATAAATGTGAGTTGTCTTAAACCATGTAAAAGTGTTAATGGTAATTATGACCTCAAGTTTTCTTGGACTATAAATGGTTGTGAAATATCTTCTCCCAGCTTGAATGGAATGAGAACTGTAGTCTCCTCACAGTTATGATGTCAGCGCTCTCAAATGGGATAAAGCACCTTGAGCCATTTCTGGCATTTAGTAGGGGCAAAATAAACTTGAATTTTCTCTTCCTGGTACTTATAAAGTTTTTAAACCGGTAACAAAATAAAACTTTTCGTGCCTATACAAACTTTGAATAAATTTTCAAAATGTCCCAGCCTTTTAAATTAACATGTTTTGCTAAATTAGTTGGTTTTGCTGTGCTTTTCATATTATTTCTCAGCTAAGATGACACCAAATAAGTTATCTTTTGAGATACTTACTGTTTTGCACCTTTTAGACACGAATAGAGGTATACCGTTAAATTTGGCTTGCATTTACCTAAGAAAATATATCCAATACCATTTTGAAAAGCCAAGGGCAGGAAATAAAAAACCCAGCCCTCCGAATGCTTTGCCCCAGGCTCTGGATTAAGCATTTGTCTCTAAATAAGCGTTGCCCTTGGCAGTGTGCTTGATGTTTTGTCTCAGAAGTAAAATATCTATTATTATAAGCTATATTGTTAACCATGTGGAAACATTAAGCTAATAGATATTTTATTTGGCATGGTTACTTTCCAGTGACATAAAATATTAAAGAATCCTAGTAGAAGGAGTTACACATAAGAAATAGGAATAATGATTTTAAGACAAACAATAAAGATATGTATTAAAATATTCATTTGTCTAAAATGAAATAATTGGGGTAGTTATATTTTTTATTAAAGTCATAAAAACATCTATATATAGTATTTAGGTAGAAATATATTTATAAAAATTAACAAAGCTAAATAATTTTTATTCTTTCATATAAGCAGAAGTGAAAAAATTATACTTAGTTACTCTAGGCAAAGTTGATGTTTTTTTTTCCTTTTTCTTTTTTATAAGTTATTGGTGTGACACTGGTAAACAAAATTATAGAGGTTTCAGGTGAACAATTCCACAACACTTCGTCTGTACACTGTATTGTGCATTCATCACCCCAAATTAAGTCTCCTTCCATCATCATTTATTCCCAACTATACCTTGATCCACCACTGTGTCCTCTTGTAATCCCCACACTGTTGTGTCTGTCCATGAGTTTTTCTCTTTTTTTCTCAATCTGTACACACTCCCACCAAGTCCCCCAAATTCCCCATCCCTAACAGCTGTCAACTAGCTTTCTCTGTCTATGGGTCTGTCTCTATTCTGCTTGTTAGTTCATTTTGTTCATTAGATTCCACATATGAGTGAAAACATATGATACTTGTATTTTTCTGACTGGCTTATTTCACTTACCATAATGCTCTCCAGGTCCATCCATGCTGTGGCAAAGGATAAGATTTCCTTCTTCCTGTTCTTGTTCTTGTTCTTCTTCTTACAGCTGAGTAGTATTCCATTGTGTAAACATACCACAGTTTTTTAACCACCCATCAACTGATGGGCATTTGGGCTGCTTCCAAATCTTGGCTATTGTAAATAATGCTGCTGTGAACATAGGGGTGCATATATTCATTCAAATTAATGTTTGGGTTTCTTTGAATATATTCCAAGAAGTGGATCGCTGGGTAATAAGGTTTTTCCATTTTTAATTTTTTGAGGTAACTCCATATTGCTTTCAATAGTAGCTGCATCAGTCTACATTCTCACCAACAGTGCACAGGGTTCCCTTTTCTCCACAACCTCACCAAAATTTGTTTGTTGATGTATTGATAAAAGCCATTCTGACAGGTGTGAGGTGATATCTCATTGTGGTTTTAATTTGCAGCTTTGTGATGATTAGTGACATTGAGCATCTTTTCATATATCTACTAAGGGCCTGGTGCACGAATTCATGCACAGGTGGGGTCCCTTGGGGTGGCCTGTGGAGATCTGGTCCCAGCTCATGCCCCCAGCTTCGCAGCCCCACAGCCCCACAGTCCCACCTGGCACCCCACCTTGGTCTGGTGCTGCCCCCTCATCTGCTCCACCATCCTGCCTGTGGGGCCAACAGTCAGGGCTGGGCTCCCTGCCTGGCTCCCTCAGCACCTGGGAGCCGGGTGGCGGCCCCACCCCTCACCGCTGCTGCTAGTTGCCGTCTGTGGGGCGATTGTCATGGCAATCAGGCCCCCACTCACACTCGCCTTGGCCTGGCACTGCCCACTCACCTGCTCAACCATCCCGCTGCAGTCCTGCTCTTGTTGGGGCCCATCGGGGCCGGCAGTGCTTCCACTGCTGCCCGCTGCCAGTGCCAAGTTGCTGACGCCCGCCATGTTCCACGTTGCCCCCTGGTGGTCAGCGCACATCACAGTGAGCAGTCGAATTGTTGGTCTCCTGGTTGAACGACCACCTGATGGGACAATTTGCATATTAGATTTTTATGATATAGGATGGGCCAAAAGAAATGTCCTCTTTGGAGAAGTGTCTATTCAGATTCTATGCCCATTTTTTAATTGGTTTGATTTTGTGTGTGTGTGAGTATTGAGTTTTGTAAGTTCTTTATAAATTTTGGATATTAACCCCTGATCAGATGTATCATTGGTGAATATGTTCTCTCATTCACTGGGTTGTCTTTTAACTTTGTCGGTGGTTTCATTTGCTGTGCAAAAACTTTTTAGTTTGATATAGTTCCATTTATTTACTTTTTCTTTTGTTTCCCTTCCACAAGGTGATATAAAAAAAAATATTGCTAGGAGAAATGTCCAAGGTTTTACTGCCTATGTTTTCTTCTAGGGCTTTTATGGTTTTAAGTCTAACATTTCAGTCTTTAATGCATTTTGAGTTTATTCTTGTGTATGGTGTAAGAAGGTGGTCTAGTCTCATATTTTTATGTATCTGTCCAGTTTTTTCCAACACTATTTTCTGAATAGACTATCTTTATGTTATTTATGTCCTTGCCTCCTTTGACAAATATTAATTGACTATAAAGATGTGTGTTCATTTCTGGGTTCTCCATTCTGTTCCATTGATATATATGTTTGTTTTTATGCCAAACCATTGCTGAGTTAACAATGAGTTAACAATGCTGTTTTGATTACTATGTCTTTGTAGTATAGTTTAATATCAAGTAGTGTGATTCCTCCAACTTTGTTTTTCTTTTCAAGATTGCTGTTGCTATTCTGTGTCATTTGTGGTTCCATATAAATGTTTAAGATATTTGTTCTAGTTCTGTGAAATATGCCATTGGTGTCTTGATACTTATTGCATTAAATCTAAAGATTGCTTTGGGTAGTGTGGACATTTTAATGATATTAATTCTTTCAATCCATAAACATGGTATATGCTTCCACTTATTTGTATCTTCTTCAATTTCTTTCTCAATGTCTTTTAATTTTCCAAGTACAGGTCTTTTACATCCTTGGTTAAATTTATCCATATGTATTTTATTCTTTTTGAAGCAATTGTGAATGGGATTGTTTTCTATGTGTCCCTTCCTAATAGTTAATTATTGGTGTATAAAATTGCAACTGATTTTTGGATATTTTCTATCCTGCTACTTTACTAAATTCATTTATCAGTTCTAGTTGTTTTTTGGTTCTCTATCTGTAGAATCATGTGAACTGCAAATAATGACAGTTTTGCTTCCTCCTTTTCAATTTGGATTCTTTTTATTTCTTATTTTTGTCTGATTGCTGTGGCTAGGACTTGCAGTACTACATTGAATGAGAGTGGTGAAAGCAGACATACCTGTCTTGTTCCTGAAAACAAAAAACACATGTAATTTTTGCCCACTAAATATGTTGATTATTGTGAATTTGTCATATACAACCTTTATTATATTGAGGTATGTTCCCTCTATTCCCATTTTGCTGAGAGTTTTTATTATAAATGGGTTCTGGATTTCATGAAATGCTTTTTCTGCATCTGTTGATTTAATCATCTGGATTTATCCTTCGTTTTGTTTATGTGGTGTATCATGTTTATTGATTTGCCAGTATTATACCAAACTTGCCTCCCCAGAATAAATCCCACTGATCATGGTGAATAATCTTTTTAATGTATTGCTGGATCCAGTTTGCTAATATTTTTGTTGATGATTTTATCTTCTATGTTCATCAAGGATATTGGCCTATAATCTTTTTTTGTAGTAGCTTTATCTGGTTTTGGAATTAGGATAATGCTGGCCTCATAAAATGAGTCTTCTCTCCTCTTGTATTTCTGGGAATACTTTCAAAATGATTGGTGTTAGTTCTTCTTCGAATGTTTGGTGAAAGTCACCTGTGAAACCATCCAGACCAGGACTTTTGTTTTTTGGAGTTTTTGATTACTGCTTCAATTTCACTAGTTGTAATCTGTCTATTTAGATTCTCTGATTCTTCCTGTTTCAGTTTTGGAAGATTGTATTTTTCTAGGAATTTGTCCAATTTGTTGGCAAATAGTGGTTTGTAATATTTTCTTACAATCCTTTGTATTTTGTTAGTGTCAGTTGTTACTTCTCTTTTATTTCTGATTTTATTTATTTGGCCTCTCTCTTTTTCTTGATGAGTCTATTTAAAGGTGTGTCAATCTTGATTATCTTTTCAAAGAATCAGCTCTTGGTTTCATTGATTTTTGTATTGTTTTTTAAACTATTTTGTTTATTTCTGCTCTGCTCTTTATTATTTTCTTCCTTCTACTCACTCTGGGCTCTGTTTGTTCTTTTTCCAGTTCCTTTAAGTATAAAGTTAGATTTTTTTTGAGATTTTTTTTTATTTTATTTCTTGAGTTGGGCCTGTAATGCTGTGTAATACTCTTAGAGCTACTTTCACTGTGTCCCATAGATTTTGGTTGTTGTGCTCTCATTTTCATTTGTTTCAAGGTATATTTTTATTTTTTCCTTGATCTCATTGTTAACTCATTCATTGTTTAGTAACATGTTATTTAGTCCCCATATTTTTGTGTTTTTTTTTCCAGGGTTTTTTTGGTGTGTGTGATTGATTTCTACTTCCATATCATTGTATTCAGAGAGGATGCCTGATATAATTTCAGTATTCTTAAATTTATTGAGACATTTTGTGTCCTAACATATGGTCTATCCTAGAAAATGTTTCATGTGCATTTTAAAAGAATGTATATTCTGCTGTGTTGTAGATACCAATTAAATTTATTTAATCTTGTGTGTCTTTCAAAGCTGTTGTTTCCTTCTTGATTTTCTGTCCTGAAAATCTATCCATTGATATCAATGGTGGTATTAAAATCCCCTAGTATGATTGTATTACTCTCAATTTCTCCCTTCCTGTCCATCAAGATTTGCTTTAAATAATTTGGGTGGTTTTAGCAGATCTCCTGTAAGTGGAAAGTGCCAGTCAGGGTTATGGAAAAGTGGGGGGAATGGCCCCTGTCCCAAAGCCAGACAACTCAGTCATTGACACTCCCTGAGTCTGCCCAGACCTCTAAATCTTGGCCAAGGCAGCTGACTCTCAGCAGGTCACAGGTTCCACAGGGTGGGGTGAGAGGGAGCCCAGAGGGGGCAATTGCTTTCCTCTAGGCTGATGTCTCTTGGAGGCAAGTAAAGCTGATGTTTTTTTAAATAAAACTATTTGGAAAGAATTCACTTGAGTATGCAATGCTTATGTTGCTAATGAATCCTTGGCCATCATAATGAAAAGAAACAAATATATGTATATATAAATGATAACTTTTCTCCACAAGTTTTATTATAATTTTAATAGAGTTGAGATGTTATTAATTTCTGAGCAGGTTTAGAAATTCAATAATAAAAGGACACTCTTTTTAAAAAAATATATTTTTATTGATTTCAGAGAGGAAGGGAGAGGGAGATAGAAATAGTAATGATGAGAAAGAATCATCAGTGGGCTGCATCCTGCATGCCCCCTACTGGGATCAAGCCCACAACCCAGGCATGTGCCCTGACCAGGAATTGAACCATGACCCCCTAGTTCATAGGTCAACATGCAACCATTGAACCACACTGGCTGGGCAAGGGATATTCTTGTTGCATCATTTTTGTGTTTTTCAGTTCAGTGCCTCTGTTATGGTGTTCACATACTGATTAAAGACCTTAGCTTTTTTTCATTTTTCTTCTAATCTTTTAAGTCATAACTTGAATGATCAAATGGAGATAGTGAATATAAATATTTAATGTGCAGAGTTTTATATAACCATTTGTATTTATCTAGCTCTTTAAGTTTCCAATTCACTTTTATGTTGTTAGTCATTCACCCAACATCTGTGTACATATAAATGTATGAGCTTTGTTTCTTTAGAGGAGGCAGAACCAGCATTGAGATAACAGATTGCAGCACTTGGACTTCCTTTTTTTTTTTCTCCTTAGTCTTGAAATATTATAGAAGACAAATATAATATATTTTGCTTATTTGAAAGAATCACCTAATCCCTGTGCTGGATATAGGTTATGTCAATTGGAAGTGGGGAGAATTACATAATATTTAGATTAATGGGGTATTTATTAAGGGTTTCATTACTTGGGGGAGAAGTGTAACAGTTTAACATATCCTTAGCACTTTTATGTGTTAGGCTACAAACATGAAAGTCAATAACACGGTCTTCTCTTGTTGGTCCAATTTGCTCTCAACTCACCCTTTTAGTCTCACCAACTTCAAATCATTCCCCACACTCTAACACACAGCTACTGAGAAGATTTCTCTTAATGCAAATCTTTTATTTACTCCCTGTTAGAAATCTTTTAAAGGTTCTTAGTAGTCCATAAGAAGGAGGTCAAGTATCCCAACAACACCCCTCCCTAGGGTCTCCATCCTCACTCAGCTCACCAGCCACTTCATAGTTCATGGAATGAGGAATGAGACATCCTGGAACTATTTCATATCTCCACACTCTTTCTCTCTGTTCCTACTTCCTGAAAATCTTCCCAGAAAAGCTTTCCTGTGAGGGGAAGTGCCCCAGCTCCAGACTTGCACAGGACTCTGAGCATCCCTCTGGTTCGCAGGGCTGTTAGTCCTGGCCTCAGACTGGGTTTGAATGTATCATCTGCCCTTTACTATGTGAGTAACGAGAACTTCCCCAGGCCTCCCATTCCTCATCAGTAAAATGGGGACAGAGCCAGACTCCTGAGTTCCTTACAGTCAGAGCAGTGGGAGCTGAAGCAGGTCAAGACTAAAGGCAGCTGGTGAGAGCTTCGTCATAGCCCTGAGTGCGGACACGGCCCTGGCGGCCCCGCTAGGACTAGCAGCCAGCAGAGCTTTTCTACTGTCAATCTGTGATCCAAAAGGAGACACTGCTTCTCACCTATGCTCCAGCGCACCTGGGTGGGCAGAGAGCCTCTGGTTGACTTCACATCCGCACTGAAAACACAAAACCCAGTGGCCTTAACACTCCTTAAAGACAAGTCACACCTGCCCTAGCTGATTTGGCTCAATGGATAGAGCATCGTCGGCCTGTGGACTGAAGGGTCCCAGGTTTGATTCCTGGTCAGGGCACATGCTTGGGTTGCGGGCTCGATCCCCAGTGTGGGGTGGGCAGGAGGCAGCAGACCAATGATTCTCTCTCATCATTGATGTTTCTATTTCTCTCTCTTTCTCCCTTCTTCTCTGAAATCAATAAGTCACACCTGAACTTTAAAACCAACAATGAAACCTGGTTCCTAGTCTTTTAACTAAGTAAGCAAAGACTCTGTCCTTCCCAGTAAAGACAGCACCTGGTGCAGACAGATTGGCCAGAACTGGCCCTTCTTGAGGGGACAATGCAGGAGCCACCCTGCCACCCTCAGGGGCTGGCAGACCAGCCAGTATTTTGTTGTCCACATGTGGGATTAAAATATTTTGAGGTGTATTTTCTTTCTTTACAAAATAATGGGCTCTTTGACATTTCAGATCACTCCATTTCTACCCTAGATACTTTGGAACCAACATAGTTTTGTTTTTAGCCGGTGGATAAGTTACTTTGATTAAAGTCCAGGCGGAACTATGTGATGACAGCTGCCCATTTTCCTGTTAGACCAGCTGCTTGATGAGTTTACTCCTCCACATCAGTGTATAGGACGGACAGAAGGATGGATGCCATCCGGCTGCATGGATGAACTGCTGGACTGCGGCTTCACTTCCCTGTTTCTCTTTCTTGATACTCTTTTGTTTGTTTCTTTGTGTTGACTTCGTCCCTGGCATCATTTTCCATTCTAAGTTAAACAAGTCTCCCAAGTATTGTGTGTTTACAACATAACTATTCCTACTTTATTTGGAAAATAATTCAATCTTTTATCGCACACCCTTTCAAACAAATGCCACAGACCTCTTGGTGGCATGTTTGCTATTTTAGGTGCTGTCACCAGCTCCTCATTGTCGGACCAGCTGTCTACACTGCTCTGTGCCCCACTCCTGTAAGGGCAGCTGCTGGGGTGGAGCGGAAACTGTGTGTTAATTAACAAGGGTCTTTGAAGCAAGCTCCCTGAGATTAAGCATTGGAAACATCTAGGTTGTTTTTTGATTTGTGATAGGAAATTCCCCTCAACCTTTTTGAACTGAATTCACTACTAAGGCTGACTTCTGTCCCACAAAAAATAAAAGCAAGAGCAAAGGAAACAACAGTGAGAGAATGAGAAATAGGAGCTCCCCCCCCCGCCCCCCCCCCCCCCCCGTCCCGCTGTCCCCCAAGCTCCTATGGAAGAAAACCACTGGCCTTTCCCCAGTGTTCTGGGGCTCAGGGCTGAGCAGCCATGCACGTAGAAAGAGAAGTAAGGCTTTGGCCTTCTTGTGAGTTTTTAAATGTCATCATCATTACGTTATTTATTTAAATGTCATTATTTTGGTATTTATTATTTTTAAAGAGAGGAAAACAACCGTATCTTCCTGGTAGAATGAAATGGCTCAGAATGGTATATTTAGGCAATTTTAAAACATTTCTTATTTACCTAAAGACAAAATACGATAAATCTAAGTATTGTGTGTCAATCCAAAGTATAAAGTTGTCACAATGTTACTGCAGGTAATGCATATTAAAATTATGAAATTAAACTTGAAGTATGAACACCTGGGGGAAGTTGCTCCCTTGGGGAGATTTTATCCATACTGAATAGTCTCAATTAATGGCACATATTTTAGAATACATTTATATGTGTGTCTCCCCCCCGCCACCCCGAGTGTGTGTGTCTGTGTGTGTGTGTGTAAACCAAAGCAGGACATCCAGTTCAAGCTCAATACTTTAAAGTCAAGAGGAGCATCCTACAAAGAACTCTGTGGAATTGCAGAAGTTAGACATTTACAGCCGACTCTGTGATATTGAAACTCAGTAGGAATTAGATCAGAACTTTGGAATTAGGTTGCCAAGGGCTCTGTTATAGGCACCTCCCAATGACACTAGAGAGGTATTACTGAACAATACAGCCCCGTGAGCCAGTGGGAGAGGGCTGTCCCCAACCTCCATCCTTGTCTTCTCATATAAATGAGTTTATATGAGACTTGGACTGCGTTGTGAAAAGCCAATTTATTAAAGCAATTAAAGCATGCACCTTTATTGAAAAAGCAAAAACAAAGCAAGCAAACCTATACATCTGGCTTATGAAGCACGGGCCCTCAACTATTCTTTTATTTATTTTTTTAATAAATCTTTATTTTTCAGATTATTACAGTTGTTCCTATTTTTTCCCCCCATAGCTCCCCTCCACCCGGTTCCCACCTCACCCTCTGCCCTTACACCCCCCACCCCGCCCCACTGTCCTCATCCATAGGTGTACGATTTTTGTCCAGTCTCTTCCCGCACCCCCTACATCTCTCTCCCCCTGAGAATAGTCAGTCCACTCCCTTTCTATGCCCCTGATTCCATTATATTCACCAGTTTATTCTGTTCATCAGATTTTTTATTCACTTGATTTTTAGATTCACTTGTTGATATTTATTTGTTGTTCATAATTTTTATCTTTACCTTTTTCTTCTTCTTCCTCTCCTCAAAGAATACCTTTCAGCATTTCATATAATACTGGTTTGGTGGTGATGAAAACTCCTTTAGCTTTTTCTTATCTGTGAAGCTCTTTATCTGACCTTCAATTCTGAATGATAGCTTTGCTGGGTAGAGTAATCTTGGTTGTAGGTTCTTGCTATTCATCACTTTGAATATTTCTTGCCACTCCCATCTGGCCTGCATAGTTTCTGTTGAGAAATCAGCTGACAATTGTATGGGTGCTCCCTTGTAGGTAACTACCTGTTTTTCTCTTACTGCTTTTAATATTCTCTCTTTGTCTTTTGCTCTTGGTATTTTAATTATGATGTGTCTTGGTGTGGTCCTCTTTGAATTCCTTTTGTTTGGGGTTCTCTGCGCTTCCTGGACTTGTAAGTCTATTTCTTTCACCAGGTCAGGGAAGTTTCTGTCATTATTTCTTCAAATAGGTTTTCAGTATCTTGTTCTCTCTCTTCTTCTGGCACCCCCATAATTCGGATGTTGGTACGTTGAAGTTGTCCCAGAGGCTCCTTACACTATCTTCATATTTTTGGATTCTTTTTGCTTTTTGCTTTTCTGGTTGGGTATTTTTTGCTTCTTTGTATTTCAAATCTTTGACTTGATTCTTGTGATCCTCTAGTCTGCTGTTGGATCTCTGTATATTATTTTTTATTTCAGTCAGTGTATGCTTAATTTCTAGTTGGTCCTTTTTCATATCCTTGAGGGTCTCGCTAAATTTATCAGCCTTTTCTAGAAAATTCTTGAAAAACCTTATAACTGTGGTTTTGAACTCTATATCCAGTAGTTTGCTTTCCTCCATTTCTTTCATTTGTGACCTGTTTCTTTGTCTCCGCATTTTGGCTGCTTCCCTGTGTTGATAGAGTGGCTTTGTGTGCTAGGTGTCCTATAGGGTCCAGTGGCTCAGCCTCCCCAGTTACCTGAGGTGGACACTCTTGGTGCACCCCTTTGTGGGCTGTGTGCACAGCCTTGTTGAGTTAAGCCTTAATTGTTGTTGGTATCACTGGGAGGAATTGACCTCCAGGCCAATTGGCTGTGAGGATCAGAGAGAACTTCTGTGCTGGAGACACCCTTATGAGACAAGACTTGCAAAAGCCTCTGTGCTCAGCTTGGATGGGGCGGAGTCTCAGGGCTGAGCAGACAGCAATGGCTTCCTGTCAGCCCTGTCCTAAGAGGCCCCCCGGGTCTCAGTGTCCCTTGGTAATCGCTGCAAGCACCTGTGAGAGAAAGCTGCCCTCGAGTTTCGCCCACTGCCAGACAGTCCAGTTTCTCCCCGAATGAGTCTTGGTCCCCAGAATCTCTCCCGGAACTGGAGTTCAGAGCAGTTGGGAGCTTTTGTCTCCCTCCTGATTGAGAAAGCCAGCCGCGTACTCAGTTGCCAGCCCTCTCTGCGCGTGCGCCTCTGTACCTCTGCCTTCTGCAGCTCCTCTGAGTCTCAGTGTGCTTTTCTCTTTCCTTCTAGTTGTAGAATTTCCACTCAGCCAGCCTTCCTGTGGTTCTGGATGATGTCATTTTGTCTTTTAGTTGTAGTTTTGAAATCGTTGTGTGAGACAGCAATTTAGGTGTTTACCTATGCCGCCATCTTGGTTTCTCCTCTCAACTATTCTTAAGAGCAAGTTGGGGCGGGGGTCTGAGGTGTTATATACCCTCCTGTCTATAGGCTTCAAAATTCCTTTGCTGTCCATTTTGGTACAGATTCATTCTCAGGTCCCTTTATTTTATTTTATTTTATTTTATTTTATTTTATTTTACTTACTTTGTTGTGGCCTCCCCAGAATTCATGAAAAGCACCTGGCAACTTTATCTTGCCAAGCCTTGAGACTGCTGGCCTCTTTGCCTAGAGAGTAAAACGACCCTTTTTTCCTTTCCTCTTTCCCTCTCCCTTTCTGCATTCTCTCATTAAGGAGGTTTTCTTTAACCATTTGCTCTGTGTCCTTGGCTGGGGAAGATAATAGCTTGTTAGTTACAAGCTGGCTACACTTTCTTTTTTTCCAAGGAAAGAGGTCACAATATTATTTTGGAAATTCCACACACAGATTGTGACAAAGCCTATCAAATGTGTGCCATGTAGCAGTTCAGTCAATGTCATTTCAACTTTCCTCTCGGGGAGTATTTTTCATTTTTGAATTGTTCTCAATTTCAAGGTCTAAGGGAAATGGCCATGTTCTTAGAGAATAAATCACGTTATAGTCAAACAATCATCAAAATAATTTGTTGAAACAGCTAAAAATTTATATTACTTTAATTTTATAAACATATGTTAAAGCACTATAGTTGTATCTTCTTAATAATAGTGGAGTTAAAGATGGTTTATATACTACATGACCTTACTACAGAAACAGATGGGATCTATTTATTAGTCAATTATAATTTAAAAAATCCTCACTAATCTCTTTGGAAAATAAAATTTAATCCTGAATTCTAAATGAAAATCTGAATAAAGTGTATTCATTAGTATTTTTTATTTGAAACCGCATAAAGTCTATGCATCCTCCTTATTACACATATAGAATATTGACAAGAGAGGTGAAACTTACCACTATATTCACACACTTTCACTTGTGGTTAATAATAAAACTTTAATATGTAAAATATTCAGGCAGTAAAGTAAAATAGACTTGGATATAGAAAGAATTCAATTTCATTGACATTAGTAATATGTTTTAAAGTAATATTAAAGATAAACCTGTTATGTTTGAGCCAAATATCATAAAATGTCATATAAGTTACTGTATTTTTATTATATATATTTGACATTACAACATTATACTAGAAGTTCTATTTCTCATTTTCCTTCTATTCCGAGTCTGAATATTTCCTTTTATATTTTTCATTACTTCTGTGTAAGAAACTCCCAGATTATTTACTCTTAGCAGAAATAACTCAGGAAGAAAAATGTCATGAATCAAATGCATGATGACCTCAGGCTGAAACCTGTCTTGACTTACTGTCTTGTGAGGCAAGACAAATTCAAGCATCTTAACTAGATTTATAGATTTCTGTTGATTCACTGTAAGGATGTTTTAGAATGTCCTAGAGTGTGCTGGTGTGGTGATAACCAGTGGAAGAAGTTATGGCCTGTCACAGTTTATACTTTCAGTAAACTCCAATTACACCTGCAATGTGTATATCATGAGTGAATGTTTTAATACTTGATAGTAGTATGAAGTGTGCATGTATATTTACTGCTTCTCTAATATTTAGATTGATTAATCAATTCTCTTTTAGTTTCTAGAACCCTTGAAATACCATATCAAGAAGCCCTGGTGTTTATACCCCACATTTGTGGTGGGTACAAAGAAGACATTGTTGGACACTTAAAGGGCTATGGTCTACCTGGGAAATGTGCTGGATTATTTTGGTGGCTAGAAACAGAGAGTCACTTATCTTACCTGTAATAGTAAGACTGTGGTTACATTGCACATGATAATGAAGACAAGTGTAGTCTAATGGGAATCCAGGGCTAAACCAGAGATCTAGGAAAATTCACTTAAGCTTTAGCCCTTATTCAGCAGGAGATCCTCCATCTCCTGCCACTGAAATATATACTCTTCCATGTTTCTACTTCTACTGTAATCATTTGCTTCACTTTCTATTATGAACATCTATTATTTATCTCAGTTTTGATTTACTTTTCACATAACATAATCATATTTTAACTCTTGGTCCTGATATTTCATGGCCTCCTCTCACGTGCATGTTTTCAGCTCCTGCTACCATCTCTTTATTCCTTCTATAGCTCATGTGCTTAAGAGAAGAATTTGCATAAATTACCTAATTACTGTCATGGACATTTGGTTAGAACTTTAGTGCCGGCCAACCTACAGATTTGCTTTCCTTTGGTCATTGCTGTTCCTTGGTTCATTTCCTAAACTGTACAATCCTTTAGTGCAGAATGTGACTCCTTAGAGGAATGAACTATTTGAAGCTGCTTCTGCATCCTGCCTTAAATTTTTATAAATGAGGAAAATTTTCTTAGAAAAGGACTGTGGGAGTGGAAGGCATTATGGTTATACTGTCCAGTATAGGAGGAAATGCATAATGCTGAGAAAGTTACCTTTGTGTTTGCTAGTTAAGTTAGGTGACAAAAATTAAAACTTTAACAAATGAAGCTGAATTAATGATTTTAAGGGTCCAAAACATCATTGAAGACAATAAAATAAAGAGATCAAAGGCTTAGAATAATAAAGTTTATAAATGAAAAGGATCTTAATAATTATCATGGCAAACAACCCAATATATGCAAACTGAGGTTATAGATTAAGGTGGATATTAGAATGTAGATCTACGTTATACTCCACGTCCATTGCTTTTTTCATTCTATCCCACATTGTGCTTGTGGAAACTTATGAAAAAAAAGTATTTGTAATGTAGCTATTTTCAAAGGAAACTTTTATGCCTTGCTTCATATTTTAAAGTCCTTCATATTATATATCTGTTTCTGGATGACTGTTTATGGTAAGCCCAAAAATAAAAAAGAGGTTAAAAAGCCCTAAAATCTATTATTTGATAAATAACAACTACAAATAACTATACTTATAGTTAAAATTCATCCTTGAAAACACATGTTTTTAATTAAATCAGAAATAACATTTTTAGCTTTGGTCCAAGATGGCTGATTAATTGTTCATTTTAAATAATTTTTTCCTAAGAAATAAAAATGATAAAAGATATTTAAGAAGACATACAGCCTACAAGAAATGTACATGGGAGCAATCAGTAGATAATAAATTAAATACATTTTTGAAATGAAAAAATGGCTTGAAGACTGTTAACAGATCAAATAGTGCCAAGAAAGCCACAGCGTAAGATATGTTTAAGTGTATGTTGCTTAAAAAGGAGCTCATTTTCCTGATAGAACCTCAGAGAAGGTCTGAATTCTGGAAAGGTGCTACCGACACTGTGGAGGTGCAAAGCAGGGAGATTAAAGTCTATGAAGAACAGTCATTAACCCAACGCTACCTCTAGTAAATGGGAACAAATCCACTCCATTTTGTCTATGGATTATTCCATCAGTATGAAGTATGGTCTGGCCCTGAAGAGGTGGCTCAGTTGGTTGGAGCCAACTGAAGAGGAGGCTCAGTTGGTCAACTGGTACACCAAAACACTCTAATTTCTGGTCAGAGTATATAACTAGATTGCAGGTTGATCAGGGTGCATCTGAGAGGTAACCGATGTGTGTTTCCCTTTCACATCAATGTTTCTCTCTCTCTCTCTCTAAAAATCAATAAACATATCCTCAGGTGAGGATAAAAAAATAAAAAAGAAAGTATGGTCTGGTGCCTCACGTGATCATGCTGAAGTGGGGTCTGCCATTTGCAAGCCCCTTCTCCACAGGCAGAGCTTGCAGTAAACATTTTTCTTTCTTTATTCTTAAATGTGCACAATCAGACATTTGAATACAAGTGAATGAATATGAGTGAGCCTAAAACAAATGAGGGGGAATATCAGAACTAGAGAATAATCACAGGAGAAATGAAATCTGCAAACCTATTGCGCTTTTTATCTCCATGAATCTTGGGAGGTAATCACATCAAAGAAGTCTCCCTCATGGTGAGAAACTAGATGGGGAGGAGTGGAAGGAACAAGGAACGCCATAAGAACACTTCCCTCTAACTCTTATTTGGAGCAGGAACCTTCATCTGTGGGGATGGGGGAAACAAACACTTCTGCTCTTAGAACACTAGTGAAAACAGATTGCAGCTGGAGAAAAATCTACCCCTAGTTGAGGGGCAGGGAAGTACTTGAATTACTAAGAGGACCAACATAGCAAGTTAAAGGATATAATATCTGATAAGATTAAAAAAAATCAGTTGGGCAAAATTTAAGGAGAAACAGGATATTTGCATAGTCTCAAAGTATTTCCACTAAGTATTATTTATCAAGGGGGAAAAATAACTTTATAATAAAAAAACATGGTGGACATCACCTTAACTAAATGACCAAATTTAATATCTTCAGTAATAATGTACACGTACAACACATACTCCCTGAAATTGTGCATTGAGGTCAAATCACCTCTCTGGTATTCATCTCAAAAAACCATAACTTTATTCTAATTTTAAAGATATGTCAGACAAACAAAATAGAGAAAATTTCTACAAAATGCAAGATAATTACTCTTAAAAGGTGTCAAATGCATAAATACAACAAAAATCTCAGGATCTGTTATTACAGATTAGAAATGAACTATGACAATGAAAGACTATGCAGGATCCAAAACCAGAAAAAGAACAGTAGGGAAGACTGGTGAAACCCAGTAAAGTCTTCAGTTTAGTATATAGTACTGTATCAATGTTAATTTATTTATATTGATCATTGCACAATGTTAACATAGGAGACTCCAGCTAAAGGATATAGGGGAAGTCTGTACTATTTTTACAACTCTTCTATAAATCTAAAGTATCTCAATCTAAAATATTTCAAAATTAGAAGCAAGTTGCATATATAATTTTGTCAATTATACCTCAAAAGAGCTGTCAAATATGCGAGAATTTGAAAACTCTGTCCAAAACACTATGGGTATGTTTTTTTCTTTTCTTTTATATTTTCACTAGAGGCCTAGTGCACAAAATTTGTGCACTGGTAGGGTCCCTAGTGGCTGCTGGCTGCCAGCTGGGTACTCCCTCTCTTCCCCCAGCTGCCTGTCACCACCGCTGGCCAAGGCCTCCCTCCCTTCTCCTGGCCAGCCCGCCCCCTGGTGGAACTCCTGGAAGAACTCCAGTCGCGGGGACAATTTGCATACTATGCTTTTATTATATAGGATGTATAACTATTATACATACATATACATACACACATATGAATTGGAGAACATTCAGCAGGAATTACCAACTGAGGTCCAGCTGAGGAGAAGACTTATATCAAGGAAGGACAGAAAACACTGGAGACTATAGGAAGGGTGAGGCCCTGAGAGGAGCTGACCCAGCTCTCAGGGGCAGCTAGCCAGCAGGCTAAGAGATGAGGGAGCACTGGGCTATGGGAGGGTCTGTTCCCTCAGAAGACAGAGGCTCAGAGCCCAGGCTGGGCTCCACAGCCGGGAACACCAGAGCTGAGACCTGCAGCCCACATAACATCCAGCTGTGAAAGGCGGCAGGGCTGCTGGCTGCTGTGGCGTCTGGAGCCAATTGGAGAAAAAGCCACAGTTTCGTTGTTGTTTTTTCTCCTCTAAACCCAGAGCACAGGAGTTTGCATTTGCAACTACTCAACCCAGGCTTTGGTGCAGAGAGAGAGGCGTGGACTTGAGGTGCCTGAGGAGAGCCTGGGGTGGAAGCAGGGCAGGAGGACATGGAAATCCAGTAGCCGGTGTCTTGCATTTGGTCATTCATACATGTCCAAACCTAAATGGTCATTTTCCCCGAGAGGAGCTAGCCGCTCCCAGTAGGCTCAGGGCAGGTGATACAGCCTGCCCCACCCTCAGGAGCCCTGCATACCACACCCTGCATTTTGAGCTTTTCAGAGGAAACAAAAGCAGAGGCCAAGCTCAAGGTTTGAACAGTCTCAGGGAGTCCTCAGTGACTGGATTGGAGGAGGTGCCATCTGCCGTACTATTCTGGGAACTAGACTGATGAAAACTCCAGGTTCCCAGCCAATCCCATTGATCTCCATATCCAGCCAAGGGCAGAGTAATATTTTGGGCCACTTGCTGAGGAGTAGCCCTGGGACAAGAAAACACACCCACCACTTTCCATGAAAGCTAAACAGCACGTCCCCCACCTAAAGCCCTGTTAGAAACAGACTTTTGAGTGATGAAGTTTGACAGCTGGTTAGCAGGCAAAGGCAGAGGCGGAGCCCCATTAACCAGGGGAAGTTTGCTGACACAGCCCTGGGCCCCGAGCTGCTAACAAACCTATGTTAGGGGGCAGATTGGCTCCTCCTACTTGCAGCGAAGGCCTGTGGAGACAGACACAACCGGTGAATGGTAGATCGCTTGGAGCTTCAAGTGGGGTGTTGAAAGCCAAAAGACAGTGGCTGACAGTAGTTAGCAGCTCAGTACCTAACAGGAAGCCCAGAATTGGCAGATAGGACAGAAGAGTGGGCTTGGAAGTGAGTGCCATGTTTGTGGATACATCTCTTAGGGCAAAGGAAACGAAGGAAAAAGTAAAGAAATGGGACTACATGAAAATAAAAAGATTCTGCACAGCAAAAGAATCCATAAACAAAATGAAAAAGGAGCCCACTACATGGGAGAACATATTTGACAATTATATATCTCATAAAGGGTTAATCTCCAAAACATATAGGGAACTCATACAACTTAACAAAAGAAGACAAATAATCCAATTAAAGAATGGGCAAAGGACCTAACTAGATACTTCTCCAAAGTGGACATACAGAAGGCCAAGAGACATATGAACTGATGCTCAAAGTCACTAATCATCAGAGAGATGCAAATTAAAAAGACAATGAGATATCACCTCACAACTGTCAAAATGGCTATCATTAAAAAAATCAACAAATGACAAGTGCTGGCGAGGATGTGGAGAAAAGGGAACCCTAGTACACTGCTGATGGGATGCAGACTGGTGCAGCCACTGTGGAAAACAGTATGGAGTTCCTCAAAAATTAAAAATGGAACTTCCATTTAACTCAGTGATCCCACTTCTAAAAATATATCCTAAGAAACCCAAAACACCACTCAGAAAGAATATATGCACCTCTATGTTCCTAGTAGCACAGTTTACAATAGCTAAGATTTAGAAACAGCCTAAGTGCCCATCAGCAGATGAGTGGATTAAAAAACTATGGTACATCAGGTTGCACAATGGCTGCACCAGTCTGCCTACAATGGAATACTACAGCAGCTTTAAAGAAAAAGAAAAAAAGAAAAAAAAGAACTCCTACCATTTGCAACAGCATGGATAGACCTGGAGAGCATTATGCTAAGAGAAATAAGCCAATCTGAGAAAGATAAGTGTCACTTGATCTCACTCATATGTGGAATCTAATGAACAACATTAACTGATGAACAAAAATAGATTCAGAGACATAGAAGCATCAAACAGACTGTCAAATCTCAGAGGGAAGGCAGGGGAGAGGGGCGTGGGAAGAGATCAACCAGTGAACTCATATTCGTATATGCATAACGCATGGACACGCCAATAGGATGGTGAAGGCCTGGGATGGGGGGCAGGAGTCGGCTTTAAGAGGTCAATGGGAGAAAAAGGGTACATATGTAATACTTTCAACAATAAATAGTTTTACAGAAATAAAAAAGAATAAAAAAATTGCATTTCTTCATTCTTGTTCTGAATAAATGCAATTTTGCTTGCAATGTGCCTGGTTAGAACAGTGCTTCCAACATAGCTGGCACTCCATGAATACTAGTCGTTTTAATTTTTCCTTTTCTCCTTTTTCTTTGCTGCCAAAAATACTCAGCAGCATGTGGTGTGAGGGCAATTAATAACTAGTCTAAGAGGAAATATTGACAATTTAATCTCCCAAAATGTGTTCAAAATGAATCACTGAGATTAAACAGGTTGCTGACAGAAAACAAAATCATATACCTTTGTCACAGACTATGCTGGTTAACTATACTAACATATTAAAATACTTTGCAAAATCCTTATTATAATATGGATTATAATTTCTGATTCAATCATCTTGCAAAACCTGTGGATAGGAGGGTAATAATATTGTCTTGTACTTGAAAACCAAAGCAGGATTTCTGTATTTTTTGAGGAAGTCTTTCTCAGTAAATTCAGTTCCCCCGTCTGCCATTGATCCAGAATAAACTGCTAACTAGCATTAAATAGGTAAACTATTTTCTAAAACTACACTGATTATGTTGAAGCAAAATTTGGTAGTGTGGTTTTTCCTCCAAGAGATTTTTGTCAAAATGTGCTTTTGATATTCACTTCAATGAAAACTAAAATGCTGTGACAGTGCTGCTAAGGTGCTGTCAATGCAAATATGTAGTAAATAACATTACAATGTATGACCAAGAAGATAACATGATATCAAGGATATGCTCTGCATGACTATATCATAAGTTCAATGGAAAGTGCATATTTATTCAGACCTTCTTAAGATGTCAAGATTGAGTCATACAAATATTATATTACTGAGAGAAAACGAATCAAGTTAGAGAAAACTTTGTTAAAGATTATGTAAATTCTACCGAATAAAGATAATTTCAAGTGATGGCAGCTAAGGTGCCGTCATATTATAAGGCGCTATCATGTCTCCTGTGACAATTCCAGCTTCCCCCACCTCTGTTGACAATGCCTGATGTCCTTGGGCCTGAGTGGTTTTGTGGAAGTAATTCACAGGTTCTTCCGTCATGATTTGCTGATAGTAATAGGGAACTTCTAATTTCAAGAAGTGGGTGAGGGAGTTAAGATGTTTTAATTCCAAGGCCTGGGCCCTGCTTTGACTTCCTGCCTCCCAGCCCACTCTCCTGCTTTAGTCCTGGAAGAATGGAATTGAGATCTTGGAACTACTGAGGCTTCTCTAGGTGGAGAAGAGTGGCACCTGTGTACACTCAGCTGATTTCTAGATTCCATTATAGGGTTAAGATTTTAAGTGTCATTACTACTAGGAATGCTTCAAAACTTGTCCACATTTATTGAAATGTTTTTCAAAGTTTGGTCAATGGATGGCCTGCATTTGAATTCCCTGGGGTGTTTTTGGAAAAAATAAATTTCTTCCTGGATTCTCTCTCTGCCATCCTGAGTCAGAAGATCTGGGGATTAAATTTGTTTTCTCCCTGTAAGTGTGTTCTGAAAAGGCCTAGCGACCAAAAAAAGCGTACATTCATTCTGGGCTAAGAGAGACCTAGCCATTCATCATCCTGATTCCAGGTCTGGCACTTATTGTTTTCCCTGCCTGGTTTTCAGAGCACTGTCTCGCTGTCTTGAGAAGTGTCTGCTACGCGGTATTTTTCAAAGATTTTTCGGAAAGGGCATTAAATAGATAAAGATCTTTGTTTGCCCTTTTCACCAGCTCATTTATTCTCTTGCCCAGATAGACTGAGAGGCAGCACCCCTCACAGCTTCCATACATTTTTTATTTTGTTCTTATAAGTAAGGTGGCCATATTATTTAGTGTCACAATTGGGGCATTCCTGAGAGAGGAAGGAAGTACTGTTAATTATGCTAGGCTCTAGGAGAAAATCAAGACTCTCCCAGACAAACCTAGACATATGGTCATCTTAACTCTATTTGATTAAAACAGTAATACCAATTAAAGTTTACCAATCAATTCTAAGTTAATAGTCACAGGCTCTTATTCAGATTTTCTGACAGAGAATTATAACGTCATGTCTCTTAGTCTGAGGCCAGTTATAATTCTCCTGGTGTCCTCTATTTCTTCCTCAATCTTTCCCGAAGCTTCCACTCCCTTAAGCCTGTTGTTTTCCTCATAAGGGCCTTGGCCGGAAGCATCAGCAGTACCTGTGAACTTGTTGGAAACGAACATTTTTGGTCTCACCTCTGATTCACTGATTCAGAAACTTGGGGATGTGGCCAGTAATCAGTACTCTAACAAGCCCTTCAAGTGATTCTGATGCATACTAAAGTTTGAGAATTTCTGCTGTAAGCTAGGACTGTTAAAATTCTTTTCTTTCTTTCAATTCTTCCTCCAACTCCTAATTCTTTCTTTATCCCTTCTGCATGACTGAACTTGTGCTATTATTAATATTAATTCTGTTTTCATCTAGTTATTAATTCTGTTCTTCTTCTACTCCAATTGGTGAAGTTGAAAGTGTTGGAGGACTAGGGGCCTGATTTTTAAACTGCATATATTTTTATGAGTTTATCAGACAATTTTTGAGCATTAAATATGTGCTTGGCATTGAGGATATGGATACAAATCAGATCTGTTCTTTTAGAGCTGTGACTTGAGCTAGAGAGACAGAAATGTAAACTATCCTATATAATAAAGAGGTAATATGCAAATTGACCCTTATGCCCTCGCACAACATGGCCGCCCCCATGTGGTCAAAGATGACCGCCACAAGATGGCTGGCAGGGGAGGGTAGTTGTGGGTGATCAGGCCAGCAGGGGAGGGCAGTTGGGGGGGGGACCAGGCCAGCAGGGGAGGGCAGTTAGGGGCAACCAGGCTGACAGGAGAGGGCAGTTGGGGGCAACCGGGCCAGCAGGGGAGGGTAGTTAGGGGTGACCAGGCCTGCAGGGAAGGGCATTTGGGTATGACCAGGCCAGCAAGGGAGGGCAGTTGGGGGTGAAGGCCCAATCCCTGCAGTCAGACATCCCCCAAGGGGTCTCAGATTGGAGAGGGTGCAGGCTGGGCTGAGGGACACCCCCCCCCCCGCCCCGCAGTGAACGAATTTAATGCACTGGTTCTCTAGTCAATTATAAGGAGGTAAGTGCTGTGGAACTGGGTATTGTGGGACCAAGGTTTCTTTACAGGGAAATCTCATAGAATTCTCAGAGATCACCTGCATCTTTCTGGAACAGGGGGAGCCAGAGAGCATTTGTACCTCTAGGCTCCCTGTCCATGTTCCTTCATGAGGCTCCTGGTCTTTCATCTCTATTTATTTCTGGGAGTCTGTTCCTTCCTCCTAACTCACTACCTTATTCTGATTCCTTCACTTGCACAATGTCCTTCATTATGACCTTTCAGAACATCTGTGGCTTCTCTTTATGATTCTCAACTGATATTTTTGATGAACAGAAAGAAAGAAAGAATGATCTAATCCATTCCATATTTTTTTCTTTTTTAGAATAATGCTCAAGTTATCAGTCACTGGCCAACTTATGATTAGTTTCCACTTAAACCATGGTTTTTAACCTGAATGGGGAAGTTGGATATGGCAAATAACTTACATTGTAGAAATTAGTTTCAAGATAATTTGAATGTAAATCTTCTCCTTTATGTTTATGAAAAATATTTTTGTTTTGTCCTAATATAGTCTAATAATATTGTTCTTATATTTAACTGGTTATCACATTTGCATATTTCATGCAAAATTTCTTTTGCTTTTAAGAAACACTTTGTCTAAATTAAATATATATATATATGTGTGTTTTATTAAAAGAGAAGTTGCCAAACTTAGATCTGTTTGGATTTTTAATAGATTTTGCTAATATCTATAATAATAAAAGTGTAATATGCCAATTAGACCAGATGTCCTTCTAGGCGACCTTCTGGACGAAGCAGGTGCCTGCAGCCTGGGAAAGGAAGACCTACTCTTGCACGCAATTCTTGCATCAGGCATCTAGTTATTAATAACACACAATTCATATCCAATATTTCTGGATATTGCAAATTCAAAATTAATTTTGTTTCATGTGAAAAATCACGATTTGCTCCTTGAAGGTCTATTATTTCAATGAACTCTAACAGTTCATCTTGTACTATGTCTAAATTAATTCCATTTATTTTTTACCAGCATTTAGTTGACATTCCTATCATATGTACAAAAGTAAGTTGTAAGATCAAATTCGATATATATTTACTAAAGACTTTTCATCTTGGAGCAGATTCACAAAATACTATATGTTATTTATGATGTGCTCTGATGAAGGTCAGAACTGTAGCTACCAATAAGACCATTTTACCTAGTAACAAATTCAAACTATAGGCTGCTATGTATAGCACAAAGAATGCCTCTAGATTGAAGGTAAAATTCTTGATGTTATACCTTTCCCTTTACCAATAAAACTAAGTCATGAACAAAATGGCTAAAATTAAAGACTCACAATACTAATTGTTGACAGGAATGTGGAACAATTGAAAGGCTCATCTGCATTCAGTACCTGTCCAGTCTGAAAAAAGTCATACATGTTACTTTAGACTTACATTTATACAGCTGAAATAGTGATATAAATTATTTAATATGCAAACATTCTCCAGATGCCATGTGCAAGTGGTGTGTATATTGCCCTAATTTCTGACTATCTCTGGAAACTCAATTTGGAACAAAATGAGAAGCAAGGAAATGGGCACTTGGTATTATTTGGAAGTAATAGTATGCATGAACACAATTTCATCCTGTTTTCTGTGAGAAAGGAAGGATTTGACAAGGTAATAATTTGTCTTTCCTCTTTCCTAAGTGTTTCTGCTACTCCAATCTTCCCCACTATTCAAATTAGTTTTGACACCTGTGTCAGCAATAGCACAATCTTTAAACTTTTATGGATTTGTTTTGCCTTTGCTTTAAACATACATCAAATGATATGGAGAAGAATTTTCTTGGGTTTTGGACAATGTTTGTTATGAAAGTAGAATCATTGGTTTCTCAAAGCAGCCTGAACCCTGGAGCCTGAGTGACTGAAATGATAGATAATCATTGTCCAAGTTCATTCTAGAATAAGAACAGCTTATGCTAAATATTTTAGATAGCAGCTAAAATACTGTTATGAAAAATCCCATGGCAATATTCAAACTTTGTTTATATATAAGTCTTACTGTACATTATTTAGATAGTGAATGTTACTTTAAACAAAATATTCTGCTATTATTGAGTAGTTAGAAAACAAAACCAAAAAAACCAAATGAAATATAAAAAGCACCTAGAATTTAACTTTCTACATATTTGTTGCTCAATATCCTTTAGTCTAAATCTGAAGCAGCACTTTTTTGCATGGTAATACTTATAATTTGGGCTTATTTTGAACCTGTTTATTGATCTTCATTGTTGAGACAAACAGGTGATGCTATAGCTCAAAGAATAAAAGGGCAAAACAAAAACAAGTAAATATCTATGGTTATAGCATCCATAAATGTAGCATTTTTAGCCCTTTTTTAACTTACACTGAGTAGCCAGATTATTATGATTTCTGAATGCATAATAATCTGGCCATTTAGTGTATATCCTATATAATAAAAGGATAATATGCAAATTGTCCCCTTGACCAGTAGTTTGACCAGCAGGCAGGCTGGCCAATTGCCCATGTCCCCTCCCCTTGACCAGGCTGGCTGGACCCCACTCACGCACGAATTCATGCACTGGGCCTCTAATATAAATATATTAGAAAATATAAATATATATATGTATATATATATTTATATTTATACTGAGTGGCCAGATTATTATGTGTTCAGAGATCATAATAATCTGGCCACTCAGTGTATAACCCATGGGATAATTTTCCAAATTGCTTGCAAAATTAGTTTTCTCAATTGTATGCTGATATTAATCTATGAGGAAACATGCCAAAGATAAGAGACCAGATTGATGTTGGAAATACTTTCCATCAAAGTTATCAAACATTTATTTGGCATAATATTAGTCTGATTTTCTTACTCTTGGTGGAGAGGTCATACTAAATCTTGAAAAACAGTCTTTTTATGTGTATATGAGAGCAGTTAGAATTAGCCAGAGTTGCATTAGTGTGCTGGCAAGTCCCTAGGAAAGTGATGGTGGGCCCCATGTACTGATGGTTTCCTAAGGGATAAAAGCAGCCTGGAGTTAGTTTTTAGAAAGCAGATAAAAGAAATGCCATGCTGTGCCTCCACTTTTAAATCTGATGAGCTGTGGGATAACTACTATCTCCTTATAGAATCAAAAGTTTTAAATTCATAGTCTGAGAGGATTTTTCTGTCCAAATAAATACTTCAAATACTTAGAAATCAAAGTGCAATGAATATTTCCAGTTGACTTTTAAAATGACCTTACAAAAATGATTGTAATCAAAGCTATTTAAAAATTTCTTCTCTTGATTTTCTCATTTGCAAAGTGTGTATTAGAATAACAGTGCCTTCTTTGCAGTATCTGTATGACAATCAAATAGAGTAGAGTTGTTCCAGGGCGTAGGAGGAAGTAGAAGAGGGCAAAGGGGGACAAATGGTGGTGGAAAGAGACTATACTTTGAGCAATGGGTGCACGATACAGTATGCATATGATGTTTTGTTGAGTTGTACACTTGAAACCTGTATGATTTGTTAACCAATGTTACCCCAATAAATAAATTATAAAACTTCATTTAGAAATTAGCAATTGATTATGTAGGACTTTGCAATTCTTAAAGTCTCATAATTAATACTGAGTGTAATATAATCACGTTTGTAGAGCTGAAATTATGCCTGGGAAAGAGGGATAGTCTGGAATCAGAGAAATGGTCCTCAGTGATTGTCAGGGTTAAATACTGAGCTCTATTCAACCTCTCAGGAGGGTCCTTCTTCAGTGATCTCAGAACCTCATCCAAGTTTCTCTTTCTCTCCACATACACACACACGTGTGATAAATATGTACATGCTCATATATGCATAGATATATACTGTATATCACAAATATACATATATTGAACATCTATATAATGCACATGTGTATAATGCATACATATATATATAGGTTACTATATATATACACACACACATATATATAGTAACCTATACTATATATATACACACATATATATAGTAACCTATACAACTTAGTACAATCTGAGGATTTATAACATTTTTATTGAAGAGGAAATCAACAATTTTAACTTGATCCTAATAATAGTTTGTTTTAATAAATAATAAAAAATAGCTTACTTATTGTATGTTCCAACAGAACCATATTATATACACTTTTACTCCAAGTTATATATAGGAGTCATTCTAAGCATTAAAGTCGGAAAAAAAATGATGTGAAAATTAGCTCAAGAAACCTTCTAAAAACCATCATACAGGTCATTTGTGTCTATTTTATAGTTTAGTTCAGCTGAATTAAAAAAACAAAACAAAACAAAACCTGACTGATGTTCAACTTAGTTCTTCATCTCCTTTACCTTTGGTACCCTGAGTCCTTTCCCCGCCCCTGTGCTTATGTGAGAACAGGAAGTTCATCTTCTTCATACCCCATCACCTTGCACTCTCATACACCTCTCCCACCCAGTTCTGCCCCCCAGGGCATTCCCTCCGTGACTGATAAGGCTGTTATTCTGGGCCCAAGCCTCCCACATATCTTAGCTTGTGAAGATCCCCAGTTTTCCTAGACCCCCAGCAACATCAACTCTTTAAGGTGAGTAATGTAATTTACTGTATATATTGGGCCTTTTTCTCTAATAGAAAAAATTTTAAATCTTATAATTATATATGTTTTAAATGGAAACACAGCATTATTATAACAGGGACTGCTTCTCTGTCCAGTGACTTGTACCCAACACAAGGGTAACAAGCCTATTCATTATAACATCTCTGAACAGGTCTTTCAGGCCCAGGTGGCTTCTTGATTTAACCATTAATCCCTGGGGAAAAATTATAGTTTCATAGCTAAAAACACAGCATTCAGGAACATTTTGGTGCTTAAGGTTAATATTTCTTTCTAAGAGAAAAATAAGGGCAAGCTCAAAAGTGATTATTTGGTTAATTTGAAAACGAGGTGTGTAGAAATATATGAAGAAAACCCAAATGAGAACAGAGGCTGTTTATTCAGTATTTGATACAAAGAAGCCAGCTACAATCACTTGTGTTTGGCAGAGACTCAAAGGCAAGCAGGGGAGTGGGAAAACTTTAGAGTAAAAGAAGGGAAAGCTTCAGGTATGCTCTGATTAGGGGTTGTTGGCATGGGGAGTGGAGGTGGGCTGACTAGAATAAGGTCATCTGGTGTGATTGATGTAGGGACTATATTTATTGGACACTCTCCCGCTGGTTCTGAGTTGGAAGTGGGGACAGACAGGGAAGCTGGTGTCATTGACAGCCCTGACCATTGTTTGCTGCAGAGGTTGTGGCGTGGCTTTCCAGGCTGGTTGTTGCAGAGGTAGTTGATTAGACTTTTTTGCATATATGGTTAAACCATTGTCCATTTGTATATTCAGCCTATAAAGTGTAAAGACAGAAAATTTGCTTTAATAGGTATCAAAAAATTGATGGCAAAAACAAAAATTTGAAAGCAGTGTTGAAATAGTGGCAGGGATAGTCAAAACAGTAAAACAAAACAGATAATCCTGAAACAATTATGTATAGTAAATTAATATTGAATGGAGGGAGGCTTATCTATGAAATAATAACGTTTTTAAAAAATGATTATTAAGCAAATGACATTGGAAAAGTTAGCAAATTATTGGAACCCTACTTTCACATGAGAGCATAGTCCAAGGAAATTCTGGACTAAAGCATAAATGTTCACACTTTAACAAATCTAGGTAGATGAATACTTGTTTAGTATCTGGATAATTATTTTCTAAACATATAATTATTAATATATTCAAAGAGAAAATTGTAGACCCAAACACACAAAATTATAAAACTGATTTACATAAAAAAGTCATATTCTTGATATATAAAGTTCACAGAAATCAATGAGAGGAATCTTTAAAGACAAACGCAAAGGTAAATAAAGACAAAGGGAAGGCAAATTATAAAATTTGAAATAAATATTACCAATAAGTATATACAAAGTTTAACTTTAGTTGTAATCAAATAATAAAAGAAACATAGCATAATGAACCATTTTTTCATCTAGTGAATCAAATAATATAAAAAGTTTAATATTACTGAAGAGGTCATGGAAAGATGGATTCATATGTACTTCTGGTAAGAGTTTATATTGACCCTCAGAGGTAATTTGAAAGCAATTTGGCAATGTGTAATACTGAATCTCTTAAATATTCTTACCCCTTTATCCAAGTGGACCTTATTATGAAGAATATGCAGAGGAAGATATTCATTGCAGCATTACTTATTATAATGAAAATGTGGAAATAACTGAATGTTTAAAATTAGAGGGATATTAAATAAATTACAGTGCATCAAATATAATGGGACATTATAGAACCATTAAATATATTTATGAGGGATTTTTACAGTAATGGAAAATTTTCATGTTACAATACTAAGAGAAAAAAATGAAGGGAATGCAGAATGCTCTGTTAAACATCCATGAACATATACTTTTAAAATACATCTTTGGTTATTTTATTAAACAAATTTCAAGAAGTAGAATTATTAGGCATATATATTAAAGCTTTTCATATATATTGCCAAATTTCCTTCCAGAAAAATCAGCTCAGTTTTTTTTTAACATTTTTTACTGACAGTATATCTGACTACCATCTCATATAAGTACTTTTCCCCTTCACTTTTTCAAATATAAAGTCTTAAGTTTTTTAAAAAAACCTTTGTCAATATGTTGATAAAAATTGCAACTCATTAATTTAATCCAAATTAAGTTAAAGTTCATGTTTTAAAGATATTTTTATTGCTTTTGTGTATATATGAATTGCCTATTTGTGATCTGTACATTTTATGTGCTTATTTTTTCCTTTCTGAGTTGGTAAGAACACTTTATATTTTAAAGAGAAAATACTAATCTCAAGTTGATCTATAATGTTATATGAGGCAAAGACCAGTAGAGAACCTTGAGTTTTTCTGATTTATTCAACAACTACTTATGAAATCGCTATTTTCCATCAGTCATGCTTCAACATTGTTAAGACAAAAGAAATTGAATATAGTATAGTTTTTAAGCAAGTTACTGAGTCACATGATTAATTCTGAATTTGAGAATGAGGGATGGTTTTAAAAAATTAGATTTATCTTTAAACAGTGTCTTGAAGAACACGCTTGATTTATAGCTGGTTTAATAAAAGCCTTTCTGGGTTGAAGAGAACATGCAGACATAAGAAGAACACCTGTGATAAGGCCAAGGCATGTGTTGCCTGGAAAAAGCCTGGCTCTTCTTTCTTTCAATTCATATGGTTGAGTTCACCTTTGAAATCTTCACTGTCTGGATACAAACTCTCAGGTACTGAAGGTCAGAAAATCTCTGAAGTGTTCTCAGAACTAATTATATTTAAGGAGGCTGACATTTTGAATCTCAGAAGGCCCTAATATAGAAAATGAAAATTTCAATTTAGTTTAGTTTAGTGGATTTGTGTTAATCTTACCAATGCATTCACTCCCAGCAAGCATGGTACATGGATGCCTTCAATATTCTCAGAATCAATGGAATCAGAACAAAAGTATTATCTATAAGATTCAAGTGCATTCACCTTTTAAAAAGTATTTTACATTCATGAAATCACATTCCCTACTCATTTGGGATGGACAATGTTCTTGTCCTTTCCCTCTGTCACTTGATGATCAGTATTCAAAGAAGGTAGAAAGAACATTCAATAATAAAATTTCAGTAATAATTTATATAAAACAAATATTTTGCTTTTAATTTTATTTGTGTTTCAGCACAAAATTAATTAGAAACCAATCATTTGAAGGTAGGGTTATAAAATAATTTCTCCAAATAATACATGTATTTATATTAAAGCTATGGTTTTGTTGGATTTTAATACTCCATTGATTCATTTTTTTCATTGGGAAAATAAATTTTCTCTTTAGCATTCAATGTCTATTAAAAGAGTAATTTTAGACTATATAAAAATACTGACTATAATAGAAGCTACAGTTGCAGATCGTGTATGTCACAAAGTCGGGGGTGGGCTTAACTTTGTAAAATTTTAGTTGTTATATTTTAATAAATATGGATTTGCTCAAATATTTAAGACATGTTCATTGATCACCTTCACAGAGTATATGATTTACCATGATTTATCAGATAATTTATGTAGATGACATAAGGCACATATATAAATAATTATTAAACAATATTGGATTTCCCAAAAACAGATTCAGAGAGAAATCCATAAGAATCAGGGGCATGGCAGTTTATTCTTGCTCTCTGGGAAAGGTAGAATTTGATCTTGACTTTGAATAATGAACAGGATTTAGATGTGGCAAGGCAATTACAGCAAAGGAGAGAGTTTCAGCAAAGGTATAGACTAGAGCCTGAAAAGTACCAGGTGTTTGTTGGGACCAGTGAGGTTGATTAGAAGCCAATCTGAATATAAGGAAGTAGCAGAAACAGAGATTAAAAGGCAAGTGAGGACAGGTAAAAAAGAATTTGACTAGTAGATTAAGAAGCTTGGATTTTAATTACTAGGTGATAACAATTTTAATGATAATATTACTTAACTTTTACTGAATTATTACTATACTAGAGGCCTGGTGTACGAAATTCGTGCACGGGGGTGGGAGTGGGGTCCCCCTCAGCACAGCCTGCGCACTCTCCAATCCGGGATCCCTCAGGGGATGCCTGACTGCCAGTTTAGGCTCATCCCGGGGACCCCCCCTGACAGCCTGATCACCCCTAACTGCCTCTGCCTGCTGGCCATCATGATCACCACTAACTGCCTCCCTGCTGACCTGGTCTCCCCAACTCCCCCCTCGTGCTGTCCTGGCCACCCCATGAAGCCTTCTGTTCAGTTGTTTGGTCATCCCTCACTAACCCCCCTGCTGGCCTGGTCGCCCTGCACAGCCTGCTGTTCAGTCATTTGGCCACCCCTCACTAATCCCCCTGCTGGCTTGGTCACCCCATGCAGCCTGTTGTTCAGTCATTTGGTCGTCCCTCACTAACCCCCCTGCTGGCCTGGTCACCCTGCACAGCCTGCTGTTCAGTCATTTGGCCACCCCTCACTAATCCCCCTCCTGGCTTGGTCACCCCATGCAGCCTGTTGTTCAGTCATTTGGTTGTCCCTTACTAACGCTCCTGCCGGCCTGGTCACCCCACACAGCCTGCTGTTCGGTTGTCCGTCGGGCTGTTTCGGTTGTGATGGCCCCTGGCTTTTTATATATTAGGATGCCAGTTTCTGTTCTGAGCATTTGCCATGTATTAGTCATTTAATTAACCGTTTAACATTGTGAGGTGATTCTATTATATTCTGAAGTTTGTAGATAAGGAAATGGAGATCCTGAGAAACTTGTTCCAGGCCAAACAACTACTAAACTCAGTCTTACTACACAGTAATGTTACTCAATATGGTAGCCATGAACTCCATGTGGCTGCTGAGCACTTGCAATGTGGCTAGTGTGCTGAAGAACTGAATTTTTAATGTTTATTAATTTAAATTTAAATAGTCACACTTGGCTAGTGGCTAGCACAGTGGACACTACAGCTCTAGGGTGTGCTAGCTTTACCATTGATTTTAGAGCAGAGGAGAGATGTTATCTTTATGATTCTGTACACTGGTGCTTTTCAAAGCATCTTTATAGGATGATAATTGAAGAGATGGTCTCATATAAACAAATTCATAGTCCAAGTAAGAGAGAAAAATCTTGCATAGCATTTCACCTATTGGGAACTCACATTTACAATAGTATATATAAGGCTATAAAGTAAATATATCAATTTTATTTTTAAAAAATGTAATAATCAAAAACCTCTCCCCAAAAACAAAAGTTGAGGACAGAACATATTTACTGGTAAATTCTACCAAACATTCAAGGAAGCAACAATATCAATTTTTCTCAAACTCTTCCAAAGAATAGAAGAGGAAGGAAGACTTTCAAAGTCATTTTATGAGGCCAGCATCACCCTGATACCAAAACTAGACAAAGACACCAAAAGAAAAGAAAATCACAGGCTCATATCCTGGATGAACATAGATGTAAAAAATCCTCAACAAAATATTAGCAAACTGAATTCAACAACACATTAAAAAGATCATACACCATGATCAAGTGGGATTTATCACAGGGATGAAAGGCTAGTTTAACATTTGCAAATCAACCAATGTGATACATCACATTAACAAAATGAAGGATACAATTTATGTGACCTCAATCAATGCAGTAAACATATTTGATAAAACCAATATCCATCATGATAAAAAATTTAAACCACGTGGGTATATAGGAAATGTACCTCAATGTAATAAAGGCTATATGTGACAAGTCCACATCTAATATCATACTGAGAGGTGAAAAGCTGAAAGTCTTTTCTCGAAGATCATGAATCAGGAAAGGACACCCCACGTTCACCACTTTAACCAAAATAGAATTAGAGGAAGGTCCTTGCAGGAGAAATTAAGTAAGAAAAAGAAATAAAAGGCATTTAAATAGGAATGGAAGAAGTAAAACTCACTATTTACAGATGGCATGATATTGTATATAGAAAATCCTAAAGACTAGAGCTAATAAATTCAATCAAGTTCTAGGGTACAAAATCAATACTAAAAAATCTGTTGCATTTTTATACATTAACAACTTTCAGAAAGAGAAATAAAGTTAATAACCCCTTTTACAATTGCATAAAAAAGAATAAAATATCTAGAAATAAATTTAGCCAAGAAGAGGAAAGATCTGTATATTGAAAACTGCAAGTCATTAATAAAAGAAATTGAAGACACAAATGAATGGAAAGAATATTCTGTGATCATTGATTGGAAGAATAAATATTGTTAAAATGTCCATACTACTTCAAATAATCTAAAGATTCAATGCAATCACTATAAAAATTTCAAAGATATTTTTCAAGAAAATAGAACAAATAATCCTAAAATTTGTATGAGAACCCCCAAATACCCAGCAATTTTGAGAAAGAAGAATAAAGATGGAGATGCCATACTCCTTGATTTCAAACTATATTACAGAGCTATAGAACAGCGATTTTCAACTGGTGTGCCACAATGATTTTTAAAACATGCAATATCTGACTATTCAGTCAGGGCACTGATCTCTTTTCCCTTAGATTATCAAATAAAAATATGACAATAGCTTACACAACAATAGCCATCTGGTGTGAATGCCTTGTCCTGAATCATAAATATATTGGGTATATAACCGAGTTGCATCTTATTGATTACATCACATAATAAGGTTGTGACTGACTGGTTAATTCTTGGTACTTGAAATCTTTATATATAAATATAGGCACCTGATTTTTTAAAAAGTCACTTTGGAACAAAGGGGGTATGTAATTACTATTATTAATTTTATTTTGTAAATCAATAAAAATTATACCTACTTTTTGTTAAGTTGGCAAAGATATATATTTTTTGGTGTGCTGGAGAATTTCAGTAATTAGTTTATGTGTGCCATAAGATGATAAAAGTTGAAAATTGCTCCTATGGAAAATAAAACAGTATAGTGAGAAAAAAAAAACAACAGACACATAGACTAATGGAACAGAACAAGAACTCAGAAGTAAACCCATGCATATATGGTGAATCAATTTATAGCAAAGGAGTCCAGAATATACACTTAGAAAAGGATCATCTCTTCAATAAATGGTGTTGGCCAACTACATGCAAAATGAGAAAAATTGATCACTCTCTTACACCATGTATAAAAATTAACTCAAAATGAATTTAAGACTTGAACGTAAGACCTAAAACCATAAAACTCCTGGAAGAAAATATAACAGTAAACTCCTTGACATCCATCTGGGCAATGATTTTTTTAATCTGGTAATGAGTTACAAAAGCAACACAAGCAAACATAAATAAGTGGGACTACATCATACTAAAACTATCTGCACAGTGAAGAAAACCATCAACAAAATGAAAGCAACCCTATTGAATGGGAGAAAATATTTGCTGATAAAGGGCTAATATTCAAATTATATAAAGAACTCAGAAAATTCAACAGCAAAATAAAATCTGATTAAAAATGGGCAGAATATCATAATAAACATTTTTCCAAAGAAGACATACAGTTGGCCAACAGATACATAAAAAGATGTTCAACATTATTAATCATCAGGGAAATGTAAATCAGAAGCATAGTGACACATCACTTTATAACTTGTTAGAATGTCTATTATCAAAAAGAAAAGGGAAACCTTGTTCACCATTGGTGGAAATGTAAATTAGTACAGCTACTATGTAAAGCAGTATATAGATTCCTCAAAAATTAAAAATAGAACTGGCATATGATCCAGCAATTACACTTCTGGGTATTTACCAGAATAAAATGAAAAAACTAACTCAAAGAGATATATGCACCCCATGTTCATTGTGGTATTATTTACAACTAGAGGCCCGGTGCATGAATTCATGCATGGGTGGGGTCCCTCGACCTGGCTGATGATGGGGGCCAATCGGGCCTGTCTTGCCCAGTCCCGATTGGGGCCGATCAGGGCCAGCCGGCTGGGGAGAGGGACCACGGGAGGTTGGCTGGCCATAGGATATTGGCTGTGGGAGTGCACTGACCATCAGGGGGCAGCTCCTGCATTGAGCATCTGCCCCCTGGTGGTCAGGGTGTGTCATAGCGACCGGTTGACCAGTCGTTCAGTCAACCGGTTGTAATGGTTGCTTCGGCTCTTATATATATAGATAGCCAAGATATGGAAACAACCTGTGTCCACTGATGGATGAATAGGATAAATACATTATTTGCAATGAAATATCTATAATAATAAAAGGATAATATGCTAATTAGACTGGATGTCCTTCCAGACAAAGCCAGGGTGGAGGGAAGCCTGGGTCCCAGGTGCCAGAGGGAAGCCAGTGCTGGCAGCCAGGGGAAGGAAGGCCTACTCTTGCACAAATTTTGTGCATTGGGCCTCTAGTTCAGTCATAAAAAAGAATGAAATCTTGTCCTTTGTGACAACATAAATGGACTTCAAGGGCATTATGCTAAGTGAAATAAGTCAGAGAAAGGCAGATACTATATGATCTCACATGTAGAATCTAAAAAAAGAAAAAGAAAAAAAAATCCAAGCTCATACTTGGATTAATGGTTGCCAGAGAGGGGGATGAGGTGGGGTAGGAGAAATGGTTGAATTGTGAGTTTTGGTCATATTTTTAGTTTAAATAAATTGTTTAATTTAAAAAAAATCTAGTTTCCCCCCAAATTATTGGTTCAGAGACTTTTTTTCACTTAACACATTGAGTTAGTGTTTTGCTTAAGCTAATGATGTTCTAGGATGATTGAAATGACAGCAAGAATAAGGAGGCTATGCAGTGTGGAGAGATGAGAAGCTTCTTAGCCTTGAGGCTAATGCTAAACCTCTCTAGGTGAGAATTCATCAGGGTTTCAACTGGGCATATGACAGGGAGATTGGACAGGGGCATGCGAGCTTGTGTTGTGTGCATGTACTCAGGTGTGAGTGCATATCTCATGTGGGAGATATATATGAGGTTTACTCAAATTTCAAGTAAACTGGAAAGATAATCTGATATTAACAGAAATGTGGAATAAGAGAAGAAATATACTTATAGGGACATATGTTCAGGTTAGTTTATCGCTAGATTGAAATATATATACAACAGGTTTATTTAGCAGATATACCAATATGTATGCAGATATATTAGCAGAGAGTTTGAAATGTGGGTTAATTCTAGAGCATAGAAGAGGGAGAATATGGCTGTAGGAAGAGATTTTGGAATTATCTATATAGAGGAGGTAATTTTAAATTTAACAATAAGTAAAATTACTAAGAGGAAGTGGGCAGACAGAGAAGAGGGCCAAAAACAAAACCTCATATTTAGAGTTTATATGTAAATCAATGCAGCTTATGTATTGTGTGTATATGTTGGTGTGTGTGTACATTCCATTTGAAATATTTTGAGACATAATAAATAACTGGAGGTTCAAATAAAGTCTTCAGATATAATATTTCCATTTAATTAGAAATATGCAAAAGTGGGTTAACTTTGAGCATGAGGTACAGCAGAACTCATAACAATGATCATTCTGACAGAAATTAGAACCCAAAATAGAGCTTCTAAAGAAGATATTAAAGCTCTTTTCATTCGAAAATGCTCTTTTAAAAATAAGCACAGGAAACTTATGTATGGGGAACATCAGACCCTCAGTAAAAGATTCTAAAAACTTTCCCTCCAATTCTATTTAAGTATTTTTACAAATGAAATAAGTTAAGAAAGACTTTCATGAATATTACTTCTTACTGGCTCTAGTGGGGTAACTTCTGCATATCCCTGTACATTTAGTATATATTCTCATTACTAAAGCTACAATATTCATGATGTAAGTTGAGGTAAGGTACTAAAATTTTTTAAGAGTTTTATCTGGTGAAAAATTTTAGCCTTGTATTACTGTATTTAAGAAATAATAATCACAGTTTTACCACTGGAGGAGAAGTTATGGGCTTTTTCTCTCCATTTATCATATTAGTAAATATGAAGTACTGTAAATATTAGTAAATATTAAGTCAGGAAGAGGCTTTCTTCAAAGTTAAACCTCCTCTTCAGGATCATTATACTTAACCAGGAGATGGCACTAATGCACTTTGTTCTGTACTCCAGAAAGCAAATCTGGAAGCCAAAGGTTACCTCAGCAATGCATTGTATAATATTGTGCGAATTAAACATTTTGTTTCATCCTACTGCATACCCTTCAATTATTTATGGTGCATGTTAAGGCAATTAGTTATCTGACTATGTCTTCCTTAAAAGCCTAACTTATTTTACATCAGGAATATAATATATGCTTTAACTAAATCACCTGTTTCATTTTGCAGTTTATTCTAAAGAAGTGTCTATCCTTAAAAAGAAAGAAAAGAAAAATATTTACATACTATAAATCAGGCAGTTACTAAGTTAATAACTAATAATAAGCTGTAAGGATGACAATGGAGTTCAAGTTCAACAACATGTAAGTGGTGCTAATATAAAAGCTGCTATGAATATTAATTTCCTCCATTATTTGTATCTATTGCAGTTTTGGTAGATGCATTTTTATATTATGAAGAGATTTTTAATTTTATCATCCAAAAAGTAATGAGAGGATCTCTTTCAAAAATTCAATACTTAACATATTTTTTACTTTAATTTTAATGTATTTATAAATTTTATTATTGTGTGTTATGGGAACTCATGTAGATATTTGCTTGCTAAATCAAATGAAAAATTGAATACTTATTTAGTAATATAACTCAAATAGCTATTAACATGTTATATGCTCTATGTCTGACATTATGCTAACTGCTGAGATATGAAATGAAGAGTTTTAAAATCCCTACCCTCAAGTAGCTCACAGTCTTATGTTATGCAGTTATCCACACACCTTAAATTATTTTAATATTTCTGATGCTATAGTGCTAAAATATTGAATTAATGAAGGGCTTGTAATTTTATTAAGAATTAATTAAAACTAGAAATTTAGAAGGTACATCATTTTTTATGCTTCCTAAAATAATGAAGTTGGTTTTGTGTATGTAAGTCTCCTTTTAACTCATGTTTCAATATTATAGTATCCACACTTCATGAGGTATCCACACTTGGTTAAAAAAAATTGCTTGTTCAATAAGAGACAAACAAAAGTATTTTTTCCATTTTAAATCTTGGAAGGAGGCTTGGTTACACAGGTAAGAATAGCTTTTTAAGTAATTTCAAGGGGCTATCAAATATATTACTGTACCTAACTTTCTGGAAATTATTGTCTGTTGATATAATCCAAAAAGAATATACTTTATAGTCTTTAGACTCTTTATGTCCATTAAGTATATACTTAAGGAACAAATAAGCAAAACATAAAATGACAATAAAAGAGAAAGCAGCTTGAAATCTATGTTTTTAAGAGTTCAAGTTATGAAATTGTAGTCCACAAAGTAGGTGGAACTTATGTCCATAAAAATTATAAGTTTGTGATTTTTGGGGGGTTTTATACCCCTGCAGTAACAGAATAACATGGATGATAGCATGAACTGTTGAGTCAGATTTGCCTGTGATCAAGTTTTTGAAAAATAACCAATACGTATATTTAGTAGTGTCTAAAATCCCCATGTTACAGTTATCCTATCTAATAAAGAGGGAATATACTAATTGACTGCCACACCCTCACAAAGGTGGCGGTGCCCACAACCAATAAGAAAGGAATATGCTAATTGACTGCCACACCCTCAAAGAGGCAGCGCCCACAGCCACAAGATGGCGGCGCCCAGTCCCCTCAGCCCTGCAAGGGCAGCAGGCATGCGGCACGGCTGGGCCCGCCCCTAGGCAGGCCACTCTGCGTGCCTGCCTCCAGAGTCCCCCAGTCCCCTCAGCCCCCCAACCTCCCAGTGCTGGCCCGAGATGCAAGCAAGCCTTGGATGGTGGCTGCCCGAGGCTCAGGAAACCGGGACCAGCCGAGGCTTGCGCTTCTGGCAGTGGCAGCAGCAGAGGTGTGATGGGGGCGTCACCTTCCCCTGATTGCCAGGTCGCCTCCCACCCCTGAGGGCTCCCAGACTAAGAGGGGGCAGGCCGAGCTGAGGGTTCCCCCATCCAGTGCATGAATTTTCATGCACCGGGCTTCTAGTAAATAGATAACCTGTTAAACTAAACAGTATTTAATAGTCACAATGATTTTAAATGAGGCAAATAAGGGAAACTATTATTGTTTTCATGTCATTGTTTCCAGATAAATGCTCCTACCTGCAAATGGGTGGTTTTCTAGCATTGAAAGAGGACACACACACACACACACATATACACACACACACACAGACACACACACACACTGTAGACCACAAGCAGAAAAATGTTTCAAATTTATTGATAAGAAACATATTTTGCAGTGTTATGATCAAATAAATGATTTCCAGAACATTTTTTAGTAGCAGAAACTTTTTGTTAAAGAAATCTTAAATATATGGCTAATATGTAAAAATATATAAGACCAGTTCTTCCTTCTAGTTAAGGAGGTGTTGGGGGTCTTGGAGACCGAGTCTCAATTAGTTTTTTTAGAATCTGAATCACAGAAACCTAACCCCATAGTAACAACACAAAGGCTACACATTTCTCAATTTGAAAGATAGTAATCCCTCTCCTCCAACCCTCCCACCCTCCGCTCATATAGGCAACCTTTAATAAGGTTTACTTTCCTTCTCCTCCAGTAAGAAAAAAATTAAACCATAAAATCTCCATCTTTTCCCTATTTGCATTAGGTTTTATAGAGGTCTATATTTTTTGCATGGTTAACCAATTGTTTTGGCATGATTTGTTGGAAAGACTATCCTTTCTTCACTGAATTGCTTTTGCATCTTTGTTAAAAATCAACTGACTATACAAGCAGTCCTCAGGTTACATCGAACTCGATGTACGTCATTTCGAGGTTAAGTCGCCATCTCCCATTTATTTATTAAAAAAAAAAAGTTCTATCATTTCGACGTATGTACATATGTACCTTATGTTTTTTATTTTTTATTTACCACAAGTAAAAGTCAGGGATTATCTTTCTTTTAAATTTTTTTTTTTACTATTTCACTTCATTACTGCTGTGTATGCGCTCCATGTGAGTGATGTAGATGCTTATATAAGTGGATGGCAAAAATCGTGTTAACGTCTCACTGTAGGAACGGATCTCCGATACTGGAGGACCTACTGTATACATGTGGGACTCTACCTGGAATGTTTTCTGTTCTGTTGACCTAATTGCCTATCTCCATGTCAATATCACATTGTGTTAATTACTGTAGCATTATAATAAGTCTTGAAATCACATAGTTGCTTTGGGTATTCTAAGTTCTTTACATTTTTATATTATTTTAGTATCAGCTTCTCTATTTCTAAAGCAAACAAACAAAACCAAACTGAGCCAGGTCTTTGATTGTATTGCATTTCAACCAATATGTTGTATTTTCATTAAAATCAAAAGACTTTCTAATTTCTCATTAGATTTCTTCTTTGGCCCATGTGTTATTTAGAAGTGCATTATTTAGCTTCCAAATGTTTGGGGGTTTTCTATTACATTTTCTAACATGATCCCATTGTGTTCAGGTAATATACATTGTATGGCTTGAATACCTTTTAATTTTTGTGACTTGTTTTATGGACCAGAACATGTTTCTATGTGCACTTGCAAAGACTGTGTATTCTGCTGCTGTTGGGTGAAATGTATTATAGACACAAACTAGGTGAATGTGATTGTTAATATTGCTCAAGTCTCCAAATACTTACTGATTTGCTATTTGTACTATCAATTATTGAGATAGGTTATTGAAACATATGACTCTGGTAGATTTGTCTATTTCTTCTTGAAGTTTTATCAGTTTCTGTTTCATGTACTAGTATTTTGAAGTTCTGCTACTAGAAATAATTTTTAGGATTGTCATATCACTTGAATAACTTGCTTGTCATGAGATGAGCTTTGTAATATTTGTTATGAAATCCATTTTGTCCCATACTAATGTAGTCACACTAAATTTTAAAACTATTATCAGCATAGTGTGTCTTTTTCTATTTTTTTACTTTTAGGCCCTTTTATTAATTTATTTAAATTGAGTTTCTTATAAACGACATATAGTAGGTTCTTGATTTTTGTCCAGTATGACAAATTTCAGCCTTTTAATTGGGATGCTTAGACCATTTAAATTGAATGTCATTGTAGATATGACCACTTTCATTAAGGGATATATCATGTTGGTGTCAGATCATTGGGTTTCCTTCCTTTTTGTCCCTTTTTAAGATTAGATATGGTTGGTATGTCAACTAGTTATATAATTTTTCCTGTGTCCCTGTTCATAGGTTGGGTGATCATATGTTTTATAATCCAAACCAGCATTATTCTGAGAGTGAACGCTGTGCTATTAATCATATTTCTCAGGATATCTGGTATAACCTGGGAAAATACTAACCAAACCAGGTCTTGCACTTACCCTATTTATAACTTTCTTTTTACATATAATATTTGTTTGGGAACCTATTTAAGCAGACCTTTTGAGTAAACTTAAGATTTGAGATAGCAAGCCTGGTCACCATATTCTTAGCATATATCTCCCAAGACTAGTGTAAATATCAGATTATGTGGAACAATCTGGAGAGAAAGATTATCACTTCAACTTTAGCACTGCATGCTTGTGAAGAGTCACTGAATAAAACATAAGAAGACAGATGGGATATTGTTTATCCCATGTTAATCAGTGAAGTTATGTAACTTTTGAAACTCAAAGAACCAATATTTTTGAGTTAAAAGACCAAAATATCTAATTTAATGAATTTCATACTTTGCAAAGATTAGTTTACATTATATAGGAATTTAAAAACTGATTTTATATATGAGTGTAATAAGCATACATGGGTATGAAATAATATGTATTTAAGTATCTTGAAATATTTGATATTCTCAATCATATTTCTATGACACATCATTATCTCATGACAACTGACTGCAAATAAATTTAGTTTTTATTTGTTCACTCCATTTTATCTTGGTCTCATTAAATTGATACATGATACAAATGAATTTTAGAATACTCTATAGTAAATTGATAAATTGATAATCTACCTGTATTTAAAATTGTTTCTTAAACATTTCCTAATTTTAATGTTTTCATAATCCCATGTTTTAGCCATTCCCTAGAGGTCTTTTATTTGTGTAAAACAGACCTCAAAGGAGATTAAATTTTTAGAGTTATAACTGTGTTATTCTTACATATATTAGTTTCTTATCAAATCTTGAAAAATGAAAATAATGATTTCAGATTATCCTTATTCTTCCTGAATACATTATTTTCATTAGAGAATAAGTTAAAAATGACAAATTACTGTAAAAAAAAAAAGGACTGTTGAAATTTGTGCAAACTGCATGTGACTAATGGCTGCCAGACAGATTACAAAGCATGATTACATATAACTTACAAAGACAGATTTGTATTCATGAATGCATATGAATTAATGACATGAAGAAAAAACTTTTCACAAGCAATTGTTTCATTGTGAAAACAAACATTTAACTATTATTCCAGTTTTTGGGGGCACAACTTGATATATCTCAAGTTGATGAAAACATAAATTTACTTGTATACACTCTTAGATGTTTTGAAATGGCTCTTTGGTTCTGGGAACTATAATGTGGGACTATTTTACTACAAGGTGTCTCATTCTCTGCCTAGAGTGTTCCTTGTACAGCCCTCTACCATTTCCATCCTCTGCCTTGCCAACTCCTCAGCCATCAGACATCAATTTAAACATCAGTTCCAGGAATGCCCCAAAATCATATTTCATTATTCTTCAAATATATCAAGTACCCTGTTATCAATTATCACTGAAACACTAGACTAGTATTTTATAGTAATAACAACAATTGTGACTAAAAATAACTAATTACATATTTAGTTATGGTCTGCTTTGGGGATTATGATGTAAATGTCAAGACAATAGTCATTGAGTGCCCAGTAGCTAACATAGAGCCAAGCACAGTGTAGGGTCTCAATAAATTGATTTTGTTGATTTATGACTGGAGTGTGGAGCATTGAATGGGTAAAGGGTGGGTGTTGAAGCTTGTATAGAAACATATGATTGGACAAGAATGTGTTTTTTGTGCCCTAAAATCCTCTGAATCATGACCGAAAAGATGTGAAAGCACTCAAAGTTGGGAATATTATTTAAATACTTCAGGTAACTATTTTCTTACTACAAATTCACTTATAATTTAATTAAGATAGATGCTTTTAATGAGGTTAATTTGGTTTATTGGTTTGGACATGGAGCTCATGAGTTTGAAGTTGGACATTCTTTTAGTTAAGTTCAGTCAAGGAGTGGGGGCTGTTACTATGGCTTTACTCTATAATAACACCAACTTGTGTTAAGACATAGTCCTGATACTCATCAGCCACAAGAGTGAGGGTGTTTTAGAACAATAACATGCGTTTGCAACTTCACTGAAAATTCAGGTTATCCAATATTTACTGAGCACCTGAGATCACTGAGAGTAACTGCCCAAGGAGAAGTGTGTCTAGAGAAAACCAATCCTGAGTCCATCTTCTACAGACAGTTACTATCATTTTTCATGTGTAGCTTACCTCATAGTGGCTCTTCCTTCCCTTTTCTATGTGGGTTAAATAATGTCTAACAATTCTGTTATAAAACATAGTAAGTTATATCAATGGATATAACCTATGATAGGATTCTCAATCTTGCAAATTTTAGCTGCAGACATGTTTATTTACTCTGTCTCTCCAAGTTTATGATAATTTTAGAGTAACTGTTTTCAAATAGAGCTGCATTTATGTCATGAATGACAACTTGTTTTGAAAACTTGCTCCATAGACTAATGAAACAGGTATTGTGGAACAACATAAAAATATTTGAAATATAGGTAATTCAACTATGTATTTCCTAAATTAGTCATACATGCAAATTGTTAGCAAGCCTAGAATTGTTACAATCTAGCTACTCATTACCTGTTGTAGACTGGTAATACTTCATATACCCTATTCCAGTTTCACATTGCCACCAATTTATACTAGCACTTGGTACTGTTTTATAGACAGCATATTATAAAGCAAATAATATATCAGATAATTTAAATGTAAATAGGTACATATTAAATTAGAGAAAAATTACCATAACTTGATGAATTTTTTTCCCCACAGAAAAGTTGAAGGGAAAATAAAGATATTTTAATGAAACAAATACAAGAAAAAAAAAACACCTGTGTGTTCATTGCCTCAGGCTGCCAGGCCCAGTTAAGTCAAAGGGGGAAAGAAAGAAAAAAAGAGATCAATTGGACTTTCATCCTGTTTAAGGGAAGTATTTTGACTCCTCAATCGACACAAAATGTTTTACTAAGTCATAATTGTTTCACTAAAGTACTTTTGTCAAATACTTATAAAAATGGCCCCTATTTCTGTCACAAGATTGATCAGATGTGGTGAAAAAAAAGTTAAATTGCTGGGATAAATGAGATAATCAAGCAATTATCTAACTTAATGAACTATTAAACTAATTCTGTAAAAAGAAAAAGTCCGTGTAAAATTGACTTGAGGATTGCAAGAATATTCTAACTAGCCTGTTTCCAATTTCTCCATTTGATTCTTAATATTGTCTCCAGAATTGTATTTCTGAAACTCATATCTGATCATATAAACATTCAGATCTCTTTGTAATCACAGAAGTATTCAAACTTTAAAAATGTCATTATTTATTTAAATAGCATTGCCATTTGTCACTTAAAATTATTTATAAGGCTTTTTTTATTGTTTAAAGTATTACATATGTCTCCTTTATCCCCAATTGCCCCCCTCCCTGCCCCAGTGTCTGTGTCCATTGGTTATGTTAATAGGCATGCATCAAGTCCTTTGGTTGATCTCCAAATCCTGCCTCCCTCCCCTTTCCCCCAGCTCTGAGGTTGGAAGGTCTGTTCAGTGCTACCTTGTCTCTGGATCTATTTTTGTTCCTCAGTTTATGTTGATCATTATATCCCACATATGAGTGAGATCATGTGATATTTCTTTCTCTAACTGGCTTATTTCGCTTAGCATAATGCTCTCCAGCTCCATTCATGCTGTTGGAAATGGTAAAGTTCCTTCTTTTTTATAGCAGTGTAGTATTCCATTGTGTAGATGTACCACAGTTTTCTAATCCATTCATCTGCTGATGGGCACTTAGTCTGTTTCCAAATCTTAGCTATTGTAATTGTGCTGCTATGAACATAGGGGTGCATATATCCTTTCTGATTGGTGTTTCTCATTTCTTGGGATATATTCCTAGAAGTGGGATTACTGGGTCAAATAGGAGTTCCATTTTTAGTTTTTTGAGGAAACTCCATACTGTTCTCCACAGTGGCTGTAACAGTCTGCATCCCCACCAGCAGTGCACAAGGGTTCCTTTTTCTCTGCATCCTCACCAGCACTTGCCATTTGTTGATTTGTTGATGATAGCCATTCTGACAGGTGTGAGATGGTATCTCATTGTCATTTTGATTTGCATCTCTCTGATGATTAGTGACTTAGAGCATGTTTTCAAATATCTCTTGGCCTTCCTTATGTCCTCTTTAGAAAAGTGTCTATTTAGGTCCTTCGCCAATTTTTTTTATTGGATTTTTTATCTTCCTTTTGTTAAGTTGTGTGAATTCTCTGTAAATTTTGGAGATTAAACCCTTATCTGAAATAACATTGGCAAATATGTTCTCCCCTGCAGTGGGCTTTCTTGTTGTTTTGCTGATGGTTTCTTTTGCTGTGCAGAAGCTTTTTATTTTGATGTAGTTCCATCTGTTTATTTTTTTCTTAGTTTGCATTGCTCTAGGAGCAGTATCAGAAGATACTGCTACAACATTATGTCTGATATTTTGCTGCCTATGGAGTCTTCTAAGATTTTCCCATTTTACATTTAAGTCCTTTAACCATTTTGAGTTTGTTTTTGTGTATGATGTAAGTTGGTGGTCTAATTTCATTTTTTTGCATGTATCTGACCAAATTTCCCAGCACCATTTATTGAAGAGACTGTCTTGACTCCATTGTATGCTCTTGCCTCCTTTATCAAATATTAATTGAGCATAATGACTTGGGTCTATTTCTGGGTTCTCCGTTCTGTTCCATTGATTTATCTGTCTGTTCTTGTGCCAGTAACAGGAAGTTTTGAGAACAGTGGCTTTGTAATATAACTTGATATCTGGTATTGTGATCCTTCCGACTTTATTCTTTCTCAGGATTGCTGTGGCTATTCTGGGTCTTTTTTTTATTCCAGATGAATTTTTGGAGAGTTCGTTCAAGGTCTGTGAAATATGCCATTGGTATTTTAATAGGAATTGCATTGAGTCTATTAATTGCTTTGGGTAGTATGGACATTTTAATGATGTTGATTCTACCAATCCATGAACATGGTATGTTCTTCCGTTTGTTTATGTCTTCCTCTATCTCTTTTTAAAATGTCCTGTAGTTTTCTGAGTACAGGTCTTTTACCTCCTTAGTTAAGTTTATTCCTAGGTATCTTAATTTTTTTTCTTGCAATGGTAAATGGGATTATTTTTTAAGTTTCTTTTTCTGTGAGTTCAGTGTTGGTGTATAAAAAAAACCCATAGATTTCTGAGTGTTAATTTTGTATCCTGCTACATTGCCAAATTCATTTATTAAGTCTAGTATATTTTTGATGGAGTCTTTAGAGTTTCTATGTATAGCATCATGTCATCTGTGAATAATGAGTTTTACTTCTTCTTTTCCAATTTGGATGCCTTTTATTTCTTCTTTTCTGATCGCTATGGCTAGCACTTCCATTACTATTTTGAACAGGAGTGGTGACAGTGGGCATCCTTGTCTTGTTCCTGTTCTTAGGGGAAATGGATTTAGTTTTTGTCCATTGAGTATGATGTTGGCTGTACGTTTTTCATATAAGGCTTTTATTATGTTGAGGTATGATCCCTCTATTCCCACTTTGCTGAGAGTTTTTATCAAGAAAGGGTGTTGGATTTTGTCAAATGCTTTTTCTGCATCGATTGATATGGTTATGTGATTTTTGTCTCTCAATTTGTTTATGTGATGTATCACATTTATTGATTTGTGGATATTGTACCATCCTTGCATCCCTGGAACAAATCCCACTTGTTGGTCATAGTGTATGATCTTTCTAATGTAATGCTGGATCTGATTTGCTAGAATTTTGTTGAGGATTTAGCATCTAGGTTCAACAAGGATATTGGCCTGTAGTTTTCTTTCTTTATGGTGTCTTTATCTGGTTTTGGAATTAGGGTAATGCTTGCCTCATAGAAAGAACTTGGAAGTGTGCCTTCCTCTTGAATTTATTTATAAGGCTTTTTATCAATTACCTAATATAATCACAGGTAAATATTATTTGTTACTAGAAGACAGATTTTTTCTTTTCTATCTTCTTTTTTAAACAGAGAAAATTTGTTCAAATATAAGTAGATTGAAATGAAAGAAATATTTTGTTTTCTTTCTCTTAGCAGTGTTATTCAATTTTGAACTGCAGAGTCCTAGAATTATATGTCCAAAATCATAAAGTGAACTACTATCAAATATTCTTTTTAATGATCTATGATCTGACCATTCAGTTAGGTTCCCTTTTGATATTATTGCAAGCAAAAAAAAAAAAAAAGATCTGCTAGGAGATTTGTTATAATTTATTAGAGATACTTTCTCAACATTGAAAGAGTTATATGAACTGCCGCTTTTGTATGAGTTCAGGATTTAACTCCTTGGGATAATGCACCAATTAAGATCCAGGTGAATGCCTTTTTTAAAAAATGAGGAAGAAGTGTAAGAAAATTAGCATGGACTCTAGTCTCTTTTTCAGATATAGATTAGTTTTAGGAAAGAGTATATATTTGATCATTTTGCTTGTGAGCCCTTGGAAAGTCTTTGTGTACATTCATTACAGGGTGTGAAAAGCAATGGTTCATACAAGAGGATCAAGTCTACAGTCCCTAACCTGGAATAGAGCCCTCCTAATTGTGGCATATTGCACCTCCTCAGCCCTTCCTCCAGCACAGCCTACCTCAGGGGCCCAGGGATGGGATCTCACCAACCTATTTGCTATACGAAACATGAAAAGCTTTTTCCAGTTTCTATGCCCTTGCAAATATTGTTCCCATTTTCAATTAAGGAAACTACTTGTCTTTCAAGTTCCTGCTCATGATTTTTCTCCACAATGAAGCCCTCCATGCCTTTAGGAAGCAGAATTTCTTCCACCTGTATTGCTCATACCGATAACTTCACCTTTCAAGTTGCATTGATAGGGTTTGTTAATTTTTTTATTATACTGTCTTATTCTAAAGATTCATGACTGTGCTTTATTCTTTGACTAATAAATATATTTTGTTAAACATTTTAAAATATGCATTAAAATGTGAGATATTTTATTGCTATATAAATTATATTTTATAAACTCTGTCAGTGTTTCACTTTATAACTCAATATTTTTTGTTTTTTTTTCCCATAATTGCTCCGTATTATACAAATAAATTATTTAATACAGTTCATGGGCTATATTTTTAAATGCTCACTATATATCACAGTATTTTACCTGGTCTATTGTATTGTTTCCTTCATACATTTGGGTTTTTATTGTTTGAGTTTATAAAGTAGAGTGCAGTCCAAATTTATAAATGGACATTGTTCCACAAAGTTCATTATTAAGTGAGTTGCTTTCATTTTAGAATTTATATTCCTCCCAAATTAAAGCTATAGACGATGATTAAATTGCAAGGCAGTCAAACAGAGCCTATTTAACTGCTAATAACATGAAATATGGTATAATAGTACTATTCCAATTTTTTAAAGTAAAGTCATAACACTGGAAAGAAGCAGAACTATTTGTTTTCCCTAATGTATTCTGATTTCTAACCGAACAATGCCAGAAATACATGTGTAGAGCTGTTGAAACTCACATGTTTGGAGATAGCTAAAGAAAAGGGAGGGAAATGTAGTTTACTTCTTGCTGCTCAAAGTGTGGCCTATGGAGCAGTGGCATCACCATCACCTTGGGGCTCATTAGAAAGGCAAAATCCCAGGCTCACCTCAGACCTACTGAATCAGAATCTACACTTTAACAAGATTCCCAGATGAGCCATTTGCAAACAAAAGTTTGGGACACCCTGGAGATCAATAGTTGCTTTTTACCTCTTTATATCTGCATTAGAAGAGAGGTAGCTCTAACTGTCAACATCTATGTAAATGAAAAAAGTACTTGAAGTCATCAATTTCTGGGAATCATTAATTCCGTGTCAAAGAATATTTCTCCCATGGGTTTGACTAAAGGACCTAGCACTTGGTCTATCCCACTCTCCATTGGGTTACATGACTCTTTGGTAAGAAGGAAGAATAAGTGTTTTGGATAACTGAAAACCAGTTAAATCAAAATGTTTCCAAATTAGTGACTTTCTTTATATCTATAACTAGAGGCCCAGTGCACAAAATTCATGCACAGAGTGGCGGGGCGGGGGGGGGGTGTCCCTCAGCACAGCCTGCACCCTCTCCAATCTGGGACCCCTCGAGGGATGTCTGACTGTCCCCCCTGCCAGCCTGTTTGCCCCTATCTGCCTTCCCCTGAAGGCCTGGTCACCCCTAACTGCCCTCCCCTGCAGACCTGGCCCCCCAACTGCTCTCCCCTGCAGGCCTGGGTCCCCCCCAACTGCCCTTCCCTGCAGACCCAGTCACACCCAACTTCCCTCCTCTGCCAGCCGGGTCACCCCTAACTGCCCTCCCCAGCAGGCTTGATCGCCTCCAACTGCCCTCCCTTGCAGGCCTGGTCCCTCCCAACTGCCCTCCCCTGCTGGCCTGATCGCCTACAACTGTCCTCCCTTGCAGGCCTAATTCCTCCCAACTGCCATCCCCTGCTGGCCATCTTGTGGTGGCCATCTTGTGTCCACTTGGGGGCAGGATCTTTGACCACATGGGGGCAGCCATCTTGTGTGTTGGAGTGATGGTCAATCTGCATATTACTCTTTTATTAGATAGGATAGAGGCCTGGTGCACGGGTGGGGGCCAGCCGGTTTGCCCTGAAGGGTGTCTCGGATCAGGGTGGGGGTTCCCTTGGGGCATGGGGCGGCCTGGGCGAGGGGCCTGTGGTGGTTTGCAGGCTGGCCATGCCCCCCAGCGACCCAAACAGAGGCCCTGATATCTAGGATTTATTTATCTTCTACAATTGAAACTTTGTAGCCTGGAGTGGAGCCAAGGCTTCTGCTTGCTCTGTGGTGGCAGCCATTTCTGTTGGGATTTATGTATCTTCTATAATTGAAACTTTGTAGCATTGAGTGGAGGCCTGGGCCAGCAAGTGCAGGTGGAAAGCTTGGCTTCCTCCATTGCCAGGGAAACCCAAGCCTCCCTCCTGCTCTCTGTGGCTGCAGCCATCTTGGTTGGGTTTATTTGCATATTCCCTCCTGATTGGCTGGTGGGCGTGGCCTGTGGGTGTAGCAGAGGTATGGTCAATTTGCATATTACTCTTTTATTAGATAGGATATATGTATTACACACACACACACACATATATATGCAATTTTATGTTTATTTGTTTTTACTAATATAGACAGTATTATGTATGGAATATAAATCAAAATGATGCTTCAAATAGTAAATTCAACCATGAATGTTGTTTTTTCTCATGTAAGCTAAATAACATAACAGCATTTCAAATATTTAATATATGGGTTCAGAAAAACCAAGAGAGATTCATTCCAAAACAGGCTGGCTCATTGTGGCATATTTTATCTACAAAATGTATGTATTTAACTTTTATGATATACTGGTAAACACTTTAATTTTTATAGTATTCTATAAATACTAGGTATCGCAACATTCAATCCCAGCAATAGTAATTTAACTTCATGAACTTGTTTGGGTACCAAATCAAAAATAGCAATAAGACTATCAGCAAATTCTGCTTTTTAAAAAAAATTGTCTATGACATGGAAAAATGAATTATTCCACCTTTTAAAAGATTAATAGCCTGCCAGTGAATTAAAACACTTTTCTCAAAACATGTTTTCTAATATTGCAATTTAAGTTATAGATATGCTCATGGGGACTCTACAAATAAGATCCTATAAATCTTAAATATATTAAAAATTGTATATGTTGTATTCTAAAGAACATTGTAGCCTGAAAAGAAAAAGGAACATCTTTCCTCTCTACCAATTTATACTGAGAACTATATTTAAAATAATTTTTAAAGAATTTTTTCTTAAGAGCCAAAAATTTGAGTTGTATGCTAAATTAAGCTCTAAACTATAAATGACTTTATAGCATATGACAATTATCCACTTAAAATTACTTAAAACACTGCTTTTTTATGTTTTTAGATGAGAGACCACCTAAGTAGAGTACAGTAAGGTTGACTTATTCAGTAGAACTTACTAGATATTGACTTTATTTACTCATAGTATGTGTGATATTTTTTGGGCTTCCCATAAACAGTGACCTCTCTGAAAGTAAAGATCATATTATTTAATTTACTTTTGTGTTCTTATCATCTTTCTTAAAGCAGAAGAATGCCTAAATCACATTAGCATTTCTTAAATTGCAGGGTTTTTTTTTCAAATTATTGCCAAAAACACATAGCTCATAATGATGTTTTTATATTCATTTCTTTTTTCTTTGTCGTTTTCTCTTCTGTATTTCTTATATATAAGTTTGTGTTGTGATTTTGTAGTGCTAGAAAGTTTTTAAGTTTCATGTCATATAATTCTATGGAAAAAGAGTACCCTCCCAATGTATAGAATGAGAGTGGGACATATTATAATTTATTGAAATATGGTTGGATGGGACTATGAAGATAAATCCTGGGGTGCAGGGGGAAGGTTAGAGAAGACTTTATTCAAAGTATTGTTTTCCTTTGCTTGAACAACTAAAACTATTTTTAGTGCTTTAAAAATGCAAGTAATAATGTGTTTACTCTCTTTGCATATAAATTTTTTTTCTGAGTTTCTTTACATTGGAACAGAGTCCTTGAAGGGGAAATACTAGGACAATGAATTTGAACTATTTAAGCTACCTGGTATGCATCACCCATGGGCATTCTTAAAATTTTGGGATCTTGTCATTTTTTAACATTTGATGATTTTAAAAGTGAAAAGGGGATTATGTTTAGATTTGTTTATAAAATTTAGCAGTTTTCAAGTTTGTTAGACATTTTTATTTTGTTTTCTAAGAATTCCAGACTTTCTGTAACTAGGAATATTATCAGTGGAAGGGAAGTGGAGTATCCTTTTCCCTCACTGAGTGTGGGGGGTTGGTGCTTAAAATATCTCTAGAAAAAGAATTTTCTGAGACTGGCATGGAGCATGGGTAATTGTTATTTGCATGGAATCACATCTCTGTGTTTCCCTTAATCCAGTCCTGGAAGAAGTGCCGCTGGGGATTCAGTAGAGCTAAAAACAAAGACAATGTCCAGAGTGCCATTCCATGTTGCAATTGAGTTTGGTTTAGCAATAGGCTCGTTGCAGTCCATTAGTCCATTGTGTGTGGGGTCCACATGGCCATGAGCATGAGAGCCCTGCAAGCCAGGAGTCAACCAAGAGGGAGACAGGAACCAAGAAAGCAAGAGCACAAGACACCAAACTTCTTTGTTCAGGGGACTCAATATCTCAAACCTTCATGCCCTTGCAGTGGCCATGCCTACTCTGGCCAATGACCTGTTCCCAGGTGTGACTGACAGACAAGTACCTTCTCTAGTTCACCCAGACTTTAATGAGCATGTGTCTATTCTCTGCCTGTCCCGTCCCTTCTCCCAGCAATCTGTGGGGAATAGACCACGGCTTCCTGGGGTGTGCCCACCTGCAGCTTCCCGGCAAAGCTGCACAAATGGCATCCCTATACTATTTGGCCTCCCCTTTGCTCCTGTCCTGATATTCATAACTAGGTTAATTACAACGGTACCAAAAGCATTTCTAGAGCCCAGCTGCCACTCTTACTCGTCCTTCACATCTCCTTCTTCAGCTGATGCTGATTCTTTTACCTTAGGATTTTACCTTTTAAAAGCAGCACATTCTATAAAATATTCTGTAAAACACCTGTGCTTTGCACTAATTTTTCTCTTTTCTGATGTCTCATACATCTGTTTAACACCCTAATTCTCTAATGCTTTATTTTGTCCTCACCATGATGTATTATTTATTTTGCTGACAAAGTTGAGTTCACAATCTTTAGAAGCTCTTATTGTCACTAGGTAAAAAAGTCTCCACTTGGCAACAAGCCAAGTGGACCCAGCTCTGATTTTCCAGTTTATGCTCACACATTAGGCTACACTGCCAATCTGAATTAATGGCATCCATTTGCCTCAGAATTTATCGAGTACATTCTCACATTTGTCTGCTGATTTTGGTGGCACGTTCTTAACAGCTTTGTCCTGTTATTTCTAGTTGAACTTGGCAAGGCACAATTCTAATTTTACATGTCTTTATGAGAGCTAATTTGATCCTTAATGAGAGTTTATTGGAACCACCATTTATGGCATTTACCATATTGATGTGTATAGAAGTTATACTAAATTGCACTGCAGTACTGATGTTAGCTTCGAGGACTGACTCTGCCCATTCCTCCTCCTGTCACAGTGGGACTTTGTACATACAATTTTCATATTTTATTTACACATGTAGGCAGAAGCTTTGGAATTATTACTGCCCTTTTGAGGAACTTCTTTCCTCTCTTTTGAATAAGATAGACCCACTGAAAATAATTTCGCAAGTAACCCATCCTAAAGCACCATGTGCTTCGGGCAATAAAAGCTGCTCAAAGGGTCAATTATACTTACATTTGGCGACTCTTTTTACTGACTGATCCCTAGCTATGTGGGGTACAAGTGTGGCCATTGCTTAGAGTTCAATGGATCTTTGCTCCTTTCCCTGGTGAGAGTAAGCACACTTTGGGGACAAGAACTCTAAAAGTGTATAGTCCAAAAAGAACATCACACAAACAGATCTGGAAAAATGCACAAGATTAAAAAATCAAATTGCAAAAACAACATTCTGAACCATCCTGCATGTATAGTACAATTTCATCTACATTTTAAAAAACAGAATATGCATATATGGTTGTATATGCATAGCCAGTTTTGGAATGATACACAGAAACTTAATAATGGTCACTTCTGAGGACTGGGCCTAGAAAGGTTCAGAAGGACAGGGCAAGAAACTTTTAAATGCACTATTTATTTATCTTTATTAACCAGTTTTCTCTTTCAACTATAAAAGTTAAACATGATCATGTTAAAAACTCAATCTGGAACATCACATGGCCAATAAGTACATTTATCAAAGGAATGACAGAGAAAAATGTTTACACTGTAACATAATTGAGGGAAATGGGATATAAGTGATATCTTTGGTGTGATCATAATGTCAAATAGACAAAAAAGAACAACACACACACACACACACACACACACACGTATATAAACCACAATTGTTGGCATAGGAAACATAAAACCTCCAAGTGGGTCATTGGAATTGATGGTAAGTGGAACCACTCCTGCTACCACCCACAGTTTCCCAGATCCATGTTTCTGTCTCATTTGATACAGATTAACAAGGTCTCCAGTTCAATGTGCACACTGGTAGAATATGCTCCAATCTCATGGGAGATTGCCTCCAAGCTGGTAAAAACCTACTTTCAGTAGGCCATTCTAATATTCTTCTAATCTAGCAACTTCTGGGAGGTGCAGGATAAGACTAGTGGATACTATGGTCGTGGGTGTGCTCTCACATCTCATTGATTCTCATCTCATTGATTATAAAGTGGGTTTCCTGGTTAGATGCCCATCTTGTGTGGGATCAGGCATTCTGTGAACTCCCAAGTAGTAGTGCTGGTTGATGCCTACAGGCAGGAAAGGTAAACCCATAACCAGAATGTATGTCTATGCCTGTGATATGAACTGTTGCCCTATCTAGGACAGAAGGAACCCTACATAGCCAACTTGCAACCAAGGTTGTCTGGTTCCTCAAGGAATAGTGTCACACTGAGGGCTCAGCATTGGTCTCATTGGTGGGCAAGTTGGACACATGTAGATACCAGATAAATCTGCCTGTGCTGTTGGGATCTCCTATACTAGCCATTTGTTTGTGTGTGCATCATGCCAACCCTAGGAATTAGGGGTTATTTAAATGCTGATAATATCAACTGGTGTTTGCTTATCTAGCTGTTTGGTGACTTTTCCACTACCGCCCCCCCCCCCCGCCCCGATTCTGTCTGCTCAGCACAGCAATTCAGGTATTTTATCCTCACTCTGGTGATTTTTTCCTGGCATCTGTTACTAAGCAACAAATTTGCACCATCTCTTGACTTTGCACCAGAATGTTAATTCCTGTCTCTGTGACAGGGAAACCAATGAGCTCTTCCTGATCCAGTTTTATGGTCCAGCCCTTTTAACAGAGCACCTGCTGTATCCAGTTCCACGGGCTCTCCCCTGACTCCTGTGTACATGCCTGCTACCTATCATAGCTCTTTTGGGATATAGTCTATTTCCTCCTTCATTAGGGCCCACACTTCTCTAGCTACATTCCCGAGTCTTTGTTGGCCAGGAGAAAAGGTCAGGGAAGCTGCTGAGAGAGCATCCATTACTTTGTGAGGGAAAAATCCTCTGTATTATGTTCCACATGGGAGGAATGCAGCTCTAAATTGGAACAAGTGTGACCATACTGTATATTCTGAAAGTGGTGGAGAGTCAAAATCTTCAGGGGTACCCATCTAGATGTTCTACATCATGTGACAGTTTCCAATTATTACCCATCTAGGACCTTGACTTCATCATGAGAGCCTTTATTGAACATTCAACCACCTTTGAAGCTTAGCAACTCTGGTTACTAAATATTGGTCTTGATTTTTATCTTTTTGTGCTTGTTCACTGCATGGAAGGAAGGCTGCTTCTTAACCACCAAAGGCACTCTTTCTGACATTTAGCTTTCAATTGTTTGCTATTTTTTCTAGATTTTTATAATCTACCTTTAGGGTAGCAATGAACTTAGTAAAAAGTATGTGATGCCATTACTTTTAGTTATTAACACCCCCCTCCCCTGTACAATTCAAATGACTAAATCTTCACACTATTCAGAACACAGCCCTCCACCACACATTCTCCCAGGTAGCCACAGGTAAAAGTTTACTTTTAAAAAATTATTAAATTGATTTTTAGAGAGAGAGGAAGGGAGAAGGAAAGAGACAAACATCGGTGTTAAAGCTAAGAACATCAATCAGCTGCCTCTTACATGCCCCCTACTGGGCATCAAGCCCACAACGCAGGCTTGTGCCCTGACCAGGAATCGAAGTTTTAGTAATTGAAATACTGGCTTGTGCCAGAGGCTGTGCATGCTCCACTTGGCACTCAAGATGGGATCTACATTGCCAGCTGAGGAGTGAGGAGAGTCCCCATACCCCATCTTACTCCCCACCTTCTCAATTATTCCTGGTACCAACTGTGCCCTTTCGTCTATCTGGAAATCAGATGCTGACACAAAATTTTTACTGGAGGGTAAAACCTATGAAAGGAAAATGGAGTGAGGAAGGAACAATGAGAACTAATAATGTCTCTGTCAGTCCGGTAGGGTGAACTGGAGCAAAGACATCTGTTAGAGGAAAACTGACTATGTGCAGGCCTTTGCTTAGCTTTAATTGTCTTGGGCTGGGAGCCAATGTAAAAGTTTGACCTTGTATCAAAGCTAAGGCAGACCTTAGAGGAGCTAACAGCTGGAGGTTATCAGATCACCAAGTTTCTCACAGCTGAGCAGTGAGTCTCTTCCTGAGGGGAGATCTGCAGGCCACATCGTCATGTCTGCCAGAGCTCTCATAAACTATCTGCTTCTTTATTTTCATTTTTAATCTGTTTTTGATTGTAACAATAAATTCAGGAATTGGAAGCTTGAAGTGTTGCCCTTGGTGGTGAAGATGTTATTCACCTCTGGGAGGTAGACATATTTATACTGATTAAGTCATTATCTTATTGATTTCAGTGTGCCCTAACCTGTTGCTTACCTCTTCACGTACTATTTAATTCTTGATTTCAGGGAGAATGCAGAGTTTGAAATAAAAGGATTGAATTCTGCTAAGACATCTTACATAGGAGATGATAATTTTATTGAATTGATTGGGGTACAGGTTTTAAATATACAACTCAAAACATTATCTGCACACTGCATCATGCATGCATCTCCCCAAGCAAAGTCCCTTTCCATATCCATTCCCCCCCCACTTTTTTCCCACCTCCCCCTCCCCCATCCCCCTTTCCCTCAGGCTATTAGCACACTATTGTCTATGTCTAGGTGATATATATCTATATATTTTTTTTCTTAATCCCTTCACTTTCTTGTATCCTGTCCCTGAACCCCCAAACCCCTTCTCCTCTGACAGCTGTCAGTCTGTTCCATGTATCCATGCCTCTGTTTCTATTTTGTCAGCAATTTGGGTCTTGAAAAAATACAGGAAAGATTTTGGAAATGTTTAAATTAGAAATATATCACTTGTTTGAGGAAGTCCACATGGAGAAATACTAATAATTAGATGCTTAGGATATATGTTTTCCTGTCTTGGCGACTATAGTTCAGGAAATGTGATCGTTTAAGGCTGGCTGTTTAAATTTTACATTTTAACGCTCTGTGAAAAATAGATTTAAGCATAAATCAGTAGTTTGTGAATTGCAGAAAATCTAACTCTTTTTTAAAAAAAATATATTTTACAGAGAGGGATAGAGAGTTAGAACCATCGACCAGCTGCCTCCTACACACCTCCCACTGAGGATGTGCCCACAACCAAGGTACATGCCCTTGACCGGAATCAAACCCAGGACCTTCCAATCCGCAGGCCGACACTCTACCCACTGAGCCAAACAGGTTTTGGTGAAAATCTAACTCTTTTAAGGCTTTAGAGTCACACAATTCATTATGTCACTTCTATTTACTTCAACATTTATTATACTTGTTAATTAAAGCATGTCCCCAAAGACCTCTGATTGCCAGCCATGTATTACCCTGACTGGAAGTACCCTACACATATGAAGATAAAGATATTTAGTGAAAGTATTGCATACGACAGTCATTTTACTAAACTGAATTGGCTGTGAGGGGAAAACCATGTACTTGAAAATAAAGAGTTTCACTTAAATGTTGATAAATAATAGAAGTTACTAATCTATGTTGGTCTTTGCTAATGCATTAAGCATTTATTTGTGAGTTTGGGACTCTTAAGTTTAACCTAGCACAAACAAAAAGGCAAATTTATTATAGAGGTGATAGGGAAAAGTGCTATCTAAAGCAACTTATGCCTGAGGAGGGTAGATGCTGTAAAATTAATTTTTTTTGGTAAAATTAATTTCATTTCTATCCAGTTCTTTGATGTATTTGAATATGCAAATCTGGGCTCTGAGTTGCATTTTAAAACAGTGCTGTGAGGGTAATTTGTAGCTCTCCTGGAAAGAAGTTGAGAAGGGGAAGTTGGGATGAGAGAGAAAGGAATCAGTATGATGGGAAGAAGCTGGAATTCTAAGTGGGGCAACAAGGCCAAGTAGAAAAAAAGAAATCCTGGTATAGGGTCATTAGAACTTTAATGCTAAAAAAATTATTGTTTCTTTCTCATTATTGTAAATCCTGTTCTGGCTTCCTCGAATCTTCAGTAGAATTTGTCATACACATAAATGCCATGTTTGTGATTCATAGTATATTCATGTTGTTGTTTTGAAGTTTGCTAAATTGTTTTTAAAGAATTACACTTTGAGACTAAAATCCATGACTGGACTGACACATATCATTGTGAAACATCATCAGTTAGAAAAAGTAACAGAATTAATTCAGTAGAAGCCAGAGATGACCATGAAAATCTAAGCAACTTCCACGTTCCATCCCTCGCCTCCAATCCCTAGTGATTAACAGAAATCTTGGGAAGTTTTAAAATTATTCACAAACAATAGAATTAGGGTCCAAGTCCATTAGCTAGGTCTTAAGAGCGGGTGATTCTGTTAAAATCTGAGTTGCATAGAGATACTGCAATTCAAGGATAGAGATACACCTGGCCTCAGTAATGATGGAACCAAGAACTCAGAGTTTCCTCAATGGCTTACCTTAGTTTCTTTAGATGCATTAGTTTTTTCTAATTTTAATTTTATAACACTTAGCATGAGATCTGTCCTCTTAACAGATTTTAAATGTACAATACAAATTGTTAACCTATTGCTTGCAAAAGTCAGAACTATTTTCACAGATAAATATCTTATCTTTTTTCAAACAGGCCTTTGTGGGGGAACAAGTTTTCAAAATCCATAAGTACAGTATTGTACAGCAGATCTTTAGGATGTGCTTATCTTGCCCAACTAAAACTTTATACCGTTGCCTTTGTTTTTGCTTATCTGACTAAAAACCTTCTTTCTCCACAAGGTAGAAAACTCAACTTCCAACAGCTATCAGGAAGGGATGATTAAACTTGGTAGTTCCCAAATCTCTAAATCCCAGGGACAGGTATGATTATACTTGACTCAGATAATTTCAGATGATATTCTCTACACCAGCCAACTGTGTTATTGCATAATTTGCATTGTTTACTATTACAAAGATTTTGTTTTAGGGTACCACTGTGTTTGGATGTATTATATCTATGATTCTATAGTCATCCATTTTTTCTTCTGACATATGGATTAGGAGCTTTGTATCTTCCCAAATGTAATAGGTGTTTTAATTCATTGGTTACAGAATATGGTAAACTGCCTTTTCCAATCATAAATCATGTCAGCATTGAAAAAGAACATCTGTGAAAATTCAAGAACATGGCAGCAAATTACTAATGGGACAATTGAGACAAGGGGAAAGATACACTTATTACAGTCAGGAATAGGTGATTGGTGGTAGAGCAAGTTTATTTTTCTGAAGAATTTGTTACACTCCCCAAAGACCATCTGCAAAGTCTCCTCTGAATGTTTATCTGTGTATTTTGAATTTAATCACAACTTTAGACATCTCTTAGTTAAGCACATCTGTCAAATGATATTGAAGGTAGACAACTGAACAGGACAGCCTGGATTTTGTGACTAAGAGATTCACTCATTAGAAGAGGCTAAATATATGATACATATTGATTTTCAACTGTTCCGTCTTAAATCTCACAGAATATAAAATAATTGGGGTATGTTTACATATATGTTTATACATGTAGGTATGAAAGTATATTCATATGTCAATGTCTTTAATAGGTGATTTTCCTGATGTTCATCACCAACATTGTGCTCATATGTTATGTAAACTGTGGACAAAAATGGGCCACATAGTAAACCTGACACACTCGGGGAGGCCTGTGTGGTGGCCTTACAAACTCAGAGACTTAAAGTAATAGCAAAGGATGGTCTGAAATGAAAATTTTCAACTAAAAGTAGTTTATGGTGGGTAGTCATTTCCTAGGCTGATATCTTCCCTGACAAAGGTCAATCTTTACCTTAACTGTGCCTGTCTATTGTCTTTTTGCATCTATGATAACATATCATTGGAAAGTTAAAGTAATTTTCCTTTTTCTGGATCTCTCAAAGCACAGGCACCGCTCTGACAGACCACCAATCCCCTCATTGTTATTGAGTTAGTTGTTGACTGTTAAGCATCCTATGCCTACCTATGTAAAAGTGTGTCTACCATTTTACTTTTTATCCATTCCCAGAGATTTCTCTGCTTTGCTTTCTCCTGCCACCCTAATCTATCACCAGTGGGTTTCATGTAACCCACTTAAGTTTGTCCTTTGATTGTAATGGATAAAATAAGGTGTAAAACTGCTATTCTCTGGAGCATTTTCTCATTTGTTGAGATTTTACCTCCTAGTAAATGTCATCAGTTTGGCTGAAATAAAGTGTAATTCCATTGGCCAGAAAAAGTCACCCAACTACAAAAGAACTGGGAAGAGCCTAAGTGCCCATCAGCAGATGAGTGGATTACGAAACTGTGGTACATCTACACAATGAAATACTACGCTGCTGTAAAAAAGAAAGAAACATTCGCAACAGCATGGATGGGCCTGGAGAGCATTATACTAAGTGAAATAAGCCAGTTGGAGAAAGATAAATATCACATGATCTCACTCATTTGTGGAATATAATGAACAACATAAACTGATGATCAAAATAGATCCAAAGACAGAGAAGCACTGAACAGACTGTCAAATTTCAGAGGGAAGGTGGGGGCGGAAGGGGCTGGTAAAGAGATCAACCAAAGGACTTGTATGCATGCATATAAGCATAACCAATGGACACAGACACCAGGGGGGTGAGGGCATGTGCTGGGGTGTGGGGGTGGCTGGGGAGAGGTCAATGGGGGGAAAAAGGAGACATATGTAATACTATATGTAATACTTTAAACAATAAAGAATAAAAATCACAAAACTTAAAAGAAGATAATAAAACTAATCTTCAAAAAACAAACAAACAAATAAACAAAAAACTGGGAAGAATAAAGGAACACATGCAATAATCTATGAAGCAACTTTCTTTGCCACACTATATTCCACACCTATATTTTTTGGGAAAGAGAAATTCTAATGAAACCAAACAAAAAATGTTAAATATCAAGCTTCTTGTTCCTTTCTCTTTATTCCAAGGGCACAGTGCATGTAAAACATATTGACATAGATTCCTAGGTCACTTCCCTCTGATTTTCACTGCTTTTCCTCTAATAGTCATGTAGCATGTGAGTTGGATATAGATTACTTAGTGTGCTAGGCAAATGCTGAGAGTTCTGTGACTCTGCCTGGAATAAACAATCAAAACCAACCCCACATAAAACCAAACCAAACCATCATTTATTTGATGTAAAGTTAATTTCTGGTGGAAAACTTGTTTAGGGTTAAAAAAACACACCTCAGTTTTTGCACTTCCTTGACCTATTAACCTCCTCTTACTTCTTTAATCTCTAATCTCCTTCTAATGAGGAACAGGTGAGTGGACAGAACCAGTCCCCATCTCCAGCTGTTTACTGTAAACCACTGCCTCTTTTTCTAACCTTTCCCCGTATGACCCATATTAGATAGAGTCGGAGTTGATAAAAATCAAATGAGATGTTGGTGAAACAGTAATCAGAGAGAACCATGATAGTCAGAAACAACTGTGTTATTGTAGAAAACATTAGGCTTTCTTTTAATAAAATTTTAAAAAATGTTTTTTAAAGTTTCTTTTAGTGTGTACATATAAATCACAGCTGATATGCAGAGCAGAAAAAACAGTAGGCTAATTCACGAATTTTGTTTTCTTGACTTCTTGATAATATTTATATTTTAGAAAGTGATTCTACCTTGATTATTAGCAAAGAGTCAATGAACTTTTAAATAATTTTTGTATATATTTAATTCACCAAATACTGTATTTCATATGTGAATTTTTAGTTAATTAAATATATTGATTTACTAAAATTTATGTCTTAAGTAAATTTTGAATATGAAATGTACTCAGAATTTTAACAAATTTTATAATTTATAGCTATAAGTGTGAGCCACAATATGTCCAATTAGGTTATCATATATATTTAACATATATTTTAAACAATTTCTTTCTATAAGGAATTTCTGACATACCAATAAAGAGTGTAGAAAGAATAAGAAATTTAGAATGCCTTGTTGCAAATAACATTATAATTTTTGCTGAGTGGAGGACTGCTTTAGTAGTAATAATGTAGTTGCTTCTTTCTTAATTATAATAAAATTGACAATATTCTGGAAGAGGAAAATTCATTTATAATTTTAAAAACATTAGACCCTCCTGGGACATCTCAAAGTACTTTTCATTTCTCAATCAGGATTTGTTTTTGCTTGAATGAAATAATATTTGTGTGTGGAAAACAAAGCTAAAATAGATACAGTTTTCTTTTTTTAAAAATTGTGCTAATATAGATGATTAGTATTAATGGCACTTTTGGTACATTTGCAATTAGATTTTAATCATCTTGATTCACTTTATTTGCTTTAGTTGTAGTGTTTTCTCCTTAGGGTATAATATGTTTATAGTAAAATTTTTTTCTAGATGAATAAATCTTATAATTAACTGTATTTAAAAACCATACTCGATTGATCTATGAGCATGGATATATATTTCTAAAATCTAAAATGCAATATATTTTTAAATATTTAGGTAACTAAGATGAGAATATGCACCTTTCAGTGGTTAGTACTAAATACAGATTTATATTTGTAGTTGTAAAACGAGCAGCCTAATAGCACATTCATTTTTGGTTTTGAGGGTGTGAGAGACAATTTCATCTTCTCATGTTTAAGACATCCTTATAGGCTTACCCATAAATACGCACCAGTTGTCATCTTGGATGAAAGAGAAAAAGACTCAGTCCACAAGAGTCAATAATGGAAACTTCCCCCCTAATTAGTAGAAAGAAATATCCTGGCTCTTTTTAGGACTTGTGAAACACTTTTTAAGTTTGCTAACCACACCTCAGTATCTACAGAGATATTCCAAGACCCACAGTACCAAACTTTGTATGTATTATGTTTTTTTCCTAAACATACATAGCCTTGCTGAAATCTTCACATAGGCTCGATGCCTTTTGGTGAAACACCTTAAGTCATTAGGAACACATTTTCTGTTCATGTCTCCCACCACAAATTTATAGCTGTCTCTATTTTAACTAAGCACTTATCCCACACACTGTAGCTGTACCATTTTTTTATCCTCACCCGAGGATATGTTTATTGATTTTTAGAGAGAGAGGAAGAGAAGGAGAGAGAGATATGGAGGGAGACATTGATGTGAGAGAGAAACATTGATTGGTTGCTTCCTAACCAGGGATCAAAAACTGCAACCTTTTGGTCTATGGCAATGGTCGGCAAACCGCGGCTCATGAGCCACATGCGGCTCTTTGGCCCCTTGAGTGTGGCTCTTCCACAAAATACCACAGCCTGGGCAAGTCTATTTTGAAGAAGTGGCGTTAGAAGAAGTTTAAGTTTAAAAAATTTGGCTCTCAAAAGAAATTTCAATCGTTGTACTGTTGATATTTGGCTCTGTTGACTAATGAGTTTGCCGACCACTGGTCTATGGGATCACACTTCAACCAATTGAGCCACCCAGCCAGGGTTGTTGCTCTAACTTTTACAGTTTGAGGTGCAATGGCAATACTAGCATGAATTTGTTTTGCCTTCTTTACAATTCCATGGATAGAAGATTTTCCCATACTATATAGATCTTAGCAAATTCAGCATACAATATTTTTCTCTCATTTTTAAGTCAAGAATTTTTATTTACAAACTTCTCTTTGGCATATCCAAATTGTCAGCATTACTACTCATGTGCTTTGAGGCTATGATTAAGTAAAAAAAGGTTACTTGAACATAAGCACCATAATACCACAACTGTCCATCTGATGCCCAAGATGGCTACTGGGTGACAAATGTGACCTAGTGGTGGGAGTACAGAAGTCAGGCCAAGGGATGATTCACATCACAGGTGGATGGGCGTGAAATTTCATCACACTACTCAGAATGGTGCACAGTTAAAACTTATGAATTGTTTATTTCTGAAATTTTTCATTTCATATTTTCAGACCATGAAAAGCAAAATCACAGATAAGGGTGGGAGGGGAGGCTACTGAAGTTTGTAGAGCTGCATTTTATGAATTATTTGTGTAGCTGTTTAAGAATTTATGTAAGGAATTAAAGCAAATTTGAATATATTTCATTCATTTTTCAGGTGAATATTTGCTCAATATACCTATACTTTCATACTTTATACTTATACACTGAGCCAATATTGTATTGGCCCATCCATTTTTTATTTTGCTAAAAGCCAGAGAGGAAAAATTCTAGGGCAATGTCTTATAGAAAAGCAAATAGGGCAGAAGGAGCTACAAGAGTATAGGTGAAAAAACAAGAAATTTCTTACAGGCTATAAATTATTCTTAGTGGTATCAGGATAACACCACAGAACATCATCTTTATTTTAAAATATTTATTCACCTTTCCCCTCCTTTACCCTCTTGCTAAACATATTAGAAATGTGATTCAAGATGTAGATATTGTAGTACAAATAACTGAGGCAAAAAATTTACTCCAAATGATGGAAGGCTTTGGAATGTTTTTGTGGTTAAGATAAATTATCAAAGAGTTTCCAAGATATTCTGAAAAGCAGTGTTTTAAAATAGAACATATGTTAACAAAATTATGAACCTACTATCAGGCATGTATTTTCCTTTGGCACCTAGAACTGATTCTGCTTTACATTTGTGTGTAGGTACATTAATATGAAATTCCTTTTGAAGATAGCTCAAATAAGAATGTACATTATAAACTGGAGTATTCTAAATAATTAAATAAGTTGTAACTTAGTTAATGTGAGTATTCTAACGTAATTTGTGATCACAGTTCAAATATGTCTACCTTGTATGTCATTATAGGAGAAAGTGATGTCATCAAGATAACCAAGTGTCCATCAAGAAATGAGTAATGAGTGAATGGATAAAGATAAGGGGTGGGAAATGGGCGGGGGGGGGGTTGGGGATTGGGGTCAGAGAGTACAAACTCTGGTTATAAGATAATCTGGGGGGATATAATGGAAAGCATGGTGACTATAGTTAGTAACATTGCATTGTATATTTGGAAATTGGTAAGAGAGCAGATTTTAAAAATTCTCAAGGTACACAAAAAATTTTAACTATGTGAGTTGATGAATGTGTTAACTAACCTTATTGTGGTAATCATTTTGCAACATATACATGCATCAAATAATTACATTATATCCCTTAAACTTACACAATGTCATATGTAACAAGAGGCTCAGTGCACGAAATTCTTGCACGGGTAGGGTCCCTAGGCCTGGCTGGCGACCAGGGCCAATTGGGGCCTCCTGGCTGCCGGCCAGGGCCTTCCTTTGTTCTGCACCACCCTCTGGTGGTCAGGGCACATCATAGCAAGCAGTTAAACTCTTGGTCAGTTGAACTCTCAAGGGGACAATTTGCATATTAGCCTTTTATTCCATAGGATTATATCTTAAGAAAGCTGGAATAAAAATGTCATTGTGATTAACCTTCAATCTTCCTCATATGTCCAATAAGCATCAATTAAAACCCTGCTCATTGTGATATCTAAGGATATCGATATATTTCATCTAACTCAACTTTATTCAATGGCTTACTTTCTCTTCCAAGTAAAAATGTGCAAAATGAATAGTTAGGGTAATTTAGTCAAGCTATATAAAAACCTTTAGTGTCTTTATTGTTCTACTCATTCGGCCTGTAAAATACACAATTAAGTGATATTTTTATAAAATACATAGAGGTTTGAGGTTTATAATTAAAGAACAAATGAGGGCTAATTCATCTGAAATATCAATCACTGAGATGCCTATCATTAAATGGCATATTTAATAATGTTATAGATGCCTTAGAATGCCGAGCCACATAGGAGTGACTGTTTTGAGCCATATTTCTATTATGATTGTAACCTTTAAATATGATTTTAAAAAAAGGGATGCTTCTGATGAGCATATTATCAAGTTGTTATGTTAGATAAATTATATTCATGGAAAAATGGGGTCACTGTAAGTATTCGACATACCCCCCAAATTTCTGAATATGATAGTTGTTTTCATTGTATTAGAGTAAATGTAACCCATTATGGTTTTCAGAGAATAGGATATACAGTAAAAGTCTTGATTACTGAACACTCTGAGCTGATGGGATTTATTTAAAACTAGTAGCCCTGCACACGAATCCATGCACCAATAGCTCTCTGTGGGGAATGGCCGCTCTGCGCTCACTGCCCAGAGGCTCTCCACGGCCCAGAGGCCCATCCATGGCCGGGTGGCAAGGCAAGCATTCTGTGCCCTGGCCTGGCCAGAGGCCCATCTGTGGCCAGGCGTGAAACGCTTGCCTCGTTGCCACGGCAATGAAACAAGCATTCTGCCAGGCCACTCATGCTGCCCGCTCTCAGTGGCCGCCCCTCCGGGACTGGGGGACTCTGGTGGGGCTGAAAGGACTGGGTGCTGCCATCTTGTGGCTATGGGCACCACCATCTTTGTGACAGAGTGACAGTTAATTTGCATATTACCCTTTTATTAGATAGGATGAGGGCACACATGGGTTGCTCTTTGAATAAAATCATTGAGAATATGGTGTAAGTTGAGGCAAAGTACCAAGGATATGTAAGCCACTTTTTGCATATCAGAAAGGAGAGCAGCATTAATGTTATTTGCAGGTTGTCTTTTCTAATTTAATTAGTCTGTTCTTTAATAAATAAATGTTTTATAAATATAATATTTCATTTTTATTTTGTGTCTACTAACAAATGTTAACATTTATTTTGAAAGAGACACTTATTATGAAAATAAGTAGGGGAAATGATACCCAGATGGATGACAGAATGAATGAATACAATGACTAAGTTATTAGTTGGATTATACTAATGTAAGATTTCTGGAAAATATATGCTATCATAGGCCCAGGAAACTCATCTTGCAGGTATATTATATTGATTGTTGAGTTTTATTGAGTCAGTCACTAAGATTGTAGCTTATCTACTGAAAAAATATTTTTTAATTTTTTTGTTAAGCCTCATGCAAGGATATTTTTTTCATTAATTTTTAGAGAGAGTAGAATGGAGGGAGGGGGAGAGAGAGAAGAGAGAGAGAGAGAGAGAGAGAGAGAGAGAGAGAGAGAGAGAGAGAGAAAGAGAGAGAGAGAGAAAACATAGAATTGAGGGAGACACATCAATTGGTTGCTTCCTGCACACGCCCTGACTGGAGCCGGGGATCGAACCTGCAACCCAGGTACATGCCCTTGATTAGGAATCAAATGCATGACCCTTTGGTTGTGGGCCAACACTAACCATTGAGCAACACCAGCCAGGTCTCTAATGAAAATACTTAATTATAGATTCATAACATATCTATGTGTTAGGTACAAAAAACCTTACAAGACAATAATTTTTAGTTCAAAGGATCATTATAAACAACAAATTTCTAAATTTATAAACATCTGACTCTGATGTATACATGATAGATGTCTAAAATACAAATTGCTAAAGTTTTCAAAATGAAGATAACATAATAAAGAAATTGTTTCTAATATTATTATAGACTAGAGGCCTGGTGCACGAAATTCGTGCATGGGGGTGTGTGTCCTCAGCCCAGCCTGCACCCTCTCCAATCTGGGACCCCTTGAGGGATGTCCGACTGCCCGTTTAGGCCCAGTGGGATCGGGCCTAAACAGGCAGTCGGACATCCCTCTCACAATCCAGGACTGCTGGCTCCCAACTGCTCACCTGCCTGCCTTCCTGATTGCCCCTAACTGCTTCTGCCTGCCAGCCTGATCACCCCCTAACTACTCCCCTGCCAGCCTGATTGATGCCTAACTGCTCCCCTGCCAGCCTGTTTGCCCCTAACTGCCTTCCCCTGCAGGCCTGGTCACCCCTAACTGCCCTCCCCTGCAGGCCTGGTACCCCCCCAACTGCTCTCCCCTGTAGGCCTGAGTCTCTCCCAACTGCCCTTCCCTGCAGACCCAGTCAACCCCAACTGCCCTCCTCTGCTGGCCTGGTCACCCCTAACTGCCCTCCCTTGCAGGCCTGGTTCCTCCCAACTGCCCTCCCCTGCTGGCCATCTTGTGGTGGCCATCTTGTGTCCACATGGGGGCAGGATCTTTGACCACATTGGAACAGCTACCTTGTGTGTTGGAGTGATGGTCAGTTTGCATATTACTCTTTTACTAGACAGTGTAGAGGCCTGATGCATGGTGGGGGCCAGCAGGTTTGCCCTGAAGGGTGCCGGATCAGGGTGGGGGTTCTCTTGGGGCGTGGGGTGGCCTGGGCGAGGGGCCTGTGGTGGTTTGCAGGCTGGCCACACCCCTGGAAACCCAAGCAGAGGCCCTGGTATCTGGGGTTTATTTATCTTCTACAGTTGAAACTTTGTAGCCTGGAGCAGAGCCAAGCCTTCTGCTTGCTCCATGGTGGCAGCCATTTTTTGGGGGATTTATGTATCTTCTATAATTGAAACTTTGTAGCTTTAAGCAGAGGCCTGGGCCAGCCAGGGTGTGTGGAAAGCTTGGCTTCCTCCATCACCGAGGGCAACCCTAGCCTCCTGCTCTTTCCAGCTCCGTGGCTGCCACCATTTCTGTTTGGGTTTATGTATCTTCTATCATTGAAACTTTGTAGCCTTGAGTGGAGGCCTAGGCCGGCAAGGGCAGGCGGAAAACTTGGCTTCCTCCGTTGCTGGGGAAACCCAAGCCTCCCTCCTGCTCTCTGTGGCCGTAGCCATCTTGGTTGGGTTTATTTGCATATTCGCTCCTGATTGGCTTGTGGGCATGGCTTGTGGGTGTAGCAGAGTGATGGTTAATTTGCATATTACTCTTTTATTAGATAGGATGGCATTAGATGGTACATGGAGGTAAAATGTCTACAAGAATATAAATTTTCTTTATATTCCAAGCATTTTACTATTACAGTACAACATAAACATATCTAAAATGAATCAGCCACCTTATTTTCCCTTTAAATATAGTATATAGGGTATTTTGAATTAGTACCTCTGCTATGAACATAAGGTATTTATACGGGCTGCAAAACACAATGCCCATTGCCTATGGTGACCCCCTGGTGCCCGTGCCATAGATAAGGGATCCCTCTTGCTGGGTTCTTTCTGAATGTGTTCATTATTTTTTTTATGCTTTCTTTCCTCTGATACCTTTGTTGCTTTTAGAGTGTTGGTGGATTTTAATCTGCTGTATCATTTTACAAATATATATGTCACATTCTCCTTTATTTGCTTCTTTCTGCTCTAATTCTTTTGACGCAGTCCTTTTTATCTCCCTTTCTTCCTCCTCCTCCTCCTCTCTCTCTCTCTTGTTGTTGTTGTTGGGGTTATTTTGGTTCTTTTCTTCCCCATTTTTAATTGTATTTTATTTTATTTTTAGTCTTTATTGTTGAAAGTATTACAGATGTCCCCTTTTCCCCCCACTGACCTCTTCTAGCCGGGCCCCACCCCCCACCCCAGGACCTCACACCCTATTGTCTGTGTCCATGGGTTATGCATATATGCATACACATTCTTTGGTTGATCTCTTCCCACCCACCCACCATCTCCTGCCTTCCCTCTGAGATTCTACAGTCTGTTCCATACTTCTATGTCTCTGGATCTATTTTGTTCATCAGCTTATTTTATTAGGTTCCACGTATGAGTGAGCTTGTATGATACTTGTCTTTGACTGGCTTATTCATTAGCATAATGCTCTCCAGGTCCATCCATGCTGTTGCAAATGGTAAGAGTTCTTTCTTTTTTACAACTGTGTAGTATTTCATTTTGTAAAGATACCACAGCTTTTTTATTCACTCATCTGCTGATGAGCACTTGGGCTGTTTCCAAATCTTAGCTATTGTAAGTTGCACTGCTATGAAAATAGGGGTGCATATTATTATTTCTGATTTCTTAGGATATGTTCCTAGAAGTGTGATCACTCAGTCAAATGGGAATTCCTTTTTTATTTTATTAATTTTTTATTCTCTGTGTATGTGTGTGTATGGTTTTTGGTTTGGTCCTGTTTTGTTATGTCTTGTTCTGTCAGCACCTATATAACAGCTGCCACAATGGGGTTGGGATTAAGCATCATAGTCAGCCAGCCCAAGAAGAGAACCCACCAACAAAAGGCACGAGAGCAATCAAGAGCCAATTACAATAGAAGGGCTCACATAATCCATGCAAGGGACATTTCTAGATTACCTTGCTCAGAAGATCAAGGAGACTAAATCACTGGGTCCCAGAATACACTCAATACAGAAGAACAGTCCACCAGGACTGGGAATCATAGCAGATCTACCTAATAAATAGATACAAGCATGCAGAGGCAGCCAAAATGGGGAGACAAAGAAGTAGGCCCCAAATGAAAGAATAACAGAATTCTCCAGAAGAAGAGCTAAATGAAATGGAGATAAGCAATTTCTCAGATGTCCAAAGTAATGATTAAAAAAATTCTCAACAACATGAAAAAATAAATACCAACTATGAAAAACAACTAGTTGGAAAGGAAGAATAACTTAACAGAAATAAAGAATACACTGGAAGGAATAAACAACAGATTAGAGGAAACCAAGGATCAAATGAAGTTTAAAAAAGGAAGGTTTAGACATAGTTTTGAAAATAGCTCTATAAATGCTAGCTTGGTAAAACCTAACAGGGTAATGATATTTAGCTAAAGCACTAAGACCAATCATACACAAGACACAAACATCCCACTGCATTCTTCTCTTTATTCTAGAAATGTTGCTCTCATGATTTAGTTTTGTTTATTATTAGGTCTCCAGAGCACACACTATAATTGGTGAGATGAAAACTACTTTCTCCTTGATTGAATACCATGTAAATTATGACCTGTTTTGAGATGAAACTCTCAAGGTCGTTCTGCAGGGGCAAGATTAAGCAGATATTCAGCAGCATGCATCCATTGATTTACTAGATTTCTCAGACCTGACACACATCAGCCATCTGGAGCACAGAGTCGAACTTCATGATTTTGTTTGAGTTTACTGTGCTTCTCTCATGGTGAAGCACAAAGTCATAAAGAAATGGTGGTCGATAATAAAAAGGGACTTTGGGAGAGTAACCCAGTATATAGTGACAAGCAGCTTGCAAACAGCTCAGTAGTGGCTGGGAATTTATGATAGCATTAGTCAAACACCATTAATTTTATCCTTGCTCACATTGGGAAGTAAAAGAAGGTAGAATAATTGAATCCAGGGGTTCACAGTAAACACAAAATTGACCACCAGCTTCAGTCTGTGTGCATCATCTGTGTTGGCAATATACGTCCAGAAAAAGGAAGGTGAGAAATGACCAATGATGATGCTGTGCATATATATTAAGAGTAGTTCTTCTTAACACATAGTAATCAAGCTCTTTGATAACACACACACATATACACACACACCAAACCCTCTCACAAATCACAATTCTTATAGCTCTGCCCTTTTTTAAAATCTTAATTTATTCATTTACTTTAAGATTTTTCAGCTCTAGTTTTTTCTGTCACTTATTTGGTGCCAGTAGCCCATGTAACCTGGTGTTTATGAACAAGGGCATGGTCTCCTTCTTGGGTTCACATTTCAGGCTTACAAATTAGTGCCTGTGTGGATATTGCCTTAGCAGGTTACTTAACCTTTCTGGGCTCTGTTTACCTATAATATGAACCAAACAATATGAACCGCATTGAGTTACTGTATACTGGACTACATTGTACATCAGCTAACACTCCTCCTAGCACATGATAGATGCTTAATGAATTTTAAGTACTGTATGGTAACATGCTTGTTATTTTACTTTCTCTGTACGTTTGTTTTTTCTCCCCAATCAGGTTTCAGGCTTCTAGAGGAAAGACAGGGCAGCAGATGTTCAACAAACTCTTGTTATCTGTCTTTTGGTTTGAACCTTGCATTGCTAATTAACCGGTATAGAAAATATTTATTTGTTTTTTGCATGAGAAGTGAGACTTGTTATGTTTTCACTGATAATGTCACATGGCAGCTTTTCCATTTGCCACTATAAGAAGCCCAACTTGTTTGGCTTAATCCTCCTTGCCTTTTTTGCCTTCCTACACATGGAGGGTTCATCTCAGTATTTCCAAAATTGATATGTATCAGGAGGTAAAAGAATCAGAGCTTGCACATACACTTATTTTTTTAAAGAAAACAGAAGACATAAATGAAATCTCACTGTGCATCAACTTGTTGGGCTTCTTTAAATTTCTCGTTTTGGAAATTTTCCCATTCTTCTCCCTGCCTGTACTGCCTTCTGCTCACTGCTTCCTTTTTCATTCTTACCAGTCTTGTTTCCTAGCTGATTTCTTCCAGGATGGAATGGGATAGGACTTTCTGTGGGCATGTTTTCCTTGAGTTATGACCCTTGACTACTTCCGTTGTTTCACTTCTTTACCTGAGGTGTTCCACATTCCTGCTACTATATAAACTGTCCTACTCCTCAACCCCTCATTAGTTAGCCTTAGTCCTCCTTGCCTTTCTTGCCTTCCTACATGTGGAGGGTTCATCTCAGTATTTCCAAAATGGATATGTATTAGGAGGTAAAAGAACCAGAGCTTGCATGTGCACTTATTTTTTAAGAAAACTGAAGACATAAATGAAATCTCACTGTGCATATTATAGATGATTATTTGTCTCACGCACAATGTGAGGTGAACTGGAATGAAAGAGCAGGAGCTCTCCGGCCTGAAGATGGGGTGGAGACCACACTCATTCACTTGGTTTCAACATCTTGCATATGCCACAGTTTATAGATACTCTATTAAGTAGATTTATAGATACATAAAATCAACAAGTGACTTCAAAGATTTCATACACATAGACCTCACATTAAGAATAATACTAATAGTGAAAACCACACAAATAAAATAAAAAGGGCAGATTTCACAGTTTTTAGCAATGTTTATCATTAGCCACATTAGAGCCCCAATATATTAATAATATATTTAATTTTATAATAACTGGTCAAATAAATGAGATGCTTTGAAATATAGTTCGATTTGCATACACTATCATTTTACATGATCCTTACCACATTTATATTTTCCATACTGTATCTGTTTGTTGTATATTTGTTACTTATATTTCTCAGATACAGCTGTCATTTATGTTAAGTATAGAAATACATTATATAAATTTAGGATCATTCCTTTAAATGACTTCATCATGTTAAACAGGTAATTTTTAAAAATTTGAATGTTTAACAATATTAATCACACTAATATTTTTAATATTTTATAATTAATATAAACACATAATATATTGCATATTGATTATTATAAATAATTTTAGTTAAAGCTAAATATTTTAGTGACATTAAAATTAACTATTTATAATAATATTTATTTTTAACTCATTCTTTTCCATTTCTGATTTTTGAATATTTTTATAATTTACAAAAGATATTACTATTACTAATACATGTATCAAATTTATAAAAATATTTAAAATTAAGCTTTTATGCTAAAAATTATGCTATTTGTGAGACACAGTCAAAAATATTAGTGACAACTATTATAACTTACCATTTTCTTAGAGCTAATCCTGACAGTGTTTAACACTCCAGGCACCTTGAAGGACTACTTCAGGTACAGTCAATACAGCAGTGCTTCTTAACATTGAATGAGCTTTCACATTGCTGGGGATCTTGATAAAAATAAAGATTCAGTAGGTCTGAGCAGAGCCTGGAGTCTGCATTTTAGTAAGATTCCAGGTGATGGTGATTCCGCTGGTCTCCAAGAGTGCACTTTGAACAGCTGGGCTGCAGAGCACATGAAGAAACCTTACAATGACTACTCCCCTCTCTGCCATCTTATTGATCAGGCAGCCTAAGGCAGCCACGGATCCAGGCTTTGCTGATAGTGAAACACCCTACAGCTCCAGGAATTTATTTCTTGATGGAATCTGAATGGGGGAAAGACATATTTACAGTTATGTTAATAAATTGCTTCCCATAAATTGTTAGTGGGTTTTCGTGTAGTTACCTTGGGATGACCTCACTGAAGGATTTAGAATCCTATAATGGAGCAGGAGAAAACAGTAATAAAAGAGCAGTGCTGAGCTGTGGGTAAGGTTTTCAGGTTGTTATCTGAAAAGACTGTTGTGGTGGGACAGTATGTAGCAACATTTTAAAGAATATTTTATCAATGGGAAGATGATTCATTTTTAAAAGGTCCAAACCAACTACATACAGTATTTGATATATTCAAATGTACCAGGATATATTGAATCAGTAGACATCATATTGTCTGATCAATGTGGGTAGGACTTCAGGTACTGTGCTGAATAAGAGTGGTGAAGTGGATATCTCTGTCATGTTCCTGCTCTTAAGGAAAACATTTTTAGTTTTTACCCAGTGAGTATGATGTTGGCTATAGGTTTTTCATGTGTGGCCTTTATTATGTTGAGGCATAAGCCCTTTATTCCCACTTTGCTGAGAGTTTTTATCATAACTGGGTGCTGGATTTTGGCAAATCCTTTTTCTGCATCTATTGATATGATCACATGATTTTTATCTTTCATTTTGTTTTTGTGATGTATCACACCTATTGATTTGCCAATATTGTACCAGTCTTGCATCCTCAGAATAAATCACACTTGTTTATGGTATATGATCCTTTTAATGTATTGCTGGATTTGATTTGCTAATAATTTGTTGAGGATATTAGCATTTATGTCCATCAGGGATATTGGCCTGCATTTTTCTTTCTTTGTAGTGTCTTTACCTGATTTTGGAATTAGGTTAATACTGGTCTTGTACAAACTACTTGGAAGTGTTCCTTCCTCTTGAAATTTTTTTTGGAATATTTTGAATAGGATAGGTGTTAGTTTTTCTTTGAATGGTAAAACTCGTGTATTAAACCATTGGTCCATAACTTTTGTTTTCCTTGAGTTGTTTTTTCTTTTGTTTATCTTCAACTCAGGCACTTAAAAAAAATCTTTATTGTTTAAGGTATTACATATGTCCCCTTTGTCCCCACTGACCTCTCCTGTCCCACATCTGCCCCCTAGCCCAGGCCTTCACCATGGGTGTGTTGTTGTTTTTTTCATTACAGCTTTATTTTCATTAGTTGTTTTCAGTCTATCCAGGTTTTCTGATTCCTCATGATTGAGTTTTGGAAGAGTGTATATTTCCAGGAATTTGTTCATTTTGCCCAGGTTGTCCAGTTTTTTGGCATATACTAGATGCTCATCATATTTCCTTACAATCTTTTGTAATTCTGTGGTGTCAGTTGTTACTTTGCCTCTTTCATTTCTGGTTTTATTTATTTGGGTTTTCTCTCTTTGTTTCTTGATGGTCCTGGTTAAAGCTTCATCAATCTTGTTTATTTTTTCAAGGAACCAGTTGTTGGTTTCACTGATCTTTTGTATTGTGTGTGTGTGTTTTAGTCTCTATGTCATTTATTTCAACTCTAATCTATATTACTTTCTTCCTTCTACTTACTCTGGATTTTTCTTGTTGTTCTCTTTCTAATTCTTTAAGTTGTAGGTTTAAATAGTTTATTATTAATTTTTCTTGTTTCTTGAGGTTGGCCTGTAGTGCTATGAACTTCCCTCTCAGGACTGCTTTCACTGTGTCCCAGATATTTTGGATTGTTGTGTGTTCATTTTCATTTGTTCGCAGAAACTTTATTTCTTCCTTATTGGTAATCCATTCATTGTTTAATAACATGCTATTTAACCTCCATATGTTTAAATGTTTTGAGTTTTTTTATTGTAGTTGATTTCTAGTTTCATGTCATTGTGATACGAGAAGATGATTGATATGATTTCAATCTTCTTGAATTAATTAAGGCTTATTTTGTGTCCTAACATATCTTTAAGAATGGTCAATGTGCAATTGAGAAGAATGTATATTCTGAAGTTTTGGGATGAAATGTTCTGTAAATATCAATTAGATCCAATTGATCTAGAGTGTTATTTAAGGTCACTGTTTCCATGTTGATTTTTTTTTTGTCTGGAAGATCTATCTAATGAGGTCAGTGGGGTGTTAAAGTCCTCTACTATGATTGTATTACTGTTGATCTCTCCCTTAATGTTCACCAAGAAATATTTTATCTATATCTATATCTATATCTATATCTATATCTATATCTATATCTATCATCTATATCTATATCTATATCTATATCTATCTATCTATATCTATATCTATCTATCTATCATCTATATATATTTAGGTGAAACTGCATTGGGTACATATATGTTAACAAGGGTTATATTTTCTTGTTGGATTGATTCCTTTACTATTATGTGACCTTCTTTGTATTTTTTATGACCTTTGTTTTGAAGTCCATTTTGTCAGATATGGGTATTGCTACCCCAGCTTTTTTTCCCATTTCTATTGCATGGAATATTGTTTCCATCCCTTCACTTTCTGTATGTGTGAATCTTTTCTAAGTGGGGTCTCTTTTAGACAGCATATAGATTTTCCTCCAAAAATGTATACACACAATACCAGATAATAGCTCAATTTTGAAAATGAAATGTATTTTAATAAACACTGTATTCATAATTATTCTAAGTGTGTATATATATATATATATTTTGGATACCCTATATATGGGTCATGTTTTCTTATTTATTCAGATATACTATGTCATTTGATTTGAACATTTAGTCCATTTCCATTTGAGGTTTTTATTACTATTTTTAATTATACTTTTATTTATTTCAGAGAGAAAAGTAGAAGAAAAAAGAGATAGAAACATCAATGATGAGAGAGAATAATTAATTGGCTGCCTCCTGCATGCCCCCTAATAGAGATCGAGCCCACAGCTCGGGCATGTGCCCTTGACTGGAATTGAACCCAGGACTCTTCACCACAGGCCAATGCTCTATCCACTGAGCAAAACCAGCTAGGGCTAAGGTTATTATTGATAGGTACTTATTTATTGCCATTTTTTTTCTTTATACCTTTGTTTCCCTCTCTCTCATTTTCTTCTAAAGCAGTCTCTTTGACGTTTCTTGCAATGCTAGCTAGTTTGTTGGTAATATACTCTGTTAGCCTTTTTTTTTTTCTCTGAAAATACTTTATTTTGCCTTCAATTTTAAATGATAGCCTTACTGGATAGTGTAGTTTTGATTCAGTCTCTTGCTTTTCATTACTTTTCATAATTCATGCCACTCACTTCTGGCTCAAAGTTTTCTACTGAGAAATCAGTTGACAGTCTAATTGGAGCTCTTTTGTATGTAACTTTCTGAATCTCTCTTTTGTTTCCTTTAAGATTTATTCTTTGTATTTAATGTTTGCCATTTTAATTATGATGTGTCTAGGTGTGGGTCTTTTTGGTTCATTTTGATTGGGACTCTGTGTTTCCTGAACTTGTGTGATATTTTTTCCCTTCACCAGGTTAGGGAAGTTTTCTGTCATTATTTCTTCAAACAGGTTGTCTATTCCTTGCTCACATTCTTCTTCATCTGGTACTCCTGTGATATGGATGTTGTTACAGTTTATATTGTCCCAAAGTTCCCTTAAACTATACTGCTTTTTAATTCTTTTTATTAGTTGCTGCTATGATTGGGTGTTTTTTTCTACCTAGTCTTCCAAATGACTGATTAGATCCCCTGCTTCATCCAATTTACTTTTCATTCCTTCCAGTGTATTCTTGAGATCAGATATGGCATTCTTCATTTCTGACTGGTTCTTGTTCATGGTTTCTGTTTCCTTTTTCTTGCAGTTGTAGTTCCCACTAAGTTCCTTGTAATTCTCAATAAGTTGTTTGTAATTTAAAGACAGAGCAAAATTCCCTGACATCATTTATACTTTCCAATTTTGATTTAACTTCTATCTATGGCTGATGAATTGTATAATGCAATATGTGTTTTCTAAGAAATATGCATATATTAAAAATTTCTTGAGCTATACCTTTAAATTGATATAAAAATCTTAAGACAACAGAATGCTCCAACAGAATGGAGGCTGTATATATTGAAATAATTAATTTTTAAAATATATTTTTATTAATTTCAGAGGAAGGGAAAAGGAAAGAGAGATAGAAACATCAATGATGAGAGAGAATTATTGATGAGCTGTCCCCCACAGGCTGCACACTGGGGAATGAGCCAGCAACTGGGCATGTGCCCTGACTGGGAATCAGACTGTGACCTCCTGGTTCATAGGTGGATGCTCAACCACTGAGCCACACCAGCTGCGCTGAAAGTATATATTTCTGATGGGCAACTCCCTCATGGAGAAAACCACTATGTCAAATTCATCAGTGACCAACTCAGGACCAGAACTTGGGGTGAAGCTATTTCCATTAAATTTAGGTTTTCTCATCTAGGGCTTATGCACTGCAGGGGATATAATTGTTTCTTCTACAAAGTTATGTAGGGTACATTAGATACTTGAATAGGGTAGTCATGGTGGTAGGAATGGATTCTATGCCTGGGCTCAAAATGATAGGATCCCCTTTAACAAGACTAATCCAACTACCACTGCTACTAAATATCCAATCTAAAAATCAAATAGTGATCAATAATGAGTTCCCTGATATAGCACTGTTACACAAGGAAGGCAATGAACCCTATAGTAGCAAATATATACTATACTTCTTCCTACCCTAAAAGGAGAGCAATTCATTTGAACAGGAAACAACCTTTTCATTTTTACTTTTGTATTTATTTCTATTGTGGTAAGAACACATAATGCTATCTATCCTCAACAAAATTTTAAGTGTGCTCTTCTGTGTTGTTAACTATAGGCACAATATTGTACCTTTGATCTCTAAAACTGATTCACTTGCCATAATTGAAATTTTTATCAATTGGACAGCAACTTACTTTCTCCCTCTCTCTCTAGCCCCTGGCTACTACCATTCTATTCTCCATTTCCATGAGTTTGACTATTTTAAAGTCCTCATTTAAGTGGTATCATGTAGTATATGTCTTTCTGTGTCCTTTTCTCTTGGCATGTTTTCAAGATTTATCCATGTTGTTTCATATAGGATATTTTTTATTTCTTAATACTGAATAATATTTAATTGTATGTATATAACACATTTACTTTATTCTTTTATTTACTAATGGGCATTTTGGTTGTTTTCATCTCTTGGCCATTGTGAATAATGCTACAATGAACATGGTAGTGCAAGTATTATTTTGAGAATCTGATGTCAGTTTTTGAATATATAAAAAAGTAGGATTACTGAATCACAGGATAGTTCTATTTTTAATTTTTTGAGGAAGCACTATAGTGTTTTCAAGGCAGTTGCACCATTTTACATTTCCAAAAACAGTTTACAGGGTTCCAATTTCTCCACATCCTAGCCAGCACTTCTTACCTGTTTTTTTTTTTTTAAATAATAATCACCCTAACAGGTGTGAGATAATATCTTATTTTGGTTTTGATTTGCATTTCCCTGATGATTAGTGATGTTGAGCAACTTTTGATATACCTGTTGGCTATTTGTATGTGTTCTTTGGAGAAATGTGTATTTAAGTTTTTTGCCAATTTTTAAATTGGATAATTGTAGTTTTGCTGTTGAATTGTAGCAATTCCTTATATATTTTGTGTGTTAATCCCTTTTTAGATATATGGTTTGCCAACATTTATCTTATTCTACATGTTCCTTTAACTGTTGATTTTTTTCCTTTATCGTACAGAAGTTTTTTAGTTTGATGTAGTCCCTATTGTCTAAATTTGCTATTATTGTTTGTGCTTTTAGTGTTATTTCAAAAAAATTATTTCCAAACCCAATGTCATGAAGATTTTCCCTGTTTTTTTTTAGGAGTATTACAACTCCATATGTAAATCTTAAATTCATTTTGAGTTGCTTTTTGTTCATTTTTTTTGCATGTGGATATCTTCTTTTCCTAACACCATTTGTTGAAGAGATACTCTTCATTCTTGGTACTCTTGTTGAACATCAATTAAACATCTATATGTGGATATATTTCTGAGGTTCTCTATTCTGTTTCATTGGTCTACATGTTTGTTTTTATCCCAGTATCATACTATTTGAATCTCCATAATTTTGTAGTATATTCTGAAATCAGAAAGTGTGATGCTTTATTTTCTATATCTTGGCTATTGTAAATAAAGCTGCAATGAACATAGGGGTACATATATCTTTTCAAATTACTGTTTTGGATTCCTTTGGATATATATCCAGAAGTAGAATTACTGAATCATAAGGCAGTTCTATTTTTTAAATTTTTTGAGGAAACTCCATATAGTTTTTCATAGTGCCTGCGATCCAACCAACAGTGAATGATGATTTCTTTCTCTCCACGTCCTCACTAATATTTGTTGTGTGTTGATTTATTGATGGTAGCCATTCTGACAGTTTTGAGGTAATATCTCATTGTGGTTTTAAGTTTTACTTTGTATACTCAATTATTAGAATTGTTTCTGCTATGAATCCTTATTTGTATTGTGATGCATGTATATTAAAATAAATTGAGAGCTTCAAAAATATTATCTTAAATTATTCATAAGTTAGATAAAAGTTAATACTGTCTTGCAATTTTCATTTTATGAATATTATCTGATAACGTATTATTAATGTTATCTATGATAATAAAAAACTCAACCTGCTAATTTTTGAAATTCTAATTTTTAACCATTTATTTTGAGATAATTGTAGATTCATAAACAGGCATGTGAAAGAATCCAGGTAGAACTTTTATTTCCTTCACCTCCAATGGTAATATTTCATAGTTACTAATTCATTAACTTTTATATCAAGAAAACACTTACTGTAATTTTTATGGTAAACATTGTGCTTGTTAATTTCTAGTGTGTAAAATGACTTTAGACTTGTAAATAAAGTTAAGTAGCTTTATATGTTAGATATTTATAGGGACTTTTATATGTACTCAAAGGTTTCAGGAAGATCTCCTAAAAAAACAGTGGTCTTTAAGCCAATAGTGACCAAATATTTCAATAGTGCATGACTGTGAGTAAAAAAACATATAAAATGCCTATATATGCTGTAGTACCAATAGATAAATTATAAGCATAAGTAGAAAAGTTAAGAGAAAAAAAAGAGTAAATTAAAATAATATTTAGAAAATTTATTTTTAAAATATAACTAAATCACTTAAGTTTTACTAAAAATATTGTTTTGTGCCTTTGACTATTCTGTTATATTTGAGAGTCTTGTTTTATTCCTTTGAAATATAGTATCCTTAAATGTTTTAAGTTTACTTTTTTAAATATCTGCTTTAAAGGACTTTCAGAATTAGAAAAGGCAAGAAAACCCCAAAGAACATTAATTTTGTTGCGTTTAAAAGTGTGTGCACGTGAGCACTTAATTATCATGGGAAAACATTGAACATAGCTATATATATAAAACCCTAATACGCAAATAGACTGAACAGAGGAACAACTGAACAACCTAACAACTGGTCGCTATGACGTGCGCTGACCACCAGGGGGTGCACATGGACTAGGCGTCGGCAACAGGCAGCAGAGCGGGGAACATGGTGGGCGTCAGCCATGGCTGGATGGTGGAGCAGGTGAGCGGGGACGCCAGACCAAGGCGGGGCGCCGGTCACTGTCATCAGGGTGAGCCTCTGGTGGTTACTGAAAAGTCTTTGCTCCAGTGCATCACGGTCTGGCCCAGCACTCGCACTTGCTGCCGGTGCTGGCCCCACTTGCACCAGCCCCAATAGCTTGGTGCCGTCAGCAGGTGCAGGCAGCGGCTGCTGGGCCCGATTGCTCCTCAGGGCTTTTCCACCTCCCCCTGTTCCTGAGGGGCGATTGGGGCAGCAGCCACCACTTGCACCCACTACTGGTGCTGGCCCCAATCGCTCTGCGCTGTCAGTGGGTGTGAGCAGGGCTGGAGCTGTCAGCGCCTGGGAGCGGCAGCGGGATCAGGGCTGCCAGCAGACAGGGGACTGGGGGCTGTGGTGGGAGGAGCCGGATGAGGGGCATGGAGGATGGGCTGAGACCCGCCCCTGTGCCCACCATAGCCTCAGGAACCACAGCTCCTTTCAAGGTACACGAATTTGTGCACTGGGCCCCTACTTTAGTAATAAAGAGATGGCAGTTAAAGGAAAGGAGAAAATACCAAATTGGTGGAATAAAGTCCCAGAGCACATGGAAGGAAGTAGGATTCAGATGGTTGAGCCACTGATAAGAAGAGCATTTCTTTATCTAAAACAAAGGAAAGGAAATTATTATGGATCTAAATGCAGATATCCTGTGAATAGTTCACTGTAGACCAAGGTTCTCATTTCATAAGAGAGAAAATCAGATGCTGGCTTCTAAAGCAGAAAAAAAGGAATCTGCAAAAGCTACAGTTCATCTTGTTTTCTCTTCCTTCCTTCCTTCCTTCCTTCCTTCCTTCCTTCCTTCCTTCCTTCCTTCCTTCCTTCCTTTCTCCTTCTTCTTCTTCTTCTTCTTCTTCTTCTTCTTCTTCTTCTTCTTCTTCTTCTTCTTCTTCCTCCTCCTCCTCCTCCTCCTCCGCCTCCTCCTCCTCCTCCTCCTCCTCCTCCTCCTCCTCCTCCTCCTCCTCCTCCTCTTCTTCTTCTTCTTCTTCTTCTTCTTCTTCTTCTTCTTCTTCTTCTTCTTCTTCTTCTTCTTCTTCTTCTTCTTCTTCTTTTGCTATAGAAATTTAGAACATTTTAATAGGCCAGGTGTTTATGGCTTATTGTATTATAATTGTTTATTTCTTTTTGGCTCTCTTATGCACAATTATGTCCTAACTATTTCCCAATAACACTAGGATCTGAATGGGACTTGGAGTTTCACATGATAAAACAAAGATTTCACCTTTTTATTTATTTTCTTTTTTGTCTGCATCATATACACCTGTTTGCTGTATGTATCACAGGTTAGGTCCCCTGAAAACAGATGCTGTAAGTTGTTTGTTAGCACCCAGCCTCTGTGCAGGGAGGAGGGAGAAAGTATGAGTATGCTTAGAAAGGAGTTCAAGTGCTATGCAGGTCCGACAAAGCCTCATTCTACCTTGGAGGGGTTCTCTAAAGTAAGAAGCTCATCCCCACATCTTGCTTTGGTGACGTGGCCAGCCTTTATATGCCCACTCGGTCACTCCATGTAGGCTAGCCTGGGAAAAGCATAACTTCTGCCAAGGCTGTAGCAGAGGCAGAACCTGAAGGAGCTGCCTAGAGAACATCGTGGTTCTGTCTTTAGAGCATAAGAGAGCACGTCAATGGATCACAATCTGTTGGCCTGTAAGGACATTTTGTTTTCCAGTCATTTCTTTCTTTCTTTTTTAAATCCTGAACTGAGGATATGTTTATTGATTTTTAGAGAGGAGAAGGGAGAGAGAAAGAGAGAGAGAGAGAGAGAAGAGAGAGAGAGAGAGAGAGAGAGAGAGAGAGAGAGAGAGAGAGAATGTCAATTGATTGCCTCCCTAACACACATCGACCAAGGATTGAACTGGCAACCTAGGTATGTGCCCTGACCAGGAATTGAACCTGAAGCCTTTGTGTTTTTGGTTTATGTAAGGATGCTCTAACCAACTGGGCCACCTGGCCAGGGCAGTCATTTTTTTATATATATTGGCCTCTATCAACTGTATTTTCTGGCTGAATATTAATACAGTTTTATTTTACTATTCCATGCCCATAATATCCTCCCTTCCACCTCCTTCTACCCTTCAATGCCATAAACAAAATATACTAGTATACTACTACAAGACTCAAACTAGGGTATTTGATGCTTAACATTCAAGAAATGGATGTACTTTCATTATCTAGTGGTCATTTCATTATTAGTAATTCAAACAGAACTGGATAGAAATGTAAGACCAAGATAGCATCTAGACTTACAAAACAAGATACAATTAAAATGAAGTCAGGGCATGTGTGTTGAAAAAAGTTTCTCAGTTTGTTTGGAATGATTAATAAATCTCCATCATTTGAACAACTCAGTAGTGAGCCTTGAGGAAGAAATAAGTTCCAAATTTATAAGTTCCAAAGTTGCAGCGAGGCATGGAGATTGGGGTAGTTGATAAAACAGAGCAAACAGCATGAAGAAGGGACACAGATTAAGATGAGTTACTGTGTATAAAGTAATCCAACCTGTGCCCAAACAGATGTAAGCTTGATCAGGAAAACATCAGAAACCAGATTTGGATATAAATTGGATCAAGCTCTTGAGGTAAGGATTTGTAACTACATTCACTTGGGTAATCTCTACAACCTTGCACATATCTGAGGATCAATAAATATATCCTGTAATCAGTGCTTTGAAGGTAGAACAGGTAACTAAGTTCATGCAGAAGTGGAGAAAGAGCTGGTTGTACTTGTGTCACTGTTCCAGGTAGGAGGCAGAGCCCATCTGCTGTACCAGATGTCCAGTGGTTGACTGAACCACAAGCCTGTGGGAGGCAGAAGGCATCCCTTTCCAAGAAGGCTACCAAGAATGAGGTCAATGCAACTATGCCAGGGCTACTCCTAATCTCTGCCAATAGCCTCACAATCATATTGAGTTCCCTAATTTAATCAGAAAGCTCTACAAATGTGTGGAGAGGTGTCTGAGTTGCAGATTAAAATAAACAACCTTTGAATGTGACTGATAAAGGTGAATTCATATGGTGTCTGTTATGCAAACCTCTACTATTTGGGTTTGCAGTGCTTTCCTTTAAACAATAATTTCTATAACCGATTACACAATATTTCTGAATTGACCCTCATTTTCAATATAAGATTTAAATAATCTATGTATTTTGGATGATTCAAAACTTTTATTTAGCTGTAATAGACAGAAGAACTTGAAAATAATTTAATTAACTTTCAACTACAGATTTCTAGTTCCCTCAGTTATTTATAACAAGAGTATTGAAACACAATTATGCCTTAAATCTGCGCTATATTTATCCCATGTCAACATAGACTTGATGCCATAGCTTTCTGTAACCAAAGTTAAATATTTTGATTTAATAAAAAACACATGTTGAGGGAGATCCAAGATAGCAGTGGAGTAGGTGGAAGCTACACTCACATCCTCCCAGGACCAAACTGGAATTATAACTAACATATAGATCAATCAACCTGAATAACCAATTGAAGACCAGCTGGAGAGAAGTCTTAAAACCAAGGATTTAAAGAAGCCACTTCAAGATTGGTAGGAAGGGTGCAGATGTAAAAGGGCTGGTGCCACCCCTACAGACCACAGCTGAGGTTCTGGAGGAATATCTCAGTTGCAGGGGCATTCACCCAGGAAAGTGTGGGGTCTAAACCCCAAGCCAGGGAGAGGCACCCATCTAACATCTGACTAAGAAAAGCAGTGGGTTTTCTGTCTACCAGAGAGATGGGAGTCTGATAGAGAGACAGGCACCATCTTAAAGAGTCCTGGAGAGGGAGCTAAAGGGATAGTCATCAGGATCCCTATGCTGAGTCATTCTCCCATCTTTCTTGGGTGGAGCACATCCTTCCTGGTACATCAACCCGGGGAAAGCCATAGTACCACCTTCTGGAATCTCTCTTGCCCTAGCCTGTAAAGCTTACGCCCTGTAAGGAGTACAGCCGGACACTCTTTTATAGTGACTGAGCCTAACAGGCAGCTTGCAGGTGGAGGCAGGCAGAGACTAATCTCACTGAGGTGCCTTGGGACTTTTGCTGACCTGCCACCAGGCCCAGTGCTGGACAAAGCAGGCCATGGTGTGTAGTTTGGTTCTTCCTGTGTGCATCCAAGCCCAACAGAGTTAGCCACAAACTGTGGATGGCTTGTAGCTTCAAACAGCTTGCCAAGGGCAAACACAGACAGCGTCTGACATTGGCCTGAACCAGAACTTCTTTCAAGATGCCCAGAACCAACAGACCCAGTGGTCAGCATCAATCAACATCAGAGCAAGATCCAATAAGCTTTACAAACAGCATATCCAAAAGGAGATCTCTTCAAGCACCAAACCCTGCTGAGGCGAATTGTGCTTCATGTGGTTAAACACAGCAGCTTGCACACTGTGGTTGGGGTTGAGCCTCACGGTCAACCAGCAAAAGAGCTAAATGAAATAGAAGCAAACATTTTATTAGATAGAGAGTTTAAAGTAATGGTTATAGGAGATGCTTAACAATATGAAAAAGGACATAGAAACCATAACAAAAAAAGACCAATCAGAAATGAATAATATAATATCTGAAATGAAGAATATACTGGAAGGAATAAAAAGTAGGTTGGATTAAGCAGAGGATTGAATCAGCAATTTGGAAGACAAGGTAGGAAAAAAGATCCAATCAGAGCAACAACAACAAAAAGAATAAAAAGGAATGAAGAAGTTTAAGGGACGTTTCAGACAACATAAAGCATAACAACATCTACATCGTATGGGTTCCAGAAGAAGACTGAGAGCAAAGAATTGAGAAACTATTTGAGGTAATAATGACCAAAAACTTATCCTACATGGTGAAGAAAAAAGACATGCAAGCTAAGGATGTGCAGAGAGTTCTAAACAAGATGGACCCAAAGAGGTCCACACCAAAATACATAATAATTAAAATAACAAATGTTAAAGACACAGAGAGAATCTTCAAAGCTCCAAAAAAAGAGAGAAAATTAGTTACCTACAACGGAGCTCCCTTAACACTGCCATCTGATTTCCTCAAAAGAAACATTTTAGGCCAGAAGGGATTGGCATGAAATATTCAAAGTGATGAAATGAGAAAAACCTATAAACAAGACTACTTTACCTAGCAAGGCTATCATTTAAAATTGAAGGATAAATAAAGAGCTTCCCAGATAAGCAAAAGCTAAAGGAGTCTGTTGCCACCAAAACAATATTACAAGAAATGTTAAAGGGCCTGCGAAGAAGAAGAAGAAGGAGAAGGAGAAGGAGAAGGAGAAGGAGAAGGAGAAGGAGAAGGAGAAGGAGAAGGAGAAGGAGAAGGAGAAGGAGAAGGAGAAGGAGAAGGAGAAGGAGAAGGAGAAGGAGAAGAAGGAGAAGAAATAGAAGAAGAAGAAGGAGGAGGAGGAGGAGGAGGAGGAGGAGGAGGAGGAGGAGGAGGAGGAGGAGAAAGGGAGGAAGAGGAGGAAGAGGAAGAGGGGGAGAAGGAGGAGGAAGAGGATGAGGAGAGGAAAGAGAAACATAGTTAAAGAATCAAATGGCAATAAATACACATACCTATCAATAACCCATTTAAATAGAAATGACTTAACTGTTCCAATCAAAAGACATATAGCAGCTGAATGGATGATAAAACAAGAACCATGTATGTGCTGTCTACAAGAGACTAACCTCAGGATGAAAGATATGCACAAATTAAAAGTAAAGGCATGGAAAAAGATATTTCATAGAAGTGCAAAGAAAAAAAACTGGGGTAGAAATAATTATTTTTAACAAAATAGATTTTAAAATAAAGGCTATAGTAAGAGACAAAGAAGGACCCTACATAATAATAAAGTGAGCAATTCAACAAACAGATATAATGCTTGTAAACATTTATGGACCCAAAATAGGAATCCTAAATATATAAAGCAAATCTTAATGAACATAAAGGGAGAGACTGACAGAAATACAGTCCTAGTCTAGGATTTTAACATCCATTGCCATAAATGAATAGAAATTCCAGACAGAAAATTAACAAGAAAACAGCAGCTTTAAATGACACACTAGATCAGATGGATTTAATTGATATCGTCAGAACATTTCAATCAAAAGCAGCAGAAAATACATTCTTTCCAAATGCATATTCATATGACACATTTTCTAGGATAGACTACACTTTTCTCCTCTCAGATATTCTCTCTCTCTCTCTTCACAGTAACTCTAAGGACATGCATTATTGTTTTTTTGAACAGATGAGGAAATTGAGGCCCAAAGGGTTTCAGGGGTGGGCCGGAGAACACAGGTACAAGTAAGTGGCTGGAGTGAAGTTGAATTCAAAATCTTCCAGACTCTGAAGTGAATGATCAATCAGGTGTCTCTGCTGCTTTATTTTCTTTGAAATACTGAGTACTTTAGAGGAATGGAGGAAATTGAAGCAATATTTCTACCTAGTGATCTGGTGATGTATGCACGTGCTCTCCATTGTCAAGCTGGTCCACTCTACCTAACACCAGCAGCATATTAAAAATGGCCATCGATGAAGCCAGGGATCAAGTTGTCAGGTGCTGTCACCTAGTTAGCACACCATGGCATTTGGGGGAGAATTCATTGTAAGAGGAGCTGGGATAGGAAAAAGCAGTGACTGTGAAAGAAAATATCACAGGGCACATTTTAAAAGAACATAGAATGCTAGAAAATACTAGTTTTGTTTTATCTTTGTTAAACAGAGTCTATAAGTTATATTGAATCTAAGAGCAAAAGATTCTGGGCTCAGGAAAGATTATTAACTTATCTTGATGTCTCATAAAATAAAATGAAGCAATCCCTAAATCAAAGAGGAATGATGTATATATTCAAATATAAATACTACTCAGAAAGGATAGCTGTGTACTTCACTTTTTTTTTTTTTTTTTTTTTTAGGATTTAAACTAAGCTGATTTGAGTCAGTTTCATTATCTTTAAAATGGGTAAAATAGCTACAATCTTACTGGGAATTGGGGCAAATTCAATGAGATAATATAACAAAGAACTAAGCCCTGTGTTCAAGCCACTGGTACCATTTATTGGCATATACTATAAGTAGTATATGGCTTTTAAAGAATTTATTATAAATTATAGAATTTAAGTTTGGTCTTAGTTATCCTAATCTGAAATAGAGCTAATTCTAAATCACTCCCAGATTTCTGCCAATATAAATGCACAAAACTTTTGAATTTTTTTTGATGAATAACTATTTCTTCCCTAGTCAGACTTCGTATTTACCTTCCTGGATTGTGCTGTGATAGGACTCCAGTTGTGGACAGAATGGCAGTAAGAACGTCTTGTGAATAAACATATATTTGCAAGACCCCAGGAGAGGTTATTTCAGGGCCTTCGAGCAAGGGAAGGCGGGTCTCCTGAGAAATGAGAGCAGGCTACTTCCATTGGCAAGGGAGCCTCAGGGGGACTGGAGCCTGAAAATTCTGAGCTTTTCCTGCATCCATCCAAGTGAAACCTTTTCAATTACCAGGACCCCACTCTCTTCCAAAAAATGCCTGGGTCTTTACAAGAGAGAATTGATGAGGCTGCAAATTCAACTTCTGTTATAATTTTACAACCCACTCAATTAAAGTTGGTGTCTGATTTAATTAAGACTGGGCCTGTGGCTACAAGGAGAAAGGGTTTATTTCAGGACTGTCATAGAATTTCTGACTCTGATTTGAGCTGAGAGTTGAAAGAGCTGAGCCTATTGTTTTTTCCTTTCTTTAAGGGCTCTGGTATGCTCTTCAGGGTCACCTAGAATGAAGCAGTCACGCAGTCCCCCAAGGAACTTGCTTCATCACCATAAAGCACAGGTGATAATGTGATTAATCATGATGCCACTACATAATGTAGATTAGTTGCATCCCATTTTCCATTTGTAAGTAGCTCAGTACTGTGCTCCTGACCAAAGACATGACCAAACTGATGTCAACTCACCATCGTTGAGAGTCTCCTTTTTGGTTTGCCACTCCTGGTACCAATGTCTTAATCAGCCAGTGAGGTTTCTGTGTGAGTGAGTGAGTGTGTGTGTGTGTGTGTGTGTGTGTGTGTGTGTGTGTGTATTGCATCAAGTAAAATATCATCTACTCTACTTATAAGGTAATTAATGACTGAACCTTTCCATAGCTACCTGACTTCTACCTGTTCCTCTCTTACCACTGCTGTCCTTCCAATACAGTAGAAGTAAGTATAAGTCATTTTCTGACTGTGGTTGTTATTTTGTTTTTGGTTTCAGATTTCTGATGTATGGAATATCATTCTTCTACTAAACTTATTAAGATATTACTTACTTTTCAGGGCCCAGCCTAATTTTTTGGGATTCCCTGATTATACATAGCAGAATATAATAATAACATTAAAATTGTATTTGTTTTCACTGTTACCTTTACCTCAACTCAAGTTTTCTCTGGTTTATTAATATCTACCTGCTAGAGAAAAATAACAGGTAACACCACCTTTCTCAGTTCTCTCTAGAAGTCTAAACTGATTCAGGGTGACAGTAGGGTGAGCTGAGTGAGCCAGACAAGCCACGTAGTAGGACTCTGAGGAGGAGGATGCATGGAGGACCTACAAAAGCAAAGCCATTGGTCACCAGAGCTCCCAGTTTTGTGTAATATCCTGGGCTTGTAGATTAAACCAAGCTTTGATAAATAACAAGTGAGAAAGGAAAAAAAACACACAGTATAAGACAACACATTTCTGATGTATTCTTTCCATTAGTATTTGAGACATAATTGAAAAGAATAAGTGGTCATTTAAAAAGATTCAGCTATCAGGCAAATTTCGTTCCATATACTGGGACATTTGAATACTATTTATATACCATTTATGCTTTTAAAAATACTTTATCATTTATAGGTAGTCATAATATGAGTAAAAAGTTTGTATGTAATAATTAGTTGTATTTTCAAGAACATAATGCAATAAATAGATTTCTTAGGCCCTCATTTGTGATGCTTCTCCAATATTTTGTTTAAGAAGGTGGGAGGACATATAACTTTCCATGTATTTAGTGTCAATCTACTTTCTAATTATTCTGATGAAAGAAATTTTATTTGATTATTATAATGATCACTTTGATTCTGGAAATGACATTTTGTTTTTTATTTGGCAAATAAAATATTCTATGAATTTATGATGAGAAACATATGGAAGGTCATCAAAAGTTTATTACCCCATGGCCACATCTAATGCAAAATACAAGTGCTAAAAAGTTATCTACAGAGCTTTACTTAACAAACAGGAATAAACTGACAGACATGTAGACACACAAAAGGAATATATTTTTATTGGCTGCATTTTGAATAATGACAAAGTGATGCTACAATTTATATATAGTCTTCATCTATCAGTTAGATTGCTTTATGCTTCTGGGTATTAATAAGCAAGTCTTTTACCTTCACCATTACCAAACTTTAAAACAGATCACTTTGTATTTCATTTTGCTATTATTCTTAAATGAATTTAATTTTTACATGTAAAATCATTACTTTTTATTATTTGTCAGACTTTACCCTAAAATAGTATTTGCAATCACTAAAGCACACATACAAAAAATTAATTATTTAGTTACATATAAGGGATTTTTTTTACTTGACCAATTCTATATAATACAATGAAGATATTAATTTTCAATAAAACAAACAAACAGATATATTGTTATCAGGCAAATACATTCTAAACTAAAAATATCAAGTTTTAAGAGATAACACTTTGCAGCCCTAACCGGTTTGGCTCAGTGGATAGAGTGTTGGACTGTGGACTGATGAGTCCCAGGTTCAATTCCCGTTAAGGGCATATACCTCGGTTGCAGGCTTGATCCCAGTCCTGGTCAGGGCATATGCTAAGGCAACCAATTGATGTCTCTCTGTGTCTCTCTCCCTTCCACTCTCTCTAAAAATCAATGGAAAATATCCTCAGGTGAGGATTAACAAAAAAAAAAAAAAAAAAGAGATAACACTTTCCATAAATTAATATAGTAAAATAGGATATAAATAGAAAACAAACAAAACCTCTCGACATAGTTTAATATTTTTGTTTCATTTTTACCATTTCCAGAAATCAAAATTTCTTTTGAATACCCAATTGTCTGTATTCATATTCCTTCTGCTCAAAGGACTTGCTTTAAACATTTCTTATACTGTGTCTGCACTCTCAATGAATTTTCTCAGCTAATGTTAGAAAAAGTCTTTGTCACTTTAATTTTTTAAAGATATTTTCACTGGTTAGAGAATTCTGGGTTAACCCTTTGTTTTATATTGAGTACTTTAAATAAGTTATTTCATTGATCTCTGATTTGCATAGTTCCTGAGGGGAAGTCTGTTATAATTTTTATATTGTTCTTTTGTATGTTTTGTGTCTTCCTTTCCTCAATCCTGCCTTCAAGATTTTATCTGTTTGAGGTTTCAGCAATTGGAAATACCATGTGTCTCTTGTGTATGTATTTAGTACTTTTTATGCTTGAGATCTGTAGGCTTCTTGAATCTATGGTTTGACATCTTTCACTATTTTTGGAAAATTTGAGCCATTAATTTTTTATTTTTTAAATTTTGTTCTGCCCTGCTCTCTTTCTTTTGTCCTTCTGGGGTTCCAATTAAATGTATATTAGGCTGCATGATGTGTCCTACAGCTCTTGGATACTTTATTTTTTCACTCTCCTTTTCCCTTTGTGTTTCTATTCACTACTTCAATTTAATTAATTCCTTAGCTGTGTCCATTTGACTCTTTCTTAGGGATTCCATCTCCTTGCTGAAATTTCCTGTATGTTTATGCATTTGTCTATTATTTCCTTTAGATATATTTAAGACAGAAACTATAGTTTGTTTAAAATCCAAGACTGATAGTTCTAACACCTGAATCATCTACTTTTCTGGCTCTGTTGATATCTTTGTTCTTTCACAAAGTTGGATACTTTTCATACTTATTTATCTGTTCCATAACTTTTTATTGATTTTTTAGTCATTGGGTATAGAATAGTTGACACTGAGGTAAATAGTATCTGTTCTTCAAAATGAGCATAACTTGCTCATTGTGGGTGGTTGAGTCATGCTATTTGGCAGTAGAGGTGAGTTTACATTTTGCTTTTGCTTTAGGTACTTTCAGTGTACCACAGTCTTCAAGTTCTTCCAGAAGTGGTCTATCCTTGCTTTGTCCTTATTGGTACAGAAGCTAAGGGTCAGGAGAAGTTTTCTATGTGTTAATGTTTCTTTCCAGGCTCTCAGACTTCCTGCACCAAAGAAAAAGTCCCTCCACCCTCTTGCCTTTCCTTGAGGGTATAATGCTGCTGCTTCTCACGGGATGCTTGCTGAGGCTGGTGGTAAGGGGTGGGGATGGTCAGTATTTGTTTGCCAGGTCCATTCTTGTATTAGACAGGCCTTGGGATTAGAATATGGAGTGAGTCTTCCTCAACTTTCCAACCCTTCTTTCCTATTGCAGCCAAAGTCTGCTTTGTATCAGTGGTGGGTCTTGTGTCACACAGAGCTTTCTGCTCCTTCCCTCAGCAGTAGACGTATATTTACACTGGAATAGGCTCCTAGCCTGCTTCTCTCCCAAAGTAGGCTTTCTTCTTTAACCATTACACCAGTAGTAATGGACCTGTCTTTATACCCTAAAAAGGACAGTGTTTCCTGCCCGTCCCTCAGGAGCTTAAAATGTGCATTCCATCGGAGACGATGCAGATAATAATGGGATGTGCTGTGCCTTTCCTACAGTGGCAGCTCATTCTTTCTTGCATCCCCGCATAACCACAGAAGCTTTTTCTGATCAGTCACTCTGCCTTCAATCATTCTTGAGGATAATGAGTAGGGGTCAGTAGGAAACATCTTGCAAGTGAATTGTAAATTGTCTTTTGTCTGGGTCTCTCAGAGGTTCTAATCTGCCATATAGCTCACACTTGTCCTTTATTAATTAATCAAAATTTCAGCTCTTTTTTTTCTCACCTTTCTTACCCACTTGTATAGCATCTAGTCCAGGGGTGGGCAAACTTTTTGACTCGAGGGCCACAATGGGTTCTTAAACTGAACCGGAGGGCTGGAACAAAAGCATGGATGGAGTGTTTGTGTGAACTAATATAAATTCAAAGTAAAGGAGCGGAGGGGCAAGCAAGAGAACCCTCCGCTCTTTCGGCTCTGCGGGCCGGATAGAACAGCTGAACAGGCCATATCCGGCCCGCGGGCCATAGTTTGCCCACGGCTGAGTCTCTCTTCATCCATGTCCTACCTTAGATATATGTTCCTAGAGGAGTTTGTTTCTCCTTGAATTTCAGGGTACTACATTGCCTAGTGACCCCAGCTTTTTGCTGTGTTCATGGAAAATTATCCAGTTATCCAGTTTTTTTCTCATTATAGCTTATCCAACTGTTGCTCTTTCCAGATTTATATAACCCAGGTGGAAGCTGAACTTTCAATACATTAAATTTTAAGAGTATTGACCTTGCCACTTGTTCAGATCACTCAAGATTGTTATAATCAAATTATATACTGGAATCAAGAGATAAGCCTAGCCCTGGCTGGTGTGACTCAGTTGGCTGGAGTGTCATCCAGTACATTGAAAGGCTGTTGATTTGATTCTTGATCAAGGCACATACATAGCTGTGTAGGTTTGATCCCTGGTGGGGGTATGTATGAGAGGCAAACAATTTCTCATACATTGATGTTTCTCTCTCTTAAAAAAAAATTAGTAAACTATATCCTCTGGTAAGGATTAAAAAAAAAAAAAAAGAAGAAGATAACCCTAGCTTTGCCATATAACCTAAACATGTCTTATAAAATTAACATTTCCTTTCATGATTGGAATATAGTTTTTCTCTATCTAGATCTCATGAAAACATCCTATCTAATAAAAGAGTAATATGCAAATTAACCATCACTCCACTACACCCACAAGCCACGCCCACCAGCCAATCAGGAGCAAATATGCAAATAAACCCAACCAAGATGGCTACGGCCACAGAGAGCAGGAGGGAGGCTTGGATTTCCCTGACAATGGAGGAAGCCAAGCTTTCCACCTGCCCTTGCCGGCCTAGGCCTCCACTCAAGGCTACAAAGTTTCAATGATAGAAAATACATAAACCCAAACAGAAATAGTGGCAGCCTCCGAGCTGGAAAGAGCAGGAGGCTAGGGTTGCCCCCGGCGATGGAGGAAGCCAAGCTTTCCGCACACCCTGGACGGCCCAGGCCTCCACTTAAGGCTATAAAGTTTCAATTATAGAAGATACATAAATCCAAAAAAAATGGCTGCCGCCTCGGAGCAAGCAGAAGGCTTGGCTCCACTCCAGGCTACAAAGTTTCAATTGTAGAAGATAAATAAACCCCAGATACCAGGGCCTCCACTTGGGTCACCAGGGGGCATGGCCGGCCTGCAAACCACCACAGGCCCCTCACCCAGGCCACCTCACTCCCCAAGGGAACCCCCACCCTGATCCAGGACACCCTTCAGGGCAAACCAGCTGGCCCCCACCCGTGCACCAGGCCTCTATCCTATCTAATAAAAGAGTAATATGCAGATTGACCATCACTCCAACACACAAGATGGCTGCTCCCATGTGGTCAAAGATCCTGCCCCCATGTGGTCACAAGATGGCCACCACAAGATGGCCAGCAAGGGAGGGCAGTTGGGAGGGACCAGGCCTGCAAGGGAGGGCAGTTAGGGGTGACCAAGCTGGCAGAGGAGGGAAGTTGGGGGTGACCAGGCCTGCAGGGGAGAGCAGTTAGGGGTGACCAGGCCTGCAGGGGAGGGCAGTTAGGAGCAAACAGGCTGGCAGGGGAGCAGTTAGGCATCAATCAGGCTGGCAGGGGAGTGGTTAGGTGGTGATCAGGCTGGCAGGCAGAAGCGGTTAGGGGCAATCAGGAAGGCAGGCAGGTGAGCATTTGGGATCCAGCAGTCCTGGATTGTGAGAGGGATGTCCGACTGCCTGTTTAGGCCCGATCCTACCTCAAGGGATCCCAGATTGGAGAGGGTGCAGGCTGGGCTGAGGGACACCCTCCCTCCCCCGTGCACAAATTTCGTGCACCGGGCCTCTAGTGTCATAATAAAATTACATTGTATTTTATTTTTTAAATTCCCTTTTCCCCCTCAGTCCTTCTATAGCTTCTAAAATTTTGTGCTGAATTTACATATATCTATTAAAGTTGATACCAAGATATTCTGAACATGGAGGAAGCAGACAATTTTTCTTATTTTTCTCCTATCTTTTTCTGCTCCTCAAGTTATATCCCTTCAAAGCAGGCAATGGAGTATAGGTTGAGACAGAACTAAGGCAATGCCAGGGGAAATTAATTTCCTGGTAACTTCATTCCTCCATGCCAAGGAGGCTTCTTCCCAGTCACTCACAGCCAGAATACTCAAAGGCATGCAGATAAACATTCATATGATATTTTGCCTCTCCAAGGAGTTCCTTTCAAGCAGGCTCAGATCTCCATGAGTGTTCTAGAAACTTTGACTTTCTATCAATTCTGAGACTTCATTGTCTTCTAAGTATATGGATGAAGTCATCGTCAGTGCATGTACAACACATTTTTATCTTGGCATATCAGACATAATATTACCCAGGACCTTCACAACCTACCCTGTTAGTCAGATTTGTCCTTTATCATAAAACAGGCAAGATGTTATTGATTATCTCTGCCTATAAAGAACATCTAGACTTCTTGGACACACAGCCATGATTGCTTTACAGAATTGGCATTGAGAAAGAAGAGCAGCTTTTTTATTTGTGCGTGACGAGTGGACCTTGTCTATTAGACATTTCCTAATAGATAGGTTTGCATAGTAGGTCTCAGGCAGAAAAAAGTCCTCAATACTCCTAATGGCTGTATTTTAATTGCCACTTCATCTCAGTCCAGTGACTTCATAATTTATTCGTTTGTAAGTTAGAATATTTCATTTCCAAAAGGAATAAATTGAATCCATTCCAAAATTATCTTATTTTAGAAATACATGAATTCATTCCTGTGTCACTTATAAAGATTAATGCTTATCCACAATCTGATGATCAGTATTTCTATCATTTTCTCTAAGTCTATCCCTAGGGACAAATCACAAGTAAATATATGTTAAAATTATCTTTCACACACAGAAACAACTCTTCTGAAAATAGCATTTTGAATTCTTTTAATGTTTTTTGTAAGTAACTTTTCTAAATTTTAGTAAGGGAAAACATGAAAAGGAACCTTAGTGTGTTTAAATTAGAAACAAAAACCACATTTTATTTCATATCACACTTAACATAAATAGAATATGTGCTGTAGATGTTTAACTGATGTTCGAGAAGCTTATATTTATACCTATATGATAAGAAAAATGATTAAAGAGGAGACAACACACGTTGTATGTTACAATGAGAAGACTTCTCATCTCAGGTGACTAGTTTACATAAAGGAAGATTTTGGGCTGAATGAAGTAGAAGCAAGCAATCAGTATCAATCAGCTATGATTTATAGCCTTAGGAACTGTCAGATTTGTTTAGGGTGTAGGCTGAAAATTCTTTTTTTTTCCTGTAGAGGTTTCATAAACACATTATACTTGTATTTTAATGAGATAATATTTGCATAACTGACAAGGTTCAAAATTCTGAGATTCTATTCCTCCTAGGTTACTGATCAATAACGTAACAGATTAGAATGTAATATTTTGTCATTCTCTTTTTTTGGAATCATAAGAATTAATTAATGATACAAAATAAATTTCTCTGAAGATGCTATAAGGAAGTTACAAGACATAAATTATTTAAGTCTCTATATATGTTTTCTCTTAATAGTTCATTATTATAAAAATTTTTATAATTTTGATCAATATAAATATGCATAATGATAATTGAGGATGATTCAGAAATATCAACTATTTTTAGTTAATATCTTTTTTTTCTATTCTGTAAAATACTTTACATTTATTCAGAAGTCCATATCTCTAAAAAATTAACTAAGAGAAGGATGATTTATCATTAACATGGCAATAGTTTCTACCTGCTTCGAAGTATGGCACTTCTTCTATTTGAAATTGAAAAGAAGAAGTAGAAAGTTAATGGGGGTAAAAATAGATAAGATAAAGAAAGAAGGAAAGAGGGATGTTAAAAAGAGGAAGAGAGGGAGAGGGAGGGAGAGACAGAAGAAGAGGGAGAGGGAGAGAGAGAGGGAGAGCGAGGGAGAGAGAGAGAGAGAGAGAGAGAGAGAGAGAGAGAGAGAGAGAGAGAGAGAGAGGAAACCTCAAGGGCACTAGTTCTGGTTATTTGAAGGGGGAAGAAGGACTAGAGAGAGAGGTGTAGGGGAGAAAGGGAGAGTGAGAGCAAGAGAGGGTGAGAAGGAGAATTTTAAGTAGATAATGAGTAAAATTATCCATTTTGCCTCCATCCACCTAACCCCTTCCAAATCCCAGGCCTTCCCCAGGCTATTGTCTGTGTCCATGGGTTATGCATATATGCATATATGTTTTTTGGTTAATCCCCTGCTAACACTCCTAACCCCTGAGGTCTGGTATTCTGGTCCATGCATCCATATCTCAGTTTATATTGTTCTTTAGAGTTCACTTATAAGCGAGATCATGTAATGTTTCTCTTTCTCTAACTAGCTTATTTTACTTAGCATAATAGTCTCCAGGTCCATCCATGCTGTCTCAAAGGGTAAGGGGTCCTTTTTTTATAACTGCGTAGTATTCCACTGTGTAAATGTACCATAGCTTTTTTATCCATTTATCTACTGATGGGTACTTGAGCTATTTCCAGATTTTGGCTGTTGTAAATAACACTGCTATGAACATAGGGGGCATATATTATTTCTAATTGGTGTTTTTGGATTCTTAGGATATATATTTCCAGAAGTGGAATTTCTGGGTCAAATAGCAGATCCATTTTTAATTTTTTGAGGATCCTCCATACTATCTTTGAAAGTGTCTATACAAGTCTGCATTCCCACAGCAGTGCACTAGGGTTCCCTTTTCTCCACATCCTCACCAGCACTTGTTTATTGATTTATTGATGGTAGCCATTCGGACAGGTCTAAAGTGATAGCTCATTGTAGTTTTAATTTGCATCTCTCTGATGACTAGTGACTTTGAGCACTTTTTCATGTGTCTATTGGTCACCTGTATGTCCTCCTTGGAGAAGTGTCTATTCAGGTTCTTTGGCCATTTTTCAGTTGGGTTGTTTTTCTTCCTCCTGTTGAGTTGTTTGAGTTCTTTGTATATTTTGGAAATTAAACCCTTAGCAGATTTATCACTGGTGAATGTGTTTTCCCACACAGCAGGTCCCCTCTTCATTGGCTGATGGTTTCTTTTGCTGTACAGAAGCTTTTTAGTTTGATGTAGTCCCATTTATTAATTTCTTCCTTTGTTTCTCTTGCCCTAGGTAATGTATCAGTGAAAATACTGCTACATGACATATCTGCAATTTTACTGCCTATTTTTTCTTCTAGGATTTTTATGTTTTCATAACTTGCATTTAAGTCTTTTATCCATTTTGAGTTTATTCTTTTGTGTGGTCTAAGTTGGTGGTCTATTTTCATTTATTTTCATGTACCTGTCCAGTTTTCTCAATACCATTTATTGAAGAGACTGTCTTTACTCCCTTATATACTCTTACCTCCTTTGTCAAATATTAATTAGCCATATTGACATAGGTCAATTTCTGGGTTCTCTGTTCTGTTCCATTGCTCTATATGCCTCTTCTTGTGCTAGTAGCAGTACCAGGTTGTTTTGATTACAATGGCTTTGTAGTATAATTTGATATTGTGATTCCTCTAACTTTGTTCTTCTTTCTCAGGATTGCTGTGGCTATTTGGGCTCTTTTTTGGTTCCATATAAGTTTTTGGAATATTTGTTCTAGATCTGTGAAATATGCCCTTGGTGTTTTAATAAGTATTATGTTGAATCTTAATCACTCCAAATCTGCTTCTGAAAGGGCTTTAGGTGGAATTGGGAGTACAACCTCTGGGTCTTCCTTGAGCAGGAGGTTGGTGTTCAGATTTCATGGAAAGTGGTGGGTGTGTTTCCCCATCTAGAGCTATTACTCTGAGAGTGTCCTAGAATGTTTCCCTGCCCTCAGCTGGACGGAGATACTTGTATGCAGCCTATCAGCTCTCCCATGAAGGGGAAGCACCAGTCAGGTTCCTGGGACAGTGAGATGGGTGGCCCCACCCCCAAGCCAGTCACTGACACTCTCTGAGACTATACAAACCCATGGGCTTGGTCTCTTCTGCTAGCTCCTCTGCAAAGGTCAAGATGCAGGGTGTGGCCGGCAGGGCTCCTGAGGGCAACTGTATCACCCAGGGCGGGATTTTTCCCTTGTCCTGAGCTATGGCTTCTGGGAGGGGCCAGCGCCTTTTAGGAAAAATGGCTTTTCAGTTTGGGTGAGTGGGTACAATTGAATACTGGTCTCTCAGATGCCGCTTTTCCCTGTCTCCTCCCAATGCTTCCCACCCCGTCTGTCCTCAGGCTCCTCCAGTCTGTACCACCCACACTCCACCAAAGCCTCAGGTGAGTAGCTGCAAAGGAAAATTCTGTACTCTTGAGGTTTTTTTTAAACAACAAAAAACAAACACAAAAAATGAGGCTTTATCTTCAACCAGTTCTAGTCTCTCTGGTGGCCAGAAGCCCTTCCTCCTTTCACAGCTGGATGTTACATGAGCCACTGTTCTCAGCTCTGGTTCTCCGGGCTGGGGAGCCGAGCCTGGGGTCCTGGCCTCCATCTTCTCAGGGCACTGCCCCCCACCCCTCACCCCAACCGAGAGATCTCTGTCCCTCCTTACTCTCAGCCTGATGCCCATGGAAACTAGGCCAGCTCCTCTTATGACCTTGACCTTCCTACCAGTCTCCAGCTGTTTCCTGTCATTCCTTGTTGTAAGTCTCCTCCTCAGCTGGACCTCAGTTGGTAATTCCAGGTGAATGTTCCTCAATTTAGTTTTATTTCAAGTCTGGCTCTGGGAGGAAGTGCAAGAAAGGTCTGCCTATTTGGCTACCATCTTCTCTCCTTCTTGCTTATTTTTATAACATGAATCCTCTGGCCTCTGTTCCTTTCCAGATTGAATACCAAAGATATAACTTGGAAAGAAGAAACACAAAGCATTACATTTTTAAATATAATATGATAATTTTAATTGTAAAAAATAACCAACCAAACAAAAATGACTCATGTATTTCAAAGACAAAAGTTAAGTTTATTGGAGTTAATGAAAAAAATTCTTGTGAATAAAATTTTTCATTAAATAATGTAAAATGAAAATCTGCCTGTGTGCCTAACATTTTGCTATTTATATTGCTTCTGCAATTGGAAATATTGAGCAAACATTGCTGACATTGCAACATTCAGCCATGCATGACATTCATGACATTCATTATATAGTACCCCAACTTGGTCTCCCTTGCTTCAATAATGAAGTTTGCTATGGTCAGTGGAAACAGCTTGATAGATTTACAGAAGAAATAGCTATGTTCAAAACAAGTTATACACACAGCCTGGAAAGGTTATTGGAAAATTGGTCTGGACCAAATATGAGTATACCAGTTTAAACTACTAGGAAACAAACACCATGTCCTTCAGAGAAAGTGATTGCGATGAGGAATTGATGAAAGTGTTTGTTCCCAACCAAAAGAAGAAGATAAGGAAGAAGGTGAATGAAAAGGATCAGGAGGGACAAAGGTAACAATAATAACGAAATTGAATTTACCATTGCTAGCCTGACAAGAAATTATAGAGTGAATAAGATGGTTATGCAGTGTAAATCTGTGTTAATCACAGTGTAAGAATCGCCTCCTCCACAAAACATGCCCTGCTTTCCCAGTTTACAGTATCTTTCCTCTTCTGTAATCCTCTAAAGTAGTGATTCTCAAAGTGCAGTCTGAGATTAACAGCATTGGCATCTTCTGGAAAATTCTTATAAATGAAAATTCAAAGGCTCCACCTTAAATTTATTTAGACACCCCGGGGTGCCCCCCCCCCCTTGTCATTTGTGTTCTAACAAACCTCTGAGTGATTCTGATGCATGCTCAAGTCAAAGGACCCCAGCTGTAGGACAATGCACCTCTACAAAAAAAATGAAGCTTGTAATTGTTGTTTATTCTTTTTTCTTTTTGTAAGAAAAAAGCATAGCTCACTATCCAAACTCTTATTTTTAGAACAAAATCTACAACATTGTTCTTCAAAAATGAGATTCTTAGTAAGACAAGATTTTTCACTGTCAGAAACCATACTGAAAACTCCGTGCTAGTAATATGTCAATCAATCTGGGAATCTAAGTGTTTAGAGTAGTATAATTTGTTTTGTTAAAGGCCTCATTAAGATGCATTTGTACAGAAAGTTTTTTGGTTTTTTTTTGTAAAAGCAAATGAAATCCAAAGATTAAGCAATTCACTAAAATTAGGAGCATTTACCTTGTTGCACTAAAGAAATCATCTCTTTTTACTATGAAGAATCATGATCAGAAGGTGGAGAGTGTAGGTGTCTGAATATTAACAATTTGTAATTTCCACATGGAAGCCACAATGTTCTCTCCCATGAAATTTTAGTCCTCAAGGTAATTTTTCTGTGCCTTTTCAGATAAGCATAAGTAATTTACTTTTAAGTTCTTAGCACTTTTCACAATCTCACTAGATCCATTCTATCAATGCATCTGACTTACAACCAGCCTTTTTGTTTGTTCTCTATTTATGATTTTGAGAAATACACCATTTGGTCACATCCACAAATTTTATAAAGCATCATTTATTTTTATGGTGGAAAAAAACATGCTATTTATTAAGGTCACATGTTTCAATGTGATGAATTTGAGGTGCCCAAATTTGAGATCCTCTTATTCTAAAGTTTTCTTTAGAATAATAATAGTAAAATAAAACAGTATTGTATTAGCATAGGATAAGTTTAAATTTTCAAAATTATGTTCATATAAATACAAAGCCTTAATATTGCAAATAAATATTTTACTATTATCCAGAAATTTCTTTTCACTTACAGGATGTGCAGAAGGTAACTCTTTATCTCTTATAACACCGTCATTCAACCATCCTTATTTCAGAGACTCCATTTAAACTAGAAAACTCTTCACAAAGTACACTCATGCTCCTTATATTCACTAATGTGTATTTTATGCTTGTCTCACCCACACTCACAAAGACTGGGGCAGTCAAATCCAATAAAGCTCCTTCCTTCCACGGCTCATCCAAGTTTCTTTTGGTTTTATCTTGATGGCATCAGGATCATAGGCAATGAAGTTTTTATGTAATAACTGACTATATTGTCAAGTATTATTTCCATGGCAGTTTCATATTTTAATTTAGACAATTTTTTGTTGTTTCTCCATCCATAGTTTTTAATGATGATTCTGACTTGATGTCACCTTTTATTTTCTTTTTGGAGATTTTCATGTAGAATTTATCTTCATTCCTTCACTGGATGTATCAAGACTTTTAAAATCTTACCTACCAATCAATAATATCATATTCTAAAAGATCCCATGTTCCTTATTGATGTTCCTTCATAATTACATTTCAAAGAGATGGTCCCCAGGTTCTTGAGAAAGGCAGTCCTGGTTGTAAAGTTAGTAAGAGGTTTATTCAGATTGTTTTAAAGTTTTCATTTTTAAGTGATGAACTGAATCATTCTCACATGTTTAGTTTCTTTATAACATGATTAAATGATTGAGCAATACTCAAGAAATCATCATCCTAGGTAGTCCTTCAGAGTGTTATGCATTTAATGTTGTTGCAATGAAGACTGAAGTAAGCATTTTGCCACACTTATATACAACTTGTCTTTCCTGAATAGTAAATTAATGTTAAAATACTAATATTTTCTAGGCAACTTTCTTCAGTCTTGTATTAATCCCCTGTGATTTCAACTTCTTTCCTCTTTCTTTAACATAACAACACTTCCAAGTTTTTAAACCAGTGTTCTCAAACACAGTTGTGCATGTGCACGCGCGTGCGCGCGCGCGTGTGTGTGTGTGTGTGTGTGTGTGTGTGTGTGTGTGTGTGCGCTTTATAGCCAAGCTCTTTGAAATGGCAATTTCTCTCCCATTTTTACATTAGTCCACAATGATATGACTTAATCTGGCTTTTATCCCACTTCATTAAAACCATACTTGGTAAGGTTATCAATAACTCTTAAAATTCTGGATCAAATTATTTGATATTGCTGAGCACACATATCCTTCTGCCTAAAACACTTGGCATGAATTGGAACAATTTCTCCTACATTCTTAACTCTCCCCATTTAGTATCCTGATGTCCTCTTCCTCTCATCACCCTTTTAATACTTCTTCCAAATTTTCTTGTGTGACTGCGCGAGTTGGTAGAATATGTAATAAAATTACTTAAGTAAAATTATTCATGGAAGGTGTTTTAAGCTATTACAATATTAACTCATAATAGATAAGAGCTGAGGTTGCAAAAAAGTAATGCATAAGGATAATGATATAAAATATAATGAAAAGTTGTAATAGTTATTCATCAATATGAGAATGGATAAGTAAAAATAGGACATGCATTTAGAGGAGCAATATAAAGTAATTAATGAATTATTAATTGTGGGCATAGGTATATCTTGGATATATATGATTAAGTAGACATATTTGGTTATTCAAAGAGAACTACAATATGTTAAATTTATGTAAATTGAAAATACAAATATCCTTATGTATTTAAGCATATATAAATAAATAGAGGGTAGACAAACACCAAATTCATGATAATTGTTGCTACTAATGAGGAGGAGAATGATCATGTTATAAAAAGAAACTTCAGTGTTATTAATTACTAGAGGCCCAATGCATGAAGATTCGTGCAAGAATGGGCCTTCCTTCCCCACTGGCTGCCGGCACCACCTTTGCTCCAGCCAGAGCCGCCTTTCCATCACCTAGAGACCCGGAATGGCTGGGGTAGTGTGGAATGCCTGAGTCATTGCGTCTCGTCCCTGGCCACTCGGCGCCTGTGTATGCAAATTAGCCAGCCATCTTTGTTGGGTTAATTTGCATACTCACTCCTGATTGGCTGGTGGGCGTCACAAAGGTATGGTCAATTTGCATCTCTCTCTTTTATTAGTGTAGATGTGTTATTTCTTTGAGATAACAAAGATATTCAGCAAAGTGATAAATACATAAAATTTTGGTGTTGTACAGGTTAATGTTATATTAGTTACTGTATTCTAATAGTTTAAAACTTCTTCCACATTTAAAAAATAGTGGATGATTATAATTATATAAACTGGATGTATCTGTCTGTGAGGCACTGCAAAAAACATGAGTAGAGATTGAAGTGGGATGTCAAGGTAGGATACAACACTTCTTAGGATGGGATTGCATTGTGTTTGTTGTGTGACTGCTGGAAACACCCAGTAGGAAGGGATAGAGTGATGAGTAAGAGATGGGAAGCAATGACACAAATCTCAAGTGACCTGAACACACAGACCTGGAGAGGGCAGGAGGGAAGGGATAATATAGCACAGTAAGAACTCAGTTAATTTAGGTCCAATGAATGAGTAAATGGCCCATTAAATGCTCTTCAGAAATCCCTCTGGATGTCTCTTATTTAATTACTTTTTCAACTGTTTAAAAGAATAAAAACTTGAGACACTTTACTCTTGTTTAAGTTCATCATGTTCCCTTTCTTTTAAATAGAGAATGTTCCTTACTACTGGTAGAGACAATAAAGCCATAAAGTTCATTTTTAGCCACTAGTTTATGTATTTATTGAACATTTAAATTTCAGATGCTATTCTAGGCATTGGAGACAGAGCTGTAAAAATACAGACCCATAACTATCTATTATTAGGTGGTGATGCAAAGAAAATCATACATGGGTAAGATGATAGAGTGGGAAGCCTTGTTAGTTGTGGTGTTTAAGAAAATGCTCTTTAAAGGGTGACATGTCAACAGTTTTGAATAAAACGAGGGAGTGGAAGCCTTTTAGCTGGAGAATTTACTTGAGTAATTTCTTCTGGAAAGTATCATGAGTCCATTTCAGTTTTCACATGACTTTCCCATGTGAAGGGATGCGATTATTAGATCTCAGTTCTTTTTTTGTTACAATTTTAACATTGTTCCTCAGTCTTTTCTAGTTTTCTGCATTGCAAGAAGTAGAGCATCCTAATTCCAAGCATATTTTGTGCCTTTTGTTACCTCTTTTATCTTTTTCAAACCCTAAGATTGCTTTTTTTAAATCTTTTTAATTTAAACACACTGCTGAGGTTGTGTAGAATAAATATTTATCTCTTATACTGAAATTGCCCAATAGATTATGTCATATTAGTCTGAAGTTTTTCTTTAGTTCAGGTAAGTATTCTACTATAATTTATTTGATTATCTCTTTTCTATTTGTTTTTATATATTAAAGGAAGTTGCCATTTGATAACAATAAAATTACCCTTGACCCAAGACTCAATTTCTTCTTCTAAGATCCTCAGAAGCCAATATTAGTATCAATTATCTCTTTTCTCCTTTCTATAGCCTCTCTAGGTGCATTTTGTATTCATCATATACACATGCTTATGATTCACTGTTGGAAGCTACCCATTGTCTTCACTATCAGAAAAGTATAAACAAGGAACACAGAAGGGTCGTGAACCTTGAGCTCTGGCAAGGGCCAAAGCTATGCACCGATTGTTTAGTCAAGACAATGGTGGCTCAAGCAATTTCCTGACCAAATAGTCTCAAAGTAAATCTTTACTAATATTTACTGACCCTTAAGATTGTCTGTTACTGGAATTGCCTGGCTGACTAAGGGCAATATGTGTATCTAAAATTGAATAAAATGTTGGCAGGGCTTGGGCACAAGTGAAGTCTTTCCCCTTGTGTTGGACTCTCCGTCTGGCCCCCATTATTTCCAAATTATTATTTCTTGTCTTGTCTCGTCATTTGCCCACAGCCCTTCTCCAGATCCTGAACAGTGAACCACGCGGGATGTGCTTCACACAATTCACACCATCATAAAGGACCTTTTAAAGTGTTTTAGCATTTGCATACAATCATATTTCTTGATCCCATTCAATGTATCTCACTTTCATTTCTAAAATAGTTTTCTCAATAAGATTCTAGCTACCAAATGCAAGATGCCTTTAATAATTTTATTATTTGATACACCAAACATTTGAGAGCTTTTCTTGAAACTTCTTTGGTACCCCTTGTAAAGCCATTATCTTTTTTTTCTATTTTCAGAAATCAGTGGCAAATTTATCTTAATTTCCTATGCAGTTTCTCTTCCTTCACTTCACTCAAAGTTTGGTTTTCTCAGAGTATTATTTTTATTTTTTCTTCTCTTCACTTCAAATTTTCCCTGGGCACGTGTACTTAATCCCATGGTTTTAAGTATACAATGACTTCCAATTAATAGCTCATTTAGAATGACTTTGTTGAGTTCCAACACCTTGTTAAACTATCTTTGTGTACTATAGGTAACTGAAAATAACAGGTAAAAATGGCAATGACCCCCTACAATCTTTTCTTCTGAATCTGCTCACCTCTTTTATTCTAAGTCTTGATGATTAGTGCTTACCTTCTACTAGTTTTCTGAACAACCACCTGGCTCAATTCTAGATTTACCTGTTTCAATAGCCTCATATCTAAATAACATTATATTATGCTGATCTCTACTTAATTAATAGTGTTTAAAACCTTCACTCTTTCTTTTTAAAAAATAAGTTTTTATTGATTTGAGAGAGAGAGAGATGGAGGGAGAGGGGGAGGAAGGGAGAGATAGAAACACTGATCAGCTGCCTCCTGCACACTCTCTACTGGGGATCAAGCCCACAACCTAGGCATGTGCCCTGACCAGGAATTGAACCATTGATCTCTTGGTTCATGGGTCAATGTTCAACCATTGAGCAACACCAGCTGGGCAAAACTTTCCTCTCTTTCAAATTATGAATCTAATGTCCTAGCTCACCTGGAATAAAGCAATATAATGAAGTTAGTCTTTCAGTTTCTACTACTACTTTCTTCAAGTAATGCTACACAGACTCCAGGATAACATTTATAAAACACAAAACTGATCTTGTACATGTGTTAAACTTTACTCATTTCTCACTATTTTATTCAAGTTAAAAAATCAGATTTCTTCAGTATACAAATCCCTGTCAATTATGTTTACTGCCAATCTCTCCACGTCTCAAAAGTTTCCTCCCCTACAAAGGATTGTCTTTCTCAGGACACTACTTTTTATGGAAAGCAGTTTTCTACTGTCTAATACCTGGGTAAAAAATTAGTCATATAAAGACTTGGATATGTCTGCTTTTGTAACCCACCCCGAGATTCTTTTAACATTGTTTCTGTAAATGGTGACTTGTAAATTCACACATAGCTGTTAATGAAGGGGAGAGAGCCTCATCCTAACAGTTGCCCATGGGAGTAGAATTCTTGTGATATCCCAAGAAAAGGAATTTTCTGAGATGCATGGCAGAAGGAATGATTTTTATTTGCAGGGCATCAAACCCCTGAGTGTCCAAAATCCTATTTCCCTTTGTACCACCATAGAAGAAGTGTACCTGGAGCTTCAGTAAAGCTAAAATCAGAGTCAGGGTCCAAAGTTTCCTTTTTATGTCGGAGCCAGGTCCAGTCCGGCATCAGCTTGGCTTGTGTTTCCCACTGGAGTCCATTAATCCTTTGCGTGTGGGGTCTGCATGTCATGAGCCAAAGGGGAGAATGCAAGGAAGCAGGATAAAAGAGCGTAAGAGTCATGAGCTAAACATACCAAGAGCAAGAACTCCTTTGTTTAGGAGATTATGTATTCCCAAATTTCCACGTGCCTGAAGTGGCTGCACCCATTCTGGCCAATGATTTCTGTTCCCAGGTGTGACTGACAGACAAGTACCTTCCCTCATCACCCCAGCTTTATTGGGCATGTGTCTATCTTCACCCAGGTTTTTTTCTTTTTCTTTCTTTTTTTTCAGGGAATAGGTTGATGATCCTCTGAGGAGTGCAAAGTTGCCGCCTACTGGTGAAGCTGCCCAAATGACATGCCTATAATGTCTGGCCTTCCCTAGTATTAATAACTAGCTAATTGCAATGGTCTCATGACTACTGATAAACAGCCTGTTTGCTCATAGGATTCTAAGAGTTAACCTCAAAGGAAGTAGACTCCAGCATTCCATCATTTTGGCTCCAAGAGATTTGCTCACCTTAAAGGAAAACCAGACCAACCAGACCATCGTTAACAAGAGCTTACAACCCTCTCCAGTTCCCTTCATTCTGCCTTCCCCTTCCTTGCTCATAAAAACCCCTGCCTGCACTGAAATGTTAAGATGGTCTTTGTGACAGGAATTCTCCCATATTCTCCAGCTGCTTGCTCTTGAATAAACTTGATTTCAGACCCTGTCTCTTGAATATTAGCTTTCAAGCAACAGGCAGCCAAATCTGGGTTTAGTATCAAGTCCATATTAAATTTTGCTTGTCACCCCAATACATTTAACAAAAAAGAAAAATTATGTGATACATTTTAAATTAGACACAATACCTGGTTAACTATATTTATCATTACTAATATAGCATTTCCCTTTGCGGAATATTTAAGTTGGTGAAACATTAAACCTACTATAGACCTTTCTGGAATTGACCTGTTAATTCTGCTTATGGAAAGGAATGGAGCTCTGGTTTTGTTTCATTACAGAAATAGCAGTCTCAGTAATGACTAGGAAATTGTTTCTGCTACACAAGGGCAGACATTGTAAAACAAGAATGATTGTCTACCTCAGAAGTTCCCAAAACGTTTGCACATTTGCATCACTTTGGAAATTTTTAAAAATTTCAAAGCTTAGTTCCACCCTCTCCACCAAATGAAGTCATAATCTCTACCCCGAAGAAATAAAATCATAATCTCTGAGTGTGAAACAGAGACATTCATATTTATTTGTTTACTTTTATTAAGGCATTAGAGGCCTGGTGCACAAATTTGTGCACAGCTGGGGTCCCTCGGGGGGAGGGACCGTGGGAGGTTGGCTGTGAGAGAGCACTGACCACCAAGGGACAGCTCCAGCGTCTGCCCCTTGGTGGTCAGTGCACGTCATAGCGACCAGTTGACCGGTCATTCAGTTGTTTGGTCACTTAGGCTTTTATGTATATAGACTAGAGGCCCGGTGCACGACATTCATGCACTGGGAGGAAAGGGGGTCCCTCAGCCTGGCCTGTGAACTCTCGCAGTCCAGGACCCTTGGGGGATGTCCGCCTGCCGGCTTAGGGGATCGGGCCTAAGCCAGCAGTCAGACATCCCTCTAGCAGTCCGGGGCTCTTGCAGTCTGGGACCCCTCGCTCCTTATCACCTGCCTGCAGCGGAGTCAGGAGAAGCTCCCGCCACCGTCGCTGTGCTTGCCAGCGAGGCTTGCTGCTTGTTCCTTAGTGCTGCCATGGAGTCAGGAGAGGCTCCCACCACCACGGCTGCACTCGCCAGCCGTGAGCCCAGCTTGTGGCTTAGCAGTGCTACCCCTGTGGGAGCGCACTGACTACCAGGGGGCCGCTCCTGCATTGAGCATCTGCCCCCTGGTAGTCAGTGTGCATCATAGCGACTGGTCGTACTGCAGTTTGGTCAATTTGCATATTAGGCTTTTTTTATATAGGATTCCAGCTGTTTGCAGACCATTTTGAAAACCAATGGGTTAGAATATGGCTCAAGTTTCTGGTTTACATTAATTTTAATACTTCACCAAGTACCATTAAGAATTTATTTGCTATTTTTAAAAATGTAAGTATATAATATTATATAGTTACTAGAGGCCTGGTGCATGAAATCCATGCACGGGGGAGGGGAAATGTCCCTCAGCCCAGCCTGCACCCTCTCCAATCTGGGACCCCTCGAGGGATATCTGACTGCCCGTTTAAGCCTGATCCCGGTGGGATCGGGCCTAAATGGGCAGTCAGACATCCCTCTCACAATCCAGGACTGCTGGCTCCCAACTGCTCACCTGCCTGCCTTCCTGATTGCCCCTAACCACTTCTGCCTGCCAGCCTGATCACCCACTAACTACTCCCCTGCCAGCCTGTTTGCCCCTAACTGCCATCCCCTGCAGGCCTGGTCACCCCTTAACTGCCCTCCCCTTCAGGCTGGCCCCCCCCCAACTGCTCTCCCCTGCAGGCCTGGGTCCCCCCCAACTGCCCTCCCCTGCAGGTCTGGTCCCCCCCAACTGCCTTTCCCTGCAGGCCTGGTCCCCTCCAATTGCCTTTCCCTGCAGGCCTGGTCACCCCCAACTTCCCTCCTCTGCCGGCTTGGTCACCCCTAACTGCCCTTCCCTGCAGGCTTGATCGCCCCCAACTGCCCTCCCTTGCAGGCCCGGTCCCTCCCAACTGCCCTCCCCTGCTGGCCTGATCGCCCACAACTGGCCTCCCTTGCAGGCCATCTTGTGGTGGCCATCTTGTGTCCACATGGGGGCAGCCATCTTGTGTGTTGCAGTGATGGTCAATCTGCATATTACTCTTTTATTAGATAGGATAGAGGCCTGGTGCATGGGTGGGGCCCAGCTGGTTTGCCCTGAAGGGTGTACCGGATCAGGGTGGGGGTTCCCTTGGGGCATGAGGCGACCTGGGTGAGGGGCCTGTGGTGGTTTGCAGGCCGGCCACGCCCCCTGGCGACCCAAGAGGAGGCCCTGGTATCTGGGGTTTATTTATCTTCTACAATTGAAACTTTGTAGCCTGGAGCGGAGCCAAGCCTTCTGCTTGCTCTGTGGTGGCAGCCATTTTTTGGGGGGACTTATGTATCTTCTATAATTGAAACTTTGTAGCCTTGAGTGGAGGCCTAGGCCGGCCAGGGTGTGCGGAAAGCTTGGCTTCCTCCATTGCTGGAGAAACCCAAGCCTCCCTCCTGCTCTCTGTGGCCATAGCCATCTTGGTTGGGTTTATTTGCATGTTTGCTCCTGATTGGCTGGTGGGCGTGGCCTGTGGGTGTAGTGGAGGTATGGTCAATTTGCATATTACTCTTTTATTATATAGGATATTAGTTTCAGCTATACAATATAGTGACTTGACATTTTTATATCTTACAATGTTTTTTCCCCACTAGTTCTCATAATCATCTGTCACCACACAAACTTATCACAATATTATTGACTATATTCCCCTTCACCATTTTAACCCTCTACCACCACTTCCTTCTGGTAACCATCCTTTTGATCTCTGTTTCTATGTGTCTATTAAAAAAAAAACAACACCACTTTATTTGTATGTCAACTAAGTCTGGTATGGAGAAAATTTTATCTTTGAAAATTCCAATGTGCCTATTTATTATACTATTACAATTACTCTACCAAGTGGCAAGAGTACATTTAGTTTTAATGGAAATAACAACATCCGACTAGACATGCAAATAGTATATAATAGTTTAACCGCATGTTATAATACTATGTAAATATACCACATAAGTTCCGTGAGAGCCCAGCTTAAAAGGTTCTTTAATGTGACTTCAGATAACTTAAAAAAAAGAAAACCAGAAACTTTTACATCTCTTAAGACTTCATACTATATATTTAGTAAAGAAGAACCTAAGCTTCTTTATCATCAGTCTTATAATACCGTTGTACTTCAATTTCTCAGCAAAACTTAAATTAAAAAAATAACCATCATCAAAGAAAATTCTGTTCTCATATTTTCTTACTCCATAGATATATTCTTAGATTTAAAAAATATATATCAAGGGAACATAAAGAAATGGCATAGATAACTATGTGGATTTGTTTACAAAGAAATTATTTTCTGAGAAATGTTCTTCATTTGCTGGATGCAATTTCATTTTCCCCCAGAATCTAAACTGAGGAAAGCGGATAGTTATGGTAAAATAGGGTAACTCTGACTTGGTTGACATTTCTTTCTCTCTCTTTTTTTTTTTTTTTTTTTTTTTTTTTGGCAGATGCTAAAGGTGAAGTCTCTGGGTGGGTCTGGAACCTATTGCTTCTTTATAGGTTCTCTGCTGGATTCCTCTCTTCTCAATTCCCGTGATCTAGGTAGCAGTGTTTGGTGACACCTTTCTCAATCCATGGACAATTATCTTTATGTTAAAGACCACTATCAATTACCAGCGATCCTAAGAGATGAGAGCCGAGATGACCACACACACACACTCTCCTGTATGGATGTGCTAGTCCATGAGAAACATGTCCCATGTATAATAACCTCTAGGAATGTTGCTCACTGTCAACACAAGATCTGCTCTCAACTCTCCCATCACAAAAGCTACTCAGCCAACTCTTCTCTTTCCCCCTAAGCTTCCTTAGTGGTCATATTCTATGCTTTGTTTCTTGATAGAAAAGTAATGAAAAATTTTTCTAAATAATTTCCTTTGTAAAATTTTTGTGTTCACAGACGTGATTTTTATCCACTCACTCAGGTACCTTGCATTTAGTTTTCATGCTTCAGTCATGCTAAGATGAGTTCTATTCTATTATCCTCCTGGTCATATTTCTGTTTATGCACTCTCTCCCCAAAATTCTTTATGAAACAAGGTATTAAAAAATGCAAACCTACATACTTATAGTACATGTAAATAATCAAATTTGGAGCTGAAAGACCCATTAAGACTTGATTAGTCTATGATCTTAAGGTCAGGAAGTTAAAATCCTATCTAATAAGAGAGTAATATGCAAATTAATCATCACTCCTTTGTGTCCACAAGCCACGCCCACCAGCCAATCAGGAGTGAGTATGCAAATTAACCCTACCAAGATGGCTGTGGCCATGGAGAGAGCAGGAGGGAGGCTTGGGTTTCCCCAGCAATGGAGGAAGCCAAGTTTCTGCAGCCATGGCCTGCTTTGGCCTCCGCTTAAGGCTACAAAGTTTCAATTATAGAAGATATATAAATCCCAACAGAAATGGCTGCTGCCATGGAGTGAGCAGAAAGCTTGGCTCCGCTCAAGGCTACAAAGTTTCAATTGTAGAAGATAAATAAATCCCAGATCCCAGGGCCTCTGCTTGGGTCGCCAGGGGGTGTGGCCGGCCTGCAAACCACCACAGGCCCCTCGCCCAGGCCGCCCCTCGCCCCAAGGGAACCTTCATCCTGATCCAGGACACCCTTCAGGGCAAACCAGCTGGCCCCCACCCATGCACCAGGCCTCTATCCTATCTAATAAAAGAGTAATATGCAGATTGACCATCAGTCCAACACACAAGATGGCTGCCCCCATGTGGTCAAAGATTCTGCCCCCATGTGGACACAAGATGGCCACCACAAGATGGCCAGCAGGGGAGGGCAGTTGGGAGGGACCAGACCTGCAAGGGAGGGCAATTGGGGGCGATCAAGCCTGCAGGGGAGGGCAGTTAGGGGTGACCAGGCCGGCAGAGGAGGGAAGTTGGGGGCAAACAAGCTGGCAGGGGAGCAGTTAGACATCAATCAGGCTGGCAGGGGAGTGGCTAGGGGGTGATCAGGCTGGCAGGCAGAAGTGGTTAGGGGCAATCAGGAAGGCAGGCAGGTGAGCAGTTGGGAGCCAGCAGTCCTGGATTGTGAGAGGGATCCCAGATTGGAGAGGGTGCAGGCTGGACTGAGGGACACTCCCTGCCCCCATGCACGAATTTTGTGCACCAGGCCTCTAGTATATAATAAAGAGCTATAAGTACTAAAAAATGAGAATGTAGAGATGAAAGGATATAAAATTCTTAAAAGAAGTTAGAGAAACATCAGAATGCAGGTAATATTTGAATTGAATCTTAAGGAATGTATCTGATTTCATTTGTACAACTCATCTCCCAATTGTTGTAAACACATTCTCTTCTCTAATGTTCTCAATCACATCGCTGCCTAGAACCTATTTACTGTAACAGCTCCTGATAAGTCAACTGAAGAATTAAAAACAAGTAATTAAAATGTCATTTCAAGATAGAATAACACCCCGTATCCTATGAGTTCTCTTTAATCATTCTTCTTAGACTCTTTTCCATTGGAAGTATAATTATAATACAAGAAAAGCAGAGAAATGAATCTCCACTGTCAGTCACTTATACAGAAATCTATAACCAGAACATCATGTCTTTAAAAATTTTTTCTTTAGGACTAATTTAATTTTATTGTTTCTTAGCCATTTGGCTAAGATCAAGTGTAGATCTAATATAATTTGCCACATACCATTTTATAACCTACACTAGAGGCCCGCTGCACGAAATTCATGCAAGGGGCTCGGCCCTCGCAGCCCTGGCTGCCCCTGCCGGCCCTCACAGCCCTGGCTTCGTCCGGAAGGTCGTCTGGATGGTCGTTTAGCTGTTTGGTCTAATTAGCATATTAGCTCTTTATTATATAGGACATTTATTTGACACAGCTACATTATTGTCATACTTCTTGACCATTTAAAAAAGCTAAGGTTCAATATCTGTGAATTAAGCAATAACTAAACTAAAAAAGTTTTGGAGGTTGCCAAGTCAAAAATGTTTTATGTGTGAACCTGTAATAATAAAAATGGTTAAGTTACTGAGGGTTTACTCCAGGCCAGACACTATGCTAAGAGATTTATGTGCATGATCTCCTTCAATTTGTACATAGTTCTATAGAGCTAGTTATTATAATCATCCTCATGTAAATTAACAGATAGAAGAAAGCCTTGAGGCATTGTAATTTCCCAAGGTGACAGTCAATACAGAGTCAGGTTCTAGCCTTGGCAGGTTAAGTTCAATGTCATGTTCTTAATCACCACAATTTACCACTCTGTCTTACTTCCAACTATAGCACAGGCATCCCCCTTCAAATTGAAATTTTTACCTAATTAAACATTACATCTGCATCCTATACATCCACTTGCATATCAGTTACTTATGAAAGTAGACTTGGAAGAATTTTGTAGCCTGCTATAAATAGAGTACAATTTTGTTCCATAGACTATATATCTTTTGGTTAAAAAGCAAAGTGGTATTCATCTATATAAGTCATCTATATGGTATTTATGTATACATAGCCTCATCACATGTGCCAAGAAGTAAAAATATCTTCTCTGAAAAAGGCACCTGTTCAACTTGGTTGCAAGTATCCAAAAATACCACTTGTATCTATTATAAGTGTATAATATATGTAGAAGGGATGAATGCCCTATGCTGCATAAGGGTCAGTTAATACAGTGAATACATGAATGTATGAGACTATGTTTGTGTGTATGTATTTATATTTCAACAATTACAGATCATCATTATTTGTTTTTAATCAACCCTATAATGTAAAAATGCTCATTTGACTTTAAATAAATGAATGTGGACATAGTTCATAATTCCTTTCTTCAACACTCAGAAAATAGTTTCCCCACTGGCTAGGCTGTAAACTATAAACAGGATTAAAACTGTTTCTGCAGCCTGAGTGCCCATCAGCAGATGAGTGGATTAAAAACTGTGGTACATCTACACAATGGAATACTATGCTGCGGTAAAAAAAAAGAAGGAATTATTACCATTTGCAACAGCATTGATGGAACTGGAGAGCATTATGCTAAGCGAAATAAGCCAGCCAGAGAAAGATAAATATCACATGATCTCACTCATTTGTGGAATATAATGAACAACATAAACTGATGAACAAAAACAGATCCAGAGACAGAGAAACATCGATCAAACCATCAAACTTCAGAGGGAAGGTAGGGAAGGGTGGGGGTAAGAGGGAGAGATCAACCAAAGGACTTATATGCATGAATATAAGCCTAACCAATGGACACAGACACCAGGGCGGTGAGAGCATGAGTTGGGGGGACGGGGGAGGGGGCAATGGGGGGATAAGAACACATATGTAATACCTTAATCAATAAAGGAAAAAAATGTTTCTAATGCTAGAAAATAATCATGGTGTACGCTAATATTAACATGAGTCAAAAATTTTAAAAACACACAGTGAAGTGAGGTGAGGAGATAAAAAATTGCAATGCCAAGTACTGCTTCTCTCTGTAGTGGGTAAATTGTTCCCAGTTTATATGAAATCTATGATTTATTCTCCCTCACTCAAAAGACTTTTACTATAATCAAAACATCAGGAATGAAAATCCACCCATTGGCATAATAAGCATTTTAACAATCTGTAACATATCCATATCAGTACTGAGGCTGCAAGTTGCCATTGACAGCATAGCTATTTCAAGTTTAATTTCAACACTGCTTATTGTCTTGCATTTAAAATCAGACTACCAAGGATCCTGACTTCTGTGTTGTTAAATACAGATTAAATCCCAGAAAGTACATTGCTAATATTTTACTATTAAAAACATATTTTAATGAGACTGACATTATTTGATATAGGTTGTATAATTTCTTATCCCTCTCATATGTTTTGTGAGAAGAATAGTATACATTACAACAATGACTATAAAGAATGAGTTTCATAGAATAAAAATTGGTTTTATTAAGATATAAAAATAGATTTACTCATTTTTCTAAGGACAGAAAATGAATAACTACAAAAATGAGATGGAAGAAGCAAGAAGAGGGGTCTATTGCAAGACTTAGAAAACTTGAAATGTGAGTGATTTTTTAAAACATTTAATAACATATGGTTCTTTGAGGGCCATATTGAACATCAGTAACCCAGTGTGCTTTAGGAACATTGTTCTGGAGAAACACAAGCTTAAAAAATGCCATTTACATCATCATTTGCTTGAATAAATGCTTTTTCATTGTCCTTGAAAAAGCATCTGTCAAGTGCTGTGTTCACTGGAGAAGTCAACATCTACCAACATTTACGATTGCTCTCACCAAGGAATTATATTAGATTCACATAGGCCAGCAGCCTATATGTTTTTCTGGTTACTGGAGGTGTGAAAATGAGCCAGCATGTGAAATGTGCAACCTGTCGCCAGAACTTTTTAATAGCAAAGATTCTGAAATATGAGCAGGAGTGTGTATCTTATTGTTGGTGTTGATACTGTTGAATATTTTCTACATATGAGTGAAGCAGTAAAAATTTAGTCCCCTAAATCTATTCAGAGTCTTTCTCCAATAAGATAACACTTGACTTGAACCTGACAACATAAATCATTCCAAATTCAAATACTCCTCTCCATTCTGCACACATAGTAGCAGCTAACGTTCCTTTTGAGACTAGAACTGGGCATAGCTGTTCTAGTCAGACTTTTTTGCTATAGGATAAAATGAACTGTATATAAAGGGACGAGCAGTGTTTAACTGTTATGTTTTTTAAAAAAAGAATACCTGGTTCAGAGCCCAAAATAATAACTTACAGATTTTGGAAAATGACATTTCAAGTTGCATCAACTAAAATGTCAAAGAATTTTTAATTATCAAGAGCAGGAAAAAGGAAACAACATTATGGAAATATAAAAACTCCATTGAGAGACAAATACTACACAAATAATGCTCTAGGATTCTTTTCTCCAATGAATTCCTTTCCCGCTTCAATAAGCAAACTGACATATGGTACTGTGTGTTTCTGATGGATCAGCAATGACACACACAAATTCAACAAACCCAGTCTACCTGATGAACCAACAGTCTGACGTATACAGGCATCAACTATCAGTTACAAGAAATAAGAAATATGTATATAGAAAATATTAAACCATACAAATTCATAGTTGAATAAAAATGAAGATTCATTATGTTGACTTTCTAGTGTTAACTTATTTTTAAGAATCTATATCTCTGGCATTCAGATAGAGTGTAATTTCATCTTATCAAGAGCATGTAAAATAGCCACTTGGAAAACAAATATAAAAATAAAAACTCTTCAATTGTTGGTTTGGAAAATAAAATCTCAGAATGAGAAAGGCTCCTCGTTAATGACTCCAATACAATGTCTTAAATTTTATCTCCTCTTTTTATTTCTTACATTTCCATTCCTGCAGGTTCTAACCTATGGCCCACACAAAATGCTTCCAGAATATAACTCTGGCTCAAATAGGTACAAAAGCTGCCCCCCTCCCGGCCCTCCCTGCCCTCCCCACCCTCTCCAGTTTCTTAGGATAGCTGATGCAAATTGGGGTTTCTTAAAGTATTTTCTAAATATTAATGGAGGGCTACTTGGAAAGGACATGATGAATACACACAAATGTTTAGTCCAAAAGATATATTCCTGTGGCAGAACTTGCAGATTGTTGGAATAGGAGCTATAAATCAGAGGTTCCCAGGATTTCCTCCTGGATTTGATCATTTGTTAGAAAGGTATACAAAATTCTAAAAAACATTTACATCTGCTTACGGGTTTATTATAAAGAATAATAAAAATGATAACATAAAATAGGGTATTTTATATGCCGCAATATGAATGAGATATAGGATTGTGAAGATGAAAATCTGATGAAGAGTTACATAGGGTGAGATCCCGAAGGATCCTTCAGCCTGGAAGTGCCTGTCCCCATGGAACTGGGTGATTACCATTCCAGCATTTGGATGTGTTCACCAACTGGAAAGTTATTAAATCTCATTACTGAGTTTTTACAGAGCTTAATCTTCAGCCCCTGCACTTGCCTTGAAATTCTTGAGCAGGGCTGAAAGTTTGAACCCTCTAATCTTTTGTTGTTCTGGTGACCAGCACCATTCTGAGGCGATCTAAGTGACCATTCTCAGTCATCTCATTAGTATAAATGTGCATGTGCTCAAAAGGGGTTTCTTATGAAAACAAAAGATAATTCTCTGACTGAGGAAATTCTAATCGCTGTGTGAGCTTTGTGCCAGGAACTAGGGACAAAGACCAAATACATTGATTAACACTTACCAGAAAGGGAACCTGGCCCTGAATAGGTCTGCTTAGGGCTGATCCGTAGTATATGGGTTCTTGACTTCATGCAGGAAAGATTTCACAATACAAATCCAGGTTGTTTTAAGGGCACTTTTATTAAAGCCGGGGACAATGAAACAAGGATGGTCTTAGCATAGAAGAAACAAAAGGAGAGCCTGGGCTGGGCTGCTTTAGCTCACTGGGAAGTCAGAGAAGAGGGGGCTTGGAGCCAGGTTCAAGGGCTTAGTCTGGGATGAGCTGCCACTGCCTATTGTTCCCCTGATTGGAAGTCTGATGGGGACCCTCAGAGTTTCAGAGATGCTGCATGTCTGTGGAGGAAGAAGAAGGGAAAGGGAAAGGCTTGGGCATGCTCCCAGGAGGGAGATTGCTTTGTTTTGAGGGTTTTATCTCTCTCTTGCAGGGAAGGTCTAAGGCAGGGGTGGGCAAACTTTTTGACTCGAGGGCCACAATGGGTTCTTAAACTGGACCGGAGGGCCGGAACAAAAGCATGGATGGAGTGTTTGTGTGAACCAATATAAATTCAAAGTAAAGGAGCGGAGGGGAGAGCAAGAGAACCCTCTGCTCTTTCGGCTCCGCGGGCCGGATAGAACAGCCGAACAGGCCGGATCTGGCCCGTGGGCCGTAGTTTGCCCACGGCTGGTAAGGGGAGGGTTTCAGCAGAATATTCATCAGCTTTCCAGGTGCGCTCTTTTGGTCATGGTCTGTACTGATTGGTCAGCGCCAGGGAATGGGGTCATTAGTCATTGCAGTTGGTCCTGGTATTGCCCACCTGGTTTTGCTGCTTTTCTGGGTCTGGAACTGAAATACAACTGAGGCCTACATGTTATCTCTAGGAGTTGACCTTCGGTATCTGGCTGTAAATTACTCAGCCAGTTAGTTCAGCTATCTCTCTCAGTTTTCCTATTCCACTTGTCCTGGCTTTCTGGTCTGTCTCAATACCACAGACTCATACACTGCAACATACACAAAATTAACCCAAAAAAAGGATTATAATTTAAATGCAAGAGCTAAAACTATGAAATATTTAGAAAAAACATAACAGAAAATGTTTGTGACATTGGGTGGGGCAAAGATGTTTTTTTAATTTATAACTGAAAAAAATAAATTGGATTTCATAAAAATTACAAACACTTGTACTTCAACAAACACCATAAAAAAGAAAAGAGTAAAAAAAAAAAAATGCAAAACCCAGACTGAGAAAAATATTTTCAATTCATATCTTATGAGGCTTTTTATCCAGGATACATAAAGAAGTCTTACACCAATTACAAGAAAAAGGACACAAGTTAGAATGTTATTTTAATATAATTTTCACCAAAGAAGCTTTAAGAATTGCTAATGAACACTCTAAAAATGCTAAACGCTAGTCATTAGGGAAATGTAAATTAAAAGTACAGTGAGATTTCACTTCATTCTATAGAACTGATACAATTTAAAAGACAAGTGCTGTTGAGGCAAGGGAGAACCAGGAACTTTCATACATTGCCGGTGGAAATTTAAAATATTACCTCCATTTGGAAAACATTTTATTTGTTTCATAAAAATTTAAAAATAAAAATACTCTATGACAAGCAGTCCTGACAATTAATAATCGGAAAGGAACAAAGGGAAGGACAGAAATTATAGGCTTGCTCCCTGCAAAACATTGAGGGAAGGGGACTAGACAAAGAGAAGATAAACTCATGCCCAGGAAAGATGGGATGACATAGGGAAGGTACTTGCATGACAGTCACACCTGGAGACATTGGTCACTGGCCACAATGGGTGAGGCCACTGCAAGCCCCAGAAGATTTGGGATACTTTACCCCCTAAACAAGGAAGTTCCCTCTCTTATGCTCTTGGGTCTTCCTGGCTTCCTGACGTTTGCTCACATGGCCCATGGCCATGCGGACTCCCACATGCAATGGACTAATGGACTGTAACTAGCCTGACCCTGAACTGGACCCACCCAGCTCCAACATGGAAAGGAAACTCTGGACACTGGTTTTGCTTCTAGTTTTACTGAAGCCCCAGCTACCCTCCTTCTATGGCTGCACTAAGGGAAATAGGACTTTAGAAACAGAGAAATTTAATTCCAAACAAACAAATACCACTCGTTCTCCCATGCAAGTCTCAGAAAATTTTTTTTCTTGAGATATCCTAAAAATCCCACCCCTAGCAGAACTCAGTGGGAAGAGGATCCCCCCTTATTTTGTCCAATAACAACCCCACTCCTAGGACTCCACTTGAAAAAAATGAAAACATCATACCTAATAATAGACAAACATGTAAATTGACCGTACCTCCGCTAAGCCCACAGCCAATCAGAGTGGTTATGCAAATTAACCCAACAAAGATGGAGGTTAATTTGCATACATAGGCGCCCAACAGCCTGGGTCCTGGGAACTTTCTCAGCACCCAGGTCACTCTGAGGTAGGCCCCGTGTGGGTCCTGAGCAACCTGGGAAGGGTCTGAGCCAGGGGGCTCCTGGGCAGGGGTGGAGCCAGCGATTGGAGCGAGCTGGGGGGCCCCTGCCCAGGCTCTGAGGCTTTAGGCCTTGGCAGGGGTGGAGCCAGCGATCAGAGGGAGCTGGGGGTCCCCTGCCCATGCCCCGAGCCTCCGCCAGAGGCTTGGGGCCTGGGCAGGGGCAGAACAGGCGATTGGAGGGAGCTGGTGGGTCCCTGCCCAGGCCCCAAACCTCGGACAGAGGCTTGGGGCCTGGGCAGGGGAGGAACCCACGATCAGAGGGAGCTGGGGGTCCCCTGCCCAGGCCCCGAGCCTCCACCAGAGGCTTGGGGCCTGGGCAGGGGCAGAGCAGGCGATTGGAGGGAGCTGGGGGGTCCCTGCCCAGGCCCCGAGGCTTTAGGCCTTGGCAGGGGTGGAGCCAGAGATCAGAGGGAGCTGGGGGTCCCCTGCCCAGTCCCCGAGCCTCGGCCAGAGGTTTTGATCCTAGGCAGGGGTGGAGCGGGCAATTGGAGGGAGCTGGTGGGCCCCTGCCTAGGCCCCAAACCTCAGCCAGAGGTTTGGGGCCTGGGCAAGGGAGGAGCTCATGATCTGAGGGGCCTGGGCAGGGGCGGAGCTAGCGATCGGAGGGAGCTGGGGGGCCCCTGCCCAGTCCCCAAGGCTTTAGGCTTTGGCAGGCAGAGCTGGCGATCGGAGGGAGCTGGGGGGCCCCTGCTCAGGCCTGGAAGCTTTAGGCCTTGGCAGGGGTGGAGCCGGAGATCTGAAGTGATAGGTGTGAACTACAGAGGAAACACCTTTTCTGACCGCTCATTGGCTAATCTCCCTGTATGCCACTGGTAATATTCTTAGTAACTTGGGTATAAGAATCCAAAAAGGTGATCTAGGGCTTTTCCACCACACTCCTGGAGAAAAAAACGAGGGTCCGCTGCTGGAGGGGCTAAGAAATGTCATATCCTGCCCTAGCCAGTTTGGCTCAGTGGATAATGCCTAGGCTTGCCCACTGCAGGGTCCGGGTTTGATTCTGATCAAGGGCATGTACCTAGGTTGCAGGCTCTTCCCTGGCTGGGGCCCAGGTCAGGGCTCATGCAGGAGGCAACCAATCAAAGTGTTCCTCTCTGTCTTTCCCTTTTCTCTTCCACACTCTCTAAATATCAATGGAAACATATCCTCAGGTGAGGATAAAAAAAAAGAGAGAGAGAGAAAGAAATGTCATAGCCTATGAAAGACACATCTTGAAAATGCCTAAAGAAAGTTGTCATTTTTTCATGGTGAAGGGACTGGAGTCCGTGTTGATGAAAACACCTTGGTGGCTGCGGTGACTGGCAGTGGCTGCAGCAGCAGGGTGATGGGGCTGGTGCCTTTCCCTGATCAGCCCAGTCGCCTCCCACAAAGGGGAGCGGGTGACTAAGCCATCAGTATGACATCCCCTGAGGGCTCCCAGCATGTGAGAGGGGGCAGGCTGGGCTGAGGGACCCACCCCCCAGTGCATGAATTTTGTGCACTGGGCCTCTAGTCCTATATAATAAAGAGGTAATATGCAAATTGACTATCACTCCAACACCCAAGATGGCTACCCCCATGTGGTCAAAGATGACTGCCCCCATATAGACACAAGATGGCCACCACAAGATGGCCAGCAGAGGAGGGCAGTTGGGGGCAACCAGGCCTGCAGGGGAGGGCAGTTAGGGACAATTCGGCTGGCAGGGGAGCAATTAGACATCAATCAGGCTGGCAGGGGAGTGGTTAGCGGGTGATCAGGCTGGCAGGCAGAAGCAGTTAGGGGCAATCAGGCAGGCAGGCAGGCAGGCGAGCGGTTGTGAGCCAGCAGTCCTGGATTGTGAGTGGGATGTCCAACTGCCCGTTTAGGTCCGATCCCCTCAGACATCCCTCGAGAGGTCCCAGATTGGAGAGGGTGCAGGCTGGGCTGAGGGACACACACTCTCTACCCCCATGCACAAATTTCATGCACCGGGCCTCTAGTATGTTCATAAAAAGACTTATATCTGAATGTTCATAGTAGCATTATTTATAATAACTCCAAACTGGAAACAATTCAAATGTCTGTCATTTTGTGAAAAGATAAACAAAAGTGGCATATCATACAAAAGGTTCCATTTAGCAATTAAAAAGGAATAAAGTGCTGATACATGCTATATTGTGAAGCTCAAAAACATTAGGCTAAGTGAAAGAAGCCAGAAGCAAAAGATTAGATACTTTACTAGTATGATTCAACTTACATGAAATGTCCAGAAAAGGCAAATCTATACCTAGAAAATAAATCAGTGGCTTCCCAGCACTGGGGATCTGAACAGGGATTGGCCACAAGTAGTCAGAAAAAAAATATTTTTGTGGTGATGCTAATGTTCTAAAGCTGGATAGTGGTGATGATTCTGTCATTTTACCCAAGTGTATGAGCCCTATGCTTCAAAAGGCTAAATCACAAAACATCAGAGTTGGGAGTAAGGAATGGCTTATTGATTGAGAAGGTACCAACTGAGAAGATGGGAGACCTAATGGCACCTCCAATCCATCCTGGAGTAGGTTAAGGAATTTTAAGGGGTTAAGGGGAGCAGGTATTCAAAAGTGCTGGTGGGGCAAATGTTAGTTAAAGGAACTTGGAACTTGGCCATTCATTTAAGATAAAGGGGTATCACCATAGGATCTTCTTGGAAAATAGACCCTTTGCTTCTGAAAGGGTTCCAGTTTTCAAGTTCTGGGGTTATATCCTGGTCGTGTGTGTGTGTGTGTGTGTGTGTGTGTGTGTGTTTGGGGGAGCAAAACTTTGGGTCTGAATGCAGCTGGAGGTCAAAGTTTTTTCCTCTGAGCATGCCTTGGCTGCATACTTGTGGGTGTTGTCTGTAGTACTGAGCTGATCCTGTGGTTACAATTGTACATACAACACTTTTACTAAAATCATTGAAGTGCACATGTAAAATGAGTGAATATTTATGGTGATAAAATTTTGTAATTTACTCGTCAAAAAGCTATTTCAAAGAACATATTCCTGATCTTCCATAATTAACTTTTTCTCAGAGCATGAAGGCTCCATATTAATTCAATTAATTTGGATTGGTTCTCTTTTAGCTCAAAGAACTTGAAGAACTTATTTTTTATACTTCTTAGCTCTTGGTCAGTCTCCACATGGAAATTAATACCACACAAATTTCTAGGTAGGAACAATCTCCTATAATATATAAAAATTATTATCTTGCGAGTAAGAGTGCTTTTTTTGTTTTTTTTGTCAAAGCTTTACTTAGAGGCCTTCTTAATTTGGATTTACATTCTGAAACACATGCTGTTTTTTCAATTGATGGACACCATAGACAATTTTACTTTCAGAGACCAAAACCTGAGCATAGGAGCATTATCTTTTCCTTCAATGTAGGCCCAAATAAAATATGAAAATGTGAGTTATATCTGGTAGCAGAAGAATCATTCCCTCCCTTACAAGGATGCAGACATATAAATGAACAGTTATAATCCAATAAGCAGGGAAAGTGCTGTGGGATTTTAGAGGTAGGAGATGAGGAAGACTTGCTACCAGGGAACAATAATTCTGGGTCATGAAAATCAAGTGGAAGTGGACCAGCCCAAGAGCGGTAGGAAAGAGTATTCTAAGCAAAGTAGATAGTATTGGATGAGTTGCTTCTTAAAAACAAACAAACAAAAACAAGATGTTATAATGAAATGCATTTAGTGCACTGATGCACTTATTAGAGCTAGGATATGAGGCATCATTGAAACTCTTAATGGGAAATAAAAACTGAGAGACTGGAGTTAGAATATTAAGGGTCTTACGGATCTTATTAAGAAATAGGGACTTCATTCTTTAGTCAATGTTAAAAAATAAGAGTTTTAATGTTTTGGTTATTTTTGTTTTAAACATATAAACGGTCATTGATTTCATGTTGTAGAATTATCACATTAAGGGTTCTATATAGAAATATTGGCCTAGGGCAGCCGTGGGCAAACTATGGCCCGCAGGCTGGATCCGGCCCATTTGGCTGTTCTATCCGGCCCGCGGAGCCGAAAGAGCAGAGGGTTCTCTTGCTCTCCCCTCCGCTCCTTTACTTTGAATTTTTATTAGTTCACACAAACACTCCATCCATGCTTTTGTTCCGGCCCTCCGGTCCAGTTTAAGAACCCATTGTGGCCCTCGAGTCAAAAAGTTTGCACACCCCTGGCTTAGGGAGAAACATGGTGTACTAAAGACTAGGCAGCTATTGTTATCCACATTATTATGGCCTAAAGTAAACAGTTATTGAAGAAGAGTAAAGACAAAAGCCACTGTTTTTTAAAGGTATTTTGCATTCAGAATACATTATTTAAGAAAGCAAAATCCTATCTAATAAAAGAGTAATATGCAAATTGACCATCACTCCGAGACACAAGATAGCCGCCCCATGTGATCAAATATGGCTGCCCCCATGTGGACACAAGATGGCCACCACAAGATGGCCTGCAGGGGAGGGCAGTTGGGGGTGACCAGGCCTGCAGGGGAGGACAATTAGGGGTAACCAGGCCAGCAGGGGAGGGCAGTTAGGAACAATTGGTCCAGCCAGGGAGCAGTTAGGCGTCGATCAGTCTGGCAGGGGAGTAGTTAGGGGGTGATCAGGCTGGCAGGCAGAAGTGGTTAGGGGCAATCAGGCAGAGGTAGGCGACCAGTTGTGAGCCAGAAGTCCTGGATTGTGAGAAGGATGTCCAACTGCCCGATGGGATCGGGTCTAAACGGGCAGCCAGACATCCCTCAAGGGGTCCCAGATTGGAGAGGGTGCAGACATATAAATGAACAGTTATAATCCAATAAGCAGGGAACAACCCCCATGTGAGTGATATAGGTGCTTATGTAGGTGGGTTCCAACTGGGCTGAGGGACAACCCCCGCCCCTGTGCATGAATTTCATGTACCAGGCCTCTAGTTACCTATAATATATTTGAGATCTTTCCATAATATTTTTATAATAATTTTTCTTGAAAGGAATAGCTTTTATAATCTTCCATTTTTATACCTATTGGCAAAAAATGCGATCCTTTTTCTTTACTTGGCATTCAAAACACAAAATTAAACAGGATTTAGATATACAGATACATATATGTATACAAACATGGAAATGATAGGCAAATCTAGGAAAATATAGAGATAGAAGGAGGTATTTGTAAGAGTTAAATAATAAGTTGTAAGTACCCTTACACAGGTTGATTTTGCAAAATAAAAAATATTTATATTTCTGAAAAATATTATAATTATCATTTAGATATTGTTATTTTTTCATGTGGTTTGATCTAGTACATATTCATCCTCTATAAGCTTACAAAATATTGTGTGGGGCCAGGAAGAAAAGAGTCCTATAGAGACACAGAGTCAACCCCACCTCCAAACTACTTTCTACTCTCATTCAAGTAATTTCCCGGGTTGGCCAGACACTGTTGTCTGTTTGTGAATTTCTTAGCAATTTACATAAATGCTTCTAAATTAAATGATGGCAGCAGAAGCATTCATATGATTCGGATTACTGTATCCCCAAAGATGGCCCGACTTCAGGCCTCCATCAATACAAAATTTGCCCTTCCTTTATTGCAGCTGTCTTCAGAAAGTATAAAGACAATCTAGTTGAAGTTGAGTGTTGGGATGCTTTATATGCTAAACATAATTCCTTCTATTGACCACAGAATATTCATCTTCTCTGGCCATATCCCATTTTTTGACCAAACCCTAGCTTTGCCAGTCAGCAATCTTATAAAGCAACAGCATTAGTAAAAATATGCTAGAAAAGATTGATGATTCAATACATCTATCTAGTCCACATTATTAGTAAATGTTCAGAATACACATCTCTGGAACAATGTGTTCTTTGAGGCAAGAATTAATGTCTTCTTTTTTTCTCTCTCCCGATTCAGCATGCCCAGCATTGAGCATAGGCATGCATGACATGTAGAAAGCCCTCCCTGAACGAATTAATGATGGGCCATCATATCATTTACAGTAGGTCCTTGGGTGATGTAGGAGATCTGTTTCTATGGTGTGATGCAACACAATTTTCGCTATAAGTTGGAACCCACCTACATAAGCACCTACGTCACTCACATGAAGCACATACACAGCAGTAATGAAGTGAAACAGTAGAAAAAAAATTTAAAAGAAAGATAACAATTCCTGACCTTTACTTGTGGTAAATAAATAATAAAAAACATAAAGCATATATGTACATACATCAAAATGACGGAACTTTTTTTTTTTATAAATACTGTAAATAAGAGATGGTGATGTAACCACAAAACGACATATGTCGAGTGTGACGTAACCTGAGGACTGCCTGTATATGTAAAAGAATACCACATATTTTATGAAAATGGAGTCTTTTTTTTTTACTTTATTAGAACACTGAGTTTATTTCACATGTGTATTTTTGTCTCCCCACCATTTCTATTTGTCTGACCACCACTACTACTATGTCCTATCATAACATCCTATAGAATAAAAGGCTAATATGCAAAATGTCCCCTCGACCGGGAGTTCATCCGGGAGTTTGACCAGGGGGGCAGGGCTAGCCAGCCAACTGCCTGCAGCCACTCCCCCAGCTAGCCCCGCCCCCAATCGCTCCCCTCCCCACCCCATCAGGGTCAGGGTTGGCCCACCAACCACCTGCGGCCCCTCACCCTGGCCGGCCCGTGCATGAATTTGTGCACTAGGCCTCTAGTTCCATACATAATTAAAACCAAACAAAGGGTGGATTTCCATCTTTAAGAACTAAACAGGCATTTTGGTCAACACATTCTTGGCAATGGAACCTGGACAACATTTATCAGACATGGTAGGGAAAGTTCTCACTCTATATTATTAAAAAAACCCTGCCAGATATCAACTGTTACAGAAATAAAATAAGATGGCAAATTTTAACGAAATGTTTAAATTATTTTCTTAAAGAAAATAACTTCCTAACTGTCAGAGATCTTGAATAGCCTACTGGTCAGTCATCAGAAGCTATTTTTTTTTTTTAAATTTTTTTAAAATTTTTTTTTTTTAAATATATTTTATTGATTTTTTTACAGAGAGGAAGAGAGAGGGATAGAGAGTTAGAAACATCGATGAGAGAGAGACATCGATCAGCTGCCTCCTGCACACCCCCTACTGGGGATGTGCTCGCAACTCAGGTACATGCCCTTGACCAGAATCGAACCTGGGACCCTTCAGTCCGCAGGCCGACGCTCTATCCACTGAGCCAAACCGGTTAGGGCCAGAAGCTATTTTTTACATAATTGATGAAATTGGCTTCCACTTTGGGAAGAGAGCCATCTTTTCCTATACTTGCTTGCATTTTTGCTTTAATGTCTTCTACAAAACTAGGTCCTTTTGGTGTTTTATGAGGTTTTTTTTGGGGGGTGTTTTTTTTTGTTGTTTTGTTTTGTTTAGAATTGGTGTTGATGATTTTGAGTCCTTCTCATTCTGGTTTGAGTTTTGTGCATTTTTGGTTGGAATATTACATACAGATTTCTTTACAGGCACTTTTTCTTCAGCTTCCTCATCTTCAAAATCATCATCATCTTCTTCAGCAGCAGCAAGTTTTACTTTTTTCTGTGGAATCTTACTACTACTTCCAGTGGCAGAATGCTTTCCAGATATACTTAGGAGTTTCTCAACCTCCTCCTCTTCATCTTCTGACTCTGCATCTTCTGCCACAGCTGCTAAGTGTTGTCCACTAAGATGCTCATGCCCTAAACCACATTTCAATTGTAAGGCAATAGGTGGTGTTATTTCAAAGCCACCAAAGGAAACTGTTAGCTGAACATACATTTTCAAAGTTGCCAGTGTTATTTTAATTGACCTGCCTTCATAATTCATTGCCTCTGCTTCAACAATGTACAATTCATCCTTTGCACCAGCCCCTAAACTGACCAATTGTAAAGATAACTGGTGCTCATTTTCATCATTATCCACCCTATCTTTGCTGTCCTTCAGTGCATAACCAAAAATATAGTTCTGGAGCCTCACAGGGGTCATGTCCATATTCATGTAATCTTCCACGGGGTGGTGGCACACACTTCCATGGGAAAGAAGGCAGACGGTGGTGAAAGATTTCTTTTTCACAGAACAGACACTCGAGACAGAAACACAACAGGGCCAGAGTCACTTCTGTATAAAAATGTCAATGTACTATTTTGATACTATCTCTATAACTATCTACACTAATAATAGACAAATATGTAAATTGACCGTACCTCTGCAATGCCCACAGCCAATCAGGAGTGAGTATGCAAATTAACCCGACAAAGATGGCGGGCCGGTGGGCAGCGTGCATGCACGCAGGCGCCAAGAGGCCAAGGCCAGTGTGGGATGCCCACCTGCCCACTGCGTAGCCGGGGTGACGCGGCAGGCTTCCCTGGGACCCTGCCTGTTTCGAGCTTGTGGCCATCGTGCGAGCACCGGCGCTGAGTGGCCAGGGTCCTGGGGACACCACTGGAGTGTCAGGTCCTGTCAGCCAGGCCTGGGGCAGCTGGACTTCACAGTCCTTTTGGTTTGTGCAGTCCCTGGACTGGAAGCGGAAACCAAAAGTGCGGGGAGCACCAGGAATGCTGGGATTCATAGTTCTGGTGGCAGACGTGTTGTGGGATCTCTTAGACACTAGAGGAAAGTGAGCCTGGAGCAAGTTACTGTTGGGGGTTGGGAATGGAGGGAAAGCAAAGGTGAGAGACATAAGTAAAGTCAGAGTGTCGAGGAAAAATTGAAAGGAAGGTATCCTGAAACTTCTAGGAAATCTCCACCAATGGAGCAAAGAAAAAAAAAAGCCTCTATTATTCTGTGAGCAACAAACCAAATTGGGTTGGGGTCTCTGACAATTTGTTCATATGATTGCAAAGACAGACAGAAACTCCTGGATTGAAGAGGGCTCCCCTGAGGGCTCCCAGATTGGAGAGGGTGCAGGTTGGGCTGAGGGACCCACCCCCTGCGCATGAATCTCTGTGCACCAGGCTCCTAGTTGAAATATAATTTTGTGGTGGAATAAATAAATAGAAAATATGAACTAAGGGCAATATTTCTCTTTCTTATCAGCTGATTTTCTAGCTGAGGGCCAAATTCTACAAACAAGTATGATTTACTGATGTAGTTGGGTTAATTTGAAATGAAACAGGCTTTTCCCCATAGAAATGAAGATCCACAGAACAAAATATTTCTTCTGCTATGGTTTACAAAGAGGCTTTCATGATTTCCTTCTAATGAGATTTCTGAGTTTATGTTGAAATGGGTCATCAGTATGATCTCTGATGCACCTGGACATGAATAGTTATTTTAGTGGAAATCGGCATCTGAGCATAACTTCTATGGTTCTCATAATCTCACTATGCCATTATGCTATATAAATCTCTCACTCCCTTTTCAGCTTTCTTTGGTTTCCCTTTTAGTTTATGCCCTTATAGAAGATCTGGCAAAAGTAGGTTTGCAGTTGTTCATGTGGAGAATAATGCAATAATTAATAAATAATACAAGAATAACCTCTGTGTTTCATATACTCACAGCTATAAACCCACTCTTTCTCCACCTTGTATAAGTCTTAGTTTGTATAAGAAGTTCATGATAGATATTTTCTTGTCTGAGATAGCATGTGTTTATTTTGTTTGAACTTCAAAACAATGCTGGCTTCTTGACTTAGATTATGAGCAAATACATGGTTCTTAACTTTCAGTAAAAAAAATTCTTGCAGCAAGGCAGCTCAGAGGAAGAATGTGGCTCTCTGTATTGGGCCTGTGTTTTTTATTGAGTAGTTCATTATGTATGAGGACATATCCCATCTTTGTTAGCCAGTCGGCTTAAAATATCACATTCTTAAAAGGCCTTTGGAATTGAAAACAGCCTAACGCTCTGTTTAGATTTGTGACTGACATTCTTCTGGTTAGAATTGCACATAGATCTTGCAACAGTAGCAAAGATACATCCACAATAGCTGTCAACCAGGATGATCATTAAACTCAGTTTCCAGTCAAGACTCCCTGCCACATGGAACCTCAGGAACACTAGACAGAGCATTCGAAGCTGCCAAGACTCATACTTTTCACTTAGGGCTGGCGGAAGGATAAAATAAGGCAAATGACCCATGAGGATAAAACTCCTGGCAGCAGGTTTCTGTCCCCAGACTCTTTGGTTTATAGACAAAACAAATCACTCATATTTAGAAATGTACATTGTTTATTGTTATATTACATAAAGCATTACTCAGATTTCTAAAATGTATTTCTCATTACGATGTTGTATTTCAAATAGTGATTTTTTTTCTGCCTTTGAGTTCTTCATGTGACCTGCCTCCCCAGTCCTCACATTTTATCTCCCTGCAAAACTACTTGTGCATATAGAGTCAGAGACCTAGCAATAATATTTTTCAGACTTACTAGTAAATAAATTCCAGATAATTGTCAGTCGTTAAATAAGTTAATGAACTTCAACGTGTCCTCCAATTTCTTTCTGAAACAACCGTAAAACCTCTTCATCTATTTTTACGTGGGTGGTAATCATTGAGATTCTGAAGGGATAATACAGTAAGGTGGAGGAACAATTGTCTCATTTCACTCATTGGCTCCAGAGTGGTGGGTCTTCCTCAAAGTTTCTGGTAGTGACTAATGGTAGGAAAGGGAACTCAGAGAGAACAATCAGGTTTCCCAGACTTTCCATACAGAGACGATATACTCAATCTATTTTTCATCATAAAGAAAATAGTTTTAGACTTGCCATGTGCCACCGACTCTGAGAGCTGGGAACGTGGCAGAAAGCAAATTTTATAAAAGTAGTTGTCCTCGTGGAATGAATATACTAGAGCAGCCGTGGGCAAACTACAGCCCATGGGCCGGATCCGGCCCGTTCGGCTGTTCTATCCGGCCCGCGGAGCCGAAAGAGCAGAGGGTTCTCTTGCTCTCCCCTCCGCTCCTTCACCAGCAGCAGTGTTAACATGGCAACGTCGGGAAACACGGCCGCAGCTCCTTCTTCTGAGTAGGCGGATTTATATCCGCCCATTCAGTAGAAGGAACAACCTCTCCATCTTCCAGAGGCTCCTTGTAATGCCTGCGGACGCATCTCCCGACATCACCCTGGGAATGCGTAGACACGTTATCGTGGTGATGTAGGGAGACACGCCCCTGGAGAGCACAGTATCAGAGCATTAGCTAAAAAGGAGACCAACAACACTGTTCCCACTGAAGTTGATGTTTTAAAGACCAAAAACCTTTCAACCCAGTCTACATTGCCATCTACATCTACGTCCCGGGCATAATTTGGAAGTTGCACTAAAGAAAATGTTTAATTTACTGTTTACACATTTTGTTCTTTTCTATTTGTCTTAGTTTTAAATTATTTTATTATATTTAAGTTTAATTTGTAAGGCTTTTGTACCTTTCCTTTGTTAGGCAATTTTATTTTGCCTTTGCCATCTTCAATATAAGGTATGTTATTGTGCTATGATTCCTCCATTTTTTGAAGTTTCAAATTATAATAATTAGTGTTTACATTCTTCTTGTTAAAATGTTTGAAATAAATAAAACTATTGAAATAAAAAAAAAGACCGTACCCTTTTATGTAATGATGTTTACTTTGAATTTATATTAGTTCACACAAACACTCCATCCATGCTTTTGTTCCGGCCCTCTGGTCCAGTTTAAGAACCCATTGTGGCCCTTGAGTCAAAAAGTTTGCCCACCCCTGTACTAGAGTCTGGAAGGCTTAAAATTAATAAGAAAAATATATAATGCAGTATTTAAAAATCGATCTTAAGAAATATAAAACAGGAGAAAGAGATAAGAAATGCTGAGAAAATAAGAGGAAATGGGGTCAGAGAGGAAACAAGCTGTCAGGTCAGTTAAAGAACAACAGTGGCCTTTATTCTGAGTTTCATGATCATACCAGAAATTTTTGAGCAGGGAAGTGTGTTGATCTGAAGTTTGTTTTAAAATCATTCCTCTGACTGCTTGGTTAAACATAGACAAGGGGCAGGGATGGAGTCAGAAAATTGATCAGGAAGCAACTGTAGTAATCCAAGCAAGAGACGTTGGAGGCTCAGACCAATCAGCTTTGATATCAGAATGATGTTCAATTCATAAACTCAATTTGCAAGCCATCCAAATTTTTCCTTGTTAAAGAATTGTTTCCATATCATAGAAACATATGGAAAAGAGTTTATTTGTGGGAGAGGATAAAGCTTCATTTATCATTGAAGTATGAAGATTATCCCTTGAGAAACAGTGAAAATTGACATAAAGATCTAGATAACTACTCTGCCCTCATTAAGTACTGATATGCTATAAAGACATCTGCCTCACTCCACCATGTGGAGATTGCCTTTTTTCTCTCTCTGTGTTCATATAACTCTAGACAACTATATGTGCAAAATCAACCTAGTCATGGTGTTTAGATCAGAGAACATTTACTCAAGCTGAATCAAGGTTTTTTCCTAAATTCCACTCATTCTAGTGTTGACCAGTCTCTCAAATGATAATGTAACAGCTGGAGAATTGTGGAATATCCATGTGTTATGTTTATATAGGCAAGCAAAAATTCACCCAGAAGCACATGGGAAATTGCAGAACTATCAGGGAAACAAAGAAAAAAGGTGTTTAAATTCCTACTGAGATTCCTATTGCTGCTCATTGTTCAAGTACATTTCTCAAGTCTGATCCAGTGTTCTACAAGATATTCCATGCCTTTAGGGGACTAGGAAAGGTGAGGAAAACTGTGACTAATGGTACAACACACTCATGTACAGGTGAAAATGTTCAAAGGGACTGTTCAGTAACACTGACATAGGAAGTAGAAGTGTATAGATGGAAAGTCAAGTTTAATTTTACCCAGGATTGGAAAAGAGCTTTAAGTTAAGGAGTTGAGGTCTTAAGGGGGTTTCCAAAGAGTGCAGTTAGGAGAGTCAAAACAGTAGCTAACAGTGGAGAATTAATCAGAGAGGGGAACTACAGAAAAACACTGATGATTTGTTACTGGATTATGTACACAAAAGACAAGTTGGCACTTTGGTGGGGGATGAATGAGAATAAGCTAGAACAGCATGGAGTTACTAATTGTATAGTTAAACTATAATAATTTTGTACTATTAGAAGAATCTGACCAAAAAAATCATTGTGATCTATAGTAATGCCTAAAGAAATATCAATCTTCTTAACTTCAGTCACTTTCATTTCTGATTTCTGAAGGAATTAGATTTGGGGACAGGGACCAGTGAGTCTTTCCCTGTTTCTAAAGAATTAAAAGGCTGAACTTTGGGCAGGGGTGGCTTTTCTGTAACACATGTAGCTTCTGAGGATTTCTCTATTAAATCAAAGCCAAATACATGAAAACAAACTTAGCTCTATTCAATCCAAATTCTAAAGATCCTTCACCTGTGAACAGGTAGGAAGTTGGGGAAACAGCAATTGGTATCATTGCTGTTTGCTTGTAAATTTATTGTATCCAATAAAAAGGCTCTTTTCTGTTACAGTTTTTATAGCCCAGTATTAAATAATAGGATGAATCATGGGAGTGGGCAAAGGAAAAACAAAATAGACTCTTTGTAAATTAAGTTATACCTCTAAATCATTCTCAGTAATTATGCTAGGGCAATTCATTTAGTGCTTAATTAATCATTCAAAATCTTACCTCAAGCCCTAGTTGGTTTGGCTCAGTGGCTAGAGCATTGGCCTGTGGATCGAAGGGTCCTGAGTTCGATTCCAGTCAAGGGCATGTTCCTCCCTGGCCTGAGCCCTGGTTGGGACTCAAGCAGGAGGCAACTGATTAGTGTGTTTCTCTCACATTGATGTTTCTCTGTCTTTCCCTCTCTCTTCCACTTTCTCTAAAAATCAATGAAAAAATATCCTCAGTGAGGATTTAAAAAAATAATCTTACCTCAAGATCAAATTTTGAATATAGCTGTGGAACAAAGAGAACTTGGTTCAACTTTTAAATCTTCCTCCTACACTATGGTAAATTATAGGAACCACAGGGATTCAGTGTCAAAGGAGGCCATGCCTATCTCACAGATTTTTTCCCACCTGAAATTAGTTATTTAATACATACACTACACTGACAAGAAAACCAACCCAGAGTAACCCCCGATTAAATACTTGGTTTCTTTTCTCATTTTTATGCAGAAGCCAGTGGTTATGAGCAACACAAATACTTCATGCATGGGGCTGACTGCTGTCATGCTCATATTATTTAATAGTGGCCAATTAGCCTGTAAAGAGATGGGTTCTTATAAGACACATTTATTTAAATTCTCTGTGTCTATAATGTTTGGGATATCAAGGATACTGTGGCAAATAAAATAATTACCTTCATTTTTTCATCATGTTTCAAAATGTTCCAAAAAATTTAGTCATTGCATGCTCTTATGCCTATTTGTTTCAAGTTACTCTGAAGCTTAGAGATTCTCTTTCAGTGAGCACAATCCAACATGTTAATCATGTGCTTCTTGTTCTTGCAGTTATTTCAAATAGCTTTCTAAGTCTTACTGTTCAAATATAACTCAGTCTCGTGGTATAGTTATTAAAAGAAAATAATTTGAGATTATGATTATAGATATATATGAACCAGGAAATGAAAGGCATGGCAAATATAACTCACAAGACATTTGCCTTACCTTTTCACAAACAGAAAAGATCGTGGTCGCTGCTCTTAAATAGACTTAGTTCAATATTAATATCAGATAAAGTAATCAAGTCAGGGTTTCTTTTCATTATGCAATGCTCAATGATGTTTTACAAATCTGAAAGCTGTACTTTTCTGTTAATTTGCTATATGAATTAAATATTAACTAGAATAAAATGAGATTAAAGCTTAGAAAAAGGTCAATATATTCCCCCAGGGAAAACTGAAGGTGATTATATTTTATCTTACATGTCTATAGCTCTCTAATTCACCACTTAAGCAATGTAGATGGAATATTGACACAGCCAAGTGGGAAGAAATCAAGAACAGCGCAACTTAATCTCTCAATCCGAACCTAATTAGAATTTAGGCTCTCTCGTAGCACTTTTTAGGAAGTCTTTTTTAAGTTTTACATATTTTTAAAATTCCATTATTGGAAAAACACACATTTTACTCAATGGTGAAAATTTTAACCAGAATTACCAATAACTAAGATTTACTTTTGCATTCATAAATTGCACTGGACTAACTGTTGCATTTCTAAAGCCTAGGATTGAAAATGAATATACAATCATTCATTTTAGCAATAATGACTGAAATTGAATTACCAAAGCAATAAAATAATTTTATTTTTTAAAAGTCTAAAAAATCTGTTGAGAAGTGTCATTGAGAAAAAAAATAATATTTGTAAACTTAATGAGAAGTATATATAAGGCTAATGAGTTGTTTTAATATTTGAATTTTAAAGCCAATTGTGTAAAAGTATGACTCATAGGTTTGAAAATGGCTTGTGCTTCCATCTCACTCAGAATTGGCACAAAAAAAGCTGCTAAAATTGTTAACATTTCAGACTATTACCTCTTCAAAAATCTTTGTAAAATTGACAGTATCTTCTCTTTAAGAGTTACGTATTATTTTTTGCTATGGGTAGTAATGATCATGTCATTATATTTTCAGCTGGTTATGAAATATTAGTAGCTAGTGCTTTTCCTCTGATACTTTCCTAATTCATTGAAACATTCAGATTATTTAAAAATGCATTAATTAAATAAACTATTGGCAAAACAGATAATTTAATAAGAATTTTTCAGTAATATGGTATCTCCAAGTCCCATGTAGATCATGCTTCCCATACAGTGATAAGAAAATAACAGTGGTAAGGAGATGATGTGTTTAATGTCTTCAATTGAGTGGCTTTTTGAAAAGATAAACACACTGGGAAAGTCTTAAAATGTACAAAAGAGATATTCTGGTTTAGAGACTATAGAATTCATTTCACCAGACAATAGAAAATTATTATTAAAAGGAAAAATATAAGCTTTATAATGAAACTAGAGGCCCAGTGCAAGGATTTGTGCACCAGTGGGGTCCCTTGGCCTGGCATGCAGGGATAGGGACAAAACCGGCTCTCCAACATCCTCCAAGGAGTCCTGGATTGCGAGAGGGCAGTTCTCAGGTGACACACCCTGGAATCAGGCTCTCTCCTCTCTGGTTCCGGCTGCATCACCCAAGAACTGCCGCTACCAAGTGACTGTGTCTACCCCCTGGTGGTCAGTGCGCATCATAGCTACTGGCCAGTTGGCCAGTCAGCCAGTAGGCTAGTCACTTAGGCTTTTATATATATAGATGATACCCAGGACTTCCAAAGGGGCAGAGATAATTGCTAATAGATTACAGTCCCTGTGTTTACATATATATATATATTACATTAAATAATGACAAAAAAGAAAATATGGACTCTGACCCTTTTCATACTTACTAAATTATTGATATGAGAAATTAGTATCAATAAATCTGCTCAATGCCTTGACTGTGAGGCCACCAACAGTAAACAAATTAGATTAGAATTAAAACTTTCAACTGGAAGGAAATATATTTCTGAAAAATAACATTATACAAACTGAAGTTAGAAAACAAGTATCACATGATCTCACTCATGTGGAATCTAATGAACAAAATAAACTGATGAACAAAATAGATCCAGGGACATAGTAGCATGGAACAGACTATTGAATCTCAGAGAGAAGGCAGGAGTGGGGGGTTGGGGGAAGATTAACAGGTGAACTTATATGCATATATTCATAGCCCATGGACACAGACAATAGTGAGATGAAGGCCTGGGAGGGGCAGGTGTGGGCTGGAGGGGGTCAATGGGAAATAAAGGGGACATCTATAATACTTCCAACAATAAAGATAAATTTTTAAGAAAACTGATAATTAAAAAAATACAATAAAATCTCAGAGGCACATATTAAAGAAATAAAAACAAAACAATTAGTAAATCAAAACATGAGACACATCACAAACATGCCAGATTATTTTTTCAGTTAAATTCAGGTATTTCATACCTTGCTGATTTACTAAATGTTTCGCTTTTGAATCAACTGACTAATATAGACATAATTTCATTATGCTTAGTAGTTATAGTCACAGTAAAAGAATGGTTAGAGTCACACATGTAAATAAACCAATAATAAAGGACCAACTCTGGCTCTATATCAGAATTTGGGCATAGGTATCTATTTCTAGTCAACCCAAAATTCAATTCGATACTGTTAGGGTCACCAAAGGAGGAACTCATGAGGCCAACGTGGTAAGGGATTATAGATTTATTAGACCATCTGAGTACCAGATGGGCTGAGCCCAAAAATGATGCCAGCACCCAAAGACGGAGAATCAGAGATTTTAAAGGACTCTAGGCAGGCTTTTTCTGGGTGGAGAATTCTTTGGACGGCTCCTGAGGGGAAAGATAATGGTCTTAGCAAGTGGAATGTGGTCTAAGCAAAAAGGAATATTGGTTTGTGAAGTGGTCTAGTTCCACTTGCTAAGAGGGTGTGTTGATTCAGTTATTTGATCAGACCTAATAGATACAAAATATGTTAATAAAAGCCAAGAAAAAAGAAAGCCATGAAAGTACTGAGAAATTGAAAAAAAAAAAGGGGTACAATCAGAAGAATTCAAATTTGGAAGAATTCCTATAAGGTAAAAAGCAAGTGGTAATATCCATGGGAAAAAAGCAAAGGAAACCACATCCAGCAAACTCCGGAAAGCAGTCTCAGTCTCGGATGCTGTGAACATAAAGTTGACTTATAGCTGGACTGGGATAGCTCTGGTTTTCTCTCTGGTGAAGTTTGGGTTTCTGTTTTTTTATTCTTGGCTGAAATAATTGCAATGGAATTTATGATGTGCTGTTTAAGACCTGAAACCCTCCTGGGAGTGCCATGGGGATGGTCTGCAACCGGCCTAACCCATTTCATGACATGAGAACAATCAAAGGTACAAAGATGTACCTACTTTACAATCAGAGGATTACTCAGTTGATAATAAACATTTCTTTAAAAATTTATCTCACTGAACACTGCTCTTATGTACTGAATGTTTGTGCACCCCCCCCCCCCCCCCGCTCCCCTAAGTCCATAAGTTGAGATCCTACCCCACAATGTGATGCTATTAGGAATTGGGACATTTAGGAGGTAATTATGCTTAGATGAGGTCATGAGGGTGGGGCTCTCATAAATGGGATTAGTGTCCTTATGAAAGTCCAGAGAGAGCTTGCGTCTCTTGCTCCGTACCCTGTGAGGATACAGCGTGAACACAGTCTTCTATGAGCCAGGAAGCAGCCTCTCACCAAAACCCAACCCTGCTGGCATCTTGATCTCCAACTTCCAGCCTCTAGAATTGTAAGAAATCAATTTCTGGTTCTTCATAAGCCACCCAATCTATGGTAGTGTGTTATAGCAGCCTGAACTGACCAAGAAAATTACTATTTTTCTCTTTGCTCCCATACTTTTTTGGGGGGTGAGTGATAGACACATGCTTTTATATTTAAAAAAATTGCTTTGTTTTCTTATTATTTTAGAAAGCAAGAATATATTTTTAAATAGGTATCATTTAGATAATTAGTACATAATGAGCAATGAGATCAGGAATTGATTTCTGTCTCTTAAATGACATTTATAATTTGCTACTACTTGTTACATTTTCAAGTGTATACTAGTATATCTCACTTTTTTAATTAGACTTTAAAATCCTTGAGAACATGAAATGTCTTGCTTACTTTTTACTTCCCATAAATACCTATAACACTATCTGAGCCTACCAATTATTCAGTTCCCTTCAAGTAGCTGGAGTCTAGGTCGCAGAATTTTAGTCTTGGAAAAAACCTTAAGAGACATTCCAGTACATACCTGCCTTGAGCATGCTTAGCACGTTTTGTTTGGGGGCAAATGGTCTTACATGCATTTTTATTCTACAAGTGATTAATGATGAAATACTGCATTTTCTTACATGGAGATTTATAGTATGTCCTGTTGTCAGAGACAGCAAGAGCACTGCACAGCACCACTGCTCTGAGTTCATATATTCTTCTAAATTCTTCCCAACTATGCCAGGGCAGGTCCCTTCTCGAACCCTGCCCACTGTAATAACTGTTGGGAACTTAGTCCATGTTCCTCCTTTATCCTCTGCTCACTAGTTACAGGTGTTGGGTCCGAGACCCTCTGCCTAGGGCTGGTTCTTCTTGGATGCTGAGTCTTAGGTGGAGAAGCCCTGAGAAGTTGTGGGTATATATGAATGAGTCTTTATTGCAGAATCCAGAGGCCATATAGTCATCAGACAACATAGTCTTTCACAGCAGTTCATAAAACAGGCAGCCGTACACCGGCTGGTTAACATGGTAGCTATATCTGAGCTCTTTATGAGCTCTTGACCTTACATTATAGCAATACCAGCTCTCAGCTCCATCTGAGCTCCCTAGCCTCTCCTGCACAGATAGGAGCTGCATTCTCTGTGCCTACCACCTCTGCTTCTCACACTAGCTGGTCAGTAACATATATTACCACGTAGACAGCGAAGGCTGGTTGCCAACAGTGACATCAATCATTTGGGTTATGGAAGGGCATAGCATACCGTGAGATCTCTGTGGCCTTGCAGCTGTGTGCAGAGTGGCCTTGGCCATTCAGAACACTATCAACAAAGCCTTTCAGACCCTGAGTGGCCTTGGTTGTCTGGCGACTCTGGTACGGTTCCCACATCTGTCTTTCCAGGCAAACTATATCCTGGTTAGACCCTATCCTCTTCTGCATTCCATGATTTTCTGCCTTTCTCTCTCTTTTAAATTTATCTTAGTAAAAGGTAAATACACATCATCCATAGATACTTTTTCAGTGCTCAGGATTAATCAATCAAATGTGGAGGGGTGATATTAAAAAATAATGAGGGGTTGCCCTAGCTGGTTTGGCTCAGTGGATAGAGCATCAGCCTGTGGACTGAGGGGTCTGGGTTTGATTCCAGTCAAGGGCACATGCCCAGGATGTGGGCTCGATCCCCAGTGGGGGGCATGCAGGAGGCAGCCAATCAATGATTCTCATTGTTGATGTTTCGATCTCTCTTTCCCTCTCCCTTCCTCTCTGAAATCAATAAAAATACATGTTTTTTAAAAATATAGAGGATATTCAAAATATGTGATAACAATTATGGTGCAGTCCAACTCTTATCACGGTAGAGCACTACACAAATCAATGGCAGACACACTTAACTGACCTGGCCATATTGGTGCACACTGACTAGATTTCACTCTTGAGAATATACAAGCTCATAGAAAAACAAGAGCATTATGGAGATTCATTTTTGAAGGTTCTGTTAGTTTTCTAGGACAGCTGTAATGAATAATCACAAACTAGACAACATAAACAAGAGAAATGTGCTGTCACAGTGGAGGAGGCCAGATCCCCAGTTGAGGTATGGACAGTGTTGAAAATTTGAGGCACTCAGGGCAATCCATTCCATGCTTTTCTTCTAGTCTGTGCTGACCACAGAGAACCTTGGCATTCCTTACGTTGGGCTTCAAAATTCTATATGCTTCTGTATCCATGTGACACGCTTTCCTGTGTCATGTTTCCCTCCCTCTTCTCTTATAACACACCATTCATTGGATTTAGGTTCCACATTAAATCCAGGATGATCTCTTCTTGAGAGCCTTAACTTAATTACATCTGCAAACATACTCTGCAAATAAGGACATATTCACTAGTACTGGGGGTTAATACTTAGATATATCTTTTTGGAGGACACAAACCATTTATTAAATTTGAGCATTGGTATGAGGCACATATTACTCCCCCTATTTTTCGTATGAGACCACTAAGTCTTAAGAAACTGAGTGCCCATCAAAGGAGTAACTAACTGAAGATTCTAGAATTAGAGCTTATTTCCTGGTTAAAAGTTCATGCTTGCTCTTTTATACCAGCACAGGGACTGAGCAAGAAGTATTAGACTGAAGCTAATCCCATGATAAGTAGACAAAAGACAAACAAATATTATTTTCTTTTCCATTGTGGTTTGATCTCAAAGATACATTGAATTTGATTGTAGCTTTAGAAAATCTGTTTAGAAGCATGCTTATGCTTCCTTTTTCTTTTAATTCTTGGAGTCAAGGGTCCTGAAAGGAAAGCGGGACATCATTAGAAATAGGCTGCAACTAGACATGTGACAGGAGAGAGTATGGATGCTGAGCCTGGCTGAGGAGAGTGAAGAGAAGTGTGTTGGCAGAGAAGAGCCCAGGCTCAGACATTCCTAGGTCTGCAGAGCTGTCCTTCTGCATATGTGCATTGGCCTCATCTCCATTCTGGTGCTCTCTCATTCCTAAGCCCTTTGACCATATATTTTACTAACATGTCTTGTTAATGATCCCGAAGTATCTTATCCCATTGCCCAGTTTCTTCTCATCTCTCACCTTTTTGTTAGTAAAAGCAGGATAAGTGGATTTACATTAATACCTATGAATGAATGAATTGTAAACTCTAACCCTTCAATTGGCATAGCGAATGTAAATACAGTATTCTTAGTGTTTAGGCTATGCATATTTATTTTAAAACATAAAAAGCTCAAACATTTTCTAAATAATAAAATACCCAAAGTAAACTTTTGGAAACAGGGTTGAACCTATTAAAAGCAAAATTTACATGATAAAGACAAACAATTTTAAAAGGCTTCCAGATTAGTAATTTATTTGTTCTACAGAAAATATGTTTAATTTAGAAATAATAAAAAATTAATTGCAGAAACTACTGAAATTTGATTCTTTGAAACTTTGTAAATCCTCTTAAGAAACTGGTTATAATGTGTGACCTTAGACAAGTGACAATAAAAACAATCTTGTGATAAGTTCTGACTTTTTAACTATATATTATTCTCAGGGTTAAATATATTTTCTTTATGGAAACAAACTCTTAGTGAAATAGTATTTATGTTAGAAAAATATATGTTAAGACACTGTTACAGCATGTAGGAGATTAAGTTGTTAAATTTTAGCGGTTTTAATTTAGCTCAAGGTAGCAATGAATTGCATATATAATGATAAGTTAGTGTACCAATGTTTAAGCCCTATAAAATGTATTTAGATGAACTTTAACATTACAAAGATTGCTAGTATGTCTGCTGTATTGGAATAGAATCATAGTAGCTGACTAATTGCAGGAAAGCCAGGCATATCTTGTTTTATTGTGCAGGAACAGATCCTAAGTTCCAAATATACTCCCTTTTTTCCAGCTATTGCTAGTAGCCCCACAGTTTTTTTTGTTTTATTCCAAATTAGAGGCCCAATGCATAAAATTCATGCATGGGTAGGGTCCCTAGGCCTGGCCTTTGATCAGAGCCGATCAAGGCCTTCCGACTGCTGGCTGGGGCCTTCCTTCCAGCTGCCAGCTGGGGCCTCCCTTCCCTGGCTGCCGGCTGCTGGCTGGGCCCTCCTTCATTCCACGCCACTCCCTGGTGGTCAGCGCACATCATAGTGAGCTATCAAACTCCCAGTCTCCCAGTCAAACTCCGGAGGGGACAATTTGCATATTAGGTTTTTATATATAGATGGTTGTTGGGATCATGTACCTATGTCAGAAAAAAGCACAGTATTCTCACAAGTGTGATATCTGAAATGAATGCCAGGGTATTTACCCCATATTTTTAAATCTTTATACGATACCCCATTCAACCTTTGTACATACAAACGTAGACATGATCTTATCTGCATACTCAGCACACACACACACACACACACACACAGACACACACTCACTCACACACACACACTGTAGGAGTGGTGGAAGGTTGTACTTTAGCTTGTGGTCATCTGACCTCTATTTGTTTCCCTTCTTACTCCTCGGCCCTCCTTCTTCTGATCCTCCTCCTTCTCTTCTTTTTTTCTTCTTTTGTTTATGACACTAAGCCTGGATGCAACACTAACAGAATATTCAGGACATAATTCTATTCAAGCTCTCATTGATTTGTTACATATTGAAAGAATTAAAATACGAGTCTCTCAATCTAAAGAACATACTTTTGTGCCTGATCTTAATGTATCTGGTTTTTAATGTTTGATAAATAATGTCATTTTAAGTGTTGATTTTTTTTAGTCCATTTGTCCTTATTAAATGATATAACATATTAGCTATTATAAAATAAAATAGAGTTTCAGCTATTATATATTTTATGGAGACCAAGACTTCAAGTACATCAGAAATAATTTGACGTTTTTCATATTGGCTTTAGATGGCAGGTGTTAATAAGATAGCTCTCTAAATGAGAGACTAGAAATAGGAGACATCGTTCATGAATGCCCACACAGAAGGTCAGCGCTTTAAAGAAAAATTCAGAGTAGACCTTGTAGGTTAGTAGTGTAATTCCTCTTTCTAAAAAGTGCCTTTTATTGAAATAATTAAACTGCTACTGCTGCTTTAGGACATGACTAGTATTGCTATTTGGAGCTCATTGCCAAGGTGTGATATTAAATTAATATGACAACAAATGCACAATCTCATTCACTGTTACAAACCGGAATAAGTCATGTTATCAGCAGTTCAACACAGCCATCTCTAACTAAATCAATGTTTAGTAACATGAGCCAAATCAAGAACTTCCAGGACAAAAAGGCAATCATAAAACATTTACTAATCGAATCAGACAGAAGAACAACCTATGGGGCTGGAAACATCACAACACCATGGTTGCAAATCACCATCCCGATTTACAGATCTAGGCCAGCTAAAGAGCCACTTTAAACACAATATAAAATGTTCATATTATGCCTCATTGTGTACTAGAAAGACCAAAACAAATGAGATAAAAATTAGAGATGTTTTTAAAATGTCAGGGCAAACACTCTTTCACTTAATATACGCAAAAGAGACTATTGCTGCTGAAGACAAATGAGGTAAGTGCTGTAGCAGTCAGGCCTGCTTTCCCTAGAGCTCGCAGTGACCGCTTTGCTTTTCAGGTTGACAAAACATTGCTTTATGGGTAAATTGCAGTCCTCACTTCTACTTACGCAAGGTTCATATTCTTCATGCACATCATGACACTAAACAGGAAATGTCTTAACAGAAATAAATACCATTTTCGCTAAATGAATTAAAACTTAAAAGTATAAACATACAAAACAATCATTCAATTGCCAAATGAAAAAATGTGAAGTAAACAAGCAGAGAAATCACTCAATTTTCATTTTCACAAAGCTCTTCCGAATTCCTCTTTTACAACCTGTTAAAGTTGTAATAAATTAGAATTACTTTTCTTAATATTCACTTTTTTTTCTTTGCCTACAACAAAATTTGATATGTACCTTTCAATATTGTCTTGGAGAACGTCAAGAGAAGCATTGATTTCTAAGACTCTTATGACTTCCATCTTAAAAATAATATATTAGCTATAGGTCTATTCTCTTTGGTTAACATTTTTCTGAAAAACAATCCATAAATTGTACCTATAACTTAAACTTGAGAGATGTAGCCGAATAGGGGACTTTCAAAGACTGATAAAATAATTTGCTTCATTTACACTCATTTACATACTATCTTTAGTAACTTAATTATCTTATGTAAAGGGTCCAACTTCATTTTCTTACAAGTTTCTATTCACTTGTCCCAGCATGTTTATTCTTCCCTGTGCTATGGTCTGGAAAGTTCTACCAGGAAAAAAGCTGAAGTAATTGTGAGGCTTACCTCTTTTGTTTACCTATTTTGAAGGATGACAGCCTGTTATCCAATGCATAAGGAGAGATGTTCTATGTATTTTGTTCAGCTTTATAGTTGTTAATTGTGAGAAAAATGTTCCCAAATCAGATACATGGTCATAATCCTCTCATACCACTTTTAAAAGTACCTATAAAATTTGCTTTCTGAGATTTTGTCAGGTAGATGAGGTAGTTTACATAAATAATATTAAGACAATTTTAGGAGAAAATCTGACATGTACCACCCTTAGGACATTTTGAGAATGAAAAGGTGATGACAGGGTTAGGTATCAGACAAAATACAGTCAAATATCATGTCTCCAATATCAGAAAATCACAAAACCTAGCTGTTCAGATCATTTCAAAGGTCATTGGTTAGACCCTAAAATGGGCACCAAAGTTAAACCTTCATTTTAAATAGAGGGATTCCTAAGAAGAAGCTGGTATAGGGCCCACAAGGGTGAACAAGAAAATGTATTTTTTAAAAACTAGGGAATGATGCAGAGAGCAATTGAAATGAGTTTTTAGGGGTAAAATAGGAAGGTTTAGGGAGTTTTAGGAATTAGGGGGTCCATGGAGGAGGGAGGCACAGTTGACTGGGGACTTGGAGCTGGCAAAAGGCATACATTCACAAAGATCTAAAGGCGCCACAGCCTAAGGGGAAAGGAAGACACCCATCACAGGAGGTAAGAGGAGAGAGACACAGGGAGTAGAAAAACAACAGGGAGAAAGAGGAAAACAGATTTTCACAGGGAATAGAGAATTTTACCATACCACAGGATGGGGAGAGAACGAGGGGGACCCCATGTAGGGTTTGAGGTTTGAAGCTGCTATAGTGACCAATCAGAGGGGCTATCAGGACACAAAGAACTGCAGCCTTTATAAACCTTAGGAAAGAGCGACTTAGTAGGCTACCCCTTTGGAACCCCTCCCCACATGGGAGTCTGTGCTTGCTTCCCAATAAATTTCCACCTTTTCCTGTAGGGATTGGCTATTGGGTGAAGCTTCGGACTGACCTGTGGCAGGGCCACAAACAAGTCACAGCTTGGAGGGCAGAGTCCTCTTAGCATAATTAAGCTTGACCTTATAGTCCTCCCCTGCTCCTTCCTAGGTAGCTAATGGGCTGTGGGAGGTGCAGCAAGTGTTGCCAAAACAAGGTGAAACTCGCAAGAACATTGTAAACGTGTTGACCACTTCCCTTGTTTTGCTTTGTGTGCTCTGACTATAAAATAAAGACTCGGCTTGCAGGCTATGGTGCTGTCTCTCCATCAGAGAAGCAGCGTCCCACCCAGCCCCAAGTGTATTCTCTTGTCTGTCTTCTTTTTTTTTTTTTTTTTTTAATATATTTTACTGATTTTTTACAGAGAGGAAGGGAGAGGGATAGAGAGTTAGAAACATAGATGAGAGAGAAACATTGATCAGCTGCCTCCTGCATACCTCCTACTGGGGATGTGCCTGCAACCAAGGTACATGCCCTTGACCGGAATTGAACCTGGGACCTTTCAGTCCGCAGGCTGATGCTCTATCCACTGAGCCAAACTGGTTAGGGCTTGTCGGTCTTCTTTAATTCTTCACCGCCCCTCCTCAGGCTCACTGAACCTGCCTATGCTGGCTCAGCACATTTTCCTATACCACCTTTTGTCCATGGCTTCATTCCTCAAATCCACCTGGACAAGGACCCAGGAAAGAAGCCACCTTTGAATCCTGCCCAGAGGAAAACCATGCATTTCAGTTTCATTTCCCCTTTTCACAGTGATGAAAACTGAGATATTATCTTCTTGAACAACCGTAAGAAAGAAGTAACTAGATAATTAGCTTCAGAATTGAGTTTTCATTTTGTTTTTGTTTATTTGTTTACATATTTATTCATTAGTTTATTTAAGGTTCTGCTCAGGTACAGATTGGTGTGAGAACTGTAATGGAGATTATTTCAAGAAGGAATTTAAAACTATTGAGGTGAATTATGCAGAAACAGGGACAGGGAAACACTGACTAAATGGCACTCTGGGGAATCAGTTTGTATGAGCATCCTGGAATTGCAGGGACAGATAGGTACCCTGAGACTGAGGCAGAGTTTCAGGGATGCCAAGTAGTTCCCTTTCTCTTCCCTTAAAATAGGTCCATACAATTGGGCTTCCTGGTGAAGTCAGACCCTGGAATGATGGTGAAATGTATTTTAACATCAATGTCTTAGTTCCCAAGGGTGTTCACTATGAGTAATTGTACCACCTACATGTATAGTGTTTGTTAGAATTGAATGAAATCTACATAAAGTACTTCACATGTTGTAACAACTCAAGAAATATTAAGTCTATCTAACAATGTGTGTATGCATCATGTGACAAAGCTAAATGTTTTGATTATGGAAATGTAGTGATAAGTTGTCAGGAAAATCAGAATATTATGACTGCATTTATTCCCATGCCATTTGTCTATTGTTTTAGAACTTCATGGACTATTTTAATAACAAGGAATATGATAGTGAAGGCCCATCCAATGGAAAACTTTATAACAAAGTATTTTTTTTTTATCAGCTGGGGTTCTCTTTATCCCAGAATATATGTTTTAGATAATGTGTTTGCCTTTTGAAAATTATTAAATAGAATAAAATAGTTTTTAAGAAACACAGATGAGATAGTAATGGATATATACTGAAAAGACAGAAAAAAATGGCATAGTTATATTCAATGATAAGTAGCTTAATCCAAGAAGACCATCTTCTTATTTATTTATTTATTTTTTAGAGAACTATACTTTGGACTCTTGAAATTTCTGTGGATTTAATATAATAACAACATGGATGATTTTCCATCAATATAAGCAATTTTCAATCATCTAGCAAATACTATATAAGAGTATCTGCAAATATATGATGAATGTGCTTATATGTTATACACTAAAATAATATTATATGATTGTTAAAGTATTCTTTTGGGTCATAAGCCATCCTTCTTGTGAGATTAAAAAAAGCCTAATTAATTATTATTTTTGTTGTTGTCACTATGTCTTATTTATGTATGTATATACGTATGTATTTATTTTTAATTGAAATTTTTTGGGATGACATTGGTTTACAAAACTGTACAGGTTTCAAGTGTACAACTCAATAATACATCATCTGCCCACTGCATTGTGTGCCCATTGCCCCAAGCAAAGTCTCTTACCATCCTCATTTCTCTTTGCCACCTCCATCTACCTCCATCCCCCTTTCCCTCTGGCTATCACCACACTGTTGTTGGGTTTGTTTTTTTTGCTTAATCCCTTCACCTTCTTTTATCCACCCCATCCTCAACACTCTGCCCTTCTGACAGCTGTCAGTCTACTTCATGTATTCATGCCTCTGTTTCTGTTTTGTTAATCAGTTTATTTTGTTCCTTAGATTCAACATATAAGTGAGATCATATGGTACTTGTCTTCTCTGACTGGCTGATTTCACTTAGCATAATAATCTCCAAGTTCATCCTGCTGTTGAAAAGGTAAAATTTCCTTAAAAATGGCAAATTATTAAACTAAGATATTATGATGTAAATCAATTAAGAGGCTTTAACATTATAAAAAATAAATAAAGGAACTGATTGCCTCACTGACCAAGCCGTTTAGGAAAAAATCTAAAAAAAGCAGTTAGTATCAAATGTAAAAGAAACTAATTATACTTTAATGAATATTGAAACATTCTATTGGTGGCAAGTAATGCTGTTATTCTAGGGCACTGTACTATTATTTATAAAGCTTACATTATGTAGGACATGTTTGCTTTCAAGGCTCGGTTAAAATGCAAGTTTAAGGCCACAAGCTAAGTGCTACTTACACTTGGCACTGTAAGCGGGCCATTGGCATTTGGAGGAAAGAGAGGATTAAGTTTTTCTTTCTTTCTGTTTTCTACCTGAAATTAAATAAAGTTAATAAAACCCTTTGTTTACTATGTCACAGAGGAAAAGGTATAATGAAGATGTAAGGTGCAGCTATACTATCTAACCAAAAGAACTGCTAATGATTTTTATGTACATGTATATATGTATGTTTGTAAATGTGTATTTACATATGTAAATGTAAATATCTATACTAATAAAAGGGTAATATGCTAATTAGACCAGGAGACCTTCCAGGAAACGAGCTGGAGAGGGCAGTTGGGGGGCCATGAGGCCACCAGGGGAGGGCAGTTGGGGGCCATGAGGCTGGCAGGCAATCAGGCAGGCAAGGGGGAGCAGTTGGAGGTGAGCAGGCCAGTAGGGGGGGCAGTTGGGGGCAATCAGGCCAGCAAGCGGGGGCAGTTGGGGGTGAGCAGGCTGGCAGGCAGAGTGGTTAGGGGTGATCAGGCAGGCAGGCAGGTGAGCAGTGAAGAGCCAGTGGTCCCACAGGGATCGGGCCTAAACTGGCAGTCAGACATCCCTCGAGGGGTCCCAGATTGGAGAGGGTGCAGGCTGGGCTGAGGGACATCCCCCCAATGCACGAATTTCGTGCACCGGGCCACTAGTACACATTATATTTTTAAACCTCTTATGCTATACTAGAAGCCCGATGCACGAAGATTCGTGCTAGAATGGGCTTTCCTTTCTCTGGCTGCCGGCACTGTCTTTCCACTCCATCCCCGGAGCCACCTCTTTCTGCTCCAGCCCCGCCTTCCCACACTGCCCAGAGGCCCTTAGCAACCGGGGGTGGGGCGGAATGCCTGCATCGTCGCCATAGCAACAATGCAAGCGTCCCACCCCGCCCCTGGTCGCTTGGCACCTGTGTATGTAAATTAACCCACCATCTTTGTTGGTTTAATTTGCATACTCACTCCTGATTGGCTGGTGGGTGTTGCAAAGGTACAGTCAATTTGCATCTTTCTCTTTTATTAGTGTAGATGCCTAACATTAATTACCTGCTAAAATAATTGCAGAATCATATAAATTCTAGTTTACCAAGCTGTTCTATATTAATTATGTTTAACTGAAAAATAAAATTGAGAAAAATCTTGAAAGGTAAATATTAAATTACATTTTTTGATATCTGACATTATAAATTTACCCTTATAATAAAACTGTGATACATCAAAATGAAACTGAACAATTTCTTTTTCAGAAAACACTTTAATTCATCAATGACATTTTGAAAATAAACTGTTATACAATAAAAAAATGGATTTTCTACTTTCCTTTTTATTTTTTCTTCACTAGAAATATTTTTTTACTCTTGTTTATGGCTGCCACCTTTTTGGAATTGAATTGAGATTGACACACAATTTGGACATATATATTGAGCACCTGGTCTTCATTCATTTGTTCATTCACAGGGTTAGATTGCTGCTGAGTCCCAAAGAACCACATTAGGAAATGTGCTGGTGGAGATGGCAGAACTAAACTGCCCTTATTTGACTTTGTGCTAAGTGGGTGTATAGAAAAGAATAAAATTGCAAAATACTTACAAATTAAAATTTGTGTTACTAAGGGAAATGCTGACAGAGAAGGGGAAAATGAACTAACATTAAGTAGACTGTTCAGGAAAGGATTTTCTGAGATTTAAATTAAGAGGAATTAATTAAGCCTGTGAAATAAGAGAGAAAATAGCATTCAAGTTGGAGGATTAGCATATACAGAGAACTCAAAATGGGAAAGAAAATAGCTTTTTAATTAATTGAAAAAAGAAAAAAAAACAACAATAAAGGAGACTGGCTCAGAACACAATTAGAATGGGAGGAAGAGGACTGATTATCCAGGACCTTGAAGGCCATTGAAAAAATTTGGATTTTTTTTTTTTTATCCCTCTGGATGCATTGAGAAGTAATTGAAGCTGTTTAGAATAATGAGTAAAGATATGATCCACTGTACATTAAGAAAAGTATATATATATATATTTTTTTGCTATTGTGTAAGAAATTGGTTGGAGTTGGGCAAGAAAAATCTAGAAAAAATTGTAGAGGTCAAATTGAAGAGGTTTTTAAGCATTGCTCTGCAATCAAAGGCATACCAACAAAACTTTTAAGACTGAAAATATTTATGTTTTAAGTCAATTACTTGGAAAGTAGTTGAATATAGTCAAGATTATCAGTTAAGACAGTAGACAAACTCAATTATTTAAGCTTGGAACTAGAAGAATGACAAACAGCAAATTTGGGAAAGCAGGCAATAAGATTTTAAGTGAAGACACAAATAAATGGGACAATGTTATGTGCTCATGGAATGAAAGAATTAATATAGTTTAAAAATCCAAACTACCTGAAACAATCTACAGGTTTAGTGCAATCCTAATAAAAATCCCACTGGTATTTTTCATAGAAATAGAAGAAAACAATGCTAAAATTTGTATGGAACCAGAAAAACAAAATCCTGAATAGCCGAAGCAATATTGAGAAAGAACAAATCTGGAGGCATCAAACTGTATTTCAAAGTATATTTCTAACTATATTACAAAGCTATAGTAATTAAAACACTATAGTATTGGCATAAAAACAGGCACATAGACCAATGGGACAGAATAGAGAGTTTGGAAATAAACACACATATGTGGTCAATTAATATACAACAAACTATTATACAATAAAAAAGAAATGGGTTTTCTTTATGTGGTCAATTAATATACAACAAAGTAGCCAAAATGTACAATTGGGAAAGAAGAGTCTCTTCAAAAAATGGTGTTGGGAAAACTGAACAGCCACATGCACAAAAGTGAAAGAACTCTCGTCTTATAACACACAAAATAACTCAAAATGAATTAAAAACTTGAAGGTAAGATCTGAAATAATAAAATTCCTAGAAGAAAGCAAAGGGGATAAGTACCTTGACATTGGTCTTGGCAATGAGTTTTTGGATTTAATACCAAAAACAAAGGCAACAAAAGCAAAAAATAGAGCTTATACAAAACAAAAGCTTCTGCACAGCCAAGAAAACCACCCAAATGAAAATGCAAACCGAATGGGAGAAAATATTTGTGAATCATATATTTGAAAAGGAGTTAATATACAAAATATGTAAACAATTCATTTGGCTACAAAAACTGAATAGAGAATTTTTTTAAAAAGTTATACAGATGGCCAACAGGCACATGAAAAGGTGCTGAACACCACTAATAATCAGAAAAATGCAAATCTAAACCACAATAAAATGTCACCTCACACCAGGTAGAATGGATATTAACAAAAGCCAAGAAATAATAAGTGTTGCAGAGTATATGAAGAAAAAGGAATTCTGTGCACCTCTGGTGGGGAGGTCAACTGATACAGCCACTATGGAAACAGGATGAAGAATTCTCAAAATTAAGAAAAGAACTACCATATGATCTAGCAATTCCATTTCTGGGTATATATCAGAAGGAAATGAAATCAGTTATCATTGCAGTTTTATTTATAATACTTTGACTTTATAATACTTTGACTTTGCATACTCACTCCTGATTGGCTGGTGGGTGTTGCAAAGGTACAGTCAATTTGCATCTTTAATTAATGTATTAATGTAATATTTTCAAGACTGGAAATAACCTAATAACTAAACTTTTTGAGGGTAATCATCTTGCATATACCAAATAACTATGTTTTCACCTTAAACTAATACAATGTTATATGTTAATTATCCTATCTAATAAAAGAGTAATATGCAAACTGACCATCACTCGAACACACAAGATGGCTGCCCCCATGTGGTCAAAGATGGCTGGCCCCATGTGGACACAAGATGGCCACCACAAGATGGCCAGCAGGGGAGGGCAGTTGGGAGGGACCAGGCCTTCAAGGGAGGACAGTTAGGGGTAAACAGGCTGGCAGGAGAGCAGCTAGGCATCAATCAGGCTGGCAGGGGAGTGGGTAGGGGGTGATCAGGCTGGCAGGCAGAAGCAGTTAGGGGCAATCAGGAAGGCAGGCAGGTGAGTAGTTGGGAGCCAGCAGTCCTGGATTGTGAGAGGGATGTCCGACTGCCCGTTTAGGCCCGATCCTGCCTAAATGGGCAGTCAGACATCCCTCGAGGGGTCCAAGATTGGAGAGGGTGCAGGCTGGGCTGAGGGACACACACCCCCGTGCACAAATTTAGTGCACCATGCCTCTAGTATCTAAATAAAATTGGACAAAAAAAGAAAAGATAAACCAATAAGAAGATTTCATTTGGTCCTTGTCTGTTTGAGATTCATTGAAACAATGTAAACTCCATCAACAATTCTAAAATTCTCAATTGCAGAAAAGATACTGTGAATAATGCATATAATAACATGATTATATGTCCTTTGGTTATGCTGAGAGTTCTAGAAATAGGTTTGCCAGGGCAGACCAGCAGTCCCTGAGTGACGGATAAATGATTACTCTGACACAGGTTTGCTGTGAAAGAGAGGACTAAGGGACTGCCTGGCTAAAGGAACCAGACAGCCTTGATCACCTGCCTCTTCAGGCTTTTATTGTAACAGCAGTTTGAGATGAAGTTTATCTTTTAGATACTGTCAGAAGTAAGTAATCTTGGGAGAACACATGTGTCTGCAGTGTCCTTTAAGCAAGGACAACTAAAGATTAATCATAAAGACTCTGGTAAACACCCGAGGGTCTGCACATGCATAGACTAGTTTTGAAAGGTCAAGGAACAATTAGGGGTAGCTGCCTTCGGCCCAACTCCCCTAAATCAGAATTCCGATAAAAAGGGTGGACTGCCTTCAGCCAATTTCCCTTTTTGGAACTTCCTGCTTACAAACTTTCAAAACAAATCTCCTGTGTTCCCCCACATAGGTTCAGTTTCAGAAACTAAAAACATGGTTGAATTAATATGGGTTTATTAAGAGATTGATACTAAAAAAAGTTTTGAAAAAGTAAATCTAAAGTATGGACAGTTAAAATCTTTGAATACAGAGTCTGTACATAGTCAGGTGTTCAGGGAGAGATGGACAACAAGGAAGAATGAATGCTACTAATTAAGATGAAGAGACTTCATTCTGGAAGATTTAGGACAGTATTTACTGAGTATTGTTTATTTGGAGGGCACTTTACTATGCACTTCTCTTCTACTTTTTATAGAAATATCAGAATAAATTGTCCATTTACATAGATTCTCATTAAAATTCAATAATTTATCCTTTATGATGATTTGTTATAAGAAAGTAAGTGTTTTAACCCCCATGTGTCTCTCTCCAAAGCCCATAAAATAACAAATTGGGATCAGAAAGAGAAATTCCATAATATGAGGTCCTAGAAATGGTGCATCTCTTAGTGGTGCTGAGAGTTCAGTTGTGGCAACATGATCAAGTGTGGACGTGAAACCAGGGATGAAAAGTACTGAAGTTCTATGAAGGAAACGTAATCATATCTAATAAAAGAGTAATACGCAAATTAACCATCACTCCACTACACTCACAAGCCATGCCCACCAGCCAATCAGGAGCGAGTATGCAAATTAACCCAACCAAGATGGCTGCAGCCACAGAGAGAGCAGGAGGCTTGGGTTGTCCCCGGCAATGGAGGAAGCCAAGTTTTCCGAAAACTCTGGAAGGCCCAGGCCTCCACTCAAAGTTTCAATTATAGAAGATAAATAAATCCCAACAAAAATGGCTGCAGCCCCAGAGCAAGCAGGAGGCTTGGCTCCTCTCAAGGCTACAAAGTTTCAATTATAGAAGATAAATAAATCCCAGATACCAGGGCCTCTGCTTGGGTCACCGGGGGGCGTGGACAGCCGGCAAACCACCACAGGCCCCTCGCCCAGGCCACCCCACACCCCAAGGGAACCCCCACCCTGATCTGGGACACCCTTCAGGGCAAACCAGCTGGCCCCCACCAGTGCACCAGGCCTCTATTCTATCTAATAAAAGAGTAATATGCAAATTTACCGTACCTCAGCTACACCCACAAGCCACGCCCACCAGCCAATCAGGAGCGGGTATGCAAATTAACCCAACCAAGATGGCTGTGGCCACGGAGAGAGCAAGAGGCTTGGGTTTCCCCGGCAATGGAGGAAGCCAAGCTTTTCGCCTGCCCTGGCTTGCTTTGGCCTCTGCTTAAGGCTACAAAGTTTCAATTATAGAAGATAAATAAATCCCCAAAAAAATGGCAGCAGCCATGGAGCTGGAAAGAGGAGGAGGCTTGAGTTGTCCCCGAAGATGGAGGAAGCCAAGTTTCACAGCCCTGGCCTGCCTTGGCCTCTGCTGAAGGCTACAAAGTTTCAGTTATAGAAGATAAATAAATCCCAGATACCAGAGCCTCTGCTTGGGTCGCCAGGGGGCGTGGCCATCCTGCAAACCACCACAGGCCCCTCACCCAGGCCGCCTCATGCCCCAAGGGAACCCCCACCCTGATCTGGGACACCCTTCAGGGCAAACCAGCTGACCCCCACCCATGCACCAGGCCTCTATCCTAACTAATCCTCCTTTCTAATAAAAGAATAATATGCAAATTGACTGTCACTCCAAGACACAAGATGGCTGCCCCCATGTGTTCAAAGATGACTAACCCCATGTGGACACAAGATGGCCGCCACAAGATGGCCAGCAGGAGAGGGCAGTTGGGGGGGACCAGGCCTGCAGGGGAGGGCAGTTAGGGGCAAACAGGCTGGCAGGGGAGCAGTTAGGCATCAATCAGGCTGGCAGGGGAGTGGTTAGGGGGTGATCAGGCTGGCAGGCAGAAGTGGTTAGGGGCAATCAGGAAGGCAGGCAGGTGAGCAGTTGGGAGCCAGCAGTCCTGGATTGTGAGAGGAATGTCCAACTGCCTGTTTAGGCCTGATCCTACTGGTATCAGGCCTAAACGGGCAGTTGGACATCCCTCGAGGGGTCCCAGATTGGAGAGGGTGCAGGCTGGGCTGAGGGACACTGCCCCCGCTGTGCACGAATTTCATGCACCAGGCCTCTAGTTAATTATAAAGAACACTAGAGGCCCGGTGCACAAAATTCGTGCACGGGGGGGGGGGGTTATCCCTCAGCCCAGCCTGCACCCTCTCCAATCTGGGACATCCCTCTCACAATCCAGGACTGCTGGCTCCCAACTGCTCACCTGCCTCTGCCTGATCACCCCCTAACCACTCCTCTGCCAGCCTGATTGACACCTAACTGCTCCCTGGCCGGCCCAATTGCCCCTAACTGCCCTCCCCTGCTGTCCTAGTCACCCCTAACTGCCCTCCCCTGCCAGTCTTGTTTCCCCTAAATGTCCTCCCCTGCAGGCCTGGTTACCCCCAACTACCCTCCCCTGCTGGCCCAGTCACCCTTAACTGCCCTCCCCTGCTTGCTAGGTCACCCCTAAAACTGCCCTCCCCTGCAGGCCTGGTCTCCCCCAACTGCCCTCCCTGCTGGCCTGATTACCCACAATTGCCCTCCCCTGCAGGCCTGGGTTTCCCCCAACTGCCCTCCTCTGCAGGCCTGGTCACCCCTAACTGCCCTCCCCTGCAGGCCATCTTGTGGTGGCCATCTTATGTCCACATGGGGGCAGCCATCTTTGACCACATGGGGGTGGCCATTTTGTGTCTTAGAGTGATGGTCAATTTGCATATTACTCTTTTATTAGATAGGATAATATTAGTCATTTTTATAACTTAAAACTTAGATTCAACATGTATGTACAAATATTAAACTAGAAAAAAATAGCTATGATACATGATAGACACTTTCATTAAATTAATTTTACATGTATTTTTTAAAATTTATCTTTATTGTTGAAAGCATTACTTATGCCCTTTTGCCCCCATTTACCGCCTCCTCTCCACTCCCTTCCCCTCCCCAGGCCTTCACCACACTATGCACTATTGTCTGTGTCCATGGGTTTTGCATATATGCATATACATTCTTTGGTTAATCCCTTCACCCTCTCCACAGTCTGTTGCATGCTTCCATGTCTCTGGATCTATTTTGTTTCTCAGTTTATTTTGTTAATTAGATTCCACATATGAGTGAGATCATGTGATACTTGTCTTTCTCTGACTGGCTTCTTTTGCTTAACATAATACTTTCCAGGTCCCTCCGTGTTGTGTCAGAGAACAGAGAACGCAGAAATCAACCCAAGCTCAATTAATATTTGACAAAGGAGGCAAGAGGATGCAATGGAATAAAGACATCTACAGGTGGTGTTGGGATAATTGGACAGGTGCATGCAAAAAAATGAAACTAGACCACCAACTTATACCATACACAAGAATAAACTCAAAATTGATAAAACAGTTAGGTGTAAGTCTTGAAACCATAAAAAACCTAGAATAAAACGTAGGCAGCAAAATACCAGACATCCCACATAGCAGGATTTTCACTGATACAATGCCTAGGGCAAGAGAAACAAAGGAAAAAAAATGGGACTACATCAAAATAAAAAGTTTTACATGTATTTTATATGATAACGATTTAATGGATAGAAGCTAATACCTAAAATTATACTCAAAGCAACTTTTGAAAAATCTGTGGATTCTATAATGGGAGCTTTTGTTATGGAAATTTCTTATTTAGGTTCCATTTGTTGTGGCATCGTAGATAATAATCGGGCTGTTATATAGTGTCTCAGGATAAAACTGGAGAGACATGAAGTATGGGTTGTGTGCTGAGCCTTTTGCCATTTTGCTGTTGGTGTCATTTTACAACATTTTGCAACGAATTAACCAACTAAGCTAGTGTTAGTCAATAGTGTTAATAAGTACACTCTCCTGGTGAATTAATAAAAAAAAAGAGATTTCCACATGTGATCTAGTTATTTATGACTACAGCAATGTAAACTATTTCTGTAAATTTTAAGTTTCAATAATTTAAAGTCCCAATTTATTCCTCAAAAATATATTAGAGCCATTTACCATCTTCTGGCACCTATACTAGACTGGAAATAAAAATTTGTTCAAGACAAAGACATTGCTCATAATGGGCCTCAAGCATGAGCTCTGGCTGGGTGGCTCAGTTGGTTGGAGTGTACTCCCATATACCAAAAACATTGCAAGTTTTGACTCCTGGTCAGGGCACATACCTAGGTTGCAGGTTAGTCCCCATCGGGGCATGTATGGGAGGAGGCAATCGATCAATGCTTTTCTCTCACATGGATGTTTCTCTCGCTTTCTCTCTCTCTCTTTTATTCTTATTAAAAAAAAAAAAAAGAATGATAGGCATGTGTGAGTATACTCATGTGTATACCCTCCCAAATTTATATATCCTTTAAATCTTATGCCCAAATAATAGATTTTCACAGTTAGCTAGTTTAGAAATTAACTAAATTAAGTTAACTAAAATAACATATGCAATAGTAAAGAAGGAGAAGAAAAACAACTTTTAAAATGGAGAAATGATACAAGTTTATGCAACTGGGATATCTAGGCTTATGGAGTTGAAATCTGTGACCTTCTCTTGACCTCTTTCTCAAATTTGTTTTTATGTATTTGAGAACAGGAGACAACCAACAGTAGCACCACTTCTTTAGTGCCACTTTGAAATTATTGTATATTTTTCTGTGCAAATTATTTTTGAGCAAGCATCTGAGGAATGCAGTCTTTATTGGCTTTTGCACAGAACACTAACCAATGGAATGCCATCACCATTAGGTTAGGATGACTCTTCAATTTTCAAAGGATAGTCTTGGAATGCCACATCCAATACCAGGGGCATAACTCACCCTTTAAGGGGTCAAATAACATTAGGTTTTTTTAAAAAATACATTAATAGTTTCATGATTTATTTTTAGTAGTGCTAGAATTGTTAATGGTTATAATTAATGTCATCACACTGATTAAACTATGGGAAAATATCATTTTGTTCTAAATGTTGGTAGACTGGGGGAAATATATTTATTTCATCATGAGGCAGGTCAATTACCCTTTTGCACACGCTGTGTGTTGGCATAAGCAACTTACTAATGCCATCTGTTTCACTTGCAGGGTGTAATTCACTGGTATTACTGCCAAAGAGAAGGGATTTGATAAGCTAGACAGTGCTTGATTTACTTAGGATTTGATAATAACTAAAAGATAATGTGTGTCCAGGCCAGCATAGCTCAGTGGTTGAGCATCAACCTATGATCCAGGAGGTCAGAGTTCAATTCCCTTTTAGGGCACATGCCCAGGTTGCAGGCTTGATCCTCACTGTGGGGTGTGCAGAAAGCAGCTAATTAATGATTCTCTCTCGTCATTGATGTTTTTACCTCTCTCTCCCTCTCCCTCCCTCTCTGAAATCAATAAAAATATATTTAAATAAAGAAGATAATGTGTGTGCCTGTATATGTAATAATTTATAAGGGGAGATCATGGTTACTAAAATTATAATCAGTTAGTTCAAAGAAAACTAAAAATAAAAAAACACAGTGAAGATATATGGGGGAAAGAATATATAAATTGTTGGTTCTTCCTCTTATTTTAGAATGATCCCAGTTTCTCCAGCATCTTTTCATTTTAAACTCTGCCTTTCCAGTCCCCGCCCATGCCCACACCTGCTCCATGACCCGGAGCTCACGAAGTGATAATCATTTGTAGGGATTGCCAAGGCCTGCTTTCAAGAGTTAAGTCCACAGCATTTCTCACTAACCTATTAGAATTTTAACACTAAGCATTTTGTGCTATGGAGCAGAAGATATCTGGGGATACATAGACTTCAGAGAAGTCCTCAGATTGTCTATTTCTTCTATGAGTATTTCCAATTTGATTAACCAGCCCTCTGAATATATTTATATGATGTTGGGAATGCCTTGAGAGCTGTTTCTATATGAGTAACGTGATAATGATAAGCCAAAGGCCTTGGAATTAATGAGATAAATATTATCAAGATTGAATTAGGAAACATTGTACCTGATTAGACTGCACCAGAGAAACAAAATACATGCTATTAAGTGTCTTCAGTCTTTTGAAAATGTGGATGTTTAAATTCTCATTTGATCTCAAGTCTTACATTTAAGTCTTTAATCCATTTTGTGATATGTGGTATAAGAAGATGGTATAGTTTCTTACTTTTTTTTTTTTTTTTTTTGCATGCATAGGTCTAATTTTCAAATACCAGTTATTGAATAGATTGTCTTTGTCCTATTGTATGTCCTTGCCTCTGCTGTTAAATATTAATTGATCAGATAAGTGCAGGTTTATTTCTGGGTTCTTTATTCTTTTCTATATGTCTTTTCTATATGTTTTATGCCAGCACCATGCTGTTTTGATTACTATGGTTGTAGTATAGTTTGATATCAGATAGTGTGATTCCTCCAAATCTGTTCTTCTTTCTGGAAATTGCTGTGGCTATTTGGGGTCTTTTGTGATTCCATATAAATTTTTTAGATTATTTGTTTTAGTTCTGTGAAATAAGTCATTGGTATTTTTATATGAATTATGTTGAGTCTATAGATTGCTTTGGGTAGTATGGACATTTTAAAAGTGTTAATTCTATCTATCCATGGGCATGGTATATGCTTTCATTTATTTGTGTCTTGATCATATAGTGTTGGAAATGATAGTTTAACTACATCCTAACAAAACCTTCATTTGTTCTTTTACCCATGACCCAATATCAATTTCCTTCCACACTGCATCTTTATTAGGCTGTCTTTCTAAGAGGCTAATGTAGATGCAATGCATAAAGAGGATTTCCTTAGACATGCTGATGCTCAGAACTCTTACATTTTCTCATCCTGCTATCCTGATGTCTTTGAAGAAATTTTCTTCCTAGCTTATTTCTTATTTATTTTATGCTTTTATAGAGAGTCATATTTATTAGCCACTATAGGTAATACATATATGCACTTAAATAGGAAATGCATGACTTTCCAAATTTTAAGGTAATGTCCAAATCAGACTTTTAAATGATATAAACAGTTATTATTATAAAAATAATAACTCTTTAGACAATTAAAGAGTGTGCCCCTGGAGAGTTAATACGTTTGTATTAACTGTTTCAGTAACTTAGGACCTAAAAGGAAATTGGACTACAGTTTCTATCAAGTCATTATGCTTTTTATTTTATTTTAAGTAATCAGTTACCTTAAGAGATTTCATCATCTGTGAAAGCCACAATGTCTGAAGGTGGTTCCTACTTCTTTATATTATAAAAGAAATTCAACAACATTCATCTGAAGTCATAGTAGTTCTCTAGCATTATGGAAAGCGTAGGATTTCTTGTTGACTTTAGAGATTTGTTTAATAAGATTATATTGTGTATTTCCTAAATCTTAGGGGACTTTATGAGGATAAAATAAGTACAAACTCATGGCTCATGAGTCCATCATCACCCACATGATACGTGTCTTGCACTGTACGGCATGCAGTTTGCAATTGTTCCAAAGTGCCTGGTGCCTACGGTAGTAAATGTACTAAGCCATCAGCTGGTAAATGACTTCGGAAATTAGTTGGAGGTTAATTCTCTGCCTCATTGGCCCCCCAAAATGGACAAACTCTAATTGAGTTTGATAGCTTTCAGGAAGTGGTTTTTTTTCCTGGTAAATAATGGAGGAGTATTCATAGAGACATCTCTGAATATAGGAACAATTAAATGGGTATAAATGAGATGTCATTGAGAGCTTATGTTTCTGTGCTTAATAAACTCTCCTGTCTTTAACAGTATTGTTGCTTTAAAAACAACTACAAATTCTAAACTGTCAAAAGTTTTTTCTGCCAAGTACTCTTTTTGTTTTCAATCCTCACCCAAGGATATTTTTCCATTGATTTTTAGGGAGAGTAGAAGAGAGAAGGAAAGACAGAGAGAAAAACATGGATTGGTTGCTTCCTGCATGAGGCCCAACCAGGGTGGGGCCAAGGAAGTGCCTGCAACCATGGTACTTGCCTTTGACTGAAATTGAACCCAGGACCCTTTGGTCCGCAGGCCAGCACTCTATCCACTGAGCCAAACGGGCTAAGGCACAAGTATTCTTTATTTAATTTAAATAATTTAACTGCAGTAATATTTTATTTACTATAATAGAAAAATAGCAGGTAGGCCACATCCATGGACTTGTACCCATAAGCTCATGAAAGAAAGAATGCAGTGTTGTCCTTTTGGGAGAATGACATCCTCAAAGGCATCTTGAGTAAAAAAGGTGAAACATGCTCAGGTGTATGTTCATGGTCATGAATCTTGCTCAAAAGTTACATGGAAAAGCTAAGTCAGTGTTTTCCTATTTAAATGAATTTCTCTAATCTCTAGCAAATCATTTTCTGTATCTTTTTATCATTTTGATTTGCTTAATCTAGACCTTTTAAACTCTAAACAGGAATCTTAGGGTAAATAATTCTGTTCTGTCTTTAAAATATACCAAAATAGATGTCCTGATTAATTTGGTAAGATGATGAATGTAAAATGTCTAATTGCATCCAATGGAGGTTTACTATGCTGCATGTACTGAAAGAACTAAACCCAACATATTTGTCAAACCCGCTGTGGGCACTTTGGTTTGAGAAATTCTAGGATATAGCCACAAGGACACAGTAAAACAAATATTTTCCAGTGATAAAATTTACTAAGCACTGTGCACTTATAAGCCATCATTATACATTGCTTAAAAATTAGGTCATAAGTTAATTCAGTTATTTTTTTTCTTACTTTACAGATTAAAGAACAGAGGTTGAGAGAGTCTAAGTAACTTGCTCAGCACTATATATATATAGAAAGTGCTGGAGCTAGAATTCTAACATAGTATGTCAAAATTGAGATCATTCATAAATCAATCAAAGATTTGTAAAGGCAGATAGAACATTCTTCAAATAGTTCACCATGCTATCATGGGAAAATTAGACAGGTATATGCAAAAAAAAAATTAAACTAGACCACTAACTTACAATGTACAAATACACAAAAAAACACTCAAAATGGATAAATACATAAATGTGAAACCTTAAAAGTCCTAGAAGAAACCATAGGCACCAAAATCTCAGACATCTCTTGTAGCAATATGTTTACCAATACCTCTCCTAGAATAATGGAAACTAAGGAGAAAATAAACAAGTGGGACTACATGAAAATATAATGCCTCTGCTATAGTCTTTCTCGTGGACTTCTCCTGCCTTAGAAGCTACCTGTGGCGGTGCATTGCTGTAGCCATAAATCCTGTTACTGACCACCTGTCTTCACCTTACACGGAGAGTTTCTTTTAAAAGAGGATATAAGGCCCAGCTGGTGTGGCTCAGTGGTTGAGCATCAACCTATAAAGCAAAAGGTCACGGTCCATTCCTGGTCAGGGCATATGCCCTGGTTGTGGGCTCAATCCAAGTAGGAGGCATGCAGGAGGCAGCTGACCAATAATTCTCTCTCATCATCGATGTTTCTATCTTTCTTTCCTCCTCTCTCTGAAATCATTAAAATATATATATAGAGAGAGAGAGGACATATGGTCCCTAAGATTATAAATCTCTAAGTAGTACTGTGTTCTACATAGAAGTGATGAGAAAGCTACTTTTTACTCTCCTTTATGTTTTTTTCACACTTTATACTCTTGGTCTAAGGAAGCGTTTTTTTGCTTTTCATAGAATCCTAATGAAAACTGTCTCTTTCTTTTCTGTTTGTATCCCCAGTCTCCATAGGTTCTCTCCAGGTGACACAAGGTTGTGGAGTCCAGCCAGGGTCTGCACTTGGAACAAATCCTCATACCTCTCTTCAGGATACACTCAAAAGAACTTTGTGTCCCTCAGTCCCTTCAGCAAAATCTCTCTTTCAGACAAAAGCTCGCACTCACCAATGCCCAAGGCCATTCTGTCACTGTGTCTTCACAACACCCTGACATGTCAGAGTCTGAGATGAAGCTCAAATGGACTATCATTTAAACTGAAACCTACACTGAAAGGAAAATCTGTGCAAAGGGATTGCGGAGTGTAAGACAGGAATACTGGCCAGTCTTTTTATGTATTACTAGAGGCCGGTGCATGAAATTTGTGCATGGCTGGAGTCCATAGGCCTGGCCAGTGATCAGGGCCTATGGGGGCCGTCTCGCCCAGTTCCGATAGAGGCCGGGCTGGCCAAGGCCTGCCGGTTGCTGGCCGGGGCCTGGGGGCCTGCTGGGGCCTGGGGGCCTGCCGGCTGCCAGACAGAGCCTGCCAGCTGCTGGACAGGGCCTGCCAGATGCGGGGGAGGGACCGGGGGAGGTTGGCTGGCCATGAGAGGTTTGCTGGCCATGAGAGGTTGGCTGTGAGCACACTTACCACCAGGGGGGCAGCTCCTGCATTGAGCATCTGCCCCCTGGAGGTCAGTGCATGTCATAGCGACTGGTCAACCAGTCTTTCCAGTCATTCAGTTGTTCAGTCATACCAGTTGCTTAGGCTTTTATATATATAGATGATTGTAAAGTATAATGTTTCCCTGAAATTAAGCTTTTAACTAAAAAGTGAAGAAGCCTCTTGGACTCATCTCCATTTTTTTAATGGGCTGATTTACTTAATCTACTCTTTTATTGGGTACTTTAAATAAGAAGTTGTTTTTGTTTCCCCTGGATGCAATAAACTCTCTAAAAATAAGCTCAGGATCAGAATTACCTTTGTCTGTTTTTACTCTCCTTTATTTTGGATATGTTATATTGAATAAATAGTCTTTATTTATTTATTTATTTATTTATTATTTTTATTTTGTTTATTGATTTTAGAGAGAGGAAGGGAGAGGGAGAGAGAGAGAGAAACATCAACAGACTACCTCCTGCAAACCCCCTATTGGGGATCGAGCTCAAAACCCAGGCATGTCCCCTGACCAGGAATCAAACCAGCTACCTTCTGGTGCACTGGAAGATGCCCAACCAACTGAACCACACCCACCAGGGCTAAATAGTCTGTACTGAAGACAGCTCAAAATACTTTTTAATTATGCTTGAATGCCATTTTTCTCTCAAATAAGCCAAGGCATGTTCACAAATTCAATGGTATATTTTTATACATGAATTTGTAACCTAGCATTAAAACAGTTGTGCATTTTAATTAATTTATTGAACAAAAGGTTTTAGGTGAGTCAATACATACATGAACAATATATTTTCAGATTTAGGCACAGGAAACACAACAGTAGCCCTTTTTTTTTCTAATGTATATATGAAATTCAGATGGGAACATTTAGAAAATGAAAGAATTCTTACATGCATAATTATTTCCTGAAATTAAGCTTTTTTAGCTGAAAGAGAAGCTTCTGGGTCTCATATGTATTTCTATTAAAGACTAATTTAATCTATAATTTTATTCTGTTATTTCCATTAAAAGACAATTTTGTTTACTATAGCAGAATTAAACTCTCTAAAAATAAGTTCCAAAACAGAATTTTCTCTCTTCGTTAACTCTCTTTTATTTTTATTATGCTATGTTGAACAGATATTTTATGTTTCAAGGAAATCTGAAAGTGATTGTGTTTTTGTGACATTTTCCCTAATAATTCAAGTCATCTCCAGAATCAAACATTATTTGAAAAATATAAATATTTACACAGTTTTGCAACATATTTAGCATTTTATATTTTTCACTTTAATTAACTTCTTGAACAAAGATACAAGTTAAGGCAATATGTAACTGAAAAATAATAGGATGATGCCTTCATAGGTTGGTCACAGCAAGATATTACTTGTGTAAAAATTTGGCTTAAAGATCATTTTTGGTGACCTACTTTGTATGTGACATGTTGGAAGGAACTGTGGAAATGACAAAGGATGAGGACCTATTCCTTAGATATTTAAAATCTAGTAAAAAAGAGAACTTGAATATAAAAAGTTCTTCTCTCACAAAGAATTTTAATTTTAAGTAAAAATTGAAGAAAGTTGCTTGAAGGCTCTAAGGAGACAGACTTTTAGCTGCTTAGGGGTTTCGGGAAATGTCTTTTGAAAAAGGTGGGCCAGAGGAATTGAAGATTGAAAGATTGTTGATAGAAGTAGAAGTGTTAGTATGGACCATTCTAGGTCAAAATAACATAAGGTAAAAACACAAAAGCAAGAAGGAAAATGACGTTGAGGTTGGTTGTGTGTGTGTGTGTGTGTGTGTGTGTGTGTGTGTGTGTGTAATCTGCCAGACACCTAAGTAAAAATTCTCAGTAAGCAGGTAGTTATATGAGTCTGAAGTTTAAAGTAGAAGTTTTTATTTGGAAGCATGTTTCTCTCTCATTTTTTGCATTGCTAGCTGCTAGGGATCTAAAAAATAAAGCTGAATCAGTCCTCCAGGAGCTTGCACATTAGTTGGAAGTTAAACATATAATTGGACAATTTTGATGAAATTGATATGTATCATACTGAGATATTAGCAAGGTGAGATTTGCTTAGGAAAATCAGGCAAAGCTTGACAGATGGTGATGTTTCAACAGTGTCTAGAGGACATAATGTGGGCAACTTCCCAAGGGAAGAAGTGAAAACATGTCAAACTGTCAAATTACAAGTTTTTTGAAATGAGAACAATATTGTGTACATATGGGAGAAATGGATGAGATAGTACTAGGCCAAAAATTACTTTATCTACCATTCTAATAAATGGTAGATAGCCTCTGTACACCCACACATATAGAGTTTTTAATATTTTAAAATGATAAATAAAATGCAAATTATTTTAAAATATGACATTTGGGTCCAACAAAAAATTGAAGATTATATTCATGCTTGAAAATATCAATAGTACGTACTGATGTCTAGTTTATTTTCCCTTATGCAGAGGTGTAGATAATGGTGTCATTCATATAGGTAAGGGATACAGAAGAAAGACCATGTGTCAGAGACATTGCACAGCACTGCTGCTCTGAGTTGCTCTGAGTCCATATATTCTTCCCGACTTCGCCAGGGCAGGTCCTTCTCGAACCTTGCCCACTGTACTAACTGTTGGGAACTTAGTCCAAATTCCTCCTTTAGCCTCTGCTCACTAATTACAGGTGTTGGGTCCGAGCCCTCCTGCCTGGGGCTGGACCTCCTTGGACACCGGGTCTTAGGCGGAGAAGCCATGAGAGGTTGTGGGTGAATAAGAATGAGTCTTTATTGCAGAAGCCAGTAGTCACATAGCCATCAGACAACACAGTCCTTTACAACAAAGTTCACGCAGGGAGACAGCCGGACACAGCTGGTGAATACATCTTTCCTACACAGTGTAGCAGTCTCTGTATTCACGGCTGTTATCTGAGCAGCTGCACCTGCCCCCTAGACTCACCGCCTCACATCATAGCGGTATCTGAGCTCTCTGCCTCAGGAGGTTCTCAAGCCTCTCTGGCTCAGTAGCTTCTCCTGTCTCCCCTGCCCAGCACAATGGCTGGTCTCTGTAGCCTCACATAATAACTACCTCCTAACTTCTCTCTCTGCACCCTGGCTGGTTAACATGGTAGCTATATCTGAGCTCTCTATGAGCTCTTAGCCTTATATCGTAGCAGTACCAGCTCTCAGCTCCATCTCTTCAGCACACTTCTCACCCCATTGCCCAGCCCACTGGCTGGTCTCTAACTTGTATATCATTCCTTAGACAAAGAAGGTTTCATGACAATAGTTACATCCATCATATTTTGGCTACAGAAGGGCACAGTGTATCGTGTGTCCTTGCGTCCACTCATGGTATCTTGACCTTGGGCATCCCAATTAGGCTCATGCTCAGAGTGGCCTTGGCCATTCTGGTGTATTGACAACAAGGCCTCTGCTCCCATTGTCCTTGACTATCCGGTACCCTGGCGTGGTTTCCACACCATGCTAATAGGTTCAGGTTTATCTTACAGAACCTGCAGAATTGTCCCAGGAAGCAGTTCAGATATAAGGAGATTCAAGCTGTTGCTTAAAAAGGGTTTTCTATGTAAATCTGGAATCGAGTCTATCTAACTTATTATACTGCTAAGATCATTCAGAGCATGGATGGGAAATATGTGGAGGAAGAGATCGAGTACAGAATTAATTAAAACAGAAATTATGAAGAGAAAGCCATAAGTTAATAAATGGAAATAGTCAGATAGGAAAACTAGAAGGTCAAGGAAGATATCCCAACATGTAAGAGAGAAAGGAATATGTCATTTCTTCAATATGTTTCTCTGAATTCTGAGATAATTAGTAGAGTTCGTTCTGTTTTTATTTTGAATATATCTGCTACAATTGCCACTTGAATCCTATCTACATATGAGTACAGAAATATTTCATTTTATGTGAAAAAGTGCTAAATAATCATTTGCCCTACTTATTAGTATAGTTAAAATAAAAGTTAAAGCAGAGGGTTAATGTGACAATTTATGAGTAGTATATCTGTTGTGTGAATATGTGACCCAGTTTGATCACATACAGTAACACCGATTAATTCAATGTAATCTTCCCTCCATTATTTTTAGAATGCCAAGCAAGAAGTTCTCAGTGTGAGTAGTGCCTCAGAAAAATATAAGACTTTAATATCTCTTAATATCAAATAGTTTACAGACATTGCTGCTCATGAAAGGCATCTTACTTAATGAGGCTCACTTGTATTTCATTTATTAGAAGTTCAGTGTCCACTCACTTTCTTATTGTACATTTAAATTTTGAAAATTGATTGATGAGTAGTAGCAAACATTGCAGTACATTTCCAATATTTTGACATGTATAATTTCAAGACTATTCAATTTTATATAATTCTAAAATGTCATCGTGTTACAGTAGGCAATTAGAGATTAACTGGGGAGGATTCCACAGAACAGAACCAGATATCAGATTAAGCCTGATTAAGTTTTTCACTGCCTCCCTCCTTCCCCCAGGCCACCCCACTAATGGGGTTGGGGGTGGGGAGACATCACAGGGGCAAGTTTTTTCGCTAAGTGCATGTGCAGCAGAAGCCAAATGAGAAGCAGAGCTATGAGTGTGCACAGTAGGAGCCAAAAAAGGTGACCACAAAAGGGGGAGGGCACTAGCTGGGAAAAGCCAGGACAGAGATTGGATAACTTGAAAGACTGATCTTTTTCCCAAGCCAAGGAAATGAAGTGAGAAAACAAAGGCCTGTGAAGGGGGGAGGGTGGGGAACTGTGCAGGTTGGAAGAGAGCAGAGACTGAGCGGGGCTACGGGAGCCCTGGATGGGGTTCCGGGGGGAGAGGGATGTTGGTGCTGCAGCTCTGGACCTTGGTGGGCTCTGTGGGCGTGGGTGTGGGCCTGCAGGCTGGAAGCCTTCTTCCGCAGAGGGAGCTGGACCATCTGGAGCTGCACCCCTGGTCATGGATGAGACGTCAGGCCTGGTGTATCTGGGGGCAGACTGACACTGTAGACCAGCTCTGCTGCTGGACACACCCTGGGAGGCACAGCAGCCTTTTCCAGGGCATCTGGGCCCTGCCTGCTCTTTCTGTTCTCCTGCATACTTTTGCACTTTAATAAATCTTGCCACCATCGCTCAAATCCTCCTTGACGAGTGTCCCTGAGATGCTTTTTCTATGACATTGCAAGAACCTATTTCGAGATGTGTCCAGCTCAGTTAACAAGCTGTTGTGGAAATCTATTTTTTTCCTTTATGTTTGAATGAGAAATAAAAACCCCAGGAAATAAAGCACTAGTACTGTTGAATGTGATATGGGGAAACTTGGACTGGAGCTTGGTGTTCCTCTGGGCAGGATGGTTCCCGGGTTCTTGTCTGGTGGAGTTGAAGAAGGAAACCACGGACAAAAGATGGTATAGTAAAAGGTGAAAACTTATTGAGAAACATGCAGACTCCCACGTGGGGAGGGGTAAAGAGTCCCACTGAGTACCTTTTCTCTACAGTTTATAAAGGCTATAGATCTTTGTGCTTTGATATCCCCTCTGATTGGTCATTATCCCTCTCAGACTGGTTACTATAGCAACTCCAGAGCACAAACCTCACCTGAAGTAGTGAGGTTCCCTCCTTCTTCCCCCTTATTGTTCTCCTATTCCTTCTGGGCTTTCTTTGTTCCTCTTTGAATGAGGGGCTTCCTTCCCTTTATTCTGTAAATGTGTACTTTTGCAGCTCCCAGCTCCCTTATCTTATGGAAATGTACTTTCTGCTACTCCCAGCTCTCTTATTCTATAGAAATGTACCCTTTGCAGCTCTGTAGCCCTGTGCTTTTTCCATGGACCCCATAATTCCTAAAACTGCCTATTTCACCCCTAAAAACTCCTTTCAAATCCTATCTAATAAAAAGGGAATATGCTAATTGACCGCTCTGCCCTCAAAGATGGTGGTGCCCACAGCCACAAGATGGTGGCGCCTAGTCCCCTCAGCCCTGCCAGAACAGCAGGTGCATGGAAAGGCTGCCTCCAGAGTCCCCCAGTCCCCTCAGCCCCCCAGCTGCCCAGGGCCAGCCCGAGGCGCAGGCAAGCCTCAAATGTCGGCTGCCCAGCCGCCCAGGGCCGGCCCGAGGCACAGGTAACCAGCGCTGGCTGAGGCTTGCACTGCTGGCAGTGGCAGCAGCGGAGGTGTGATGGGGCATCGCCTTCCCCTGATCACCGGGTCACCTTCCACCCCTGAGGGCTCCCAGACTGAGAGGGGGCAGGCTGGGCTGAGGGACCCCCATCCAGTGCATGAATTTTCATGCACCAGGCCTCTAGTGCATTACATAAAATCACAGATACTCTTGATTTGCTTTGGGTTAAGAAAAAGGTAAGTACATCAGCACAGATACTTTAGAGACATTTGTTTCTAAACAGCTTTTGCAGACATTTCTGAATCTTTCCAAGGAGTAAGATGGGCTTTGTTCTTGCCTTTTGTCACTTCACTCACAGTGACTAAGCAAAAGCCTCTCTTGGTGTCAATCTTGAAAACTCCCTGGGTTCCTAATGACCAATTAGTGTCAAAGCAGTGAAGACACATCTGTTGTCTTGGTTTAGACTCCAAGCTGAGCTTTCACTGGTGGCTGTTAACAGCTAAGAATTGGATCTTTCTGAATACAAGGGGATTCTGTGAAGGATCCGAGAGTTTTACAGCCACACCATCCAGTTTAGCACAGTGTAAATGAAACTTCCCTGTTTTTGTTTTTACTCCTTTTTTCTTATATAGTATCTATTGTAATGCAAATCACTGTCAGAAAGCAAAAAGCGATGTTAAAAATTACTGAAATATGTCTTATTTTTAAGAATTGTCTGGTGCATTTCATGAATAGATATTAATTCAATAACTGACATATTTAAAGTAAAATTTAGATGTTTAGGTTATTGACTCACAATTCTCATATTTCCCATTTGAAAGAACATTTTATCTGAGATTTTGTTTTATTTTCATATTGCTTTTTTTTTTTTCTTTATCTATTCATTGGTGGAATACCAAAGCAAGATTAGCATATAACTGTGTTTTGAATAGCAAGCCTTATAAAAGGAAGGAGTGATGAGTCCCAAGAAGGTCTAAACCTAGGAAGTAAATTTCAATAGATCTAAGACTTTGGCTCAATGTCCCATTCTCAAGTCTCACAGGGGTGGCAACAGCACCCTCATGGTGCTCTGCAGGGCAGCTCTGTCTCTTCAGTGGGGTGCCAACCCTGTGGCTCTTTGCCAGGGCCCCACCTACATAGCCCTCTGCAGCTGAGTGTTTTGTGGAAGAAACAGTCTTATAGTCTGGGACTGTGGTGGAATTGGCAGCCCTGGTGATTTCTGAATCTCTTTCAGGGTCACATTTCCCTTTCCTTGAAGAATAGCTCACATTTGCAGCTGACTACCTATGTAGTCTCATTCTGTGGAATCTAAGAAGTCCAACAGCTTTTCTTCACTCTATCCCACGTTCTCTGTCTCTGTTAGTTCACACTGGCAGTGTCTCAGTTTCTATAACCCTCCTATATTCTAAGCTTCTGCTGAGATGGTTAAGTCCTTGAGTTACACCCATAATCTCTTTATCTATCAAATAGTTGCTCAGTCATACCCTTAGCATTCTCTTCAGAACAAGTTTTTGCAATATAGACAGGGTGAGAATTTCCAACTCTCCTAGTTCTGTTTCTTTTTTGCCTAACTCATTTCTCTCTTGCATTTTACTATAAGCAGTAAGAAGCACACAAACTGCACTTTCAGTACTTTGCTTAGAAATCTCTGCTAGCCCTGGCTGGTTTGGCTCAGTGGATAGAGCGTCAGCTGGCAGACTGAAGAATCCCAGGTTCGATTCCGGTCAAGGGTACATGCCTGGGTTTCAGGCTCAATCTCCAGTAGGGGGCATGCAGGAGGCAGCCAATCAATGATTCTCTCTCATCATTTCTCCCTTCATCTCTGAAATCAATAAAAATATATTTTTAAAAAAGAAATCTCTACTAAATCTCCAGTTTCATCATTCACAAAGTCTACCTTCCACAAAACACTCCAACAGTGGTTGGCAAACTCATTAGTCAACAGAGCCAAATATCAACAGTACAATGATTGAAATTTCTTTTGAGAGCCAAATTTTTTAAACTTAAACTTCTTCTAACGCCACTTCTTCAAAATAGACTTGCCCAGGCCGTAGTATTTTGTGGAAGAGGCACACTCAAGGGGCCAAAGAGCCGCATGTGGCTTGCGAGCCACAGTTTGCTGACCACGGGCGTAGAATAAAGTTCAATCAAGTTGGTTTTTGTTGTTGGTGGTGTTGTTTTGCTTTGTTTTCACTTTGTAACAAAGATTACCTTTCCTCCATTTTCCAATAACATGTTTCTCATCTGAAACCTCACCAGAATAGCTTATAAATGTTCATATTTCTATCAATGTTCTGTTAATTATTATTTATGTACTAGAGGCCTGGTGCATGGATTCGTGCACCGGTGGGGTCCCTCGGCCTGGCCTGCGCCCTCTTGCAATTCGGGACTCCTCAGGGGATGTTGGAGGCCCGATGCATGAATTCGACCTGATCCCTGTCCCTGTCCCCTGCCCCAGGCCTTTTCAAATGCACATTAAAACTCCACCAGCTTCTACTCATTATCCAGTTCCAAAGAGGTTTCCACATTTTTAGTTATTTATTACAGCAGTACACAACTTAGTGCTAAAATCTGTCTTAGTCAGTTTGGGGTGCTGTAACAAAACTCCATAGGCTGGGTAGCTTAAAAACAAATTTATTTTCTTACAGATTTGTAGGTTGAGAAGTTCAAGATGAAAGTGCTGGCAAGGTAGTTTTCATCCTAAGGCCTATTCTTTTGGCTTTTAGGTGGCCTCTATTTTTCTGTGTGTTCACGTGACCTCTTCTTTCTGGAGAGAGAGAGAGAGAGAGAGAGAGAGAGAGAGAGAGAGAGAGAGAGAGAGAGAGAAGAGGATTTCCCTTTCTTCCTATTCTTATAAGGTCACCAATTTTATTGCATTAGGGCCCCACACTTATGGCTTCATTTAACCTTAATTGCCTCTAATAGACCCTATCTCCAGACACAGTTACAATGGGGTAGAACTTCAACCTATAAATGTAGGGAACACAAATATTTAGCACATAGTACATACCTGGCATGTCAGATCTCTAATGTCTAATTGTATCTAGTGGCTTTGATCTAATTATATCACATGTCTTTGCCTTTTCTTTACTGTGATATAGTAGTCTAGAATTTCTTTTCCATTTATCCATTTTCACTTTTTTTCTTTTTCCTAACAAGAAAACAGTGCCACTTGCCATTCTGTTCTGTTTTTATAGCCAGAGACACACAAATCTCTTTCAATCAGTGTTAAATGCTGTCAGTGGCAACTAGCAAATGTATTCCTTTAAAAATTTAAAAAGTATTCACTGTAAACAGTGTAGCAGCAGGTCAACAGATGCAAGAGTTCTTCTTCTAGTAGTTGCAAATAGCTTCATATTAACTATAAGATTCTTACCTAATGCATATTTGATTATCTCCAATCCTCATCCCAACCGCAACCCCAACTCCACCACTACCACCACACACAGGGCAATCCTTGTCCTTATTCCTTTCTTTAATGCCTTTTTCGGGCACACTTCAGTTTGGCATTCTTTAATTGTCCTTAGTATATGTTTTAATATCATTTGAACAGAGACTTTCACTTCTTCTTCCATTGCTCACAAATGCACTCTTGGAGGATATTTATATTTTCTTTTTTTATATATTTTATTGATTTTTTACAGAAAGAAAGGGAGAGGGAGAGAGAGTTAGAAACATTGATGAGAGAGAAACATTGATCAGCTGCCTCCTGCACACCCCCTACTGGGGATGTGCCCACAACCAAGGTACATGCCCTTGACCGGAAACGAACCTGGGACCTTTCAACCTTTCAGTCTGCAGGCCGATGCTCTATCCACTGAGCCAAACCAATTAGGGCTATATTTTCTTTATTCATCTTTATATTAATTATCTATAAACAAAACTCATATTTTAAATATCTATTATTTTATAGGACATTTGTGGGTTGGGTTTGTTTTTTTTTTTGGTTTATTATCTTTATTTTCTTAAGCAGAGGTTGACATTTTGACTTCAGATATACAGTCATGCACCAGTTGATGGTGGGGAGATGTCCTAAGAAATGTGTAATTAGGCAATTTTATCACTGTGTGAACATCATAGAGTGTACCTAGGTGGTACAGCCTACTACATACCTAGGCTTGTGGTATAGCCTAATACCCCTATGCTACCAATCTCTTCAGCATTACTATACTGAATAGTCTCGGCAATTATAACACAGTGGTAAGTATTTGTGTATCTAAACATTTCTAAACATAAAAAATGTACAATAAAAATATTGTTTAAAATATTAAGAAAACAGTACACTTGTACATGAGTGGAACTTGGAGGACTAGAAGTTGCTCTGGGTGAGAGTGAGTGAATGCGAAGGAGGAGGATATTATGGTACACTACTGTAGACTATAAACACTGTACACTTAGGCTACACTAAATTTATAGAACAAATGAGATTAAAGAGAAAATGATGCAATCAAGAGACAGTAAACATGAGAGGAAGCTGCTGTCAGCATAATCCTACCTAATAAAGAGCTATAATGCTAATTAGACCGGATGGCAGAACAACCTTCTGGAACGATCAGTGGGCAGGGGGCCGGGTCCGCCAGACCATGGGGCCGCAAGGCTGGGCTGCGAGGGCCTACTCTTGCACAAATTTTGTGCATCAGGCCTCTAGTATAGCATACTGTCTTACAACAAACTTTTAAAAAATTAATAAGTACTAATATAATAAACAAAAGTATAGTAGTAAATACATAAACCAGTAACACAGTTATTCCGAGTAATAAAGCAATTTTAAAATAGAAGTTTTAAAAGATAACCAAAATGCTCTCTAGTAACAATAAATTAAATAAAAATCTGTAACAAAATAGAAAACATGATAGCTGCAGAAATAATTATTTGTGTGTATGAATATGTTTGAATATATATGTAGCTATGGCTCCATGTCCTAGAAGCAAAAATAACCCAGTAGCAATGAACACATCTTGTACTCAGATCTCAATTTTTAAATGCCATTCTCTAACGATAGAAAACATGGCTCTTTGAAGAAATGCTTCACTCAGGCCTAGCAGGGAAAATATAAAAATCTTATGCCACAATCTTATAAGAAGTAGTAAAAAAAATAATGAAAATATGGAGAAAAACACTGGCACCAATTCCAAAGAAGGTCTGGTAGCCAAACTTTGGAAAATTGAGCAACAAATTTACTGTAATTATAGAAAGGGCATATACACTGAGTGGCCAGATTATTATGATCTCTGAACGCATAATAATCTGGCCACTCAGTGTATATCCTATATAATAAAAGGCTAATATGCAAATTGTCCCCTCGACCAGGAGTTAGACCAGCAGGCAGGCTGGCCAACCGCCCATGTCCCCTTCCCCTGGCCAGGCTGGCCGGACCCCACCCATGCACGAATTCATGCACCGGGCCTCTAATATATATGTGTGTGTGTGTGTGTATATATATACACACACACACACTGAGTGGCCAGATTATTATGCATTCAGAGATCATAATAATCTGGCCACTCAGTGTGTGTGTGTGTGTGTGTGTGTACTTATTAATTTTACTGATATGTCTCTGAAATACTTTTTACATAACATCCATAATTATTTCCTACTTTAGTTGTTTCCTACAGGTCTACGAATATATCTGACTTAAAAAGGAACAAAACAGAGTTCATCAGTCTGGTTTTGAGCTGCTCTTGCAATATTATTATTTCCTTTTTCATAATCACATTCTACATTAACTCTTTTTTTTTTGTAAATGGATTTTAACAAATGGAACATGTCAAGACAAATTCCTGACATATTAAAAATAGGTTCAAAGTGCATTTAAAATATGTAAAATATCTCAATAATTTGTCAAATAAGTTAATGTTTTTACATTATATTTATAAAGTACTCATTTTACAAATTGCATAAATGTATCTATACATTTATACTATTTATTTAAATGTAAATATATAGCATCACTTCATAGTAGAGTTCTCAACTAATTATTCCTCAATACTTAGACTTAGATCTAGGGAAATAACTTCATATTTTCGGGTGTGTTTCTCACCTGAAAAGTTGATGTATTAAGCTAAATGCTTTAAAGGTCCTTTAGGGAGTCAAATGCTTGATTCACAGGATCCCTCCATTTAGTTGTCAGTCAGTCAATTAAAGGCAAGTTTACTTAGGTATGCTACCTGCATGATTTCAAATGACCTGATTTGCCCAATACGTCTCCTTTCAAATGCTTGGGAACAGGCATTACAGATGCATATTACTAATATTTCAGCCCCACTGACTGCTTAGGTATTATGTAGATACCACTTTGTAGATACCAAGTTTAATATATTTCCTCATTGTTTTTCTTATTCTTTTCTCATTCCAAATAATGGACAAAATTTAAACGAACAAAAATACCTGGGATGCCCTACAATTAGCAGCAAAACTAATAAACATATTTGTCCATTAGAAGGAAACTTTTTCAAGGCAATAAATGTAAAAACTTCACACAGATTACTATTCTCCTGCCAGAGTGTGGAAGACTTCAGCATTGACAGTAAGAAAAAAAGGACTTTTCACAGATCATCATTGAATTTAAAAATTGTGATTGTTGTGAACAAAGTAATATAAGGCTGCCTACTAAGCAAAAGTGACAGTTTATAATCTAAAATATGTCACCCTTATATTTGAGTTTAATTTATTTTTTTCCTCTACCAGCAGGATATCATAAAACTGTTGATTTTAAGAGTATGCCACATAAATCTAATCTTACATTTCTTTGCAACTTTTTTCTTTTTTCCTCTTATTGATTCTCTCAACCTAGCAGGAGATTTTATAACTTCTTACTGGTCCTATAACTCCATAACATGTTTCATAAATTACTCTGTAAATTGCTTGTACAGTCTATCTAGACTCTACGTGTACATAGAACTTGCTAGACATTTCATATATTAGTGAATACCTTCATTGAATCAAATGTAGGGCTCCAAACTAAGGTTAAAATGTCCTAAACAAAACTGCATTAATGTTTGTAAACCATATTACTTAATTTATTCAGCAATAATTCTTTCTTTAAAAACAGTTATAAAAGGAACATGACATGGATATATTTTAACAAGCTTTCATAACTACTTTGGAGTTTACTACACAATTTTCATCATAGTAGTTTGTTGTGTTAGTTTGCTAGGTGTGCTATAACAAAATATCATAGACTGAGAAGTCTAAAAAACAGAAATATATCACCCTGGCTGGTGTTGTGTGGTTGTTAGAGCATTAGTCCATGCCCCGAAGGGTGGTGGGTTTGATTCCCAGTCAAGGACACCCACCTGGGTTGCAGGTCAATCCCTGGCTCCAGTCAGGGGCATGCGGGAGGCAACCAATCCATGGATGTGTCTATCTTGCATTTATGTTTCTCTCCTCCACTCTCTCTAAAAATCAATGGAAAAAAATCTTTGGGTGGGTATAAATAAATAAATAAATAAATAAATAAATAAATAAATAAAGTTAAAAAAATAGAAATCTATTTTCTCACAATCTGGAACTGGAAGTTCAAGATAAAGGTTTCAGCAGGTTTGATTTCTCCTGAGGCCTCTGTCCTTGGCCTGCAGATGGCCACCTTCTTGCTGTGTCATCCCAAGCCTTTTTCTTGGTGTAACAACAGTTACATTTTATCTGAGTTTTATCCTGTGATCTCACTTAACTTTAAATACCTCTATGAAAGCCTTGTCTCCAAATATAGTCCGATGCGTTAGGACTTTGACATATTAATTTTGGGGAAAACACTTCAGTTTATCACATTTATTAATTTCTTCTAAAAAATATGGAGTTTAAAGACATGGAGAGTCCCGAATGACGTGCTGAAACACAAATATTGTCAATATAGAGTAACTGCAGATAATTAGGTTTTGTTTTGTTATGTTTTGTAGGGAGGAAAAGATCACAGTCAGTTTTACAACACTGAAATTTCTATCAGGCTTTCTTTTAACTCCACAGTGTCTTGTCAATCTCAGAAGTAATATAAAACAGGCAATCCCTGCTGTGAATAGATAAAGGAGTCCCTATGCATGACCACTTGTACAATTTACTTGTCATGCATATTTTCAATATTTTGCATTTTATGCACAAATATATGTCCAATAATGCATATTTTAGATAAAACATCTTTTAAGAATTTCATCATTATCATTTCAATGATATTTTCTTGCCACTCTTGTAATAAATGACTGATTATTAAATGATTATGTGTGTTAAATGATTATGTGACATCTTTTATATCATTTATAAATAGCCATAAAGTACATAATTATTTTTTTTCTCTTTCATATACTTCAGTTGAGGAACCAATGCTTCCAGATGATGGAAATAATTTCTAGTATAATAGGTGAAAGTGAATTCATTATAGTTTTTAAAAGAATTATTTTAAAATAATGGGTAGTGTAATAATTAAGTATGATAGAAGTTCTCTTAATTAGTTGCTTCTTAACTGCTTATTTAGATTAAACCATAATCTTCATTCTCTCTGAAAATATACTCACTGAGAGTTTCAGGATGTAGAGAACTTTTATGTAATCTTGTTCATATGCTTCCAACAGTGAGACTCTAAAATTCATTTATGCTTGTCACCAAAAGCTTTTATCCTAGTTGTACCTCTTGTAGTTATCTAATTTAATTAACTATTACAGCACAGTAAACTGTGAGCTTAAAACAGTTGTTTCTATGAATACTCAGTTGAATATTTTGGAAATAGATGAGAAAAGTGAGTCACTAAAACTTGCTGTTAATATTGATACAACTTTGTAAATTTGGACAAATCATAAAAATTGAGGCTTATCTACATTTATTACTTCATACTGGTTTTCCTTTTTTTTTTTTTTTTTTTTTTTTTTGGTTAATCCTCATGCGAGGATATTTTCCACTGATTTTTAGAGAGAGTAGAAAGGATGGGGAGAGACAGAGAGAGAAACATGGATGTGAGAGAGACACATCAATTGGTTGCCTTGTGCACACACCCCGGCCAGGGCCAGGGATTGAGCCTTCAACTGAGGTAGTGCTTTTGACCAAAATTGAACACAGGACCCTTCAGTCTATGGGCTGATGCTCTAACCACTGAGTAAAAATGGGTGCTTTTCCATATTTTCTATAGAAGCTGAAAATAGAAAATCTGAATGAATATACAAGTAAAGTATTTGAATTAGTAACTAAAATTCATTCCACAAAAAAAGAATCAAGTCCAACCAAATGCATAAGGAAGAAATAATACTAGTTATTTGTAACTTCTTTCAGAAAATAAAGAGGGAACATAACTCCAAATTCATTCTATGAGGTCAGTATTACATTCATATTAATAACTACATTAAAATATGATAAATGAGGGGAGAAATCAAGATGGCAGCATAGGTAAACACCTAAACTGCTGCCTTGCACAACAATTTCAAAACTACAACCAAAAGACAAAACAGACATCATCCAGAACCACAGGAAGGCTGGCTGAGTGGAAATTCTACAAATAGAAGGAAAGAGAAAAGCACACTGAGACTCAGAGGAGAGGTACGGAGACACACGCAGAGAGGGCTGGCAGCTGAGTGTGCAGCTGGCTTTCTCAAGTGGGAGGGAGACAAAAGCTCCCAACTGCTCTGAATTCCAGTTCCAGGTGAGACTCTGGGGACCCAGACTCATACAGGGAGAAACTGGACTGTCAGGAAAGAGAAAAGCACACTGAGACTTGGAGGAGCTGCGGAAGGCAGAGGTACAGAGGCGCACATGCAGAGAGGGCTGGCAACTGAGTACGCGGCTGGCTTTCTCAATTGGGAGGAAGACAAAAGCTCCCGACTGCTTTGAACTCCAGTTCCAGGTGAGACTCTGGAGACCCAGACTCATTCGGGGAGAAACTGGACTGTCTGGCAATGGGCGAAAATCGAGGGCGGCTTTCTCTCAGAGGTGCTTGCAGTGATTACTGCGGGACACTGAGACCCAGGGGCCTCTTAGGGCAGGGCTGACAGGAAGCCATTGCTGTCTGCTCCACACTGAGACTCCACCCCATCCAAGCTGAGCATAGAGACTTTTGCAAGTCTTGTCTCATAAGGGTGTCTCTAGCACAGAAGTTCTCCCAGTGTAGATACAGCTGATCCTCACAGCCAATTGGCCTGGAAGTCAATTCCTCCCAGTGATACCAACAACAATCAAGACTTAACTACAACAAGACTGTGCACACAGCCCACAAAGGGGTGCACAACGGTAACTGGGGAGCTGAGCCGCTGGGCCCTATAGAACACCTAGCACACAAAGTCACTCTATCAACACAGGGAAGCAGCCAAAATGTGGAGACAAAGAAACAGGTCACAAATGAAAGAAATGGAGGAAAGCAAATGACTGGATATAGAGTTCAAAACCACGGTTATAAGGTTTTTCAAGAATTTTCTAGAAAAGGCCGATAAATTTAGTGAGACCTTCGAGGATATGAAAAAGGACCAACTAGAAATTAAACATACACTGACTGAAATAAAAAGTATTATACAGAGATCTAACAGCAGACTAGAGGATCGCAAGAATCAAGTCAAAGATTTGAAATACAAAGAAGCAAAAAACACTCAACTGGAAAAGCATAATGAAAAAAGAATCCAAAAATATGAAGATAGTGTAAGGAGCCTCTGGGACAACTTCAAGCGTACCAATATCAGAATTATGGCATGCCAGAAGAAGAGAGAGAGCAAGATACTGAAAACCTATTGAAGAAATAATGACTGAAAACTTCCCCCACCTGGTGAAAGAAATAGACTTACAAGTCCAGGAAGCGCACAGAACCCCAAACAAAAGGAATCCAAAGAGGACCACACCAAGACACATCATAATTAAAATGCCAAGAGCAAAAGACAAAGAGAGAATATTAAAAGCAACAAGAGAAAAACAGTTAGTTACCTACAAGGGAGCACCCATACCACTGTCAGCTGATTTCTCAACAGAAACTATGTAGGCCAGAAGGGAGTGGCAAGAAATTTTCAAAGTGATGAATAGCAAGAACCTACAACCAAGATTACTCTACCCAGCAAAGCTATCATTCAGAATTGAAGGTCAGATAAAGAGCTTCACAGATAAGAAAAAGCTAAAGGAGTTCATCACCACCAAACCAATATTATATGAAATGCTGAAAGGTATTCTTTAAGAAGAGGAAGAAGAAGAAAAAGGTAAAGATAAAAATTATGAACAACAAATACATATCTATCAACAAGTGAATCTAAAATTCAAGTGAATAAAAAATCTGATGAACAGAATAAACTTGTGAATATAATAGAATCAGGGGCATAGAAAGGGAGTGGACTGACAATTCTCGGGGGAAAGGGGTGTGTGGCGTGCGGGAAGAGACTAGACAAAAATCATACACCTATGGATGAGGACAGTGGGGGGGTGGGCGGTAAAGGCAGAGGGTGGGGTGGGAACCGGGTGGAGGGGAACTATGGGGGGAAAAAAGAGGAACAATTGTAATAATCTGAACACTAAAGATTTATTAAAAAATCAATTAAAAAAAATAAAAAATTGAGTTATAAAAATATGATAAATGACAATGCTCATCACTAATGATTACATGCAAAGAAAACTTACTAATTTGTTGAACAGTCGATAGCTTGGATAATTATAGTAAATGGAAATAGATTGCAAGTAATATTTAAATTAGAATGACAGAATATTTTGCTTTATAATACCATGTTTTCAACAATAAATACACATAATCTTCAAGTTAAGATTGCTATAATTAGCCAATGTTTTCTCTATGTATGTATCTCAATTTAATGACTATATAATAATGCTGTCAAATTAATCTTAAAGCAGGATATTTAAATCTTTAAACTATTTAATTACTAAATACTAGTGATGTTTATATTTTAAGAACCCTGAATAGTCTTTACAAAATATGACCTAAAATTATTAAATAAGACTTCATGAGTGTTAATTATTATGATTCAAGTATTTGCACTTTTCTTTTTAAATATATACTTCTATTGATTTCAGAGAGGAAGTAAGAGGGCAAGAGAGATAGAAGCATCAATGATGAGAGAGAATCATTGATTGGCTGCCTCCTGCATGCCCCACACTGAGGATCGAGCCGGCAAACCTGGCATATGCCCTGACCAGGATGTCATTTCATTCAATGACCTGTTGCATATGATATACTAATTGTACAATATTAATAAATACTAATAAGATATATCAATATAACATTAATATAATCAACATTCTATAATATTTAGTTACTATAATTACAATATAATAATAATTATGGCCCTAATTATTTGGTGATTATTATATGAATCCAATATACTGAAGAGATAATATGCAAATTGACCATCACTCCAACACACAAGATGGCCTCTCCCATGTGGTCAAAGATGGCTGCCACAAGATGGCCGACAGGGGAGAGCAGTTGGGGGGACTCAGGCCTAAAGGGAAGAACAGTTGGGGGCAACCAGGCCAGCAGGGGAGGGCAGTTAGGGCTGATCAGGCCAGCAGGGGAGGGCATTAGGGGCAATCGGGCCAGCAGGGGAGCAGTTAGGCATCTATCAGGCTGGCAGGGGAGTGGTTAGTGGGTGATCAGGCTGGCAGGCAGAAGCGGTTAGGGTCAATCAGGCAGGCAGACAGGCGAGCAGTTGTGAGCCAGCAGTCCTGGATTGTGAGAGGGATGTCCGGCTGCCCGTTTAGGTCCGATCCCACTGGGATCGTGCCTAAACGGGCAGTTGGACATCCTCGGGGGTCCTAGATTGGAGAGGGTGCTGGCTGGGCTGAGGGACACCCCCCCCCATGCACGAATTTTGTGCACCAGGCCTATAGTTAATATATAAAAGAAATTCTAAAAGCGAAACTGCCATATTCCACAAGAAACTTTAGAAAACTGGAAGATAAATACAGGGTATAAAACCCACCTTTTAGATATAGTAGTATAGATTAAATAACTTGAAATAATTTTATCTTGCCCTGTGATATGATTTACAAATCTTAATATATTAAAAGTGTCTATCAAGTTATGAGAAATAGGTCAACATAAATCTAGTAGAAAAATGGGCAGAGCATATGAAAAGACAGAACAGGAAATAGAAAGGACTTTCAAACCAATGGAAAGATAAGATACTCATGTATACTCAGATTAAGAAAAATTCATATTAAAATGTCACTGATATCATATTTCTCACCTATCAGATTGAATGAAAACAAAATAACTGGCTTCACCTTCTGTAATCCAGACTGTGTTATTAGTATTATGTGTTTGGTGTAACTCCTATGGCTGTCAATTTGGCAGTATCTATCAATATTATAATTACTAGAGGCCCGGTGTATGAATTCGTGCACCAGTGGGGTCCCTTGGCCTGGCCTATGGGATTGGGCTGAAACCAGCTCTCTGACATCCCCCAAGGGATTCCAGATTGTGAGAGGGCACAGGCCAGGCTGAGGGACCCCACTGGTGCACAATTGGGGCCAGGGAGGGACATGGGATGTTGGCCAGCTGGGGAGGGACCGCGGTAGGGCTCCAGGGCATGTCTGGCCCGTCTAGCTCAGTCCCGATTGGCTGGACCCCAACAGCAAGCTAACTTACCAGTCAAAGCATCTGCCCCCTGGTGGTCAGTGCACGTCATAGGGAGCAGTTGAGCAGCCTTAGCATATCATTAGCATATTATGCTTTGATTGGTTGAATGGACAACCAGACGACCGGACACTTAGCATATTAGGCTTTTATTATATAGGATAGTACTTTTCACTAGGGAATTTCACTTTGGTAAAGTGCTGACTCAGATATACCCACACAAATGCAAAGTAATGTATTATCTGTGATAGCACTATTTTAGAAACAGTTTTATATCCAACTCTAGAAACAACTTAAATCAACTGTATTGTATCAATAGAATAGAATCCTACATAGCTATAAAAAGAACAACAACAACAACAATAAAAACCCCAGAAAGCTACCTATGTATTGGTTTGGAAAAACTTTCAGGATATTCTATTGAGTCAAAGGGCAAGGAGCTTATATATCCTATTCTGTATATTGCTAGGCTAACCTTGTGTAAAAAAATGAAATATTATGTATGTATATACTAGTCTATGCATAATGAAATTGTAGAAGTATAAGCTAAACACTGTTGACATTAATATCTGGACAGGGAGTGCAGGTAAGGGTGTGAAGTTTGCTGAAGCACTCTGTTCACTTTATACTTGATTATACATTGTGATGTTTGTAAGTGCATTACAGTATGTCTTCATCATCAAATAAAAACTGGAATTGGGACAATAATGGGGTAATTAATGATGTTGAATAGGGCTGACAAATAAACAAATCAAGAATTAAGGAGTGAGTGTCAAATATTTTTATTCTCATTGATGCCCTTAGTGAGAGCTGATTTTAATTTCCATTGTCTATAATAAACTTCGAGAACTTCTGCATTAATAAAACTCACATAATAGTTTCATTCAATGTTTCCCAATTGGATAATTGAATGCTTATTCAAATAGTACACATTAATAACCACATCAACTTGTGTTCTTTGGAATGCAGTTTGGGAAAATACTGTTCTATGACAGTGAAACTTTCAAGAACTTTGTCATTCAATAACAATTACTGTCTTAAAAGTGCATTGTTTAGTTGACATGCAAGGAATATGTTTTTAACAAGTTAATTATGAGTGCTCCCAGAAGGGTAATGTGTATAATTATAACCATTGTGAAAAATGTTTAGCAGAATAAGAAAATGAATATCTTAATATGGTAAACCTGACATTTCTTCAGGCTGAACTAGCAAACTTAATCCTTTGAATAGCCTACATTTGTATTTTGGCATGAAACCATTTCAAGCTGTGTAATGAAATTAATGAGGCTGCTACAATGGTACAAAGAAATAATCAACATATATTTCATATAGTTTATTGTTAGAAAATGTGTTAAGTCCAGGAATGAGGTGAACTAAGACAGCTCTTTTGTTTGTTCGTGTCAGAAAGATGACATGTATTCATACTGCTTTCCTGAAAGAAAAAAAAGAAAAAAGCAGCATTCTAACTGTGCACAAAGCCTGGGAGAAGGTCAACATCATTTATTTTCAAACAAATGTAGAACCCTGAGAATCACTTAATGTCATGATATTAAAACACAAAAATATCTTTCCTGCCTACCAAATGGACATAAACATACACGTATATACATTGAATACATATCTCCAACTAATGTCAAAACAGCAAGTCTTTTGCCAAAGCGATTATGATCCATGGCAGTAAATATAAATATCTGTTGGCATGACTTATCTGGCAGCTGAAAATGAGTTCAAATGTGTCCAAGTGGTATGCTATGTCAGAAAAACTGATGAATCTCATGTGAATACATTAGAGTGGCTCCTTCTCCCCCCTCTCCCCTCCCCCCTCATATATATGCTGAATCAAAAGAAATACTTTAGATATTGGGGATTTTTCAGAAAATGACAAAAGCAACAAAACTACTTAAAATAGCTCTTTGTACCACTCTACTAATATGATGGGTGAAGTATAGCCAACCAACACATGGCTATTTGTACATTTATTCAATTCATCCAACCACCCAGCTACCCAATTATACCTATTTACTGATTTCTTAAACAAATCTTGACTAAGTATAATTTGGTCTCAGTGCTGGTATACTGTGTATATATATATATATATATATATATATATATATATATATATATATATATATATATTTTCATAGCCCTCCTTTTCCAGGAGCTCACAGTCTGGAGGAAGAGATTGGTTATTCAGACGACTAAATAGTCTTACCACTGGTGGTAGGGTATCAAATTCAACTTGGGAATCGGGGGAGGTTTCTTGTAATGGTGACACCTGAGCTCAGTCTGACTAGATTGACTGGGAGTCAGTGAGGTGAAGAACGCGTATAAAGCCATTTCATGGACATGTGCAACAGTGTAGAAGAAACTGCCAGATGTGCATTGCAAAGGACAACCAAACCATTATTATTCAAGGAAGACGGGGTCAAGACATGAGTGTGGAGAGTAGATAAAGCTCAAAAAAGGTGCATTTGAAGTTGAAGTTTTAGAAATAATTGTGAACTTATAGAGACTGCAAAAGAAAAAATAAGAAAAGTAACAAATATTCTGGAAAAAATCTTATACACATAGTACTTTAAGCATTTTGAATCAAATGCTATATCTAAATGTGTACATCACTGTTTTCTCCATCTAAACAAAAAGTGTCCATCTCTTTTATTTGTTTAAATAATGCTTTAAGAGTAAGGTGGAGAAGTAAATAAACACAATTATATTGTATGTGTGAAAATGAGAGTCTACCTTGTGTGGCCAAGAAAAGGCCTGGATAATCAGCTGTGGAGGCAGCAAGTCATAGTACAGTTGAGAGAATGTCTCTATTATTTTAGTTTTGGCAGAAAAGAACATAAATGTTTTATCAGTCTCTTTTAAAACTATAAAGTATTATTATTAGGATATCATAGTACTTTATTTCACAATCTTCCATGGGTATGCTGATTTCTATTGTTTTTCTTGGAAACAAAAATTATGCCACCTAATTCAGAGATTTTTAACATTTAAATCATTGTTACATCATACTAATTTGTAGCTACCCATCAATTGTTATTTTTTTTTAAATATATTTTTATTGATTTCAGAGAGGAAAGGAGAGGGAAAGAAAGATAGAAACATTAATGATGAGAGAGAATTACTGATCAGCTGCCTCCTGCATGCCTCTCACCAGGGATCAAGCCCGCAAACTCAGCCATGTGTCCTTGACTGGAATCAAACCCAGGACCCTTCAGTCCGCAGGCCAACGCTCACTTGTTATTTTAATTACTCTACTAATCTAATTGTTTCTAATCCCTAATCAGTAGATTTAGGATATTAATTAAAATAAATTCTCAAGTAACCTATAGTTTGCTAGAAGTCGTTAAGTCTCTCAACCCAACTTGTAAGGATGAGAAGAAATTAATTAACCAACAGCTTTGTTATATAGATTTGTGACTTACACTTAAATGCACTGTAATTCCTTCATTTTTTTCTTTGTCAAGAATAATCTAATGGGTTCTTTCTAATTAAATGAATATATTCTACTTTTTAAATCTATATTCTATGATTTTTGTCTATTTCTCACACAAGCTGCCTCTTTTAAACATGGATCTGAAAATTTTTAAAGATGAAAATTTTTTTATTTTGAAAGATCTAGAAAACCAATGTTTCAAGAACAGTTGTTAAAAAATCAAATTACCAACTTAGAGGAAGTTAATAAACATTTTAAGAAGTGTTTGAGTAGTATCAAAGAAAATGACATATGACAATTTGGAAATAAAAGCAAAGTATGTCTTCTGAATTATAAAAAAATCATAGGAGCAATCCATCAAAATGGTTTTCCAAAAGCATAAGACATAAAATGCTCTCAAGTAAAAGGAATCTTTCCTTTACCTGTATTTCTATGTCACAAAGTATCTTAAGTAAGGTCCAACTCAAGCACCTAACTGTTTGATTTACTGTAGCATCCTATATAATAAAAGGGTAGTATGCAAATTGACCCTAACAGGGGAACGACCAGAATGACTGCTCAACCAGTCACCATGAGGTGCACTGACCACCTCTCGGTCCCTTTCCCCAGACAACAGGCTCCGATCACCTGATGGTGAATGGGGAGCCAGGGATGGGTGGCAGGGGATATGGGTGGCTCCAGGCCAAGGCCCTGGCCCCATCGGTCGCTCCACACACAGAGGGTGACCGACGGTGGGGGCCGGCTGGCAAGTGAGTGGGAAAAGCTGACCTCTCAGTCCCTTCCCCCGGTCATCAGGCTCCAACCGCCCGATGGCGAATGGGGAACCAGGGGTGGGTGGTGGCGGGGGATGGGGCCAGTTTTGGGGAAGAGGGGAAGATGGCCCTGATTGCAGGCCAGGGCTAGGGATTGTACCCACACACGAATTTCGTGCACTGGGCCTCTAGTTTGAATATATTGAATAAACAGAAAGCCTAACAATTCATAGAAAGACTGGATGTTAGTAACATCACAGGATTTACTGGTTTGCAATGGTCCCCTTGCCATGGCTTGGTCAAACTCAAGTGGATTTCCATATTCAGTATTTGCAATTTATTTGATTACCTCAAATAAATCACTTACTTGTTGGCTATCCTGCTTCTTTTGAACAAGTAGCTAGTGATTTCAATTAATTGTATAATTCTTAAAAACTATCAAAGTTTTGCCACCTTAAAACAGCCTTTTGAGGTATAGATTTTAAGCTGGCTATAAAGAAACAAAAAACTCAGAAAGGACCTCTGACTCTCCCCTCTTCCCACCCAAGAGATTCAGATGAAAAAACCTGCCTCAGGCAGGGAATCTAAGCATAATCCTTACCATTAGACAGGGAGGAGCCAAGCAAGGGGCTGTTAACTAGGTCACCCTCTATGTCCCCTTGTTTCTGAGTTTGCCTAGTGAAAACTTACCTGCCAAATAAGTTCCCCTGTAATAGCACATTTTAACTTAAATCTAAGATACATTTCCACCTTTCTCCTTTGTTCAAAATAAAGTATATATCCAATTTTGCCTGTCTTGGGGATTTTCATACTTACCTGTATGCACACATTAAAATTTTTATTTTCTCCTATTAATTTGATTATTTGCCCAGCTAGAACTTAGAAGGTGGGAGGAAAATTATATACATATTTTTAGCACCCATATCATCTAGATGTGATATACAAACTGGTATTTTTCCAAACAAAATCAAATCACCAAAAATATGTACAGTTCTAAGATGTGTATTTCCCCACCCCAAATAACCTGACTGTCTAAAACAAAGAAATTAGTTAGTATATTAACATTTTATATCCCATTCTTACAATGGTATCCCAAGTAGTAATATAGCCAATATGAGTGTTTTTCTCTGCAGCAATTATTAGTATTTATTTATTTATTTATTAATCCTCACCTGAGGATATGCTTTCATAGATTTTTTTTTCAAAAACTTATCTTTATTGTTGAAAGTATTACAGATGTCCCCTTGTGTTCCCCCACTGACCACCTCCACTGTGCTCCTGCCACCCAGGGCCTTCACTGCACTAATGTCTATGTCCCTGGGTTATGCATATATGCATATACATTCTTTGCTTAATCTCTTCCAATCCACACACCACTTCCCTCTGAGATTTGTCAATCTGTTCCATACATCCATGTCTGTGGATCTATTTTGTTCATCAGTTTATTTTCTTCATTCATTTCCACATGTAAGTGAGATCTTGTTTTTCTCATACGGGTTTATTTTTCTTAGCACAATCAACCATTGCATAGTATTTTCTTCCTCCTTTGTCTTCCTTCCTTTCTTTCCTTTCTTTCTTTCTTTCTTTCTTTCTTTCTTTCTTTCTTTCTTTCTTTCTTTCTTTCTTTCTTTCTTTCTTTCCTTTCTTTCCTTTCTTTCTTTCCTTCTTTCTTTTTTCTTTCCCTTCCTTCCTTCCTTCCTTCCTTCCTTCCTTTCCTTCCTTCTTCCTCCTTTTTTTTTTTTTTTTTTAGGGAGAGTGGAAGAGAGAGAGAAAGACAGAGAGAAACATCAATGTGAGAGAAACACGTTGATTGATTGCCTCCTGCATGAGCCCCAACCAGGGCCTGGGCCAGGGAGAAGCCTGCAACTAGGTATGTGCCCTTGACAGGAATCGAACCTGGGACCCTTTGGTTTGTAGGTTGATACTCTATCCACTGAGCCAAACTGGCTAGGGCTGGTATTTTCAATTCCATGCATTTACATTCACCTATTTTTGTTTTCATATTTAAATGGTTATTTATAGACAGCGTATGGGTGGGTTTTGTTTTTTTTATCCATTATGATGATTTCTTTTATTCAGTATGATGAATTGTATCCCACGTTATTTCTTGTTTCATATGTTCTTTGTTCATTTTTCTTCTTTTTCTGTGTTATTTTGTATTATTGAATATTTTATAATTTTAAGTTTATCATGGGATTAATTCATCTTTTAAAATCTTTTCAGTGGTTTCTCTACAACAAGTATGTCAAACTCGCGGCCAGCAGGCTGCATGCAGCCTATAATGAATATTTTTGTGGGCCAGCCAATATAATGGTATGTAAGAACTGTTTTAATAAAAATGTCTTAATGTTTACAATATCCTGTTATACATAATTATTAATAACGAACTACAACGTTCACTAATGACTGATTATTATAATCATGTTGCATTCATTTCCCTTACATGCCTTATGCACAGGTGCACCATTTCTCTCGACAAATACTAGCACCGAATGTTTTAGCAGCGAATTGCCACATCATTAGTCTTGGACTGACTTATTTGGTGTACACAATGGGAAATATTTCGCTTTCAGAGAACAAGAAAAATAGGTTTATTTGCATTACACTTATTAATTTGTGCAGTTATTCAGTGCTAAGTTAATGTTCAAGAAAAAAATATTAATTTTTATTAAAATGTTCTATTATTTTATGTTAATGATTATTCATTTATTTCAGCCCTTTATATTCAGCATGTATCTATAGAAATAAACCTATCTACATCTCTATGAAAATTGAAGCTTTTGTTTTTTTGTGGCCCACATAAACTTAAACCTTGTTTATTTGACCCGAGTTAGCCTTTGAGTTTGACATGCTTACTCTACAATCTAACTACAGGCAGTCCTCAGGTTATGTTGGACTACTAGACATACATCGTTTTGTGGTTATGTTGCCATCTCCCATTTATTTATATATATTTAAAAAACGTTCCGTCATTTCAACATATGTACATATGTGCTTTATGTTTTTTATTATTTCTTTACCACAAGTAAAGGTCAGGAATTATTATCTTTCTTTTTAAATTATTTTTACTGTTTCACTTCATTACTGCTGTGTATGTGCTCCATGTGAGTGACATAGGTGCTTATGTAGGTGGGTTCCGACTTACGGTGAAAATTGCGTTACGTAGAGCCATAGGAACAGATCTCCGACGTAACCCGAGGACCTAATGTATATAAGAGCCTAAGTAACCAGTAGCTATGATGTGCACTGACCACCAGGGGGCAAATGCTCAACACAGGAGCTGCTGAGCAACAGCAACTTTCAAAGTGCCCTCTTGCACTCCAGGACCCCTTGCGGGGGATGTTGGACTGCCGGTTTCAGGCCGATCCCCACAGGCCAGGCCGAGGGACCTCACCTGCTGGAGGGACCCCACTCACTCTGCAGACACACTTCAAGCTCCAGCACTGCCCCAGGTGCGGCCAGCCAGGGGGAACCATGAGACATTCGCTCCAGAGTGTGTCTGGCCCGTCTCGCCCAGTCCTGCCCTGTCAGCCACCTTCTAATTAATTTACTTTCAATGTGCACAAATAAATGCACTGGGCCTCAAGTATAAAATATATGTGTATAAATGTTATGTAGAAATCTTATTAAAATGCATATTTTGAAGCAGTAGGTCTCTGATGGGGTTCAGGAGAAATAGCTGCTGTAGAGTATATTCTGAGTAGCAAGATACTTTAGACTACTTTAATTTGAAAGAGAGAAATTATACACAACTAGTGGCCCGGTGCATGAAATTCACCGGTGGGCGGGGTGGGTGTTCCTCAGCCCGGCCTGCACCTTCTCCAATCTGGGACCCCTCGAAGGATGTCCTATTGCTGGTTTACAGGGATCGGACATCCTTCTCGCAATCCGGGACTGCTGGCTCCTAACCGCTCACCTGCCTGTCTGATTGTCCCTAACCACTCTGCCTGCCAGCCTGCTCACCCTAAACTGCCCCCTGCCGCCAGCCTGCTCACCCAAAAATGCCCCCCCTGCCAGCCTGATCACCCCCAACTTCCCCCCACGCCAGTGTGCTCACCCCCAACTGCCTCCCCTGCAGGCCTGCTCACCCACAAATGCCCCCCCCTGCCAGCCTGATCACCCCCAACTGCCCCCCATGCCAGTGTGCTCACCCCCAACTGCCTCCCCTGCCGGCCTGTTAACCCCCAACTGCCCCCCCTGCTGTCCTGCTTGCCCCCACCTTCCCTCCCCACTGGCCTGCTCACCCCCAACTGCCCCCCTACTGGCCTGCTCACTCCAAACTGCCCCCACCCTTGCTGTCCTGATCACCTCCAACTGACCCCCACTGGTGGCCTCCTTGCCCCCAACTGACCCCCCTGCTGGCCTGCTCACCCCTAATGGCTCCACCCCCCACCATCCTGATCACCCACAACTGCCATCCTATCCTGGCCTGATCACCCACAACTGCCCTCTCCTCTTGGCCTCTAACCACCTCTACCTCAGCCCCGCCACCATGGCTTTGTCCAGAAGAATGTCCAGAAGATCTCCTGGAAGGTCTCCCAGTCTAATTAGCATATTACCCTTTTATTAGTATAGATAGAGGCCTGGTGCACAGGTGGGGGCCAACTGGGTTGCCCTGAAGGGTGTCCCGGATCAGGGTGGGGGTCCTGCTGGGGTGCCTGGCCAGCCTGGGTGAGGGGCTGATGGCTGTTTGCAGGCTGGTCACAGCCCCCGGCAACCCAAGTTCCCAGACCCTCCTTTTTTTCTTTTTTTTTCAGCACCTCCTTGAGTGGAGGCCAGGGCGGCTGGAAGCAGGTACCTGGGATTTATTTATCTTCTACAATTGAAACTTCGTAGCCTTGAATGGAGACCAGGGCCGGCCATGGCGGGTGGGAAGCTTGACTTCTTCCATCGCCGGGGGCAACCCAAGCCTCCTGCTCGCTCCAGCGCCGTGGCCGCAGCCATCTTTTTTGGTTTATTTGCATACTTGCTCTGATTGGCTGGTGGGCATAGCAGAGGTACGGTCAATTTGCATGTTTCTCTTTTATTAGATAGAATTATATTTTACTTCATATTAACTATATGGCTTGGTAGTACATAGGGAAAACTCTAGTCTCAGAACCCTTTTCCATATATGTATAAATACTTTTCTCTACTTCAGAGAATTATTAGAGAAATAATAATTTCTTAATTGCTTAAGGCAGTGTCTGACACATGATGTGTGAAGAATTAATATTAGATAGTACTAGATCAGCCGTGGGCAAACTATGGCCCGCGGGCCGGATCCGGCCCATTCGGCTGTTCTATCCGGCCTGCAGAGCCGAAAGAGCAGAGGGTTCTCTTGCTCTCCCCTCCGCTCCTTCACCAGCAGCAGTGTTAACATGGCAACGCCGGGAAACACAGCCCCAGCTCCTTCTTCTGAGTGGGCGGATTTATATCTGCCCATTCAGTAGAAGGAACAACCTCTCAATCTTCCAGAGGCTCCTTGTAATGCCCGCGGACGCGTCCCCCCACATCACCCTGAGAATGCGTAGACACGTTACTGTGGTGATGGAGGGAGACATGCCCCTGGAGAGCACAGTATCAGAGCATTAGCTCAAAAGGAGACCAGCAACACTGTTCCCACTGAAGTTGATGTTTTAAAGACCAAAAACCTTTTAACCCAGTCTACATTGCCATCTACACCTACGTCCTGGGCATAATTTGGAAATTGCACTAAAGAAAATGTTTAATTTACTGTTTACACATTTTGTTCTTTTCTATTTGTTTTAGTTTTAAATTATTTTATTATATTTAAGTTTAATTTGAAAGGCTTTTGTACCTTTCCTTTGTTAGGCAATTTTATTTTGCCTTTGCCATCTTCAATATAAGGTATGTTATTGTGCTATGATTCCTCCATTTTTTGAAGTTTCAAATTATAATAATTAGTGTTTACATTCTTCTTGTTAAAATGTTTGAAATGAATAAAACTATTGAAATAAAAAAAAAGACCGTACCCTTTTATGTAATGATGTTTACTTTGAATTTATATTAGTTCACACAAACACTCCATCCATGCTTTTGTTCCGGCCCTCTGGTCCAGTTTAAGAACCCATTGTGGCCCTTGAGTCAAAAAGTTTGCCCACCCCTGTACTAGATAGATCTTCTTGAATTGAGTCTTAATGGTAATGTTATGACTCAACCACTGCTTAGGTTTATATAAATTAATTCAAAATAGAAAGTATTCATAATCACCATTTTAAGGGTGACTGAAGTATTAGGATTAGAAAATGTGCTCAACCTCACACAGCTAATAATCGGGAAAACAAAGATTCAAATTCAGTGAGTTTCAAACAAGGACCAAAATCCTGAGCTAATACACAGGTTGAATTGTCAAATAAAGCAATTTAAAGAGCCTGCTCAGAATCAAGGTCTACTCAAATAATATCAAGGATACAGACAATCAAAGATGTGGAGGAAACAAAGGAATGTAGAAGGCTTTTCTCTAAATTTTCTCCTCCTTTGTTCCAGAAATTTATCTCTATGCAAGATACCTAACAGCACCTTATACAATGGGGAACATCTAAATTATCAACTACATAACTATCCAGGGAGCCATGCCTCACAGATTTTGGTTCTATGTACTATCGATAATCCTTAACTAGGAAAATATGGCTAGGCTCATTAGGGATCTGGTCTATTCTTCCTGGGGAATACTGGGGAACCTGCTAGAATTGTAAGAAATATTAATCATGCTCTGTTAACCGTGATTGTTTTATTCTGATTAAAGAAAGCACATTCTAACCTGGCTGGCAGCTGCACTCAGGGCCTGGGAACTCACCTGGAAGTTCAGCCCTTCCTCCCCATAATAGGAACTGCTATTATCATGGAAAGATGAACAACCTATTACAGAAACCAGAGGCAGAAACCAAAATCACCAGCCCTTTGAGGATCCCCAGCCCTTTTGCATACCTGTAAACTGTCCATTTGCCCTACTTGCCCATGTAGTATTTGTACTTCTACCAATATAAGCAGCTGGCTGATGGTGAGCTGCAGAGCAGATTTGTGTGGCTGACCTGCTGCTCTCCCATACTGCGGGCAATATTGAAATAAACACTCATATATGATTCAATCCTGTCTCTGCTTAAATGGCACAGGTAGTAACAGTCAGCATGAACCCACTGACTGTCTGCTTATACTCACCTAGGATTAATTCGGCACTATCAAGTTGAAGCACACAGCACATGGAGAAATTGCTTTTCCATGAGGGAGTTCATTTAAATTTAAGTTGATTACATCAGCACATTTTACATCATAATCTACAATCTCAGAAGAAGGTGAGACACTCTGCCCTGCATTTATTCTGATAGGATGAAAAATGAATGAAGTGGGGTTGATTTTAAAGGCTAAGTGTGACTGGGGATTCTTAGGAACCAGCATCAGAAAGAGGTTTCTTTGTTTTCTTGAAACCAAAGAAGAGTGAAAGTCAGCATTTCCAGGAATTTTGAAATGTACAGATTAGTAAAAAATGTTTACCAAAAGTTGACAAGGCTCTTTCTCAAAACAGCTGTCACAAAATCAGTAGTAAATCCCATCAGAAAATATGCTATATGCCGGATGATGCTGGCTTTGCCAAATAAATCACTATCTCAATTCTACTGGGTAATGAAAACAGCAAAAACACACAGTTGCCATTGATATAGGACACTGTGCTGCTTTGCAGATCATTTGACATCCTAATATATAAAAAGCCAGGGGCTGTAACTACCAAGACAACCAGACTGATGACCAAACAGCAGGCTAGGGAGCTGAGGGAGTGGGACAAACGGTCACCATGACCTCCCAGCCTGGATCAGGGGTGTGGCCAGCCTTAAAAGCACCGGTGGCCCCTAGCCCAGGCCGGCCAGTGCCCCAGAGGGGACCCCCGCCACAATTGGGGGCATGGCCAGCCTTCAAACCTTGGGTGGCCCCTAGCCCATGGTGGCCAGTGCCCCAGAGGGGACCTCCGCCACAATCGGGGGCATAGCCGGCCTTCAAACTGCTGGTGGCCCCTAGCCCAGGCCGGCCAGCACCCCAGAGGGGACCACCACCACGATCGGGGGGCATGGCCGGCTTTCAAACTGCGGGCGGACCCTAGCCCAGGGAAGCCTCCTAGCCAAGGATGCCCAAGTCTGTTCTGGACCTAGGGCCGGGCTCTCTCTGCGAGCGACTCGGAAGCTGCCAGTGTCTAACTGCCAGTCTTCGGGAGGTGGGAGTGCATCCACGGTCCACCAAAAAGTAGGACTATGGAATTGTTCACAGTCTCCATGCAGGCATGGGTCAGGGCTGACGGGGTGGAGGCCAGACCAAAACAAAACAGCAGAAATACCCTGCCCACCTTGGAAGGTGCAGCTGCAGTCCACGTGGCCTGGGCAGTGTAGAAAGCGTTACCTTCTCCCGGGTCCTGTGCTGGCACCACCACCTCGCTCACCATCAATCCCCTCTCAGTCTTGACAGCGAAGTGTGTAGGGCATCCTGCAGGAGTTGTGCTGTTCTGGGTGCTTTTGCCCAAAGACACCCTTTGGGATGAATTCAGAGCCACATCTCACTTCCCACGAGACTGGAAGAACCATGTAAAAGAATTTCGACAAAAACTTTCCACATCTCTGTTTATTCTTATGAATCTATAAAATGACCTTAAAAAAATGAATTCAGGCCACCTAAGAGAGAATGCACTTTCTGGCCAGAGCACGCAGGATTCTTTGGCCCAACAGGTTAAAGGAAGCAGAGAGCTGCACAGTGGAAATGGTCCTGGTGCCCTATGAGGAGACCAGGGGAATGGGGTTGCAGAAATTCCACAAGCCTCTTGCCACATTCTCCTTTGCAAACCACACCATCCAGATCCATCAGGACTGGAGGCAACTGGGAGTTGCAGCTGTGGTTTGGGATGTGGTAAGCAAATTCTGGGGGGCCTCTGAAAACATCTGCAATTGATTATAAGGCTGGTCTTTATTTAAAAAGAAATAAAAGAACAGCTTTGTTGAGATATAATTCATATACTGTACATGTCACCTAAAGTGTACAATGAACTGGTTTTTTGAAGTAAATTCAGAGTGGTACAACCATCACCATGCTCAATTTTTAAATATTTTCATTACCCCATCCCCTCCAAAAAAAAAACTTCTACCCACTAGAATCACTTTCCTGATCATCTTCCCCAAAATAGATTGCATTTTAAGGGTGGGTAAAGGAAAGTTGAGGGAAGTTAAAATACTGCACAAAGGATATTGTAAAATGACAAAGCCCAAAGTGAAGATCATGTGTTTTCTTTTTTAAAAAATATTTTTTTATTGATTTCAGAGAGAAAGGGAGAGGGAGATAGAGATGGAAACATTAATGATAAGAATCACTGATCAGCTGCTTCCCGCAGGCCCCCTACTTGGGATGGAGCCCGCAACCCAGGCATGTGCCCCTGACTGGAATCGAACCTGGGACCCTTCAGTCCACAGGCCGATGCTCTCTCCATTAAGTCAAAGCAGCCAAGGCCAAGTGTTTTCTTTAAGATCTTTGTGGTTGCAATGGTCCCCAAATGTATACTAATTAAAAGGTAATATGCTAATTAGAGTGGACGTCTTCTGGACGTCCTTCCAGACAAAGCTGCAGTGGCTGGGAGGGCTGAGGCTCAGGCCGGCAGTAGCAGCAGTAGCAGGTAATGGGGGCGGTGCCTCCCCCTGATCTGCCAGGTCGCCTCCCACAGAGGGAGGCCAGACTGGAGGCTGAGGCAGAGGCAGTTAGGGATGATCAGGCCAGCAGGGGGGCAAGTTAGGGGCAATCAGGCTGGCAGGGGGGCAAGGTAGGGGCGATCAGGCCAGCAGGCAGAGGGATTAGGGGCGATTAGGCAGGCAGGCAGGCAAGCAGTAGGAACCAGTGGTCCTGGATTGTGAGAGGGGTCCCAGATTGGAGAGGGTGCAGGCCAGGCTGAGGAACCCTCCCTCCATGCATGAATTTTGTGCACCGGGCCTCTAGTTTTGTTATAAACATACTACTAGCTTCCCAGGATGTTTGTTTGTTTATTTTGTGAAACCATCACCCAGCAAATTATTTGACCACCTGATTCATGTAAAGAAGTTACAATTACTAGTAATTGCCTTTTTTAGACAGTTTTTGAAAGTTGAAAATGTCTAAGAATGCTGTGTTTTTATTGTAGCTCATCCATTTCTTCTGGGACTTTGTTCATTAAACATCCCACTTAGTCCATGGTTATTCTTTGTAACCCAGGCATTTTTACCAATGGCATTGAAACACGGAAATTAAACCGAGCGTTGTTTTCCTCTAGACAGGATGCAAAGGTGATCTCCCAGGTCCTTGTCCAGGTAGATTCAAAGAAAGAAGCCACAGACAAATGGTGGTATAGAAAAAGGTGGAGATTTATTGGGAAACAAGCACAGACTCCCACGTGGGGAGGGGGAGAGAGACCCACTTAGTCCCTCTTTTCTAAGGTTTATAAAGGCTGCAGTTCTTTGTGTCCTGATATCCTCTCTGATTGGTCACTATTGCAGCTTCAGAGCTCAAACCCCACATGGGGTTCCCCTCTTCTTCTTCCCTTTGTTTTTCGATTCCCTGTGGCCTTCCTCTTTATTCTATGAATGGGTGCATTCCTCTCCCTTTATTTTGTAAATGTACACCTTTTGGCAGCTCCCAGCCCCCTTATTCTGTGAATGTATGCCTTCTGGCAGTTCCCAACTTTGCAGCCCTGTAGTTCTCCCCCATGGGCCCCTAATTCCTAAAACTCCCTAAACCTGCCTATTTTACTCCTAAAAACTCTTTTCAACATCTTTACTCATCTGTACTTTAGTCTTACTCTGCTACTAGGCTAAGAATGAACTGTGGACAAAAAGGGGCCACAAGCTAACCTGACTAGCTCAGGAAAGGCTTGAGTGGTGGCCTTGCAAACTCAGACACCTAAAGTAACCACTAAGAATGGTCTGAAATTAAAACTTTAAATTAGAAAGCAGTTTATGGTGGGTAGTCATGTCCTAGGCCAGTATATTCCCTGACAAAGATCAGCTTCAATCTTTACTGAGCCTATTGTCTTTTTGCATCTAAGATAACATACCTGTGGAATGTCAGGGTAACTTGTAACTTCCCTTTTCCCCAGCCCCTCAGGGCACAACCAGTGTGCCAGGGGGCCAGGGTGGAGATCACAAATTCTCTCATTCTTGTGTTATTTGTTAATGGTTGACTGTCAATTATCCTGCACCCACCTAACAAAAAAGAAGTGTCTATCATTTTACTTTTTATCCAATCCCAGAGGTTTCCCCACTTTGCTTTCTCCTACCTCCCTAATCTATCACCAAAGGAATTCACGTAACCCACCCAATGCGTAAAACAAAGTTAAAAACTGCCATTCTTGGGAGCATTATCTCAGTATGTTGAGATTCTGCTTCCCAGCAGAATCAGTCCACGGTTTGGCTCAAATAAACTCACAAAAATTCTTTACAGCTTTGAATGTGTCTTACGTTAACAGAACAAACTATTCTGATAGCAACTATAGCCATGTGTTGCCTACAGACTTCCTGTGAAACAAAAATATGTTAGAGGCAAAAGAAAGTCTATAGCTGGGGCTGGCAAACTTTTACTATACAGGGTGCGACAGTGCATATGTTCGGCTTTTCAGACCACATGGTTGCTACTGCTCTATTGTAACTACTCAGCTCTGCGGCTGAAATATGAAAGCATCCACAGACACTATGTAAGAACACCGGTGTGGCTGGCTTCCAAGTAAAAGTATGTTTATAGAAACAGGCAGTGGCCCAGGAGGGCTCGAATGTGACATTTCTCCTGCTCCTGGCCTATAGGCAGCTGCTTACTTTTCAGACTCTGATGGATTTTATTAGTTTCTGAATATTCCAACACTCATTTCTTTTATTGGCGTATATCTTCAGAACACTTTTGTTACATTTCATTTTCTGTCTTTTTAAGATGCAGGATTTGAAAAAGCGGTCAGTGGTAGCCCAAGGAAAAACCTTTTTTGCTTAGAGGCTTAGAGGACTTAAACTGAAATCATGATGCCTGATGCAGAAATTTTCCCAGATCTTGGTGCCTGACATCCATTATCCACTGCTTTAGAGAGGATTGTGGAAACTTTGCATCAATAAAGAATCTTATTTTTATTTTGAGCCATTCCAACTACATAAAAGTCAGTGATTGAACTAGGAACTGTAATTAATAGGGACCATAAGGAAACAAACTTTACTTATTTTAGAGACATACCCATGTATCAAGAAAAAACTAATACCCAATGCTGCATAATTGAGTAGAGAAAGAAAAAATGCTAATTATTGTTTCTGAAAGAGCCTGAGGAAGAGCCCTAAAACCTTGGAATGCTCTCCTGCTGATACCAGACACTAAACTGGTCCAGGCCACCTGTCACTATTTGAATCAAATCAAGTAGAGACAAGGTTGAATCCTATATGAGCATTTATTTCAATAAGTAGTAGCCCGGTGCACAAAATTCGTGCACAGGGAGGGTGTCCCTTAGCCCGGCCTGCACCCTCTCCAATCTGGGACTCCTCGAAGGATGTCCTACTGCCCGTTTACAGGGATCAGGCCTAAACCGGCAGTCGGACATCCCTCTCGAAATCTGGGACTGCTGGCTCCTAACCACTCACCTGCCTGCCTGCTCGCCCCCAACTGCTCCTGCCACTGGCCTGCTTACCCCCAAATGCCCCCCATGCCAGCCTGCTCACCCCCAACTGCCCCCCCCTGCTGGCCTGCTAGCCCCCACCTTACCTCCCCACTGGCCTGCTCACCCCCAACTGCCCCCCTACTGGCCTGCTCACTCCAAACTGCCCCCCCCACTGTCCTGATCACCTCCAACTGACCCCCACTGATGGCCTGCTCACCCCCAACTGGCCCCCCTGCTGGTTTGCTTACACCCAATGGCCCCGCCCCCCACCAGCCTTATCACCCACAACTGCCGTCCCATCCTGGCCTGATCACCCCCAGCTGACCCAAGCTCCCAGCCCCTCCTTTTTTTTTTTTTTTTCCAGCACCTCCTTGAGTGGAGGCCAGGGCTGGCTGGAAGCACATATCTGGGATTTATTTATCTTCTATAATTGAAACTTTGTAGCCTTGAGCGGAGGCCAGGGCTGGCCAGGGCAGGCGGAAGCTTGGCTTCCTCCATCACCGGGGGCAACCCAAGCCTCCTGCTTGCTCCAGCTCTGTGGCCACCTCTATCTTGGTTGGGTTAATTTGCATACTCACTCCTGATTGGCTGGTGTGCGTGGCTGGTGGGTGTAGCGAAGGTACGGTCAATTTGCATGTTTCTCTTTTATTAGTGTAGATGCCAGCAGTATGGAGAGAGCAGCAGGTGATCCTGTAAATTTTGTTTTAATTTTTTTTTACTAGTGGGCTGATTATATATGGACTAGTGCCCCAGTGCATGGATTTGTGCACATTGAAAGGAAATTAATTAGAAGGTGGCTGGTGGGGCAAGACTGGGCGAGATGGTCCAGACATGCCCTTGAGCCAGCCAACCTCTGGCTATTCCTCCTTGGCCGCACTTGGGGCAGTGCCAGGGCTCAAAGGGCGTTTGTGGAGTGAATGGGGTCCCTCCAGCAGGTGGGGTTCCTTGGCCTGGCCTGTGTTGATTGGGCCAAAACAGGCTCTCCAACATCCCCTGAGGGGTCCCGGATTGTGAGAGGGTGGTTCTTGGGTGACGCACCCTGGAATTGGGCTCCCTTCTCTCTGGTTCTGGGGTGTGTCACTTGAGAACTACTGCTGCCAAGTTACCGCAGCTCAGCAGCTCCTGCATTGAGCATCTGCCTCCTGGTGGTCAGTGTGCGTCATAGCTACAAGTTGGAGCATCTGCCCCCTGGTGGTCAGTGTGCATCATAGCTACTGGCCAGTTGGATGGTCAGACAGTCGTTTAGCCTTTTATATACACTGAGTGGCCAGATTATTATGTGTTCAGAGATCATAATAATCTGTTCACTCAGTGTATATAGATAAGGAATAAATGCTGCAGAAAAAGGGGTGGGGAGCAGAATAAGGACTGCAGGATTCATGGTCCCTGTGTCTCCTTCCAGGATTTTGAAGCCCGATAATATGATAGTTAATTTTCAATGGTGTTAAAACCCATCCCACCGGTTCCTGGGATGGGAAAATGGTTAGCCTTCCTGAGGCAAACTCACAGAGCTCAGGGTCTAGGCACAGCAACCAAATCAAAGCTCATCCTGTTCTTTGTTTGTTTGCAAAATGTATTTTCTTTTCTGAGCAATTGACCATTCCAGGCCCCAAGGCATCTTATCTTTGTATAGCTTTGTTTTCCTTTTTGTAGCATATTTTCCAGTTCTCAAGTTCTGTAAGAAAATTTCTTATCTATAGTTAGTAGGTGAATGATTATTAAACAACTGTGATTCTATTATGTGCCCTTTCGCCTTTCATTTTTTTCACTGTTAGTTTTATTATATTAGTTTAAAATGAAAGCTATTGCTCTACAAAAGAGCATTTTCTTTAGCTTTGAGAACCTCTCACTGTGAGTGCAGGGACTAAACAAAGGAAGTTTTTCCCTCTCTATTCAATTATGCAGCATTGGTTGTAGTTTTTTCTTGATACTTGGGTACATCTCTAAAATAAGTAAAGTTTGTTTCCTTATGGTCCCTATTCATTACAGTTCCTAGTTCAACAGCAACAAGTAATCACACTACAAAAAATAATAAACTACAGAAAAAATTAAAAAGAATTACTGAAGAATAGTTAGGTCATGTAGCCAGGAGGTCAGCTTGGACATTTCAAGTCCAAAAATTTTTTATCATTCTTTTATCCAGGAAATAGTTTGTGTGTGTTTGTGTGTGTGTGTGTTTTTAAATATGTTGAATGTTGTTCTCTAGTAATTGGGAATTATCAGAAAGATTAAAATAACATAGTTTTTAGAATTCTTCATATCCATGATTGTGCCGTAGTAATACACAGTCAATTGTGGCTTGATTCTCTGGCACTGCGTCCCTCACTTGGCTTAGATTTTGTTATAGTATTTTAACTGCCTTTACCGCACTGCAAGCTAGTCTGTCCCTTTTTATATTAAGAGAAGCTACCATTACTGGCGTAACAAAAATAGTCAAGGAAATAAGTTTAGCAGGGCTCCACAAAGGTGGGTTATCACTGCAGTCTGGAGCTAGGACTGTGGAAAGGTCCCTTCGAGTGCAGACGGTGTGATGCTTCTGAGGCAGGAAGACAATCAGCGGTCCTAGGAACAAAGCTCCCTGTACTGTCAGCAGGGATACATGCATAAACAGTTAAACCACATGTAAGAAATTAACCCGCTGGAAGCGTGGTATGTCCATCTTTATAAGAGGTAGCTGAGTAATTAGAAAAATTTACATTGTAGTTATTGCATAATGACAGGCAATAACTAGTACATCCGGTAAAGGTCAGACAATTCCCCACTAGGGGCTACTGCAGCAAAGCATCTCTCAATCTTTCCCTTGCATGCTTGGTCCCAAGGTATAAAAGTCCATATAAGTGACCTTTTCTTTTTTTTTTTTAATGTGAATAAACTGTATATAGTTTTGCATATTAGTAATAGGCGTCCCAACTCCACTAGGCAGGCTGTGAGAGTCTGTTCTACATAAGTTCCATCTGAAAGGCAAATGTCAGAGACATTAAGAACATTTTTTGTTACGTAAACCCAGATGTTTTCATTTCTCTTAAAGGGACAAGTCTTGATGCTAGGGTGATAAAGTCTAGGATGAGGATTATGATGGCCATTGTCTTTGGAGGACAGCTTTGAGGTCTTCCTTGGGCTTGGCTGGCCATTTTTCTTCTTCTGGTGTTCTTTTGACTTTGATGTGATGTATCCAGGGTGTTATCCTTGCTAGTTTTAAAGCACTTGGGATGGTAAGGAGTACATCCCATGGCCCAGTCCACTTTTCCTCTAGTTGGTTGCCTGGTGATCTGGTTCTTCATGTTTTAAGTAGGACCTTGTCTCCAGTTTTGAAGGGATGCAGTGGACTTGTGATAGATTTATAGCATATGCCAAACCATTAATTATAGCCAGTGTTTGATTAAGGTATATATAATTTTCAATTTTAATATTATATATATATATATATATATATATATATATATATATATATATATGATTTTTTTCTCTGTTCCTATAGTAGCCTGAAAGTGATATGGAATTTTTGGACTGGAACACACGGTGTTCCCCTGGACTGGAACCTGGATTCTTTGTCCACTCGAGTCAAAGAATGAATCCATGGACAGAAGGTGGTATAGCAAAGGTGGAGGTTTATTGAAGAACAAGTACACTCTCCCACGTAGGGAGGAGGAAGAGTGCCACAGAATGGACTCCCACGTTGGGAGGGGGAATGGGTCCCACTGAGTTCCTTTTCCCTATGGCTTATAAAGGCTGCAGATCCTGTGCCTTGATACCCCCTCTGATTGGTCACTATTTCCTTGGCTGGTTACTATACTAACTCCTGGGCTCTAAGGTCCAACGGTTCTCCCCCCCCCCTTCTTTTTTATTGTTTTTTTTTTAATTATTATTTCCTTTGGGCTTTCCCACCCACCCCCCCCTTTTGGATGAGGGGCTTCCTTCCCTTTATTTTGTAAATATAGACCTTTTGCTGTTTCCAACTCCCTCATTCTATGGAAATGTACCTGTTGCAGCTTTTTAGCTTCCCTATTTTATGGAAATATATCTTCTGCTGCTCTGCAGCCCTGTGCTTCCTCCATGGTCCCTTTAATTTCCAAAATTTTCTCAAACCTGTCTTTTTCACCCCCCAAGATTCCTGTTTCAACCATATTTTATGGGGACTTAAACCAATCCCACTTGGGGGCGTTACCCTGATCCTGAGCAGGGCAATTGACAGCACCTGATTCCAGTGCAGATGATTCTCCTGACAGTTTGGCTGCTTGCTTCTTTAGGGTGTGGTTCATTATCTCAACCTTCCCTGAGGCCTGTGGTCTCCAGGCTGTATGTAGCTTCCTGGTTATATTGAGGAAGTTACTGACTCTGAGTAACTTCAGAAAAAAAAAGCAGGTACATTATTGCTCTGTAAGTGTTAGGAAGTCCAAATTGAAGGAGTATGTCCTTCAAGAGTCGCGACTGGTTCAGAGGCTTTTTCTGTTCGGCTGGGGTATGCTTCTACCCATCCTGAAAATGTGTCAACAAAAATAAGTAACTCCAGCCTCCAGATTTTGGCATTTGGGAAAAGTCTATTTGCCAGTCCTTAAAAGAGAATTGTCCTTGGTACTGTCTCCTCTTTTTTCTCTAATGGAGATACATTTTAGGATTATTTTTCCTGCATGTAAGACATTTAATTATAATTTGGCAAATTGTTTGAGAAATTTCTGGGCCTGTGATCCAAGGCTTAACATAGGCAGACAGAGTATCTCCCCCAAAGCGAGTTGCCTTATGAATGTGCTTTAAGATAAGCCTTATTAATAGCTCAGGCAGAAGAATAATCCCTTGTTTATTTATTTCCTAGTCATTCTTAACTTCTTTGATGCCCCATTTTTCAGCTCTCTCCTGATCAGAGGGTATATACTCTGGATGAAACTGAGATAAGTCTAAGTAGGCATTAGAGGTAGCAAGTATTACCCTTTTGCTGCCTCCTTTGCTACTGATACCAAATTTTTGGACTGGAACCCGGATTCTTTGTGCGCCAGAATCGAAGAATGAATCCACGGACAGAAAAGTGGTATAGCAACGGTGGAGATTTATTGAAGAACAAGTACAGACTTCCACATAGGGAGGGGGAGAAGGGTCCCTGAACTGACTCCCACGTGGGGAGGGGGGAAAGTTCCACTGAGTTACTCTTTCCAATGGCTTATAAAGGCTGCAAATCCTGGTGCCATGATACCCCTCTGATTAGTCACTATTCCCTTAGACTGGTTACTATAGAAACTCCTCGGCTCAAAAGTCAAACCTCACATGGCAAGTGAGGTTCTACCTTTCCTTCCTTCTGAATGAAGGGCTTCCTTCTCTTTATTTTGTAAATGTGACCTTTCTTGGATACTTCCAGTTCCTTGTCTTATGTAAACATACCTGTTGCTGCCTCCTTTGTCTTATGGAAATGTAATTGCACCTGGCTTCTTTGTGTTATGGAAATGTACCTTCTCCCATGCTTCTCCATGGACCCCAATTCTAAAAACAATCCCTAAGCTTGCCTATGTCCCCCTAAAATTCCTGCTTCATTACTTGTTAGCAAGCTTGTTTCCTTGAGCTATCTCCATTTTCTCCTTCTGATGCCCTGGGCAGTGGATTACAGCCACTGATTGGGGCTGAGGATGGCCTGCAGTAAGTCTAGGATCTCTGGCGCATGGTTAATTTCTGTTTTCTTGGCAGTTAATAGCCCTCTCTCTTTCCATATGGCACCAGGTGCATGTATGATTAAGAAGGTGTTTTTAGAGTCCGTGTAAATATATATTTTAAAATATATTTTACTGATTTCAGAGAAGTAGGGAGCGGAAGAGAGAGAAGTGATACCCCGAATGGCAAACTGGAACTCCATCTCTGGTTCTTGTCCTATGAAGTTTGAAGAATAAAAATTCACAAACTAAAAGATTATAAGCAAAAGCGTGGAAGTTTATTGCCAGGATATACAAACTCCCCCTTGGGGAGGGGTTCCCAAAATGGGAAAAACCACTCTGTCCCCCAAAATGGAAAAACCAGTGAGTGTCTTTGTCTAAGGGTTTATAAATGCTGGCAGCTTCTTTGTTCATGCCACTTTCTAATTGGACCCTTCCTCATTTCATATCCCCCATGTTTTCCCCTAATTGGCCAATTTCCCCCTTTTCCCTGCATGGTATCCCCTCTCCTCCCCCCCCCCCCAGCCCCCCTTGTTTTTCCTCTTACCTTATAACATCCTTCTGTCCATTGTATATGTAGGGTAAACAATCTGGTGGCTTGGAGCTGTCTCCCCTCATGTATGCATTCTGCTCCCATGGACCCTTACTCTTAACTGCCTCTCCTATTTCTAACTCCTTTTAGAAGCATCAGTGATGAGAGAGAATCAGTGGTGGGCTGCCTCCTGCACGCCCCCTCCTGGGGGATCATGCCCACAGCCCATGCATGTGCCCTGACTGGGAATCAAACCATGACCTCCTGGTTCATAGGTCGATGCTCAACCACTGAGCAACACTGGCCAGGCCTTTGTAAATACTTATATGCTTTCTTTTTATAATTTCAATGCTCTGATGAGAGTAATCAGCTCAGCTTTCTGTGCTGAAGTCCCTGGAGACAAAGCCCTAGCCTCAATAATCTTGTCCAGTGTAACTATTGTATATCCTGCTTTTCTCTTCCCCTGTTCTATATGTAGCCACTCTCATCCACAAACAGGGTCCATTCTGGCCCTATGGGGTAGTCCTGGATATCTGATCAGCTGGAAGATTTTTTTATCTATGATCTGGACACAATCATGAGACAAAGGAGTGCTGACAGGTTTGGGGAGCAGTGTAGCAGAGTGGAGGGTACTCACAGTTCTGAGGGAGACATTGGGACTGTCTAGGAGTACTGTGTGTTGTCTTCCCATACATCCTGCAGTCAGCCATCAGTTTTCTCCTTGCTCCAACAGACTAAGAACTTGATGAGTAGCAAAAATAGTTATCAGCTGACCAAGAGAATTTTTCTGCCTCCTGAAGAAGGTCACAGGTAGGCATGCTGGCCAACCATGAACAGTGTGATTTAACTTCACAGATAGGTAAGCAATTGGCTGTGGATGCCCCCGGCCCTCCCTCTCCCCAACGCCAGGGCTTACCAGCAGACCCTAAGCATGGATGAATAATTACTCTGACACATGATTGCTGTGAAAGAGAGGGCTAAGGGCCTGCCTGGCTAAAAGAACCAGACAGCCCTAATTGACTGCCTCTTCAGGCTTTTATTGTAATAACAGTTTAAGATAAAGTTTATCTTTTAGATACAGTCAGAAGTAAGTAATCTTGTGAGGACACATGTGTCTGCAGTGTCCTTTAAGCAAGGACAACTAAAGATTAAACATAAGGATTCCAGTAAACACCCGATGGTCTGAATGTGCACAGACTTGTTTGGAAAGGTCAAGGGACAATTAGGAGTGGCCGCCTTCAGCCAAACTCCCCTAAGTTGGAATTCCGATAAACAGGACAGGCTTCCATCAGCCCACTTCCCTTTTTGGAATGTCCTCCTTACAAACTTTCCAACCAAGTCTCCCATGCTTCCCTAAACACCCCCCCCCACCCCCACCCAAGTCTGAGTGAGAACCACACGTCCAAATCCTTTTTTCTCATGTACATATAACTGGAATAGATTCAGCAGATTCAGGAATCCCAGAGCTGGTGTCATGGCCAGTTGGGCTTTCAAAGTCTCAATGACCCATTTACACTCTTTGTCCCATTCAAGGGAGCTTTCCTCTGGTCCCTTCATGGGCTCATCCAGGGGTTTTGCTATAATTTTAAAGTTAGGGATCCAAAAACAACAATATCCAGCCATCCCCAGAAATCCTCTTAGCTGTCTCCTTGTTTTTGAAGATTGTATCTGAACAAAGGTCTCATTGCATTCCTCTATTAGACTTCTTTTCCGGAACTTAACAGCCTGCTTACAAATCTGGGCTTTTGAGGTAGAGACCTTGTAGCCACAACTTGCCAAATGATTGAGGGTTTTAATAGTGTTTCCCAAACAATCCTCATCCGTGGGTCCTGTGATTAGGAGATCACCCACCCACGTATTATAGCAATGTGCCCCTCTGGAGCCAGAGCTCTGCCAAGTCTTTGCTCAGTGTTTCCCTGAAAACAGTGAGAAAATTCATACATTCTTGATATAATGCAGTTGATGGAGTTACCTCAAAAACAATCTTTTTTAATCAACAAAGCTATTCATTTAGGTACTAAAGTTACCTTAATATGAAATTATTCTGTTATTTTCTTTCTAATAGATTTCATGATAACTGAGCACAACAGTCAAATAGCTTCATCTTTACTGTAACTGAATTATTGGAGAAAAATAAAGAATCAATCATTATTATCTTTCCGTATTTGTTCTGTTTCCTCAAACTTCAAATAAACAGGATGCTAAAAGAAAGGAAAATGTATGAAATTACATTTTCTACTTAGCTGAGGGCTTGACAGAAGACATTGTAGTATAAAAATGCTTTAAGTCTAATATTTTTGGTCTTAATTAATAGAGGAACAAGGTATTCCTCTACATTAGTGGAGTAAATAAAAATTGCTTATTGGTGCCTGGTCGGTGTTGTTCAGTGGTTGAGTGTTGGCCTATGAAACAGAAGATCACAGTTTGATTCCTGGTCAGAACACATGCCCATGTTTGGTTTCGGGCTCTATCCCCAGTGGGAGGTGTTCAGGAGGCAGCCAATCAATGATTCTCTCTCATCATTGATGTTTCTATCTCTCTCTCCCTCTCCCTTCCTCTCTGAAATCATTTAAAACATATTAAAAATTGCTTATTGGCAATTAGACATCTACACTACTTCACAGGGTGGCTGGTTATATGTAAAAGTCTTTCACAAATATAGCTAGCATATATTTTAAGTGATATTTTTTTTTTCTGTACTATATTTTTAATGAAACTTATCTCAGTGGGGTATAGATATGAAATTATTTTATTTTCTCATCACTACCTTAAATCAGACTGTGTTGAATTGCTAGTTTTTTCTTTTTATTGTATAACATGATTTTTAGTCATTTTTGATCTATTCATTTTAATATGCCAAGTGCAAACTGTTTGCCTTTCCATCTACTCTAAGCCCTCTTGGAATTCTTTACCTTCTCCTGAATGGATAGAGGGAGGGGAAATGATTCTGAGAACACCTGCTTTGTCCTTTCTATTAAAAGCCTGCTTACTTTTCTGTGTTAGAGTGAGCAAGAGATGGAAGGAGAGGTCAGAAAAGGGACAAATAAGTCTCTACTGAGCTGGTTCTTAAGTTCCTCTCCTAGTTACCACCATCTGTCTGCATGACTATGCTGACCCTCAGTGCCTTCTTTGTGAGCTTACTCTCTCTGGGGCTTTTATGTGAATTCATTGAATTATCCTATAAGCACTCTCCTTTTTACAAATTTCCATGAGAATGTTCCAGCTCAATCTTTTAACATTTTCCAGTTCTGACAAATAGAGTATAACTCCAGAGCCACTTGTTGTTGGGGTCCTCAACGACCCCAGCTAGCTCAACTAGCTCAGCCCTTGGAAAGATCAAACATCCTGGATATGCTAAACCTGGGGAAGCCATAACACATCTTTCCCATTCTACATCATGTCATGTTCCTCAAGTGCCTTCCAACCCATCTTGGCACAAGAGCTGGTTTGCAGGAGTGTTACCAAAGAAGATGTCCAACAGTTATATCCCAAAGGTTTTTCATTTTATTTTATTTCATTGATTTTTTTTTTTTTTTTAGAGAGAAGAAAGGAGAGAGAAATAGCTAGATAGATGATAGGTAGATAGATAGGTAGATAGATAGATGATAAAGATTTGTGTTTCCACTTATTTGTGCATTCATTGGTTGATACTTGTATGTACTGAACCCATAACTTTGATGTATTAGGACAATACTCTAACCAACTGAGCTACCCAGCCAGGGTGGTTATATTCCCAATCTTTAACATTCAAACTCTTGGAACAAAGTAGTATTTTACATTTCCTACTAAATGTGGGCCTCACATTTTGCCAATATTGTTTGAGAAGACCTTACAGGGTTGAAGTTGCCTGTAGGTAAGTTTATTTGAAGGCAGATTTGTAGTGAAAGCTGGGTTAGTTGTAAACTTTCATTTCCCCCCAAGCTGCCAGGTGCATACCTTGTATACTCAGGTGCCCAGGTCTATAAGCTACGGCTTCTGTTTACCCACAATACTCAACTTCCCTTTTCACAGAAATTAATTTAAACAGTGCAGCTATTAGCAAAATTGCTGAGGGTGAAAAAATCAGTCCTGAGTCACTTATATTGCCTTTTTACTTCTTTATCACCTTTAATAAAATTTATTATCCCAATTCAACACTATGATGACTTTCAGCACTTTTCCTCTTCCAAAAGGAAAACAGATCTTGCCTGATATTAGTTATTCTGATGATGCACATTTATTTAAATATTAAAATTCTCCTGAGTGTTTGTTTTTTTGAAAGACTGTATTTTATAATTATGAAGTGAAAGTCTTTTCTGTTATATAAAGTTTAGATAATATTAAACAGGTAGGTATAAGTATTAGGGGTAGAGTAACTACTTCCACAAGCCTACAATGCACTGAATTCCTGGCTCTGATGTCCACACTTGGGAAGGAAGTTGAGAAGAAAAAGGTTTTTTTACTTCTCCTTTTGAAAACTCTTCCCAGTCTACCTACCTCTGTTCTGCCTTCCTGGTGGGCAGACGCCTAGTAAAATCTATATGGAAATTTCTCTGGGGTTTCCTCTTGGTTTCTATCTTGGGGAACCCAAGAACCTCAATGTCAGTAACAACAGGATTCCAAGAACTGAAGAGCACTGGGATAAACAGGAAATTGGAAATGGTGAACTCTCAACCTGAAATGTGGCAAGGAAAGTTTGGGTTCCAGAGAACCCCAGGAGTTGAGGAATCCAATCTAGAATAATAAATGTGAGTGTCCATGTGTCTGTGAACATGAGTGCTTTACTGATTAATGATGATTATCACTAATTGTACTTAATTTGTAAAAATTTACCACACCAGCTGATAATGCATATTTTTAAAAACTAATTAAATGAAGAAAAATTACATTTGAGAAACATGAAAACCAAGTGTAAAATAGTATTTATACCTAAATATCATAGTGTACAAATTATTATGCACAGAACTAAGGCATATCAATTTATTTCACATCACTGTGACAATAAAGTATATATATGTGTGTGCCCAGTGATATCACCACTAGTTTTTAGGACAGTTGGCTGTTCTTATCATTATCTTCTCCCAACACACATGTAAACAACAGAAAAAATGTGTTCTGCATAAAGCCAGGCCACTTTTAGAGGAGTTAGTATACACATACTACAATAATTCATCAGTACTGAAAAAAAAAAGGGTAAAGTGTGTTAAAAGTTTGTGGCTATTATATGGTGTTGACAGAATTTAAATCCTGCCATTGAATGACTGAGGTTCCTATCTTTCTACTAGCTGTTAGCCAGGTCAAGTTTTGATATCCTAGAGTCCACCTATAGATCCTTCCCATGCAACACCCCAGGCAATTCAAAAACTCCATACACTCTGTCTTTCAGACCAGCCTGAGCAAATCTCTCTTACTTCAGTTTCTGCTACCATTTTCTTCTTTTAAAGAGCTTATATGTTTAGGGTAGGCCCATTCAGATTATGTCCTTGTTTTAACTGGCTAGTTGACCTTAATTATAACAGCAAAATTGCTTTGCCATACAAGGTAACGTAAGTACAGGATTAACACCTAGGGGCAAAGTCAAAGCCTACCACAATATATTAAAGATATTTAATAACAGGCAGATATTAATTTAAAAACCCCACAACTTTGCCCAGAGCAATAAATGTATATCCCTTCCTTATACTTTCTGGTTTAGCATGTATTCTATTAAAATTTTCATAAAATGCTGTGATAAAGGCAACAAGTGGGGTTCTTCCAAGGCCAAGAAGAAAGAGTAGTAGCTCTTTGTATTGATAAAAATTTGGGGTCCTTTCTAGCTTTATGAGCTCTAGATATTGATGACTAATACATATAATAGCTATACTTACAGGTCCAAACATTTATAGGTCCAAAACATCAAAAATAAAACATTTGCCCAGCTGATGTGACTCAGTGGTTGAGTGTCGACCAAGAAACCAAGAGATCATTGGTTCGATTCCCGGTCAGGGCACATGCAGGGTTGTGGTCTCTATCCCCAATAGTGGACCTGCAGGAGGCAGCTGATCCAATATAATAAAAAGGTAATATGCAAATTGACCCTCATGCTCTCACACAAGATGGCCACCCCCATGTGGTCAAAGATGGCCACCACAAGATGGCCGGTAGGGGAGGGTAGTTGTGGGTGATCAAGCCAGCAGGGGAGGGCAGTTGGGGGGGACCAGGTCTGCAGGGGAGGGCAGTTAGGGGCGACTGGGCCAGCAGGGGAGGGAAGTTGGGGGTTACCGGGCCATCAGGGGATGGTAGTTGGGGGCAATCTGGCTGGCAGGGGAGCAGTTAGGTGTCGATCAGGCTGGCAAGGGAGTGGTTAGGGGGTGATCAGGCTGGTAGGCAGAAGTGGTTAGGGGCAATCAGACAGGAAGGCAGGCAAGTGGTTAGGAGCCAGCAATCCCAGATTGTGAGAGGGATGTCTGACTGCCGGTTTAGGCCCGATCCCACAGGGGTCCCAGATTGGAGAGGGTGCAGGCTGGGATGAGGGACAACCCCCCATGCACGAATTTCTAGTTTATGATATTTCTCTCTCATCAATGTTTCTCTCTATTCTTCTTCCTTCCTCTCTTTAAAAATCAATAAAAATATATTTTAAAAAAATGTTCTTGCTTCTCTTCTTAAAAAAAATACATTTAAGCCCTATCCGGTTTGGCTCAGTGGATAGAGCATCAGCCTGAGGACTGACAGGTTCCAGGTTCGATTCCAGTAAGGGCACGTGCCTGGGTTGTGGGCTTGGTCCCCAGTAGAGGGCGTGCAGGAGACAGCCGATCACTGATTCTCTCTCATCATTGATGTTTCTATCTCTCTCTCCCTCTCCTTTCCTCTCTGAAATCAATAAAAAACATATAAAAAAACACATTTAACAATAATCAATATGTGATCATCCTTGGCTCTCTATTGTCCTAAATAAATGTCAAGCTAACTCTGATCTGTCTTCTCACATGCACATATTACTTTATTTTATTTACAGGTGTGTTCTTTTAAAGGCATACAAACAGATGGCTTTATTTAAAAAGCTTTGCTTTATCCAGGAAAATTAGGTTCTGTCCAGATGGACTTGCAAGCTTCAGTGCCAATATTGTACCTTTACCATATGGACAGAAAATTTATGGCAGCTGAAACTATGTTCCACTTCATACTGTGGCACAGATAATGTTTGATTACTTGTTCATACTCATTAATTCTTGTCATCAGGGAACCAGGGAATAGGAAATTCTATAAATAAAATATTAAAAAAAGTAATTTTAAGATTCCTAGCCAGTTCATAATTAGCAAATTGCATATTAGCCCTTTATTTTTTCAAGTTTATAAATCCTTAAACATATAAAACAAGTTAAAAAGGCAAAGATAGTTATCAACCTCTATAAAATTAGAAATAATTCTAATGCTTATCAACTTATAGAGTAGAAACACTCACAAACATGAAATACAATTAGCAACAACATAGCTATGACAAATAATTATAAATCTCTTATAGCACTTAATGAGTTCCTAGGGAATTAAATTTGAATTAGGTCTTACAATGAGAAAAGAGCAAATTGTTTCTTGGTTACAAAGGTAGTCTTTTGTAAGGATTTTTTAAAAAATATATTTTTATTGATTTCAGAGAGAAAGGAAGAGTGAGAGAGAGATAGAAATATCCATGATGAGAGAGAATCATGGATCGGCTGCCTCCTGCAAGTCCCCCACTGGGGATAGAGCCTACAACCCGGGCATGTGCCCTTGACCAGAATCAAACCTGGGACCTTTCAGTTTGCAGGCCGACGCTCTACCCACTGAGCCAAACCAGCCAGGGCTGTAAGGATTTTAAAAAGAGGAATGATTAAAAATATATTTTGAAGAGAAAAACCTTTGGTTTTAATCCTCACCTGACGATGTTTAGGGAGAGGAAGGGGGAGAGAGAGAGAGGGAGAGAGAGAGAGAGAGAGAGAGAGAGAGAGAGAGAGAGAGAGAGAGAGAGAGAGAGAGAAGAAAGAAACATCAGTTGGTTGCTTCTTGTAGGCTCACCTGGAATCAGTAGCTAGCATATATTGAAGATATTTAAGAATATAGTTATTGTCACCTATTATGTGGCAGAACTTACGGTAGCTAGTAAGGCAAAATAAACAAATATAAATACAGTCCCTGGTCTCAAGACATGTAAAAACAAATATTTAATTCACAATAAAAAACACTATACATATATTTTTTAATTTTATAGGTTGCAATTCAAAAAAAAATTGAAAAGAGGAAATGTTTTGGTCCTTACTATTTAGAGACAATCTATGAAATGCTAGTTGTTGTCTGAACCCTTATAAAGAAATACAGACAAGTACATCATAGATAATACCACACTGTAGCTGTTATAAGCATTGACTTTGGTTACAGATCATAAAATTCAAATCCTGTCAACAGATCTATGACTCACAGCATGTTATTCAAACTTCCTAAACTTGAGTTCCATCAAAATGTGAAACAGAGCTCTTTGTTAATACTAGACTCAGAGGACTGTCACTAGTATTGCTTGAGATAATGTATATAAAGCATCTGTGACAGGGTCTTACACATATTAGTTGCTTACTGCTAGTTTTGGTGTGAATGGTTACTATTTTAAATTATGAATGCAAACTTCTAATATAAATACCTATAAAGATTACTTTGATATATTTTAATTTTAGGTGTACTTTGATTTTATTTTGAGACACTCCATCTAAGAAAAAAAATTGCGTATATTTGAAAAAAAGGGAAATGGATTTAAAAATAATTTCTCTATGTCAAGCATTTTAAATATACCTATATTTTGAATGTAAAAATCAAGCTGGAAATTCGAATTTAAGCTCTTTTCTACTAACTTAAAATGTTACCTTAGAAAATAAAACTTTTCCAGAATAAAATTACTTTTGTTAAAAAAGTTAATAGAATAAGAGTTTTTGCTTAAAAATCCAGTATCTACTAACACTTGAAAACATATCCATTACAATCACCTTTAACGTACACAGTTTAAAAGTACATGTTTCAAAACCCACCTAAGATATATGAAATGCCTATAATCTATAATAATAAAAGCATAATATGCTAATTAGATCAGACAGCCAAACAAACTTCCGGATGTCCTTCCGGATGACCTTCAGCATGAAGACAGGACTGTGAGGGCTGAGCCCTTGCATGAATTTCATGCATCATGCTTTTAGTATAATGTATAAAAATATAAAATTTATATGTAGGTTTTCTGTTTTAATTGGTTATAACTTTATTTTTTAAAATCTATCTTTATTATTGAAAGTATTACAGATATCCCTTTTGTTTGTTTTCTGTTTCTTTATCTCTGGATCTATTTTGTTCATCAGTTTATTTTGTTTTTTAGATTCCACATATGATTGAGATCATATGATGCTTATCTTTCTGTGACTGGCTTATTTCACTTAGCATAATACTCTCCAGGTCCATCCATGCTGTTGCAAATGGTAAGAGTTCTTTCTTTTTAATAGATGTGTAGTATTCTATTGTATAAATGTACCACAGTTGTGTGTTGTTTTTTTTATCCACTCATCTGCTGATTGGCACATAGTCTGTTTCCAAATCTTAGCTATTGCAAATTGCACTGCTATGAGCATAAGGGTGTATATATTATTTCTGATTGGTGTTTCTAGTTTCTTAGGATATATTGCTAAAAGTGGGATCACTGGGTCAAATGGCAATTTCATATTTTTTTTTTTTTTGAGGAAACTCCATACTGTTTTCCACAGTGGCTGCACCAGTCTGCATTCCCACCAGAAGTATCCTAGGGTTCCCTTTTCTCCACATTCTCACAAACACTTGTCATTTGTTGATTTGTTGATGGTAGCCATTCTGACAGGTGTGAGGTTATACCTCATTGTTATTTTGATTTGTATCTCTCAGATGATTAGTGAGTTTGAGCATTTTTTTCATATGTTTTTGGCCTTCTGTATGTCTACTTTGGAGAAGTGTTTATTTAGGTCGTTTGCCTATTTTTTTATTTGTATTGTTGTCTTCTTTTCATTAAGTTGTATGAGTTCCTTATATATTTTGGCTATTAACCCTTTATCAGATATATCATTGGCAAATATGTTCTTCCATGTAGTGGGCTCTCTTTTCATTTTGTTGATAGTTTCTTTTGCTGTGCAGAAGCTTTTTATTATTATGTAGTTTCCTTTGCCCTAGGAGATGTATTGGGATATATATTGCTACAAGGGATGTCTGAGATTTTTCTGTTTATGCTTTCTCCTAGGATTTTTGTGGTTTCATGTCTTACATTTAAGTCTTTTATACATTTTGAGTATATTCTTGGCTATGGTGTAAGTTGGTGGTCTAGTTTCATTTTTTTGCATATACCTGTCCAATTTTCCCAACACCATTTATTGAAGAGACTGTCTTTACCCTATCATATGCTCTTGCTAGCTTTGTCAACTATTAATTGAGCATAACGGCTTGCATCAATTTCTGGGTTATCTGTTCTGTACCATTGACTTATATGTTTGTTCTTGTGCCAGTACCAAGCTGTTTTGAGTACAGTGACTTTGTGGTATAACTTGATATCCAGTATTGTGATCCCTGCAACTTTGTTCTTTCTCAAGATTGCTGCAGCTATTCGGGGTCTTTTTTGGTTCCATATAAAATTTGTAGTGTTTATTCTAGATCTGTGAAAAATGACATTGTTATTTTAATAGGGATTGCATTGAATCTATAGATTGCTTTGGGTAGTATGGACATTTTAATGATGTTGATTCTACCAATCCTTGACCATGATATATCCTTCCACTTGTTTATATATTCTTCTATTTCTTTTTTAAACATCCAAGGCTTTTACCTCCTTGGTTAAGTTTATTCCTAAGTATCTTAACTTTTTTTGTTGCAATGGTAAATGGGATTGTTTGTTTAGTTTCTCTTTCTGAAAGTCCATTATCCTATATAATAAAGAGGTAATATGCAAATTGACCATCACTCCAACACACAAGATGGCTGCCCCCATGTGATCAAAGATGGCTGCCCCCATGTGGACACAAGATGGCCACCACTAGATGGCCAGCAGGGGAGGGCAGTTGTAGGTGATCAGGCCAGCAGGGGAAGGCAGTTAGGGGTGACCGGGCCAGCAGGGGAGGGCAGTTAGGGGCAACCAGGCCTGCAGGGGATAACAGGGGGGAGCCAGGCCTGCAAGGGAGGCCAGTTGGGGGGGGGACCAGGCCTGCAGGGGCAGGCAGTTGAGGGGGACCAGGCCTGCAGGGGAGGGTAAGGGAGGGTAGTTGGGGGTGACCAGGCCTGCAGGGGAGGGCAGTTGGGGGCAAGATCAGGCTGGCAGGGGAGGACAGTTGGGGGCAACCAGGCTGGCATGGGAGGGCAGTTAGGGGCAAGATCAGGCCGGCAGGGGAGAGCAGTTAGGGGCAATCAGGCAGGCAGACAGAGGCAGTTAGGGGCGATCAGGCAGGCAGACAGGTGAGTGGTTAGAAGCCAGCAGTCCCAGATTGCAATAGGGATGTTTAACCGGCAGTCAGACATCCCCCAAGGGGTCTCCAATTGGAGAGGGTGCAGGCTGGGCTGAGGGAACCCCCTCCCGTGCATGAATTTCATGCACCCTTTCCAATCCGGGACTCCTTGGGGGATGTCCAACTGTTGGTTTAGGCCTGAGTGGGATCCTAACCACTCACCTGCCTGACAGCCTGATCACCCTTAACTACTCTGCCTGCCTGTCTGGTCACCCCTAACTGCTCTCCCCTGCCAGCTTGATCCCCCTAACCACCTCTGCCTTGGCCCCTGCCACTGTGGCATTGCCCAAAGGGATGTCCGGTATAATTAGCATATCACCCTTTTATTAGTATAGATATCAAATACTGTAATTATAATAAAAATAACTGGGGATATTAATCAAGCAATAAGATAGTGATTTCAGCCTTGAAGTTATTCTGCTATTAATCTCGTTGTTATTCCTTTATAGTTTGGTATTTTTTTCTCTAATTCCCTTCAAGATATTTTCTTTGTCTTTAGAAAGAAAAGTATCACTATAATATATATTTCCCTTATTTATATGAGTAATACATGCTGTGCATTTAGTGCATAAGAAAACATTCTTGTCATCAGTTCTAGAAATTTATATCCATTAACTCAATGCTCTTCTCTTAAGATTCTCTTGGATTGCATTCATACATTCTCACTCTATTCTTCATGTCTTTTACTATTCTCTTTCATATCTTCCTGTTTACTAATTCTCCTTTCAACTATATTTAATCTGGGGATTAATCTGTCTAGTGAGTTTCTTATTCCACTATTTTACTTTGCATTTCAGGAAGTAAGTCATTTTTCTGTTTGTTTATTTTGATAGTTTCTTGAAATCTTATGTTTTAATGAATCCTTTATTTTATTTTAATTGCACATGTAGATATTCTATTTTTTAAATCCAATTACTGTAATTTTTATAGTTCCTGGGAGATTAATTTGTTGCTTGTGGATTCTATTATCTCCTAGCATTGTGGATTGTCTTCTAGTAGTATTTTGATACTCTGTTTTGTTGTGTTTATGTCTCATCTCAGTCTTATTTTATGAGAGTCTTGCAGGAACAACTTAGAATAGGAATTTTTATTTTCCATTATGTTACTATTATGAGGGTTCCTTCAAAGTAGGGTAGTTTCAGAGAAGGTTTGGAGTTCAGAGAAGGAATTAAATATTCAGCTTTCTCACTTTCCATTTCTTCCAAATTTCAAAATACTTAGGAGGAATCCAACCTTAGATATAACCCCATTTTTCCAGCTACCACTGCTTTGGGCAAGCTCCCTGATTCTGTGGTGTTTGTTTCTGAGGTCCAACATCCCAGTGGTTGAAGTTTAGGGAACCACCAAAGCCCATCACTTGGCCTGCAGGCCCAGCCTTGGTTCACCATGGGTCTGCCCAGGACTTAGTTTGTTTTGAGTGACAAATGGCAAGACCATATATAAAAATTGAACTTTGACCCATAACCTGCAGCAACCTTCCCAGGAAATCAGCTCCTCATCTACAATAAATAATCCAGGAAGGCAAGCTATTACAGATTAGTCTTGCAGAAATCCAGACCTCTTTTTCTAGTGACAATCCAGGAAGGTAAACAATAACTTCTAGAACAACTGACCCAGAATGTCTAGGACTTGATTCATAACTGATTATTAATCTTTCCTAATTTGTGTCCATACTTCCAAATAAGGACTAACCAGAGAAATACAAATAGGTACTCCTATTTAGTCACAAAAGAATGCCCTGCTTCTAGTTAGCCTGCCTATGACTTCCATGCCAACAGCCTCCAATCAGGGCATACCTAAAACCACCCCTTTTCCCCCACAATAAAGCTTTCCTAAACCTCTGCTTGCCTTTGAGTCCTCACCAAAACACAAGTGATGGTGGCTGAGTCCCTTGCAAGCTCTGTATAAATATTCTGAACAAATAGCCTTTGTTATTCTCATTTGATTGGTCTTCACGGTCACTTCCAAAGTTTGTCATGTAACTGGAAAATTGTAACCCACCCCACCATTATTTTGACATTGTTTCTGTAAATTCTGACTCCGAGTAATATGTAGCTCGTCGATAAATAACATGTATCTATAATAATCTTAAGAACTAACTTCAGAAGATGGAAACTCCACCCTTCAATCATCCCAGTTCTGGGAGATTTGCTGACTTTCAAACATAGAACCAGGATGATGAAAAGCTAGGATGATGAAAACCAAAATGGCGCACACCAGACCATCATGTGACCAGTTTCAAGATCCTTATCAGAATGGACACTGCTGGCCTGCACTTAGAGAACTTTATAACCTCTTCCCCTTGATTTCCTTGTTCTGCTTTGCCTCTTGCTCCTTATAAAAACCTCTGCCTGCACTGAGAAGTTGAGGTAGAGACCCATCTATTCAGGTGACCAGCTCTGGAATAAACCTCTTTCTTTTTTCTCCAGCATCTCTCCTAGGAGTTTGTTTTTCTTGTGATGGCAGGTAGTTGGAACTTGGTTCCAGTTACAGTTATAATAGGAGTATTTCTTGAGTTTTCTACTACCTTTTAAAAATGAACAAAACTTCAAAAAGTGTGTTTGATCTAGCATATAGTTATTAAGGAACGAAGATTCCTTAGAATTTATGGTCATTTATGATACTAGACTTGGAAATTCCTTGTAAGAAATTTTACTAACCTCATCTCTTAGGACAAGAATTCTGGGGAATAATACAGGAGCAGAAGAATATAAATGACTTTTCCCCCAAATTTTTCAAATTATTTTTCTTGGTTCTTTCTCTCTTTTTTTTCCACTGTAATTTCATTTAGACAGACTTCTAATGTTTCACTTCAATTTTGACTTTTTTAAAACAACTCTACTCTAGCCTGATATATTTTCAGATAAGAAAAAATTTGAAAAATAGAAGTGTCTAGATATTAAATTGGGTTTTCCTTGACATATCGTTCAAAATGGCTACCAGAGCAAGCATTTCCCCTCATATAAAATTTTGTAATAAATCCATAAAACAGTTGACAAAGAAAGATTGAAATGTAACTTTTTCCATTTACTATTTCAGTTGAGCACTAAGGGACATAGCCACCCTCTAAGGTAATTCTACTGTGCACCAATATCTCAGTCAACCCACTCGAGGGGAGCAATTTTCACACAAGTATTCATGGCCATTACAATTACAGATTTATAAATATTTAAAGTATCTTTATGTGATAAAATCTAACCAGCATGTTTGTTACCATACAGAGAAGTAAATTGACAAAGAACAGTCCACATCATCTTATTCTTACTTGTTTCCATTTCTCATTGCACTTTTTTTGCATAGCTCTTACCCTTGTACCCAGTTTCATACTTCATTGGTTCTACAAGCAATAATGCAGACTTTCGATCATAAGGGTATGTATACTCAGAAAAATAAAATTCTTAGTCCTTAGTGATAGAAAATAAATCTCCTTTCTCTTATGTAAAATGTATGCTTTCTTAGCATATTTTGACTTTTTGTGTATGACTACTAGAGGTCCTTCTGTAGGTGGGAATATAAGAATAAATTCACTTCTATGTTCTATTAATGCTTTTGTAATTAGACCTTATCATACAACTAAGATTTCATTTTGGAAATACAATTTGAAGTATAAAAAATTAAATTAATTTTAATTTTTCTAAAGCGAGTCTAGAAAAAGAGGAAATAAAACTTGTTGAGATAAAATATTTGGTTAAATGCAGATCATTTTTTTATGATTAAAAGCTTTTATTTCTTTTAAATATTATTTAGGACTTTTAGGGACAATGTTAGGAAGGCTGCCTTTTTTTCTCCCTTGAATAATGGAGATCTCCAATTCCCCCCAAAATTCTCAATAACATTCATATTTTATTTACTTAATATATACTTGAAATACTTCCAGTCATAGAAAACACATTACAACAGAATAAATACAAAGCAGAATCATGATTTAAAAGAATTTTCACCTAATAGACACAGATATAATACTTAATGCTATTGGTTTAATATAGATTTGAGATTCCAAAGAGCAAAGTTATAAAAACATACACTGTAGTGATCTGAAAATGTCATCCCAAACCCCCCATCTCCCTCAAAATCATTTCTAATCCCTGTCACCTTAGATGAAAAATAAAAGGTAGGTAAATTGTTCTGGGTGAGCCCCACATACAATCACATGTGTTTTCATGAGAGGGAGGCAAAGAGATTTTACATACACAAAGAGGAAAAGAGAATGGTACTCATGGAGGGGATGGTTAGAGTGCTATAGCACTGGAAGCTGGAGGAGGCGAGGAATGGGTTCTTGTCTAGAGCCTCCGGAGGGAGGGCACCATTTCAGACCCCTGGCCTTCAGAATGGGGAGACAAACATTTCTGTTACCTTTCAATCCACCTAATTTGTCATAATTTATCACAGTAGTCACAGGAACCTAATACACACACACACACACACACACACAATTGAAGCATAAATGGCTGCTACATTTAAGACACTAAATTCAGAGAAGCACATAACCCAAAACTATTTTTTTAATGATTAATACATAAAAGTACTGATTAAAGTATCAATTTTTTGTAATTATTCAAGAAATTTATATAAGCTTAGAAATGGGTTAGACGGTAAAAAATAAATTGTTTTATTACTGATATTTCTTGTTAGAAAATTAACTTTTAAGGCTACTTGCACTGTTATTTGCTCATTGTTTTCTTGTCTGGGTGAGAATGACATAAAATCAATGAAGTGCTTGTTTTAGTTGCCAAAAGCCTAATGTGAGGGAATAAAATCTATTTACCATAATGTCGGAATTTTTTCCAATGTGGAACTTTTATTTTTAAGCCATGTTAAGTGCCTATGAAAGAAAAATCTGGTTTAGAGGAAGAAAACAATGTTGTTTTGTATCTAACTACTCATCAACAGGAAAACAGTCACTACAGAAGGCTAAATAATTTTTTGAAAGAAACATGTAGAAAAGGATATTTTAATAGATTAACAATCAAGAAAACTAAAACAATTATAAAAATACGAAGTTCTTCACACTTGTTTACTGCTAAAATTTTAAAACTTCATTTCAGATAATTCAAACCAAACCTTTAATTTTAAATTTCTTTTACAAAAATTAAACTAAACAAAACAACTGAACTAATAAGCAAAATAGAGGCCAATTCATAAATAGAGAACAGGCAGATAGCTCTGGTGGAGGTGGTGTTGGGGAGGGGGTGAAGGGATTGAGCAAAAAAGAAATAAAAAGAGAAATAACTCATGGATACAGACAACAGTGTGGTGAATGTGGGGGTGAAGGGGAGTGGGTGCATGTGGAAGATGGTATGTGGGATAAATGGTGATAGAAAAAAATAAGTAGCACCAAGATAACAAACCATCAATAAAAACTATATCTGTAGTAGATATAATAGTAGCAAATATAAAAGAAAATTACATTTTGAACTTCATTACTTCCCTAAGATTTTTAAGCAGTAAAAAAAAAGGGGGGGTCACAATAAACATCTGTACAGTTAGAGAACAGTCCCCAAGACCACCTTAATTCTGATACCAACTGCAAGTCTGGGGAACCCCAGGACCACCCTCAAGTTTTAGAATTTGCTAGAAGGACTCAGAGATCACTGAAAGCTGCCATATGATGGTTCAATTTACTACAGTGAAAGGCCAAAATGAGCCAATGGAAGAGATGCATGGGAGAGAGTCCAGGAAAGTTCTACACGTGGAATTTCCAATTGTCCTCTCTCCGCGAGGTCATGGACAACATTAAATTCCCATCAATTATGTGTGATGATGTTTATGGACTATTACCAACCCGTCAAGTATACCAGAACCTTGGATTCCAGTTTTTGGGGGCTTGGTCTCCTAAATGTAGTTGGCCGCCTACATGGCCGACCTCAGTCTCTAGCCATCACCCTAAATCACATTGCTCCTGTCTGACATAGTCCAAAGGCCCCTGGTAAACAAAGACGGGCTGATCAGGCACAGCGTTCCAACACCATAGAGATTATCTTTAAGGACCTCAGGACCTCTCCTTGGATAAGGTTAATTATTTACCACAGATCTAATTTTTCTAATTCTACACAAGTTCTGTATTTTGATTATTGCAAAACAAGGTCATATTCCAAATCTATTAATATTTATCCAATGTTAATCTCTTCTTTCTTCCTTCTCTTCCAATAGGCCACAGAATGCACAATTCAAAATGGAACACCAGCTTCTAAATGCTAATTTGGGATTTAAAAACTCATGTGTATTTTTAAAACACGTTTTCCATTCATAGTATGTAGCACATACACTGTGTTAGAAGTTCACATCCATTCAAAGAAACTGAATTTTAAAATATCTGTTTAGATACAGATTCCCTAGTCAGAACCACAGTGTCTCAGAACATTGTTATTCAGTCAGGTGGACATTAATGTGATAGGATGAAATGTTCAAAAATAAGTACTTTTTAATACAAATCTCATCTTGTCAATGCACCTTTTAAATATTAAGCCCAGCTCTAACAGAGAAAGTAAATCCTGCTATAGTAAAGACTATGTGGAAATATTTTATAGAAAACCTAACTTTTCATCAGTTGATTCAGACAATATTTTTAAAGTAAAAATAAATAAATAAGCAAGCATAAAAAAGATAAATGGTCCAAGTACAGAAGCAACAAAGGTAGTGAGACAGAGCATAATTGTGCCTATCTGTAGAAATTTCACATGAAATAAAAGGCAAGCACAGTTGTAACAGCGTAGGTACACTATGTCCAAGTATTTTTGTTTTGAGATGATTTGTCAAGTCCATAAGTCACAACCAAGACTTGGAATAAATTCTATCAGTAGAAAGTGTTAGATGATTTATTTTACAATTATAAACTCAATTCTCAGTTTGAAAACTTTAGAATGATTCATGAAATATACTGTTCCTTCTATGATGCATATTATATTGATAAAATGATGTTGAGTAGCACTTTTTCTATGTAATCAAAGTTATCTCCTTTTCACTTTTAATATTTCTAAGCCTCAGGCAAAAATAGCATCAATCAGTAATGACCATTCTATATTACATGCTCCTCTGATTTTGAAGACGAGTTTAGAAGAAAAAAGAGCGTCATTTGTCTCCTTTGAACAGTAATTGTTTCAGTTTTTCTTTCCTAAAATTGAATATGACATTTGATAGCTCTGATAGCTTGTGCTGAGAGGTAATCATACAGAATTTCTTTCTTTTATATAAATTAATAGAGTAAAATTATTTATATCCTATTTGAATGATTAAAATTCAGTCTTATAATAAATAAGTTTATTTCACTTATTTTTTTGCCATTGAATATTATTTCAGTTTACTTTCTCCATTTGAAAGCAATACAATTCATGGCTAAGATTATCTCTATCATAAAGTTATTGAGCATGTGCTATAAGACAGAATCTAAGTACATTGTATATATTATATATTTTAATTCTTGTGTCAATCCTGTGGTAAATGCCATTATTAATCTTATTTTATAGATTGTGAAATTGAAAACTGAGAGTTTAAACTGCTCCTTGCTACTTAGCTAGCAAATGATGGATCCAGGATCTGAATTCAAGAGTCTGGCTTTGGATTATGTTGTTAGTTAATACACTGCACTACAATACCCTGGTACTAAAAATATGTCATATTTTTAATTTGCATGCTCCTTTATTTTTTCCAAAAATAGTTTTAAAAACATGACTTCTAGTTATTTTTTTTTTCAATGTGAAGAGAACATTTATATAACAATCAATAATGGTAGACCAGATTTAAATCACTGTCTCCCATCACCAAGCTTGGTTAGATTTTGTCTCATCTGTATATATAAAACCCTAAGTGACCAGTCAACCATTCGACTGGTCACTATGACATGCACTGACCACTAGGGGGCAGATGCTCAATTCAAGAGCTGCCCTCTGGTAGTCAGTGCATTCCCACAGTGGGAGCGCTGCTCAGCTGACCAACGGGCGCCAGATGCTGAGCTCATGGCTGGCGAGCCTACTGAGCAGTGGTGGTGGCAGGCACAGTGAGGCTGGGATGAGCAGGAGTGGCACCACGCCCGGCTGGGGCTCGGGCTCCTCCCTGGCTGCCTACTGCTTCACACACTACTACATCCCTCAGGGGATGTCGGACTGCCGGTTTCAGCCCAATCCCCTCTTGCCTACCTTGCAGATTTTGCACTTGTACTTGCTAACCTCTATAATCTTATGAGCCATTTTCTTAAAACAAATCAATCTCTCAATCTCTTCTCTCTTCCCTTCTTTCCTCCCTCCCTCCTATATATATCATGTCCATGTATATAAATATAAATTAATATAGGAGTGGGCAAAAGTAGGTTTGCAAATAATACAAATAAATAATATAATAATTAACAACTAAATAATCTCTCTATATAAAGAGGTAATATGCAAATTAGCTGGGATGCTGTAACAGTCACAACTGGTCTGGAGGAGGCTGTGCGCTAAGGTGAGGCCTGGAACAGAGATGGAGACAGAGACAGAGAGGGCTGCCGGAGCGGACTCAGGCAGGGGGGCCTGGGGCTGCTCCAGCCACGGCGCACCAGCAGTCCGCCTCTGCTTGTGAGCTGCAGAGGAAACATCTTTTCTGACTGCTCATTGGCTAAGCTCCCTGTACGCTACTTGAAGTGTTCTTGGTAACTTGGGTAATAAGAATCCAAGAAGGTGATCTAGGGTTTTTCCACCTCACTCCTGGAGGAAAAAAATGAAGGTCTGCTGCTGGAGGGGCTAAGAAATGTCATATCCTGCCCTAGCCGGTTTGGCTCAGTGGATAGAGCCTCGGCCTGTGGACTACAGGGTCCAAGTTTGATTCTGATCAAGGGCATGTACCTAGGTTGCAGGCTCCTCCCTGGCTGGGGGCCTAGGTCAGGGCTCATGCAGGAGGCAACCAATCAAAGTGTCCCTCTCACATTGATGTTTCTTTCTTTCTCTCTCTTTTCCACACACTCTAAAAATCAATGGAAAAGAACCGCTGGCATGGTCACCTAAGACCATTGGAAAACACAGATATTTACATTACGATTCATAACAGTAGCAAAATTACGGTTATGAAGTAGCAACAAAAATAATTTTATGGTTGGGGGTCACCACAACATGAGGAACTGTATTAAAGGGTCGCAGCATTAGAAAGGTTGAGAACCACTGTCTTAGCATAAGTTAAAATTCCCAAAATATTCTTAGAGAAATAGTTTTGCTTACCCTTAATATGATATTTCTTGACTATATTTGACATAGTCAAATCTATCTACTTAACATTTATTATTAAAAACTAGAGGCCCGGTGCACAAATTCGTGCACTAGTGGGGTCCCTCGGCCTGGCCTGTGGGGATCGTGCACAAACCAGCTCTTTGACATCCCCCGAAGGGTCTCAGATTGTAAGAGGGCACAGGCCAGGCCAGGGACCCCACCAGTGCACGACTGGGGCCTGGGAGGGGCCACAGGAGGGCTCCAGGGTGTGTCAAGCCTGCTTGCCCAGTCCTGATGGGCCAGACCCCAGCAGCAAGCTAACCTACTGGTTGGAGCATCTGCCTCTTGATGGTCAGTGTGCATCACAGCGCCTGGTCAAAGGGTAGAATGAATGGTTGGACACTTAGCATATTAAGCTTTTATTATATAGGATAATCAGTACTTAATCACTCTGTACCATGCACTCATGCTTTATGTATATCAGCCAGTTTAATCCTCATGACAATCCTGTTAAATATGTGCACTCTTTGCAACAATCTATGATGATGCAATAGGTTCTAATTATTATCTCCATTTTATGGGTCTGAAAAAGGACACTGCAGAGGTTGAGTAATTGAGAAACTTCACACAAGCTGTAAGTTGCAGAGCTGGCATTCGAACCTAAGGAGTCCAGGTCCGGAATCCTGCTTTTAACCGATCTGCTACTTCACTTGAAACTATTAGGAAAGATCATGCTTATTGTACTCAAAGTGTGTTCCCTTTTCCAGTTCTCCTTTTTTTAACCTTGGCTTTGCAAGACTTAAGTCTCTGCATCTATCAGTAAATATTTCCTTCTCTTTCTTTATTAAAAAATGTAGTTATACACAAGCAAGGGCTATAGACACAAACTAATATTTCTGAAAAAAAAAAAAGGAGAGAAATATGGAGTATTTCACAAGCCACTAACTTGTTAATTTTTCAGGTGCAGTGACTCGCATTATTACCTGGCCAACTTTCTCAGTACCTTTACCTGGTGCCAGAGGAACTGTTAGCTTTGTCCAAAAGTGCTCATTTCCTACCCAGTGATGACAATTCCCTGCCTCCTCCTCTTCCATAGATTCTCGATTTCTAAACTGAAAATGTTGTCAGCCTAATTTATAGGTATCCTTATCGGAGACAAGGACATCATATCCAGAGATTATGTTGAGCAGAAAGTGTGCCAGCCCATCAAGCCCATGGCATAGAAAGTAAATGACACAGGAAGGCGCCCGGAAGGCAACCCAGTCAAGTGATGGCTGCCAAGTGATGGTTGCTCGATAAAAAAGCAATGGGCCAGGCTCTTGTGATCAAGTTTGGATTAAATGACTAAACTGCTGGGTTGGAAATAATCACTGGGATTCCAGCTAAAATCCCTGCTGCATCTGCTCTAAACCTTGATGACAGCAACACACAGGCTGCATTCACTTCTATTTCCCCAGCTTCTAATTAACACTATGAAACAAGTCAGTTTTTACTTATACTGCATTCCATCAGAACATAATTGGACTAAATTATTTCTTCCTTGTTTATCAGTGTTATTTCAGATGTTCTTAAGTCCTTCTCAATGTGATGTTCTCAACAGCCTCCCTCTCTCTCCCATGCGGAGGAGAGGTGAATCTTGTGCCTTCCAGGCCGCCTTATTGACAAAGCATTTCAGACTGTACTCTGGGTTCTCCTCCAGGTCCGTGTGTCCTTCTGACTGGCATAGAGGACAGGCACCTTGGCTCACAGCTCTCCAGCTCTGGGATGTTCTGTAAGAGCAAGGGCCATCACAGCTGAAGTCCCTCTTTTCCTTCCCAAGTTTCTCTGCACTGACAGTTCCTTGTCTACTGACTTTCTTTGCTCTTAAACAGGACTGCATTTCTAGCATATGCTTGTGCAGTGGTTGGCGGCTTTTAAAGTTCTAGATTGTCTCATTTCTGCTGTAGATTTAAGTCAGCTGTGAGTTGGAGAATGGCTGTGACTTTCACTTGAGATTGGGAAAGGAGGCTCAAAAGGTTAATGGACTTGCAGTTAATAATAACTTTGGCCCCTAAAGCTGGTATTAGTACCACTCAAACTTTCCCCCACTTTCTCTGGTCCCTAATTGCTTTGTATATTTATAGTGTCTCCCTTTTGAGAATATAAATTACGAGCGTCGGCATCTCACTCAAGTACTTAATTCAGCAAGATACACAGTATGTGATCAATGACCTTCTAGAATGTGTGAATTATAATTCTTAAAGTATGATCATATAGTTGAAGACCTAATCCCTGGGATTTAATAAACATACCATTTAATTGAAAATGAGCTATGTGATTTTGCTCAGCAAAAGCAATATTATTCCCAAGGAGGCAAAATTAGTTCTTGTGGAGGGAGCAAAATATCCTAGGTATTATAATAGTTTGTGCCCCTCAAAACCAATCTGAGGATTTTCTTTATGTAGTAGCTGTTTATCAAGCAGCTACCAGGTGTCTTGGTTCCAAGTATTATTCTAGCCTATATGTCAGCGCACTGTGTACAATAAGGGATGGTTCAAAAAGAAAAATACCTGCTCTCCACCCTTAAAGAGTAAACATAGTTTGAAATTGAGGGAGAAAAAGGAAAAAGAACTATCATCTATTATGCACATGCTATGTAGCTAATAAAGTGGTAAGCAGTGTACCAACTTAATTCATTCTACACATGAGAAAATTTATGAAATACATAAAGGTTAAGAAATCAGTCCAACTCCCCTAGCTGAAGAATGACCAGTTTACTCTAGTTTTCCCAGGAATACCCATTTTAATCCAAAAGTCCTGTATTCTTAGAATACCCTCAGACCCAGCCAAACTGAGACAGTATATCACCAACTGTTTAGTGTCAGAACTAGATTCATTAAGCAAACAAACTGAAAAATAAAAAAAAAACAATGTTTTGCTGATCATTTCATGCTGCTTATTCAGCCAGTTTATTTACCTGTTCAATCTTTTTCTAAAGATCTATTTCCTAGTCGACCAATTGAAAATATAATGTAATAACCAAACAGGATATAGTCAATATATGGAAGGTTCAAGAAATAGGTTCCCAAAGAATCACTTGTTGGTGATTGCTTATGTTGGTGCTATTGAATTTGAGATTAAGAGAGAGCAAACTTTATCTGTAACATTTGGAATGTCTAAAGCAGTGGTTCCCAACCTTTTTTTGGCCATGCCCCACCTAAGCATCTCTAAAATCCTGATGCCCCCTGCCCCCATGACATATAATTCTTTTTATTCAAAAAGTGAACTCCTATTCATGTGGAGTAAGCCTAAAAGGCCATTCACTTGGTCGAAACAAGCTTCCAAAGAACATGGTATCCATGAAAGAGAAAAATAAAAGAACAAAAGGACAGTTGAAGTGCTGGGGAAGAAATCACTAAGGAATTGTTAAAAAAACATAATAATAGAAGTGATATAAAAAAATAGCAAATAAAGTTTCAAAACATATAGTAGAAAACTGAAATGCATAAATATGTCACAATGTATTTATTTATTTTTTTATAACATTGCATACATTTTTATTTTTACTTCTCTCTTCATTACAGAGATTAAAAAAAGCACATACGTATTTGAAGGGTTTTATCTCCCTGGCATTTACTGCTTCTACACCATTCTGTGGTAATAACAGAAAACACAGATAAAAGAACAAAGTATCTACAACAACAACAATATTATTAGGTACTAGGAGCCCAGTGTGTGACTCGAAATCGCGCGGCACCACCCACCCTTGAGTCGCTGGTATGGCTCTGCCTCGCTCCCTAGGCCCTGCAGCAGCCACGGCCGCTGCCTGTCTGGCCCTGCCTCCCTCTCTTGCCCTTAAAGCAGCCACAGCCGCTGCTGATCAGGCCCTCCCCTAGCATAGGCACGCGGAGGCCCCTGCCGCCTCGCCCCCAACAGTGCGCGTGCAACCTCCTCCTGTCCGGTCAACCCACTACGGCGTCCCAGTTAATTAGCGTATTTCTCTATTTTACATATATATAGATTAGCCTTTACTGAGTGTTTCCTCTGTATAAGACATCAAGTTAAACATTGTACATGCATTATTTTAGCCCTCACAGCAGCTAAAGGACATAGGAATGGTAGGTTAGGTGTCTGTTAAGACATACAGTTCTTTGGTATAGAGTGGGACTCAATCCCAGGACTGTCTGAGTACAGAGTCAAGTTCTTAATAACTGTGCTTTATGGCTGCCATGCTCTGCCTCCCCTGTTCAGTTTATTTATTTATTTTCTTATTTTATTTTATTTTATTTATTTATTTTTATTATTGTTGAAAATATTACATATATTAGTACATATAGCTCCTTTCCCCCCCCCCCGCCATTGACCTTCCCCCAGCCTCCCCTAACCCCTGTCGCATGCCCTCATCCCATCCCTCTGTGTCTTGTGTCCATTGGTATGCCTCTATGCATGCATACAACTCCTTTGGTTGATCTCTTTTCCCCTCTCCTCAAAACTCCCCAGCCTTCCCACTGTAATTTGACAGTCTCTTTGGTGCTTTACTGCCTCTGTATCTATCCTTTTATTCATCAGGTTATAATGTTATTTATTTTCCATAAATGAGTGAGATCATGTGGTATTTTTCTTTCATTGCCTGGCTTATTTCACTTAACATAATGCTCTCCAGGTCCATCCATGCTGCTGCAAATGGTAAGAATTCCTTCTTTTTTATAACAGTGTAGTATTCCATTGTGTAGATGTACCATAGTTTTCTAATCCACTCATCTGCTGAATGGCATTTAGGCTGTTTCCAAATCTTAGCTATGGTGAATTGTGCTGCTATGAACATAGGGGTGCATGTATACTTTCTGATTGGTATTTCTAGTTTCTTGGGATATAATCTTAGAAGTGGGATTACTGGGTCAAATGGGAACTCCATTTTTAGTTTTTTGAGGAAACTCCATACTGTTCTCCACAGTGGCTGAACCAATCTGCATTCCCACCAGCAGTGCACGAGGGTTCCTTTTTCTCCGCATCCTTGCCAGCACTGTCGTTTGTTGATTTGTTGATGATTGCCATTCTGACAGGTGTGAGATGGTACCACATTGTCGTTTTGATTTGCATCTCTCTGATAATTAGTGACTTTAAGCATGTTTTCACATGTCTCTTGGCCTTTCCTTCTGTCTTCTTTAGAAAAGATTCTATTTAGGTCTGTTGCCCATTTTTTTATTGGATCATTTATCTTCCTTTTATTAAGTTGTATAAGTTCCCTGTAGATGTTGGAGATTAAACCTTTATCAGTGATAACATTTGCAAATATGTTCTCCCATACAGTGGGCTTTCTTGTTGTTTTGCTGATCGTTTCTTTTGCTCTGCAAAAGCTTTTTATTTTGATGTAGTCCCATTTGTTTATTTTCACTTTAGCTTCCATTGCCCTAGGAGCGGTATTGGTGAAGAAATTGCTTCAGCATATGTCTGAGATTTCTATGCCTGTGGATTCCTCTAGTATTTTTATGGTTTTCAGTCTTATGTTTAAGTCCTGTATCCATTTTGAGTTAATTTTTGTGTATGGTGTAAGTTGGTGGTTTAGTTTCATTTTTTTTGCATGTATCTGTCCAATTTTCCCAACACCATTTATTGAAGAAAATGTCTTGACTCCATTGTATGTTCATGCCTCCTTTGTCAAATATTAATTGAGCATAGTGATTTGGGTCGATATCTGGATTCTCTATTCTATTCCATTGGTCTATATGTCTGTTCTTGTGCCAGTACCAGGCTGTTTTGAGAACAGTGGCTTTGTAGTGCACCTTGAAATCTGGTATTGAGATCCCACCTACTTTGTTCTTCTTTCTCAGAATTGCTGTGGCTATTCGGGGTCTTTTTTTATTACAGATGAACTTTTGGAGAGTTCTTTCTAGGTCTGTGAAATATGCCGTTGGTATTTTAATGGGGATTGCATTGAATCTATAGATTGCTTTGGGTAGTATGGACATTTTAATGATGTTGATTCTCCCAATCCATGAACATGGTATGTTCTTCCATGTGTTTACGTCTTCCTCTATCTCTTTTTTCAGTGTCCTGTAGTTTTCTGCCTATAGGTCTTTTACCTCCTTAGTTAAGTTTATTCCTAAGTATCTTAATTTTTTTGGTGCAATTGTAAATGGGATTGTTTTTTTAGTCTCTCTTTCAGTAAGTTCTCTATTGGTGTATAGAAGTGCCATAGATTTACATAGATTTCTTGGTTTTAATTTTGTATCCTGCTACATTGCTGAATTAATTTATTAAGTCTATTAGTTTTTTGATGGTGTCTTTTGGGTTTTTTATGTACAATATCATGTCATCTTCAAATAAGGACAGCTTTATTACTTCTTTTCCAATTTGGATGCCTTTTATTTCTTCTTCTTGTCTAATTGCAATGTCTAATACTTCCAGTAGTATGTCAAACAGGAGTGGTGAAAGTGGGCATCCCTGTCTTGTTCCTGTTCTTAGGGGAAATGGTTTTAGTTTTTGCCCACTGAGTATGATGTTAGCTGTGGGTTTATCATATATGGCTTTTATTATGTTGAGATATGATCCTTCTATTCCCACTTTGCTGAGAGTTTTTATCAAGAATGGGTGTTGGATTTTGTCAAATGCTTTTTCTGCATCAATTAATATGACTATGTGATTTTTCTCTCTCAATTTGTTTATGTGAGGTATCACATTTATTAATTTGCAGATATTGTACCATCCTTGCATTCCTGGGATAAATCCTACTTGGTCCTGGTGTATGATCTTTATTATATACTGCTGGATCCGATTTGCTAGAATTTTGTTGAGGATTTTGACATCTATGTTCATGAGAGATATTGGCCTGTAATTCTCTTTCATTGTGTTGTCTTTATCTGGTTTTGGTATTAGGGTGATGCTGGCTTCATTAAAGGAGCTTGGAAGTGTTCCTTCCTCTTGAATTTTTTGGAATAGTCTGAGGAGGATAGGTTTTAGTTCTTCCTTGAATGTTTGGTAGAACTCCCCTATGAAGCCGTCTGGCCCCGGGCTTTTGTTTGCTGGAAGCTTTTTGATGACTGCTTCAATTTTTTACACAGTTATTGGCCTATTGAGATGTTTAGATTCTCCCTGATTGAGTTTTGGAAGGTTATATTTTTCTAGGAATATGTCCATTTCCTCCAGGTTGTCCAGTTTGTTGGAATAGAGTTGTTCATAGTATTTTTTAACAATCCTTTGTATTTTGGTGGGGTCTGTTGTTATTTCTCCTCTTTCATTTCTGATTTTGTTTATTTGGGTCCCTTTCTTTGCTTCTTGGTGAGCCTGGCTAGAGGTTATTCAATCTTGTTTATCCTTTCAAAGAACCAGCTCTTGGTTTTGTTGATCTTTTGTATTGTTTTTTTTTTTTTTTTTTTTGGTCTCAGTGTTGTTTATCTCTGCACTGATCTTTATTATTTCCTTCCTTCTGCTTACACTGGGCTTTTCTTGTTGCTCTCTTTCTAACTCTTTGAGTTGTAGGGTTAGGTAATTTATTAGCATTGTTTCTTGTTTTTTGCAGTAGGCTTGTAGAGCTATGAACTTCCCTCTCAAGACTGCTTTCGCTGTGTCCCATAGATTTTGGATTGTTGTGTCTTCATTGTCGTTTGTTGCCATGATGTTTTTTATTTCTTCTTTGATCTCTCTGGTAACCAGTCATTGTTTAATAGCATGCTGTTTAGTCTCTATGTGTTTGATTTTTTTTGGATTGTTTTTATTGTAGTTGATTTCTAGTTTTATGCCACTGTGATCTGAGAAGATGCTTGATATGATTTCTACCTTCTTGAATTTGAAGAAACTTTGCCTATGACCCAACATATGGTCTATCTTTGAAAATGACCCGTGTGCACTTGAGAAGAATGTGTATTCTGTGGCTTTGGGGTGAAATGTTCTGAAGATGTCAATTAATTCCATCTGCTCTAGTGAGTCATTTAGGATTGATGTTTCTTTGCTGATTTTTTGTTTAGAGGATTTGTCCAATTGTGATAGTGGGGTATTAAAGTCTCCTACTATGATTGTATTGCTATCAATCTCTCCCTTGATATCCTCCAGGAGGTTTTTTTTTATGTATTTGGGTGCTCCTGTATTGGATGCGTATATGTTTACCAGAGTTATTTCTTCTTGTTAGATTGCTCCCTTTAGTATTATGAAGTGGCCTTCCTTATCTCTTATTATGTCCTTCACTTTGAGATCTAATTTGTCAGATATAAGTATTGCTACCCCGACTTTTTTTTTCCATTTCCATCCTCCTGAAAAACCTTTTTCCATCCCTTCACCCTCAGTCTGTGTGCGTCTTTTTTTCTGAGGTGGGTTTCTTGCAGACAGCAGATATATGGGTCGTGTTTTCTTATCCAATGCATTACCCTATGTCTTTTGATTGGTGCATTTAATCCATTTACATTTAAAGTTCTTACTGATAGGTACTTATTTATCGCCATTTTTATTCTTTACCCCTGTGTTCCTTCTTCCCTTCCTATTTCTTTTTTTCTTTTTTTTTTTTTCTTTCAGCAGACCCTTTAGCATTTCTTGCATTGCTGGTTTGGTGGTAATAAATTCCCTTAGTCTTTTTTTGTCTGTGAAGCTCCTGATTTCACCTTCAATTTTGATTGATAGCTTTGCTGGGTACAGTATTCTTGGATTCAGACCCTTCCTTTGCATGACTTTGTATATTTCATTCCATTCCTTTCTGGCCTGATGAGTTTCTGTTGAGAATTCAGTCGCTAGTCTGATGGGGGTTCCTTTGTAGGTAACTTTCTGTCTCTCTCTGGCCGCTTTTAAGATTCTTACTTTGTCATTGGTGTTTGCCAATTTAATTATAATGTGCCTTGGTGTCGGTCTTTTGGGGTTCATTTTGCTTGGGACTCTGTGAGCTTCTTGTATTTGTGTGGGTTTTTCTTCCCTATATCAGGGAAGTTTTCTGTCATTATTTCTTCAAACAGGTTTTCTATTCCTTGCTCAGTTTCCTCTCCTTCTTTAACCCATATTTTGCTGATGTTGTTTTGTTTCATGTTGTCCCAAAGTTCCCTTAGGCTCTCCTCCTGCTTTTTAATATTTTTTTCTAGAAGCTGCTCTACTGGATATTTTTTCCTACCTTGTCTTCTAGCTCAGTGATGTGGTCCTCTGCTTCTTCTAGTCTACTCTTGATGCTTTCTATTGACTTCTTTACAGCAGCGATGCCATTTTTCATTTCTTCTCGGTTCTTCTTCATTTCCTCTTGGTTCTTACACATATTGTCGAATTTGTCTTCCATTCTTTTCAGCCATCTTATGAGAATTTCTCTGAATTCTTTCTCTGGCAGGTTCCTTGCCTCTATTTTGTTTACTTCCTTTTCTGGTGATGCCTGCTTTTCTTTCATATGCAGGCTGTTTCTTTGTCTCCCCATGGTTTCTCTTCTCTGGGTGTCTGGTTATGTAGTTTTCTCTCTCCTGCGGTGATTTAAAGGCACAAAATACAACACAACCAGGTACAACGCACAAGGCACTGAACAGAAATGTATTCATGATATTAATAACCCCAAATAAAGGTGACCACCAGAGAAAGGCAAATTGATGATAGGAGAGAACGAAGAAAAGAAAAAAAATTAAAGAAAGAAAGGAGTGCAAAAATGAAATTGGGAAAAGGAAAAACAAAGTAAGAGAGAAAAGAAAGAGAATATGAAAGAAGATGGGAACAAACTATATATATGGGGAGAAAACTCCAATAGAACAGCCACTAGTCCCAACAAATGCCCGCAACAAGTACCTGGAGATGAATACAAACTACAAACAGCAACTAATATCAAGCATCACGAGGGAAAACAGAAGCAAAAAACCAACAAAAACAAAATAAACAAAAAAAGAATATGCAAAACAATCTCACAAACAAGCATAAAAAAATCTATATAATCAACAATCAAGCAAATAACAACAAAAGGACCAAGAGAAAAACAATTTTTTGGATAGTGAAGACAGAGAAGAGAGAGGTGTGTATGGACTTGGAGCAGGGGATTGGAAATTAGATGTATAAATAGGGTGAAATTTAAACAGGGGGTAAAAAAGAAAGAATAGGGAAAATCTAAAGCAGGAAAAGGGTAAGAGAAACAGGACAACAAAAGGGGAAACGTTAGGAAGAGAGTGATGGCATAAAGGTAAAGTTGAGATAGAGTAAAATGATGCAAAAGGGAACAGGAAAATAGAATGTAGAACACTAATCCCAAAGTAAAATAAAGAGAAAATAAAGTGATACTTTTTTTTAAAAAAAGGTAAAATAGTAGTAGTAATAATACTGATTGAAAATAAACATGTAATAATTAAAAAGGTAAAATCATTAGTTTCTTAAGTAAAAGATGAAAAAAATAAAAAATAAAAATAAAATGTGAAGTAGTGAAGGTCATTCACTTCCTCTACTGTTCTTTTTGGCACGCCTGTTTCCTAGTCAGGACAGTATTGCAGTTCCCTGTGTTCCACTGCTCCTCAGTGTTGTAAGCCAGTCCTGATTTTTAAGCAGGCATTATATCTTAATTTCTTGTATTCCTTTATTTGGGTTTACACAAGAGTCAATTTGTGATTCAACCCCTGGGTGGCAGTGTTTCTGGATTGACCTCCGGGTCTATAGGTCCTCTCTAGCCAGTGCTTAGATCCTGCTTTCCCTGTGGCACTCAATACCAGTTTGTGGGAGTGGGTTGCCCCAGAGCTGGTTCTCTGATGGTTATTCCCCATTCTGATCCCCAGGTTCCAGAAAAACAACTTTCCCCTGCAGTCTCTTAGGGTGTCCCCAATTGCGTGATCCTATGTATTGGGCTTAGTAATCAGAAGCAAGGATTTAAAGGAAAAAGAAAAAAGAAAAAACAAAGAAACAATAAAAAGAGCCAGTGTAAGTGTGCAATCTCCGGGGCTGCGCACAAGTCTGTGCAGTCTTTTTTTCCCCCTTGGGTCTAAGCAGCCGGCACACTTTTAAAATTTTTAGGCTGTCCTTTTGCATCAGATCAAAATGGGTTGCTTTTAAGAGTTCCTTTCTGTTAGCAGCTCTGAGGACCCCCTTCCACATTCATGGATCACGCCAGCCCCAACAGCCACGGATTTTTCTAGGCACAGACTTCCCCCGGTCCTCCAGCTCCCGCAGTGCGCGTTTCTCTCTCCTGCTGGGAGCAGAGACCTCACCTTATCCCAGGTGAAATCTGACCTTTCTGTGGTGGAATGTAGAGCTCCTCTGAATCCGCATATTTGCGCCAATTGGGGACCAGTGCTCTAGGGTTCGCAGGTGTTCGGTGGGTGTCGCAGTTGTAGATTTTCAGGCTTCCGATAATATCCACTTTCCCCTTCAAGATGGCGTGGTCTCCGTGTCCAAGCCGGTTGCTCCGGGAGGGAACCCAGCAGCAGTGGGGGCTGTCTTGTCAGGGGATCCCCGTCAGCAGTCCCCCACCTTCTTCTGGAGTATAGCTGTCCCTCAGCTTACCAACAAAAACTCCCCGTGCGACCCTCAGCTGTTCTTTCTATCTGTTCTGGGACAAGGCTTGGGACACGTCTGTCTATTCCGCTGCCATTTTTCACTCCTCCCCTGTTCAGTTTAGAACAGCCTTGGGCAAACTACGGCCCGCGGGCCGGATCCGGCTGCTCTGTCCGGTTCTCTTGCTCTCCCCTCTGCTCCTTTACTTTGAATTTATGTTAGTTCACACAAACACTCCATCCATGCTTTTGTTCCGGCTCTCCAGTCCAGTTTAAGAACCCATTGTGGCCCTCGAGTCAAAAAGTTTGCCCACTCCTGGTTTAGAACATACAAAGAAGTACGGGAGGAAAATGAATGGTTACAAATCAACAAAGTAAATAAAACGTGATTAGAATGTGTGTACCTTCTACTTGTTGGCTGTGAATTGCTGTTTTTTGGCGTCCTAGGTTATGCCTGCTCACTACCATGGTTCATAAGTGCGTAATTCTTAGCATCGCTGAGTCTAGCCAGGAGAATGTAGCTGTTGGCGAATGAAAGTGTGAGTCTGTCACAATATATTTATATACTATATATGAAGCCCCTAGAACTGTAAGAAATACAAAAATTTCACTGTTCATAACTCATTCTCAAATTGCTCCCTTAAAAATCAAATTGACCCCCTGTGGGGCATGTGCCCCACGTTGGGAACCACTGGGTCTAAAGGCAATGTGAAAATGTCCCTCCTATAAAATATCTCTTGTGTATAATGAAAGTAAGATCATGTCAGTGAGGGGAGGGGATTGGGAAAGAACCCTGCAAGGCTAAAGTAGCAAGCAGTGGCCATCAACTATAAGCCACATATTCTGGTATCACAACACAATGCTCTTTATCTTAAGAGCAGTCACAGTTGTATAGTTGCCACACTAAAACCACCATAAATATGGCTGTTCCCCATTAATCAGTATGAACATCTGCAACAATTACTCATGCAGAGAATAATGATTTATCAGTTGTGCATACTAGAATAAGACTTGGGTAAGATTTAGGAAGACAGGGATAATACACATATCATTCTGACAAAAACTCCAGGGCCTGTAATATATAATTTCCCCCTTTAGGAATAAATACAAATTATTGCTAGTGAAGACATAAAACAAAAGTGTATTGCCCTGAGCAATGTCCACATCTGTTAATATTTGTTGGTGTGCATTTGGTTAATCAATTTAGAAACTGCAAGATAAATAGTTGCTGTTTTTGTTTTTCAGTTCCTCTGAAAGTTTCTCATCTGATTCTGAACTCATGTCTACTCAATGAATAATTTAATTTTTTTAATTTTTTTTATTGATTTTAGAGAGGAAAGGAGAGAGATAGAAACATCAATGATGAGAGAGAATCATTGATCTGCTGCCTCTTGCACGCCCCCTATTGGGGATCGAGCCCGCAACCCAGGCATGTACCCTTGACCAGAATCAAACCTGGGACCCTTCAGTCTGCAGGCCAATGCTCCATCCACTGAGCCAAACCCGCCAGGGCTCAATGAATAATTTTAAAGTAACATGTGACTTCACTGCATGTCAGTGCTTGAATAGTCTCTACCTTCCTGGTTAGGTTGGAATGCAGACTCAAAAGCCTGACTCAATGCTATGTCCTCAAATTCCACTCCGTCACTGTGGTAGCCATGTGGTAGCCTCCTTTCCTTGGGGGCTCCTCTCTATTAGCTCCCTTCTTTTTCTATCTTTCTTACTTATTACATAGTTTCAGTATTTTCAATGTTCATTTTTTTTTTTTTAATCTGCAAAGAAAAGTCCCTCGGAGCTCCAACTCATGCCAATTTCCTTGCCCTATATCTCTATCCCTTCACAGCTAACCTACTGGAGCTATTTTGCATTCATTATTTCTTCTTCCCTAAACTAATCCAAACCAATTTTTGCCCCAACCACTTCAGTGTCTCTAGAAAAAACTCCTTGTATTTTAATCTAATGGATAACTTTCTGCCCTGATTTTTCATGTAGAAGCGTTTGCCAAAACTTTGATTCTGTTATTCTGCAGTAGTTTCTTTGAAAATCCCAAATATACTTTTTAGTCCATCCAGTATTCTCCTGAAGAAATCTCGAGATGAAGATGTTCCTTGGAGTTGTGTTTCCTATTGTGACCCTGGTCTCATTTACTCCCACAACTCCACTGCCTACCTACACACCAACACAAGTCTCTGCCTCTTACCAATTACTTTCCTCTGCTCTCCACGTTTATTCTACAGCCACTTCAAATCTAGGGAGCCCAGAATGTAAATTTATGAGAACTGCACCCTTAAAGTAATTTCAATTCCCAGCATTTAGGTCTCTGTTCACTACCACCTAAATTTCAAGTGTTACTCCTTCTGACTCACCTCCAAGAAGCCTTTGGCCCCACCGAATCCTTCAGTCTTTTCATTGTCTCTCCAATGCATGTCCACTTTTTTCTTCACACAGCTGCTTAGATCCAATGGGCCATCATTATATTCAATTCATTGAAATACACCTTCCCCTTGTATTCACCTGGCTAACTCCCAATCTACCTCCTCTATCTGAATCAAGGCAGATGAATGCATAACTTTGGAGGAAAATGAAACCATGGATATAGGTATCATTCTATATTTATGGCCACTAACTTCATATTGGTCCCTAAAACACACCCATTGCATTCACTTTCCACTTTCCCAGGAAAAATATTTTTTTTTACAACTTTTTCTCTCTAATCAAATCTCAATAAACTGCATTCACTTGCCACCTTTTAGTAGACTCAACCTGCCCAACTTTCCTAAACACTTTCCTAATACGTGAATGTCAGAATAATCTCCAAGATCAAGTTTCAGATGTCTTCCCTTCTCCATTTATGATAATTCTTCAGGTGATCTCAACTAGTATCACAACTTAAATATCATCTATAGGTTGATAGCTACAAAATGGATATCTCTGCAATCAGATCACTATTTTCCCTCAAACCTAGAAGTGTATATGCAACTGCCTACCTGGCATCTTGATTTAGTAGATTTAATACTACAACACAAATATATTATGCCCAAGGCTTATTCCCTTCCCAAATCTGCCCCTCTTCTATCTTCCTCATTTCAATAACTGGTGACACAGGTCTTCCATTTTCTCCATCCAAACTTTGTTTCCTCTCTTATTCTCACCCTGTACATCTAATCCATTAGCAAACACTGTTGACTTTACCTTCAATAAACTCCTGAATTTAATCACTGCTCACCTACCACTAATCCAAGTCACCATTCTGTGATAGATAAGAGATTGTTATAATAACCTCTTCTCTTGTTTCTCTTCTTCTGCCCTTAGCCCATACAATCGGTTATATTTTACTGCTTTCTCAAAACATTTAAATGATTTTCCCTCTCACAGTCAAATTCAAAGACTTTGCCATCATTGACAAGACCATACATATTTTACTAATTGTTTATCCAGGCGTCCTCAAACTACGGCCTGTGGGCCACATGCGGCCCGCCGAGGACATTTATCCGGCCCGCCAGGTGCCGCTGCCTGTCCTGCTTAGCAGCCGACTTGTCCCGGGCCCGCAGTGCGCATAGGAATTTGTTCATAGTTTTTTTTTTAAACTATAGTCCGGCCCTCCAACGGTCTGAGGGGTAGTGAACTGGCCCCCTGTTTAAAAAGTTTGAGGACCCCTGGACTGTTCTAGACCCACTAGTTCTCTTATTATTTCTCACACATGACAAGCACAACACTAACTCAGTGTTTTTGAACTGGCTGTTTTCTTTGTCTGGAACACCACCTTACAGGTGTCCAATGGGCTCCCTGCGTCACGTACTTTAAATATGTCTTTGTTCAAACAGCACCCGAGTGGTCTTCCCAGTTATCAAGCATATTTTTGCCTTCCTCATGTTTATAGTCCCACAACATAAAACAGTGCTTGACATGCTGCTATTGGCATTCAATAAAAATTTGTTATAAGAAGAAAACTGCGCTTAGGGGGTGGTGATGCCTCCATACCTTAACAACATCTCCTTCACAGTGTCTTTTTTTTTTTTTTTAGAGCCCAACCATGGTATCAATATAAATAGATGATTGCCTGGATGATGTGGCTCAGTGGTTGAGCATCAACCTATGAACCAGGAGGTCACAGTTTGATTCCTGGTCAGGACATATGCCCAGGTTTCCGGCTCCATCCATCCCCAGTAGTGGGTGTGCAGGAAGTAGCTGATAGATGATGTTTCTTTGTCATGGATGTTTCTATCTATCACTCCCCCTTCCTCTCTGAAATCAATAAAAATATATTTTAAAACATATATAAATAGATGATTGACAGTTGCATTATTGATCATTTTCCATAAAAATAAATTGCCAGCATTTTGTGCACTTCTTCATAGAGGGGAGCTCTGGCTCTCCAAAAATTAGCTGGAAATGCAGTCTGCACAGGACAAATTATGTAATTCTGGAGCTAAGATTTTTCTCCATAATTAAGTTCCAAAGCCACACACATTTCACCATAATTGGCTTTGCAAATTACAGTCATTTTGATTATTGATGGTCTAAATGATGTGTGGGTTCCTTTCTCACTAGGTATAAAATATAATGCATTCAACTTAGTCTAAGCATTTTGAAAAAGCATTATAGAATAAGGCTTTTTTGGATATTATAATCATGCTTTGGCCACAAATTAATTATTAAATAAGTGCTAATGTTTATAGAAAATTATACACATTTTAAAGCATATATCTTTTCTTCCTCCTTTGTGATATGCTGCATTGTGCTAGCAAACAAACATCACTCTTTCTAAAGAATAATATAGTTTAGAAAATTCAGAGAAAAGAGGAGTAAGAGTAATATTTATCAGATAACTCCTGACAAATATTGCTTTATAATGACTACAAATTCATTTCCTCTGAAATACCCCAGGCAATTGTGCTATCTGAAATGATTTCTTTTTCAATAAGCTTTGTTCAATAATAAAGTACAACTTTCACAGCACTCAACTCTTCTTGGAGCCTATGCATGATTATATATTTGCCCAGCATAATTCCTTTGAGGTTTAAATAATTTATTTCAAAACTTGGATTCTGCTTCCTATTCCTGATTCTTTTTTTGTTTTGTTAATCCTTCCTGGAGGATATTTTTTCCATTGATTTTAAAAGAGAGTGAAAGGAAGGGAGGGGAGAGATAGAGAGAAACATTGATGTGAGAAAGACACATAGATTAGTTGCCTCACACCCATGCCCTGACCAGGGCCAGGGATCAAGCCTGCAACCTAGGTATATGCCCTTGACTGGGACTCGAACCCATGACCCTGCAGTGTGTAGGCCTATGCCCTAACAGCTGAATACAGTGGCCAGGGCTCTATTCCTGATTCTTGAGAAACTTATAGGGAAAACAGAGAACATCATGGATGTAACCTATGAACACTGCACAATAGTGTAATGTAGCTATGGCACAAAGAATATGCCTGAACAAGAGCATATAACAGCCTTTTTTGTGAAATCAAAATTAGTAAATTTGCACTGGTAAATGTTTGTCTCCCCAAAACATTATAAAAACTATATGTATTATATTTAAAATCATTTTTCTTGAAATATTAATGTGTATTGCATGTAAATGGCTAATTATTTTATATCTACAATCTGGTAATTTTTTGTATATTGTAAAAAAACAAAAATAAAAAACAAAAAAAACCTCAGAAAACAAAAAAATCCAAAACTATATGTATGTATGTCCATATATTTATTCTTACCAGTCTTAAAAGTGCAGTTGCAACCACCATGTTATATTGTGTTAATTACATAGCATCTGCATATATATGTATGTTTATTTGACATAAATGGCAAAACAAATTTATAAAATAAATGATTCCCTAATTGATGTATAATTGCAGCACTAAGAAATAAAAATTTTCAAATGAAACATTTAAGTGTCAAGTACAGTAAAAAAATTATGACATTATAAAAAATAGCATATATATTTGGCATATTGATGGGTATATACAAAGTTTCTAGAATTATTTTAAGTTTGCTTGATTTCACTGTTTTTTTATTTTTTAAGAAATTATGGCAAATTATACAAAACATAACATTATTATCTTAACATTTTTTTTCATTTTAAAATATATGCTTTATTATTGATAATATTACAGATATCTCCCATTTCTCTCCCCCCCCCCCTCTGTCTAGTCCCTACCCAACCCCCAGGTCTTCACTTCCCTATTGCCCATGTCCATGGCCATGCACATCTATACTAATAAAAGCCTAGGTGGTTCTTGAGTCCTCTTGCGTGATGTCATCACAAGGTGGCCACCACAAGATGGCCACCACAAAGATGGCTGCCAAAAGATGGCCACGTGCACAGTGGTGGTGGGGCCCGGCGGCTGCTCCACATGGTGAGGCCTGGGGGTCCTGTGGCTCTGCGTGGTGCGGAGAAGGCCAGTCCTGGCAGAGGTGGGTCGCGGCAGGGGAGAGCAGTTGTGGGCAAACAGGCCAGCCGGGGAGGGCAGTTGGGGTGATTAGGCAGGCAGGGGAGAGAAGTTGGGGGCGATCAGGCTGGCAGGGGAGCGGTTAGGGGGCAATCAGGCTGGCAGGCAGGCAAACAGGAGCCAGCGGTCCTGGATTGTGAGAGGGATGTCTGACTGCCGGTTTAGGCCCGATCCCGCAGGGATCACTCCCACCCCCTGGGCTTCTAAGAGGTATATAAGTTCTTTGGTTTATCTCTTCACATCCCCACCCCCCCAATCCCACACTGAGGTATGTCAGTCTGTTCCATGCCTCTCTGCTTCAGGTCTTATTTTGTTCTTCAATTCATATTGTTCATTCGATTTCACAAATAAGTGAGATCATGTGATATTTGTCTTTCTCAGTTTGGCTTATTTCATTTAGCATAATATTTTCTAGGTCCATTCATGCTGTTCCAAAGGGTAAGAGATCCCTCTTGTTTACAGCTGCATAGTATTCCATAATGTAAATGTCCCACAGCTTTTTTATTCATTCATCTACTGATGGGCACTTGGGCTGTTTCCAAATATTAGCTATTGTAAATAATGCTGTATGAACACAGGGGTGCATATGTTCTTTCTGATTGGTATTTTGAGGTTTTTAGGATATATTCCCAGAAGTGGGATTACTGGGTCAAATGGAAGTTCCATTTTTAATTTTTTGAGGAAACTCCATATAGTTTTCCATAGTGGCTACACCGGTCTGCATTCCCACCAGCAGTGAACTAGGATTACCTTTTCTCCACATCCTCTCCAGCACTTGTTTGTTGATTTTTTGATGGTAGCCATTCTGACAGATGTGAGGTGATATCTCATTGTGGTTTTAATTTGAATTTCTGTAATGATTGGTGACTCTGAGCATTTTTTTAATATGTCTCTTGATCATTTGTATGTCCTCTTTGGAGAAATGTCTATTCAGGGGTTCTGCCCATTTTTTAATTAGATTGTTTGTCTTCCTTTTGTTGCGTTGTATGAGTACTTTATGTATTTTGGGTATTAACTCCTTATCAGATGTATCATTGGCAAATATGTTCTCCCATTCAGTGGGTTCCCTTTTCAGTTTGATGGAGGTTTCTTATGCTGTGCAGAAGCTTTTTATTTTGATGTAGTCCCATTTATTTATTTTCTCCTTAGTTTCCTTTGGCCTAGGAGATGTATCTGTAAATATATTGCTACCATGAGTGTCTTAACAATTTTTAAGGTTAGAGTTCAGTGGTTCTAAGTACATTCACATTGTTGTGCAAACAATCCTCAAACTCATAAAATTGAAACTTTATACATATTAACAACTCCCCATTCTCCTCACTACCAGCCCCTGGCAACCACCATTCTGCTTTCTGTCTCTATGTATTTGATTACTTTAGGTATCCTCATATAACTGGAATCAAATGGCATTTGGCCCTTTGTGACTGGCTTACTTAGCATGATGCCATAGAGGTTTATCCATACTGTATAGTAGCATGTATCTGAACTTCTGTTTAAGGTTGAACAATATTTCAAAATGTACATATGACATTTTTCTTATCTATTCATCTGTCGATGGACATCTGGGTTGCTTCCATCTTTTGGCTATTGTTTGTTCATGCTGTTATAAGCACAGGTGTGTCAATATGTCTTTGAGACCTTGTTTTCAATTAATTTGTATATTTACTCAGAAGGATAATGCTGTTTCACATAGTACTTCACTAGGAGAGTATGAGATGAGGTTAGAGAAAAAGTTACAGTTCATATTGAAGTCTAATACACCTTGATAAGAAATAGGAATACTATTTTAAGCACACTGAAGCCACCAATTTATTAGAGTTATTATTTATTTATTTATTTATTTCCTCACCCGAGGATATTTTTCCATTGATTTTTTAAAAATATATTTTTTATTGATTTCAGAGAGGGAGAAAGAGAGAGAGATCAAACCATCAATGATGAGAGAGAATCATTGATTGGCTTCCTCCTGCATGCCTCCTCCTGGGGATCAAGCCAGCAACCTGGGCATGTGCCCTTGACTGGAAATCAAACCCTGACCTCTTGGTTCTTAGGTCAACGATCAACCACTGAGCCACGCCGGCTGGGATCCATTGATTTTTTTTTTTTTTTTTTTTTTTTTTTTTTTTTAGAGAAAGTAGAAGGGATGGGGAGAGACAGAAAGAAAGAAACATCAATGTGAGAGAGACACATTGATTGGTTGCCTCCCACACATGCCCTGACCAGGGCCAGGGATCGAGCCTGCAACCGACTTACATGCCTTTGACCAGAATGGAACCAGGGACCCTTCAGTCCTAGGACCAACATTCTATCCACTGAGCCAAACAGGTTAGGCCCAAGCCACTGATTTAAAGAGAAGTGAAGTTGAATCTTAACACTTTTGCTGTTTGCTGCATGGGGAAATAGATTGAAGAGGACAAGGGAAGAGAAAAGACCAGTTAGGAGGTTCTTGCAACAGTTAAAGATCATGATGGGCTATGGACAGAGGAATGACAGTGGGTAGGAAGATATATTTAAGATATGTTTTGGAGGCAGATTAGACAAAATAGACAAAATTCATGTGAAGGTGAAGGAGAGGAGAAATACAGAGTGACTGCTGGTGCATGGCTTAAAACATTTGGTAATTAATGGTGCTATTTACTTAGGAGAGGAATATATTTGGGGAGGAGGTTGTCATATAAAGGGGACATATGGGTAAAGGTAAAGTAAGCTTTGTTGGAGAAATCTACTCATTTCATGAAACTCTGTTGTCTCCCCATCCACTGAGTGGTGTGTTTTGATCTGGTATAGCAAGCAACATTCCCCAACAAAGGGACTATCTTCCTCACTGCTTTACATATGTGCAAATAAAGGGTACAAAGAATATTTATCTGCTCATCAAATAATACAAATTTCCTGATAAAGAAAAGGACTTCATAATGGGTGCCTCTGGAGCTTGGCTATTGGCACCCTATATTCTGCACTGACCTTCTGCTAAAATCCTAACAGGGGTGCCTAAAGGAGCATGCAGAACAATATGAACTTGGCTTTCCAGGAAGGGAGAAAAATAAAATGTTTGGAAGGTGCATAGGCTATGGAATAGAGATGTCAAGTAGAAAACAGAACACAGTAAGAAGACATCTGGATTAAGATATACATTTGCTGCATTCTGCTTGGAAAAACCAAAGTATTGACAGTCACAAACATGAAGAGGAGAGAGCTCAAAAGACTTTGCCGAATTCCAGTAGAGTGTAGTAGGAAGAGGAATATCTGAGAAAAGAGGAGAGACTGATGAAGTAGGAAGAAAACTTCAGTATTTTTTCATGTAAACTGAGAGCTGGGGCTTCAGGATGGAAGTTGGATCAGCTGTATAAATTGCTGTATAAACTCATAAGACAGAATCTAATTGCTTACTCCTCCCCAAAAGTTATTTAGTACAAAACAATCAGTAGATTACTGAGAATCATAGCTTTTAGAAATTAGAAAAAATCAAGTTTAAAAAAATATTTCCTATTAAAGTTAAACTGGTCTTTATGACACCCAAATATGTGAAATGCCTGTCAGACAAATAAGGAAGTTTAAAATTAAGTAAACATTTCCCTCAATGGACTCTTTTGCTTTACATCCTATATAATGAAACCCTAATATGCAAATCGATCAAACGGTGGAATGACCAGTTGCTATGATGTGCACTGACCACCAGGGGGCAGACACTCAACACAGGAGTTGTTCCCTGGTGGTCAGTGTGCTCCCATAGGGAGAGTGCCGCTCAGCCAGAAGCTGGGCTCACAGCTGGCAAGCAAAGTGGCGGTGGCAGTAGCCTCTCCTGCTTCTGAGGCACCTCTAAGGACCCCTAGAGGGATATTCAACTGCCGGCTTAGGCCTGCTCTGGGCCTAAGGCAGCAGTTGGACGTCCCCTGGGGGGTCCCAGACTGCGAGAGGGCACAGGTCAGGCTGAGTGACCCCCCCACCTCTATAGTGCATGAATGTCGTGCACCGGTCCTCTAGTCTTATAAAATTTGACCTCATTAGCTCCTGGCCTCAGAGTAGAATTTAGAGTCATATTTCTGGTGTCAGTCATACCACTGTCTATGATTCCTCAAGTCACATTAGAGTATTTTAAAGGACCAAAGGCTTATGTAATCCTCTCACAGGGCCTGGGACCATGCAATAAGTGTTTTGTTACATTCATATCAGTCTAGACATAAAATTTCATTGAAATTCATATGTGGGTTAAATTTTTACAGATGGCTATCCATCTGTCTCATGAAATAGACAGATGCATGAGGCTTAGGAATGAAGAAAAAAATTCAGACATTCTGTATAACAGATGCAAATTAGAACAAAAACCTCATTTATAACAAACATTATTTTAATAGCTTTGTTTCCTTCAATGTGACCTGCATATAGACCAGATACAGTTCATGTAAACTTCAAATACTAAGATGTTAAAAAATTTTAATTCTAAATACACACTTTTTAATTCACTTTGATGAATATAGTGAACTATAAATTGCTAATAACTACATCTCTCTAAAATAGATTCACATTTCCACCTCAAATGATATATCTAAGTATAAAGGTTTATCCAAATGTCTAATTGCTGAAATTAAACCCTTTCTTAGTTTTTTAATAAAATATCTATGACCTTGTATTATTCCCTACTGTTTAAATTATGAAATCAACTATTTTTATGTCTTCTATCTCATTATATACCATTTATGCTTTTAAAACATTTTAATAACTGAAATTTGTCCTTGTGTTATTCCTCAAAGGCCAGTCACAACAGAGACAACATGCTTCCTACAAATATTCAACATTTACAGTTTTTTTTGCTTCTTCTAAATCTAAACCATCATTATCGTTTTAAGATTTGAAAATAATACCAACTTGAGCTGTTCATTATTTTTCTTTCCTAACTACTAATTCACAATAATATTATAAAATGTCCACCCACTTTGTGCCCCAATTTCCACATCAGTAAAATGAAAGTGGCCACATGGGACTTTTTAAAAAATGGGCTACTTATTAAACCCATTAAACCACTCCAGATTAAGACCCAATGATCCTAAAATCAGGAGAATAAGGGGGAGGAGAAGAAGAAGGAAGGGAAAGAGGAGGAAGAAGGGGAAGAGAAGAAGAAGGAGGGGGAGGGGGAGGAAGGAGAGTAGGAAGAGAAAGAGGAGGAAGAGAAATCCTAACCACAGGAAACCCAAGCTTGCAAGTGTAATGGATTTGCAATGATATTTAAATCCATGAGATTTGAGCCTTCCTAGAGAAAAAGGGAGACAGAGCAACTTAACAAATTATCCTATATAATAAAAGCCTGATAAGCTAAGTGTCCAGTCACCTGGTTGTCTGTTCAACCAATCAAAGCATAATATGCTAATGATATGCTAAGGCCACTCAACCACTCACTATGATGTGCACTGACCACCAGGGGGCAGACAGTTGACCAGTCGATGAGTCGCTATGATGTGCACTGACCACCAAGGGGCAGACACTTAACACAGGAGCTGCCCCCTGGTGGTCAGCCAGAAGCTGGGATCACGGCTGGCATGGGCCTAAGCTGTCAGTCAGACATCCCCTGAGGGCTCCTGGACTGTGAGAGGGCACAGGCCGGACTGAGGGACCCCCAGAGTACACAAATTTCATGCACTGGGCCTCTAGGTTATTATAATTTTGCTTTATCCTATCAAAATATGAAACATTGACATAAAATAGAATAAATTTTGATAATGATAGACTTCAACAACTTTATGAAATATTTAGTCTGAGTTAATTACCATCTTCGAAGGCACTTTATATTCAATCTCATTTTAATTTCCTTGGAAATCTTTAATCAAACCCCTCATGGACCATCAGTTACAGATTTCTACCTAATTTTACACCTGAGCTGATTGAGGCAAAGGGAATTAAATAATGTGTACATATCACAAAGTGAGGTAATGATGGAGTTGAAGGTAGAAAACAGCACCTTTTGTCTTTTAGTCATTGCCTCCTAACACTTAAACTTTTCTTATCATTGGATGTTTAGAAAACAGATACATTACTGAGCAATCTGTAGGCTCCTGTTAAATGAAAAAATATTCAAAATAGAATATAACAAACTGATGAAACACATTGTTTTTGCAAGTGTTCAACACAGAAAAATAATCCCTAACATTTATTCTTTATTTTCTTATCACCCCCCGCTCCTATTAATCTTACAGGTGGCTTATCAAGGTCTTGTCACTCCTATTTCCACACAATTTATATGTGACTTTCTTATCTTCTACTTATGTTTGGTTTATCTAGCTTCAATCTTTCATTTATTCATTAATTCTACCATCTGTCTGTACTAGAACAGTGTGGAATGAAGGTTCATGAAGATAAATAAAACATGATTCCTTCCATAACAATAATTACAACCCCAAAGGGAGATAGAATCAATCAAACAAGATATGCCTTACAGGTAGAACAATAAATATTTACACAAGGCAAAATAGGGAGAATGTGAAATGGTGCATCAAGAAAAGATTCATATCCTTAGTCCATTCATAATATGATTTTGTACTCTTACATTTAATCCATTAGACTGGAAATAAATGATAGGGGAAGCAATGGTCAGACTCATATTTCTGGGGTCTCTGGCTGCATCTGATAGTCCTAAGCTGGGGGAAGAAAGAAGCTGAATAAAAATTAATGACAATTGTAAGGACTGAAAAGTGATTATTTGTGATTGCAACAGACCCTTCTTAGGAGGTACCATGCAGGAACTATTGCCTCCTGAATGCACACAAAGACCACCTGTCACTGTGTACCTGATCATCTGGATGATAATCAGTTGAGAAAGACACTGGAATACAATGGATTCCTGGAAAGTGCTCCAGCTATCATAGCTCCATGTATCTTAATGCCTATACACCATGTCTTTGTGTCTGGACAGAAATGATCAAAGGAAAGCATACCGACAAAGTAACACAAATGTCAGTTGAGGAGTGAGCCACTGTATTTTAATACCAACAACTGAAAGCCAAAATGCCTACTGATTTCATATAAGGAAAAATCTTTTGCCTACTCAAGCATATTTGGGTTCACTACTGTCCAAATTACATAATTCTGGGAAACTAAATATTTCAGGTCTGAAGTACATATTCCAATTGTACTCCAACAATAAGCAATCAGTGACAACTTCATTTTCGGTGGATAAACCAACATTGGCCAAGCCCTGTACAGGAGCCTTGGGTGAAATGGTTACAAGATTAGTAGCATGAGTATAAGCTGAATGTATGTTTAATGGAGACATAGAGGGGCAAAAGACTTATTGGCCCCTATTGGATACATACAAGGGATAACATTTCAGGAAGAAAAGATAGCAAGTGGTTTAAAAAGGTAACACAGTTTTAGAAAACTAGAAAAAGTCACCCGAAAGGATAATTAGACATCATACCCATAATCCAGCATGGGAAACAGCATGCATGCCAAAAAAGCAGTGCTGTCTGCTATGCTCTGCCAGATGGAAAGTAGAAATAACAATGGGCTGGGGTCTGGCCGTGGAAGCTCAAGGAATGAACCTGTGGGAAACTAGTGGCCCCTTATTTATAGGAATTCATAAATGAGGAACCTCTCTGCATACATGCTTTCTGACGGCCATGGTCTCACAGATAAACATAAACTAGGCAGGTGAAATTATTGGTTGGGGTTGGGAACCTATTAAAATTGCCTGGGATTTTACTGGTGATGAGAGGTTAGACATTACTTAAATATGAGACCTACTGGTAACCTTTGTCCATACTTCCTTGTAATATGAAACAGGATATATGATGATGACTACAGAAGACTGGAATCCTTAACTAACCGAGATTTGCTCCTTCATTCAAATCCCAGTCCATGATAACATCATCATATTGGTAAGGTCCACATTTGTTGGAAACTTGAGTCTAATTAATAAAATAATTGCTACTCTCCCGACCAGCATGGCTCAGTGGTTTAGTGTCCACCTATGAACCAGGAGGTCATGGTTTGATTCCTGGTCAGGGCACATGCCTGGGTTGCAGGCTCGATCCCCAGTTGGGGTGTGCAGGAGGCAGCCAATCAATGATTCTTTCATCATTGATGTTTCTGTCTCTATCTCCCTCTCTAAAATCAATAAAAATATTTTTTAAAAATGGGTGCTGGATTTTGTCTAATGCTTTTCAATGAAATAGGAAGGAAGGTATCAGTTCATCTGGAGACAGGTGGATAAATTGTTGAATGGTAATAGAGAAAGTATGGAACAGTGATGCAGACAGAGAGTATAAATGGATTACAAAACTGGCACGATAGCAGGCAATAGTCAAACCCACTAGAGTAATTTTTTATTCTTTTTAATATTTGTGATTCTTCTCTAAGTTAGACCCTATTTTAACTAATGAAACTCTAGAATATATTGTTATTCAGCTGAGAAGTTCCATTAGCAGTTTTCCCCTCCTAAAATGTTTTAATATTACAACTGTGTTATTCCTGATGGTTATTTTATATTATGTAATTTAAATAAAAATCTGTTTGATACTCTCTTTGAGTTTAAGTCAGTTGAAGATTGGTGGGGTAAGAAATTCACACTTTGAGAAGTGATGCCATTGGGGATCACAGTGAAACATTCTTTTCAATTTTTTCTTTTCAAATGATCCTTAGGAGAGTTATGTTATTTCAAATACTCCTACATATTTCTAGGTTTTTTTCTAGATATTTCTTATTTTATTTCTATTAAGCAGAGAATAATGTTGTAAATAATAATGTCCTATCCACGACTTTAATGAAATACTAATGTTTTCCCTCTCAAGTGACATTTAGCCTGAGACAACAAAAAATGAAGTATTTTCTAGTCCCTTGTGACTCAATGTGTGTGTTTGAGACAGTGTGTGAGTGCACGTGCATGATTTGAATTTTATTAAAAGCTTTCCAGACAATAAAGTTGACATATTATACAAGGTTTTTCTCTTATTGCCTGAGTTCCCCCCAATGTTATTCTAATATTAAGTTGTTGGGCAAATATAAAAGAATGCTGTTGTATGTACTTAACTAAATTATAATTTCTTACTAAATTCTAATTTCAGCTAGGCCACGTTAAAGATGTGTCTAAACTGACCTATGAATTACAGCTACTGTTTTTCTTGATGGAATTGTATTGTTATTGTTCTTGCTGTTGTAGAATTTGTTTTTCCATTCACTTAAAACTGTCCAACTGAAAGCTACTCTGAGAACACTAACAAAGGGCAACCTGGTGCCTGGAGCTGAAAAGACTTGGAAGGAGGAACACCAGGCCTGGCAGGGGATGCAGACATCATCCAGCCCTCCCCCGCTAGCTATTCTCCTTGAGTCTTTCATTCAGATGGTAGTTCCCCAGCAAAAGATTGAACTGCCCTTTCTCCACATTCCCCACACGGGCGCCCCTGTAGACCTCCCAGCTCAGTTCCAGGCACGTGGGTATGCCACTACTCTCTCCTCAAGCCCTGTGGCCTCTCTCCTGGCCTGAGAAGCCGGAGGCAATCACCTTTCCTTCTATGGAGGAAAACAACATTTTTTATCATCTTGGGAAGTGGGCTGAAGATCACTCAGATGAGTCCAGAGGACCCACACTTCTGTCCCTGCTGCTCACTGTTCCCTCAGGATCTCCACGCCAGCCCTGGGTCACAAGAGCCGTACACTTTTCCAGAAGCCAGACTTACAGTTGAGCAAGGTGGCAAAACTCTGCACATGCCTGCTGTGCACCACTGCTCCTTGGCTGTGGGCACCCAGGCACATGTTCTAGCCTCACCCTCACCCCACCAGCAATTTCAGAGGGATCACATGGAAGGCTGTGTGTTTTCCCAGACTGTTCAGAGGAGTGCAGGGGAAGCCCAGTACTGGTGGAGAAGCTGCCTTTGCACAAGATAGGGCTGCACCCATGTGGTGACCCAGGACCACGAAGGCCTCCTCTTGCAGAAAATTTTTCCAGGTACCATACATGTTTATTTTCATTGATAAAAACAGTCATTAAACAGCAAGAGGAAGTTTATTCAAGGGGTCTACTATAGTGGGGTTTTGTAGTAGAGAGGAGAGATTGGACTCAATTCCAAATACAAGAAAAAAGTGGAAATATATGGGAAGTACTACAACAACCTAACACATTATTTTTTTTATGGTAGTCAACTGCTAGATGCCTATACATCTCATTTGACTTTTGAGGAAAAAAATTATAAATAAATGTTGATTTATGACCAAAAGGGGGACAAAAAAAAGCCACATGCTAACCTGACAAATTCAGGAAAGGTCTGAATGGCAGTTTTGCAAACTCAAAGACCTAAAGTAACCACAAAGGATGGTATAAAATTAAAACTTTAACTAAAAGCAGTTTATAGTGGGTAGTCATGTCCTAGACCAGTATCTTCCCTGACAAAGATCAATCTTTACTTTAATTGGGCCTATTGTCTTTTTGCATCTAGGATAATATCCTTGTGAAATGTCAGGGTAACTTGTAATTTCTCTTTTTACAGATCCATCAGGGCACAACCAAATGTGCCTGGGCGCCAGGACAGAGACCATAAATTCCTTCATTGTTATTGTTATCATGTTAATTGTTGACTGTTAACTATCCTTCACCCACTTAAGTAAAAGAAATATGTGTCTATCATTTTACTTTTTATCCAATCCCAGAGGTTCCCCCCCAACCCCCACTTTGCTTTCTCCCACCTCCCAAATCTATCACCAATGGATTTTTTTGTAACCCACTTAGATCTCCGCCTTTGATTGTAATGTATAAAACAAGTGAAGAATGGCCATTCTCTGGAGCATTATCCCAATCCATTGAGATTCTGCTTCCCAGCAATTGTTGACAGTTTTGGCTCAAATAAACGCACAAAAATTCTTAAAAAATGTTAACTGCTTTATATTATGTATTAATTCTTCCTCTTGTTATAGGCACCAGAAATGATGTTATCAGATAGCCCCCTGGGTCAGAGGGAGATGGCTGCCCACTTCTCTGTTCTTGTCATAAGAAAGATTTCAAGCGAGTGACACCAGGCAGCAGCTTTATAGCAAAGCAAGCAGATTTATTAAGAAAGTAAGGCAGGCAAATTAATTGAAAACATAGTTGGCATGAAGAACAAGTGGGCCACACAGCTAATCTGAGCACCTGTTCCATGGTGGTTCAAGAGGTTTTATACCCTTCTTCCTATAGATTTCAAGGTTTCTCTGCCTGATATCTTGGGTAGCACATTAGGTTTCAAAGTCCCCCTTTTACTTTGTTGTGGCTTTTCTTGGGATGTTTGTACATAGACCTGGTCATCTTGTTTGGCAAGTCCTAAGAAGGCTGACTTATTTATTCAGTGGGTGAGGTAAAACTCCACTCTTTTCTTTTTCCTTCCCCTTTCCCTCTTTCATGTATTAACAGTTCTAGGAAGATTTAAGCTATGTATTTTCTGGTTAGGAAAGAGAGGTATTAACTATTTGCTCTCACGTGCCGTTGGTTGGGGAAGATAAGGTCTTGCTGCAAGCTGGCTGAAAGCTGCCCAAACTCTTTGGCCTTGTTTAATTTTCTTATCTGTTTCCCCATTCCACATGTCCAGGAATTTTCCTAGCTTCTTACTACCCTGTCACACTCTCATAGAAGAGGAACTTAAGGCACTAACATTTGTAATATAACTGGGAAATAATTGTTAGATTTATGTATCAAAATGCAACAAAACAACCCAAAAACCCCAAAATGAAATAAAGTTAAACAAACTAAAATTCTCTAGCCCACATTTTTAGGAAGACCAGAAACCAGCGTAGGGAAAGATATCAGTTCTGAAAGGAAATGTAATTACATCTATTCCTTTTTAGTTAGTTCTCTCTCTCTAAGGGATCACTGTTCATTGCCTGTATTCTTATGAGGTCAAGCTCAGAAGTTTTCAATTCTAGATAAAAATCATAATCACCTGCAAATGACTTTTTTTAAATGCCAATGTCAAAGTTGTATCTCAAACCTTATCTGGCATAGGGCCCTGTCATCAATTTAATATTGAAAGATTCCCATAAGATAGTGATTTTCAACCTTTTTTATCTCATGACATACATAAACTAATTACTAAGCTTCTGCAGCACACGGAAAGATACATTTTTTGACAACCTGACCAAAAAAAAAAAAAAAAAGGTATATCACAGCCGGTGTGGCTCAGTGGTTGAGCATCGATCCATGAACCAGGAGGTTACAGTTTGATTCCTGATCAGGGCATATGCCCAGGTTGCGGGATCGATCCCCAGTAGGGAGCATGCAGGAGGCAGCTGATCATTGATGTTTCTCACTCATCGATGCTTCTCTCTACTTTCTCCCTTCCTCTTTCTCTAAAAATCAATAAAAACATGTTTAAAAATAGGTATAATTTTGATTCATTCACACTGAATATCTATTGTGTTGGCTGATGTCATTTTTTTATTTGACAATCTAAGGGAAAGAGGTCAGTGCTCCCGACTAAATGGTCAATGCCCCTGACTAAATAGTCAGGTATCGAATGTTTTAAAAATTATTATTTTTCCCCCATGGATATGGGTTTTATTTAGGGACTGTTGGGGGAAGACAGGGAAGAGCAAGTACTGGTGCACATATGGGGAGGAGGGACTTCTCAACTTGCTTTTTAATTTAGTGCATGTTGCCTGGAGGTTAGGAAGCGCGAGAACAGCTGTAGAAGTAAGAGGAAAGGAAAAGGTAAGGTTAAGGCAGGTACACTTCTTAGGAAAGAAAGCCAAGACCAGGATATGGGGACTGGGAGCAGGGAGGGAAGGCATCATTCATATACTGAGACTCAACTAAGGTCGTTGCTTGATGCCAGCTTCCCCAACCCTGCTGCCTCATCCCAGCTCCTGGCCCAGATGCCTGCCCTGCTAGCTCCCTCAACTTCCTGTGGAGAGGAGTGGGATGAGGATGTAGGAATCCTGGCACCCTCTACCTCCAGGTCCCTTACCTAGGACAATTGCTCATTCAGCATGCCCTGCAGGTCAGGAGGTCAGGAAGCCAGGGTACTGGCAGGGGAACAATTGTGCCATTCACCACCCTTCCTGCCACTCTGCCCCTCCCTAGCTCCTCACATGAGGTTGCAACTCTTGGTTCCATTCTTCTGCATCTTCCCCAGTCAGGCCATCTTGCCTACTCCGACCAGATCACTGCAGTCCCTGGAGTGAGTCTGTTTGACTCAGCTGCCTATGGCCATGGTCAAGGGAGGCCACTTAGCCACACAGAAGCCATTCCTGATGCAGTGCTCAGAGGACTGGGAGGAACACTCCATGCAGGACATGGCCCCCACCTGGCCAGCACAGTGCCCTGCTCATGTGTAACAGGGATAAGCCTTTGCTTGGACATCTCCCTCAGTATGGCCAGGTCATCTGCATATCCAGTTTACAGCCAACCAGCACAACCTTGGCATTGGGGCAAAACTCCTGAGTCTTCCTTTGCCACTTTCTAAGGACACTGTCCAGCATTTCTGGTTCGCTAATGTCAAAGCAGATGAGCACAGAGTCTGAATCAGAGAAATGCCAGGGACCAGACGTTATCATAGTAGGAAGAACCCAAAGTGTCCCACATGTTGAACTCAATGCACACTTGTCTATCTCAAAGCTTACAGTGTAGTCTTCAAACCAGTAGGGACATAACTCCCCCAGTAGATGTCCTTGCAAACACCTGCAGCAGCGTCATCTTGCCACACTTCATGTCCCTCACCACCACAATCTTGCAGCGGCCACTCTGCCACTCCATGGTCCCCGCTATGTGCCATGCCCCCTCTGCAACCCTCCTCCCAGGTCTCAGCTACAGCCACTCAGACTGACCACATTGATATCTCATGGGCTTGTGGAGTTGCCACCCAGGGAGAAGGACCCCTTCTGCCCCACCCCCAACCCCCTTAAAAATTCTTGTGGCACACTGGCTCACATAAGTTGAAAATCTTTGCTATAGGAAGTCCAATTGCAAAGTCAGGGTTAAATACTCCTGGCCTAGCACAATGCTGAGGACTCAGTAAAAGGAATGTTGGTTAATTGACTGTGTAGTCACAGAATAAACAGGCATGATGAGGAATTTTGCACACGGGGATAGTACCTAACAGGAGAGCCCTGTGCAGCATGTTGTGTCTTGAATACTGAGTCTGAAGGAAGAATCTGATATTTTCTAAAATCATTAACATTTATTATTAAAGCCATTGTAGACTCCCTGCCAGGAATTTCAGCATGAAGTTTCTTTGTAGGCTTGGGAACGAATAATCAGCAGTGGAGACAAAGTGTTCTATAACAATAAGGGAAATGAAATTCAAAAGAGAATTAGTTCTTTTTTAGATCTAGGAGCGATTGCACTGGTCTGCACAGTGGGTGCTATTCCCTGTAACTTTTGATGATCATGCTTCAAGAGAACAATATAAGAAGGTTAAAAAACGATATCAAAGATTTAATATCAAAGTCAAATACAACTTTAGTTAGTCTTACACAAATATAATGATACAAAATTATTTCCTGTTAAAGGCATAAACGGTCAGCTCTTTACATAAAATGTTGAGTTTGATTTTGACATGATCTCATTAAATTTACATAATCAAACCAAGCATCTTCCAGGGTTAGCTTGGGGGAGAAGAGGTTCCAGGGTAGGTGAATGTGAGCTTCTAGAACGCCCTTTTACAGATAGATTTCCTTAGTGCCACGCTCTGGCATTTTGATTAGGTGCCCTAACAAAGAGCTGTTAAATAGTCTTGATAAATGTTTGCAGATAGTGAGTTCCCTGGAAAGAAAGGGTTCTGAGAGTAACACTGAGCGGCCAGCTGCTGAGAGAAAGGAATTGCCTGGTCCATGCAGCACTGACTTTTACAAGACGTTATCTTATTTCGTTTCATCTACACAACACTGGTTTCAGTGTTCCCATTTTGCTAGGGAGGAAATGGAACACCTCACCCTTTAACTTAAACAGGGACACACTGCCAGGATGTCACACAACCAGAGTCTGGATCAGGCTTGTCCAAAGCTCAGCACATTTCAGGACCACAGTTTAGTGAGTCCTGTTCAGAGATTGTTTCAGAAAGACACTGCAGGAAATTGTAGATGAGGCTGCCATTAGAACATGAGCAGAGAGAGGAGGGTGTCAGGGAACCTGGCTCCTTGCGAGTTAACGTCATGCCAGTGTGAAGCAGCCTTGAGTGAGAAAGAAGCAGGCCCCAAAGTACCTTAGCACTGAACTCAGCATTTCACAGCATACTGCTTTCTGGCCAAAGTAGGCTCAAGGCTTGTTTTTATACAGCTGTCAGCTAAGAATGATGTACTAGGTATTTAAAGGTTAAAAAAACCAACCCACAAGAATCTGAGACTAAGAATGGATGTTACCTACAAATCCTAAAATGTTGACCAACCCATGGACTAAATCCTTCCATACTTTTCAGAGGAGAAAGAAAAATTTGCTGTAGGAAATGTGGTCAATTTGAGATCCTGGTCTAGATGATAGTTGAAGTCTTCTATTCTAAACAATGAGCTCATCCTCAGGTGGTGCTTGATAGTTCATTCATTCATTTTTTTACTAATCCCTTTTATTTCAAAAGAGGATTATGCATCTATAACACAAACAACCTAAAAAATAGATGAACAAAGGAAAAAAGGAAGGGAAAACAATAAAGTGAAATTTGGAAGTCAAGAAAAATATTGTGGTATAGTAATAATTATACTTCCCAATCCTCCAAATTTGTTGATGTAATAAGTCTCATTTCCAGATTCTGGGAAATTGAATGATTGATATAAATGTTTCAGGAGATGTTAATGGCTCCCAATAATTTATATTGTCTAGAGAGGCATTTTATAGAGGATTATTATTAAAATGATTATAAGTATATAAGTATCATTTTAATATATATATTTAATACTGAGTTGGGTTTTAATTACATACTATGCATAATTAAAATAAAATTATCTTCTTTGATATCATGAAATACTGATTTTTGTCTCTCTGTTTCAAATTTTCTAGTTACATGTGACCAAGTTTTGCTATAAAAGACTACATTTTATTTATGAACTAACAGATGAATAATGATACTGTCAATTGTAACAGATCCCTGAAACATGAGACTATGTAGGAAATGAGGAGGAAAAAAGTGAATGTCTTGAAAATCATGGTATCAGGGGAAATAAGATTCATGGGTTTTTTTTGGGAGTTTCCCATGAGTTCTATTCCTCTTTTAGATATTTGAACAGATGTAGAACACATTTCATCAATTTAACTATCAAAACTTTATATTGCAACAGAAAAATTTTCCAAATTCTTATGATAAAGCTTGTAATAGTGAATACAATAATGCTAAAAGTATTATGTACACATAAATAATACAAATGATATCCAAACCCATTGTAAGTTTCAGTAAATCATATCCATCACCTAATTTTTCTTGAATATAAGAGAATTATGATTTTATTCTTCCCTACGGATGTTTTGCCAGTGTTTGATAAAAGAAAATGCACTAAAATTTAAGGAAAAGGCATAAGGTAGTGAGGAAACTACAGAGAACAAATAACTGAATCTAGTTACATTTAATACCATGAGTTAAAATTAATGAGAAGAAAGTAGACAACATAGATCTGTGTTATAAAATGAAATAAGAATAAAAGAAGGAATATCATTATTTACAGCGAGTAACTGCCGAAGTTATGTTACCATATATTATGAGTAGCTGTCAGTCAGTTATCAGCATCTTGTAAAGTCTTTGCACTACTTGATAAGTAAGTGCTATGTCCATGGACAACATACAGTAAAAGAAATAACAACCCACTTTAGGGAGATAAGCAAATACTTGCTTTCAAATCTGAATGAAAACTGAAGTTCAAATGGATTTTTCAGCCTCGTGGCTGGAAAGACCCTAGTAAAGACATAGCAAGGTCTGTATTGCAAGAGTCTCTCAGAGCTAATCCCGGTCTAGGTTTCTTTAGCATTTTCGTCTCTTGGTCACCTTTGCCAATATCAAAAGTTGTGAGTGTTTGGGAACCTCAGACTGGACTCCTTATAAATTTAAATCCTAGCAGGCATTCAACTTGATATATGTCCTTTAGAGAAGACTTGAATATTTTCAATGGTTTTATTGCTTATTTATGTAAAGAGATAATAGTTATCCCGGAAGACAATTTAAAAAAAACAATGAAAAAATGCCTCCTTATCTCGTTCATATATGTGTTTTATAAATGTGCCTAGTGCCATAAAAAGCTCCCATGTATTCTTCTGTTGTTTAAATGTGCACACAAAGAATCTAAGCGTTGTTCTGACATCAAATGCTCTCACATTAAATGGTTCACTCTCAAGAGGTATGGTTTTCAGATTTCCCTGAAAACTGAATTGATCCCCAAAATCACTTTCACCCATATTCTTCTGTGAAAAGTAAATTTGCTATTAGTTTCTCAAAATTAACTTTATTGCATTATAGAAAAATTAAATATACCTATATATCTAGTAATACAAACATTATGGTCCCATTCCTTCTTAGTTATCATTGTTCTGTTGCAATAGGAATTCTATTAATTCAGGTGAACAAACCAAAATGTTTCTACCAGTTCTCTCTAGTGCCAAAATTGCAGGGGACCCTATGACTTAGAAGAAAGCTAAAGCAGGCATTCCTTGTCCTCAAGAACATTCTATTTCTGTAGCTGAAACATATAGCCAATTATGGCCCCATATATACACCGGGGACTAATGATGACAATGTTATCAGTAAGGAAATAATGGGTGTAGGAGGGAGCAAGAGCAAAGAATGTATATTTTTAAAAATTCCAATTTCAGATTTCTGTGACCTGCAAGCATCACTCTTCAATTAGGCCCTTCGATTGCTACAGATATTTAGCATTTATTTCTCATATGAAATTAGAAACAAGGAATGTAAAGCATGTCATTTTGGACATAAAGCTCTGGTGTTCAGAACAGATCTGTGTAATAATAATACTCCTGGGTTACTCTTTAATGATGCTGTCATTATGTAAAGTGTAGTTAGTAGCACACATTTAATTTACTCCTCTGAGATTTTACTGCCTTTTGCCACCATCATATATTTTGTGCCCCTGGTTAATTATTTTTATTCATTTAATGAACTCCTAAAGGATGGTTTGAGCTTTGAAAAACAACTGTTTGTCAAAAGAATTATGTATCCAGCTAAGAAAAAGCAAAGTATCGTACTAATTGAGTGATTTCCTTAAGATTTAATAAACCTTTAAGAAAACTAATAAATACCAGGAATTGGGCCAGGAGTTTTCACATACATTTTATAATTTTATTACAATGCCTTTCAGAGATAGATATTGTGTTAATTCTGTAAAGAAACCCAAACTCAGAGATAACTTTATTAGCCTAATAGGTGGAATTGTCTGAATTCAATGAGAACAATTCAAATGTTCTTTTTTCATTTTTTAATAATAACCCACAATAAATTGAAAAAAAAATCACTGCAGTTTCTGCAAGCCCCACATCTTTAGAGGAAAGGTAAGTGTTTAAATTTCCCAGGGGGAGAAGAATGCTTTTCTCTTGATTGTCCTTGAAACAGACAATAAAACAATAAGGAAACATTTTGTTCCATGACCTAATGAATATTTTATAGAAAAAAACCTTCTCAGGTTGCAGAGTGTGTATCAAGCGAAACAGGGCCAAACGAGGCTCCTGAGAGCTGGAGGCAAGAGCATGCAGTAAAATATGACAAGGTAAAATGGCGAGCCTTCAATGACCATAGAGATGTCCTCCCCAGGGAAGGTGAGGGGTTGAGTTGCCATAGCTGGTCATATTACAAAACGAGCATCATTTGTCTAGCCACGATCATCACCCTGACATAGCTAGACCAGGATGTCCCCACTCATGGGAAGTAATTAGTAGTTGCAGATGAGAGATTTGCATCTTGTTTTCCCAAGACGCACCAGAAGGCTCTGCAGAGCTCCAAGCGAATTTGGAGAAAATGTGGTTCTCTGTGAAATAGCCCTGGTGATATCACCCCATGATAAATCACAGCAACTGACATAAATAGTCAATTGCAGATGTTGCTACATACATGTCTCTGAGGATATAAGAAAGTAAGGATTTTCCAGAGCTGCCAAGTGATGTATAAATTACCACGTGTTAAGTTTCTTCCCGTATCCCAGTTCAAGGACCTTCTTGTTGCTTCCTGGGCATCAACCACAGTCTGCTCAACAGGATTGACATGAACTCTCTTTGCTGAAATATGCTGTTGGCTTTAATGGATTTGTTCAATTCACTGCTGGAAAGAAACTAAAAAGCTGATGAGAACTGTATTATTTTCAATTTTTTAAATGGCTTTTAGGTTCATGATAATAAATTTTAAAACCATAATTCATATGTTTTTGTTTAAGCACACAATTCTTAGTTTGTTTACTCTCTCTCGTCTTAGTATAAAATGCTACTTTCATAATTCTAGACCTTACCTGCCAGCTTAATTTAAAGGTAACTTCCTTCTTAAACATTTTTAAAAAAGCCTCTTGTTCAAAAGTACTAAACAAACCACAAACTTTTTGTTCACATGTTTTTATAATGTTTACACAGTTGAATGAAAAAAACCACAAGAAATAAAGAGTATGTGTTTTTACTTATTCATTACTCTACATATTGCTATATGAAGAATTTTAGTTGTTATAAATAGTGCGATTGCTAAAGCTTATGGAAAACACTCAGAGAGGGTAAAAGGGTGTAGTGGAATAGTCAATGCACAAGCCTTGGATAATTTTTTATTAATTTTTATTACTTCTTGGTTATCAGCCTCAACATGTTAATCTATAGTTAATGTTCTCATAAAATGGGAATAATCACATTTTTACTGCATTATTTTCTAATTGAGTTATATTTCACTTATTTCTAAAAAAAAGAATATATAGCCCAGCTGGTGTTGCTCAGTGGTTGAGCGTCGACCTATGAACCAGGAGGTCACTGTTCAATTCCCGGTCAGGGCACATACCTGGGTTGTGGGCTCGATCCTCAGTGGGAGGCTTGCAGAAGGCAACTGATCAATAATTCTCTTTAATCATTGATGTTTCTATCTCTCTCTCTCCCTCTCTCTTCCTCTCTGAAATCAATAAAAATATATTTAAAAAAATAAAAAATAGTATGTGGGAACTTCATGATAATTATTTACATAGAAACTTAGATTATTTGTTAATCAGTACCAGTGCTGGTTAACAGGACAATTTATATCGAGTAATGAGAAGAACTTTAGCTTTAAAGTTGCTATAAGTTCAATGTAAGTGAATGCTATTCTGTGATCTTGCATTAACAGCAGTGAGGGTGATGGGGAAAATGAGACATTTTTGGGAGGCTAGCAATCTGAATCTGTGCCAGTAACCTAATGCACATTCTTGTTAGCCTATAGTCAGTGCTGGCGCCAGGCCAGGCCTTGAGATGTGGTCTCACTACCCCCATCCCAGCACATGGGGCTTTTTGCAAAGCCCGCAAAAGGTCCGGAAGTCCCATCCCATATTTGGGGGACAAAGAAACCAAAGGGTATAAAGGGAAAGCTTCCTCCATATTGACTTGCTCAGGATTTGGAGAGAAACATCTACTGAGTGTAAGGCTCTGGTGTAGACAAACAGACATTGAACAGAGAGCTTATATAATTTAGTGAAATACATTTAATGAAGTCCCTTTATTCTTTTTCACAAGAGCTCTCATTAAACCTTGATTTTCACTTGGAGATTATGAAGTGTTTTTTTATTTGTTTTTTTTTTTAACCATGTGTAGGTCTTTACATTTTTCCTTATTAAATTTCATCTTGTAAGATTTCATTTTATTTAAATATCCACTCAAAAATTATATGTGGTGTGTCAGCATTTGAGGAAACTTTCTGCCTGACTTCATTGCATTTCAGGTGCTGTTGTGTTAGGCATTCATCCATCAACGTTCCCTTGAGGATATCCATAAGCTACAATTGAATCAGGAGCAGTAAATTCATCTGGCATGCTAATCAACACTTTGAGGTACTAACTCATGCTGCCCTATGGTAGTAATTCCGGTTCTAGTTATAAAATACAAAACTAGAAATAAGATAAATGAAAATTTAGACTAAAAAGAGTAAGATACAACATTTCAAATTGTAAAATGATTGCATTAACATTTATTATAAGCCAGAGAAATTGCTCTGTGATCAAAATTGTATTTATTATTGTGATAGAATGATAATTAAAAACAGATATAGTCCCTATCCTTTCAACTTTTATAGTTCAGTGAGGGGTACAGACATGAATCATATGATCCAAATAATCATGCACATCTAGTTAAAATTTAAGCTGCAGTATATTTCCTAAGAAAAAAGTATCTATCCTTTAAAGATATATCCTTTAGAGAATTATTTGAGAGGAAGTAGGAATTGTCTCAACATAATATGACTGGCGTCTGGGTGAGGACATGGTGAAATGAGGCTGCAATGAATTGCTATTTACTGGATCTGGACAATGGGGACCTGAGGCTTCATTATCTTATTCTTTATACTTATGTATCTCTAATATTTGCTATAATAAAGATTGGGAAATGTGGAAATATTCAACTTTTGACAAGTGGTAGAAAGAAGAGATACCCAGTTTGATGACAGCATATAACAGAGGGATTTGATCTAGCCAGGCAGGTCTAGAATGGCTTCTGACAGGAAGTGACAATTTAGAAGGATGAATGGAGTCACATGACTTAGAGAATTAAATGCAAGAGATTCCAAAGCCCTGTTGCAGCAGGAGCAATACCAGGTCTGAAAGACAAAGAGAGCCAGTGTGTCTAGAGGGTTTGGGGATGGCCAGGGGAAGCTGGATGGTAGATGCTGCTGAGGAATGAAGTGAGGGCCAGATAAGGAATGATCTTTGTCCTAATGGCAATAGGATGCTATTGAAGGATGTTATGCGTGGAAGTGACAAAATCATATTTGCCTTTTGAAAAGATTTCTCTGGATGCTCTGTGAAGACTGATTGGCTGGAGGCTAGAATAGTATAGGTGCACTACTTAGATGATCCCCAATTTCCCCAGAAAACATTTTTGTTACATTAGGACCCTAAAGCTTTAGCTGACTTTGGTTTAGACCAGCGATTTTCAGCTGGTATGCTGCAAGAATTTTTAAAACATGCAATACCTGACTATTAGTGGGAGGCACTAGACTCTTTCTCCTTGGATTGTCAAATAAAAATATGACAACAGCCAACACAATAGTTGCTTTCCAGTGTGAATGAATCAAAATTAAACCTATTGCTTTTGTCAGACCAGCAAAAATATATATTTTGGTGAGTAGCATAATTTTAGTAATTACTGTATGTGTGCCATGAGAAGAAAAAGGTTGAAAAGCACTGGTTTAAACAAATTGCCTTTCCTGTGTATTTTACCACTTTCATATTCTACAATTCTCTTTTCTCTTCAACTCTTCCACTGCCTTCCTGGGACAAGGCTCCTTCATCACCTGTCCGAATAGGTAAAACCTGAACTCTCTAGCTGCATCTACTACCCAGAATAATTCTTTGCCCAGGATAACTAGTCTGCACTCATTCTTTTAAAAATGTATACCCTATAGCTCCAGCTGGCTTGGCTCAGTGGATAAAGCATTAGCCTGTGGACTGAAGGGTCCTAGGTTCAATTCTGGTTAGTCAAGGGCACATGCCCGGGTAGTGGGGGGCAAGGCAGCCAATAGATGGTTCTCCCTCATCATTGATATTTCTGTCTCTCTCCCTCTCCCTTCCTCTCTGAAATCAATAAAAAATACTTTAAAAATATATATATTCTATAAAGAGTTTAGGGCATAGAATATTTTGACCATTATATTTTAACTTGAAATGAATTTCACAGTTCCTAAATATGGATGGCAGGGTTACCAAATAAAATGCAGGGCATTCAATTACATTTGAAATTCAGATAAACAATGAATATATTTGTAGTATAAATATACCTTAAAAATTGGGACATACTTATATTAAAATATAGGATAAATTATTTAGGATATATTGCTATTAAAATTATTTTATCAGAAATTTAAATTTAACTGGCTTTCTTGTTGTTATTGTTGTTGTCTTAAATATAAATCTGGCAATCCTAGGGGATGGAAAAAGGTAAATGTCTACTAACACAAACCTTGAGCCTGAGTGACTATACCATTCATTTCAGAAGTGATGGAAAAACAATAATCCTATATAATAAAAGAGTAATATGCAAATTAACCATCACCCCGCTACACCCACAAGCCATGCCCACCAGCCAATCAGGAGCGAATATGCAAATAAACCCAACCAAGATGGCTATGACCACAGAGAGCAGGAGGGAGGCTTGGGTTTCCCCGGCAATGGAGGAAGCCAAGCTTTCCGCCTGCCCTTGCGGGCATAGGCATCCACTCAAGGCTACAAAGTTTCAATGATAGAAGATACATAAACCCAAACAGAAATGGCCGCAGCCACGGAGCTGGAAAGAGCAGGAGGCTAGGGTTGCCCCCGGTGATGGAGGAAGCCAAGCTTTCCGCACACCCTGGCCGGCCCAGGCCTCCACTTAAGGCTACAAAGTTTCAATTATAAAAGATAGATAAATCCCCCCCCCCCCCCCCCGCAAAAAATGGCTGCTGCCACGGAGCAAGCAGAAGGCTTGGCTCTGCTCCAGGCTACAAAGTTTCAATTGTAGAAGATAAATAAACCCCAGATCCCAGGGCCTCCGCTTGGGTCACCAGGGGGTGTGGCCGGCCTGAAAACCACCACAGGCCCCTCGCCCAGGCCGCCCCACACCCTAAGGGAACCCCCACCCTGATCCGGGACATCCTTCAGGGCAAACCAGCTGGCCCCCACCCGTATACCAGGCCTCTATCCTATCTAATAAAAGAGTAATATGCAGATTGACCATCACTCCAACACACAAGATGGCTGCCCCCATGTGGTCAAAGATCCTGCCCCCATGTGGACAGAAGATGGCCACCACAAGATGGCCAGCAAGGGAGGGCAGTTGGGAGGGACCAGGCCTGCAAGGGAGGGCAGTTGTGGGCGATCAGGCCTGCAGGGGAGGGCAGTTAGGGGTGACCAAGCCAGCAGAGGAGCGAAGTTGGGGGCAACCAGGCCTGCAGGGAAAGGCAGTTGGAAGGGACCCAGGCCTGCAGGGGAGATCAGTTGGGGGGGACCAGGCCTGCAGGGGAGGGCAGTTAGGGGTGACCAAGCCTTCAGAGGAGGGCAGTTGGGGGGGACCCAGGCCTACAGGGGAGGGCAGTTGGGGGGGACCAGGCCTGCAGGGAAGGGCAGTTAGGGGTGACCAGGCCTGCAGGGGAGAGCAGTTAGGGGCAAACAGGCTGTCAGGGGAGCAGTTAGGCATCAATCAGGCTGGCAGGGGAGTGGTTAGGGGGTGATTAGGCTGGTAGGCAGAAGTGGTTAGGGGCAATCAGGAAGGCAGGCAGCCAAGCAGTTGGGAGCCAGCAGTCCTGGATTGTGAGAGGGATGTCCCAGATTGGAGAGGGTTCAGGGTGGGCTGAGGGACACCCCTCTCCCCCGTGCACTAATTTTGTGCACCAAGCCCCTAGTATAAACATAATTCCAAAAATATAATAAGTTAAAATAGAATGTTACACTTACCAAATACAACATAACTGCTTTTTTGAATATAAAGACAGAAATATGCATTTTTCATAAGTGGACAATCAGTTTATGCTTGTTCACATTAACAGAGATTGAACAAATTATTTAAAGAATATTGCTTTGAGGGAAGCCTGATTTGAATCTTACATCCATAGGTCCAGACCTTTCTTCAATAAATACCTCACTTGGACCATGCATCATTCTGATTCCTTTCCTTGGTCCTTCCTCTCTGTTTTCTTGAGCATTCTTACACCATCCAATGATGAAGAGATGGGCAATAGTAGTTCTCCAGGAGAAAAAAAATCTCTTTACAAAAATTCTGGGAAGAGTTCATTGTAAAGTTGCATAAAACTAATATCTGCTTGCCTTATGCTTTCTCTTTCCTGGTACTACTCCTCCATCTATGTTGTTTCTAAAATTATCTGGCGACTTATCACATTGAGAAGGGGATGGAAGTTGTGCAATTAAAAAGAAATTAAAAGGACATTCAATGCATTTTAATAAACTATATAATATTTATGAATAAAATATTTAAATTGAACATAAAATTTTATGAATGTAGGATATTTTTAAAGCACTCTTTCTTAAGTCTGTTAAAAATAAAACACAAACATGCCAGTCTTGTTTTATAATAATTCTGAAAAAGAAGTTCTATAATGTTTTCATGCAAACAGTTGCTCTAATTACTCTGATTTTATAAGGAAGTTTTATATATATATATATATATATATATATATATATATATATATATATATATATAATTTTTGTGATATCTAGGCATTTCAACTATTTTATAAAACATAATATTGAAACTCTACTTATCAAATTGTGCTTTAAGTTTCACTCTAGAATACTGGAACTATTTAAAGTTAGCAATTTAATGTATATATTTATTGATGAAATATATTTTAAGTGAAAATTAACAGAGATTGAACAAATTATTTAAAGAATATTGCTTTGGAGGGAAACCTGCTTGGAATCTTACATCCATAGGTTCAGACCTCTCTTCAATTAATACCTTACTTGGATCATGTCTCATTCTGATTCCTTTCCATGGTCCTTTCTCTCTGTTAATGTGAGCAAAGACTTACACCATCCAATGATGAAGAGATGGTCAATAGTAGTTTTTCAGGTGAAAAGAAATCTCCTTACAAAAATTCTGGGAATAGTTTGTTGTAAAGTTACATAAATTTAATTGATTTTTGAATGTGCAGAAACTATTAATTTTTTTTTCACTATTGCAAAAATAGTTGTGATGTGAAAAATCCTGATTCACATTTTGGAATTTAGGTTTTTTAATGGATATTGAGATGCCATTATACCTTTAAGTGCTTTGGCTTTCATATGCAACACCTAAAACCTTGGGGAAAATACAATTACCCAAATGAAAATTAGTTGGTTAATTAAAATAATGTTTTTATTAATATAGTAGATTAAAGTTTGTAGTTCATAAATAGTTGCCCTTATGAAATACAATGATTATTCTTTTAAGTCTATTGTGTATAGTACATATACTATGATGTCAGAAATGAGGGAATGAAGATGGATATATCTAAATGTACAAATGACTATTATAAAATTACTAGAGGCCCAGTGCATGAAATTCATGCACAGGTAGGGGCTCCCTTCCCCTGCTGCTGGCTGCCAGCTGGGGCCTTCCTTCATTCTGCACAGCCCCCTGGTGGTCAGTGCACCTCATAGTGAGCCCGGTCGGTCGAGCTCCTGCCTGAGGGAACACTTTGCATATTAGGCTTTTATGTATATCTACACTAATAAAAGAGAAACATGCAAATTAACCATCACTCCACTACACCCACGTGCCACACCCACCAGCCAATCAGGAGCGAGTATGCAAATCAACCCAACCAAGATGGTGGCCAGCCACGGAGCTGGAACAAGCAGGAGGTGTGGGTTGCCCCCAGCGATGGAGGAAGCCAAGCTTTCCGCCCACCCTGGCAGGCCCTGGCCTCCGCTCAAGGCTACAAAGTTTCTATTATAGAAGATAAATAAATCCTAGATACTTGCTTCCAGCCGTCCCTGGCCTCCGCTCAAGGAGGCGCTGAAAAAAAAAAGAAAAAGAAAAAAAGGAGGGGCTGGGACCTTAGGTTGCTGGGGGATGATCAGGCCAGGATGGGACGGCAAGGGCTGTTGGGGGTAAGCAGACCAGCAAGGGGCCAATTGGGGGTGAGCAGGCCATCAGTGGGGGTCAGTTGGAGGTGATCAGGACAGCATAGGGGGCAGTTTGGAGTGAGCAGGCCAGCAGGGGGCAGTTGGGAGTGGGCAGGCCAGTGGAGAGAGAGGGTGGGGGCAAGCAGGCCAGCAGGGGGGGGCAGTTGGGGCTGAGCAGGCTGGCACAGGGGGCAGTTGGGGGTGATCAGGCTGTTGGGGGGGCATTTGGGGGCGAGCAGGCCGGCGGCGGGGGGCAGGTGGGGGTGAGCAGGCCGGCAGGCAGAGTGGTTAGGGGCAATCAGGCAGGCAGGCAGGTGAGCGGCTAGAGCAGCTGTGGGCAAACTACGGCCCGCGGGCTGGATCCGGCCCATTCGGCTGTTCTATCCGGCCCGCGGAGCCAAAAGAGCAGAGGGTTCTCTTGCTCTCCCCTCCACTCCTTCACCAGCAGCAGTGTTAACATGGCAACGTCGGGAAACATGGCTGCAGCTCCTTCTTCTGAGTGGGCGGATTTATATCTGCCCATTCAGTAGAAGGAACAACCTCTCAATCTTCCAGAGGCTCCTTGTAATGCCCGCGGACGCGTCCCCCGACATCACCCTGGGAATGCGTAGACATGTTATCGTGGTGATGTAGGGAGGCACGCCCCTGGAGAGCACAGTATCAGAGCATTAGCTAAAAAGGAGACCAACAACACTGTTCCCACTGAAGTTGATGTTTTAAAGACCAAAAACCTTTCAACCCAGTCTACATTGCCATCTACATCTACGTCCCGGGCATAATTTGGAAGTTGCACTAAAGAAAATGTTTAATTTACTGTTTACACATTTTGTTCTTTTCTATTTGTTTTAGTTTTAAATTATTTTATTATATTTAAGTTTAATTTGAAAGGCTTTTGTACCTTTCCTTTGTTAGGCAATTTTATTTTGCCTTTGCCATCTTCAATATAAGGTATGTTATTGTGCTATGATTCCTCCATTTTTTGAAGTTTCAAATTATAATAATTAGTGTTTACATTCTTCTTGTTAAAATGTTTGAAATGAATAAAACTATTGAAATAAAAAAAAAGACCGTACCCTTTTATGTAATGATGTTTACTTTGAATTTATATTAGTTCACACAAACACTCCATCCATGCTTTTGTTCCGGCCCTCCAGTCCAGTTTAAGAACCCATTGTGGCCCTCGAGTCAAAAAGTTTGCATACCCCTTGGCTAGAGCCAGCAGTCCCAGATTGTGAGAGGGATGTCTGACTGTTGGTTTAGGCCTGATCCCTGTAAACCTGCAGTAGGACATCCTTTGAGGGGTCCCAGATTGGAGAGGGTGCAGGCCAGGCTGAGGAACACCTCCCCCCCATGCACGAATTTCATGCACCGGGCCACTAGTAGATGTATAATAAAATTTCATCAGAATTTCTGCTGAATAACTAAATGGCCATTAAGAAGCAAATAGTTGGCACACTGCAACTAGAAAATGAATTGTGAGGAAAGTTTGAATGTTAAAAACAAATCAAATTTTAAATCTTTAACAAAAGTCTGTTTTCCTAATGGGTGGGCTCTGTCAACTTGATATAGAGTTTCACAATTTCCATGAAAGTTGTAGAAATATTGATAAGTGAGAAATAGCAGAAAAAAAAAGACTGACAAATTAAAGTGATACCAATGAGGATTACATTTGAGACACAGTATAATGGAGACCAGATGGAAGGACTATTTTCTATGTAGACTGAGCACAGCTGGGTTTCAGACATTGGCTATTATCCCTTTAAAACAGCCAGGCTTAAGCAGGCCAATTAGCTGAAAGCCAATTCACCCAATGACCAGTTTAGTTGTTTCTTTTGTATATGTGTGTGAGTTTCAGTTGACCAGTTTTCCTTTTGTCTTCATAAAATGTTTTAAGGTAATATTTAATGTCCTCCTGATTCCCAGCCATGTTGTAGTAGCTAGAGACCTAGGGACAGAGAAAGAGATTTAAGGACAGAGGAACATATATTTTGGATATAGAGAATGTTTACAAATGTAGTCTTTATGAATATATTGAATATATTTTTTTCTTTATCAATACATTATCTATAATAATAAAAGGGTAATATGCTAATTAGATCAGACGTCCTTCTGGATGAAGCCAGGGCCAGAGCAAAGCCTGGGTCCTGGGTGCCTGCAGGCAGCCAGAGGGAAGCCAGCCCTGGTCTCCGATGCCTGTGAGCAGCCAGTGGGAAGCCTGGGTCCCGGGTGCTAGAGGGAAGCTGGTGCAGGCAGCTGGGGGAAGGAAGGCCTACTCTTGCACGAATTTTGTGCATTGGGCCTCTAGTTCATATATATTTATCTAAAAGAAATATTGTTACACTAAGTAGAATTTTTCTTTTGAAGAATAGATTGTTATGAAAATATTTAGGACTTTGTATTTTTACAACTAAATGATATGTTCATGAGAATTACTAATAGTATCTTATGAATATTTTGAAATATCAACAATTTCATATGGTTCATTCTAATATTATTTTTATGTCCCTTGATTTCTGTCCATCTCTCTTTCTGCCTCTCAACCAGTTTCCCTCTTCCTCCCCTTCAGTCTTCTGCCTCTTGAAAGATAATTATGAAGACAAGATGAGAGGATATAATTAGAATTCTATACATGTATATGGAATGCTATTTATATATTATCATTATATATGTATATTAGAAGAATAAGTTAATTTTGTGAAGTGATATTGGCCAAATTCTGTGGAATCCCACATTTGTTGACACAAATATTCTTCTGTTGTCTGAAGAAAATATAAATAATTTTGAAACTAAGTTTTAATAAGAACAGAATAAATGAAATTGCTTAGCTATTGGCTTGGAGTTAACATTTTATAACACTTTTTATCATATTTATATTGGCTAGATATTCATCAGGATTTATGATTTTAATGCAATGTTGATTTAGAGATTAATTAGTTATGCAAAACTTGTAATGCTGCAATAGATTTGCTGATTCACTATGTATTAAAAAATCTTATACATTAAAGTCTTTCAAAGTGTTTGTGTATGTGTATACAACCAATATATCTTTAGTGTAATGAGATAATGTAAGCCAAAAGGGTGGAGAAAATGCATACTAAGGTAAAAATACATAGTAAAGGTATGCATACTTTGTGTGCACGATTTACAGATAAGTCTATTCAGTAAGCAAATGCTGAAATCTGAAGAAGGAATAAAGTGGTCTTTTTATTTAAATCCTCACCCTAGGATGCTCCAACCAACTGAGCCATGGTCCAGGGCTAATGTGGACTTTTGAAAAATTGTTTTCTTTGAGAGATTTAAGACAGTGTACAGTAAAAGCATACATCAGAAGTAATAATACATTGCTGTATTCAGAATAGAGTCCGCAGAGCTTCCTACCCCATTGGGTGATGGAATATACACTTTATTGAATAGATCAATCACAGCTTTGTCTGGCTAGTCCAGTGTAATGTATGCATATGGTTATTTTTTAAAAATATATGTTTATTGATTTCAGAAAGGAAAGGAGAGAGAGAGGGAGAGAGAGATAGAAATATCAATGATGAGAGAGAATCATTGATCGGCTGCCTCCTGCACACCACTTACTGGGAATGGAGCCCACAACCCGGTTATGTGCCCTTGACCAAAATCGAACCCAGGACCCTTCAGATGCTCTATCCACAGAGCCAAACCAGCTAGGGCAGTGGTCGACAAACTGGCTCACGAGCCACATGAGATTTGCCTCTCTGTTGACTAATGAGTTTGCGGACTACTGAGCTAGGGCAACTATTCTTATTTTTTTAAATTATTTTTCTTTTTGCTTCTCTGATTAGGTGCTTTCTGCTACATTGTCTTCCAATTTGCTTTTTTAATCTTCTGCTTCATATAATCTGATGTTGATTCCTTCTAGTGTATTCTTATTTTAGTTACTGTATTATTTCTTCTCTGTTTTATGCTTTCCATGTCGTTTTTAATGCTGAGTTCTAAGTTCCTTTAGTATCCTTATAAATATTATGTTGAACTCTACATCTGGTAGTTTGTTTTTTTTCCATTTAATTTACTTTTTTTTCCTCAAGAGTTCTCCTGTTCTTTCCATTTGGAACATTTTTTTTTTTTGTCTCCACATTTTGGCTACCTCCATATATATTTTTTTCTATGTATGAGATAGGTCTGCTATTTCTCCCAGTCTTAGTAGGATGATTTTATGTAGTCGGTGTCTTGTGAGGCCCAGTGGTACCTTCTACCTGATTTCCTGAACTGGGTGCTTCAGGAGTGTTTATTATGTAGGTTATGTATGCCTTCCTGATGTAGCTAAGCCATGATTGCTATTGGCACATCCATTGTGTTGTAGACTCTGAGGCTGGCTTGGTGTGAGGATTAGTCCAGACCAGAGTATACAAGATTCTCTCTTGCGGCTGACCACACAGAATGGAATTTTCTCTAGCTGGGTACAGTGCCTGCCAAGACCTCCATTTTGATGTTCTGCTTGTGGTGCTAGACAGGTTGTGCTCTCTTGAAGTCTAAGCCAGCCACAGAGTGTTCCAGTTTTGGAGCCTCTTGGGAGGGACTCTGGTGCAGGTCAATGTCAGAAGCTGGTATGTACTGAAACCATTGGTCTGATAAGATGTGTAAACATGGATACCTATAGGGCATATGTGAGTTCTTCCTAGGCTCCCCATAGGTAACTCTGCACTACACAGCATCAACACATACAATGTATACTCCTTCTATATTTTAGGGACAGACTTGCAGTTCTTCCTTCCAGCTTTATTCATTTGAGACTCTTACCACTGGTTTCCTAATCTGGTAGGACACAATTTTGTGTTGGTTACCTTTCATCTTCCATATTGTTCACTTGCCCCATAGAAAATTAATGTATCCATGTCAAGCAAATGGTAAAAATTAATACTACTAGAAACCAAGATGGTGGCATAGGTAAACACCTAAACTGCTGCCTAGCACAACAATTTCAAAACTACAACTAAAAGACAAAATGGACATCATCCAGAACCACAGGAAGGCTGGCTGAGTGGAAATTCTACAACTAGAAGGAAAGAGAAAAGCACACTGAGACTCAGAGGAGCTGCAAGAGGCAGAGGTACTGAAATGTGCACGCGGAGAGGACTGGCAACTGAGTGCGCGGCTGGCTTTCTCAAGCTGGAGGGAGACAAAAGCTCCTGACTGCACTGAACTCCAGTTCTGGGTGAGATTCTGGGGACCCAGACTCATTTGGGGAGAAACTGGACTGTCCGGCAGCAGGCAGAGCTCAAGGGCGGCATTCTCTCAGAGGTGCTTGCAGTGATTACCACGGGACACTGAGACACAGGGGCTTATTAGGGCAGGGCTGATGGGAAACCAATGCTGTCTGCTCCGCACTGAGACTCTGCCCCATCCAAGCTGAGCACAGAGATTTTTGCAAGTCTTCTCCCATATGGGTGTCTCCAGCACAGAAGTTCTCCCAGCGTAGACACAGTTGATCCTCACAGCCAATTGGCCTGGAGGTCAATTCCTCCCAGTGATACCAACAACAATCAAGGCTTAACTACAACTGTACACACAGCCCACAAAGGGGTGCACCAAGAGTGTCCACCTCAGGTAACTGGGGAGGCTGAGCCATTAGACCCTATAAGACACCTAGCACACAAAGCCACTCTATCAACTCAGGGAAGCAGCCAAAATGTGGAGACAAAGAAACAGATCAAATGAAAGAAATGGAGGAAAGCAAACGACTGGATATAGAGTTCAAAACCATGGTTATAAGGTTTTTCAAGAATTTTCTAGAAAAGGCCAATAAATTTAATGAGACCCTCAAAGATATGAAAAAGGAACAATTAGAAATTAAACATACAGTGACTGAAATAAAAAATATTATACAGAGATCTAACAGCAGACTAGATGATCGCAAGAATCAAGTCAAAGATTTGAAATACAAAGAAGCAAAAACACCCAACCAGAAAAGCAAAAAGCAAAAAGAATCCAAAAATATGAAGATAGTGTAAGGAGCCTCTGGGACAACTTCAAGTGTCCCAACATCCAAATTATGGGTGTGCCAGAAGAAGTGAGAGAGCAAGATACTGAAAACCTATTGGAAGAAATAATGACCAAAAACTTCCCCCACCTGGTGAAAGAAATAGACTTACAAGTCCAGGAAGTGCAGAGAACTCCAAACAAAAGGAATCCAAAGAGGACCACACCAAGACATATAATAATTAAAATGCCAAGAGCAAAAGACAAAGAGAGAAAATTAAAAGCAACAAGAGAAAAACAGTTAGTTACCTACAAGGGAGCACCCATATGACTGTCAGCCTATTTTTCAACAGAAACTATGCAGGCCAGATGGGAGTGGCAAGAAATATTCAAAGTGATGAATAGCAAGAACCTACAACAAGATTACTTTTTTTATTAGGCTTATATCTTCCTACTATTTATTTTCTCCTTTACACGTTGTAAATTTAAATCATCTTGTTATGCAGTTTGAAAGTGGATGATGGATAATAATTTCATGACTTTTTTGGTTACCTTTTTAAAATTCTGAGTGGGAGTGTCTGGCAATTTCTTGCCATTCTCTTTAGAATATGCAGAAGCTTCTTCCTTCTACCTTTAGTTTTTGCTCTTTGTAGAAATACTGAAATGTCATAAAAAGTTTAACTAAGAATTTTATTGCTTAGTTTCCAGGATAAAGTTGCTTACAAGAGACAAATATATTTCCCTAAACCTGCCATTTATTTTTATTTATTCATAGAAATTGTATCCCCTTCTACATTAACATGCTATTCTATACTCAGTAATAATTTTTAAAAATTATTCTTACTTTTACTGTGTCTCCAATATTTGTAAAGTTAAATTGTAGATGTTGATAAAAATTTACCACCATAACTCTAAAAGGTCATTTTCAGCTAATTTCTCAACAGAAACTGTGCAGGCCAGAAGGGAGTGGCAAAAAATATTCAAAGTGATGAATAACAAGGACCTATAACCAAGATTACTCTACCCAGCAAAGTTCTCGTTTAGAATTGAAGGTCAGATAAAGAGCTTCACAAACAAGAAAAAGCTAAAGGAGTTCATCACCACCATCCAGTATTGCATGAAATGTTGAATGTATTCGAAGAAGAAGAAGAAGAAGGAGGAGAAGGAGAAGGAGAAGGAGAAGGAGAAGGAGAAGGAGAAGGAGAAGGAGAAGGAGAAGGAGAAGGAGAAGGAGAAGGAGAAGGAGAAGGAGGAGAAGGAGAAGGAGAAGCAGAGAGAAGCAGAAGGAGAAGGAGAAAGAGAAGGAGAAGGAGAAGGAGAAGGAGAAGGAGAAGAGGAAGAAATATGAACAATAAAATGGCAATAAATACATATCTATCAACAATTGAATCTAAAAATAAAAATAAATAAACAAGAAATCTAATGAACAAAATAAACTGGTGAATAAAATAGAATCAGAGTCATGGAAACATGGAACAGATGAGTCTCAGAGGGAAGTGGGGTGGCTGGAAGACATTAACCAAAGATCTTACCTGAGGACACAGGCAGTAAGGTGGTGAAGGCCTGGGGCGGGTTGGGAAAGGGGGGACATCTGTAATATTCTCAACAATAAAGATTTTTAAAAATTAAAAAATTACTTTATTTTTGTAAGAAAATAAATTTTCCTATGAAAATATGCTCAACATCACTAATCATCAGAGAAATACAAATTAAACCCACAATGAGATATCAGCTCACACCAGTTACATCGACGATCATCAATAAATCAACCAATAAGTGTTGGTGAGGATTTGAAGAAAAGGGATCCCTCATGCATTCTTGCTGGGATTGTAAAGTGGTGCAGCTAATATGGAAATCAGTATGAAGTTTGCTCAAAAAAATTAAAAATGGAACTGCCTTATAATCCAGAGATGTCACTTCTGGGAACATATTTAAAGAAACCCAAAACACTAATTCAAAAAATACATATATGCATCCCTTTGTTCATTTCAGTGCTATTTACAGTAGCCAATATTTGGAAGCAGCCTGAGGGCCCATCAACAGTGTGGATAAAAAGCTGTGATATATTTGCACAATGGAATACTACTTGGCCATAAAAGAGAAGGAAATCGTACCTTTTGCAACAGCATGGATGGATCTGGAGAGTATTATGCTAAGTGAAATAATCCAGTCAAAGAAAGAACAGTACCATATGATTTCACTTATATGTGGATTCTAATGAACAAAACAAACAAGTAAATAAAATAGAAACAGACTCACAGATACAGAGAACAGACTGACAGCTGTCAGACGGGAGGAAGCTTGGGGGCTGGGAGAGCTGGGTGAAATAGATGAGAAGATTAAGCAAAAAACAAGACAAAACAAAAACCCTCATAGACAACAGTATAGTGATTGCCATAGGGAAAGTGGGGTGGGTGCAGGTAGAAGAGGGTAAAAGGGGATAAATGATGACAGAAGGAGACTTGACTTGACTTTGGGAGCTAAATCAACAATACAATATACAGATGATGTATTATAAACTTGTAAGCTTGAAACTTACATAATTGTATTAACCAATATTGCCACAATAAATTCAATAAAAATAAAAATAAGTAATACCTAAAACTAGGTAACAGTTTGAAACTATCAAAAAATAAAGAAAAAGAAAATAAATTATTTCAATGCCTTTTAAAAAGGAACCTTAGCTCTTAGTAGTTTCTTAAAGCAATTTCTTATGCATATTTTCATCCATAAGACAAGCAGAGTGCCTGAAAACATACTGGGTACTCAGTGCATGATTAACAAATGAAAAAGTGAACAAATAAATATATTTCATTTGCAATGGAATTCTAGGAATTTTCCAGTTTTTTATTATGAGGTATTATATTAGTAATTTTCTCTATATAGTGATTATACTTATAAATGCATCATTGGCATATTTTTGGCAAGGAACCAGTACTTTATAAACAGTACTAAGTCCACTTCCCACCAAAAATGCACATGTGATATTTAAAACAATGTATTTTATTTTTGCAATAATATACCCCAAGTAGAGGCCAGATGCATGAAAATTCATGCAAGAGTATGTCTTCCTTATCCACTTCCCCCGCCCACACAAGCACTGGCTTCCCTCCAGCACCTGGGACCTGGGATGGCTTCCCTCTGGTCCCAGCTTTGTCTGGAAGGATGTCTGGAATGATGTCCAAAGGATGTCCAGTCTAATTAGCATATTACCCTTTTATTATTATAGGTAGGGAAATATGGAGGGTTGTATATATATGTTAGTGATTATATATATGAATGAGTGTTAATTTTATTTTAATCCTCTTAAAATTATTTTTCCTAAGTATATTCTTTTTATTTAATATAATATGATGTTAGGAATCTTTTATCAAATGAAAATTGATTGTGGCATTTTTTTTATTGTTTTTTGAGTGCTTATAAATGATCCCATTGACTATCACTTTGTTAGATTTTGTAGCCTCCATTATTGTGTCCAGATAACTAAAGAATTATTTCAGGAAATAAAACTCCAGTGGAGAAATAGATATATGATATTTCCAGAGAGAAGTCCTTTGTGACCTACACAATTCAGTATTACCTTAGGATTTATAACAAATTTGTTGAGAAGATTCAATGTCTTTAATTTGATTCTAATAATAAACACTATTTTGATCTTATTTTTTACTGTTAAGAACAAAATATATTGAAGGGAACACATCTAATCTCAAGTTACTCTATAATTTTATGTGAGTTAAGGCCCAATAAAGGATCTTTAATTATACTTATTATATGTTCTAAAAGAATGATATTAGACAAGATCTTTGCTCTGAGTTATATAAAGGAGTCATTATAAGCATTATAGTCAGAAAGAAATTCATTGATTCTGAAATTTAACCTAAGGCATCTTCTCAGAACTATCATAAATTCCATTTGTTCTCAGTAGAATTTTTCTAATAAAACAATAAAAATGTAATTGGTGTTTCAGCCAGTTGTCAACGCCCAAGTTTGAGGCTAGAATGTCTTTATCCTTAAGAGGTGAGCCATCTTTGTACTTGTGTGAATCCACCTAGTTTATAATTTTTTCCTAACCTTTTCCAAAGAAAGTAGTTTCATCTCAGGCAGCAGAACCTTGCTTAGTGAATGCCTAAGGTTGGTAGTCTCAGATCCAGCAAGCCATAGATATGTCTCAGTTGGAAAGACTCCACTCTTTGCAAACCTCCAGCAAAACCAGCTCTTGAAGCATTCCCCTGAAGACTATTAAACCTTGCCATAATTAACAGCTCTTATTGTCTATACTGTTTGTTTCTTGGTTCTCAGCATTTTTCTGTATTAGAAACTTTATCTGTCATCTCATCTTATTTTTTATTATGTAAAATAGACTTTAGTGAGCATTAGGTCCATACCCAATAAAAAAAGTTAAAATTTATTTTATATCACCTGATACAGCTTCAGAAAGTATTCATTATAGCATCTAAATATAGCTGGTTTATTGATTTAGAGACCTGCTTATGGGGGAAGATTTATATTTTTATGCCTGAAAACATAGCACCTGGAAATTCTGAGATAATATGAGCTGTCACCAAAAATACAGGGTGAGGCAAAAGTAGGCTTACAATTGTGAGTACCTCAAACAGTTTATTCTTATATTATTACTTATTAATTATTGTCATATTTTCCATATGAACAACTGTAAACCTACCCTGTATTACTTAAAGAGACATGAATGTTATGCATTTTTAAAAAGGAGGTGCAAAAAGGTATCTGTCCTACTAGATACAAAAAATATTAAAAAAGAAAAAAAAACACATTTTATTGAACTCCTATAAGGACAGATTGACAATAGAATGAAAAAGTCCTGAGATGGACTGTGGTGTGTGTAGAAAATTAACATACGGTAAATCTATGTATAGAAAATTAATATAAAATAAAGAGTTCATATTAATTAGAAATGGAAGAAGTGTTTTTTTAATAAATGACATATGGAAAACTAAATAAATATTTGCAGTCATAGCTCTCTCCTACCAAATGATATATTACAAGTAAATTAAAACATACATATTAAGCAAAAACAACAACATAGATGAATATTTATTTAGTTTTTTGTAATAATAAGTATTTTTAAAATGTGTAATTATTTGTTTCTTTCTCAAAGGAAAAAAGATACATTGTTGTAATTACATAAAATTGTAAAGCAGTGCACTTCTAATGTTGATACTTTTAATATATAAATTTCATGGAAATCAGTAGTACAAAACCCCCTAAGGAAGGATCAGACAGAAACAGTAAAGACAATGAATAGAAAAATTACAAGAATAGAAATACAAATTACTGATACACAAGTGAAAATTTAACCCCAAATTTAGCAAAAAATTAAAATGAACAATGGAAAATAAAAAGAGCAATAGTAAGACTTGTAAATGTATTGAATTAAAATTATTTAAAAAAATAATGATACTAATAAAGTCACAGTGAGATAGTTTATATATACTGCTAATGGCAATTGAGTTAACACTCAAAGTTAATTTGAAAGAAATTTAGACATATGCATGTATATTTTAAGTGCACCCAACCTTTTACCCAGTGATTCTATTCTAAAAATTATGCAGAGAAGATATCCATTGCAACATTATTTATGATGATGAAACTGCAGAAATAACTTGGATAGTCAACACCTGAGTGATTACTAAATAAAATGTGACATTTCAATGTGAAATATTATGCAGCTTTTAATAAAGATATTAGGAGTCTTTTTTTTATATTTGCCAGTGCTTAGGTGATAAGCAGCATCTTAAATTGAAGTTTACATATTTTCATAAATCTCTCTATGCATATATATATTTCCTATTTGTGATTTATACATTTTTTATGTGTCTTATTTTTTACTGTTAAGAACAAAATATATTGAAGGGAACACATCTAATCTCAAGTTACTCTATAATTTTATGTGAGTCAAGGCCCAATAAAGAATCTTTAATTTTTTTCTAATTGATTCAGCATATATTTTTGAAATTACTTCTATCTGCAAGGCACCCTTCAATATGCTGTTTGGATCATGCATATTGTTAACCTAAAAATAAAAGGCCAAAGTGGGAGGCAACAAGTTTTATTTGTGATGCAAAAGAATAGCTATTCTGGGAGGCCTGATTCAGGCAGAAACCCAGTGTTCTGATTAGGAGGTGAAGGCCAGGGATATTTATGAGGAAGGGAAGAGGACCGATTACATGAATAGAAGGAAGGCATTTCTACAGGTACAGGTAAGCTAACATAGTGATGGGAGCTCTAAAGAATGTCTTTAATTTATAGTCTTGTAGTCATAACATCTGCATTCTTGTTATCTTGGCAAACAGCTGCTTGCAATACAATGTTGGTTTGGCCCAGTCCAAAGGTTATTTTGCCCAGTTTTAACAGGCCAAAGTACTGAGGAGTAAGAACCCCAGGGCAGTTTCTCGGGATGGCAGGTTCTCTAACTTCATTCTGAATTGGTTTCATTTATAGTATCTCTTACAATATGACAGTGTTATGTTCTTAATTAAAAGCTGACTACAACCTGGTCAGGGCATGTGCAGGAGGCTACCAATCAAAGTGTCTCTCTCACATCATTGTTTCTCTTGCTCTCCCCACCTCTCCCTTCCTTCCACTCTCTCGACAGTAAAAATCAATGGAATAATATCTTTGGGTGAAATTTAACCTAAGTTACCCAGCGATTCTATTCTAAAAATTATGCAGAGAAGATATCCATTGCAACATTATTTATGGGGATAAAATAATGGCTTAAATACCAGCAAAGTGTCTAGCTATAAATATTGAAAACTGGTAGGAAAACCCTGGATAGAAGTGTGGAATGCCTGAGTGTATTTAAGAAACATGTGCATAAAAAAAGTTAACCAAACAACAGTAGCAACAACAAGAACTTGAGACTCTTGAGTCAGAGGAAAGGATTACATTTTCACATCACAGCAAATAGCATTAGCTTTATGTTCACTTTGGTTGTCCTTGCCTTCCAAATACAACAGGGGTGATAGGAGAGAATCAGATGGAAACTGCACACAATAAATTTGAAGAATTCCAAACTTAGAAATATCAAATTCACTTTTACACTTCCTATTACAAATAAACAAATTGAAATCCTGATTTTATTGTTGTGATTAGGTCTTTCTGAGCTATAATGGTAAGTCAGTGTCCTGAATACCATTAGTTCTGAGCAAGCAGATATAATGGAATATCTGAATTTTGAGACCTAAAAGCCTATATCCATATAGTGATACAGCATAAGGTGAACACAACCTTATGGGTTGAGAAAATGAATAACCAGGTTTCTACAGGAGACACACCCTTGTCTTCAACACAGGTGTTCTTTCACTTCACGCTCTCCTCCATCTGAAACAACCTCCCTCCTTCTGCCTTTTAGGCTTACCTTACAGCTAAATTGATGAAACCATCCCTCACATTCAAAGTCAGAATTAATAGCATAACTCTGTGAAGCCCTGGTACTTTGTTTACATCCATCTCTCTGTTTAGACTGTAGTCAGCTTTAGTTAAGAACTACAACACAGTCATATTGTAAGCAATACTATAAATGGAACCACTTCAGAATGGAGTCAGAGGACCTGCCATCCCAGAGAAACTGCCCTGTAGTTCTTATTCCTCAGTACTTTGGCCTGTTAAAACTGGGCAAAATAACCTTTGGACTGGAATCAAACCAGAAACCCTTCAGTCTGGGGGACCAATGCTCTATCCACTGAGCCAAACCAGTGAGGGTGAGAGTCTCAAATTTCCTGTTGTCCTGAAAGTTAGCATGAATCAACTTCTATCTTAAAAGTAGGGTCCAGTCTCAGATCCTTTAAAGTTCTTGAAAAGGTGGAGGGCCAAATTCAAGAGAGCACAGTACTTTTTGTCACTAATGACTAGAAGTTTTTGTTTTGTCCCTGGGTTGGAAGCAGAAATACAGTGAAGCCTTTAATTGGACTAGACAGCACAGGAAGTTGGAACAGATTACAGGGAGATAAAAAACTAAGTATTAGCTTCTTGGGCTTTAAATACCAGCAAAGTGTCTAGCTATAAAGGTTGGAAAACCCTGGATAGAAGTGTGGAATGCCTGAGTGTATTTAAGAAACATCTACATAAAAAAAATAGGAAAATCCCATGAAAATTGGTGCAATTCTAAAATTATCTTATAGTCAACTTCCTCCAGAATACATTTGGCTGTAACAGGTACCTCCAATTAAGGTGGGCATTCTAATGGATAAGTATTTTCATAATTATGCTTTTCTTATGACATCAGGGATTAGCTGACAGCTGGTATATAACTAATTGCCAAAACCTGTCAATTCTGTCTTCATATTACCTCTCAAATCTATCTTTGTCTCTTGATTTTCATTGCTCTACTACAGAATTAGTCCCTCATTTGGACAATTAAAAAGAGATTCTAATAACCTTCTTATCTTTGGTTTCAATTCTTGTCTCCTTCATAAAGTCAAGATAATTTCTTTTTTTTTTTTTTTTTTAAGGATTGGTGCTTTGAAATACAGCTCTGGTTATGTCATTGTTTTCACAAATCTTTGTAATTTTCTCATTGCCTACTGCATAGAACCTAACTTACCTGTATCATCAAGGTTCTTGGTTCTTGGAAATGCGATCCTCTTCTGTGCTTTCATTCTAGATTTCTGATTTTATTTTATGTATTTTGTCAGTTTCTGAGACACTTAGATTATAAACATTCAGATTTATGATACTAATCCAAATTTTCTTTTGATTTGTTTGACTTTTGATTATTAATATTTCTGTTTATTGCCTCATATTATGGCTTCTAGAGTTTGCATAACTTTATTAAATTTTATATATATTGAGTGTCTCTTATTGTGTCTTGTACATGTTAGGCACATGGCAAAAATTACATAGTGAATGAATAAATGTAATTATACAAGAATGTCTCCATGTAAATACTGAGACACCAACTTCCCATCTTATTCATTAGCCAATTGAATACACCAGTCTTGATGTTTACTAGTCATGTTTCAGTTAATATAGTGATAGCTATTCAGCATATACATGTATATTTATTCATTTATTTTTATTAGAAGACCCTGGGTTTCTAATATACTCTAACCCTAAGAGGCCAACATCATTAACTACATGAGTCAGTATTTCATTGCCTAAACTAACATATAGAACTAGAGGTCCGGTGCACAAAATTCGTGCATTGTGGGGAGAGGGCCCTCAGCCTGGCCTGCACCCTCTCCAATCCGGAACACCTTGGGTGATGTCTGACTGCCTCTCGCAATCTGGGATCACTGGTTCCTAACTACTCACCTGCCTACCTGCCTGATCGCCCCTAACCACCTCTGCCTGGCCTGATCACCTCTAACCACCACTGCCTCGCCCTGCACCCAGGACCCAGGATTCCCTCCTCTGGCTGGTCGCAGGCACCCGGGACCTGGGCTGGCTTTGCCTGGGCCGACCTTAGCCACAAGGGACTGTGGATGGGTGGCTTCACCTGGGCCACAGCTGCAGGCGCTGGTGCCTGGGACAGCGGGGCAGGTGGCTTGTCCCTCTTCGGGGCCACAGCCACAGGCACAGGCGCTGGTGCCCAGGACCGTGGAGTGTACAGCTTATCCCTCTCCCGGGCTTCAGGTACAGGGCGGGGGGCGGGGGCAGCTTGTCCCTCTCCCGGGCCACAGCCTGGCTGGTTCCCATTCCTCTCTCAGGAACTCATTTGTGCCTGGCTGATCCCCATTCCTCTCTCCCCAATGTTGAGTGAGCCGTTAAAGCATGATGGCATGAGGGCATGATGGCCATTTGCATATTAGTTCTTTATTATATAGTATTAATGGAGAAATGGTTCAAGCTTCATTCTGAAGTAAATTAAGGAGAAAAGTTAGATGAAGCTACAGCACCAACTTATCTAGATGGAAAAGACCTCTGCCTTCCGCGGTTCCCGAGTTTCCACCTTACAGTCCAGATTTACCCCCTAAGAGCGTGGGTCCCCAGGGGCTCGCCTGGAACTGCGGTTCAGTGCAGTCAGGAGCTTCTGACTCCCTTCTGCTAGGGAATGCCTGCGGCAACCTCCGCAGTCAGTCTTTGTGCACACTCGTGCCTCCAGACCCCTGCCGCCGCGGCTCCCCTGAGTCTCCAAGTCTCCAAGTCTCCGTGTGCCTTTCTCTCTACCTGATAGTCTAAACTCCCCCTGTATGAGCCTTAAATCATATGTATAGCTAGAGAAACCAAGATGGCGGCATAGGCAAGCACCTAAACTGCCGCCCCGCACAACAATTTCAAAACTACAACTAAAAGACAGAACGGACACCATCCAGAACCACAGGAAAGCTGGCTGAGTAGAAATTCTACAACTAGAAGGAAAGAGGAAAGCTCACGGAGAAGGAGTGGCAAAGAGCTGAGGTACGGAGACACGCGTGTGCAGAGAGGAAGGGCAGCGGAGTGCCTGGCTGGCTTTCTCTGGCGGGAGGGGGAAGGAAGCCCCCGACTGCACTGAACCCCAGTTCCGACTGCACTGAACCTCAGTTCCGGGCGAAACCCTGTGGACCCAGGCTCATACAGGGGGAGTTTGGACTATTTACTCTCTATGGATTGAAAAACAGTGCCATCTTTATGGAACAGGACTTTGGATTTTGGCAATGTAATAATTCTATGATTAAACTAATGACTATAAATTTACAATTTATTAACCCATTCCTGGATTTCAGAGTCTTTCAATAATAATATATAATCTGCAAGTAAACCATGCAAAGCAATGGTTACTCTCATAATTTTACAGATATAGAAACTGTGGCTCAAAATTTAACTCGTCAAGATCTTGTAGCTCATAAGTGTTCAATGAGGCTTTCATTTAGTATGTACTAGGCCAGTGGTCAGCAAACTCATTAGTCAACAGAGCCAAATATCAACAGTACAACGATTGAAATTTCTTTTGAGAGCCAAATTTTTTAAACTTAAACTTCTTCTAACACCAATTCTTCAAAATAGACTCACCCAGGCCATGGTATTTTGTGGAAGAGCCACACTTAAGGGGCCAAAGAGCCGCATGTGGCTCGCGAGCCACGGTTTGCCGACCACTGTACTAGGCCATTTGCTTTACTTTTAAGCTTGAATTCAGGTTGTGTGATCAGTGTGATGGTGATGTTTCTGAAAGAGAGGCCCTCTTGGCAGTAAGTAAGTTTGAAGGTTTTACAGATTTATTTACACTATACTAGCCAGATGTACTAGTTAGGGTTCTTCAGATAAATAGAACTGGTAGGATACATACATGTGGCTATTCAAGTGGACACATAAAATTAACCATCACACCAGGACATGTGGATAATCCTGACAAGTTCCTGAAGTCACTTGCCTTAAAAGAGTATACATTTTGATAGGATAAATAAGAATAAATTTAATTAAAAAAATAACAAAAAAAGAGAGTAGCTAAAGGGTAAGGTGAAATGTGGCTCAAGTAATTTACAATAAAGTGTAAATGACTATTTAGATTAAATTAAAATTGATTAAAATATTTCCAAAGAAATTGCCATTTAAAATTATCTATAATAATAATATGCTAATTAGACTGGACAGCTGAACAAACTTCCGGACGTCATTCTGGACGTCCTTCCAGATGAAGCTGTGGTGGCAGGGGCTGAGGCAGAAGTGGTTAGGGGTGATCAGGCAGGCAGGTAGGCAAGCAGTTAGGAGCCAGCGATCCCGGATTGAGAGAGAGATTTCTGACTGCTGGTTTAGGCCCGATCCCTGTGGTATCAGCCTAAACTGGCAGTTGGAATCCCTCAAGAGGTCCTGGATTGCGAGAGGGAGAAGGCCGGGCTGAAGGACCCCCCTTCCTGTGCATGAATTTTGTATACCAGGCCTCTAGTTTATCATAATAAGCCAAATCACTGCTCTGAAATATTGGATTCATAGAATTTTCTCTCTCTTATTTCTTTCATAGGAATAGTGCCCTAGCATCACTATTTCTTTTCCTCTGGGGTAAATATTTAATAATCCAAATTTAATCACCCATTTGGCTTCTGAATTTAATATACCTATTGATGCAAATTTTCTATTATTTTAGACATTAATGTAAAATGATTTAAATAAACAGCTTTTTGAAACATTTAAAATTAGTTTGATTATTAAAATCATTTTAATAAATTATTTTTGTTCCTCTAGTAATATGGTTCAAAGCATAGCATATCTTTGCCTTCAAAAACCCTTTAAAAATCCTCTTGTAGACTGAAAATTTCTTCCTGTTGACTCTGAGGAATAAATTTTCCAAAGGAGGTGGGTGATTCCTATTTATCATGCTTGATGAGTAAAGAAAGATTCTTAGTATATTGGGTGCCTCATTTGGCTTGTCTAATGCAAGGATTGTATCTATAAATATTGCTGAGATATTCATGTCCAAGAGCACTTAATAGTAATAATAATAATTAGTGCACTGACTTTTTTGAAGGTGTTTTATAATTATGAAATCACATTTAAGTTCATTCTTGGTGCTTGTGTTCTTGTGCTGTGGCTTCTGTCTCTTGTTGTCAGCATGCAATCTTGACCTTCAAAGCAGACAGTAAGGACAAACAGTGTTATAATTTTAGTGATCTACGTCAGGTAAGAACAGCCTCACTGTTTAGATTCGCGTGTCTTTTTAAAACAATACTGAGTTTTAACTTAAAACAACATTGAAAGTTACTGAAAATAGTAGAATGTGGAGTGGTAAGAATATCCTGTCACTAAAATGGGAGAAGGGAACAAACAAATACATGAAATTTGCATTAAAATTTAAATTATTTGCTAATGGAACATGTTAGAGTTCAGTGAGAAAAGAAAGGTCTTTTTGCTGATATATCTAGGAAAGACTTTGCAGTTACATTAAATATATACCCACTTCATGAACCAGCATTTTTGCCCCTAGATATTTATCCAAGAGAAAATGAAAATTTATGTTCCTATAAAACCATAATACTACTATTTACAATAGCCGGAATTGTATCATTCAAATCTGAAGTCAATGCAAATTTTCATTAACAATGAATGAGAGTCCTAACCACATTTCAGTTACATAAGATGAATAATTACCAGGGAACTGCTGTACAACATTGCTTATACCTAACAATGCTGTACTTTATACTTAAAAGTCGATTAAGAGGGTACATCTCAAGTTGTGTTCTTATTATAATAAAAAACTAAAATGTACCCTTTACGCACAGAAAAAAGAAAGCACTGAATGAATTAATAAAATAAATAAGCACAATAAGAGGAACAAACTGCTAGTAAACCTGAGCACATAGAAGAATGTCAGAATCAACTATTTAGTGACTCAACCTAGGAACAAAGTAGTATATACTGCTTGATTACATTTATGTCAAGAAACAGACTAATCTATGGTGACAAAAGAAAATGATTGTGTCTTAAGGCAGGTGGTAGAGGGATGGGTGGCATATGCCAGAGATGAAGGAGCTGTTGTCTGTTTTGATTTTGCTGGTTGCCCCTACTGTGTTCACAGCTGTCAAAACAAAATGAATTGTCGATTTGTTGATGGTAGCCATTGTGACAGGTGTGAGGTGATACTTCATTATTGTTTTAATTTGCATCTCTCTGATGATTAGTGACTTTGATCATTTTTTTCACATGTCTCTTGGCCATCAGAATGTCTTCTTTGGAGAAGTGTCTATTTAGGTCCCTTGCCCATTTTTTAATTGGATTTTTGTCATCCTTTTTTGACAAAAATATATATGAGTTCTTTATATATTTTGGAAATTAACCCCTTATCAGATATATCATTGGCAACTATGTTCTCCCATACAGTGGGTTCCCTTTTCATTTTGTTGGTTGTTTCTTTTGCTGTGCAGAAGCTTTTTATTTTGATGTAGTCCCATTTGTTTATTTTCCTTGCCCTAGGAGATGTATCAGCAAACATTGCTATGAGAGATGTCTGAGATTTTGCTGCCTACCTAAGTGGCAAGTGCTGGCAAGGATGTGGAGATAAGGAAACCCTTGTATGTACACTGCTGGTGGGCATGCAGACGGGTACAGCCACTATGGAAAACAATATGGAGTTTCCTCAAAAAATTAAAAATGGAATTGCCATTTGACCCAGTTATCCCACTGTTAGGAATATATCCTATGAATCCTGAAACACAAAGCAGAAGGAATGTATGCACCCCTATGTTCCTAGTAGCACTATTTACAATAGCTAAGATCTGGAAAGAGCCCCAGTGCCCATCAGTAGATGAGTGGATAAAAAAGCTATGTTACTAGAATACTATGCAGCTGTAAAAAAGAAAGATCTCTTACCCTTCTTTTCTTGAGACAGCATGGAGGGACCTGGAGAGTATTATGTTAAGTGAAATAAGCCAGTCAGAGAAAGACAAGTATCACATGGAACCTAATGACTAAAATAAACTGATGAACAAAAGAGATTCAGAGACATAGAAGCATGGAACAGACTGATGGATCTTAGAGGGAAAGAGAGAGTGGGAGTGGGAGAAGATTAACTAAAGAACTTATATGCATACTAGAGGCCTTGTGCACAACATTCATGCACTGGGGGGGGGGGTGTCTCTCAGCCCGGCCTATAAGCCAGCAGGCGGACATCCCCAAGGGGTCCTTAAGGCTGCCGTGGAGGCAGGAGAGGCTTCCGCCACCACTGCTGCACTCACCAGCTGTGAGCCTGACTTCTGGCGGAGCAGCATTCCCCCTGTGGGAGTGCACTGACCACCAGGGGGCAGCTTCTGCGTTGAGCATCTGCCCCCTGGTGGTCAGTGCGCATCATAACGACTGGTCATTCCCCTGTTTGGTCAATTTGCATATTAGGGTTTTATTATATAGGATATGCATAACCCATAGACACAGACAATAGTGCAGTAAAAGCTTGAGGGGGATCAGATGTGAAGTAGAGGGGCCAATGGGGAAGAATAGGGGACATCTGTAATACTTAAAGAAAACAGTAAAGAAAAATTAAAAAACACACTCCATAAATTGTCTCCTTTATATAGAAGCAAAACATTGTATATAAATTATTCCATAATTAACTCCAATAGGTTTTAAAGGATTTAAAACTTAACAAAGTTTAAATTCCATTTATTCTTGTTCAACTATTATCACCATAGTTTCTGAACACAGAAACAAGTATCTAATAGGGGTTTCCCCCACTATCAAAAGTAGGACATTCCTATGAAACCTTTCGTAAGCCAACATTGTGTAACACGAGGAAGCAATTACCTTAGGACACATCTTGCCAGTGGATGCACAGAATAAACCAAGATAAAGCACAGGTGCTCACAGACAGTTCAAACCTATGGCAGCCTGATGCTCAGATACTGAGGAAAGTACCAGGAGAAGGAGCTTAGAGGTGCCACTCTCACTGTTCAGGCTGTGTGCTGCCTCTATAACAGCTCACCGCAAATCAAATGCTGAGCATTATTTTCGCCTTTTATTTGTAAAAGCAACATGCCTCTTTGGATCTCTTTTGGTTAGCTAAAAAAGGTACTAATGTAGGTCTTTTATAAAAGTGAAGTGGAGAAAGGCAAACATTTGAAAAGTGAGAGATAACTGTAACCAATGATAATTGTGTACTTTTATATTTTATGGTTGTTTGATAGATATTTTATGTTGAAAACCTGGATAAGTTATGCATTATCTATTTTAGTTTTTATTATATTGCATATTGTATATTTGTAATTTTCCATATTGTCAACTGTTAAATCATAATAAGGGGTCAATCACTATTATCATTAATATAACTAGAGGCCCGGTGCACGGAATTTGTGCACGGGGGTGGGTGGACTGCGGGGAGGGTGTCTTGTCCCTCTCTCGGGCCGCAGGCACAGGTGCAGCTGCTGGCGCCTGGGACCATGGGGCGGGCGGCTTGTCCCTCTCCCAGCCACAGCCTGGCTGGTCCCCATTCCTCCCTCATGAGCTCATTTGTGCCTGGCTGGTCCCCATTCCTCCTTCCCCAGTGTTGAATGTCTGAGTCGTTATGGAGTGATGGCATGAGGGCGTGACGACCATTTGCATATTAGCTCTTTATTATATAGGATTTTTTTGTAAGTGAAAGATAGCAATTTTTATAACTTTCCATATATAATATCAAATAATGGTGTTATAAGAATTAACTGAATAGTACACTTACTATAAAAAATGAATGTGAAATCCAAATAGTAATTTGTGCAACAAAATTTGTTGTGTGCCTAGTTCAATATAGTATTTCTTAAAAAATTTAAAAATTCACACAAATAGCAAAACTCACTTAAGACATTATAAGTAAGTAAAGTAAAAATGCATGTCTGAATAATAACTCCATTGATAGAAAATTAAGAAATTGTTTAAATATGGAATACAGAGAATTCAATAACTCAAAAATAACTTTTCTATAAGGAAACATAAGAAACATATTTCTGAAGAAGCCATTACAGAATTTTTATTCAATAAATAAAATTTTAAACAAAAGAAAGTGTATGTTTGTGAATAGTATGCATGTACAGAAAACTATTGTCAACAAACTGGCACACTCTCAATATATGATTCTAATGACTTCTATGGAAAATCTTATTTTAATTATTTTTATAACTGCTATAGGATTTTTAAAAGGGAGGGTGTGGCATGAACTCATACAAAGTAAGAATTATAACTGACTTTAGATAGAACTTAATCTCATGAAGTGAGATGATTAATATTTTCTGCTTATAAACTCACACATGTCCTTAATATTAACATTAAAGAAATTTATAGTGTATGTTCATTTATGTTTCAAAAAGTAAAGAAATAATGTCTTAAGGGTTAAATATTAACCTCATTTACTCAATATTAAAAAATATTATTTTTGCTCATGGACATATAATCTATAGATTTCTCTCTCTCTTCTCTCCTCCTTATTGTTTTGATTAACATGCATTATTTATTAATTTCTTCATAATAAATTGCACCTCATCATCCATATCACTTACCTTTCCAGGAGATGACACTATAGCACTTTGTTTTTTAGTCCAAATAACAAATCTATAAGCCAAAGGTTATCATAACAATGCATTATATTATATTGAGTTAGTTAAACATTATTTTTAGTCAACTATATGATCTTCAATTATTTGTCTTGAAAATTGTTTATTAGATATTTCTCTAGGTCTATATGAAAAGTATGAAGTATTCTATTTGAAGATTATGATGCATAATTTAGTGAATGGCTGATTTCATTTTGCAATTAAATTTAAGAAATAATTTAACCTGATAAAGGAGACCATTAAAGTGAATCAAAATATTGAAGGTTACAATGTTTAATAATCCTATATAATAAAAGCCTAATATGCTAAGTGTCCGTTTGTCCATTCATCCGTTCAACCAATCATAGTGTAATATGCTAATGGTATACTAAGGCTGCTCAACCTCTTGCTATAATGTGCACTGACCACCAGGGGGCAGATGCCCAATGCAGGAGCTGCCCCCTGGTGGTCAGTGCGCTCCCACAGGGTGGGCGCTGCTCAGCCAGAAGCTGGGCTCACGGTGGCGGTGGCGGGAGCTTCTCCTGCCTCTGTGGTAGCGCTAAGGATGTCATCCCCCAAGGGCTCCTGGACTGCAAGAGAGTGCAGGCCAGGCTGAGGCCCCACAACCCCCCGAGTGCATGAATTTCTAATAATGATAAGAAGCTGCAACAGTGCCAGTGTAGATCACATTCACCATGATTTAGATTTGTGATGATATTGAGAGTACCTGGAATTTCATTCTCTATTGTATAAATTTGGTAGTTTTATAGACAGACACATATTTCCATATTTAAAAAAATTGATATTGCACATCAAAAGGTATGAAATGAACCCTTTCAAGATTTAGTACATAAAACCTACTATGATATTTCAGCCTCCCTCCTGCCCCATTCTAATCCATTCTTATGTGACCATATAGAGGTATTTGTTTGTCAAAGCATCATGAAAGAAACTGGACAGATTTATTAGTATAGCTTATAGGAATATTCATTAAGCTTAAGTTCTAGGTGCTGATGATATGATGATAAAATAAATATTTGACCTTGAGGAGTTAAAAGTCATATGATGCAGGTGCGTGAAGTTACATTAAGTTTTTTTTTTGTGTGTGTATGTGATGTAGGTAATTGAACAGATGAAGGGCTTGTTGTACTTTTAAGAATTTAAAAAGTGTCTACAAAAGTATTTAGAGGTTTCTAAAATCTAGTATGGTAGTCAGAAAAAAATAATCATTGAAACATACATTAAGAATCTTCTCATGCCCTCGCTGGTTTGGTCCTGTGGATAGAGCATTGGCCTGTGGACTGAAGAGTCCTGGGTTTGATTCTGGTCAAGGGCACATGTCCAGGTTGCAGGGCTCGATCCCCAGTAGGGGGCATGTAGGAGGCAGCCAATCAATGATTCCCTCTCATCATTGATGTTTATATATCTTTCTCCCTTCTTCCTTCCTCTCTGAGATGAATTATATATATATGAAGAATCTTTCCATAAATAAAATAAGGCGATTCCTTCCCAATCTAGCAACTGCCACTCTACCTGTCTCATCTAAGGAGGGAAAAAGAAATATATAGTCAACAGGTGGGGGCTAAGTCTTCAAGAATATAAATCAAGAATGCTGGTGCCATAGAAGTGAGCAGGAGGCAAAACTGAAAACTTGCAAGGGTCCCATCCTCAAGATACAGGCCCAGTGAAGGACTGAGATTTAATCAGATGACTACTGAAGGCTTTTCTTTCCCCACAAGTTACTACCACAACAACAGAGCTCCAGTATAATGATTACCGTGATTGCAGCTGGAAAAGCTGAAAGATGTAGACTTGTAGACTTTTTCTGAGGAAAATATAAGGCTTATACTTATATAAGAAAAAAATTCACTTTATAACAAAGGTTATAATAAGAGACCATAAAGGACACTACCTAATGATCAAGGGATCAATCCAACAAGAGAATATAATCCTTGTAAACATTTACACACTCAATGTAGGAGCACCTAAAGTTATAAAGCAAATCTTGATAGACATAAAGGGGGGCATTGACTGTGTACTACAGTTATTATAGATGACTTGAACACCCATTGACATCAATGGATTAATCATTCAGACAAAAAAAATCAACATGGAAACAGTGGACTTACTAGTAAATGGCACCTTAAACCAGAATGGATGGAATTGATATTTGTATAGCATATCATCCTAAAGCAGGAGAATATACATTTTTTTCAATTACACTTGGAACATTTTCCAGGATAGACCATCTGTTAGGCCACAAAACAAGTCTCCATAAATTTAAGAATATTTAAATCATATGAAGCATCTTCTCTGACCATGATAGTATAAAATTAGAAATCAATTACAAGTAGAAAACTAAAAAACATACAAACACATGAAGGCTAAATAACATGCTAGTAAAACAATGAATGGGGTTAACAAAATCAAGGAAAAAAAATCAAAAGATACTTTGAGAGAAATGAAAATTAAAACACCCTGATTTCAAGTAAGACATAGCAAAAGAAGTTCTAAGAGGAAAATTCATAGGGAGATAGGCCTAACTCTAGAAACAAGAAAAATCCCAATCTGACCTTACACTTTAAGGAATTAGAAAAAGAACAATAAACAAAGCACAAAGTGAGTAGAAGGAAGGAAATAATAAAGATCAAAGTGGAAATAAATGAAACAGAGTGTAAAAAATGCAAAAGTTAAATGAAACTAAGAGCTGGTTCTTTGAAAAGATTAACAAAATTAATAAATCTTTAATTAGACTAACCAAGAAAAAAAGAGAGAAGAGCTAAATAAATAAGATTAGAAATGAAAGGCAAGTGACAACTGACACTAAGAAAATACAACAAATTATAAGAAAACACTACAAGAAATTATTTGTCAACAAATTGGAAAATCTGGAAGAAGTGGATAAATTCCTAAAAACATACAATATTCCAAGATTGAATCAAGATGAAACAAAATTTGAACAAACTGATAACTACTAACAAAATTAAATCGGTAATCAAACTACCAGGACAAAACAAGTCTGAGCTGATAGCTTCACAGGTGAATTTTATCAAACATTCAAAGAATTAACAACTGTTTTTTTAAAACTATTCTATAAAAATTTAAGAGGAGGGAATGCTCTCAACGTCATTTTAAGGGCAGCAGTATCCTGATTTCAAAACCAGAAAAAGACATTGCAAAAAAAAAAAAAAGGAAATTTTTGCCCATTATGATGAACATAAAAGCCAAAAATCTTTAACAAAATATTGCCAAACTGAATTAAGCAATACATTAAAAATATTATACATCACAATCAAGTGGGATTTATTCTGGGGATTCAAGGTTGATTCAATATTGGCATGTCAATTGTTGTGATGCACCACATATGCATAATGAAGGGTAAAAGTCATACTATCACATTAATAGATGAAGTAAAAGCATCTGACAAAATATAGCATCCATTTATGATAAAAGCTCTCAGCAAAGTGGGAATAGAGGGAACATACCTCAACACAATAAAACCCACAGCTAGCATCATATTCAATGTTGAAAATCTAAAATCATTTTCCTTAAGAACAAGATAAGGATATCTACTTTCACCATTTTTTTCAATATAGTATTGATATTAAGACCAGAGCAATCAGAAAAGGAAAAGCAATAATAAAAAGCATCCAACTGGAAAGGAAGAAGTAAAATAGTATTTGCAGATGACATGATTCTATATATGGAGAACCCAAAAGATTTCACCAAAAACTAGAAGAACTGATAAATGAACTTAGTAGAATAGTGAGATACAAAATTAATATTTAGAAATAGGTTACCAATGAAATCAAGAAAGAAATAAAAAGCTTCCTGATAATAAATGAAAATGAAGTCACAACAACCCCAAATCTCTAGGACACAACAAAAGCAGTCCTGAGAGTGAAGTTAATAGCACTACAGGCCCATCTCAAATAAGAAACAAACAAATAAAAAAAAAAACAAGAAAAATTAATAATAAACTATTTAACCCTACAAATTAAAGAATTAGAAAAAGGACAACAAGAAAAGCCCAGAGCAAGTAGAAGGAAGGAAATAATAAAGAATAGAGAAGAAATAAATGACATAGAGACTAAAAACACAGTACGCAAGATCAGTGAAATCAAGAGCTACTACTTTGAAAAGATAAACAGATTGATGAACCATTAGCCAGACTCATCAAGAAACAAAGAGAGAGGACACAAATAAATAAAATGCTATATAATAAAGAGGTAATATGCAAATTGACCATTACTCAAACACACAAGATGACCAGCCCCATGTGGACACAAGATGGCCACCACAAGATGGCCAGCAAGGGAGGGCAGCTGTGGGCAATCAGGCCAGCAGGGGAGAGCAGTTAGGGGTGACTGGGCCAGTAGAGGAGGGAAGTTGGGGGGACCAGGCCTGCAGGGGAGGGCAGTTGGGGTGAACCAGGCCTGCAGGGTAGAGCAGTTAGAGGAGACCAGGCTGGCAGGGGATGGCAGTTAGGGGTGACTGGGCCGGCAGGGGAGGACACTTAGGGGTGACCAGCCTGGCAGGAGAGGGCAGTTAGGGGTGACCAGGCTGGCAAAGGAGGGAATTTAGGGGTGACTGGGCCAGCAGGGGAGGGCAGTTGGGGGCGACCAGGCCTGCAGGGGAGGATAGTTAGGTGCGACCAGGCCTGCAGGGGCGGGCAGTTGGGGGCAACCAGGCCAGCAGGGGAGGGCAGTTGGGGATGACCAGGCAGCAGGGGAGGGCAATTAGGGGCAATCGGGCTGGCAGGGGAGCAGTTAGGTGTCGATCAGGCTGGCAGGGGAGTGGTTAGAGGGTGATCCAGCTGGCAGGCAGAAGCGGGTAGCAGCAATCAGGCAAGCAGGAGGCGAGCAGTTGGGAGCCAGCAGTCCTGGATTGTGAGAAGGCAGTCGGACACCCTCCGAGGGGTCCCAGATTGGAGAGGGTTTAGGCTGGGCTGAGGGACAACCCCCTGCACAAATTTTGTGCACTGGGCCTCTAGTAAGAAATAAAAGCTGTGAAGTAATACTGACACTATGAAAATACAAAGGATTTAAAAAACAATACTATGAACCATATGCAAACAAGCTGGACAATGTAGATAAAATAGACAAATTCCAAGAAAAATACAATCTTCCAAAAATGAATCAGGAAGAATCAGAAAACCTGAATAGACCAATAATAGTTCATGAAATTGAGCAGTAATTAAAAAAAAACTCCTAGCAAACAAAAGCCCTGATCTGGAAAGATTAACCAAACATTCAAAGGCGAATTAACACCTAACCTCCTTGAACTATTCCAAAATATCCAAAAGGAAGGAACTTCCAAGATTTTCTCTAAGGCCATCATTATCCTAATCCAAAAACCAGATAAAAACACTACAAAGAAAGAGAATTAGAGGCCAATATCCCTGATGAACATAGATGCTAAAATCATCAATGAAATATTAGCAAATCAGGTCCAGCAATATATTAAAAAGATCATACACCATGACCAAGTGGGATTTATTTCAGGGATGAAAAACTGACACAATATTCACAAATCAATAAATGTGATACATCACATAAACAAATTGAAAGACAAAAATTACATGATCATATCAATAGATGCAGAAAAAGCATTCAACAAAATCCAACACCCACTTTTGATGAAAACATTCAGCAAGGTTGGAATAGAGGGATCATAACTCATCATAATGAAGGCCATATATGATAAATCTACAGTCAGCATCATATTCAATGAGCAAAAACTAAAACCATTTCCCTGAAGAACAGGAGCAAGACAGGGGTGTCCGATTTCACCACTCTTACTCAACATAGTACTGGAAGTGCTAGTCATAGTGATCAGACAAGAAGGAAACATAAAAAGGCATCCAAATTAGAAAGAGGAAGTAAAACTGTCATTATTTGCAGAACACCCTAAAGACCACCAAAATTTACTAGCTTTAATAAATGAATTCGGCAATGTAGCAGGATACAATATTAACACCCAGAAATAGATGGCATTTTTATACACCAATAATGAATTCTCAGAAAGAGAAACTAAACAAACAATCCCTTTATGATTACAACAAAAAAGTTAAGATACATAGGATTAACTTAACCAAGGAGGCCTGCACTTAGAAAACTATGGGACATTGGAAAAAGATATAGAAGAAAATATAAACAAATAGAAGAATATACCATGGTTATAGTTTGGTAGAATCAACATAATTAAAATGTCCATACTACCCAAAGCAATTTACAGACTCAATGCAATCCCCTTTAAAATACCAAGGACATATTTCACAGATAGAGAAAAAATACTCAAAAAATTTATATGGAACCAAAAAAGACTGATTAGCTGCATCAATCTTGAGAAGGAAGAATGAAGTTGGAGGGATCACAGTACCATATATCAAGTTATACTACAAAGCCACTATACTCAAAACAGCCTAGGACTGGCACAAGAACAGGCATATACATCAATGGAACAGAACAGAACCCCCAGAAATTGACTCAAGCCATTACATTCAATTAATATTTGACAAAGGAGGCAAGGGCATACAATGGAGTCAAAATGGTCTCTACAATAAATGGTGTTAGGAAAATTGGACAAAAATTTGCAAAAAGAAAGAAAGTAAGAAAGAAACTAGACCACCAACTTATACCATACAAAAGAATAAACTCAACATGGATAAAAGAGTAAAATGTAAGATGCGAAACCATGACAATCCTGGAATAAATCATAGGCAGCAAAATCTTAGCTATCTCTTGTAGCAATAATTAGTGGCTACACCTCCTAGGGCTAAGGAAACTAAGGAGAAATAAACAAATGGGACCTCATCAAAATAAAAAGCTTTTGCACAGCAAAAGAAACCATCAACAAATTAAAAAGGAGCCTACTGTATGGGAGAACATATTTGGCAATATTACATCTGATAAAGGGTTAAAATAAAAATATATAGGAAACTCATACCACTTAACAAAAGGAAGACTAACAATCCAATTAAAAAATGGGCAAAGGTTCTAAGTAGACACTTCTCCAAAGGGGACACGCAGGTCACCAAGAGACATAAAAAATGCTCAAAGTCACTGATCATCAGAGAGATGCACATTAAAACTACAATGAGGAATCACTCACACCTTTCAGAATGGCTAACATAAACAGATCAACAAATGACAAGTGCTGGCGAGGATGTGGAGAAAAGGGAACTCTACTAGTACAATGCTGCTGGGAATGCAGACCTTTGCAGCCACTATGGGAAACAATATGGACTTTTCTCAAAAAATTAAATATGGAACTGCTATTTGACCCTGTGATCCCACTTCTAGGAATCTATCCTAAGAATCTGAAAAAACAATCAGAAAGAAGACATGCACCCCTATGTTATACAAGCGCAATTTACAATAGCTAAGATATGGAAACAGCTCAAATGTCCATCCGTAGATGAATGGATATAAAAGCTGTGGTACATTTAAACCATGGAACACTATGCAGCAGTAAAGAAAAAAAGGATCTCACCCTTTGAGACAGCATGGAAGGACCTGGAGAGTATTATGCTAAGTGAAATAAGCTAATTAGAGAGAGATAAGTATCACATGATCTCACTCATATGTGGAATCTAATGAACTAAATAAACTGATGAGCAAAATAGATCCAGAGAGATAGAAGCATAGAACAGACTGTTGAATCTCAGAGGGAAGGTGAAGGTGGGTGGGTGGAAGAGGTCAACTAAAGAACTTTTATGCATATATGCATAGCCATGAACACAGACAATAGGGTGATGAAGGCCTGAGGCTGGCTGGGGGGGGGGGGGGGTGATGGAGGATGTGGGGGAAAGCTAGAAAGGTCAGTTGTAGGCAAAAGGGGACATATACGATACTTTCAATTTTTTTTAAAAAATAAAAGGAACATATATTTTTTATTGATCTTTTTTTTTTTTTGAAAGAAAGAGGAAGGGAGAGGAGAGAGAGAAACATTGATTGGCTGCCTCCTGCACGCCCCTTACTGGAGATGAGCCTGCAACCCCAGCATGTACTCCGACCGGGAGGCCAAACAGTACTTGGGAAGATGCTCAGCCAACTGAGCCACACTGGCTAGGGCAAAAGGAACATACAATTGTAAATAATACAAACCTAATGAGAGACTTCTTTCAAATTTGTATCTAAAAATGGACTAATACTGAGTGTAGTTACCTGGATTGAAAATATGAAATTGTCTTTGAAGTGACCTCAAAAATAACAAATGTGGCTTATACTTTATATTAACTAAGTTGAAACAAATATATGAATTAATGTTACAATTGTCAAACACTGTCTCATCAACCACATGTAAGAGAGTTCCTCTGAGCCTTGTCCTTTGTCCTGTCTTTGACTTGTCTCGTTCCATTGCGGCAAGAATCATGTTAAATCAATTTCCTTTACCCTGAATATCTGATCACCTTTGATGTACCATCAAATTCCTTATCCCCAACTCTTACTATCTGATCATTCTGGCCTGCCTTCAGCTAGAATTTTAAGTCAGTTTAGCAAGAATCTCTCTACCCTTGATGTTTCCTCCTAGTATTTTCTCATCTACTGACCTCACATAGTGATTTTTGGGTATAAATCTCTACTTTCTTCATTGTACTTTGCATTGAGTTTTATTTTTCTCCCTTATTGTGATAGTATAGACACTTATCAAAGTAATCCTGAATAAAGTCTTCCTTACCACTTTAACAGTTTTCCAAATAATCTTTTCTTAGATAAAATTCAATTATGTGTTCAGCATTAACAAAACAGTCATTTCAATTAATCTTCAATATTCACCACATCATAACATATAGATTTGATATATGCTATCCATTTAATAAACTTCAACTGAAATATAAGATCATTGAGTAAACTGAGGATATAATTAGATATATTCCATCTTCATCAACTACTTGGGATTTATTCAAAAGCTTATAATGTTATAATTAATAATATGCCAATGAGTAGTTTGCAATAATTTAGTCAAGCTGTACAAAAATTCTATGTTGAATGGGAGTGTTCTACTCATCATTTATTTTGGGCAGAAAACACACGGTAAAAAAATTTCCTGGCAAAAACAATGGTTACAGTCTCTAATTAAAGAACAACATTTTGGGGCATTTTACCATTACAGTTGTAATTTATCTAAAGTGAATTACACATCTCTATGTTCCTTCAAACATAGCAAAGAGAACATTTTACTGATGACTTTGTCCCTCTGTTATAAACATTAGTGACACAGCAGGTCTGTGAAACAAGGATGTCTATGGCAATCTCTTGGGCTCGCTGCAGACATTAATAATGGACACTACTTTTATGGTATTATAGGGTCTATCATCATCTTTTTCACATTTTTTCTTCTCTGGTATCCTTTGCTAGTTTCAGAATTTTTGCTGCTTATAATCTGCTGCTTTACTTCACACATAACTGTCAACTGAATGCACTTCAACTTTTGAACATCAGTTTGGAGGCTATGTTCCAGGTAGTGAATCTGAAAAAGCTATAAATCTGAAAAGCAGAGTAAGGCATTGCAAGCACTCATTATGAGAATCATAAATGACATCTTACAAATCAGTTTCCAACCTTTCATTTATAAACGTTGGTAACAGTTTTGATCAGTACATCAATCAATGGTGAGGCGGAAGCCTCAAGTTCAGTTCCTTTTTTTATTTTTTAAGAAAATGCATACTCCCAAATGTTTTGGAAAATTAATATTTTATTTTTCATAGAAATTTTTGCAACGTGTGCAGTATTTACCTGACCACGTTTGGAAGAAATTTTATTTTGGAAGTTTATCACTCATTTTATTATTCTGTTAGCATTTAATGCTGACCCATCCTTGAACTCTGGGTGACTATGGTCAATGCATCTAGTTCATATATTAAAAGATTTTTAAAATGACATTTATATTCTCTAAATAGTGCTACTGATTAAACTGGATCATTTATTGAGCTGTATATTATTAGGTCTCACATAACCAGGATTAACATGCTGCATTGGTTTCTGAGTTTAGATACTCAGTCACATATTATTTTTTTCTTAAAAGTGGCTGGTGTTTGCAGAAGTTGTGGTCACTAATGACTATAATAATAACAACTCATAAATCAATGCTTTCAACAGTAAAGAATTTTAAAAAAGAAATAAAACAATTATAGTGATAACAAAGTTCATGATTAAAATTCCACAATGTTTTTGAAGAAAAAGGGGGGACTGAGTTACTCCTGATAGGACTCTAGAGAGGGTAAGAATCAATTTAAAATGTGCGATGCCAGACTAATAGGAATTCAAGTGAGAAAATAGAGGAAAAACTTATTAGTGAAATACACAAGAAAATATTTTGGCTTCAAGTACCTTAGGATTTACTTGGATAGATACATATACAAATGAAGATGATAATTATCAGACACAGTCAATCTGGGTAACTAGGAATATAAGAAAATATTTTACAAAAGAAATAAAATATGATCTAGTTCTTAAAACCACCATATGTTATGTAGGTAGCAACAGTTGTTTTTTTTAATTCTTTTTTTAAAATATATTTTTATTGATTTCAGAGAGGAAGGGAGAGGGAGAGATAGAAACATCAATGATGAGAGAGAATCATTGATCGGCTGCCTCCTGCACGCCCCCTGCTGGGGATCGAGTCCGCAACCCAGGCATGTGCCCTTGCAGAAATCAACCTGGGACCCTTCCATAAGCAGGCCGACTCTCTATCCACTGAGCAAAACTGGCTCGGGCTTTTTAGTTCTTTATTAATGCTTCATCCCAAAGTAGTTTGTATCATTGATGAGTGCCAAAGTTATCTAATGACTAAAGAGAATTGCTTAAGTATTTGATACAAATTTGAATTTTAAACATATCCATAACTTCAGTAGACAAGCAGAAAATGTAGATAATTAATAGAAATGTTATTAGCAGAAGATATTTAAATAATATGAATATATTCAAAGCAATGTATTTTTACTGCAAAGACCACAGAAATCTAGGAACACCTAAAGTTTAGGTCCTAAACTATACTATATGCCTACAGATTTTGACATTAGACAAGATTCAAGTAAATTTTTCAACTTATAACTAGAAGAAAAAATTTAAAAGATTAACTTTAGCACGTTAATAAATAATACATAGTTGTAAATTGTGTATTAATAAAAAATAAAATAACTACTTGCCTATGAAGTAGAATTTTTATGTGAAATAGATTTGTTCAAAAGGCCTGGGTATAGCGAATGCAAACTGTTATAAAATGTCCTGCTTAAAAAGAAAGGACCCAAAAAATAACGGAAAGGCATGTTAGAAGTTATCTACTTCAAATTCCTCCAAATGCAAGGAACCACACACTAAAGACTATCATTTTTCAGGTACTTCCTTGAAAGGTAGTCCGCATCCTGCTTGACTGTTCTGGAAGTCATTTCTGTGTCCCTATAATCCCAACCATTGGTGCAGGGCAGGTGAGAGCAGCATGTCACATGTCTCCTCTGGCTCTGTATGCTGCTTATTCACTCATTCACTCATACATACCTAATAGCCAAACTTTCTATCAGATCCTGAAGTTAGACATGGATATAAAAATGTCTGCTCCCGGAATGTGAGCAAGAAAAACAGTCAGTCTGATCAATGCTCTAAAGGAAGTACACCCAGTGTTGTTACAGAGGCTAACACAAGGACTCCTGCTCTCACCAGTGGGGTTGGGTGTCAAGAAAATCTTCAGCCCTAACCGGTTTGGCTCAGTGGATAGAGCGTCGGCCCGTGGACTCAAGGGTCCCAGGTTCGATTCCGGTCAAGGGCATGTACCTTGGTTGAGGGCACATCCCCAGTAGGAGGTGTGCAAGAGGCAGCTGATCGATGTTTCTCTCCCATCGATGTTTCTAACTCTCTATCCCTCTCACTTCCTCTCTGTAACAAATCAATAAAATATATTTAAAAAAAAAATCTTCAGAGAGGAAAAGGCCTCTGGAAAAGGCCAGCTGTTTCCGGTACAGACAGGAGTATGAAGGACTAACGTAAAAGGAGAGCATGAGTCAAAGGAGATCAGAGTTTGCATGCAGATTGAAGTGACAGTCAAATGTGTAAAGGAGACCGTTTTTACACCCATCCACTCTCCCTTTCCAGGCTAAACAGACTGATCCTCAAGTGTTTCTTGTAAATATTACTATTTATTATGTATTTTTGCTCCCAGATGCCTTTGTTAATTTGCTCTGTGGAAGTTTAATTGATCAAAAAAAATAAATAAATAAAAATCTGTGGCATTTAAACAGGACAAAATATTGTGCCCTATATCCAGAGAGCATTCCATTTATCTTTGCAAAAAGCTTTAACTATTTTTTAAAAACCTAAGTGAGGGAAGCAATTGAGCTAACATACTAAGCCTGTATACCATAAAGTACAAATATCCCATCACATTTTGTTTCTGGTTATATAGGTATTACTCTTAAAACTTAGTGGTGTTTTTAATGGAGATCCAATAATGTAAACTGTGACGAGGGGGATGAAAATTCTTAAAACCTGATTGAGCCACATGTAAATGATATGCCACATTTGACATGAATCTCCTAATGTCATTCCATAGGGGCAAGGTTGAGCAGATATTTAGCAGCATGCACTTATTATTTTACTGCATTTTTCACCTGTACATATCAACCATCTGGAGAGCAGAAGAGAACTCTATGAATTTGCTTCAATTTGCTGTGTTTTTCTTATGGTGAAACATAAAGACTTAAAGAAATAGTAGGTAGTTAAGAAAAGAGAGGGAAGGGGGATGAGAAAACCCATGCTCTAGTAATAAGCAACTTCCAAATAGCTGAGTTAGTTGCTGGGAATTTATACCAGCATTAGTGACAGGTCATTTAACTTTATTATTTAAATATATAAATATATAAATATATAAATATATAAATATATAAATATATAAATATATAAATATATATGTATATTTATTTATCAGCACAGAAGTCTTTTATTTTTCCCACTTATCATGCCATGAATTCATAGGGAATGGGTTCCAGCAGCTCAGGCTCCTTTCCATTGATTCTCACACAGTGTGCTTCTCTGGGTGGAGCAGGCTGACGCTTCAGTGGAACCCAGGTACCTTTTTCTCTTTGGCTTCCTTCTTTTTCTGATCATTTTCCTTCACACGTTTCAGGAAGCTACTCGGCTCTTAGAGTGCTTAATATGCTCAACACATACATTAATTCTCTTGCCAAGAATCTTGCCCTTAACTTGTTTGTTCACTATAATGCCCACTGCATGCTAGGTGACCTTGTAGACTCTTCCAGTTTTGCCGTGGTAACATTTGTGGGTATTCCTTTTTGAAGAGCACCCACTCCCTTGATGTCCACAATATCACCTTTCTTGTAGATTTGCATGCAATGTGGCCAAAGGAACAACTCCATGTTTTCTAAAAGGCCTAGAGAGCATATAGCGGTACCTCTCCTCTTTCCCTTTGTGTTAGTCATTTTGGTGAATTACTGGAAGATGGCGGTTCTCCCCCCCCCCCCCCCCCCCGAAAGGCTTAATATATATTTTTTATTTATTTCAGAGGAAAGAAGAGGGAGAGAGCATAGAAACATCAGTGATGAGAAAGAATTCTTGATCAGCTGCCTCCTGCACGACCCTACTGGGGATTGAACCTGGAACCCAGGCATGTGCCCTGACCAGGAATTGAACCATGACCTCCTGGTTCATGGGCCAACACTCAACCACTGAACTACACTGGCTGGGCTAACTGTATTCTTGATCACATTGGGAAATAAAAGAAGGTAAAGTCATTGAATACAGGGATTTATAGTAAACTCAAAGTTGACCATTAGCTTCTGGCTGTTTAAGGTCTCATCTGCATGCCTCTTCCATAGCAAAGTCAAAGTAGATATTTGAGTAGACTTTGTACCTCTATCAGACAATTTTTTTTCTGCTTGCTAAACAGAGAAAGCTTACATTTTTCTATATAAGAAAAAAAAACCACTAGCATAGTATGATTCTCAAAACACATGTTTTCCGTGTCCCTCATTTGGTAGTTAATTTTGTATCAGAAGTCAGTGTACCCTAGTGGTTAGGAGCAAGAGCCCAAATGCTTCTTAGATTTATACATTATATTTGCTACTTAGTGCCTGTGAGGAAATACCTTAAGCACATTGCTTAATCTGTGTGGGTCCCAGGTATAGCTTTGAAAAAATAGTAATTTCCAATTTATCGAGTTGTTACCATTTGATTAGGTACCTGAAGCAGATAAAACTCTCCTTTGCACATAGAGATGTCCAACAACTTGAAAGTGCTATTGTATACTGACTTGCTTGACTATTTTATTTCTGCTGTGTTTACCTTTTCTTCCTAACTGTGCCCATGGCTGCCATGGAAAAGGACAGTGGTGATAATATGGCTTCAGCACATGTCTACATTGCTGAACTTTGCTTGCTAATCATCACAAACAAAAATATAGTCTGATTGTGTGAATGAATTGTTGGTTACCTGCCCGATGGAGTTGGTTACCTGCCCGATGGAGTCCCACTTGTCTATTTCAGCTTTCATTGTCTGTGCTTTTGGTATCATATTTAAGAAATCATTTCAAGACCAATGTCAAGAATCTTTTCCCCTGTGTTTTCTTCCAGGAATTTTACAGTTTCAGGTCTTACTTTTAAGTTTTAATTCACTTTGATTTGATTTTTCTGTATGGTGTAAGTAAGAAAAAGTTCCAATTTCATTATTTTGCCTGTGAACATCTAATTTTCTCAGCACCATTTATTGAAGAGACTATCCTCTCCCCATTGTGTATGCTTGGCAGCCTTGTTAAAATTAGTTGACTATACTAATGTATATGTTTGGCTTTATTTGGGGGCACTATATGCTGTACCATTGGTATAATTGTCTGTCTTTATCCTAGTACCCTACTTTTGAATCACTGTAACTTTGTAATATATCTTGAAATCAGGAAGTGTGATGTCTTTGCTTTGTTCATTTTCAAGATTATTTTGGCTGTTTAGGGTCTTATGTGCCTCATATTTTTTAGGTCAGAGTAATTAAATAAATTATTTGGAAGGATTCTGCACTACAATACTTTATCCCCCATTTATAAATAGATAAACAATGCAGTCATTTATTTTTGTCAGTGTGAACTCACAAATATTTTTCACAAAATTTCATCTATATTTATTTATTTATTTATTTATTTATTTATTTGCTTTATTTATTTTGTTGCTCAGATTGTTTCAGTATTGGCTATTGCCAAAAGGACACCGCCTCTGTGCCCTTAGATATGTTCCCACCATTGTGTTTGTTTATTTTGTTTTGTGTTTAGAACTTCGTTATTTTCTGGCCTTATAAGACACTCCAGAAGCACCAGGCTTAGCTTTTATATTTTTTACCCTCGACCTGGAATCTGCTGTTTATCCAAAGATTCCCTGGTTCCCTTTATTGGAGAATAGTTTTGGAAACCAAGAAGATCTGGGCACTAGGTGTGCTTGTTGTATCATGTCAGGTTGTTACAACATATTATAATGCATGTAAATGTCTCAATGTAATAGCTATTATGCCTATAAAAACTAAGCATAGATGTAAACTGAATTTATACCTTTATATTCAAATTTCTTTTCAATAATGTAAAGCCCAAGTTTTCAAAAAAACTGAACAGTATCTTCCTTACTAATATTACCTGAAAGAAATATCAATAAAGCAAATAGTTGTAATGTTATTAATAACATTTTTACTAAGAAATTTAGTGAGGAAAATTCTATACCATTAAAAACAGAAAATGAAAAATTTTAAAACATTTTATTACCACATTTTAAATTTCTATTTTATATATTTTATAATGTGCACAATATAGTATAGTTATATCTCTGTGGGAGTTAAAAATAAATGTTTAGATATTGACCTTTTATGCTAATTTTATACATTAAGATTTATGATGAATAATTTTTATCATCCTTTTTATTTTTCACCCTTTCTTCTGGAGTTATTGCTGACAGTGTTCCTTCAGATATAGACTAGATAGAAATGTTTCAAACTTTAATGGGAATAAGAATCCACTGGGATGCTTGTTAAAAAAATCCAGATTATGATTTAGTTTGTGTATGTTTTCATTTGTTTTTATATTTAATTTATATTTTTTGTCTAGAATTTTACCTGCATTCTTCTAATTTTAATTTCCATTTGTGCTTTCCATATGTTCATACAAATTGTACATCTTTTCTACAGGCTCTTTATGTTAATTACTAGAGGCCCAGTGCATGAAAATTCATGCACTGGAGTCGGGGGGGGGGGGGGGCGGTCTCTCAGCCCGGCCTGCCCCCTCTCACAGTCCAGGAGTCCTCAAGGGTGGGAGGCAACCCGGTGATCAGGGGAAGGCAATGCCTCCATCACACCCCTGCTGCTGCCACTGCTGGCAGTGCAAGCCTCAGCCGGCCCTGGTTACTTGAGCCTCAGGCATCTCTGGGCAGCTGGGCAGCTGCCATCCAAAGCTTGCCTGCACCTTTGGCCGGCCCTGGGCAGCTGGGGGACTGAGGGGACCTGGGGACTCTGGAGGCAGCCTTGCCATGCACCTGCTGTCCCAGCCTTGCCATGTGCCTGCCGCCTCTGAGGGGCTGAGGGGACTGGGCGCTGCCATCTTGTAGCTGTGGGTGCCACCATCTTTGAGGGCAGGGCAGTCAATTAGCATATTCCCTCCTTATTGGCTGTGAGTGCCGCCATCTTTGCAATGGCATGAGGGTCAATCAGCATATTCCCTCTTTATCAGATAGATTAATTATTTTAAGCTCCCTATCTGGTAGGATCTGGATTCGCAGTGCAGGCAGCCCCTGAGTCCCTATATCTCTGTAACTGAGGTTTCTCTATTTTCCTTATTGGTAGGCATTATCTTGTGGTCTGAAGGAGGATTAGCTTCACCTCCTTTTCTCATTGGTGGAGGATATGTTACTCCTCCTCTCCTAGCTGCAGTGGATCTTGACCTTCATCTCAGGGTACAAGACTTCGGTTTCCCTTTCCATGGCAGCTAAAAGCTTCTATCCCATAAGAGTAATAATCCAGGAGGGCTTCTTGTAGGACTTTACACATTTCCTGAAGTAGTGGCCATTTCCCCACCCACCCAACCTGGCACTGCTGATAGAGACTTTATTCAGTACCCACCTCACCTACACTCTTTCTTCTCAACATTCAAGATGTTCTGTTGAGAAGAGCCTGCAATTGAGTTAAAAATGAACCTATGTGTACAAGTTCAAGGGATTCTATACTATGCCCCTCAATTCATACTCAACTTTTAACAATTTAGCAACAACATATAGTAAAGCTGGATTGTTAACTTCTGGCATGATGGCCTGATCTTCGTCCCATGCCTTGTTCAATATGAGTCTCTGTCCACATGCCCTCTTCTCTTGGAGGTGTTTGTGTTTCCTTAAATTTTCAACAAATTGGTTGATCTCCATCTCAGCTCTCAGACATTTTCAATAACTGTTATGATTTTATACATTATCCAGCTTTTTCTTGTTACACTGATATTTCCTACACTCTTTATTTTAAGTGGAAGCCAGACATTTGTGCCCAGCTTTTGTTATTATTTTGTCTCTATCTTTCACACTCCATTGCAACCCTGGTATCAATTCAATACCACCACTGTACCTACTTCAAACTCTCAGGAATCCAGCCTCAATTTAGAGTGTTAGTGATGTCATTGTAATAATCTGGTTATTATTTAACAGGAAAGGAGGAAAGGGAAGAGTAGATAGAGGCATGCCATTTATACAGCTTTGCCAAAAAGCTGCATTTGACATTGTCCAAGTCTTTTCCCTACTGATCACTGGCAGAGGCAGTTTGGACACATGCCCAGTAAAGGTCTGAGTGACACGGGAAGGTGCCTATCACACCTAAAAGTGAGTCGGAGGCCAGAACAGGCCTGGTCACTATAAGCACTTGAAACCTAAACACGTAAAACTTACAAAGGCAGTTCTCTCTTCTCTCTCTGGCATGCTGGGTTCCTGGCTCTCCTGTGGCAGGGGCTGCACTCCCCAGTGCCCACATTGCACATGGCCATGTTGGACTCCACACATGGACTGATGGACCTTAATTAGCTTGGATGCTAAACCACACCCACCTGCAACATGGAAAGGAAGCTCTGGACACTGGCCTTACTGCTGGCTCTGCTGGAACTCCATCTGCACCTTTCCCAGGACTGGATTAAGGGCCAGGGGACTTTGGAATCCAAGAAGTGCAACTCTCTGCCAGTAAAATCTTCTACCACATCCCATCTTCCCATGGGAATCTTAGAAAATTCACTTTCTGAAGATATCACAAGAACCTCATTCCCACTCAAGTCTGAGAAATCTGGCCCATTATTAACTCCAGCAACATGAGGAACCCTTCTTAATCCAAATGAGAGGAAAGAAAATCATCTGAAAATTTTAATTTCGTTAGGATTCAAAACACATTCTCAGCTTCATGTCATATTCATTCTTTTCAGTATCTCATTTTGATTGTTCCATTATTGCAATCTAAATCTATAAAGATCAGATGACAGACATTTTACAATATTTAAAAACCCATCTTCAGTCTCTACATATTTTTAAGCACACCTAAATTGAATTATTGGATTCTAGCTTCTGGAAATCATTTAAGGGCAAAACCATCCAGGGACCCTTCAATGGATTAGGACAACCAAATGCTTATCTGTTTTCTTGCTTAAGAAAACAAGTTGATCATTTTTCAAAAATATATTTTATTGATTTCAGAGAGGAAGGGAGAGGAAGAGGGAGAGAGAGACATCAATGATGAGAGAGAACCATTGATTGGCTGCCTCCTGCATGACCCCACTGGGGATTGAGCCAGCAACCCAGGCATGTGACCTGACCTAGAATCGAACCATGACCTCCTGGTTCATAATTTGAAGCTCAATCACTGAGCCCTACATGCCAGGCAACAAGTTGATCGTTAATCACTAGGTAGTTTGCTTAGTTCTGTTTTTTTGCATAAGCTATGTCACTCTGTGTAAGGTTATGTAATTAAAATTGAGCCTAAAGATAGTGTTAACATTCAGGTCTTTTGAACAATGTCTGGAGGATAGAAGAATGGATGCAAAAGTTATTTAAAATTCACCACCGTCTTTAATTAGACTAGCTTATCTTTGAAGGCTCACAAATGAGCCTAGCTAGATCAAGTAGAGTTTTTGTTAGTGTTTCTATAATCCCAGATATTAATTGAAGGACTGTACACAGTCTCAGAATTGATGAGGCATGTGATGTGGTTGTGCTTGTGGCTCCAGAGAAACTATTACATCTTTAACAATGAGAAAATGTATAAAGGTTAGAGGGGGATTTTTTTCTAGCTTCGTTTCTGGAGGAATTTATTATAGATTTGCTTAGACTTTTCCTTGGCTTAATAGACAGTTATGGCTTTGAAATTTCAAGTATCTGACATAAACAGAAGTTAGTTCTATTAGGGCAAGAATTTACTATGAGCTATACTGTTTTGCATTTGATTATCATGCTTTTTCTTTCTCTGATTAAAAAATGAATTTTACATTGAAGTTGAATGGAAAGGAAATCTTATAGCCTGGGTGTAATATTAGGGAAATGTTAAAACTTCTGTTTTGTAGATGGAGACTATGCTTCCTCAGCAGCATCTAAAAACATGTTGATTTACTAGTATTGCTAGTTCAAAAAATGTTTAAAACATACTAACTTAATCACACAATGTTAAGTGTCTCTGCATTGGTGCTTACAAAAGTACTGCAAAGTCACTCTAGGAAGAAATATTAAGGCACATTCAATATTTTTCTCTAGCTGGAATTACTTTATAATGACAGTACTTTTCTCAGGCATTTCATGAGGTTTGAAATACCACTGATTATGAAACTTCTTGTGTCTGCAAAAATTAGAATTTAAAATCATATTAATTCAGACATCACTGTTTCAGAATTTTTGGAAATTTAGACAAGCATTAGAATGACGCTTAAACTCACCCTATATAATAAAAGCATAATATGCTAATTAGACCGAACAGTAGAATGACCGTCTGGATGACCTTCCTGACGAAGCTGGGGCTGCGAGGGCCAAGCCCCTTGCACAAATTTCATGCATCGGGCCTCTAGTACTATTATAAAGTGTTTGCTAGTGAATGTTGTAATAATGATAATCTACTTAAGAAGACACTACCAATTTATTTAGAAAATCAAATTTATTTAAAAGTAGTATGTAGCACTAGCCTGGTGCTCAATTGTTTGGAGCATCATCCTATATACCAAAAAGGCTGTGGGTTGGGTTCCCAGTCAGGGCATACACTTAGGTTGTGGGTTTGATCCCCACTCGGCGTGTTTACTGGAGACAACTGGTTGATGTTTCTCTCTCACATCGATGTTTCTGTCTCTCTCTTCTTCATCTTCATCTTCTCTCTCACATCAATAAACATATTCTTGGGTGAGGATAAAAATAAAAAATAATATGTAGATGAACTGATTATTTTTATCTGTTTATTACAGAAGACGTAAAGACTTAAGGAGATCATACATTTACACATCAGTTTTGGACACAATGGGTAAGTTAGTGTAATCAAGATACATTTTTTATTTAGAATATACTATATTTTAAATTTCCTACAATGTAGATTTTTCTTCCAAGTTGGTCACAATAACTGAGGTTTCACTTAATTAATTTTATGTTAATTATGGAATACTTTGTAGGAATAAATAATTACTAACTCCTCCTATTTCTAAACCCAATGACTAATTACATGCAACATTATTAGAATTAATTTTTATAAATTATTTTTATTTTTTTGTGGCATCCCTGGCAATTGCTTAGTATTCTTATTATATGTAATTCTATGACTGAGATTTCTACTGTCTTCATCATAATGGACTCAAGGAATGAGAAAGCAGAGATGATGGTATACGAAGGTCTACCATGCTTTATTTTTCTAGAGTAGCATTCAACTATACTGACATTTCTGGCCTCTCTTCCCATTCAGTTAATTATGTAATTGGTGAATATGGTTAAGATTATCCATATATTCTCTCTATGACTTTTATGAACAGAACATAAAATTTATCTCAAGCATCAATCTTTTTTAACTAAAAGACTAAATTTATCAGTTTTCATTACAATAGTTGTGACCAGGTGACTAAGTTTTCACTGATGAAATAAGAAAAGAAGTTGGTTGGTGTTTTAGGAAGTCTCCTTATAAGGGAGAGTGAGCTGTTTTCCTTTTTTTTTTTTTTTTTGTTCCTTCATTATTATAATAATTATTATTATTGCTGCTGCTGGTTGAGTGCAGTGGTTCTGCTGTGAATCATATTTAGGGTGCCCATGACTCATCCAGGATGGCAGAAAAGCAAGTTAAACAGAGCTACAGCACTCATGGAATACTTACCTCCAAGGTGCTACGATGTAAGACTCTGTCTTATTTAGCCACCATTATTTTGTATTTTTCTGACAAGATTATATGACTTCGGGAGAAACTGCATAGCATGTTTGGCTCAGAATTTCCTTTCTCTGTCCTGCATCTGTCGATTTGTCTGCCGCTGTACTGGGGACTGATTTGCTCAAGGATAGTTTGCAGATGTCAGCTGGTTTGGGACCAGGAATGACTAATTATGCATCATAGGACGAGAAAAGCCATTTGGCTGCAGAACTAGAAGCAGCTTCTGAATCCAGCTTCATCATTATTAAAGTTCATATTTTTATTTCCATCTGCCTGACTCATGTATCAGCTGTGTTGTTGTTATTGACATAGTTGTCATTGAGAATTAATGAAAATAATCATATAACTATACACAGCAGTGTACTGATATATGTCCAACAACTGACTCTGCAGGAAAAATAAGTTATTCTTAGTGTCTGCTTATTTTGGTACTTGAAATAGTCCTCTCGTGGCCAATTTCAAGCTATGGATGTGACATCACTGAACAAAGCTGGAGGGACGGGTGCAGTAGCATACCATTGTGTAGTATTGCTGCCATACAGATTCAAGACATGTAAATAACCTCAAGAACTTATGTAATAGCTAGAGGCCCAGTGCACAAAATTTGTGCACGGGAGTGGGGGTGGCGGTGGGGGGTCCCTCAGCCTGGCCTGCAATGACGCCGGTGTCCTGCATCCTGACCTCTGGCCAGAGGCCCCTTCTTCCCTCCGTGTGGCTGGGGTGTGGGACACTGTGCTCGTGTCACCCCCAGAGGCCCCTCCCTCCCTCCACACGGCCAGGGAGTGGGACACTCGGGTCGCATCACCATCTTTGTGATGGAGTGAAGGTTAGTTTGTGTATTACCCTTTTATTAGATAGGATAACACATGCTAAAAATAATCAGGGAATTATTTATATTTAATATGAATCACCTTCATATTTACTAAGTTTTATTTAAGTATAAGTTTATATACTTTAATTTTTAATAATATTTGTGTTTAATAAGAAAAATTCAAAATTTCTAAAGATTAAAAATTGGCTCTCAGGTGTCAGTATGCACTGGCTCTCACACTTACACACATAACCATATATATATATATATATATATATATATATATATATGTTTGTATATATTAGAATTATTAATGTTTATGAAAATTCTATAACTACTGCAATTGAATGTCATACTCATAATAAAATCTTGACTATTTTAATAACTAACACTTTGTTTCCACATTGCAAGTTATTTAATACTAGTAAAAAGCTAACTTATTAATCCAATACACAGGCAAGATGTATAAAATTTTGTATTTCATCCACATGAGCAAAGTGGAATGATTTTCTATACTCCCTCTTGAGGTGTTATGTTCCTAGTATTCAATGATTACACTTAATAACTCCCTAAGGTAATTTCACATATTAGCTCCATAAATATGGGGTTTCAGGTATGATTTGGAACAAGATTGCAAGTGTCATTCTGTGCTTATTAAAATGTCTGGTTTATTAAATTACATTGATTTACATGTCAGCTTTTAGTAAGCAAATACTATTTTTCAGTTATTTTTCTATATCTAACTTTCATACATTGTTCAAATTTCCCAGAATTTGATCACCAAGGAAGTGCAGTTTTCTCTTTCAGTGAAAGAAGTATATGTATACTCTGTCTTTTTATAATATTTAATTATGGAAAGGCTTACTTTCCTTATATGTAAAATATGTGAACCATGATACACTGAAATTTCCACATAAGAATTAATGAGATGACAAATATAAAGCAGCTAGAGTAATAACTGGTACATAGCTCTATCTCTCTATTTGATCATTCTTACCCTTGCTTACCTCTTATAATGCCACGTTTGCAGTCCGGTGTTAGAGTTGTGTTAGATTTCAGGAAAAGAACTAACTTAAGAGAGGGCTTAAGAAGTTGTACATATGAAAATGACACTATGGTGTATCGAAGGAGAACCAAATGTCAGAATGATGAGAGTCATGACAAATCATCAGGATATGACAGAAAAAGGTAAATGGCAAAACAGTAAACAAAGTCTCTGCATTTTATACTGGAGTCTATCAGTGTATTAAAGGATCAAGAGCGCAATTTTGTCATGCCTAAGAGGTATATGGTGGCACTAGAATTTGAAAGTAAGTTAAGGTGGTTAGCTCTGCTACTTCTAGTTGTTAAAGAAACAGAAACAACCTATATCTGACTCTTTGGGCAGACATTGACTATATCCATCAGAGAACATTTTTAGACCATTGACACAAATATAAAACAGGAGAAAGCTAACTTATTGTGACTGAGGGTATAGAAAAGCATGTGCCATCTGAATTTGGAAGTCGATGCTTCAAATCATACTCTTGATTCCTTGAAAAACCACATGGGTTTAAAGCTAGTATTTACAGCTTTGTTATAATTGATAATCAGAATTTATTTATTATGAGTTCCTCTCAAGATCCTAGATCAAGGCATGTGAATTTTACATAGATATTTAAACTATATGAGGTATATGTTTTATAATATCTGGTTATGTTTTTGGAGTGAGCAGTGTTAGAACCATGAAGAGAATGCATTTAATATTTATTCATCCTAGTTTAGATGATCGGTTGCCCTATAAATAATTGATTATACAAAATGAAAAATATTAACAAAGAATTGAGTAGATACTCAGAGGATGTGTGTATTCTCCCGGCAGCTGGCTGCCATTGTCAATATGCCATGCAAAGCCGCTAGGCTGATTCTCAGTGTTGACAGTTGGTACGTTGCTAAAGGCCTGCTTTTAAATAATGCAGCTTGAGTCCAGTCTGAGAACTCTGATACTAAAAATGGGCTGAGATTCTTACTGCAGAAGACTAAGGGAGTTTTCATTAACTGAAGGCCTTTAACTGGTCTGTCTCTGTAGAACATAGTATTTGTGGCTGCCTTATAGAAGAAACTAAGCATAGAGACCATCACACCCGGAAAAAGATAACTTTAGGGTTAAAGGTTAAGTTTCTAAGTTTAATAAGAAACAAACAACCGTCTATAGTAGTTAGTCCTCCTCTCTCTACATCATTACTGAATTCAGTAGCTGGTTCAGAAATATCTCCTGCTTATTAGGGCCTACTGTTGAGTTTAGGTATTAGATGTCATTCTTTTTCTTCTATTTGTATATACAGGTATAGCATCTTTTCCATGGAGAATGTACATAGGTTTCATATGAAAGCAAACAGGAGCAGGGTGGCTAATGATTGGTTTTGAGGTAAAAACAGGTAACATTTTAGTAAAATTTAAGATTTTGATTATCTTAACATGGGTAAATATGCTAAATAAAGTTAAGTACTGAGTTCAAATATTAGCACTAACTATATCTTGGACCAGCCACCTAAACTAATTTCTCTGCTTCTTCTTTGGAAATAAAGAAAAAAGCAAAAACAAACAAATAATGAAAGAAAACAAACAAACAAAACACAAGGCACTGTGGTTATCTGAATTTTTTCCATTACACTCCCCCACTTCCTTTAAATAGACAAATAACCGTTAAACAAAATTATCATCATTAATTAATAAAGCCATTTCTATACTCCATCAGGAGAGCTATTGGTAGGATCTTGCCTTGGCACAAGATACATAAAACGACAAGGAGGCCAGGCCCTCACACATGATTCTGGGCTTCCTTGCACCACACCCAGAGCCCCTACATGGCTTCATTCTTTTTAAAAAATATATATTTTTATTGGTTTCAGAGAGGAAGGGGTGGGGGGGAGAGAGAGAGAGAGAGAGAGAGAGAGAGAGAGAGAGAGAGAGAGAAACATCAATGATGAGAGAATCATTGATTGGCTGCCCCCTGGACACCCTCTACTGGGGATTGAGCCCACAACCTGGGCATGTGCCCTTCACTGGAATTGCCCTATAAATAATTGGTTATACAAAATAAAAAATATTATCAAAGAATTGAGTAGGTACTCAGAGGATGTGTGTATTCTCCACAGGCTGACACTCTATCCGCTGAGCCAAAGTAGCCAGGGCTACAGGGCTTCATTCTGAAAGATGCTGACACCTGTTGAAATTTCAGTGTGTCAGAAAGTTGTAGTCTGTCTTCACATGAGGATGCTTATGTGCTCTGACTGTTTACTGCTTTGTAAAAACGTTTTCTAAAACCTAGGGCTTGAAAGGGAAAGGAGGATGAGGATAGGTAGAAGAGAGTAAAGGGAGGAGAAAAGCTGGTGGAAGGAGATTTGACTTGGAGTGGTAAAAACACAACACAACATATGGATAATGTATTGTAAAATTATATACCTGAAACCTATATAATTTTATTAAGAAATGTCACATTAATAAATTCCATAAAAATAAACCTTAGGGCTTAAAACAGCTGCCATGTTTTCATACCTTATAGCTTTGTGGGTCAGGAATTTGGGGCCTGGCTCAGCTAAATGGTGCTTTTCTTCTATATGATGCAGACTGAAGACACTTGGTAAGATTCGTTCAGTGATGGGATGATCTGAAATGTTCAAGATGATTTCATGCATGGATCTGGCTCCTTGCCTGGGAAAGGCTAGGAGGTTGAGCACACCTGGAGTTGTTAAACAGAGCGCCTAGATGTGATAGACTCACATACATGGTTATCTAAGCATAGCCACATACTAAAAGAAGCAGTATTGGTTACTATCAGAATATATTCTCAAGCACCTGTGGACAAACCTTTCAAATGAGATTGTAAGACTAATGGTTCACATATAACTTTTCATAATCTTAATTGTCCCCATTTATAAGCCATTTTTTGCAATTTTAGCTAAACTAATTCTGCTTTTGGCTTTATAATGTGGCTAGTCATTTTGATTCTGTTGACATCAGACTATTTGTTTCATTATTTTTCTGTCTTAGTTTTTGTTATTGATAGTTACTCAAAGCCAGTATAATAGTAATTAAATTATAGACTTGCTGTAAGTGAATTGGATTCATATTATTTCCCGAGATCCGTTGTTTTCATTTTCCTGTGCATCACATGAGAAGGGCTAATTGTAACACATAACTATGTCCCACGATTAAGCATTCCTAGTAATGCTGATGCTATAGTCAGGCACCACAACCTGGACTGGGTTATTATTTAAATGTTGATTGTCCTACTCTGGTTACTCTTCTTGATACCTAACTACAGCCTCTATCCCTTAAGAAAAATCTTCTGCATGGGCCCTGGGAGGGATGGCTCTATCATGAATATTAGTGTTTAAATATAATAGAAATTTAGAGATTAAATTAAAATGTAGAATCCTATATAATAAACAGCTAATATGCAAATCGACCGAACGGTGGAATGACCGGTCGCTATGATGCACACTGACCACCAGGGGGGCAAATGCTCAATGCAGGAGCTTCCCCCTGGTGGTCAGTGCGCTCCCACAGGGGGAGTGCCATTTAGCCAGAAGCCGGGCTCACAGCTGGCAAGCTCAGCGGTGGTGGCAGGAGCCTCTCCTGCCTCTGTGGCAGCGCTAAGGATGTCCGACTGCTGGCTTAGGCCCCCTCCCCGTGGGCTCTTGCACTGTGAGAGGGTGCAGGCCAGACTGAGGAACCCCCCCACCCCAGTGTATGAATTTCATGCACCAGGCCTCTAGTTTAAATATAATGAGTGTCCTGAGGTATTTGATTTAATTCATCAATAATTAAATAAAATGTTAATGTTTCCATTACTATTAATTATAAGTAATCTAATATAATTTGAAAAGTAAAAAAGAAATAATTAGCTGATGAAAACAATTTTTTTCAAACAGTTTTATAATATTTTTTTTTTTAAGAATTCCTATAAATTGTGTTTGTTTGTAGAATATCATTTAGCACTTGGAGGACACTTTTGTTTTCTTGTTTAGTACTTGAATTGTGTCTTAATATTCAACATATCCACTTACTCAAGTTGATCTTCCTGATATTTAACTTAGTGATAAGGTCAATATGGATGTCCTTATGCCAGTACGATAATGTCTTGATAATTGTAGCTTTTTATTAATTTTTGAAATTGGGAAATATGACCCCTTCAAATTTTTTCTTCTTCATCAGTATTCTTTGACTATTGTGGTTGTTTCAAATTTCATTGCTTGGAATTTTAATACCAGATTGTCAGTGTCTGCAAAAAAAAAAAAACAGCTGAGAATTTGGTAACAATTATTTTAAATCTGTAGATTAATTTGAGGAGCATTGCCATGTTAACTATGTTATGAACATAGGATGCCTTTCTGTTTTTTAAGTTCTATTTTTTAAAATATATTTTTATTTATTTCAGAGAGGAAGGGTGAGAGAGAGAGAGAGAGAGATAGAAACATTAATAATGAGAGAGAATCATTGATCAGCTGCCTCCTGCACACCCTCTACTGGGGATTGAGCCAGCAACCAAGCATGTACCCTGACCAGGAATCAAACTGTGACTTCCTGGTTCATAGGTCAACACTCAACCACTGAGCCACACTGGCCAGGCAGTTTTTTTTGTTTGTTTTTTTTGTTTTGTTTTGTTTGATGCTATGGTAAATACAAGCAATTTCTTAATTTTATTATCAGATTTTTTCATTTATAGTATAGAAATAGAATTGATCTAATATCTCATAATCTTGCTGAATTCTTTTATTAGTTCTAGTAGGTTTTTAATGGATCCTTCAGAATTTTCCATATACATCATGCTACCTGAAAATAGGGATATTTTACTTCTTCCTTTCAATCTGGAGGCCTTTTATTTTATTTTCTTGCTTAATTTCCCCTGGCTAGACTCTTCTGTACAGTGTTGAATAGAAATGATGGGAACAGACATACTTGTCTTATTGTTGATTTTAGGCAAAAACATTGAGTTTTCCTCCATTAAGTATGCTGTTAGTTGCAGGTTTTCCTTGATGCCTTTAATAAAGTTGGGAAATCTCCCTTTTATTTTGAATTTGTTGTGCTTTTCATCACAAGAATTATTGGATTTTTTTTAAAAAATATATTTTATTGATTTTTTACAGAGAGGAAGGGAGAGGGATAGAAAGTTAGAAACATCAATGAGAGAGAAACATCGATCAGCTGCCTCCTGCATACCCCCTACTGGGGATGTGCCCGCAACCAAGGTACATGCCCTTGACCGGAATCGAACCCGGGACCTTTCAGTCCGCAGGCTGACGCTCTATCCACTGAGCCAAACTGGTTTCGGCTTTTTTTAAAGTACTTTTATTTTGTATCTGTTGATATGATCACATGGTTTTGTCTTTATTCTATTGATATGTTGCTTTATAGGAATTAATTTTCTGATGTTAAACCAATCTTGCATTTCTGAGATAAATAATTGACTATATTATATAATCCTTTGTATATGCTGTGGTACTTGGCTTATTAGCATTTTTAGACTGTGTTTATGTTTATCAAAGATATTATGTGCAGTTTTCTTTTCTTGTGATATTTGTCTGATTTGGTTATCATAATAATAATACTGCTTTCATAGAGTGAGTTGGGGAATGTTCAGTGATCTTTTACTTTTTTAAAACATTCTAACATGAAAAATTGGAATTAATTCTTCTTTAAATGGTAGAATTTACCTGCTGGGCTTGCACTTTTCTTTTCTTTTTTTTTTTTTTTTTTATCCTCACCTGAGGATATTTTTCCATTGATTTTAGAGAGAGTGGAAGAGAAAATGAAAGACAGAGAGAAACATCAATGTGAGAGAAACACATTGATCAGTTGCCGGGGAGGATCCTGTAAACAAGGTGCATGTCTTTTACCGGAATTGAACCTGGGACCCTTCGGTTGGGCAGACGCTCTATCCACTGAGTCAAACCAGCCAGTGCCTTGCACTTTCCATTGTAAGAATAGTCTGATTACTAATTGTATCTACTTACTTGTTATAGTCATATACAGATTTTCTACTTCTTGTGGAATATGTTTTGTAATTAATAGCTTTGCAAGAATTGGTCCATTTTATCTAAATCATCTAGTTTGTTGCCACATATTCTCTTAAATGATTTATATTTCTGTAAAATTGGCAGTGATGTCTCTTCTTTTATTCCTGATTTTATTCGTCTCTCTTTTTTTCTCATAGTTAATCTAGCTAAAGGATTGTTAATGTTGCTGATTCTTTCTTAAAAAATCAACTTTTGGTTTTGTTGAATTCTTCTGTTATTTTTTCATATTGTCTATTTTATTTCCTGCCATCCTAGCTCATTCTATATTTTTTTTCCTTATGGTTTTTAACTTATTTTGCTCTTTTTCTTCAGTGTCATAACCTGGAAGGTTATATCATTGATTTAATTTTTTCTTCTTTTTTAAAATAAAAATGTTTACAACTATACATTTCCCTGTGAACACTGTTTATATTGTATTCTGTAAGTTTTAGTTGTGTTTTTTTTTAAATATATTTTATTGATATTTTACAGAGAGGAAGGGAGAGGGATAGAGAGCTAGAAACATCGATGAGAGAGAAACATCGATCAGCTGCCTCCTGCACACCTCCCACTGGAGGTGTGCCCTCAACCAAGGTACATGCCCTTGACCGGAATCGAACCTGGGACCCTTCAGTCCGCAGGCCGACGCTCTTTCCACTGAGCCAAACCGGTTTCGGCTTGTGTTTTTGTTTTTATTCATTTCTAATTTCCTATGTTTTTTTTCTTTGAGCCATAGAAGAGGGGCTGGATGTGAGGGAAGATGACACTAAAACTAACAGTTTGGTTACTGGGATTTTTTCCCCATTGTTTATCTTTTGTCAATTATTACTTTTCTCATAATAGCATCTGTATTTAGCTGTTATTTTAGGAGAAATAAAATTAAAAAATAATGAAACTGTATGAGAAGATGGGATAATGATGGATTATGTGTAGAGATTTAGAGAGAGAAAAATGACAAGATAAGTACATGGGAGCATGATTGGGCTAAATCATGGGAGAGAAATTGATGGTGAAAACCAAAGGAATAAAAGAAGAGTGAAGGTGACAGAACACCTCAGTGAGACACAATGGTGTTTTAGACCATCCATTTCCAAACTACTAGTATATGATGCTGGCATTCTGTTTAAACCTCTTCCTCTTCCTCCAATGTTGGGTTTATGGAAGTCTTCCCTTAAAAAATATGAGGCTGTTTTATTTCATGAGAAAATTTAATTCTGCCTTAACTATTTTTTCACCATTTAAGTTAAAACCCCATTTGTGTATTAATAATAAGGTGAATCTACTTTAAATTTTAATAGATGTAATCAACATAGGGAGGTGAATTCTGTGAAAAATATACAAAAGACTACTTCAAATCATATGAACATATCTTTTGTATTTCAAAATGTTTATAACCTTTGAACTTTGGTATAAAACACAACTATTTTGATTATTTTGTTAAAGTTGAAATGACTGCGCACAGTAACAGTTAACAGGGAGAACATTTTTTTTAATATATTTTATTGATATTTTACAGAGAGGAAAGGAGAGGGATAGAAAGCTAGAAACATCGATGAGAGAGAAACATCGATCAGCTGCCTCCTGCACACCTCCCACTGGGGATGTGCCCACAACCAAGGTACATGCCCTTGACCGGAATCAAACCTGGGACCCTTCAGTCCGCAGGCCGATGCTCCATCCACTGAGCCAAACCGGTTTTGGCAACAGGGAGAATGTTTATTGAATGCTTCTGTGTAGGATACTAAACTTTAATTCTTATATTATTAATTAATTATTCTATAAGTATTTACTATGTGTTCATTCTGTGCCATATACAATTTAGATACTGGAGATTCAACAACAGACAAGACAGACAACATCTCTGCTCCTATGGAGCTTAACTGTTATGCACATGGTTAGTGATATGAAGACAATAAACGAGGAGCATCTGGAATAGATTTTGGCAAGGTTCATAAGAGAAGGTGGAATCTGAACGTGACTAAGAGGTCTGAAGGAACCAGTATTGTGAAGACCTGGGAAAGCTCTGCAAGAGAAAACAGCAAGAGCCAACAATTCTAAGGGAATTGAAAGGAGACCAGTGTGGTTAGAGCAGAGTGATCAAAGGGGGATGAGTGGAAGGGCATAGAACAGAGGCCTGGATAGGGTTTATGGCATAGAATCTCAAGCTGCATTTAAGAATTTTCTTGAATATTGCTATAACATATTTTCATTAAATAGATGAGTATTGTTATGGACTGAATGCTTGGGTTCCCCCACAAACTCATAGGTTGAATCTCTAATGGCTAATGTGATGGCGTTTGAAGGTGGAGCCTTTGTAAGGTAATTAAGTTTAGAAGAAGTCATGAGAGTGGAGCTCTATCATGGGATTAGTGTCCTTATGAAGAGGCAGAGATGCCAGAGCTTTCTTGCTCAGCCACATGGAGGACACAAAGAGAAAGCATTGCTTGTAAGCCCTGATGAGGGATCTCATCAGGAACCAAATCTGCAGGAACTGTGATCTTGGGTTTGCTAGCCTAAAGAATGGTGAGAAACAAATGTCTTTTGTTTACACAACCCATCCTATGGTATTTTGTTAAAGCAACCTGAGCTGACTAATACAATATGCTGTAGAGAAATTGAGTGAATCACCATGGTCAGACAGCAAATGAGTAAGGGATCTATAGCTCTTTGACTCTAGTCCTTTGCTTGTAGCCAATGCCAACATTGTAAGCTTAAGCACTCTTAAAATGTTAAGAATAAATTTTTAAATGTTCAGATTAGAAGTAATGGCAATAGAAAACATCTCTCAACATCAATACATTTCAGGAATAATATATTATTATTATTATGGAAGTTTTAAATTGTGTTTAGGATTAACGTCATGCATAGATATGTCATCTTATATGAGAATCAAAGGAAATGATTCCTGACCAAATTTGTTACCCAGAGTTTTAACCTACATAAGCCATTAACGACTCATTAAGCAACTTGCAAAGAACATAGGTTCTCAATGAACCTGTAAAATGCACTTAGCAGAACAAATGCACTGAATATTTTGTGACAAAAAGATAAGCAAGTCTATCTTTGCATTCTGCTACACTTATAATGTAATTGGGAGACAAAATATATATATGAAAAATTAATGAGACAAAATATATGAAATATATCCATGAGTATAAATATGAAAGTGTTAGAGAAATTCAACAGAGAGAACACACTGGAGGTTGGAAAGTCAGAGAAAATTTTAGAAATGAGTTAGGGCATGAGCTATTACTTAATGGTTAGCTACAGTCAGAGAAGAAAGGAAAGATTGTGAGGATACGGTAATATGTAAAGATGAAGAAATGTAAGAGTGTTCAAAGCAAATTTATATCTCTCAAGAGATAGGCAAAGTTGAATTTAGATGTGAAATATGTAGAGGATGAAATGAGGCAAGAGTGTGCAAGAAAAGAGGAGACAATTTTATGGTTGAATTTTCTGCTGTGACACATGGCATGGAGGGAGCAAGTATGTAAAACATGAACTGACCAGATTAAAGTAATATTTGACAAGAATTTAATCTAGGGTTGGAGGTGAGGATGCAAAACTCTAAAAAAATGTAATATGAAAAAAAGATTGCAACTTAAAGAATCCATCTCAGGAGATTCCAGAGTGCAATAATTACTAGACATCTAAACATGTATCTTTAAGGGAACTAAACAGAAATAATCACATTTGTCAAAGCTTAGCGTTTTGTGTGATGGAATATTGTGTTGCAATTAGGAAATGATATATGATTTAGTTACATAGAGTGCTTCCATCAGAGAGTCCTAACACTCACATGCCCATGTATATATGTGTGTATAGTGTAATGTGTGCATATTTGTGTGCATATATTTGTATGCATGTATATGTTTATGTGTGTGTGTGTGTTTGTGTTGGAGGGAGCAGGTACAGGAGTTTGTTTTCAGAATTGTCATAGAGGGACATTTGAGGCCACTTCTTACAGAAATCATTGAACTTCACAATTATGAAAATTATTTCAAAATTTCTAGAGCATCTTTACTCAAATCTTCTAACACATGATTATTTTAAGTCATTATTGAGTTGCACAGGGAGACAATTTAGTATTATTATGGAATTCTTCACACATTAACTAGAAGACTACATTATTATCCTGAAAGGGAAGCAATTGCTGTGGTGATCTATTAATTGGAGTTAGTTCTTATTGTACATATTGTTACACATAGGTTTCTTGGGACATTTCAGCATTTATTTAAAAATTCTTTGGAGAACCAGTGATAATGATGCAATTATTGCGTGTCAACTGCTTGGTTATTATCTTTCACTTACAGTCACTTTTTAATTAAAGAGCTCTGAATATTCTGGCATTTATCTGCATAGTGTGAGTTAACAGGAGAGCTAATTATGATAAAATGCTTCGGACTGGGCTATAGAGGGTCCATTTTTCACCAGGTCTCAATATGCTTTTGAACAACATGTCTGGAAAATTAGGTTGGCTCTCTACTTCCCAGATTAGTGAGAGGGGGAAATATCTTTTCTCACACTCTTTTTTTCCTCTAGTTGTAGATTTGGTTAAAAAGAAAACAGTACATGAGAGACTGGTGTTTGAAAATTTTCATTAAATGGAAGTACATATATCACACATAATTTTCCTGAAAAGCAATATGAGCCCAACCATAAAAGGACTGTGTTGTAATCAAGAACTGAGTGTCCAGATCTAGCCAGACTACACCAAATAGGTGGTATTTACATCAGTTCTAGGTCCCTTGTAAAAAAAGACACATTAAAAGCAGAGAGAGAAGCTATTTGGAGAAATGCCGCTTCTGGTATTTTCAGTTTGAAGATTGGGGTATAAAGTTAACCTATCTTCCATTCTTTTTTTTTCAAAAATTATCTTAAATACAAAAGGAAAACAAGAAGCAACTCATACTATTTCTAGGGAAGCTAGGCGATCAAGATTGCCTAAGTCGACATCTGATAAGTAGGACAGCTAGTAGCTGGGAGAGCTCCAGGCGTTCCCGCAGTATGGGTCAGAGACCAGATGCCACAGTGGACTCTCTGACAGAGAAATAGAGTATGTTTCACGAAGGGGAGGGACTGGCATAACCTCAGGTGGGAAACTGAAATCTCATGTTTACAAAGGTAGAGGTGGTGTGCGGTGTTGCTGTCAGGATCCCCTCCAGACTTTATGTGTTTTTGAAGAATAGAGCAGGTGGATATAAATATGGGATGACACAAATAAACCATATTTGCATGTAATAGTCTATTTCCATGGAGGATGGGGAGAAGAAAATATTTTCTAACAGAAAAACTCATGTTTGCGTACCTTTATTTACTAAGGTAAAGGAAATACTAAATAAAATACTCATAAACCTGGAACCTACTCTTGTAGGTTCCCCATCAGAACACTTTTAAGATAATTGTCTCAAGTTAAAAACATTTTTAAATAAGTGATAAAAAAGGATACTATATATGTATGTATTACAGGCCCAATGCATGAAATTCATGCAAGGGGCTTGGCCCTCACAGCTGTGGCAGCTTGTCTTAGCCCTCGCAGCCCTGGCTTCATCCAGAAGGTCATCCGGAAGGATATCCGGAAGGTCGTTTGGCTGTCCAGTCTAATTAGCATATTACACCATATATATATATAACAAATGAGAAAAAGGAAAAGTTTGTAGGTGACTGACACTTTAGGAAAATGTCTCCTTAGAATAGATGAAAATTGTCAACACATTTTACATTGTGAATTAAAGAAAATGCTGTACTATGCCTCCTAAGAAAATATGCAGTCTTAAATAAGCATATAATAAGGGGCAGAAACAACTCTTGAACAGATAAAATTATAGTGACCGAGAACTAACCAGTAGTTGCTAAAGTTGGGGATAGGGAAGGATAAAGTTAAAATGGCGGCATGATGGAGTTTTATCTGGGAGAGAAGTTATGAAACTTATAATTGTACTGATAGTTATGGGAATCTTCATATGTTTTAAAATTCATAAACCTACAACAAAAAGTGAATTTTAGATTATAACTTTAAAAAATAAATAAAAAGGAAAAACAAAAAATCTCTGACATCTGAATACAAATATTATTTATTCAACTTTTCAAAATTATCACTTGAAGTTTGTTTTCCTTGTTAAACCCAAATCTTTCATTTTTATTTTAGCTGTTTTAAGCAGGATTATTATTATTTTTTGCTTTTATTCTTTATTGATTAAGGTATTACATATGTGTCCTTAGCCCCCAATCCCCGGCCCGCTGGTGCCCTCACACCCCCCCACCCCTAGTTTTTGACCCTGTGTTGGCAATTTGAATTACAGTTATATTTAAAATATAGTAATATATTTTAGTTACTAAACTATAATATATTCTAGTGACTTTTTAAAATCAAAAAGTCTTTTTAAATACTAGGAAAATAATTTATTTCATTTGAAATATTCAATCCATCACTTTGACTCTGGAAGTCTAGGTTAAGCATGTCTGTGTGGAAAAGTAAATTTTGAAAATTATTGCCAGAAGAATTCTGAAATCCCTATTATTTAAATTAACATAGTTTTAAATATTTATGGGGTTACCCTTATTTGTTTTGAAATATGCTAGAGTCGTTCCAAACACTAATGCTTGTTCACTTAACAAGGATTACTTGAACAAATTTCAGCTAAAATCTTTATAATATTTGCCAATCTTGAATTTTTATCTCATTGCTTTCTATCAGTAAAGACATCACTGCATATTTAACTACACCCTTTTGATAGTGCATTATCAAGTATTCCTGTTATTTGCCTGAAAGAATATTGCATTTGCTTGTGTTCATGATGAGCTCTAAAATATCAATATTTGTGTATAGCTGACTTTTAAATATTTTATCTTTTAAAATAAAATACTTGAAATTTAGCCCTAACTGGTTTGGCTCAGTGGATAGGGCGCCTAAGGCCTCAAGGGTCCCAGGTTCGATTCCGGTCAAGGGCATGTACCTTGGTTGGGGGCACATCCCCAGGAGGGGGTGTGCAGGAGGCAGCTGATTGATGTTTCTCTCTCATGGATGTTTCTAACTCTCTCTCCCTCTCCCTTCCTCTCTGTAAAAAAAGTAATAATATATATATATATATATATATATATATATTTAATATGTTTTATTGATTTTTTTCTGTAAAAAAAGTAATAATATATATATATTTAATATGTTTTATTGATTTTTTATATATTTAAAAATATATATAAATATATATATTTAATATGTTTTATTACTTTTTTTCTGTAAAAAAAGTAATAATATATATATATATATATATATATATTTAATATGTTTTATTGATTTTTTACAGAGAGGAAGGGAGAGGGAGAGAGAGTTAGAAACATCCATGAGAGAGAAACATCAATCAGCTGCCTCCTGCACACCCCCTCCTGGGGATGTGCCCCCAACCAAGGTACATGCCCTTGACCGGAATCGAACCTGGGACCTTTCAGTCTGCAGGCTGATACTCTATCCACTGAGCCAAACTGGTTAGGGCAGCAATATAATATATTTTAAAAAATAATAAAATACTTGAAATTTAGTATTAAAATTTTAGATATTTTAAATTGAAATATTTTAAAATCTACACTTCTCACCTAATTCACAATAATTTTGAATTCTTCTCTGGGCCATACAGCTTATAACATAAATGTTATATGTTTTATAATAGTTTAAAAACTGCTTTATTATGTCCTGGTTGTTGTGTTTACAGGAGATTTAGAAAAAGCTTTTCTCCAGTCATAATTGCCTTATCTCAAGTTCTTTATCTTGTTTTCTGTTTATTTTCTTTTTAGATTGTTGTAGAGATATATACTTGTATATAAACATATCAATTATAAATAGATATATGGCTTTATTACATATTTTGAGCCTTCAGAGTCTCCCTTCAGTAGAAAATTTGGCTCTCACACATACATCTCTAGTTTCACCCTTGCCATTGATACACAGGTAAATATATTCAATTGTTTACTTAACACTGTCAATTAGATTGCAAATGAACATTCAAAAAAATAATAGACTTTATTTTTAGAGCAATTTTGGGTTCATAGCAAAATTCAGTGGCAAGTATAGAGTTCCTATATAAACCTGCTCCCCATCAAAACACAAAAGACAGCACACCCAGGCAGCCTCCCTCCCTCACAACATCTGGCACCAAGGTGACATTTGTTATAATTGATTAACTTACATTGATTCATTGTTATCATCCAAAGTCCATACTTCATGTTAGGATTCACTCCATATGCTATATATTTTGTAAGTTTTGACAAATATATAGTGACATGTATCCATTATCATAGTAGCATCATAAAGCATAGTTTTGCTGCCCTAAAAATTCTATATTGGAGCCAATTTTTGAGTCAGGGGCTGATTTTGAAAATTTACATTCTTTGAAATATAGCCTATCTCTTTTCTCTGGTAGGTGATTGTCACCACCTGCTTCATTAACTCCACTGCATCTTCTCTGCCCATTCTGCCTTTCCCCATCCTTCTTGGATCTCTAATTTTCACTCTTCAAGGTTCCACACCTCAGGGGTTAGAGTACTGGTGGCCCAAGTGAACATTTCAAATTGTTTTAAACCAAGGTCTTTATTTTCCTCTCCCCCTCACATCAGATGTCTTCTGTCTCATGAACTGCATCACCATCCACCAAGTTGCTCATGTCCCAAACCCCGATGTCATGTTTTATCTCTCCTTTCTCTCAGTCACAACCCAATCTGCAGCACATGCTACCTGTGTAGCTTTACATTAATCCCAAATCTGACCATGCCTCACAATGCCCACTCCTATCACTCCTAGAAACAGCCACCATTATCTGTAGGCCTCCTCCCATAAGTCTTTTTTATTCTCAGGGTGCCCTAAAAGACAATGAAATATAAAGCATTCCATGTGATGCCCCTGCTATTGGTGCCATTTCATTGGTTATTGAACTCAAGCCACTTCGGCCTTCCTACCATTCCTCAAATCACTGAAGTCACTGCTGCAACATGGCCTTCTAATTTATTTCCTCCCTTAAAATGCTATTTTCTTTTTGTAGAAGAGTTTCCTCAGACACTTGCACTTCACACTCCATTTCATTTCATTATCAAATGCCACTTCTTCAGAGAAGCCACTCCAGACACCATTTCTAAAAAGTGTAGCCATCATTCTGAATCTCCATCCCTGCTTTATTTCCTCCATAGCAATTAACAACGACAGATCATGTATACAGGTTCACTTTTTACTTCTTAATTAATTGGCTGTTCCTCCCACTGCAAGAAAGCTCCAGAGGGTAGGAGCTTGTTTCTATTTTTATTTATTTTTTTCCTGTTTATCCAGATCACCTAGAACCGCGGTCGGCAAACTGTGGCTCGTGAGCCACATGCGGCTCTTTGGCCCCTTGAGTGTGGCTCTTCCACAAAATACCACGGCCTGGGTGAGTTTATTTTGAAAAAGTGGCGTTAGAAGAAGTTTAGTTTAAAAAATTTGGCTCTCAAAAGAAATTTCAATTGTTGTACTGTTGATATTTGGCTCTGTTGACTAATGAGTTTGCCGACCACTGACCTAGAACAAGGAGCTTCTCCAAATAAATTTGCTGATTAAATATATGTTAAACAGGAGGTGAGTAAAACTGAGCACTAATAGCCAGTTTAGTAGGTCATTTCTCTGCTTGGTAGCACATTATTTATTTCCTGTTACCACATCTTTTTTTCTTTATTGCAATAGCCAGCATTCATGTAGAGCTAAGTTAAAGTGTCTAAGCATGGCTGGAAGGACAGTTGAAACATTCTTTGTAAAATGAGTCCTAATTCAGACTTTTCACAAATTTGGTCTAGCATTTCTCCCAATTAGTCTTAAAAAGTTCATTATGTTTTTATCTCTGTTTATTTCAGTGGAATATCATGCAAGATTTGTGAGATAATACTATCTATAAGCCTTAGTAAAAGATGTCTAAATATAAGAATGATTTTTGTTTATCAGATATTGAAGTTTTAATTACATCCAATATAATAAAATCCTAATATGCAAATCGACTGAATGGCAGAACAACTGGTCACTATGACACAGCAGGCAGATGCTCAATGCAGGAGCTGCTTTCTGGTAGTCAGTGCACGAAGCCAGAAGCCGGGCTCATGGCTGGTGAGCGCAGTGGGGAGCAGGCCTAAGCCAGCAGGTGGACATCCCCAAGGGGTCCCAGACTGTGACAGGGTGCAGGCTGGGCTGAGGGATCCCCCAACCACCTGTTCAGGAATGTCGTGCACTGGGCCTCTAGTATATATATATATATATATATATAATTATTTTAGATTTAAATACAGTGAAATCTAAGTAGCAAAGAATAAAATATGATTCTATAAAATGCAATATCCTAAAGTAAAATGTAGTAATTTGTATCCATGTCACTGTTTTAGAGAATGTAAATAAATCAATGGTGACTAAAATATGAGCTCTCCAAAATCAAAACCAGGCCTTATTTTCCCAGCACAGCATGGTACTTGGAACTTAGAAGAAGCTGAGATAAATGTTTACTAAATGGAAGATCTTGGAAAATCTCCAAATTCTATACAAAAGTTTAGATTTGTTTTTCTTACATATAGCATTATGATTTTAATAAAAATAATCCAGATTGCTTTTGAATACATTTTCTATCCAACAACTATTTAGAAGTTTCTTATTTGCAATATTTTTTCCCTGTAGGTGCTCAGAGCCCTCCATATTTGGGTTCAAAATAGAAGTAACTAGGCAGGGGCTATGACTAAGAGAATAAATATAAAATCTTATGATGCCACATTTGTAAGTTTTTGTTTTGTTGTTTAAAAAATATGTACTATGTACTACTATTTGTAATCCTTTAAACAATAAAATAAAATTTTAAAAAATATTATTATTATTTTGTTTAAAAGTAAGATGTGCTTGCGATGACTCTGTTACAGACTAATTTGGGTTGTTGAAGCCGCTCCTGGGTTCCACCCTGGAGAGTGATCTGGGACATCTAGGTTTTTTGTTGTTGTTTTTGTTTATTTTGTTTTTTTGTTGTTTGTTTTCTGAGGAGGGGAATTGGGGCATTTATTTAGGGATTTTTAAAAATTCATTAACGATGGAACTGTCCTTAAAGGAGAAGGATGGAGTGATTCCACATTCTGCTTTCTAGATCTAGGTTAGAAAACATTTCCCTCACCTGGTGCTCTTAGAAAGGAGTATAGTAAATACCTCATTTAATAACATACTCCTTTTTGAAAGTAGCCCTTTTGCTCCACCCTTGAGTGGTCCAGAATTTGATGAAACACATGAGAGTGGGTAGAACCTGTCTTACCCCTCCTCTTCCCTAGGATGCACTATACACTGAGTGGCGAGATTATTATGACCATCCCATCAGTACTTCGTTGGGCCACCTTTTGCCTTCAATACCGTGGCGATTCTTCCTGGCATGTGATGTTGAAAGGTGATGCGAGGAATCTGACACCATGCCTGATGAATAGCACTGTCCAGTTCTGTGAGATTTGATGGTTGTGGAACCAGCTGCCTGATGGCTCTTTTAACTTCGTCCCACAAATGCTCAATTGGATTGAGATCTGGTGATTGTGGGGGCCACCTAAGCAAGGTAAAGTCTCCCTCATGTTCTTGAAACCACTCCTGCACAATACGAGCACCGTGGCATGGCGCATTGTCTTGTTGGAAGAAGCCATCTCCATTGGGATACGACATCAACATGATAGGATGAATTTGATCAGCAACGATACTTAGGGATGTTGTGCTATTCAGACGTTGTTCCACATGAATTAAAGGGCCCAAATCATGCCAGGAAAACATGCCCCAAACCATAACACTGCCCCCACCAGCTTGAAGGGTTGTACTCATGCATGTGGGATGCATGCTTTCATGCTGTTTCCACAAAATTCTCACTCTGCCATTTGCATGATGCAACTGGAAACATGATTCATCAGACCACATGATTTTTTTCCAATGCTCGACTGTCCAATGCTTGTGTTCTTGTGCGAATTAGAGACGTTTTATCTTGGTAACTGCAGACAACAAAGGTGTTCAAACAGGCCTTTGGCTTCCATATCCCATATGATGCAGTGTACGGCTAATTTGCCTACAAACATCAGATGGTCATAATAATCTGGACACTCAGTATATATGTGACTGTGACATTCAAGTTAGCCATTTGCTGACTTTTTCAAAGTTAATTCCTAACTTACTTCACTGATAAATGAAGGAAAATATTGCATCTTTTGAAATGCACCAGATGGATTGAGCACACAATTTAAAACAACATTTATTCCCTGTCAATTACTCATTGTCTTATATGCTTAGCATTGATGTGCAGCATAGTGTGCATGATAAGGTGTTCTTAGAACACAGCTAAAGACCTGGTATATATGAGAGGTGGTGCTAGAAGACAAATGTCTGTGGAATGATTCACATCCTCTTTCAAGTTATGAGGATGGTGAACTCCTTCATTAAGAAGCTAGGGATGGGGTTGGGATGGGGAGAACATTTAAGAACATGGGTACCAGTCAAGAAAATTCCCTTATTTCTGTTTTGCCTGGGGAACCCTAGAACAACTAATAGAGGCTCTCTAGTTTAATAAAAAAATCATAAGAGTCTCACAAAGACTTCATAAGTGTTAATAGGCATTCTATCAGCTATTTTGATTGTAGCTTCCAATTTTTAAAAATGTTCAGGTAATCTTGTTCACCTTCCTCAAATGCTAATTCTTATAGATCATTAGTGTTGAATCAATGCTTTCTCATGACTTAATACTTTGTATATGCATTCTTTTCAGATGTATTAAACAAAAAAAACCCTTCAAAAATAAAAATAAAAAGGTTTACATCTCAAAGGGGAAGAGAATGGATTTATAATTAAAAGTTGTCTAAAGTAATTGCTCTAGGAAAAGGGAGGTCAGGACATAAATTCAAGAAGAAGCCTGTCTAAACTTAGTACAAGTTGAGGGAAAGGTTGAGGTGTGTTGGTCAATTTTTCAGTTAGTTGTCTTTCGTGGTAGTCACGATCCTCAAATATTGTGGTATTTATCCCTGGGGATGCACAATTACTTGGAAATAATTTGTATGATAATGTAAATTTTGGGGAGACTTGAAGTGCCAGGGCCTAGTCTGTGAGTACTGTGCCAACTTTATGCACTCTGGGTGAGCAGATGGATGACTTTTTTCCCATTTGGTCCTCAGAGATCTTCTCTTTTAAGGTTTATATGTGTTTATTTATTAAACAATCTCTACATGTTGTTCTGCACATAAAATATTTATAGATATCATATAGTTATATTAGGCAAAGAGAATAAATGGTAACATTCTATCTCGCAATATCTTTAAGTAAGATATCACACAAGATATCTACCTTGAGGAAAAAATAAAAGAACCTTTATCAAGAAGTGTACATAATGAGGGAAGCAAAAATATTTTTTTCTTTATAATATACACTGAGTGGCCAGATTATTATGATCTCTGAATGCATAATAATCTGGCCACTCAATATATATATATATATATATATATATATATATATATATATATATACACACACACACACACACACACACACACACACACACACACACACACACATTAGAGGCCCAGTGCATGAATTAGTGCATGGTTGGGGTCCGGCCAGCCTGGCCAGGGGGAGGGGACATGGGCGGTTGGTCGAGGGGACAATTTGCATATTAGCCTTTTATTATATAAGATATACACTGAGTGGCCAGATTATTATGTGTTCAGAGATCATAATAATCTGGCCACTCATTGTAGATTCTTGATGCAAAAGCCATTAGGCATTTTACTAGAGGCAGCATTATTTTAGTGTAACATCTCTAAGTTTGGTCTATTGTTAGCTTACAACTGCCCACATTCTGAGAACAAAGACTACTAGTAGTAGGGGAAATGAGACTTTACAAGGTAATGCCAATCTTCTGTAATAATAACATAAAGATAAACATAGAATACTATAAAAAACATATATTTGACTTTAATATGGGGGGTTTTTTTTGGAAGAATCCAATGAGAGTAAAGAAAAAAGTGTCTATTACATTTAATGACCAACAATGGATTATAGTTTGTTGCTTATTATATAGATATTTGAGCTTTTTGAAAAAAATAATATCATAAAAGTTTTATGGTTGATACCATTTTTGTTGCTCTTTTAATATTATATTGGATGGTGATGTTTTTCAAGAGATTTCATTTGAAAGAAGTGCCTGCTAGGTAGTGTCTTTATCCCATAGTGTTTTCTTCATTTGCCTAATCTCTAATTGCAAAATGTTTTGTGAAGCAAAGCCTGATCTCTCCTCATCTCACTTTCATATATTTACTTACTTTAGGTTTATTTTTTATGAGAAAAGTAAATGTAAGTGATGATGCTAAGAATGACCTTTCCATAAATAAAATGGTGCTTGTAATTTCACACATTGACAGTTTTAATGAGGAAGTAACAGCTTTTGATTTGTTTTGAATCTTAACTCCCCCCATATTATTTGAGGATTTGTTTAGCATGCTCTCTCCTCTCATCTAGCGAAGGAAATGTGACAACAGAATGTAACTAAACAAAACCAGAATCAAAATCAACAGCTAACATGCAGGTCTATGCAATGCAAATTCTCCTGCAGAGGCAATTTATCTCAACCTTTCTTCACTGTATCTGCTTTCTGTTTTGTTTTGTTTTGTTTTTTTTTTTGGTTTGTTTTTCAAAATAGAATTGTCAGTGCTATTTGTGTGAAGAATTCCTAAATTCTCCATGCTATACAAACAGGTGGTCAGGGAAAATAGGTAGCTTAGAGACCATGTTTATTTCTCAGATTTGGTTATTGAGGCTGATAGTTACAGCCAGAATGGTGAATGTTGCTCTCTCAAAGTTTCTCTGAATTTGGGAATACTATTAGAGCTGAACATAATTTGAAATATATATATGTACTAGAGGCCTGGTGCATGAAATTCCTGCATGGGTATGGTCCCTAGGCCTGGCCAGTGATTAGGGCTGATCTGTGGGGCAACCTGTGGGGTGATTAGGGGGCCCCCCACTGGCACCCGCCTTGGCTGGCCTGGGGCCTGCAGGCTGGGGGCAGCTCTTGAGCACCTGCCCCTTGGTGGTCAGTGTGCATCATAGTGACTGATCATTCTACTGTTTGGTCAATTTGCATATTAGGCTTTTATTATATAGGATATATATATTCTAGTTTATGGCCAGGCAGGCCTGAGAATATACAGACTAAACAAATCACTCTTTCTAATGGAATACAATTATGATGCATTATTGATTGATTATCTTATATAGGGAATCACACCACCAAATCTATTTGTAAAAATACCTTTGAGCCCTAGCTGGTTTGACTCAGTGGATAGAGCGTCAGCCTGCGGACTCAAGGGTCCCAGGTTTGATTCCAGTCAAGGGCATGTACCTTGGTTGTGGGCACATCCCCAGGAGGGGGTGTGCAGGAGGCAGCTGATCGATGTTTCTCTCTCATCAATGTTTCAAACTCTCTATCCCTCCCCCTTCCTCTCTAAGAAAATCAATAAAAATATATTTTAAAAAATACCTTTGAAAAAGCAAAGGTATGCTTCTAATTAATTAAGTAGGCTAAATTGGAAATGTTATAATTCTCCCCTTATACAACCATAACATGATATTTGCTTAATAATGTATCATTAATTCTCTGGAATTCTTCTTGGTTATCTATGAAAAAGAAAACTATACTGTAAGGGTTGGTTTTATTCTTGCATGTGGCTATTTAGTGTTCTCACTTATTGAGTAGACTATAATTTCCCCATTGTATATTTTTGTTTCCTGTGTCATAAATTAATTGACAAGATATACATTGGTTTATTTCTGGGTTTTCTGCTCTATTCCATTGAGTTGTGTGTTTGTTTTTATGCTAATACCATATTCTTTTGATTACTTATGGTTTTGTAATATAGTTTGAAATCAGGAAATATGATGTCTCCAGTTTTGTTCTTTTTTCTCAAGATTGCTTTGTCTATTTAGGATCTTTTGTGCTTTCATAAAATTTTGAGGATTATTGTTTTATATTTCTTTGAAGAATGCCATTATAATATTAATGATTGTATCAAATATTTAGAATACATTGAATAGTGTGAATATTATTTTATATTTCTACAATATTAATTATTCTAGTCCATCCATGAACATGGAATACCTTTCCATTTATTTGCATCTTCTTCAATTTCTTTCATCAATGTTTATAGTTTCCAGTACAGATTTTACCTCTTTGATTAAATTTATTCCTAAATATTTTATTCTTTTGATGTTATTATAAATGGCACTGTTTTCTTAATTTCTCTTTCTGATAGCTCATTGTTATATAGAAGCACAACTGATTTTTGTACATTAATTTTACATTCTGCAAAATTACTAGATTAATTAATTAATTCTAACATTATTTTTGGTGGAGGCTCTAGTGTTTTCTTCAAATAATATTATGTATTTGCAAACGGAAACAATTTTACTTCTTTCTTTTGGATTTGAATACCTTTTAGTTCCATTTCTTGTTTAATTTCTCATTAGGACTTTCTGTACTGTGTTGAATAAAAGTGGTGAGACTGGGCATTCATCTCTTGATAAAAGTTTTTATCATTTCACTCTCAAATATGATCTTAGCTGTGGGTTTGTCATATATTGAGGTAAGGTCCTCTATACCTATTTTGTTGAAAGTTTTTATTATGAAAGACAGTTGAATTATGTCAAATGCTTTTTTGTATCTATTGAGATGTTCATATAAATTATCCTTCATCTTGTTAATGTGGTTTAATTTATCACTTTTTTTTTTTCATTTCCAGATATTGAGCCAACCTTGCATCCCTGAAATACATCCCACTTGATCATGGTGTTTAAGTGTATTGTTGACTTTGGTTGCTAATATTTTGTTGAGAATTTTTACTTCTATATCTTTCAAGGATATAGGTCTGCAATTTTCTTTTCTTGGAGTGTCCTTGTCTGGCTTTGGTATCAGAGTATTGCTGCTCTGAAAAAAGAATTTGGAGGTGTTTCCTCCTCTTCTATTTTTGGAAGAATTTGAAAAGTATTGGTATTAGTTATTCTTTAAATGTTAGGTAGAAATCACCAGTGAAGACATCTGCTCTTGAATGTTTCTTTGTTGGGAGGTTTTTGTTACTGATTCATTTCCATACTAATAGTAGGTATGTTCAGATTTTCTTCTATTTCTTCATGATTCAGTCTTGGCAATTTGTATGGTTCAAGGAATTTATCCATTTCTTTTACATTGTCCAGTTTGTTGACATATAACTTTATTATAATCTTTTATGATGCTATCTATTTCTCTAGTATCAGTTGTAATATTCCCTTTTTCATTTATAACTCTATTTGTTTGAGCCCTCTCTTTTTCTTTGCAAGTCTAGCTAAAAGGTTTGTATATTTTGTTTATCTTTTCAAAAATATAATTGCCCTTGGTTTCATTGATCTTTGGTATTGTTGTTTTTTGTCTGCATTGCATTTATTTTCACTTTGATATGTTATTTTCCTTCTTCCACTAGCTTTGGGGTCTGTTTTTCCTTCTTTTTCTAGTTCCTTGAGGTATAATGTTAGGTTGTTTAATTGTAGTCTTATTTTTTTTTCCTTAATGTAGGTGTTAATTAATATTACTTCCCTTTTTAAAACTGTGCTGTATCCAACAGATTTTGGTAAGTTGTGTTTTTGTTTCATTTGTCTCAAATATGTTTTCATTTACTTTGATTTATTCTTTGAGCCATTGTTCTTCAGGAGCATGGTATTTATTCTCTGCATATTTGTGCAATTTTTCATTTTTCTTCTTATAATTGCATTCTACTTTTATACCATTGTGGTCCCAAAAGATACTTGACATTATTTCAGTCTTTCTAAATTTATTACTTGTTTTGTGGACTAGCATATATCCAGGGAAATGTTCCATGTGCATTTCTGAAGAATGTGTGTTCTGCTACTTCTGGATGGAATGTCTTCAATTTGTCTGCCAAGGTTATCTGGTCTAACGTGTACTTTAAGTGCAATGTTTCCTTTTTGATTTTTGTCTGGATGATCTATTGATTGTTTCAAATGGCATATTGAAGTCCCTTGTAAATATGGTATTGTTGTCTATTTCTACCTTCATATCTGTTAATATTTGCTTTATATGTTTAGGTGCTCCTATTTTGGTGCATAAATACAATTGTTACATCCTCATGAAAACCGACCCCTTTATCAGTATATGACCTTCTTTTGCTTTAGTCGTTAGCTTTCAGAACTAAGTTTTTGGTACCCTCATACCTCCAGTGAGAGTCTTAAAAGTTAGGGTGCTAGATGTGGGGTTCAAACTCTTCACTCCTCAGGGAATAGCTAGGAGTTGGGGATTCCCTCCTGATTGTACGGAGTTGTGTTGGGACCGTGGTTTATGGTGAGAGGGTGTATCAGCCTTCCCTATTCCTTTCTATTGGGATATTTTCTCATTCATCTGGTGTGTAGGAATTGCTCAGCTAGTTTCTGGATCTCTTTCAGAGGGAATTACTCTGTGTGTAGGTTTACATTCATGCATCCCTGTGAGGAAGAGAGGTCAGGAGCCTCCTGTGTTTCCACTTGGTCAACTTGGAATTGATATAAATTTAGAAGCAAATGAAAACCATTCAAAGACACCTTTTTAAAAAAGCAATTTACCTTATAGTTTTTTATTTATTAGCCAAATGTATACCACCAAAATATTAACAGCCATGGACATTGTTTAAAGAAAAAAAAAAGAAAGAAAGAAAAGAAAAGTCATTATTTGCTTTTTTTCAGATGAGATCATTTGCGTTTATTTTGACGGGTCAAAAAATAATCATACAAGCTGGGATTTTTGTGAGAATGATATGTGAATTATCCTTCCTTTTCAAATCTCACAAAGCCTTATTCTAGTATGCACAGTTGCTAAAGCATTATTTCCTATATGAGCATGAGCAACAGATGTATATGTTCTTACTGATTAAAGGGGTATGGTTATATTTTTGGTGCTTTTCGTGTGGCAACTACATAACTATTGCCGTTGTCATGACAAGGGTGCTGTGGTGTGTTAAAGAGATATAGAGCTCCTGGGATGGTGCTGCTTAGCTGTCCTTCCTACCTTATCTCTGTGTAGATCTTTTATTGCACTGCTCTCCCAGCTACCTCCTCCACTCCCTGACATAATAGGTCCCTTAATGCATGAACTGGAGGTATTTGAATGTTTTCTCTTTTCTCCTTTATCATGTAGCATTTCAGATTAGGTTTGCTCTCTCTGATTATCAGAAGCAATAGCACCAATAAAGGTATCTCTCTCTCATATATATATCGGGGCACTATCTCTTGTTCCTCTAATTTTTATTTTGTTTTGTTTTTTGGTTGTTTTTTTACTTTTGCTAATTTATTTGGAGGCTTTTGGATTATTTAGAAAACTAATTTGAAAAGACTGAAAAAGCAAATAACTTGGGTCAAGGAAGCCAATAAGGTTGTTTTGTTTTCTTGTGCTTTAAGTATACAGCAAGTCTTCAAATAACATTGTTTTCTTCAAAGTCATTTCCTTATAACATTGATCAGATGCTGTAGGAGCTTGTTTATATCAATTAGTGTATGGTATAATTAGGTCGATGCTCAACCACTGAACCATGCTGGCCGGGCTTTTATTTGTTTTTATTAGTATTTATTAAATGTATGTGTAGCTCACATTTATTTCAATATTTCATGTTAGAAGTGTTTTGGGTCTTTATTTAGAAGTTGGGTGATGTTTCTGTGATCAGAAATTTATCATAGGAATTTATCTCTTGTTTATACCAATTAGCCTATTGCAAAAGTGGTTTCCTTATGCATTGTTTCTCTTAAAGTTGCAGTTTCCAAGAACTTATTAAGGATCTTCAGTGAGGACATATTGTATACAGCAGCGATTTTCAACTTTTTTCATCTCATGGCACACATAAACTAATTACTGAAATCCTGCAGCACACCAAAAATATATTTTTTGCCAATCTGACAAAAAATAGATATAATTTTGATTCACTCACCTGGATAGCTGTTGTGTTGGCTGTTGTCATTTTTTTTATATGACAATCTAAGGGAAAAGAGGTCAGTGCCCCTTACTGAATAGGTTTTGCATGTGTGTGTTTTTTCTCGCATTACTGCAAAATAAATTTATCTGAGCAAAACTGTTTTGTAAAAGATCAGAGGCAATTTGAAATCCCAGATTCAGCTTGTCTCATAGAAAGATTGAACTGCAAAAAGCACAATTTTGTGTCTGTTTTTAATCCTGGACATTCTTAAGTCATGAAACAGCTACCTGTTTGCACAACACAATATCTTACTCCAGCCCCAGTAGACCCACAGCTTCAGGCTTGAGGGCCATGGTTCTGAAGCCCTCAGGCTCCGGCGGTCCCAGATCTGGCCGCGTGGCCACTGGCTCTGACAGCGTGGACAAGTCCCAGCATCCCAGCCCTTCCCTCCTCTGGCAACTTCCAAAATCATGAGATACAAACCAAGACTGGCCCACCACTGAGCAGGGGTGTCTGCTCACTACCCAGGAGGAACCCAGATGGACCCCTGCCTGAATGTGCTGGGCTGTCCTTGTGACCCCTGACAGGTGGCCAACCAAAGGGCTTGAGTAGGTGGCCTCCCTAGGGCCTTACCAGGCTGTCTGGCAGCCCAGGAGGAGAAGGAGGGACAAAGGAGGCTCCTGGCTGTGGCCACTCCTGCCCAAACAGTGGAGCTATGTGAGGGCTGTGGCCACAGCTTGCAGGGCAGGGCCTGGTGGCTGCTGACTTCACCATTTGGGGGTACCTGCTGGCAGGTTGGGCGCAAACAGCAGTCCAAGCCTGTCTGCTGGGTGCTGGCCTGCCAGGGGCTGGTCTGCCATGAGCTCTTCTTGTTCTTCTTGGCCTTGGTGCAGAAAAGCCTAGCTGGGCCTCGATGTCCGTGGCTGCAGACAACAGCTCCTGCCGCTGGGCTCTGCTGGGCAGGAGCACCACAGCTCACTGAATACTTTCTGGAAATTCTTCCAGAGCAGGTTGGGGCAGCACTTATAATACAGGGAGATGACTCTCTGTCTAAACTCCCCGGAGTGACTCTTGAACTCCCTGCAGTGGGCCTGTCTGCAGGAAGCCCTTAATGGAGCAGATGAGCTGCAGGTTCTTCTCCTGGCTCTCGGCCCAGATAAGCGCGGGACACTGATGTCAGCCTCAGTGCTTTCCTGGTGGTGGTGCTGGGGACACAGCCCGGTGGAGGCTGGGCAGGCTGGGGAAGCTGGGAGAGGGCTTGCTGACTGAGGGCACCACATCCAGCAGAGGTAGGATAGAGTGCCCCTTAGGAGCACTGCCGTGCTATAGCCTGGGGAAGAGGGGATTGTGTGTGTGTGTGTGTGTGTGTGTGTGTGTGTGTGTGTGTGAATGTGTGTGTGTGTGTGTGTGAGGGGGGGGGGGTAAAGGGGTCCCCTGAGGGCTGGGAAGCCTTCTTCCTGGGACATGGGGAAGAGGAGAGGCCCCTGGGGTCATGGGAGCCCAGGGGGATCCTTGGGGAAACTCTTGAGCCCAAGCCCCCTATGTGTCCATTGACCATGACAGGCACTGACTGGCCCCTGGACTCTGCCTGTGGAGGCCTGGGGGTGGGGAGGCTGTTCAAACCCAGGGAAGCCATCATCTTCAGGGGGCATAGGTAGGGGTGATGCGGCACCCAGTTTCTCAGAGCCCGCCTTCTTATTTTTGGTGACTTTGGTCAAGGTCTGGGCGGAAGCCAGCGCAGCAGGGAGACAGCGACCATGCCACGTTGGGCACTCTCTGCAGCTCCTGGGTGGTGAGACCCTGTGCTGTCCTCCTCCCAGGATCCTCTTCCTCATGGGGGGCTGCCTGCCCTTCTAATTGCCCTTTCCCCCCATCCCAGCCTTCCTGAGGGCCTGACTGCCCCGGCAGCCTGGGCCCCTGCGGTGGGCTGCACCACCTTGTTGCTGCCACTGCTCTTCCTGGCAGAGATGAGGCCGGGGGGCTGTGCTGAGCTTGGAGGTGGAGGATACCAGGGAGGTGAGTTGTCTTCCTGGCAGGTGCTCACCCCCTGGCGGGAACAGGGGACATGAGCACCCTCCCCACAGGGCCCAGGGCTGCCCCTTGGAGCAGGAGGGGAAGTGGAGAGACTAGGGAAACCTTCACCTTTGAGCTTCAAAGTGGGGGCAGGAGGGTGCTCAGAAGTGTGACCCCTACAGCTGGCTGGTGGCTGGGAAGGCCTCTTGGCTTTCAGGATCGTTTGCCCAGGCTTCCTTGGGGCCTGGGCCTTCCCCCTGGGTCCCTGGGGTCCCCATACCCCTGCCTCCTCCTTCTTCAGCGGGTTGCCTCCTTCTGTCCTTACTCCTGTGCGTCTCCTGCTGCTGCTGCAAGGCCACTGAGGCCCTGATGGCCCTGCCCCTTCTCGGTCCTCTCCTCTCCTGCACCCCCAGCTTCCTCGCGGCTCTGCCGAGCTCTCAGACAGCTGGCCTGGCCTGCTTGGCCCTTGGGGTTGTACCTGTCCACCTCCTCGAGGTCCTGGCCACTGGGAATCCCTTCGCCAGTCCCGCATGTATCTGACTTGCCCGTGGATCTGAGGGTCCTGGCAGCCAGGGCGCCGCGCGGGCTGGCAGGGCGCTCTACTTGATGTGCACAGCGCCCTCCTCGCACAGGAAACGTGTCTCCCGGAAATGCTTGTGCAGATAAGCAGAGTCGCTGTAGCAGCCCTGCGCTGCGCCCCCATCAGAAGTGGCAGAAGCCTGGCTAGAGGTTCATCAAAAATCGATCCAGAGACGTAGAAGCATGGAACAGACCGTCAAACCTCAGAGGGAAGGCAGGGGAGGGGGGCGGGGGGGGGGCGGGGGGGGGCGGTGGTAAGAGCTCTACCAAAGGACTTGTTCACAGGCATATGAGCATAAGCAATGGACACAGACGTTAGGAGGGGTGAGGACCTGTGCTGGGAGGCGGGAGCGGGCGGGGAGAGGTCAATGGGGGAAAAGGAGACATATGTAATACTTTCAACAATAAAGAATTAAAAATAAATACATAAGTAAAATATGTTTCTATTGTTGGTAATATTACAGGTATCTCTCACTTCCCCCCCTCCCCCACCCATTGGGGTGACATTGATTAATAAAATTATATAGATTTCTTTTGAGTAACAAAATTGAAAAAGAATTTTATTAACCAAATGTCACCCCAATAAATTCAATAAAAAATAATTTATTGCAAAATATAAAATATTTGAATGCACCTTTATAAAAAAAGAAGTGGCCGAAGTAGCGGTGCCACGCAGGTGCTGAGCCGCTCGTTCTTGTGGAGGCATCGCTCCCCGCAGACCTTGCAGCGTGGATCCCCAGTGGCCAGGACCTCGAGGAGGTGAACAGGTACAACCGCAAGGGCCAAGCAGGCCAGGCCAGCGGTTGGGGCCCCCCAGCAGGTGGTGCTGCACCAGGGCCTGGTGCGAGGACCTGGCTCGCTCATTCGGGAAGGTTCTGAGGGGTCTGAGGCACAGCTTGCAGCGAAGAACTGCTGCTGCCGCCTATTCTGCTCCAGGTCCGGAAGAGGCCGCAGGGCGGCAGCGCTGGGCACCTGGGGCACTTGTGCTGTAGCAGCTGCTGGTACAAGGCAAACGTTTCCCATCAGCAAAGTAGATACATGCTCCTTGTGCTGCCGCTGGTGGAGGGGACTGTGGCCAGGGCGGTTCCCGAAGCCCCCTGGCGCAGCTCTCCCTGCGCAGTGTTACTGTCCCCGGGCACTCATATCTGGGTGGGGCAGTGGTAGGTAGCGCAGCGGAGGTCCCAGCAGCCCAGCGCCTTGGCCTCCAGGTCTCAGCACAGCATGCATCTGGTTCCAGGAGCAGGGTTCTGGGCCTCTCCAGGTCCGTGTGGCCTGGCCACTTCCTGCTGCCTGCCTTTCCTGGGGGGACAATGTCACTGCCCCAGGTAAGGCATGTTTTAAAAAGTTTGTAGGCACACGGGTTAAAAATCTCTGGTATGTAGTATGTGCTAGTTCTGTTTCCGTTGTTTGTGAACATTTCAAGGCAGTCTGCTCTTAGAAAGGACAGGGAGCAAGGCTTACTCTTTGCTGCATCCTTCCTCATTGTGCATGCGGGTCATTGTATAGATCAGTGGTCGGCAAACTGCGGCTCGTGAGCCACATGCGGCTCGCCAGCCGCGGTTTGCTGCTTTGTTGACTAATGAGTTTGCTGACCACTGGGATAGGGGCTTAATCACAAGGAACAACAACAGCCTGTAATTATTGGACTCGAGATTCTAGGTCAGTGGTCGGCAAACTCATTAGTCAACAGAGCGGCAAACCGTGGCTGCGGAGCCGCATGTGGCTCACAAGCTGCAGTTTGCCAACCACTGGTATAGATCTCATTATTGTGTGGGCATCTAGTTGGTATACCTAGATAAATGCTTGCTGAATGGACTAACATAAAGACATCCTATTCACCCCATTTGTGTTATTTTTTTTTAAGACATCTAAGGATCAAGGCATTGATGGCATTGTATTTTCAATAAAAAATATAAAAGGAAAAATGGTCTCTATTTCTTTGACACTGATATTGTGGTTTCCTCTAGTCAAAATCACTTGTGACTTAAACTTACATTTTATATTTATTAATCTTAAGGGATGAATTTTCCACCTAAATTCTAGCATTTTAGGAATGGTAATTCAGACAACCTACAGATTATTGATCACATATTATGTGTATCATCCTATCTAATAAAGATGGATATGCAAATTGACTGTAACTCCCCGACAAAGATGGCGGTGCCCACAACCAATAAGGAGGGAATATGCAAATTGATGCAGCAAGGTGAGAGGCAGAAGGCAGCTCTGGTTGGAGTGAAAGGCAGCTCTGGCCGGAGCGAAGGCGGAAAGGTGGCTCTGGCCGAGTGAAGGCGTTGCTGGCAGCCAGGGGAAGGCAGGCCTATTCTTGCACGAATCTTCGTGCATCAGGCCTCTAGTATTGAATAAAGTGCCAGAGCCTTTTAACTACATTCTCAAGAGGGAAGCACTCTAACCACAGGGTAAGAGGAAGCAAGAACAAGTCTATAGTGATGCAGATGCCCAACCAGGGTCACAAAAGTGTTTCTCTATTATTAACTCTGTATCCTTGAGGAAATCTGTTAACATTTGGATTTTCTTTTTTTCAAATCTACAGTGGAGAATTACAACCGATCCCTAACTTATAGAAGATTTAAAATTGAAGCAGAAATGAGACAATAAGGTGACACCCCTTTGAAAACTGCCAAGTACTGTCCCAGCATATGATTGTATGGGCCAGATATACAGTCTTCATTAGAGAAGGGGGAGAACAGCATGCAATGGAACACTCCGAGCAGTGAAGCTTGGGAAAGAAAGGGGTGGGAGGGCGGAGGCCAGCTAGAAGGGGTCATTGGGGAACAAAGGGAGGGACATATGTAATACTTTCAACAATAAAGATTTCAAAAAAGAAAGGGGAGGATTAAGCCACACGTCCCACATACTTCCAGAAGGTCGCAGAACTGGAAAGCTGAGAGCAGAGGTGCTTGTCCCAACGCCAGGAGGAAAGGCCTGGAATCTGGAGAAGATCCCAGAGTACAGCTTGCCCTGCTGTATGAGGAAGGGGGCCTGAAATGGATTGGGCTCGACTTTTCTCCACAGGGGAGAGAGATTTAGGCTGCTGAGGGCATCATATGAGAAATTCTAAAGCATATGTATGATGAGACTTGAGGAAAAAAAAGAAACAATCTAGTCTACATTTTCATGGAACGTGGGGTAAACATATAGGTGTTTCATAGTGTTAATTAGAAGCTGGGAAAATAGAAGTGAATGCAGCCTGTGTGTTTCTGTCATCAAGGTTTAGAGCAGAAGCAGCAGCTGCTCCAGGCTGTGGGGATCCGTCTAAGTCTCTGGGTTTCTAGCTGGCATCCCAGAGAGTGCTTCCAACCCTGCAGGTTAATCAGTTAATTCTAATCTGAACCCTGGAGCCTGGCCCATTGCCTTTGATTAAGCGACCATCTCACTTGGCAGCCATCATTTGACTTTGTTGCCTATTGGGCTCTTTCCTATGTTATTCACTCTCTATGTCATGGGCTTGGTTCGCTGGCTTACTCACTGCTCGACATACTCTATGGATTTGACGTCCTTGCCTCACAGAAGGGCATCTCTAAATTTGGAAGGGAGCACTTTCAGTTTAAAGATTAAGAGTCTATGAAAAGGAGGAAACAGGTAGTTGTCATCATTTGGTAGAAAATGAGCACTTTTAGACAAAGCTAACAGTTCCTTTGGCACCAGGTAAAGGCACTGAGAAAGCTGGCCAGGTAATAATGGAAGTCTACTGCACCTGAGTAGTTAATCTGATGGCATGTGAGGTGATATGTATTTCACTTTGTTCTCAAAAATGCTAGTTTAGGTCTGTACCAATTTCTTCCTTATAAACTTATGAAGCTTCTTTTTTTTTTAATTTCATGCGAAATAGTAGACAGTGTTAACTTATGCCTGTGGATATTTTCTCACATCTAAAAATCTGTGAATAGAGGAGTATGCACAAGAAAAAAACACATTATTATTTTATTATATTGTGGTAAAAGACTTTACATGAAGCCTCCCTCTTAACAGGTTTATCATTGTACAATACAGTATTATTATCTCTATAGGCACAATGTTGTACAGTAAACCTCTAAAACTTACTCATTTTGTGTGACTAAATTTTTATACTCCTTGACACTTGGCTTTAGTGGCTATTTTGAGTGATTTTCCCATAGAAAACTATATCAAGGTACTTCTGTCCACCATATCTTCTTATATAGTCATATTTTCAAGCAGGAGAGATTGTTTTTAAAAAATCAAATGAAGTATTTATATGACACACTAGGTGAAATAAAAACAGAGAAAGAATGAACAAAGATTAAGGAAAGACTGGAAAAATTGGGGGTGATAAAGTCATTTATATTCTTGTGCTCATATACTAGTATTTTTCTCTAGACCCTGTCTTAAGTGGTAAGTTTAATGGAAATATCTAATTAGAATTGCTAATTTCAGTATTATAACTAAGCAAAAATTCTGAGGGAACCTCCTCCTGTATAAAAAATTAAACCTTAGATTAGACAGTTTTTTGAAGATTTATTGTGGTGGTTAATTTTATGTTTCAACTTGATTAGGCTATGGTACTAGTTGGTTGCCGGTTGTTAGGGGCAAACACCAATATATGTGTTGTTGTGAAGATATTTTTTTAGATGTAATCAACATTGCCTTCTGTGAAGGGAGAGAGAAAGAGGGTCGGAGAGAGAGAGAGAGAGAGAGAGAGAGAGAGAGAGAGAGAGAGAGAGAGAAACAATGATGTGAGAGGGTAACATTTCGTGGCTGCCTCCTGCACAACCCCTTCCAGGAATCAAGCTTGGAACTTGGGCATGTGCCCTGACCAGGAATCAAACAGGCAACCTTTCCGTGCACAGGACAACGCCCAGCCAAGTGAGCCACATGGGCCAGGGCAGTCATATTCTTTTATCTATCTATCTATCTATCTATCTATCTATCTATCTATCTATCTATCGATCATCTATCATCATCTATCTATCATCTATCTATCTATATACCTATCATCTATCAATCTATCTATCTATCTATCTATCTATCTATCTATCTATCTATCTATCTATTATCTATCTATCATCATCTATCTATCATCTATCTATCTATCTATCTATCTATCTATCTATCTATCTATCATCATCTATCTATATCTATCCTTCTTTATTGGTTCTGTTTCTCTGGAGAACCCTTCACCAGTATAACAAATGGAATAAACATGAATAAATACAAGTGGGCTAAGCTCACTGTGAATCAAAGTTGGGGTTTCAAGGCTAGGAGTTGAATTTGTTGGTCCAGAGCCTGGTCATCAGCACTTGGTGATCCAAAACATGCTGTAGAATCTTTTAAATTGTTAAGTGGTGAACCCTTATCTTTTTTCTTTTTAGTTTTCTTAGTACCAACTAAATAAAGCAATTATGATGATATATTGTGCTGCCAGTAAAGCAATTTAATTTGAAATACCTTAGGGCCAGGGAAAGTATTTATATTTCTCCTTTTCACTCTCAGAAACAAGCACAGCCTCTGCCCATAATTGCTGCTTCGTAACAATATTCTTAAATATCTTTAGTATATGCTGACCTCTGACTTCATGTGTACTATATACGATGCAAAAGTCTGGTGGTGGCCCTAAATTATACAATGGCATGTTTGAAAGTAGTTCTATGATATAACAAATTCCATTTAATGTAGTTTCTTTTAAGCAGCTCACTGTAATTTTCAATTTCAATTGCAAACAGATAAAAACATGTCTGCTAAATGAATTTGTGTAGTTTCTTATAAGCATACAAAGGATTAAAATATGCATTCTACTTTTTTTATTTATTCAACACCACAATGCTTTTTCACTGACTGCACATTATTTTCCCAGGCAAAGGATCAGGAAATTGAGAATTTTAACAAATATCCTTGCATTGAGAGAACTAAAGTGACCTAAGTAGAATTACCTATTACCTTCAAATTTGGGAGACTTTATATTTTTTAAAATAATGAGATGCTGCTTTTGATCTGTCTTAGAATTTGGACTGTAAGCTTTCTTATTTGTCCTTTCACCTGAATATTTAGAGTCAATTTTGTGTCAAACTCTGACAATTACAGGCCTGTAGAGCTGGAAAATCAACATTGCCTGTCTCCATTTTAAAACACACTGATGGCTATAAAAACAAACAAAAACACCTTGACTTGCTGCCTGTTTTCCCCTCATTCTGTGTTGCTCTTTTTATTCCTCTTAATTCTTCTAATTTCCTATTGCATTTGCTGTGACTTCCTTTCTCTTGACCATATCATATGTTTGTTTGATGTTTTTCTTGTTTTGCTTATCCTTTTCTTGTTCTATTTCTTTCTCTGCTTCCTCTTTTCCTCCCTACCCTAAGGCCCCATAGAGAACAGCATCACTATTGTAAGTATGAAAGATTACCTTTTTTTATATTTTGCAAAAGTTCAGTCCCCAGACAAACTCCCTGTTGGTCCCACAGCTGATGCACAGATGTTCTTCAGCTGCCAGATGACAGACAATACTTGTGAAGAGCAGGGAGGGCCGCTCAGTGTCTGAATGTGCAAACCTCCCACAAACTATTATAGCATAGTAAGATCCTGGGGAAATACCAGGAGCAGTGGAAGAGGGAAACTAAGACAGTTAGTTAAATAGCAGTTTGCAGCCACCTAGTAAATCCTATCTTCCCTAAACCAAGGATATTTAAGAGTAAATGATTTGCACTTCTCCTCCCCAACAAGAGAATAAAAAGCTTAAATCAATCCAATTAGTGCCATTTGCCAACTACACCTAAGGACAGACAAATTAAGAGAATAAATCTCATTTTGGTACATCAGCATAAAGTTGAATATTGTATTGATCTGCCCCTAAGACATCCCCTATACTCCTGGCCTTTAAAACCCCTGAAAATGAAGGTCCCATTGTGTTCTCCCTCCAGGAAGCATGCCCTTACCATTTACTTCCCCCCAGCCTTCCCGCACAGGCATGTATCCCCTAACATCTAAGAGACCCCATGAGGCTTGTAACCAGGGGAGCAATGGGCAGCGGCAGCTCGTCCTGGGCTAACCCCCTGAACCTGTCTCCCAACAAGGCCGCCTTTTCTCTGACTTCTCAGTGAGCCAAAGCAGCCCAGCCTAGGCTGACCCGTTGTTTCTTTTATACCCTTCTTTGTGTCACTGTTTCTAAGTATATTTTTGCTTCAGTCAGTAAATTCTTGCTTGCTTTTCTTGGAGGCGGGCAATGGTGGGGAAAAGAGGGTCATTTATAGTACTCTCAACAATAAAGACAAGTAAAATAAAATTTTAAAAAAAATGGAATGCCTGCTATCCCATCATCTAGTTACTTACAGTGGCTATTTAGCGACTCTCCTTCTAGAGTCTAGACTTTTTGTATGCATTTTTAAAAATAAAATTGGAGTCATACTCTAAAAAAACTAATAACATTATAGTTCTTCTTATATGATAGGGAAATTTTTCTGCATTACAACATTGAATAATTGTTTTTTATTCCTCATGTGAGTATTTTTTTATTTGATTTTGGAGAGAGAGAAAAAGAGAGAGAGAGAGCGAGACATGGAGTGGTTGCCTCTTGGACACACCCTGACCAGGGATCAAACCCTGTGTATGTACCTTGATGGGAATCAAACCCGTAACCTTTTTGGTGTATGGGACAATGCTCCAACCAACTGAGCCACCTGGCCGGGCAACACTGACTATTTTCTAAATGTCATTCATTGGATTTTCTACCTCAGAACCTACATTATCCTTTTGTTCATCTCTACTTGTGCTCCACTGGCTTTTTGTCTACTATTCTTTCCCCTTTCATTTACTCTAGTCAATTAAATGAAACTTTCCTTTCTGTCAGTAATTCAACTTGTAGGGTGTCTATGCTGTTTTATTTTATTATTTTTTTTCCTTCTTAGTTGTTTACTAGTATGATTTGGTCCTCGGTTTGCTATCTTTTCTACCCCTTACAAGGGGTAGGTTAGATCTCCATTTTCTAACCAAAGACACAGGTTCTGGGTGAGGAAGTAACATCTCTAAAGCCCAATGATTTTAATAATAGATTTGCATTTCAAACTTTGTCTGATACTTGTTTATCTTCTACACCTTTATACCATTGTTTTTCTCTAGGCAGTTAAATGGTAATATTTTTCTTGCTGTTTTTAGACCAAATTAATAGCAACTATAGTTTTACTTATCATTATCATACAAATGTTTATAGCTCCATAATGTTGTTAAAAATTAATTATTTTGAATTCTAGTACATAAGAAACTAGGGTGTTCATTTAGTTGCTATTTACTTGAGTATGCTTTGACATACAAAAGCAAAAAAATGTAGCTGAAAGAAAATAATGTATTGAGTGACCCAGTTCAGTGTTTTTGATAGATGAGTAGAGGTTTCAAGAATTTAAATTGGTTTTAAATTGCAAAAATCTGTTACAGAAGGCAACACACACCATTTGTTATGTGCAGTCTTACTTAAAGAGGGGATTGAGTATAATATTCCTTTGCATTTCTACAAATAAGAATTCAGCCAAAAAAAATTTGTGGACCACAGTCATAGACACTTGGGTTCCCCACACTCCTCCCCGGCGCCCTCCCCCTCCAAAAAAGGTTGTAAGAATTAAAACAAAATAAATGAGTGTTTCCAAAGGTATTGCTCCCATGACCATTTGTGAGACTGCACTTCCAGAAAAGTGCTGGAGTATCTAACTAAAATTAGGGGAGAAAATCTAGAAAAAAAAATGGAAAGGACTAAAATTATGAGGGATTCTAAAAGGAGTTAAAATGGCATTCATTTGCCAAATACACGTTTCCTTTTTTGCGAGGGAAGACTCAATGGTCTTAGGAAATTTGACTTGAGCAAAATCTGTCAAGTTGATTGGGTCAAGCCTGGTCAACTTTTCTACACAATGACTAAAACAAAAAAAGTGCTTGTCTTGATAAGATAAACTAAAATTCTTACTCTTCTGGTTTCAGGAAATAAACAACAAAATGAATTTTACAGTCTTTTTGCCTAATACATTTAGGAATCATAGTAAATGTTTGTAGAAAATGTAATAGAATGAGGTCCTTAGGTACAGGCATGGACTCCAAATGAAGATTCTGAAGAATTGGGATGTATGTGCCTGAACGCATGTGTGTATAAAAAAGGATAAAAGGACATTTGGGATCCTGGTAGTAGACCAAATTCTTCTTGGGCAACACTCTGAAATGCTTTACATTGTAGTACTCAAACACTTAAAGAGGTAGAAGCTTTATTGCCCTTTTCTCATTCACCCTAAGCCTATTTTACTCAAATGACAAATAAAATCCCAAGGTCAATAAATTCTAAAATAATTTTCTTTATTTGTTCTCAGTACTGTTTCGTAATTAAAAATTTAATATGCCCTTAGTTTTTGGAGAGGCAAGAAGGGTCCAGATTATAATTTGATTATTCCTAAATCTCTAGGAGGTATTTGTTTAATACATTTGGGGGCTCTCAAAATGCTTTAACATCTTTTTTATCCAAAGTTTATCTAGTACCTTCAACTTCTCAGGACAAAGAGCATAATTGAGAAATAAGTGGAGATATATTTTGAGTGGTCTTTAAGAACCTGAATTAGACCCCTCCAAGTCCATATTACCTAGAAAATAAATGATGTTTTCTTTCTTTCTGGACTGCAAAATTATAGAATTAACTTTTGTTTTATAAATATTTTAGATTAATGCTCTAATACTTGCCTGACAGGCTTGGCTCAGTGGTTGAGTGTCGACCTATAAACCAGGAGGTCATGCCTGGGTTGTGGGCTTGATCCCCAGTGTGGGGTGTGCAGGAGGCAGCCAATCAATGATTCTCTCTAATTGATGTTTCTATCTCTCTTCTTCTCCCTCTCCCTTCCTCTTTGATATCAATAAAAGTATATTAAGAAATACTCTAATACTTGATTGGACCAAAAGATCTGCTGATATAAACCTTCTGCCTCCATTGGAAGGTATCCTGCATCTTTCACAAGGCCACATCTTACACTTGCTCGGGTGGTTTCTGTGGAATATTTATGACCCATTTATTAATCATTTTAGCTCATTTATAGCTGTGCTAAGAAATAAGCTCCATTCTGACAAGCAAGTGTCCTCTTCCCTTCCTTCAGTACAACAAAGAAATATTTAAGACTTCATACTATTCATCTCAGTGTTTTTTTTAAAAAACCCCAGACTGTTTAATAAATCATTTTTCATTGTGTTAAATAGGATTGCCAAGCCTTTGAGCACAATTCATTCTTTCTAAAGAACCAATTTTATTGTGCAGTAATGAATGGATATAATATCCTCACACAACTGCAAGAATTATTTGTGCCAAATTAAGGATCAGGGGATTCCTCTTTTTTTTTTTTTTTTGTTTGTATTCTCTCATGTTTCTTTTTCGTTGTTTATTTTTTTGTTTGTTTTTTTCCTGTCTCAGTAAATATAATAATTTTAAAATCTGGAGAAACTTTCTGTCTTCAAATAGAAGAAAAATGGTTTTTAAATATCCTTTTATTTATAGCTAATGGGCAATGAGGTGAATTAAAAGTGCACAAGCAATGTTCTCTGATAATCCTTGTGATCCATGTATAGGAGCCAAAAAAGATGAGTGTGTAATTTGCACATTTACAGGCATGTATTAGTTTAGGATTACCCATTTGTGCTAATTTGAACTGTACAGAACTGAAAGTGTTTCAGTTAAGCTTTAGATATCAAGTATTTTTGGAATCTGGGAAAGTATTGAAAAAAATACAACTGAAATTTCAAGCCTGACAGACTTTAAATTCATTCTCAATTTTCCTGCTCAATAGCTGGGTGAGAATGGGCAAGTTATTTAAATTCCCTGACAAATTGAAAGTTCATCATTATGCTTATATTCCAGGGAGAGTGTTAATCTAAAGCATTCAGTATGTGTCACATACAACACTCTCTCTAAATGTTATGTTAATATGTATAATAGTTATGTTCATAACTGTGCTTTTCTTTAAATCCTCATTCAGCCTTCCCAAAATTTTTGGATTGAAGCATGGGAAGCTGTGTGTTTTGTTTGTTTGTTTGTTTGTTTTTTATGAAATTCATGTACCTACCTTATTTTTTACAGAAGTTTCAGGTGTACAGAAAAGTTGAGTAGAAAGTACATGCTTCCTGATGATATAGTGGTGAGGTTTCAGGGTAAGGGAAGTATTCTATAATCCTAAAATCCCCTCCCAGTCTTTTAGTTAGCCAGTGACCCAAGCTTGGCTATTTATTATTGGTAAATAAAATGTTGGTGGTTTTCAAACTTCAGTGAAATATGATATACAAATTTCTTTCAGCTATCCTTTTAAGGGAATTGAAGGAGAAATGGCATGCTATGAATACGTGGAATTTTGATTTTTTATACTAATTTATGTGTATTTCTAATTTAACCTCTGTGTCAGATTTACTGTAAAGTTTTATAATATAGTAAATTATCCAATTTAGAAAGCACTTAAACTCAGATTCTCTATACTGTTAATAATTTATTGGCATTTTAAGTTTGATTATACCTTGATTATTCCTGAAATATCTGGGAGATATTTGTGTAATCAACTTGGGGACTTTTAAAATCTTATTTAACATATTTATCCAAAAGTTTTCAGTAACCTAACTTATCAGAACAAAAATAAGAATTTAGAAATAGGTAGGGATAGTTTAGGTAGCCTTGAGTAGCTAAAAAGGAATTCCAAAAGTTTATATAAAAAGTCTATGTATTTTATTACAAATGAATAATCAAGGCTTATGTAGTCAAATATGTGTCTTACAGATTTCCATAAAACTGGTTATCTAACATATCCCTAACCTATAACAGTCAATCAGAGTTAGCAATGATACCTTAGTAGAGAAGAAAACAGGAAGTGTTTAAAACCATAACAACATTTAAAAAAAGAACAGCATACTGCCTCAGTTTGGCATACTGGCAAACTGCTTCATTGGCCAGAATTGGTATCACATTACAAGAAAGAAAAATGTTTCTGAATATTACAGTTTAGAAAAAATATCCTATATAATAAAAGGCTAATATGCAAATCGACCGAATGGCAGAACAACTGGCGCTATGACAGGCACTGACCACCAGAGGCAGATGCTCAATGCAGGAGTTGCCCCCTGGTGGTCAGTGAGCTCCCATATGGGGAGCACCGCTCAGTCAGAAGCCCTGAGCTGGACTCATGGCTAGCGAGCACAGCGGCTGTGGCAGGAGCCTCTCCCACCTCCGTGGCAGTGCTAAGGATGTCCAACTGCCAGCTTAGGCCCACTCTCTCCAGCTCCCAGACTGCGAGAGGGTGCAAGATGGGCTGAGGTACCCCCCTGAGTTCATGAATTTCATGCACTGGGCCTCTACTGTATATATAAATGAATATGCATTTAATTGTGTATATAACATTTTAATTAGTGCATGTGGTTGTTTAAATGCTGTTGGGACTTTTTGGTGAATTTAACATTGAAACCTCTAGATCCCTGGATAACAGTGGATAAGTGATGTTATTATATAAAATAGATAATATGTCCTACATAGATTCTGACTTTTAGCAAAACTAGACTTTCAATAAGAGCATTATGAACAGAATGAAAGTCATAGAAAAGGAGAGAAAACTATCTAAAGTAGGAGTGGCATTGCTTTGGGTAGCATAAATATTTTAATGATGTTAATTCTTCTTTTCCATGAATTTGGTATATGCTTCCACTTATTTGTATCTTCTTCAGTTTCTTTCTTCAGTGTCTTAGAATTTTCTGAATACAAGTCATTTACATCCTTGGTTAAATTTATTCTTTAGGTATTTAATTTTTTGAAGCAATTGCAAATGGGATTGTTATCTTGATTTCCCAAACAAGTGTTGGTGAGGATGTGAAGAAAAGGGAACCCTTGTGCACTGTTGGTGGGAATGCAGATTGGTGCAGCCACTGTGGAAAGCAGTATGGACTTTTCTCAAAAAATTAAAAATGGAACTACCTTAAGACCCAGCAATTTCACTTGTGGGAATGTATCCAGTGAAACCTGAAACACTGATTTGAAAGAGTATTTGCACGCTTATGCTCATTGCAGTGTTATCCTATCTAATAAAAGAGTAATATGCAAATTAACCATCACTCCGCTACACCCACAAGCCGCGCGCACCAGCCATGCCCACCAGCCAATGAGGAGCGAATATGCAAATAAACCCAAACAAGATGGCTACAGCCACAGAGAGCAGGAGGGAGGCTTGGGTTTCCCCGGCAATGGAGGAAGCCAAGCTTTCCGCCTGCCCTTGCCGGCCTAGGCCTCCACTCAAGGCTATAAAGTTTCAATGATAGAAGATACATAAACCCAAACAGAAATGGCGGCAGCCACAGAGCTGGAAAGAGCAGGAGGCTAGGGTTGCCCCCGGCGATGGAGGAAGCCAAGCTTTCCGCACACCCTGGCCGGCCCAGGCCTCTGCTTAAGGCTACAAAGTTTCAATTATAGAATATACATACATCCCAACAGAAATGGTTGCCGCCACAGAGCAAGCAGAAGGCTTGGCTCCGCTCCAGGCTACAAAGTTTCAATTGTAGAAGATAAATAAACCCAGATCCCAGGGCCTCCGCTTGGGTTGCCAGGGGGCGTGGCCGGCCTGCAAACCACCACAGGCCTCTCACCCAGGCCGCCCCACACCCCAATGGAACCCCCACCCTGATCCAGGACATCCTTCAGGGTAAACCAACTGGCCCCCACCAGTGCACCAGGCCTCTATCCTATCTAATAAAAGAGTAATATGCAGATTGACCATCACTCCAACACACAAGATGGCTTCCCCCATGTGGTCAAAGATCCTGCCCCATGTGGACACAAGATGGCCACCACAAGATGGCCAGCAAGGGAGGGCAGTTGGGAGGGACCAGGCCTGCAGGGGAGGGCAGTTAAGGGTGACCCGGTCATCAGAGGAGGGAAGTTGGGGGCATGCAGGCTGGCAGGGGAGCAGCAAGGCATCAAACAGGCTGGCAGGGGAGTGGTTAGGGGGTGATCAGGCTGGCAGGCAGAAGCGGTTAGGGGCAATCAGGAAGGCAGGCAGGTGAGCAGTTGGGAGCCAGCAGTCCTGGATTGTGAGAGGGCAGTCGGACATCCCTCACAGTGTCCCAGATTAGAGAGGGTGCAGGCTGGGCCGAGGGACACCCCCCCAGTGCACGAATTGTGTGCCCCGGGCCTCTAGTTTACAATAGCCAAGGTTTAGAAGCATCCCAAGTGTCCAAGTGAGTGTATACAAAAGCTATGGTACATTTACACAATGGAATACTATGCCGAAAAAAGAAGAAAATATCATCCTTTGCTATAACATGGATTAACCTGGAAAGCATTATGATCAATGAAATAAGCCAGTCAGAGAAAGACAAGTACCATATGATTTCATTCATATGAGGAATCAAATGACCAAAATGAACTAACAAGCAAAATAGAGACAGACTCATAGATAGAGAGCAGGCTGACAGCTGTTGAGTGGGGTGAGGGGTCTGAGGGTATAGAAAGATTGAACAGAAAATGAAAAAAAAGGAGAAAGAACTCATGGACATGAAAAAATAAAATGTGAACTCTCCCTAATATAAATGTACAAATTTAGTATTGATTTCAAATGTTAAAACCATCAATAATAAGATTAAATATAAGTGGTCTAGAGACATTAATTAAAAAGCTGAGGTTGTCAGATTAAATTAAAAAGAACTAGGTTCTTACTACAAGAAATGCAATGCAATTGTAAGGACCTAAATTTTTAAAAGTAAAGAATGGAAAAATATACCATGATACCGCTTATCAAAAGAAAGTTACTGTATAAATAGAGAGTAGCTATATTAATATCAGAAAAAGTAGATTTCAGAGCAAAGACTAGGAATAGAGATGATCTCAAATAGACTAAGTTGGAGAATGTCCCATACTTTTCAATTTGGAGGAATGATTTGTGTAGAAATTTAATTTTTTTCCCCTTAAAAGTTTAGTAATGCTCACCAGTGAAACCATATTTCCTGAACTGTTCTATGTGGAAAGTTTCTAGTTATATGTGTCACTTCTTTAAGTATTTATCATTCCATAATGATAAAATGGTTCATCTAGAGTACATAATGACCCTAAATGTAAGCACCTAATAATAGATCTTTAAAACATGTAAAGCAAAACTGACAGAAATTCAAGAAAAAATAGACAAACCCACAATTGATTATAATTGTTTGAAATTACAGTTCTTTTCTCTCAATAGTTGATAGAATAAGTAGACAAAAATAATTATGTAGATAGGATTTGAACAACACAGTCTTCCAATTTCACCCAATTAATGTTTATGAAACATAACATCCAACAATAGCCGAATACAGGTTTTCTACTGCACAATGATGTCTATACATAAACCACTTTTCAATGACTTTAAAGATTTTAAGTTATATAAGCTATGTTCTCTGACCACAGTGGAATTGAATTAGAAATCAATAGTAGAAAGATCTCTCAAAAAGCCCAGATCTTGGAAACTAAGTAGTCCAGTATTAAATAATTTTGGGGTCCAAAAAAGTCAGCAGAAAAATTAAAATCTATTGCAAACTGAATTAAAATGAAATCACAGCATATCAAAATGTTTGTGACAGTCCTTATGCAATACATAAGAAGACATATTTTGCTTTAAGTGCTTATTTTGGAAAATAAAAACTCAAATCAAAGACCTTAATTTACACTTTAAAATGCTAGAAAAAGAGAGGATATTAAGCCAAAAATTTATAAAAAGAAAACAATAAAGACCAGAGCAGAAATCAATGAAATTAAAGAAGAAAAATACTATCCTATATAATAAAAGGGAAATATGCAAATTGACCCTAACGGTGGAATGACCAGAACGACCTCTTGACTAGTCACTATGAGGTGCACTGACAACCTCTTGGTCCCTTCTCCCAGCTAGCAGGTTCCCATCGCCCAATGGTGAACGGGGAATTAGGGGTGAGTGGCGGGGGATGCAGGCCGTGCCAGACCAAGGCCCCTGCCCCGACGGTCACCCCACACGCAGAGGGCAACCCCCACTGGGGGTGGGGTAGGCAAGCGGGCCGGAACGACTGACCTTTCAGTCCCTCCCCTCTGCCATCAGGATCCGATTGCCTGATGGTGAACGGGGAGCCAGGGGTGGGTGATAGGGGATGCGGGCATTGCCAGGCCAAGGCCCCCACCCTGCCAGTCACCCCACACACAGAGGGTGACCTGCAGCAGGGGCAGGGCCAGCAAGCAGGCTGACTTCTTGGTCCCTCCCCCAGCCAGCAGGCTCCGATTGCCTGATGGCGAACAGGAAACCAGGGGTGGGTGGCAGCAGGGGGTGGGGCCAGCTGCTGGCAGCCAGAAAGATGGCCCTGATCACAGGCCAGGCTTAGGGACCATACCCGTGTATGAATTTCATGCGCCAGGCCTCTAGTAATATAGAATATCAATGACAAGAAAAGCTGGTTTTTTTGAGGTCAATAAAATTGATAAACCTCTAGGCAGCCTGATGATGGGGGAAAAGCAAAAACACAAAATACCAATATCTAGAATAAGAGACATAACATGAGTACAAATTCTATAATTATTTAAATGATAATAAGGATTGTTATAAAATGTTTATGTTACTAAATTTATTCTGATAAAATAGTCAAATTCCTAGAAATAAACAATTTATCAAAGCTAACTCAAGAAAAAATAAATAGTCCCTTTTCTCTTAAAGAAGTGACACATATAACTAGAAACTTGTACACATAGAACAGTTCAGGAAATATGGTGAGCATTTCTAAACTTTTAAGGGGAAAAACTGTGGTTTTAATGTCTTGCAATGTCTTAGTCTGATTTCAGGATCAGCCTAATGCTACCCTCATAAACTAAGTTGGAGAATGCCCCATACTTTTCAATTTGGAGGAATGGTTTGTGTAGAAAATGGGATTTTTTTCCCTTAAAAGTTTAGTAGTGCTCACCATATTTCCTGAACTGTTCTGTGTGGAAAAGTTTGCAACAACATGGATGGAACTGGAGAGCATTATGCTAAGTGAAATAAGCCAGTCAGAGAAAGATAAATATCGGATGATCTCACTCATTGTGGAATATAATGAACAACATAAACTGATGAACAAAAATAGAACCAGAGACATAGAACCATCCAACAGACTGTCCAACCTGAGAGGGAAGGCATGGGTGGGGATGGAGGGGTAATAGATAAACCAAAGGACTTGTATGCATGCATATGTGCATAACCAATGGATATAGATGGGGGATGAGTGGAGGGGGAGTGAGGGCATGTGCTGGGGGTTGGAGGCGGCTGGGCAGAGGTCAATCAGGGGGAAAAGGAGGCTTATGTAATACATTAAACAATAAATAACAAATTTAAAAATAATAAATAAAAAAATAAAAGATTGCAAAACATTAAATAAATAAATAAAACTACAGACATGCATCTGTCATGAACATAGATGAAGAAATTTTAAACAAAATTTCAGTAAATTAAATCCAAATCTCATTATATAAAAAAGCATAACTCAAAACCAGGTGAGATTTATTCCATAAAAGCAAGTTTGTATACCATTCAAAAACCAAACAATGTAATTCATCATTTTAAGAAATGGCATGAGCAAACTGTTTTGGGGATGAAAATGCTCTGTCTTCATGGTGGTGGTGGTTACATGACTGTATAACTTTGTCAAAATTCATTAAACTATATCCCTAAAAGATAACTTTTACTCTAAATAAATTACAACTCAGTAGATTTGACTAAAAACAGTTACTTTTGTCACTTTGAATTTCATAAATTGCACAAACATCAAAAGTTACTAATACTGCAATTGTTAAAAAATTAATACATATATATTGTCAAAAATACCGCTAGATTTATTGATGATGGTGTTTTTGATAGTTTACTTAAATGGTATATTGCTTCCTGATTCCCTGGCCACAGAAACTAAGGATAGCTGACAATTAATCAAACAAGATTTTTGTTGAGGTACAAAGCTGAACATAGTGTCACTTGCCATAGACCTTCTTGTCCATATGGAAAAGGTCCAGTATTGGCACTGAAGCCTGCTGTCCATCTGGTCAGAGATATGTTTATAGAAGGAGGTAAAACTTTTAAAATCAACCATCTGTTCATATGTCATTTTTGCTAAAAACAAAAAAACAAAAAACAACCTGTAAATAAAATACCAAAACATGCACATAAAAAAGAGTCATCATAGAAATAATGTGACATTTAGTTAACAGAGTTAAATTCTTTCAAAAACGTATATTGAGAATCGTCACATGTACTAGTTTGTTGTCTTGAAAATATAAATACTCCATATTATTTGTCCAATAGTACATAACATGTGTATCAATCATCAAATCCAAAAGTTTCTTACCTATTCTCACTTATGTTCCCTTCATCTGATAATTCATAATTGAGGCCAAACTAGGTTTTTACTATTTTATTTAAAGGTATTAATAACTTTTGATGTTTGTGCATTTTTGCATGCCAGTGAGTAGCGGAGCAGATCAGTAAATAAAGTGTGTTAGCTTTTGGGAATAGGGAGTTAGTCCTTAACTGCCTGTTGGTTTCTCAACAGAAATGCGAGGTCTTTAAAAGCAGACTTTGGAGTCACACACAGCAAGGTTCAAATTCTGCTGCTTCCTTTTGTCAACTGTGTGCCCTTAGACAAGTCACTAACTTTGTGCTTCAGTTTCCTCATCTATGCAGAATCAATAATAATATTGACTTGTTGGTTGTTAGTAGAATTAAATGCGCTCAGATAAGTACTGTATAGCAGAATTATGACTTACCATCCCGATACTCTGTATTGGGAAGATCTGATTTGACTTCCAGTCTTCCTAAGGTGTCCTGTGAGACTGAGTGGTGCAGTCACCCTGATGACCAGACCTGGGTGCTCTAAGAAGGCCCCTTGTATGCGTGTGTGGGCCCCCCTGTTGTAATTGGGTCTTGGTTGCTATTGGCTCACTTGTGCTGGGCTTTGACCCTCAAGCTGGCTGAGAGTGAGGCTCAACACAGCATTCAGGCTGCTTTGGAGTGGCTTATCACATTAGGTGGAATACTCTGTAGGGTTTGGAGCTTGCCAATATCTCCCTGTGGATATACTGCTTGCAGAGCCTATTGCATCTTGCTCTGTTGTTCTCTGAAGCTGAACACTGAGTTTATTGGTTTTGGGCCTCTTTGTAAGGTCTCTGGTGCAGGACAATGTCAGATGCTGTGTATGACTGGCCCTGACTACACTGTTTAGAGCCATCAGCAATCCAGTTTGTGGCTCCCTCTACTGAGTTTGGATGCATGTGGGAAGGACCAACCTATCCATCAAGATCTGCTTTTCCTAGCCCTGGGCCCAGAGGCATGTCAGGCAAGAACTCAAAACAAACAGAGATTTGCCTCTGCCTGCAGACTGATGGTTAGTTTCAGCCACTTAATGAACCCCAGGCTGTAGAGCTCAGCTGGGCATAAACTCCACAGGGTAGGGCAAGAGGTTTTGCAATGGATGGGACAATTTCTTCCCCACCAGGCAAAAGCTGCATTGATGGGAATGCTCTGTCTGAGAAAGATGGTTTCTGCAGTATGGAGGAATGATTCAGCACAGGGATCCCAACGGTTGTCCTCTTGCCTCTCTCCCTGCTGAGCTACCTACCACAGACTCTTCTCACACAACTCTAGTCCACTTTGCCCTCCCACTGCCAGAGACTAACATAAGTATCTGCAAATGAAATTTAGTGAGTTGGCCTTTTAAGGGGGTGTCTGTGTATTTAGACATCTGTCTCTGCTGGTATTCCCCCCCCCCCCCCCGAGTACTGTTCACAGCCAGGTTTTATGTGAGCACCTTTCCAAGTTCTGGTGCTCTAGCCCTGTTTGGGGGTTAGACCCTGGACTTCTTGAGGGAAACCCAGCTGATATATCCCTTCAGAATTTCAGCTGCTGCCTTTGGGAGCCCGGTCAGCACTCTTGTGTCTCTGCACTTCCTACCAGTCTCCATGTGGCCTCCTCTTTAAGTCCTTGCTTATAAGACTTCTCTCCAGCTAGTCTTCAGTTGGATATTCAGGATGATTTTTTCTATATTTTAGTTGTAATTCCAGCTTGGTCCTGGGAGAATGTCAGTGTAGCTTGCACTTAGTTCACTGCCATCTTCTCCCTCCATCAATTTTCTTTTCAATGTGGGAAGAGTAAGGAAAAGTAGGGTCTAAAAGTTCTCACTCCTATGTCCTTGCTTTTAGGTTAGTACATCATGATGAATGCAAACTAGAGACAGACGCAATCACCTCAATGAAAGAAGAAAGAAAACAAAACAGGTACTTATCAGAAGACAGTCATTCAGTTATCAATTTTTTTCATTACAACTTTTTAAAAAATGTTTGACATTATTGCAGGAGTCCCCCTCCTCACCCTCTTCCCACTGTGCTTATAGGAAAATTTCCCTTCTGCCATCTGACACAGTGATAGAGAAGTTGCTATTTCTGCCTTCCAATATACGGATGAGAACATTGCAGAAAAAGTGTTCCGCTGATTCTGATGGAAGGATACACTGGTCCCATGGTTGAGATTATGTGGTGGATTCTCTGTAAAATGGAAGATGGAAGACTAACAGGTTATATGCTTTGCTAGTTGACCTCTGGCATAAATTGTTGGCTTGTTGAATTCTTAGACATCATCATAAGGACAATTGGTTTTATCACAAAACTGACAATCAAGTATATATGAAATATTATGCAATTCCCAATCAAAATTTGTTTTAAAATCCAGCAAGCAAATTTGTCAGTGATAGGGCATTAGAACAGAAAATGATACTTATAATGTTAATTAGCCTTAAATTTACAATTTTGTACATACACAGTGTATTTATCATGTCATGAATGTTTAAAGTAAGTCACACAAATTCACAACTTAGGAAATTTATATTTTAAATATCAAACATTTAGAGTTATTATACTTAGCGAAATAAGCCAGTCAGAGATAGACAAATATCACATGATCTCACTCATATGTGGAATCTAATGAACAAATAAACAGATGAACGGAGTGGATCCAGAGACATGGAAGCATGGAATAGACTGTGGAATCTTGGAGGGAAGGTGGAGGAGAGTGGGTGGGTGGAGGTGATCAGCTAAAGAACGTGTATGCATAAATGCATAACCCATGGACACAGAGAATAGTGTGGTAAAGGCCTGGGGTGGGGAGCAGGGGCAAGCTGGAGGGAGCCAATGGGGGAAAAATGGGACATATGTAATACTTTCAATAATAATGATTTTAAAAAATAATAAATATCAACCATTTTACATTATAATATAACATATGTATATATTGAGTTAATTATAATGATCTTAATTTTCCATAAATATTTTTATCTCTCAAGTAAAAAGGCAAAATGGAAAAACATATATGATTATGACAATAAGACATATTTTTAAGGGAGTCACTAAAGTGAAAAATGGTTTCAATTATGCCGTAGTATTTTCTGTGATTTCTTCTACTTAATATACTTTCTTTAATATTTTAGTTATGCTAAAGAGATGATGAAAAGTAAAAAGGAAACACCCTAATGCAGTTACATAAATATGGTTAAAAACAACCTGAAATAGCCCTGGCCAGTGTGGCTCATTGGTTGGAGCCTCACCCCTGCACCGAAGGTTTGTGGGTTTGATTCGTGGTCAAGCAAACTGCCTGGATTGCAGGTTCGATCCCTGGCCCTCATGTGGTGCATGTAGTAGGCAACCGATTGATGTGATTCTCTCTTCCCCCTCCCCCTTCCACTCTCTCTAAAAATCAATGGAAAATATATCCTTGGACGAGGATTAACAAACACACAAACCAAACCAAAATGATATAGAGATATGAGAAATAGGGTAATACTTTGAGGAAAAGTTCAGATTAACAATAAATTTACTGCTGTATGTTTTAGTGTTTAAACTGATTCTACTGAAGAGAATCCTTCAAATTTTAGGTGTAATTCATCAGTTATTTGGTTGTGTCTATAGACATATGACAAATGACAGAATCAAGAATAATGGGGACTTTAAAACAGCAGCCACAAAATAAATGCACCAAATAGGTATTAGTATGTACCAATATATGTACCACCATAATCCCATAAATGAAAATATTTTCAAAGAATATATTTGGTAGCTCTTCATTTCACCCTATTTTTATCATTTAAACATAGCATTTTCTGAGATTATGTTAAATTAAATTACTTATTAGAGATATAGAGAATGATAGGTTTTTAGTTCTGTCAAAATTGCATGCAGAGTTTACAAAAACTTTTCTGTTAACCTCCCAAGACAAGAGGTGATTTATAGATTCTTCTTCACCTAAAATACTATTTCTACTCTTTAACTTATTTTCTTGTTGATTTTTCCATCATAAATTTGACTAGTAGCAAGATTTGACATTTCCCAGTAGATCATTACTTTGTATATTAATAAACACCTGTACTGTAAAAGATTGGTGGTGACTTGGTTTTATTAAGTTCTGAATATACAGAACCAATGGGAGAAAATTAAATGTGTATATTTATAAAACTGTTAAGAAGGAAAATTAAATAAAACAATACAGAAAAATAAACTGCCACTTAATATATATGGTTACCTATTAATAATCTTGACATGTTACTATATATGTAAAAATTATTGAAGTAATAATTTTAATTATTAATTGCCATATAACCAAAAATATACAAATACTAGTGTTTCAATATATTTCTAAAAAAAAAGAAAATATATGAAAAGAATAATAATCAACTGAGTATATACAGTTTACTGTTTTACTAAAATATTGTGAATGTAGACTTTCCACTCTGCTTGAATATAACACTTTAGAGTAAGTGAAGTGCCCTAGGATCCCAATTGTACCTACTTTCTTAACTCTATAACTAAATATGTGATATACATAATTAAATTTTTCTAAGATTAAAAGTTTAGTTGTTAAGTTACCAATAGAAAGATTTTATAAACAGTTTTTCGAGTTCTATCCTGGAAACATCAGCCTACTTATAAACATTCTCTGAGGAGAAAGGCACTCAAATAAAGCCTTTAGAACTTTTATGTATATTCACGTTTTTACTGCTTTTGATCATCTAGTGACTAAATAAGATTTTTTATCTACACTAATATAAGAGAAACATGCAAATTGACCATCACTCCACTACACCCACCAGCCAATCAGGAGCAAGCATGCAAATTAACCCAACAAAGATGGTGGCGACCACGGAGCTGGAATGAGCAGCAGGCTTGGGTTGCCCCTGGTGATGGAGGAAGCCAAGCTTCCCGCCCGCCCTGGCTGGCCCTGGCCTCTGCTCAAGGCTACAAAGTGTCAATTATAGAAGATAAATAAATCCCAGATACCTGCTTCCAGCCAGCCCTAGCCTCCGCTCAAGGAGGCGCTGAAAAGAAAAAAAAAAAAAAAGAAAAGGAAAAAAAGAGAGGCTGGGAGCTTGGGTCACCAGTGGGTGTGGCCAGCCTGCAAACAGCCATCAGCCCCACACCCAGGCTGGCCAGACACCCCAGAGGGAACCCCCACCCAGAAGGGGGTGTGGCCAGCCTGAAAACAGCCCTCAACCCCTCACCCAGGCTGGCCACACCCCCATGGCCCAATCCCTGTAAACAGGCAGTCGAAAATCCCTTGAGGGGTCCCAGATTGGAGAGGGTGCAGGCTGGGCTGAGGGACATGCCCCCCCATGCATGAATTTTGTGCACCCAGCCTCTAGTCCACACTAATAAAAGAGAAAGATGCAAATTGACCATACCTTTGTGATGCCCACCAGCCAATCAGGAGTGAGTATGCAATTCAACCCAACAAAGATGACAGGTTAATCTGCATACACAGGCACCGAGTGGTTGGTGGTGGGACGCAGGCATTCCGCATCGCCCCAGCCACTCTAGGCCTCTGGGCAGCGTGGGAAGGTGGAAAGGTGGCTCTGGGCATGAGCTAAGGCAGCAAGGTGGCTCCGGGCTAGAGCAAAGGCGGTGTCAGCTGCCAGGGGAAGGAAGGCCCATTCTTGCACAAATCTTTATGCATCGGGCCTCTAGTTTATTATGTGAAAAAAACATAGGCCTCCTCAAAGTCTGTTAGAATTACATGTGTTTTATATGAAAAAAAAGTTATAAAAATGTTCCAAATTTATTGTTTTCCCTTTCAGATGTGATTATTAAATAACATTTTAGTGCATAGTGGTATTTATAAAGACACTCTACTTGACTGTCAGTCATCTGCTGTAGTGGAGTCAGAATCCACCCCAACTCTCTAAGTTGCTTAATTAGGGAAATAACTATTTCAGATAGCAGCAGGAAAATTTTGAAGGAAATATAGGGGAGATAAAGCCTAACTGGTTAGGAAGAAGAAAAGTGTACATCAGGAAAACAAAACAAAACAAAAAAAAAACTGGACATTTCTTGTTTTTAAAAAAGAAAAGTATGTGAGAGAGGATTGAAGTAGAAAATAAAAAGTAGGTTCTTAGATTTGTCTGTTTGCTATTGTAAATGGAGAGGTGTTAAGGAAGGAAAGAATATAATGTCTTCTGTCTCCTACTGTGACTGGAAATGGAGAGGTGAAGATTGCAGAAGGCATCACATGAGGCAGAGGGTGGGGTCTGCAAAACATTTGTCTCCGAATCAGATGAAGGCTTGTTCAAAATGCAGAGCCCCAGGTCTCAGTCCAAGCCTACCGAATCAGAAATTCTAGAACTTTTGGCCTAAAATTTACATTTCAACAAGATCCCTGTGTGCTTTGTATGCACATTAAATTTGAGTAGCAGTAATTTAGGCAGAAGTTTGTCAGAGAAACCATTTCACAAGGGAAAATTGTACCCCCTTTAAGAGTATTTATTTTGTGGTGACCTGGCTATTAATTCAATGAGGATACCCTAGGGACATACTTGAAGTTAAATCCTGCAAAGTAAGGGATTTGATGTGTGCTGGAGATCAACACATGGGTTTAATTTATTTTAAATACTATCAAGGGAAAAAGAAACTGAACTAATCAGAAATTTTGGGTATTTTCTTCAGACTGGCTGAGCTAAAGTACCTTCTTTACCTTCAGAATAAGATAGAGGCAAGAGGAATGATATCTTTCTGCTTAAGAATTTACTATAATAAATTAGTAATATCCATAAGAAATGGTGAATTGGCCAGTGGTTTTGATTAAGCAATAAGAATGAAAACCTTTACTGAGGCAAGGAGGGTGTGATGAGACATAAAATGTGGGCTAAGATAATCATTTTCCAAATTTGGAAACTTCAGTTCAAAGCCCCTATGACTCTCAACCACCCGAAGCCTCCTTTTTTTAGTTATCTTTTTCTCCCAGCACAAGGATGATTTATTCCCCTACTTGGGCACTGCTGCCCAATTCCCTACCAGATTCCTTTGCAGCACAATGTGGTGTGGAAAGATCTACTGTACTCACAACTGCACACTTTCCTGCTGAGTATGAATAAATTCAGAGTCTCTTTGTTTTAAATACCAGTAACCATTAAATGCCTGAAAAGTTTAACAAAAATAACAAATGGTTGATAATTTAGAGAACCAGGAGAAATAATAAAATTACTAGATTTGTTCTCCTTAGATGTCATCCAAATTAAAATGGAATGAAGAGTTCTCTTCAGACTACAATGCAAATAGAAGGCAGTGGTTTAACTGCATTTACACTCTAAGAACCAACCTCCCTTGGTTGTTCTTGAATTCTGTACCCAAGAGCATGAAATCCCAGCAGAAAAGTAAGACACAGATGGATTTCCTACTATTTTATATTAATAACATAATATATATGTGGTCTATTCACATAAAAAATATATGTGGGAAATCCAGGTCCAATATAAAATTAAAATGCTTAACATTTTATTTATGATATATATAGTTAAAAATTTCTAAATAACAGAATCAACTATTTCATGAATCTATATTTAATCTAGTTTTCTGGCTTTAGAAGGCAGATGTGGTAAAGTTAAGGAAGATAAATGCTGCAGGGGTGAAATCAACGGCACAGTCCCCTTTGTAATCTGAGCTTTGGCTCTTCTTTTTATCATATATCATCATAAAAAGTGGGTTCCGTTTGAAACTTTCTGTTGACAATCTGAGATTATTATTGAAGAGCAGGGTACAACCAAAGTGTTTTCTCGAGACAATCCTCAGGTCTGGAATATTCTTTCCCTTCCACATCAACATTTCTACCTAGTCTGAATTTCTTGACCTTTAAGGCACTATGCCAGCTCCATCTGTTTCCTCAAGCATTTCTGAGATTGTGAATAAAACATGTTTAAGGTTAAGTTTATTTATTAAGGGATTATCTTTTAGTTGCTGATGATTACTAGTGCACAGTATTCAATTGTAGCTGTGTTCTGAACATGTGTATGCAGATACTTAAAAAATGGAAAACAGAATATATGTCTTTTAAAAAAGGTATTATAATTTACACTAATTAATTTGACATATGGTCTCAGAGTCCAGGGTTTCACTAAACAATACAATTTCAACCTAATGCCAAGAAAGGAAATGAGAAAATCTGTCATTGAGTATCTTATCAACTTAAAAGAGAGTTATTGTGTCTTACTAAGAACTAAGCTTCATTTGTTTCATAACTTTTTAACTTTTGAAAGTATAATCATGATATTTTCCTTTCAGATGGTACAGGTATTTTGCTTTTCAAAAATAAGTCTGCAAAATGAAATAATCTATCACTTGTTATTATTAATTAGAGGCCAGGTGCACTAAATTGGTGCACTCTGGGGAGGGGAAGGTCTCTCAGCCCAGCCTGAACCCTCTTGCAGTCCAGGAGCCCTCAGGGGAAGTAAGACAGATGGCTTAGGCCCACTCCCCCCAGAGAGGCTCCTGCCACCACCGCTGTGCTTGCCAGCCATGAGCCCGGCTTCTGGCTGAGTGGTGCTCCTCCTGTGGAAGTGCACTGACCACCAGGGGGCAGTTCCTGCATTGAACGGGATTGCACCGAAACTGGCTCTCCGACATCCCCTGAGGGGTCCAGATTGTGAGAGGGCACAGGCCACCAGTGCACCATTGGGGCCAGGGAAGGATGTGGGAGGTTGGCCAGCTGGGGAGGGACCGCAGGAGGGCTCCAGGGCGTGTCTGGCATGTCTCGCTCAGCCCTGATCTGCCAGACCCCAACAGCAAGCTAACCTACTGGTTGGAGTGTCTGCCCCCTGATGTTCAGTGCATGTCATAGCGGCTGATCTGGGAGTCAGTGCATGTCATAGCGAGTGGTTGAGCGGCCTTAGCATATCATTAGCATATTACACTTTGATTGGTTGAACGGACAACCAGATGACCAGACACTTAGCATATTATGCTTTTATTATATAGGATATCTGCATCAAGGATAACTGACTTGCATAATTCCAGGGATAATTTCAAAGTGCACACCAGGAATTTGCACACATGCACGCGTGTGCACACACACACACACACACACATCCTCCAGTCTCTTCAAAATTAAAATACATTTTTAAAATTACATTAAATGTATTAGAAGAGAGGAAAGACAAGATTGAATCATAAAATGCTAAGTAAAAGGCTCTACTGAAAACAGCACTATAGCTGAATTGCTCCTGATGAAAAACTGACAGTCAGATGGCAAACTTTTTGTGTTGGTATCTGTGTTATACAGCAGCAGTCACACTACTGGCATGAATGGGTTCCCTCTGATCACTAAATTTACTGCTCTGTTAAAGTGTAACTGAGAAGTTCCCAAGACATTAAAGAAAATTGTAGTAGATGATTAGATGCTGGATAGGACTAGTTTCTATAGCTTTGAAAATAAGTTACAGTTAAAAACATGGGGACAGTGAGAAACCAAGATGGCGGCATAGATAAACACCTGAACTTGCTGCCTCGCAAAACCACTGCAAAACTACAACTAAAAGAAAAAACGGACATCATCCAGAACCACAGGAAGGCTGGCTAAGTGGAAATTCTACAACTAGAAGGAAAGAGAAAAGCACACTGAGACTCAGAAGAGCTGCGGAAATAAAGTGCAGAGGTACAGAGGCGCGCACACTCATGCAGAGAGGGCTGGCAACTGAGTACGCAGCTCTATTTTTTGATCTGCAGGGAGACACAAGCTCCTGACTGCTCTGAACTCCAGTTCCGGAGGAGACTCTGGGGACCCAGGCTCAAATGGGGCGAAACTGAACTGTCTGGCATCGGGCAGAACTCGAGGGAGGCTTTCTCTCAGAGGTGCTTGCAGCGATTACCGAGGGACACTGAGACCCGGGGGCCTCTTAGAGCAGGGCTGAAGGGAAGCCATTGCTGTTTGCTTTACCCTGAGACTCCGCCCCATCCAAGCTGTGCACAGAGGCTTTTGCATATGAATGGCCTGGTCCTTTGAAATCTAAACTTACCTAACAAACTGAAGTTGAGTCAGAGAGACCCAGAACATCCAAAAGAAGGCCCAAGGTCCCACAGCAGCTTGCATTGCTTCACAGCTGGGCCTCATCTGGGTACCTCCAAAACCCAAACAAAGAAGATGAATCTGCAGATCTCTCCATAGCTCCTGCTGGGAGGCCTCAGGCAGGGGCTAAATTAGCACCTCCTTGGAGATCCAACAGCCAGTGTACCCAGAGGTCAGAGTAGGACCATCCAGATTACAACTCCTCAGATCCATAAAGAACACACTCAGGGGGCAGAGTCAGTGAGCACCGAAGCCCCACTGAAGCAAGTCTTACCTCATAAGGGTGTCTCCAGCACAGAAGTTCTCCCAGCATAGACACAGCTAATCCTCACAGCCAATTGGCCTGGAGGTCAATTCCTCCCAGTGATACCAACAACAATCAAGGCTTAACTACAACAAGACTGTGCACACAGCCCACAAAGGGGTTCACCAAGAGTGTCCACCTCAGGTAACTGGGGAGACTGAGCCACTGGGCCCTATAGGACACCTAGCACACAAAGCCACTCTATCAATTCAGGGAAGCAGCCAAAATGTGGAGACAAAGAAACAGGTCACAAATGAAAGAAATGGAGGAAAGCAAACTACTGAATATAGAGTTCAAAACCACAGTTATAAGGTTTTTCAAGAATTTTCTAGAAAAGGCCGATAAATTTAGTGAGACCCTAGAGGATATGAAAAAGACCAACTAGAAATTAAGCATACACTGACTGAAATAAAAAATAATATACAGAGATCCAATAGCAGACTAGAGGATCGCAAGAATCAAGTAAAAGATTTGAAACACGAAGAAGCAAAAAACACCCAACCAGAAAAGCAAAAAGAAAAAAGAATCCAAAAATATGAAGATACTGTAAGGAGCCTCTGGGACAACTTCAAGCGTACCAACATCCGAATTATGCGGGTGCCAGAAGAAGTGAGAGAGCAAGATACTGAAAACCTATTTAAAGAAATAATGACTGAAAACTTCCCCCACCTGGTGAAAGAAATAGACTTACAAGTCCAGGAAGTGCACAGAACCCCAAACAAAAGGAATCCAAAAAGGACCACACCAAGACACATCATAATTAAAATGCCAAGAGCAAAAGACAAAGAGAGAATATTAAAAGCAGCAAGAGAAAAAACAGTTAGTTACCTACAAGGGAGCACCCATATGATTGTCAGCTGATTTTTCAACAGAAACTATGCAGGCCAGATGGGAGTGGCAAGAAATATTCAAAGTGATGAATAGCAAGAACCTACAACCAAGATTACTCTACCCAGCAAAGCTATCATTCAGAATTGAAGGTCAGATAAAGAGCTTCACAGATAAGAAAAAGCTAAAGGAGTTCATCACCACCAAAACAGTATTATATGAAATGATGAAAGGTATCCTTTAAGAAGAGGAAGAAGAAGAAAAAGGTAAAGATAAAAATTATGAACAACAAATACATATCTATCAACAAGTGAATCTAAAAATCAAGTGAATAAAAAATCTGATGAACAGAATAATATGGTGAATATAATAGAATCAGGAGCATAGAAAAAGGGAAAAGGGGTGTGGGGTGTGTGGGAAGAAACTGGACAAAAATCATACACCTATGGATGAGGACAGTGGGGGGGGGGGTGGCTTGGGGTGGGGTGGGAACCCGGTAGAGGGGAGCTATGGGGTGAAAAAAGAGGAACAACTGTAATAATCTGAACAATAAAGAGTAAAAAACACACCAAAAAAAACCCAAAAAACAAAAAACATGGAAACAGGTCAATCATGCTGGTTCACAGCAGTTCTTGTGATGATACAATCTCAGAGGATCTCCCTTATCCTTCAGGGATACAGTCAAGACCCCTAGTAAATGCCTGACACTGCACATAACACAGACCCTGGGCATACTATGTTTTCTCCTCTACATATATGCCTATTATAAAGCTTAACGTATAAATTAGTATGAGATTGACAACAATAACTAATAAAAATTAGAACAATCATAATATATACTCTAATAAAAGTTATGTGAACGTGGTCTCTCTCAATATATTTTATTGTGCTATATTCAACATTTCACTTAAAGAATGCACTTTGGCATATTCAAATTACCAGCCCACTACTCTTGTACTTTGGGAAAATTATTAAGTAAAATAAGGCTTCCTTGAACACAAGCACTGAATACTGCAAAAGTTGATGTGATAGCCAAGATGGGTACTACATGACTAATCAAACTTACAGACTTACTGCCTGGAGATGTTGGACAAAGGAATGATTCACATCCGAGTAGGATGCTGGGAAATTTCATAACATTACATAAAGCAACACACAATTTAAAGTTTTTGAATTATTAGTTGAATTTTCCACTTAATATGTTTGGATAGCAGCTGATCTGCATGTAACTGAATGGAGGAAAGCAAAACTATGGGTAAGGGGGCTACTGCACTTTATAATCATATTTTCTGTTCTAACTATGGAACTTCTAAACAAAATTATGCTGTTTTTATTTGTTTTCTTTCTTTATGAAGGTTGGACAACTGTAAAATACCAAACCAATGAAGTTATCTCCGAAAATATTAAAAAGGTAGCTGTATATCCTGGTACAAAGTGAGTTTTATCAATCTAAAATATTTGACCAACTCTGAAGTATTTTTAATTTAATAGTATTTATATTATTATATAAATCAAATATTCCTATTATAAAGTTAATAAATATATTTACACATCTACACCTTTATCTATCTAAATACATAAAAGATAGAGTGACATTGCCTCATTGATTCTTATACTTAGCAATCCCTGAATACTTAAGTAAGTCATTTAATATATTCATGTGTTTATGCCTGCAAATGGGAGGATTAACAAAATCCTATCTAATAAAAGAGTAATATGCAAATTGACTGTCACTCCAACACACAAGATGGATTCCCCCATGTGGTCAAAGATGGCTGCCCCCACGTGGACACAAGATGGCCGCCACAAGATGGCCAGCAGGGGAGGGCAGTTGGGAGGGACCAGGCCTGCAAGGGAGAGGGCAGTTGGGGGCGATCAAGCCTGTAGGGGAGGGCTGTTGGGGGGAACCAGGCCTGCAGGGGAGGGCAGTTAGGGGTGACCAGGCCTACAGTGAAGGGCAGTTAGGGGTGACTAGGCCGGCAGAGGAGGGAAGTTGGGGGCAATCAAGCCTGCAGGGAAGGGCAGTTGGGGGGGACCAGGCCTGCAGGGGAGGGCAGTTAGGGGCAAACAGGCTGGCAGGGGAGCAGTTAGGCATCAATCAGGCTGGGAGGGGAGTGGTTAGGGGGTGATCAGGCTGGCAGGCAGAAGCGGTTAGGGGCAATCAGGCAGGCAGGCAGGCGAGCAGTTGGGAGCCAGCAGTCCTGGATTGTGAGAGGGATGTCCGACTGCCGGGATCGGGCCTAAACGGGCAGTCAGACATCCCTTGAGAGGTCCCAGATTGGCGAGGGTGCAGGCTGGGTTGAGGGACACTCCCAACCCCAGTGCACGAATTTCGTGCACCTGGCCTCTAGTGTAATATAATGTCCTTTAAATCAGAACTTGAATGATGTTAGAAGGTAGAATATAGTGTTAGATGTCTGGTTATTTAATACTAGAGGCCCATTGCACAAAGATTCATGCAATAGGCCTTCCTTCCCCTGGCTGCAGGCACCAGTTTTCCTCAGGCACCTGGGACCCAGGCCTTCGCTCTGGCCGCTGCCTTCTGTCTTCGCTCTGGCCGGAGCCTTCAGTCTTAGATCCAGCCAGAGCGCTGCTCCTGTAGCTCCCTCCACCCCCCTGCCCTCCCCGTCACAGCAGGCATCCCGCCCCGCCCAGCCACTCCACCCCTGCATGCGTGCTGCCCAGAGGCCTGGAGCGGCTGGGGGGGCGGGACTGCCACATTCTTTGTCGGGTTAATTTGCATACTCACTCATGATTGGCTGGTGGGCATCGCAAAGTGACAGTCAATTTGCATATTTCTCTTTTATTAGTGTAGATAAATGATGGAATGAGAGGTCTATTATACTCATTCAGCCAACAACATCAAACTCAAGATTTCTTCTGAAAGAAGAAAAATCACCACAGACATCACAGATATACAAAGGATCATACTAGAATACTATGAAGGACTATATGCCATGCAATTCAATAACCTAAAAGGAATGGATAAGTTCCTAGAAATATATAACCTTCCTAGACTCAATCATGAAGAACTGGAAAATCTAAATAGACCAATCAGCACTGAAGAAATTGAAACAATCATCAACAACCTCCCAAAAGTAAAAGTACAGGACCAGATGGATTCACAAGTAAATTCTACCAAGCATCCAAAGAAGATTTAAAACCTATCCTTCTCAAATTCTTCCAAAAAATTGAAGAAGAAGAGATATTTCCTAACACATTTCTTGAGGCCAACATAACCCTGATACCAAAACCTGGCAAGGATAGCACAAAAAAAAAGAAAACTATAGACCAATATCTCTGATTAATACAGATGCAAAAATCCTAAAGAAAATCCTAGCCTTAGCCAGTCTGGCTTAGTGGATAGAACATTGGCCTGCAGACTGAAGTGTCCCAGATTCTATTCCAATCAAGGGCACACACCTGGGTTGCAGGCTCAGTCCCCCAGTAGCGGGTGTGCATGAGGCAGAGGATCAATTATTCTCTCTCATCATTGACTAGAGGCCCTGTGAACAGATTTGTGCACCAGTGGGATCCCTCGGCCTAGCCTGTAGACATTTCCCGAAGGGTCCCAGGTTGCGAGATGGTGCAGGTCAGGCCGAGATACCCCACTGGTTCACTATAGGGGCCAGGAAGAAACCATGGGAGGGCTCCAGGGCATGTCAGGCCCATCTCTCCCAGTTCTGATCAAGGTCATTGGGGCTGATTGGGGCCATCTTGTCCAGTCCCCATCAGGGCTGATTGGGGCCAGCTGGCCAGAGAAGGAACATGGGAGGTTGGCCAGCAGGGGAGGGACCATGGGAAGGCTCCAGGGCATGCCCAGCCCATCTTGCCCAGTCCTGATTGGCTGGACCCCAGCAGCAAGCTAACCTACCAGTTGGAGCATCTGCCCCCTGGTGGTCAGTGTGTGTCATAGCTACTGGTTGAACAGTCGAACAGTCAGACACTTAGCATATTAGGCATTTATTATATACGATGTTTCTATTTCTCTCTCCCTCTCCCTTGCTCTCTGAAATAAATAAAATATATATATAAAAAGCCAGTGACTGGAATACTGTAAGGACCAGAACAACCAGTTGCTATGACACCCACTGCGGCCAGCGAACCGGCCCGATCAGGGGGTGGGGCTGGCTGGCCAACCTCCTGCAGCCCCTCTCCTCAGCCAGCTCCACACCAGATCGGCCCCCCCACCCCAATCAGGAGCAGGGCCAGCTGGCCAACTGCCTGCGGACCCTCCCCCAGTCCACTGGCCCCCGATCGGCTCCCCCACCCCATTCAGAGGTGGGGCCAGCTGGCCCACCTCCCACAGCCCCTTCCCATAGCCAGCCCCATCTCTGATCAGCCCCCACCACTCTGATTGGCCAGCGGCCCTTCCCTCCAGCCAGCTCTGCCCTGATCAGCACCCCCACACCAATCAGGGGTGGAGCTGACTGGCCAACCTCCCACAGCTCCTCCCCCATCCTCTGACCCCTGATCAGCCCCCCACCCCATTTGGGGGTGGGGCCCACCAGCCCACCACCCACAGCCCCTCTCCATGTCTGGCCCCATCCCCAATCAACCCCCTCACCTCAATCAGGGGTGGGGCCCACTGGCCAATTGCCCGTGGCTCCTTCCGACAGCTGGCCCTGCCATGATAGGCCCCAATCAGGGAAGGCCAGCCAGCCAACCTCCCACCATCTCCTCCTCCCAACAGGCCCGGCCCTGATTGGGCCAAGCCAGCCAGACCCCACCGGTGCACAAATTTGTGCACTGGGTCTCTAGTCTTTCTTAATAATAGAGAAACATGTAAATTGACCATACCTCCACTATGCCCACAGCCAATCAGAGTGAGTATGCAAATTAACCCAATAAAGATGGTGGTTAATTTGCATACATACCTGGGTCCCAGGAACCTCCTCAGCACCCAGGTCACTCCCAGCCACCATCCTGTGGAGGCTTTAAGCTTGGGGGATGGGGGTACCCACTTCCCAAGCCTACAGCTTGGGGCGGAAGCTTACTATAGGATTGGGAAGGAGCCAAGCCTGGGATCAAAGAGGTGTGGGGGGGTGCCCTCTTCCCAAGCTTATAGCCTGGGGTGGAGCCTGCCATCGGAGAGGCAGGAGGTGCCCGCTTCCCAAGCCTACAGCCTGGGGCAGAGGCTATAGGCTTGGGAAGGGGCCGAGCCTGGAATCGGAGGGAAGGGGAAAAATCAATGGAAATATATCCTCAGGTGAGGATAAAAAGAAAAATGAAAAAAGAAATGTCATATCTTATGAAAGGCACATCCTGAAAATGCCTAAAGAAAGTTGTCATTTTTTCATGGTGAAGAACTGGAGTCCATGTTGATGAAAATATCTTGATGGCTGTGGTGACTGGCAGTGGCTGCAGTAGCAGGGTGATGGTGCTGGTGCCTTCCCCTGATCAGCCCGGTCGCCTCCCGCAAAGGGAGGACAGACTGCTCCAACGGGAAGCGGGCCTAAGCCATCAGTAGGACATCCCCTGAGGGCTCCCAGTATGTGAGAGGGGGCAAGCTGGGCTAAGGGACCCTTCCCCCATGCACGAATTTCATGCACTGGGCCCCTAGTATGTATGTATGTATGTGTGTGTGTGTGTATATATATATATATATATAATCCTAGGAAATCAAATACAACAGTTCATGCAAAAAATAATAGATCACGATCAAATGGGGTTCATTCCAGGGGCACAAGGATTGTTCAACATACACAAGTCAATCATTGTAATACACCACATAAATAAAAGGATAAACATATGATCTTATCAGGAGCTGCAGAAAAACATATTTGATAAGATATAACAACCATTTATGACTAAAACACTAAATAAAATAGGAATAGAAGGAAAGTACCTCACATAATATAGGCTATAAATGATTAATCTTCTGCCAATATTATACTCAATGGTGAGAAACTGAAGGCTTTTCCTCTAAAATCAGGAACAAGACCAGGATACCTACCCTCACCCCTCTTATTCTACATAGTGCTAGAAGTCCTAGCCAGAGCAATAGGCAAGAGAAAGAAATAAAAAGCATCCAAATTGGAAAGGAAGAAGTAAAAGTGTCAGTTTTTGCAGACAACATGACTCTACACATAGAAAACCTAAGGACTCCACCAAAAAAACTATTATAAATAAACAAAGTGCAGAATAAAAAATCAATGTTAAAAAATTCACTGCATTCCTGTATATTAACAACAAAACTTCAGAAAAAGAAATGAAAAAAGTATGCATAAACATATATATATGTATGTGTGTGGGTCTATTCTATTTCTGGCTCTTGCACTCTCAAAATTCTCCTGATACTTTCTTATATATCTGTGTTATTCAAATTCTTTATTTTTATTTTTTTATTAATTTTAGAGAGAGAGGAAGGGAGAGGGAGAGAGATCTAGAAACATAGATGAGCGAGAAACATCAACATTGATTGGCTGCCTTCTGCATGCCCCCTGCTGGAGATGGAGCCTACATCCCAAGTATGTGCCCTGACCAGGAATTGAACCAATGACCTCTTGGTGCAGAGTTCTACACTCAACCATTGAGCCACACTGGCTGGGCTTGTCAAATTCTTTCTCCACATCTGTTACTAATATGGGTCAGAGTTATTATTTCTGTTTTTAAGGTTCTCCCAATATCTATTTGTAGTACTTAAAAATTTGTTCTGAAGCAAATAGTTTTTGCCAACAATATACTTAAAGAAAGTTATGCCAATATTCTCTATAAATACTAGCTGCTAATTATTTATCACTTGTGGAATAGTTGTTCTCTACAGTTTCCTTAAGCTTTACTCCGTAGCACTTTTTGTCCTGTGAAGTTGGCACTTTCCCCATTGATGATTGTCTCTCTGATCCGTGACGATGGGAGATATGTCAAGAAAGAGATGTAGCATAGTGTATTCAAAAGGTTATATTTGTGGAAGGTTTTCAATGTGCCAAGTATTCTTATTGCTTAATAAAATTAGTTTATTTAATCTCCAAAACAATTCAATGATTATTTATCGTTATTATTCTCACTTTACTCATTAAGAAATTGAGGCCTAGTGAACACAGCAGCCTTGCCCTAATGGCCATACTAGTGCTAGAGGTTTGCTGCAGCTTCAGGTAGCTCTCCAATTGGGTTTCCTAACCACTTACCTTCGTTTTCCCCTGCTCTCGCGATATTTACATTAAAAATTCCTCCTGAATTTTGGGCATAAAATCAAGCAAAAACAGAAATTCTTCTCTCCACCCCATGTTCCTTCACTTCAGAAGAGCTCTATCAGTTTATTCTACTGTCTTGCATCATGAGTTATGTTTCCCATTTCTCACCTAGTCTGCAAACTTTATTCTGTTGAAAACTAAGTCCATGATACACTATTGTTTTTCAAAAAAAAAGTGTGTCTTTGTATTGCTGTAAGGATAAATCCAAACTTTCCAGAAAGAAAAATCCCATGTCCTCTCCTAAAACAAAAATAGTGACAACAAAAACTATGTTTAGATCAATGACTTTTTGTGATAACACTTTTTTAATTAAAAATTACAGTAAAAATAAAATTTTCTACAAGCTTATTTTTGTTTTCTTATAAAATAAAATGATAAAAGTCAATGAGCTTTTGTAAATACTTGGTTAGCATTCACTCTGGTTCAGTTCCATTGTGCTTCTTAATAAAAAATATATCATTTATGTTTAAACATATAATAAATGGAAGACAAATACAGTAATATACAGTTTTTAATCACATATTTCTCTATTTGTTATGGTAAAATAACCTGAATATTTGTGTCAGATCTAAACGTCTATGGTCCAAGTGATTATATAATAATGGAGAATTCTAACCTAAATAATTTCTTGATTAAAATTATTTGATAAGAAAAATTGTGGCAGATTAAGTGGAAGTCACACTGACACTCTCCCAGCACCAAACTGGCATTACAATTAAAATATAGAAAAAACATCCTGAATGAAGAACTAAAGACTAGCTGAAGAGAACCCTGTAACCAAGAATGGAAAGTGGAGACTGCATAGAGAATGGTAGGAAGTGTGAAGGCATAGGAGGGCTGGCTAGGCTCCCACTGACAGCAGCTGAAGTTCCAGAGGGAAATCTCAGCTAAAGTTGCAAAGGGGTTTCCACTGAAAACTCTGGGGTCTCACCCCCTAAATGGGATCCTCAGTCCAGAGCACCAGAACTGAGAAAGGTGCCCATATAACATCTGGTTGTGAAAAGCAGTGGGGTTGTTGTATGCCAGAGAGAGATGGCTAGATATTCAGGCACCCTCTTAAAGTGTCAAAGCACAAAATTTCATGTGCAGCCATTCACTTTGGGCTCTGGCAGAGGGAGGACAGAGTGCACTGGAGCTGTGTGAGGAGAATCCAGGGTTGGGGGCTATGGGATTATAGCTCAGAAGGCAGCCATCTGGTTTCCTGTGCTGTCATCCCTCCATACTGCAAAGTGCATCTTTTTAGGCAGATCTTTACCATGCAGGCAGCTTTTGATTGGGGGCAGGGGTGGAGGGAATGGAGGGAGAGGAAGCAATTGCTCCACCCTGTTGGAAAACCTCTCACCCCATCCTGCAGAGCCTGAGGCTCATTAAGAGAATGAGAATAACAATCAGCCTGCAGGCAGAGGAAGATCTCTGCATGCTTTGAGTCTTTGCCTGATCTGCTTCTAGACACAAGGCTAGGAAAAGCAGACCTTAGTGCACATCTTGGTCCTTTCCAAAGGCACAAAGTCCCAGCAGAGGGAGCCACAAGCTGTGGATTGCTGATAGCTCCAAACACAGCACTCAGGGCCAGTCACAGTGTCTGATATTGCCCTGCACCAGAGACACTAAAAAAAAATATTGAGAGTTGTAGCAGATCTATCTAATACATAGAAACAAACCTAAACAGGCAGCAAAAATTGGGAGACAAAAAAAACAAACCCCAATGAAAGAACAAGAGAATTCTCCAGAAGAACTAAATGAAATGAAGATAAAAAATGTCTCAGATATAGAGTTCACAAAAATGACTATAAGAATGCTCAACAGCATGAGAAAATATATTAGAAACTATGGAAAATGACCAGTCAGAAATGAAGAATGACATAGCAGTAATAAAGAACTCATTGGAAGGAGTAAGTAACAGATTAGGGGAAGCCAAAGATCAAATCAGTGAATTAGAAGACAGGGCAGAAAAATTTACTCAGAGAACCAAAAATAAAAAATAATTAATAAAACAGGAGGACAGCTTAAAGGAGCTGTGGACATGAAACATAACAATATTTGGATCTTAGAAGTGACAGAAGGGTGAAGAAAGTGAGCAAGGGATAAATAACCTCTTTGAAGAAATAATGACAGGAAAATTTCCTAATCTGGTGAAGGAAAAAGTCACACAAATTCAGGAGGTAAGGAGGGTCCAAAGCAAAAATAACCAAAAGAGGCCTACACTCAGACACATCATAATTAAAATGACAAAAATTAAAGACAAAGAGAGAATCTTCAAAGCAGCAAGAGAAAAACAATGTGTTACCTACAAAGGAGCTCCCATAAAGCTATCAGCTTATTTCTCATCAGAAACTCTACAGGCAAGAAAGGAAAGTCACGGAGTATTTAAGATAATGAAAAAGAAGACTACTCTATCCAGTGAAGCTATTTTTCAAAATAGATCATGAAATAAATAGCTTCCCAAACATAAGAAAAGACTAAAGGAGATTATCACCACCAAACCAGCATTGTAAGGAATGTTAAAGTGACTGCTGTAATAAGAAGAAATAGAAAGAGGTAGAAACATAGGCATAAAGAATTAAAATTAAAACTAGTAAGTACCTATCAATAATAACCTTAAATGTAAATAAATTAAATGCTCCAATCAAAAGACATAGGGTAGCTGAATGAATAAGAAAACATGACCCAAATTTAGGCTTTCTACAAGACTGCTACCTCAGAACAAGAGACTCATACCAGATGAGAGTGAAAAAAAAAATTGTCCATGTAAATGGAAAAGAAAAAAAAAAAAGCTGGGATAGCAATACTCATATCTGACAAAATAGACTTCAAAATGAAGGCCATATAAGCCTGGTAAACATATATGCACCTAATATAGGCACATCTAAATATATATATATAAATATATATATATATATATATATATATATATATATATATATATATATATATAACTTCTGAAAGAGTTAAGGGAGAGATCAATAGCAATACAGTCATAGTAGGGGACTTTAATATCCTCTGACTTTATTGAGTAGATCTCCCAGACGAAAAAATCAACAAGGAAATAGTGACTAAATGACACACTAGATCTGATGGATTTAGTTTATGTTTATGAAACATTTAACCCTAAAGTTGCAGAATATATATTCTTCTCAAGGACACATGGATCATTTTCAAAGATAGACCACATGTTAGAACACAAAACAAGTCTCCATGGGTTCAAGAAGATAGAAATCATATCAAACATCTCAGATCAAATGGCATGAAATTAGAAATCAACTATAGTAAAAATGCTCAAAAACATTCAAACACATGGAGCCAAAATAGCATGCTATTAAACAATGGATAGGTTACCTATAATATAGAGGAAGAAGTTAAAAACTTCCTGGAAACAAATTAAAATAAACACACAACAAACCAAAATCTATGGAACCCAGAAAAAGCAGTCATGAGAGGATCATTAACACTACAGATCCACTTCAAAAAACAAGAAAAAAATTATTAATAAACTATATAACCCTACAAAGTAAAGAATTAGAAAGAGTAAAACAAGAAAAGCCCAGAGTAAGTAGAGGAAATAAATAAGAAAAATCTGAGCTGAAATAAATGTCAGAGACTAAAAAAAAAAAAAAAAAGCTAAAAGATCAACAAAAACAAGAGCTTGTTCTTTGAAAAGATAAAGAAGATTGATGAACCTTTAGCCAGAGTCATCAAGAAATAAGGAGAGAGGACCAAAATAAATAAAATAAAAAATGAAAGAGTTGAAGTAACAACTGACAGACAAAAATATAAAGGATTGTAAGAAAATACTATGAACAACTATATGCCAACAAGCCGGACAATGGATGAAATAGACAAATTCTTAGAAAAATATAATTTCCTAAAACTGAATCAGGTACAATCAGAAAGCTTGAATGGGCAATAACAATTGAAGAAATTAAAGCAGTAATCAAAATATTCTCAGCAAACAAAAGCCCTTGTCTGGACAGCTTTACAGGGGAGTTTTACCAAACATTCAAAAGAAGAACTAACATATATCCTCAAACTCTTCCAAAAATTTCAGCAAGAAGGAACAATTCCAAGCTCTTTTTATGAGGCCAGCATTATGCTAATTCCAAAATCAGATAAAGACATTACAAAGAGAAATAATTACAGGCCAATATCCCTGATGAACATAGGTGATAAAATCCTTAACAAAATATTAGCAATAAGATTCAATAATATACCAAAAAGATCATACACCATGGCCAAGTGGGGTTATTCCAAAGGTGCAAGGCTGGTACAATACTCACAAATCAATAAATGTGATACATCACATAAAGTAACTGAAAGACAAAAAAATCACATGATCATATCAATAAACATCGAAAAAGCATTTGAAAAATTTATTCAACATTGTTTTGGAAGTCTTAGCCACAGCTATCAGACAAGAAGAAAACATAAAAGGCATCCAAATTGGAAAGGATGAAGTAAAACTGCCATTATTCGCAAATGACATAATATTGTACATAGAAAACTCTAAAGACTCCAGCAAAATAATACTAGATTTAATAAATGGGTTCAGCAATGTAGCAGGATATAAAATTAACATCCAGAAATTGATTTTATTTTATCACCACCAAATCAGCATTGTAAGAAATGTTAAAAAGACTGCTGTAATAATAATAAGATATAGAAAGAAAGAGAAATATAGGCATAAAGAACTAAAATGATTACTAGTAAGTACCTATCAATAATAACCTTAAATGTAAACACATTAAATGCTCCAATAAAAAAAAACATAAGGTAGCTGAATGGATAAGAAAACATGACCCAAATTTATGCTTTCTACAAGACATTGACCTCAGAACAAGAGACTCACACAGGATTATGAATTCTCAGAAAGAGAAAGTAAAAAAATAATCTCATTTACCATTGCAAAAAAAATAACATACTTAGAAATAAACTTAACCAAGGAGATAAAATACCTGTAGTTGAAAAACGACAAGATGTTAAAAAAAGATATAGAAGATATAAACAATTGGAAGAATATGTATACTGTGTTCATGGATTAGTACAATTAACATCATTAAAATGGCCATAGTACCCAAAGCAATCTATAGATTCAATGTAATCCCTATTAAAATACTAATGGCATATTTTACAGATCTAGAACTAATACTCTAAAAATTCATATGGAACCAAAAAAGACCCCAAATAGCAACAGCAATCTTGAGAAAGAACAAAGTTGGAAGGATCACAATACCAGATATCAAGTCATACTACAAAGTCTTGTACACAAAACAGCCTGATGCTAACACAAGAATAGACATATAGATCAATGGAACAGAAAAAAGTACCCATTAATTAACCCCGAGCCTTTATGCTCAATTAATATTTGACAAAGGAGGCAAGAGCATATACACTGAGTGGCCAGGTTATTATGATCTCTGAACACATAATAATCTGGCCACTTAGTGTATATCCTATATAATAAAAGGCTAATATGCAAATTGTCCCCTCTACCAGGAATTCAACCAGCAGGCAGGCCAGCAAACTGTCCATGTCCCCTCCCCCTGGCCAGGCTGGCTGGACCCCACCCATGAACGAATTCATGCACTGGGCCTCTAAGAGATCATAATCATGCACCGGGCATTCAGAGATCATAATAATCTGGCCACTCAGTGTAATGGAATAAAGACAGTCTCTTAAATAAATGGTGTTAGGAAAACTGGATAGGTATATGCAAAAAAAAAAAAAAAAAAGAAAAAAAAAAAAAAGAAAGAAAGAAAGAAAGAAAGAAAGAAAGAAAGAAAGAAAGAAAGAAAGAAAGAAAGGAGGGAAAGAAACTGGACCATCAACTTACAACATACACAAAAATAAACTAAAAAATGGATGACTTAAATGTAAGTAGTGAAAACATAAAAATCTTAGAAGAAACAATAGGCAGCAAATGGGACTATGTCAAAATAACAAGCTCTGCACAGCAAAAGAAACCATCAACAAAATGAAAATGGAGCTCACTTATGGGAGAACTTATTTGCCAATGACACATCTGATAAGGGGTAAATATTTAAAATATATAAGGAACTCATACAACTTAACAAAAGGAGGACAAACAATCCAATTAAAAATGGACAAAGGACCTAAATAGACATTTCTCCAAAGTGGACATACAGATGGCCAAGAGACATATGCAAAAATGCTCAAAGTCATTAATCAACAGTGATGCAAATGAAAATGACAATGAGGTAACACCTCAGACCTGTCAGAATGGCTATCTTCAACAAATCAACAAAGGACAAATGTTGGTGAAGATGTGGAGAAAAGGGAACCCTCATAACTGCTAGTCAGAATGCAGACTGGTGCAGCCACTCTGTAAAACAGTATGGAGTTCCATCAAAAAATTAAAAATGAAACTCCAATTTGACTCAATGTTCCCACTTCTAGGAATATATCCTAAGAATCATGGAACACCAATCCGAAAGAATATATGCACCCCTCTCTTCATAGCAGCCCAATCCTATAAAATAAAAGCCTAATAATATGCTAAGTGTCTGGTCGACCAGTCAGCTGTTCAACCAATCAAACCGTAATATGCTAATGATATGCTAAGGTTGCTCAACCGCTCACTATGACATGCACTGGCCACCAGGAGGCAGACAGTTGACCACATTATCACAATAAATTGTCACAGAAATTCTATATGTTAGATATTATTTTGATGATTTTACAAACAAGGAAAAATATGTTCTTCATATTATATGATTTGCCAAAGACAGAAACAATAAAAACCCAAGAACTTTCAACCCTATCATGATGCATTTGCTTTTACCATTTAACTCTACTCTTCCATGCATTTCTCTTGTAACTCACGCACATTAGACATGGAGAGCCATAGTATAAAAGAGTATAGTTAGTCTCAGATCACTTAACATAGCAACGTCAAGTAGCACACTCCATCGTAAGTGTTAAGAGGGAGTCTGCACAAATAAATAGTACACATCCTCCCCAGAAGTTGAAATGCTATCAACAAATTTTAAATCAGTTCATTCTTCCTCGGTATGGGTCAAGAGTGAACAAATACTGGGTCTGAGATCACAGCTTTCCTAGGCCTTCTAATTCTATATGCAGGGGTAACAAGACAAGGATTTTTATTCACCAGAGCCTTCAGGGGGTAGACAAGAATCTCAAAACTCTCATCCTGCATGCTTCTCCCTTCCCACTGTTGATCAGAAATAATAAAAAATATTCTTATACCCTTGATTGGCGTTATAATAATTGTAATCTTTCCATAATTTCAAGTTTATACATCTAGTTATTATATATAAAGATAATCAGTTTTTTGTTATCAGTGATGTTCAGACACAAATATAATCAGATTTCTGAGAGTTTTTTTGAGAAATGTTGAGATTCTGACAGACTATGAAATTGTTAAGGGACAGTTTAAAGTACAAAACAAGTTTGCTTCTTTCTCTTTAAATTAACACACAAATGTCTAAGACTAGGACTCTGTTACTCTGGATATTCTAATGGCTCTAAAAATCTATATTCATCAAATGATTCCATATAAATGCCTTTTACCTTCATTTTACACTATTTTATTGAATTTTCTCAATTTATTCACTCACAAGGGAAATGTGTTAAATGAAAAATATAAAAAGGATTGAGAAAAATGAAGGACAACTCACTTTTTTTGAAATATTTGCTGTAACAGATTTTTTTTTTCCTTTCCCCTTATGGATTCATGGTAATTTTACTGCATAATTGAATATTATCTTCCAAAAATGGTTTCCATGTAGATTGACTCAGCCCACAAAGGAGTACTCTGAAGCTGATCCCCTCTCTCTGTGCTAATAATTAATTTTGCTGGAACTTGTTTGAATATCCAACAGCCATCTAGGTTACATTTAGGTACCAGGTGTAAATTCTCCTAGTGGAAATTAATCCTTGGGAACCTGGCAAATGCTGGCACATTTGGCAAGGACTCTCTGCCAAGAGTTATCATTTTTCCCAATATGTATTTTAGTGTTCCTTTGTGATTAAAAAGATTTACGTATTTTTATGATTTAATATTTATTAGTGTCCTCCAGCTAACTCCAAGATACTGAGAGACAAAAACTTCTTGCCAAATTATGACTCTTCCCTGTCTCCCCCTAAGCATTATAATGAATGAAAAGTAATTCAGCTTTATTCCCCTACCTCATCTTCTATCCTCTCTGCTTGTATCTAGAGCCTTCATAGCTATCAAAATCTGGCCTCAAGAAATGATCAGCTGTCAGTCATTTTTATTCCAGCTTGAATATGTCCTGTGTTTCGTCTTCCAAGAATACTGTCATTTGAAGTCTTATTTTCATTTATGAATTAAAACTAGAGGCCTGTTGCACGATATTCATGCAAGAATAGGCCTTCCTTCCCCTGGCTTCACTCCCAGCCGCCCAGGAGCCGGCATGTCCCCACTCCCAGCCCGCGTGGGAGCCAGCAAGTCCTTGCTTCTGTCCGGAGCACTGCTCCTATAGCTCCCTCCACTGCCCCCCTTCCCCTCATAGCAGGAGTCCTGCCCCTCCCAGCCGCTCTGTGCCTGCATATGCAAATTAACCTCCATCTTTGTTGGGTTAATTTGCATACTCACTCTGATTGGCTGTGGGCGTAGCAGTGTGATGGTTAACTTGCATGTTTCTCTTTTATTAGGTAAGATAATATTCTCTAATAAAAATTGTATCAAACAACAGTAAGGTTAAGTTAATTTGAAAATAACACCATAGTGGCTTTTTCTCATTTAATGTTTATTTAAAAGGCAACATTAAGGAAAGTACAGCTAAAATCATTAGAAGACTATCCTCATTTCCAGCTTGGAACAGATTCAAATCAATTTCATTTCATGTGAACAGTCAGATTCAAATAGACTTCATTTCATGTGAACAGTCAGATTCAAAGAGATTTCATTTCATGTAAATTCAATGTTTTATTAATTTCAGAGAGAGGAAGGGAGAGGGAGAGAGATAGAAAGATCAATGATCTGCTGCCTACTGGATGCCCCTTACTGGGGATAAAGCCCACAATCCAGGCATGTACCCTGACCAGGAATCTAACTGGCAACCTCCTAGTGCATGGGACAACCCTCAACCAACTGATCCACACCAGCCAGGCTAACGTACACTCTTATCTCTTACCAAAGTAATTATCGTTTTTTTCAAATGAATTAACTTTTTATACTATTTATTAAATTATATTGATCTCTGTTTATTTAATGTGGAAGCATCCTGATTGTCCAAGTATAATGTATCTGCTGAGAAAGAAGAAAGTTGTTTTTAAATTTTCAGTACTAATGAGGTAGGATAGTGAGAAGCTAGGAAAATTCTTGGGCAAGTGGAATAGAGAAACTGAGACAAGAAAATTAAATAAGGCCAAACAATTTGAACTTTTACAGCCAGCTGGTGAATCATAAGACTTTATCTCCCCAACCAAGGACAATTGAGAACAAATGGTTTAAACCCCTCCTCCCTAACTAGATAATATATAACTTAAGTCACCCTGGCCTAACAAAAATAGAGAACAAAGATCCAATTAATGCCATTTGTGCCAGCTAACCCCAAGGACAGATGAAATTGGGAACAAATAATAATAATAATAAAAAACACATTAGAGCCAGGCAGACCTAAGATAACAGTAAAACAGACCAGAGAATAATCTGAAACTCCCCCATACACTCATTTTGATGCATCAGCATATTAAAAATGCACCTGGAAAGCTAATGAATATTCTACTGAAACCCTCTCCTAAGATTCTCACCTGCAGAAAAACACAGCAAAAAAACCCCTCAGGATACCAAAGGACTTGTATGCATGCATAGTAGCATAATCTGGGCATGAACTTTTCATTTCTAAGGGTCTCCATGAGACTTGCAACCAGGGGAGCAGTGGGCAGTGGCAACTCAACCTAGGCTCACCCCCTGATCCTGTCTCCAAGGCCCCCCTTTTCTCTGACGTCCCAGTGAGCTAAATCATCCCTTCCTTGGCTCACTGCTGTCACTCTGACCCTCACTTCCCAGTGAGGTAACAGCAGCCCCACCTTGGCTGCCTCTTTCTTAAAACATTTCTAGAGAGCCAAAGCAGAGCACCTCCTGTGGTTTTTCTCTACCCTAATTTATTCCTTTGTTTTGCTTTCCTTTCCCCAGCTTTATTAAACATACTTTCAAACCCATCTGGGCTTGAGTTGTGACATCTTTCCTACACACAGTCAAGAACCCACACACTACAGGCCAGCCTGAGGCAGACCCACTCTGGGCCAGTCCCTGGCTGGTAACTCTATCATGGTACTAGCTTCAGAGAAGAATTTTAATACTTAATGACTTGAGTATCTTCTGACATGCTCCAACAGTTAAACAACTTCCCACATACCTTCTACAAGATCCTAAAAATTTCATTATATTGCTAAAAATATAAAAATATTTAAAAAAAACACAGGGTACTTTAAGGGCTGTATAATTTCAGCAAATTATTGTGAAATTACCCATTAGCTAAGTCTGCAAAAAAATACATTTTTAGAAAAAGTAAGTAGTCAGAAATTTCTGAATACTACTGGTATAAAAACCAAAAAAGTAAAAATACCTATGACACTTAAAAATATGTTAAGTGAATGAAAAAAAATTAGTCAATATTATAGAAAAGTAAAGTAGCACAGTAATACTGTGTTAGTAAGCAAGTCTATGCTGAATATTATCTGGAAAGGAAGGGTTTAAAGAAATTATGCTAGGTCACCTGTAACAATAATCAGCTTGTTCTTCCAGGTCTAAAACTTTATAAACCACAATCAAATTTGCACAACTGGATATATTGATCTGTGAATATACATAGACAGATATATGTACATATAGAATGCCCATATATGAACTGTGATTATTCATATGTGTTGACATATAGATATACTTATATAGATATACTAGAGGCTTGGTGCACAAAATTGGAGCACTTGAGGGAGTTGGGGGGCTCAGCCTGGCCTACACCTCTCGCAGTCCAGGGGCCCTTGGGGGATGCCTGACTGCTGGCTTAGGCCCGCTCCTCTTAGTGCAGACATCCTCAGTGTTGCCGTGGAGGCAGGAGAGGCTCCCACCACCGCTGCTGTGCTCACCAGCCAGGAGGCTGGCTTCTGGCTGAGCGGCACTCCCCCTGTGAGAGCACACTGACCACCAGGGAGCAGCTCCTGCATTGAGTGTCTGCCGCCTCGTGGTCAGTGTGTATCGTTCCACTGTTTGGTCAATTTGCATATTAGCCTTTTATTATATAGGATTGATATGTATTATATATACACTAGAAGCCCAGTGCACAGTGGGGTCCCTTGGCCTGGCCTGCGGACATCCTCCAAGGGGTCCTGGGTTATGAAAGGGTTCAGGCCAGGCTGAGGGACCCCACCGGTGCATGATCAGGTTAGGGAGGGACTGCGGGAGGGCTCCAAGGTGTGTCCAGCCCATCTTGCCCAGTCTCGATCATCTGGACCCCAGTAGCAAGCTAACCTATCAGTCAGAACGCCTGCCCCCTGGTGGTCAGTGCATGTCATAGCAACTGGTCAAATGGTCCAACTAATGGTCGAACACTTAGCATATTAGGCTTTTATTATTGGGATAGGATGGTCTTTGAATATACATATAAATGCATGCATGTATGTGCATGTATACATGTGTATCCAGCCAGGTAATTTGCAATGTAGATAAGGGAATCTACTAGATAGTGTATGGGGAGGAGAAGGGAGATAGGAAAGCCTGGGAACTACTCTACTTTTTCACTTTGGATAAATTTGTGACCTCTCAGATGATGTTAGCAATTGATCATGTCAGGCTTGATTTTGTGCTCTGTTGAGGAGGTCTGCTTAGGATTTGTCCTCAGTTCTACTATACAGCACAAACTCTAGGACGGAGGTTGCCAAACTACAGTTCACAGGCCAAATTCAGCCTATGGTTTGATTTTGTTTCTTAGACTTTTTAAATACCAATCTGTTAATGCTTTGTCTGTAGCTTTTTGCACTAAGATGGCAAAGTTGAATAGTTGCTACAGAGAACATATGGCCAAGAATCCTAAGGTATTTACTAACTAGCCCTTTGTACAAAAGCTTTGTCAACCTTGTGTTAGGGCAGGCTTTACTCTTAAAGCATAGACTTTCTATTTTCTCAAATGAATGCCGAATATCACAGAGTTGTTCTATTATGAATGGTTTGGAAGTCCAGAATTTCCAACAGTGTTCAGTCTCCAGTATATTTATTAACACTTGTTTCTTTAAAAACTGTTATATTTTGAGCCTGATACCTCAGCCCCTTAAATACCTTCCTGCCTGATCAGCTCAGCAAGATAGCAATTCTCTACTTGCCCTCCACATCCCTGCTCTGTATCAGAAAAGACGATAGGATGAAAGCTCAGGTCCATGGGTTTCCCTTCTCTCAAGAATCTAAGATCTATACTACCTATTGCACAATGCCTGAAAAAATGTCATATTTTATGTTTTGTCCATTTTTATAGTTGTTTAGAATGAAAGGGTAAGCCCAACACATTACTTCATTGTGTCCAGAGGTGTAACCTGAAATAAATTTGGTTCTGATTTATAAAGTGCAAATCTGATAAGTTTTGTTTTTTTTAGTAAATTACTGAGATTTGGGATATGTCTAGCAACTTTATACATGGTAAAATTTTAAGTATGGTCTACAACATAATGGAATTTATAAGCAAAAGTAGTTGAACAGATAATACAAATATATAAAAATTAAATATCACTTTGGTTTAATTATATACAAATCTGCTCAGGTACTATTTTAAACTAAATATACAAAACTAGAGTCCTGGTGCACAAAATTCATGCATGGGGAGTCCCCTCAGCCCAGCCTGCACCCTCTCCAATCTGGGATATCCCTCTCACAATCCGGGACCGCTGGCTCCTAACTGCTCACCTGCCTGCCTGCCTGCCTGATCGCCCCTAACTTCCCCCCCTGCCAGCCTGATCACCCCTAACCGCCCCCTCTGCCAGCCTAGTTGCCCCCAACTGCCCCCCGCTACTGGCCTGGTCACCCCCAACTGCCCCCCCTGCCAGCCTGGTCGCCCCACACAGCCTGCTGTTCAGTCGTTTGGTCATCCCTCACTAACCCCCCTGCCGACCTGGTTGTCCCATGCAGCCTGCCAGCCTGCTGTTCGGTCGTTACTGTTACTGTGACAGCGTCTGGACAATTTTCATATTCCTCTATTATTAGGATAGATAGAATAGTACTTCAGTAATATATCTTCTAAAGTTTATGTCTCGATTATTACATGTAGAGTACATGCATGCATGATTCATAAATTAATTCAAATGATTAAATTTGACATATCTAATAAGATATATTTATGTTAATAACCACTTTAAATATGATTTCAACCTTAACTACTAATAATTGGATATAAAAAAAAAACCATTGTTAATTCACTGAAGAATTGATAACATGGAAAATTATAGCTAATGGAAATAGTTGTACAAATTAATTTTAGATTAAAATGATAGGATATCTTGTGTTTTTATTAGGAAGGCCACATTTTCAACAACTGAATAAGCTCACTCTTATTGTGTGATTGCTATACTTAGGCAATATTATCCATAATTTCAATTAAACACATTATATCTATAATTATCTTACTAAATTAGCCTTGATGCTGGGCCTTATTACCTTCAACATGTCAAAGTAATAGCTGTTAATAATGTCATTTTAAAAGACTAATTCAAGAGTCCTTTAAGTTCCCAGAATTATTAGGTAATAGGTTTCAAACCATACAAGCATTATCTGAATGTTTGAAGAACTTGCATTTTTATTTCTGAACATGAACTTCACAAAATTTACAAATCCTTTTGTAGATAATTATTGAATATTACCTAGCCAGTTTTGGTAAGAGTTGATTATTTTGTTTTTGTTTTATTTTTATGCTGACATATTTGCTTGGTTTAGGAATGCTAAAATTAAAATTTAGATCAGAAGTCAATTATCAATTATGTTCATAATCACCTATACAGATAGCATAACAAGAAGTACCTGCTTACCATAATACAGTCTATATTTTAGTGTTAACTTTTTAGAGTTTTACTTTAATACTTACTTTCTCCTCTCTGATAGCTTCCAACATAGTAGCAAGTCATACAAAAACAAACAAATAAACAAACAAATAAGCAAGCAAACAAAATAAAAAAAGAAACAACCTCTCAACATTTTGTGGAAAGCAACCCCATAGCAGGCCACTCCACACAAAAGTAGAAGTGTGTGATGTTATTTAACCAATCAAGTGCTTAGCAAATTAAAGTGACAATTTTTTTTCAAATAGAAAAACTATAATTACCTATTCAAAATAAGATGAAGGAATACAGTGCTTATAAAATCATTTTTCTATACACCTGTGCCTAGCAATTATAGCTGATTTGCACAATTTTATTCCTTTGTCCAGAAAAGGTATACTTTATATTGCATCCCACCTGCATTCAACCCAGAATAAATATGGTAATTTTGTAGCTGCACTTAAAAGACAACGAAAGCATGTAATTATAACTTTAAAACATAATTTACAGTAAGTGTTGAAGTTGGACTTGAATTTAACAATGCATCAAATAGAAATGGAAGACAACAAATTTAACTTGCAGAATGAAGTTATCTGTGGGAGTGGGGGGGAAAAGGTTTTAATAAAAGAATGCACTGTCATTGAGGAAATTGATGGTTGATAATATTACAATTTAGAATGAGAGTTCCCAGAAGCTAACTCCATGGCCTTCCTGTTTAGTAAAGTTAATAATAAAATTTATATTGAATTTTGGAATTAACAAAGAAAAAAACAAAGATAATTCTAGACACTCTCAAAAGAGACTTGGAAATCATGAGGAGGAGATTTGTCCTGTTTTCACCAATAAGGAAAGCTATGTCAAGAAAGGTCAGAAGACTGTACCAAGTTCATACCATTAATTATTTGCATGGTTTACAGAGTAAAGACTAAACCCCAGCTCATGATCCTCAACTGAAAATGCTCTCCAATTAAAAATATCAATCTTAAAAAATACATTTTTAATTGTGATATAGTTGACATATAACATTATATTAGTTTCAGGTATAATAATACAACATTTGTATATACAGGATGTCCCCAAAAAGGTATATACACTTTAACAGCGATAGTTCAATTGATGTTTCTTTCTTTTCAGCCACAATCAGCTTTGAACAAAGGAAATTCATCCTAAATGCTACTGGAAGTTTAAAATGTAGTTGAATGGTGTTTCAGGTTTCTTAGGATATATTCCTAGAAGTGGGATCACTGAGTCAAATGGCATTTTTAATTATTTGAGGAAACTCCACACTGTTTTCCAGACTGGCTTCACCAGTCTGCATTCCCACTAGCAGTGTACTAGGGTTCCCTTTTTTCCACATCCTCATCAGCACCTGTCATGTGTTGATTTGTTGATGGTAGTCATTCTGACAGGTGTGAGATGGTACCTCATTATCATTTTATTTTGCATCTCCCTGATGTTTAGTGACTGAGCATTTTTTCATGTCTCTTGGCCACCTATATGTAGACTTTGGAGAAGTGTCTATTTAGGTCCTTTGCCCATTTTTAAAAATTAGATTGTGTGTCTTTCTTTTGTAATGTTGTATGAGTTATTTATATACAAAGAAAGAATATCCCTGATAAACATAGATGCCAAAATCCTCAACAAAATATTAGCAAATCAGGTGCAGCAGTATATTAAAAAAGTTCACCATGACCAAGTGGGATTTATCACAAGGATGCAAGGCTGATAAAATATTCAAAAATCAACAAATGATACATCACATAAACAAAATAAAAGAGAAAAAATTATGTAATCATATCAATCGATGGAGAAAATGCATTCAACAAAATCCAGCACCCATTTTAGAGAAAAAAATCTCAGCAAAGTGGAAATAGCGGGATCATACCTCAGCACAATAAAGGCCATATATGACAAACCTACAGCCAACATTAAACTCAATGGGCAAAATTAAAAGTGTTTTGCTTAGGAACAGGAACAAGACAGAGATGTCCACTTTCACCACTCTTATTCATAGCCATGGCAATCAGACAGAAAAATCCTATCTAATAAAGAAGGAATATGCTAATTGATCATCACATCCTCACAAGATGGCGGCGCCCACAGCCACAAGATGGCGGCACCCAGTCCCCTTAGCACCACTTCATCCAGCCTCAGTCCCCCAGTTCCCTCAGCCCTACCTCATCCAGCCTCAGTCCCCCCCAGTCTCCTCAGCCCCACCTCATCCAGCCTCAGTCCCCCAGTCCCCTCAGCTCTGCCTCACCCAGTCCCCACAGCATCCAGCCTCATCCAGCCAGAGTCCCCCAGTCCCCTCAGCCCTACAGGGGAAGGCAGTTGGGGGCGATTGGGCTGGCAGGGGAGGGCACTTGGGGGCGACTGGGCCAGCAGGGGAGGGCAGTTGGGGGCAATCATGCCGGCAGGAGAGCAGTTAGGCATCCATCAGGCCAGCAGGGGAGTGGTTAGGGGGCTATCAGGCTGGCAGGAAGAGTGGTTAGGGGCAATCAGGCAGGCAGGCAGGTGAGTGGTTAGGAGCCAGCAGTCCTGAATTGTGAGAGGGATGTCTGACTGCTGGTTTAGGCCCGATTCCGCAGGGATAACCGGCAGTCAGACATCCCCCGAGGGGTCCCAGACTGGAGAGGGTGCAGGCTGGGCTGAGGGGCACCCCCATGCACGAATTTTGTGCACTAGGCCTCTAGTAAATAAATAAAAGGCATTCAAACTGGAAAGAAGGAATTAAAACTGTCATTATTCGCTGATTATATGGTATTGTACATAGAAAATCCTAAAGATTCCAAGAAAAAGCTAATAGATTTAATAAATGAATTTGGCAAAATATCAGGATAAAAAATTAACATCCAGAAATCTATGGCATTTTTATATACCAATAATGAACTCTCAGAAAGATAAACTAAAAAACAATCCCACTTACCATTGCAACAACAAAAAATAAGATACCTTGGAATAAACTTAACCAAAGAAGTAAAAAAAAAAACACCTGTACTCTGAAAACTATAGAACACTGAAAAAAATAGAGGAAGATATAAACAAATAGAATAATTGTTTTCATGGATTAGAAGAATTAACACCATTAAAATGTCCATACTGCCCAAAGAAATCTACTGATTCAATGCAATCCCCATTAAAATACCAATAGCATATTCCACAGATCTAGAGCAAATACACCAAAAATGTATATGGAACCCAGAAGACACCACAAAGAGACAGCAATCTTGAAAAAGAAGAATAAAGCAAGAGGGATCACAATACCTGATGCCAAATTATACTACAAAGCTATTTTAATCAAAACAGCCTTGTACTGGCACAAGAATAGGAATATAGATCAATGGCACAGAACAGAGAACTCAGAAACTGAGAACCCAAGCCATTATGATCAATTAATATTTAACCAAGAGGCAAGAGCATACAATGGAGTCAAGACAGTCTCTTCAATAAATAGTGTTGGGGAAACTGGATAGATACATGCAGAAAAATGAAACTAGACCACCAAGTTACACCGTACACAAAAATAATCTCAAAGTGGATAAAAGACTTAAATGTAAGTTGTGAACCAATAAAAATCCAAGAAGAAACTATAGGCAGCAAAATTTCAGACATCTCATAGCAATGTGTTTGCTGAAATATCTCCTAGGGCAAGGGAAATAAAGAAGAAAATAAAGGGGCTACATCAAAACAAAAAGCTTCTGTACAGTGAAAGGAACCATCAACAAAATGAAAAGGGAGCCCACTGTATGGGAGGACATGTTTGCCAATGATACATCTGATAAGGTTGTTTTTTTTTATTCCCCAAAACATAAAGAACTCATACAACTTAACAAAAGGAAGACACACAATCCAATAAAAAAATGGGCAAAGGACCTAAACAGACATTTCTTCGTAGTGGACATACAGAGGGCCAAGAGACATGAAAAAATGCTCAAAGTTACTAAACATCAGAGAGATGCAAATTAAAATGACAATGAGGTATCACCTCACACCTGCCAGAATGGCTACTATCAACAAATTAACAGTGACACGTGCTAGAGAAGATGTGGAGAAAAGGGAAACTGGTACACTGCTGATTTGAATGCAGACTGGTGCAGCCTGGAAAAACAGCCCAAGTGCCCGTCATTAGATGAGTGGATAAAAAAGCTGTGTACAGCCCTATCTGGTTTGGCTCAGTAGATAAAGCCTTGGCCTTCGGACAGAAGGGTCCCATGTTTGATTCTGGTCAAGGGCACATGCCCGGGTTGCTGGCTCAATCCCCAGTAGGGGGTGTGCAGAAGGCAGCCCATCAATGATTCTTTCTCATCATTGATTTTTCTATCTCTCTCTCCCTCTCCCTTCCTCTCCAAAATCAATAAAAATATATTTTTAAAAAGCTGTGTACATTTATAAAATGGAATACTAGGCATCTGTAAAAAGAAGGATCTCTTACCCTTTGAGACAGCATGGAGGGACCTGGAGAGTACTATACTGAGTGAAATAAGCCAGTCAGAGAAAGAAGCTCCACGTGATGTTACTTGTATGTATATTCTAATGAACTAAACAAAGTGAGGAATAAAATAGATCCAGGAACATTGAAGCATGCAATAGACTGATGAATCTCAGAGGGAAGGGGGGTGATTGGGAAGTGATTAACCAAAGAACTTATATGCATGTATGTATAACCCATGGACATAGACAATAGTGAGGGGGAGGCCTGTGGGTTGGGGGCAGGATGGAGGTGGACAGGATTAATGGGGGAAAAGGGGGACTTCTGTAATACTTTAATAATAAAGATACATTTTCAAACAGAAAGGAAAAATAATAAAACACAGGCCATACATTTAAATAAATAAATAAATAAATAAATAAATAAATAAATAATTTCTTGTGATTATGACTTTTAAGATCCAATCTCTTAAATGCATTTTAATTTAAGTAGCAATTTTAAATAGAGAAATTGCTATGTTCATAGCAATGGATTTTTCTGACAGAATTATTTGGTGGTGATGTTCTTGTTATCCAGCCTCAATTTACTCTTGTTTGACCCAAATCAACAGACCTAAGTACTTTCACTAAAGGTTTCTTCCCCACACCCTCACAGCAAGTCTTAAAGAGCTAAGTCTCTTGCCCAAAGTAATCTAAAAATTAGAGGAAAGTAATGGTCAAGATTATAGATCTCATAGAATTAATCCATAGTTGTGGATTACTGAAATTTGGTTGTTAAGTTGCCTGATGTCCCAAATATTTTATTTATGTCTTGATAAAACACACACACACACACACACACACACACACACACACACATAATTTTTTAAGATTCCTTACAACATTGATATTTTAAGAAATATATAATAGTATTTTTATGTTCTTGCATTATTTTTAGAGCTGCAAAAAGAATGAACTTTCTGAAGAACAGTAAAATTCCCCTCAACATTTAGTCCCCACAGATGCCAACTTATCTGGTTCTCAGATAGAAGCAACTGCATCCATCAGTATTATGCCTTCAACCTTCACGCTTCTCTGGGTTCCTTTCATCCTGTATCATGGCTACTTATTTTCATGTCTCTTCCCTACCAGTTTTTTTTTTTAATTCTTGAGGGCAGAGGCTATATTTTATTCAGTTATATATACCCCTAGCATCACCATGGTGTCATGCACATAAGAGGTATATCTTGTCAAATTAATGAATGAATTGCCATTAAAAAGTCTGTGCATCAAGCACAAAGAAAACAAATGTAAATCAACCTGTCATCATGCAATTCTAGGATAATGTTATCCTTTCCTATAAAACTTAATTTATATGTGATGAATCATGATATAAATTGTCCATACTTTGGAGAACATTATTTCATGGTTCATTTATTCATTAAGCTGTGCATTTTTATAAAAATGAAATTAAACACAACCACTAAAGTAGCTCAAAAAATATGGCCACAGTGTTTAGACCTATTAATATAGTCTGCATACACTAACTAGAGAATATTCAACATACAATATCCTTAACTTTCCATTTTAATGCAGGAAGAAAAAGTAAAGCTTACACAGATTATGGATAATTAATGATAATATTGTGGCACTTCTGAACAATGTTTTTGGGATAATTTAGCAAAATCATAAACATTTTTGTGCAATTTGATTTCTCCACTTTATATCTGAAAATATATCATAACAAAATAATTAATATAACGAACTTAAGATACTTATTTGCAGGATTCTTTATTATAGTGATAATATTTAAAACTATCTATGGACCTTGCAATTTCAATGCTTTTAAAATTATGATACACTTATAAAATGAAAGCTAGAACATTATTTTTAAAATTTGTGCATAAGAATAATTAATGTGATAATGTTCAAAATTTAATGTTTATACAAAATAAAAGTATAAAACAACATGTTAAATATGATCATATATAAATATAAAGTTGACAGAAAAGAAAATGCTAACAATGGGTAATTTATATTGGAGAAATTATGTGATTTTTATTTTCTTATCTTTATAATTTAATGTTATATAATATTGCATATGTTTGTGTTTTAAAAAATGTTATTTTACATAATTTGGTAAGACTATAGTAATAACCTTTCACTTAATTCAGTTTTGGACCTACAATGAATTATGCCATTGCTAGTCATCAAAGTAATAGGATATTATAATAATTTACAAAGTGTAATTATTAAGAAGAAAAGATCAACCTGTTCTAACAAGTTTAAGTCATCTTTTTAAAATGGTATAAGATAATCACTTTTAACCAGGCTACTTCTGTCTGGAAATCCCCAGTGTTATAACGAATCATTGTGAAAGTTAAACAACTTTCTTATTTTCACTTTTATATGCTATATCAAAACATTATGCTTCTGTACTTTATACCAGTTCCAGGTTTGAGGTAAATGTTTGTGAATAGTTTGTTTCTTTTTTTTAAAATTTCTTTATTGATTGAGGTATTACATATATGTCCTTATTCCCCCATTACCCCCCACCTTCCATTCATGACCCCACCCCCCTGTTGTCTGTGTCCATTGATTAGGCTTATATGCATGCATATAAGTCCTTTGGTTGATCTCTCCCCCTTACGCCCACCTTCCCCTACCTTCCCTGAGGTTTGATGTTCTGATTGATGTTTCTCTGTATCTGGATCTATTTTTGTTCATCAGTTTATGTTGTTCATTTATATTCCACAAATGAGTGATATCATGTGATATTTATCTTTCTCTGCCTGGATAATTTCACTTCGCATAATGCTCTCCATCTCCATCCATGTTGTTGCAAATGGTAAGAACTCCTTTTTTACTGCAGCGTAGTATTCCATTGTGTAGATGTGCCACAGTTTTTTAATTCACTCATCTTCTGATGGACACTTAGGGTGTTTCCAAATCTTACCTATGGTGAATTGTGCTGAAACGATCAACCTGTTCTAACAAGTTTAACATAGGGGTGCATATATCCTTTCTGATTCGTGTTTCTAGTTTCTTGGGATATATTCCTAGAAGTGGGATCACAGGGTCAAATGGGAGTTCCATTTTTAGTTTTTTGAGGAAACTCCATACTGTTCTCCACAGTGGCTGGCTGCACCAGTCTGCATTCCCACCAGCAGTGCATGAGGGTTCCTTTTTCTCTGCATCCTCACCAGCACTTGTCATTTGTTGATTTGTTGATAATACCCATTCTGACAGGTGTGAGATGGTACTGCATTGTTGTTTTGATTTGCATCTCTCTGATGATTAGTGACTTTGAGCAGGTTTTCATATGTCTCTTGGCCTTCCTTCTGTCTTCTTTCGAAAAGTATCAATTTAGATCAGTTGCCCATTTTTTGATTGGGTTGTTTATCTTCTTGTTAATCTGCATGACTTCGCTGTAAATGTTGGAGATTAAACCCTTATCGTTGATATCATTGGCAAATATATTCTCCCATGCAGTGGGCTTTCTTATTGTTTTATTGATGGTCTCCTTCATTGTGCAAAAGCTTTTTATTTTGATGTAGTCCCATTTGTTTATTTTCTCTTTAGTTTCCATTGCCCTAGGAGCAGTATCAGTGAAGAAATTGCTTCGGCATATGTCAGAGATTTTTCTGGCTGTGGAGTCCTCTAGTATTTCTATGGTTTCTCATCGTATGTTTAAGTCCTTGATCCATTTTGCATTTATTTTTGTGTATGGTCAGTTGGTGGTCTAGTTTCATTTTTTGCATGTATCTGTCCAATTTTCCCAAAATCATTTATTGAAGAGACTGTCTTGACTCCATTGTATGTTCATGCCTCCTTTGTCAAATATTAATTGAGCATAATGGTTTGGGTCGATTTCTGGTTCTCTATTCTATTCCATTGATCTATATGTCTGTTCTTGTGCCAGTACCAGGCTGTTTTGAGAACAGTGGCTTTGTAATATGGCTTGATATCTGGTATTGAGATCCCACCTACTTTGTTCTTCTTTCTCAGGATTCCTGTGGCTATTCAGGGTCTTTTTTTATTCCAGATGAATTTTTGGAGAGTTCTTTCTAGGTCTGTGAAATATGCCGTTGGTATTTTAATGGGGAGTGCATTGAATCTATAGATTTCTTTGGGTAGTATGAACATTTTAATGATGTTGATTCTCCCAATCCATGAACATGGTATGTTCTTCCATCTGTTTACGTCTTCCTCTATCTCTTTTTTCAGTGTCATGTAGTTTTGCGCGTATAGGTCTTTTACCTCCTTAGTTAAGTTTATTCCTAGGTATCTTAATTTTTTTGGTAAATGGGATTGCTTTTTTAGTCTCTCTTTCTGTAAGTTCACTATTGGTGTATAGAAATGCCATAGATTTCTTGGAGTTAATTTTGTATCCTGCTACATTGCCAAATTCATTTATTAAGTCTATTAGTTTTTTGATGTAGTCTTTCAGGTTTTTTATGTACAATATCATGTCATCTGCAAATAAGGACAGCTTTACTTCTTTTCCAATTTGGATGCCTTTTATTTCTTCTTCTTGTCTAATTGCAATGGCTAATACTTCCAGTACTATGTCGAACAGGAGTGGTGAGAGTGGGCATCCCTGTCTTGTTCCTGTTCTTAGGGGAAATGGTTTTAGTTTTTGCCCATTGAGTGTGATATTAGCTATGAGTTTATCATATACAGCTTTTATTATGGTGAGGTATGATCCTTCTATTCCCACTTTGTTGAGAGTTTTTATCAAGAAAGGGTGTTGGATTTTGTCAAATGCTTTTTCTTCATCAATTGATATGACTATGTGATTTTTCTCTCTCAATTTGTTTATGTGATGTATCATGTTTATTGATTTGAGGATATTGTACCATCTTTGCATTCCTGGGATAAATCCTACTTGGTCATAGTGTATGATCTTTCTGATGTAGTGCTGGATCTGATTTGCTAGAATTTTGCTGAGGATTTTGGCATCTATGTTCATGAGGGATATTGGCCTGTAATTCTCTTTCATTGTGTTGTCTTTATCTGGTTTTGGTATTAGGGTGATGCTGGCTTCATAGAATGAGCTTGGAAGTGTTCCTTCCTCTTGAATTTTTTGGAATAGTCTGAGGAGGATAGGTTTTAATTCTTCCTTGAATGTTTGGTAAAACTCCCCTGTGAAGTCATCTGGTCCGGGCTTTTGTTTGCTGGAAGCTTTTTGATGACTGCTTCAATTTCTTCCATAGTTATTGGCCTATTGAGATGTTTAGATTCTTCCTGATTGAGTTTTGGAAGGTTATATTTTTCTAGGAATATGTCCATTTCTTCCAGGTTGTCCAGTTTGTTGGAATAGAGTTGTTCATAGTATTTTTTAACAATCCTTTGTATTTCGGTGGGGTCTGTTGTTATTTCTTCTCTTTCATTTCTGATTTTGTTTCTTTGGGTCCTCTCTCTTTGCTTCTTGGTGAGCCTGGCTAGAGGTTCATCAATCTTGTTTATCCTTTCAAAGCACCAGCTCTTGGTTTTGTTGATCTTTTGTATTGTTTTTTTTGTCTCAATGTCATTTATCTCTGCTCTGATCTTTATTATTTCCTTACTTCTGATTACACTGGGCTTTTCTTGTTGCTCTCTTTCTAACTCTTTGAGTTGTTGGGTTAGGTAATTTATTAGCATTGTTTCTTGTTTTTTGCAGTAGGCTTCTAGAGCTATGAACTTCCCTCTCAAGACTGCTTTCGCTGTGTCCCATAGATTTTGGATTGTTGTGTCTTCATTGTCGTTTGTTGCCATGATGTTTTTTATTTCTTCCTTGATCTCTCTGGTAAGCCAGTCATTGTTTAATAGCATGCTGTTTAGTCTCCATGTGTTTGATTTTTTTGGATTGTTTTTATTGTAGTTGATTTCCAGTTTTATGCCACTGTGATCTGAGAAGATGCTTGATATGATTTCTATCTTCTTGAATTTGAAAAAACTTTGCCTATGACCCAACATATGGTCTATCTTTGTAAATGACCCATGAGCACTTGAGAAGAATGTGTATTCTGTGGCTTTGGGGTGAAATGTTCTGAAGATGTCAATTAATTCCATTTGGTCTAGTGAGTCATTTAGGATTGTTGTTTCTTTGCTGATTTTTTTAAAAAAATATATTTTATTGATATCTTACAGAGAGGAAGGAAGAAGGAGAGAGAGTTAGAAACATTGATGAGAGAGAAACATTGATCAGCTGCCTCCTGCACACCTCCCACTGGGGATGTGCCCACAACCATGGTACATGCCCTTGACTGGAATCGAACCAGGGACCCTTCATCCCGCAGGCCGATGCTCTATCCACTGAGCCAAGCCGGTTTTGGCTCTTTGCTGATTTTTTGTTTAGAGGATTTGTCCAATGGTGAGAGTGGGGAATTAAAGTATCCTATTATGATTGTATTGCTGTCAATCTCTCCCTTGATATCTTCCAGGAGTTTTTTTTTAATGTATTTGGGTGTTCCTGTATTGGGTGTGTATATGTTTACCAGAGTTATTTCTTCTTGTTGGATTGCTCCCTTTAGTATTATGAAGTGGCCTTCCTTATCTCTTGTTATGTCCTTCACTTTGAGATCTAATTTGTCAGATATAAGCATTGCTACCCCAGCTTTTTTTTCATTTCCATTCGCCTGGAAAACCTTTTTCCATACCTTCACCCTCAGTCTGTGTGCATCTTTTTTTCTGAGGTGGGTTTCTTGTAGACAGCAGCTATATGTGTAATCTTTTCTTATCCAATCCGTTACCCTATGTCTTTTGATTGGTGCATTTAATCCACTTACATTTAAAGTTATTATTGGTAAGTACTTACTTGTCGCCATTTTTATTATTTACCCCTGTGTTCCTTCTTCGCTTCCTATTTCTTTTTTTTTCTTTTTTTACAGAAGATCCTTTAGCATTTCTTGCATTGCTGGTTTGGTGGTAATAAATTCCCTTAATCTTTTTTCGTCTGTGAAGCTCTTGATTTCACCTTCAATTTTGATTGATTGCTTTGCTGGGTACAGTATTCTTGGATTCAGACCCTTCCTTTGCATGATTTTGTATATTTCATTCCATTCCCTTCTGGCCTGATGAGTTTCTGTTGAGAAATCAGTGGCTAGGGGGTTTCTTTGTAGGTTACTTTCTGTCTCTCTCTGGATGCTTTTAAGATTCTTACTTTGACGTTGCTGTTTGCCAATTTACTTATAATGTGCCTTGGCATTGGTCTTTTGGGGTTCATTTTGCTTGGGACTCTGTGAGCTTCTTGGATTGTGTGGGTTTTTTCTTCCCTATATCAGGGAAGTTTTCTGTCATTATTTCTTCAAAGAGGTTTTCTATTCCTTGCTCAGTTTCCTCTCTTTCTGGAACCTCTGTTATGTGGATGTTGTTTTGTTTCATGTTGTCCCAAAGTTCCCTTAGGCTCTCTTCCTGCTTTTTAATTTTTTTTCTAGAAGCTGCTCTACTTGTGTATTTTTTCCCATCTTGTCTTCTAGCTCACTGATGTGGTCCGCTGCTTCTTCTAGTCTACTCTTGATGCTTTCTATTGAGTTCTTTACAGCAGCGATGTCATTTTTCATTTCTTCTTGGTTCTTATTCATATTGTCGAATTTGTCTTCCATTCTTTTCATCCACCTTATGACCATTTCTCTGAATTCTTTCTCTGACAGGTTGCTTGCCTCCATTTCATTTACTTCCTTTCCTGGTGATGCCTGCTTTTCTTTCATATGCGGGGTGTTTCTTTGTCTCCCCATAGTCTCTCTTCTCTGGGTGTCTGATTATGTAGTTCTCTCTCTCCTGAATTGATTTAAAGGCACAAAATACAACACAACCACTTACAACACACAAGGCACTGAACAGAAATGTATTCACGATTTTAATAACCCCAAATAAAGGTGACCACCAGAGAAAGGCAAATTAGGGGATAGGAGAGAAAGGAGAGAGAAAAAAAAGGAGTGCCAAAATGAAATTGGGAAAAGGAAAAAAGAAAAAAAGTAAGAGATAAAAGAAACAGGATAAGAAAGAAAAGGGGAACAAACTATATATATGGGGAGAAAACTCCAATAGAAGAGCCACTGATCCCAGCAAATGCCAGCAACAAGTACCTGGAGATGAATACAAACTACAAACAACAACTAATATCAAGCGAGGTGAGGGAAAACAGAAGCAAAAAACAAACAAAAACAAAGCAAACAAACAAACAAAAAAAAGGAATAAGCAAAACAATCACACAAACAAGCATAAAAATCGGTATAATCAACATTGAAGCAAACAACAACAAAAGGACAGAGAGAAAAACAATTTTTTGGATTTTAAAGACAGAGAAGAGAGAAGTGTGTATGAACTCAGAGCAGGGGATTGGAAATTAGATATATAAGTAGGGTGAAATTTTAACAGGGGGTAAAAAAAAGAATAGGGAGAATCTAAAGCAGGAGAATGGCAAGAGAAACAGGACAACAAAAGGAGAAAAGTTAGGAAGACAGTGATAGCATAAAGGTAGAGTTGAGATAGAGTAGAATGATGCTAAAGGAAAGATGAAAATAGAATGTAGAACACTAATCTCAAAGTCAAATAAAGAGAAAATAAAATGACAGTTTTTTAAAAAAAAGGTAAAATAGTAGTAGTAATAATACTGATTGAAAATAGAAATGTAATAATTAAAAAGGTAAAATCAAGTGAGGGAAAAAGAAAAAAAATAGTTTTTTTAAGTAAAAGATGAAAAAAATAAAATAAATAAATAAAAAAAATAAAATGTGCAGTAGTGAAGGTCATTCACTTCCTCTATTGTTCTGTTTGGGATGCCTATCTCTCAGTCAGGATAGTATTGCAGTTCCCTGCGTTCCACTGCTCCTCAGTGTTGTAAGCCAGTCCTGATTTTTAAGCAGGTAGTGTGTCTTACTCTCTTGTATTCCTTTATTTATGATTACACAAGAGTCAATTTGTGATTCAACCCCTGGGTGGCAGTGTTTCTGGATTGACCTCTAGGTCTATAGGTCCTCTCTAGCCTGTGCTTAGATCCTGCTTTCCCTGTGGCACTGAATACCAGTTTGTGGAAGTGGGCTGCCCCAGAGCTTGTTCTCCGATGGTCACTCCCCGCTCCAATCCCCAGGTTCCAGAAAAACAACTTCCCCCTGCAGTCTCCTAGGGTGTCCCCAACTGGGTGATCCCATGCATTGGGCTCAGCAATCAGAAGCAAGGATTTAAAGAGGAGAAAGTGCAAGTGTGCAAACTCTGGGGCTGCGCGAAAGTCTGCGCCGTCCTTTCTTCCCCCGCCCCCCCCCCCCCCGCACCCCTGTGTCCAAGCAGCTGGCACACTTTTAAAATTTTTAGGCTGTCCTGCGTCAGATCAAAATGGGTTGCTTTTTAGAGATCCCCTCTGTTAGTAGCTCTGAGGACCCCCTTCCACATTCACGGATCACGCCAACCCCAACAGCCACGGATTTTTCTAGGCACAGACTTCCCCTGATCCTCCAGCTCCCGCAGTGCGCACGTTTCTCTGTCCTGCTGGGACCAGAGACCTCACCTTATCCCAGGTGAAATCTGAACTTTCCGTGGTGGAGTGTAGAGCTCCTCTGAATCAGCTTGTTTGCACCAATTGGGGACTGGTGCTCTGGGGTTCGCAGCTGTTCGGTGGATGCTGCAGTTGTAGATTTTCAGGCTTCTGATAACATCCACTTTCCCCTTCAAGATGGCACGGTCTCCGTGTCCGAGCTGGTGGATCCAGGAGGGAACCCAGCAGCAGTGGGGGCTGCCCAGTCAGGGGAGCCCCGTCCAGCAGTCCCCCACCTTCTCCTGGAGTATAGCTGTCCCTTATCTCACCAACAGACACTCCCCATGTGACACTCAGCTGTTCTTTCTATCTGCTCCAGGACAAGGCTCGGGACATGTCTGTCTATTCCACCACCATTTTTTTCCCCCTCCAACAGTTTGTTTCTTAATCAGTAAATATTTATACCAAGTAAAGCTCTCTGAATTTTCATTTGATCTTTTCCATGGTTACAAGCACAAACATACTCTTTCAATCTGTAGTTGAATTAAGATTATGCTCCTCAATTCCAAATCCAATTTACCATAGTCATCTGTGATCTTGAAGAGATTGCAGCACAGCAGGTGAAGTTATCAAGAGAGGGCAAGAGAAGAAAACACACACACACACACACACACACACACACACACATACACAAATACACACACCTGCAATGGGATCTTATTCAGCCATAAGAAAAGACAATGCTGTCATTTGTAATAACATCGATGCACCAGGAGGATATTAGGTTAAGTGAAATAATCCAGACACACTAAGACAAATACCACCTTACTCTCATTTATTTGTGACATCTGAAAAGGTTGCGCTCATAGAAGCAGACAGTAGAATGGTGGTTGCCAGGGGCAGAGAGGTGAAGAAAATGGAGAATGGTTGGTCAAAGGTTACAAACTTTCAGTGATAATATGAACAAGTTCAGAGGATCTAATGTATAACATGTATTAATGTTAATATTTAATTGCATACTTAAATGTTGCTAAGAAAATATATCTTAAATGTTCTCAATAAGACAAAAAGGTAACTATGTGAGGTGATGGTGTGTTAATTAACTCAATTGTGAAAAGTATTATACAACGTATACACATATTAAATCATCATGCTGTACATGCTATAAAATTGCCTTGCACAACCTAAATAAACACACATTTGATCTGTCAATAATATGTCATTAAGCTGGGGAGGGGAAAAGTGCATGAAATTTTTAATAAAACTTGAAGGGTTTATTTTTTAAAACAGTTTGGTGCAGAATTTAATTCAGAAAGGTGAAACATTTGTACTTCTGCCATGGTAGTATACATAAAGTGAAATACATTAAGCAGAAATGTATGCCTTTGTGGTAGAAGAGCATTTTGGAATTCATGCAGTAAAATGAAAACTGGTTGAGGGAAAAAAAAAGATCAAGTCCTTATGCTAAGAACATTAGGAGGGAATTCATCTAGCTAACTTGCAAATTCTTCTTAAATGTGGGCTGTTTTTGTTTACAGATGAGTTAAAATCACTCAATGATTTCCTGATGTATTTTTCAAAACCTGTGTCATAGGAAGACTAGAATTCTATAAATGCTTGCAAAATACCAAGAGAGGATGTCTCACTAGGGAAATTTGACTTTGTAACCTCACTAGCTGAATCAAGACACAGCTGCATAATACAATGGAGATCTAAAATACAATTCTTTCTTCATATCCTATAGCAGAGAGAAGGTATGTGTCTTTTTGTTGGTAATGTGTTAAGATTCCAGCTTAGAATTGGTAATGCTGTCCAACAGCCTCACTCGGAATCAAACACCATGAATAAATGCCCCCCTTTTACTGAAAGTCATGGTAAAAATAGCAATGAAAAATGGAACAGTCAATAGGCAAGTAAGTCAATTGTAGTGAATGTTAGAGTCTGTGGAAATGGGAATGGAAGTTGAAATTTTGTCAAGCTGATGCCAGACAGAGCACAAATGATGTCCTGGGTATGTGTAGGCATTGCCCAGTGCAGAATCTGAGCAGGTAATACTGGCTGGAAATTACAGCAACCAAAAAAGCTATATAATCTCAGACTTTAGGGTTGACTGGGTCTGTTTGCCTGATCACAATCCTAAAAATGGGAGATGAAATGAGCCTTGGGAGAATGTCCTTTGCCTATAACCAGATACTATTTGGATGTGAAAATTCTTGAACATGTTAGCATGACATTAGATCTGTGTGGACTATAATCCCCAAGTTGTATACATGAGTAAACAACATTACCCGAAAGCTTGCAGTTTCCTAGAAAACAATGTAATGCTTTAAATTAAAATTCAATGTTGAGGAAAAAGTAAAGCAGTGTATAATGAAAAATCCATTCCAGAAATATTTACTTTAAGTAACTTGGTGGCATTATCCTACAGAACTTTAAAACTATTTGATTATCAACTAAAAATAAATGCTATTCAGTAGGATGATATTTCTAGGGCATAGAGAAATCTCTGAAAGTGATCAGAATTTTACTATTTTTTGTGGAAAAACAAAAATTTGAATTCACATGTCTGCTCAATTTTAACATATCATATTACTCGGTTAGTTGTTGGATCCTGATATTTGCTTCAATGCTCCAAGTGGCAAAAGTTCAGATATCTGGGATGCCAAATACTTAAACTGCACAGTATTTTTGAAAGAGGGGGGATGTTAAAGTATTTTAATGTTTTAATAATAACTTCCAGATAGCAATATTTATAATCTGTTCAATGCATATGACCAAAATAAATGGGAAGCTCTACCAGAAGAAGTAACCCTTAGAATAAAACATAGTCAAATAATAAGAGATGTTCATTCAATGTTCTATATCTGGAGTAATTGTGAGGAAAACTTATGTTAGCAAAACCTATCAGTGGTTCTCAAATATTAGTATACATCAAAATCATCTAAAGATCATCAGGAAACAGGGATCACTGGGCCAATGGTCAGAATTTCCCTTTCAGTGGGACCAGGGTAAAGCTTAAAGCCTTGCTTTCCAGAAGGTTCCCAGGTAATGCTGATGTTGCCGGTCCTGATACCACACTTTGAGAACTACTGCATTAATAGAATGTGGCTGTAAAGAAAAATAATGCAAAGAGCTTCACATTCTAGGCTGCTCTGATAATTTCACACCTGCTGAAAAAAGATATATTTTCAGAAAACTAATTATACTGGATCTAAGTTAGCAGAACCAATCTTTCAGAGAAAGCAATTTTGGTAGAGAAAATAATGAGTTGGCTATATTAATTTTTATTAATTTTGTGAATCAGGTGTCCAGAATCCTAACACAGTATGAAAGAATTTTATTTTCTCATTTATGTATATAGACCTATTACATTCTATTTTTTCCTAATGATGGGCATCTTTTAAATTTTATTTCATAGGAACCACAACTGATGTGCTAGTACTATTCATGTTCTCGCTTCTTTGTTTAAAATTTATTTTTATTAATTTCAGAGAAAGGAAGGGAGAGGGAGAGATAAAAACATCCGATGAGAGAAACATCAAATTGGCTGCCCCTTGCATACCCCCTACTGGGGATCAAGAACTAAACCCACATTTGCCCTGACCAGGAATCAAACCAGCAACCTCTTGGTGCATGGGACAACGCTCAACCAACTGAGGCACACTGGCAGGGCCACTTCTTTTTAAACTGTGAAAATAAAAAGTAATATGTGTACTGTCCTATTAATTGTCTGTATTAAATATATCATTTATAACATTCTGAAATATTTTTCAGATTCCCATGTGCCAAAATATTTTATATCTCTACATATCTATTAATTGACCAATATATATGTAATTCTTCCAGATTTTATACATTTTCCATAATAAACTTGCCATGCCTGTTATAACTTGATTGCCTCTCAGCTGCAAATCCATTTTTTCATTGCCTTTCTTCGCTCTTCAAGTGTTTCTCCTTAGGCAGCTGGAACAACATTTAAGCTTTGTCAGTAGATGGCGCCAGAAGGACACTGGAGGAGAAAAGCACTTTTCTTGATTCTGGAATGCTTGTGGTTTCTTCTTTCTTCTACCAGGTACCAGCTGCATCTGAGGCAGCTGGTGCAGTCCCCTCAGCAGATCCAGCAGCACCATCCCTATGAGCAGTTTCCCAGTCAGTCTGGCAGGTGCTTGCCAGCTTTGGTCTGTGGCACCTCAGTAAACTTTTCTACCATCTTCTACCATCGAAGGCCAGACCTGCACCCGCAGCAATGTGGCCTGGTTAGCAACTGGGGGAGGGCATCTTCCAAATTTTGTCCTTCCTTGGGGGCTACGCCTTCAGCCCTAAAGACAGTGACAATTGTCCATATACATGTATTCTTTACTGTATTCTTTGAAGTTAATTCCTTCTTTCTACTTAATAATTCTCAACATTATATATTTATTCCAATTAATGCATAGTTCCTGTCTTCTGATTGAAGCCTGACTAATACAGTTGGTTTCCAGATTTTTTGATTAACAATATATTATGTATATTGTATGATATTTTTCCATGTCATTATATATTAGTCATAAATTTTGATGTATAAATTATAATTCCATATAGAAATCAATGAATATATTAATTTGTCACCATCTCTATTTACAAATATGCTAAATAAATTTATCAAATGATTTTAAACTACCTATGCGATTTACAAAATTTCAGAATCTATAAGTTAAATCTACCGCTTTTTTCTCCTATGTAGTTTTGAAAAATGTGTGGCTTAGCCAAATATGTCAATTACTCAACTCTGTTGTCTATTTTTATTTTAAAAACCTATTATAAAATGATTTAGAAAATTGATTTTGAAAAGTGGGATCATAAACACTGAAATTCTGATACCTATTGTGAATTGTACCTTCTGAAAAAGTGATCACTTCGGAATCTTCAGTTGTCCAGCTGCTTTATTGTATAAATTGGACTCAGCAGGATGCAAAGAGAACTCCTTTTTTTAAAAAATCTTTCCTACCAATGAATATTTAGTCTTATCTTTGTATTCGTCCTTTCCTGTCCCCGGATTTAATGACAAAATATTTCTGTAAACTTTCAGTATTTTAAGTCATACAAATATTCATATATCAGTAATTAGTGGAGTCAGATTAATGCCAGAACATCCAACTCCTTTCCATTTTAGACCTTTCCTCTCCACACAGCTAGCACACTTGCTTGGGAAATTGTAACAAAAGCGTTGGCTGGCCTCTTCTCTCTTCTCACTGTACTTACTTCCTCACTCATTGACTACTATTTTTGACCCCTTCAGTGTGTGGTGAGGGTAAGGAGGGAATTGGAGGCAGGAATCCAGTTTCGTGTTCATATCCAGGGGCTGTGCCCCACTTTGTGGGTCACTTTTGGAGATTCATTCCAGGTGAAAATGTCTAAATTAATTTGCTTTGTAGCTGATAAGGCTTCTTTGCCCTGTACTTTAGCCACTTTGGGTTCTTTTCTTGTCTTCCTCATCCACCATTCCATTGGGAAACCTTTGTGTATTCTCTCGGGTGAGATCATGTGAAGATGAGCCACTATTGTCTCTGTCTGTCTTTGGAGATGAGAGCCAAGAGTCCTGCTCCTTGCCCAATGAATGACAAGGCAACTGCAGGCCCTTCCTTTTGCTCTACCTGCAGGCAGAGGTCCAGAGCTTCTGGCCTTCTAACCACTCATATTTAAATCAAACATAAACTGTTGTTCCTCAAACTCCAGGGTAAACATGTCTAACTTGATGAGGAGAAAGGTGGAGCCATCATTTCCTCCCCCCTTGGAGGACTAGAATGTAGCACATTAATCAGAACCCTCTCCTGGCCCCTTCACCCTTTCACATAAGTTGGAAGTGGCAATTAGCCAAGCCTAGTAAAATCCAGTTTGGGTCACCTCCTTCATTTGTTCTTAATGGATAGGATAAACACTCATCTCACTTTATAATGTGAAATTCCTTGCAATCTATCACTTTGCTTTCCATTTTGGAGCCTCTGCCAACACAGAAAATAAGAAGAATTATATTTAACAACCTGTTAAATCTATGTAATCAAAATGATTCCATATTCCTATGACTAAGCTGGTGGAACTAAAAATTCTGCATAAGAACAATAGATAAAATAGTTATTCAAACCTCCTTGTCCAATGTAATCCTACAACCCAATACATAAACTTATTGTCAGACAACCTTGTAGGATAGAGTTGAATTATTAAAGAAGATGGGTAACTCAGGAATGAGCTGTGATTTGTAAGTGGCAAGATTATGTCACTATGTTCCCCAAGAGTAAGAATATGTCATTTGATAACCACTGCCAAATGGGTGAAATGTACCACTCTAAATGAGCCTGATCCTTAAATATGAGTCACTCACAAAACACTTTCTTCAAGTTTTAGGGACCATATTCCTGACAACTAATGCTACCAGAATTCAACAGTTTCCTACTTGTTTATGATTAACCCAATGTAAGATAAGGGTATTATTAAGGTCTTTTATTTATGTCCCTTTGTGGTCAAAATTGTAATATAGAAAGCAACATTATACTACAAATCTACTGCCTGAATAGTTAGGAGGCTGCTTTTATTGGAATATTTCTGAGACCCAAATTTAGCAGTCTCTTAGTGATTTAGAAATATAGCATAGTTTATTTTATGAAATAAAATATGAGTTTTATTGAATTTTAAATGACATTTATCAATGTCTTGTATAGCTATTCAATAGTGTGCACCTGTGAGGAACAGTTGACATGTAAGTACATCAACAGCAAGTCAGATCATTAAATATTTAATAGAGGTGCTCATGAAGAGCTATACACCATGTGAGATTACTTCTGCTTGTCAGGTTTTAGGAAGATGTCATGAACTGCATTTTGCTGTTGTGTGGTCTTGATAGTAGAGATCAACTGTGCTTCCATCTTTGTATCTCCAGCACTTGGCATAGGGTGAGACACAATGAATATATACTGAAGTTTTTATTGTAATGATGTTATATTACTCATGAGTGTTTAGTAGGTATGTTCTACCAAGGGTCTCATAGAACAATGCAACATAAAAGTCTCCACAATGATTAGGGTTGAAGGTATCAAGAAAAAATCATTGTTATAGTTTAGTCCTCCACCTTATCTTCTAGGACATATGTTACTCAACCTAAAGTTATCTGACATATATTTTTTGACCATTGGGGACCCTTAAATGACAAAAGAGCAGGTATAAAATAGGGTTGTATATATTATATCACTATCAATCCTGGAAATACTACCTCTGGAAGGCAGGTGAAACTTCTGAGAAGCACAGTAGATTGCCAAAAGCGTGTTAATATTCATAGAGCTACAGCAGATAGTTTTCAACCTGATGCCTTCTGAATTTGAAAGATAAATGAGAAGGTAATTCTGTGGGATTCTGAATGTGTGTTTCTCTGTATGCATGTGCTTCACCATTACAAATATGCCTATGATGTACAGCCCTGCATGGAGACTAGGACAAGCAGTTCCTTCATATATACTTACTAACTAAAGGTTTGCAACTTCACTCACAAACCCTGGTAAACAAAAATATTTTACTTCACACCCTCTCACTTCAAATCAAGAAATTATTTTATGGTTAGCCCTGACAGTCAGGCACAGTGTCCCAGTCCTTCCCTCGGGTCCTCCATTAGGATGATCACTCCTGTCAGTACAAAGAAGTTAGCTTTGAAACTCCAGGTCCCATGAGGGGGTACTCTACATTGCTCTTGTACAGCCCTCTAGGAGGGGTGCTTACTTTCAGAACTTGGATTTGCACTACCAACTTATATCCTGAGAAAAGGATCACAGAGTCCACCAAGTACTGGTATCATTTCATAATCTTTCAGTTATTTACATTTCGGTATGTCATCAGTAGATGATATCATTTTACATGCAATAATCGGGTGAAAATGCTAATCATTCTAGAAGATCGGGCTAGTTTGTGATGGTATCATTCAGAATGTCTCTGCACAAAGTTGCACTTTCCTCTAAGATTGTTATTCCTTATAAAAACTGAATCAGGCAAGAAAGTCAGCTTGTGGCAAAATAAAATTATGTGAAAAAGCATCCCATCTTGTACTGAAGCTGTCCATTAGGGGATCATTAGTAGGAGCTACATGAATGTGTCTCAGCCTGGAGCATCAACCTGATCATTTTAATTTTGAACACTTGCTACTGGCTGGCTGCAGTAGATTTTATATTATATAATATTGCATTTTATGTTCCCTCATAGGGCCCTTTTGTCTTGTTTTCACTCAAATACATTGTCTATTGTTGCTATCAATATTATTCTGTTGTTTAGAGGTTTAGCTGCCAAAATAATTTTGATCAATGAACTTCCAGAAAAAAAATAGGCCATAAAAACCAATGGTTGCTAGGAATGTTTCTGACACCATCAAAACGTTCAAGTATTGAAAAGTTTAGAAAGTCTCAGTCCTTTCCTACTCTTTAAAGATCTTCAGTGTGCTTCTGCTTGACTATTAAGTACAGCTGCACATGAACACTTAGTTCATCCTTGAAGAAGCACATAGAATTTGAAGTTATTTAATGCTACATATAAATTTCTATTTGAAGGTATTTCTAGTTCCATCCTGAAGTGTATAAAATAATAGGGCAGAGCTAGAAGCATGATTTAATGCCTTCTTCCAGAAACAGCTCTGCCTATAGCAGAAAAACTAGATTTAAAAAAAGAAAAAGGAAAATAAATTTTGTTCATTGTGAACTCCTAAATGCAAAGGTTAATTTTCTCCATAAATCAAAGTTGAGAAAAATAAAACATTGAAATAGTTTTATAATATCTTCTAAGATGTTTTCTTAATGATATTTTATGCACAGTATTTGTTTTGATAATAAAATCTAATCTTGGCCTTCCAGTAGTTTAAGTCTGTCAAGTTAACAGTTGTACTTTAAACAGTGTTATTTTTATTGTTTTGGTTTTAATTCACAAGGGCAATTCAGAAGGAATGATTATATACTGTATAGAGTTCTTAAAGAGCTCACTTTGTCCATTTTACCAATAAGCCTGAGCTCCAGACCATTTTATTGTTTTTACTATAAATGAACCATTTTCAAAATTTGATATGGATTTGATTAGGAAGCTTTCCTAAACTATGTGAAAATATGTACTTCAGCTACTCTGAGTCTTCACTAAACTAGATTAGAGCATAAGGAGTTCTAGAAAACCAAGCACAATCTTCTTTTATGGGGAAACATTACAGATCAAATGTCAGTAATATGGCACTGAAGAAAATACTTCAATTCATTTATATACCGGTATTGTCCTAAAGTGATCCCTTGAGAAAAAGGAACAGAACATAGAACAGAAAAGTATTCTTTCAGAAATGTGTTTTTAGTACAACAGCATAAGTTGTACTGAATTTTGCAATCTCCTCTGATTTATAAGAATTGTATTTAGTAGCAATAATGCTGATAAGTTGTATGTTTGAGGCTAAGAAAATTAAATAGATTTCCTTTTACAAAAGAGCTTCTTATGGGTCTTGAATCATTTTTCTAAATATGTTTGTGTTTATATGCTGATCTCAACATCAAAATTATTGCATAGTTTCAGAAGATGAAGACCATATAATTCATTTAATTCATTCATATATTTAGCAATTCATATTTCATACACCTTCCAATGGGAGCATTATATTATCTAAATTCACTCTTTATATTATATGTTCTCAGATTTGCCCAATGAGTAGTTACTCTCTTTGCATAGTATTGCATCTTTAAAAAGAAGTTAAACAAATGAATCAATATTAAAAATGTATTCCAGAAAATTTAAACAAAATATCTAAGAATTTTTTTGGTCTTATTTAAAAAAAATTTTTGGTTCTGTATTTCAGTAAATGGCAGCATACAGATACATTTTGTCTAGATTCTTTCATTGATTATAGTATTGGTCTGGTTTTTTCCCCTTAGTTTTATCAATTAAAAGACATTTTTTAAACAATTCTGGGCTACCAAAGACTTCTCAGTTGTATTGTGCCATCTGACTTTTCTTTATTTTTAAATTGTGGGACAACAAATAACCAGTAAAATACACAAAATATTAAATATATACCCCAATAAATATTTACATATGCATGTTTGTTTATGAATTTGTATATGTACATAGAGATAGAAATAGAGGTGGAGATAGTGATAGAAATATGGTATGTGTTTATGAAAGCACTAATAGATAACATATGTAACATTTCCAACATCCATCCTAGTCATACTTCCTTATAGGTAATTACTATGTGGAACCCAAGCACCATGATTTAGTTTTGTTTGTTTTGTATTTCAATAAATGGCATCATACAGATACATTTTTGTCTCAATTCTTTCATTAACTATAGTATTGCATAGAGTAATTTTTATTCCATGTTATTCACTTGTAGTATTGCATTACATTAATATCAAACAAATTCTATATACATTCCATTGTTGATGGACCTTTGGGTTATTCCACTATTTGTCTCCTAATAAATAAAGTCCTTGAGAACTTCACTGTGTATGTCTTTTGGTCAAAATATGGATTTTATTAATCTTGGGCATACACCTAGGAGTGGAATTGTTTTTAGTAGATATTTGGATGGTGTAAATTTAATAAATATTGACAGATATTCTTTCAAAGTGATTATCTTCTCTGGTTATTCTTTAATATATGGGTAAGTGGCATCAGTGATTTATCCTACATTAGGATCTTTATATTATTATGTTTACTGGAAATAGTATCATTTTTGTTATGTATATTGAAATTGGAGAGGACTTCACTCTGCACTATCCTCTTTGCCGGTGAAATAAGTCATAACCCCAAGCCATGGGCAAGGCTAAAGGTACCAGAGGGGGAGTGCTGTGACAAGTAGTAAGTGGATGCTGATTATCTGATGCTCAGACAGGATTCCACAGTGTTGTAGAGCAGGGGTGAGCAAAATTTCTTCAACAGTGTAGATAGCATATATTTACACCTTTATGGTCTTTGACACAATTACTCAATTTTATTGACAAAGAAATCAAATTTCATAAAATTTTCATGTGACACGAAATATTTTTCTACTTTTTATTTTTGTATAGCCATTTAAAGGTATAATGCCATTCTTATCTCTCAAGTTACACAAAAAACAGTAGCCTGCTAGCTTTAATCCATAGGCTGAAGTTGCCTGATGCAGAGCAAGGAATCTAGCTAAACAACTCGGCTAACAAAGACTTTTCTGTTGTGCTGTATCATCAGACCTCCCTTGAATTTATTAAATTGTAGAATAATATACAAAGTGAAAGAAGGAAAAAATATAGTTTTTTAAATCTTTGTTATAAATATGGTTAATAAGGGGAAATATCAGACACTGTCAAGAAGATATTTGATATTCTTAGACAATAAATCCCGAGTTTGTCACAAATAACATTTAAAGATCTTCCACATCAAAGTGGTGTCCTATAAGGAATGAAGACAGCTATGTTGTTCTTAAAAATAAATAAATAAACTTTGGCATTAATAATTTTAAGTCAATAATACTTATGGATTTATAAAATCAGCTAATATTTAATAAAATTATATTGCTTATTAAAAATATTTATTTTGATTTTTAACAAGCATTGTATTACCTATATTTTTTCATTTGGCCTCCTTTGAAGGACCACAAACTGAATAATCAAGTTCAGTTTCACCTTACTAATAGCTAAATTATTTGAAGATACATTTATTAAATTATTGCCATATGCAGATAAGTGCTGGAGGCAATAAAACATGACCAAATGATCAAGTGTCAATTACCCATTTTAGACACATGCACACATTCTCTCTTTCTCTCTCTCTCTCTTTATATATATATATATATATATATATATATATATATATACACATACATATATATATATGATTATATTTCTCCTGGATACAACTAAGGTTTACATATTGCATTCAGTTAGATCTCTTAAGTCTCTTTATCTACCATGTTTCCCCAAAAATAAGACAGTGTCTTATATTAATTTTTGCCCCCAAAGACACGCTAGGTCTTATTTTCAGGGGATGTCTTATTTTTCCATGAAGAAGAATATGGTACACATTTATTGTTAAATGAAAATAAAGGAAATTTATTACCTGTATACGGTACGGTAGTACGGTAGTTGTCAACACAAACCAGACAAACTGTGAATCCTACAGTTTCAAGAATTTATTCATTTATTCAATGACAATCAAGTCATCATCTTCTGGAACATCATCATAACAATCCAATTCCTGAATTTCCTGGTGAATTTCTTGTGACTCCATTTCTTTCAGAATCAGTGGACCAAATCTCTCATGTTTAGCAATAGCACTGTCTTTAAATGAGTACTTCTTGTCAAGGTAGCCTGCTCGCAGTGCATTTGCAATGCAACTGTCAGTGATTTTCTCCCATGAATTCTTCACCCAAGTCACAACTTCTTGCAGTTTAGGTTTCACAAAGTTTCCACGCTGATTTCTCTCCATTCTATTTTCAATGTAGTCATTAATTTCCATGGGCAAATTGTCTTTGAATGGCTTGTTTATTGCAATATCAAGAGTCTGGAGATAGGCCATCATTCCTGCGGGAATCATTATCTGATCTATTTTTCTTTTGTGAAGAAATGTCTTCATGTCTTTAGCGCGGTGAGTGCTGGCTGCATCCCAGACTAGCAGACCTCTTTGGCTCCCTCGCATAACAAGCGGCAGCATTAAATCGACCCACTTCCTTATAACTGCTTGTGTGGCCCAGGCTTTTTCAGTTTCAAGAATAAAAACACCCAAAACACGTTCAATCTTTTCCTTCTTGCCCTTAGAAATGATTAAAGGTGGGATTTTAGTGCCATCCAGACGAATTGCCAAAATATAGGAAACACGTGCACTTTCGTAAGCAGTGGAGGGAATGTACGCTAAGGAGGCACCCCATGTTCAATTGTTGTTTGAGATGATTGGCCCATAAACACTGCAGTTTCATCCATAGCAATCATGTTGGAAAGATTGTATTTAGAGAAGTCAGCATCATCAATAAAGGACTTGAATGCAAGTGCTCGCTTAATAACTTGAGTATCTTCCAACCTAAACAATGTTGTAGATCTTCTAAAAGACAGTTCACTTCGCTGAAGGAAATTATCCAGCCAGTGTTGTGATGCTTTGAAGTCTTCGGGGGCTATGTCAAACTGTGGTGCCATTGCAAGGGCAAATTCTTGAATCTGAGCCCTATTCACAACCAAAGCCTTTGCTCTCCTGTCAATAACCCATTCACAGATCAGGTCTTCCAGCTCAGAAAATAATGGTTGCTGACCTGATCCACACTTGCGCTTTTTAGCATTTTTCTTGTCCACTTGTTCAATGAGGTTACCATACTCTGCTCACCATTTGTGGACCAATCGGATACTCCATATCTTCTCTTTGCAGAAAGCAGTAAGATTTTGGCCCCAAGAGTCTTCCACGATTCCTTTCTTGTACTCCACGGAGTAGCTTTTTATTTTTGCGCTCATTTCTAGGGGTAAAAAAAAGGAATTGGGGTATCAAGGTGGGGGGAGGGGGTCACTCAAAATGACACAGGGGGGATCAGAGGGGGGAATCAAAATGGCACAGGAGAATCAGAGGGGGGATTACCATTTTAGTAACCCCTTTTGATCCTCCTGTGTCATTTTGATTGCCCCCTCTGATCCTCCTGTGTCATTTTAAGTGATCCCCCTCCCCCCAACCCTGTGCCACTGAACACCTTCACCAGACATCCCCCCTACCCTTTTATCAGACATTTACCCTCTGGGGCCTGCCTGGGGACTGTCACTGGGCTTGCTGGGGCCTGGATCTGGGCTGGAGCAGGGTCTGCCACTGACTGAGAACCTTCAGTCATCATGAAGGCGGCCGTGAGCATCAGGTAGTGTCACCAGAGACAGACCAGCACTCACCACCTTAGCCGCGTCCCGTCTGCTCTAATCCTCCTGTTCTTCTACATGCATCTGTGAAAGTCTCCTCCTCTCTCCTGCCCCGTGCTCACCGCTCACTCCGACCTCCACTCGGCCTCCACACAGCAGTGACGTCAGGACTCCGCGTAACGTCACTGGTTGCTAGACGCCAGTCGGGGCGGCCCTAGCGACCAGTTTACGGTAAATTAATTTTCATTCTGAGACAGAGCCTGGGGGCCTTATTTTCAGGGGATGCCTTATATTTCACTCAGAAGGAAACCTGTAAGTAGGTCTTATTTTTGGTGGATGTTTTATTTTCGGGGAAACACGGTAGTACAATCCTCTTGCATTTCTTCTTTTTTGTTTTGGCCATTACTAATTTTTCTACTGATATTATATATTTAAAGTATAAAAGAAGATTGTTATAAAATTACACACATACTATATTTTTTCAGAAGTTTTGTAAAATGTAATTCTATTGAAATTTGTCTGGTAGTTTAGTCATGATTAGACTAAGGTCATAGATTTGGGAGAAGATTATGGAGATAAAGAACCATTTTTATCACCTCAAGGGTACATGCTATCAACCTGATTTATCATTGTTGATGTTGACCTTGATCATCTAGCTGAGGTAGTGTTTTTCAAATGTCCCTGCTATAAAGTAACTCTTATCCACCTATACCCCCTTCTCCAGGCTGTAAATTTTGGAAGGAAATCACAAGAGGCAGCTCGATTTAAGGAGTGGGAGGTTATATTCCATCTTCTTAAGGGCAAAAATCTACATTCATTGTTTGGAATTATTGTGCATGAGAAATATGTCTCTTCTCCATCTATTAGTTTCATTAATCATTTACTTATATTAATATAAAGACTTGGGTATAACATAATACTACTTTAATGTTTTTTGCTAAATTGTTCCCGCTTTAGCCATTTAGTCTTTTCAATTGGCTTTTGTACCTATTTGACATACATTCATGATAGTGAATATTTTTTAACACTATAGGATGCTCCAGGTTCATCTTGTATATTTACTACTCAGATTTACAATCAGACATTTTTTATTCTAAAAATCAAAAAGCAGGCTTTCCCCATAGAGAGTATGACTTTGTTATATAGAATGTTCTGGGTATATATTTTTTATTTTTAAAAATATATATTTTATTGATTTTTTACAGAGAGGAAAGGAGAGGGGTAGAGAGTTAGAAACATCGATGGGAGAGAAACATCAATTAGCTGCCTCCTGCACACTCCCTACTGGGATGTGCCCGCAACCAAGGTACATGCCCTTGACTGGAATCGAACTTGGGACCCTTCAGTCTGCAGGCTGACACTCTATCCACTGAGCCAAACCAGCTAGGGCTGGGTATATTTTTAAATAATTATTCTTTTCTTTCCAAAATCAGAAAGACTCTTGTATTTTTATCATGAGAACTTGTCAGGAGATAAAACCTACAAAATTATGCTGTTCCTCATAATACAAAGCCAGTTTCAGGATTTTGTATATTCAGCATCTAGCAATTGAACATATTTACAAGCCAATGTTCCTACCAGTTTATAGCTCCAGTGGCTTTCTGTTCTAAATAGTACATCTATGCTGTGACTATGGATTTTTCTGTATCTCAGAACTGCTGCATGATGTTTTGCCCTGCAAACTCAGTTCTCAGTTTCCTGGATGGGTCCAGGAAATATCATTGTTTTTCAGTTTAAGTATTTTCTTGTTTCTATTATGGGAGTGATACTTTCTGATCTCTTTACATGTGAGATCTGAAACAGTGCAGTGAGGTCTTTTAAAATTATTTAAAAATGTAAAATATTTGTAAACCGTGGAAATAAAATAAATATAAAAAACTTTCTCTTGAGTTACTTGAAAGTAATTTAACAACCCATTGCTTCATTATCTCCTTTCTGGGTTTGTAACTCCTTCTGAGAAAGTGAGAAATGGGGCTCCAATTACCATTTCATCACCTTGTTCTATCATCATGTAACTGATCCCCCATCTCTGCTACTACATCCTCCGCCATTAGGACATCTTCCTTTCTCTGCTTTGACTCTATGTATTATGTCCACTTGCCAGGGGTGGGGGGAGAAGGGGATCCTAATATGAGGTGACAGGAGAAGACGTGATTTTGGCTGGTGGACACATGGTGCTATATACAGATTTGATAACTTAGACATCCACACATGAAACCTATATGTTCATGTTGACCAATGTCACCCCAACAAAATCTAATAAATAAATAAATAAATAAATAAATAAATAAATCTTTTTCACTTTGAGTTACAATACATCATGCCCAGCAATCCCTCCATAAAGATGTATTTCACATTATAATTGGGCTTTGACAATCTTGTTGGGCTGCCCCCATACATGGACGCCATTCTAATTTTTTAACCTCTAACACCCCAAGCCAGTCTAGCTACTACTTTCTGGGAACACTGTCTTTATTCTACTTCTTCCCCCTACTCTGTCCACAACAGGTTACCTGCTCATATTTTGGCTTTTATTGGTGAACTGTGAGTTTTTATAGAATATGTTAGAATATTCAAATATATTCACTTCCATTACTCTTGCAATTTTCTTTGAAAGCAATTCTAAAAATTAGTATTTAAGACTTATGTTTCAGGTGTGGCTAAGTAGCTCTTATTTGTACCAAATGTCATTAGTTGAATACCTTACTTTTATGACTTTGACACTATGAAATGACTTGTATTGCACCATGTAGATGACTAAAACTCTAAAAAACACACTTGCTGACTTAAAGAATCAGAGGACAAGGTCCAGGGAAACCATATTATACCTGCTGGAAATTGAAGAGTTAAGTCTCAAAAGGAGGGCCAAAGAAGTAGAACACCGGTTCTGTATGAATTCTTCCTGATTCTATGGCCAACACTTGAACTATGCAAACACAAGGAAGATATAAATATGCTTCAACTCTCATTAGGAATCCTGCCTCCCATATTCAGTGTATGTTAACTGTAGCCAAATTATTCCTTGAAAAATTAGAAATTCAAATTCAACTTTGCCAATAAGAAGCAAAAATCATTTACATTTCCGGGGCCCATATCTGCCGGTGAGAGTAATTCACAGGGAATAAAGAATAATTCCTTTCTGCCACCTGTAGCCAAATTATTGTGACAATTAGCAAATACCACATAGGATATAATCTGAGTTCCTTTTTGTAATAAGCATAATCATGGCTCAGTACTTTTAATAACATTTTATTATTGTAGATCAAGGATTTTGTTAAAACTGAAGAATTTCACTTGTGCGCCCATTAAATATTAAAGATAAATTGTAGGCTATTAATAGGTTAAACTAATTTCTTTTCATTCTTAGTTCTAATCTATAGTATTTCTGCTTCGGCTCCTTCTAGTCACAAAGTATGGTTGCATTTCACTGTAATAATTGATGAGATGTGAGTATAAATAACATAAAATGTCGACAAAAGCTTTCAGTTATTAATGCACACTTTTATATCTTCCCTTCCCATTTCCATAGTTACTAGAGACATTTCATAAGTAGACACTTGGGGCCTGGGATGGTTTGGCTCAGTGGTTGAGCACCGATCAGTCTAGGCACCAAGAGGCCACCTGTTTGATTCCCCATCAGGGCACATGTCTAGGTTGCATGCTCAGTCCCCAATAGGGGGCATGAAGGATGCAGCTGATTGATGATGTTTCTGTTTCATCCATGTTTTTATCCCTCTCTTCCTCTCTTTCTAAAATCAATAAAATATTTTTTTAATAAAAAGAAGTAGCTATGTGTGACCTTTGATAGAAGACAACACAGGGACAGGGTAAATAAAGTGTAAGAAAAAAGGAGACAAAGGAAGGCATGTTCTCTATCTTCACACATCACACAAAAGACATACACTTTCATATACCAGAACTAGAAAAGTCTAAGCCAGAAAATAAGAAAGATGAGATAAGATAAAATGGTGCTTCTGGCGGCTGTTGATGGATTCCAAAGAACTAAACTGAACTTCTCCAAATTCCCCTTCCCTGGGTGTAAACAAAATATGGTCTTTATGAAGATATTTCTTTTTTTTTAATATATTTTATTGATTTTTTTTCTTTTTTTTTTACAGAGAGGAAGGAAGAGAGAGTTATGGGGATGTGCCTGTAACCAAGGTACATGCCCTTGACAGGAATCGAACCTGGGACCCTTCAGTCGCAGGCTGCTGCTCTATCCACTGAGCCAAACCGGTTAGGGCTGAAGATATTTCTTTACATGTCCACATACTCTTGTTAATTTAAAGGGTAGCTTTCTATAGTCCTTAATTATAAAGGAAATATAGAAAGAAAATGAATCGTTGGCCAATCAAACTATGAATTCCGGAAAACACTTTTCAGGATGGTTGATGTGATTTAGTTACATGAAAACTAGAGGACACTCACAGCGTGGTAGCTACAATGTGCAGAGAGGAGTTCTATATTGTTGAAGCCCCTCGTTCGGGTGTCAATTGCTGGGGTTCTTTTCCCAGCCCTACAAAGGGTTCAGCATTCTGGAGAAAGGGCTGCGCATAGATGATTAAGAAGGAGTCCATGGACTAAAGATATTTTTGAAAGGCATTGGGGGTCAGAGGAGCTTCCAGCTGAAGGAGCTAGAAGGCTCTCACCTTGACCAAGGACCCGTGCTTTTATTCAACACAACCTGTCCTAAGGCAAGGTGGAAATATACACTTCAAAGGGTACGGTATCAAAGGGTATACAGAAACATTGTCAGTTTGGGGAATAGCCTACAGCTGTTCAGGTGTTTCGCCAACAGGAGGCAATAAAATGCCTGAGCTGTCTGGCAGCTAACAATCCCATTCAGGTTTGGGGGAGTGCCTTTTAGCCATTTCCAACAGGTAAACTACATGTGACTCAACCCTGTTGAGCTCCCCAAGCTTCACCAACCTTTTGGTAAAACTCTTGTAATTATTACATGCTGGAATTGGTTCTCGACACTGTATCTGTTTTGTAAAAGGCAGTCAGTCCTTCACAGCTTCTTTATACCCCTCTCAAAATAACAGAAAAAGGACTTAGCAGAAATAAATGCTTATTTTGTCCAACTCTAAAGTATTTCAGACTCTAAAATATTTATACTGCTACTTTTTTCCCCTATAAAATTAGGTGCTTTGGGTAGCACAGAGTAGTTAACTAATATTTCATCAACATGCTCCTTCTCTCCATAACAGGACAGAAGATGATTTCCCAGGTTCAAAGGAAAATGAAAGTCATGATGTTCTCTACATAATTCAGACCCTACATGCAAAATAGATCATAATGTGCTCATTCTAGGAAATGAACAAATCTAAATGTAAGAGGGCTCTGGTGATACAAATGGAAGCAGTCCTACTTCACTAAGTATGCAACGGAGGAAACATAAAAATATAAGAAAATGTAAGCATTAAATCTAGGAATAACAAATTCTCAAAAGTTTCCTAAATTTTTCAATTATTCATCTTAGGTTTTCATGTTTTTTGTATGAGTAAAGAGATCTTGAGTATAAAATTCCAAAATATGTAAGCCTTTTATTCTCTTACCTGTTTGACTGTTACCCCATATAATAGGATGTGACAGAGAAGTTATTTTTCTAGACATATTTAGCTTGGTTGGACATTCACAGAGCATAAACTTCTATTCTCTATGGACCAGAAAGCACAAGCTTTACTTAACAGAATTCTACTAGAGCAAAAGTCTTCACTTCAAGTAAAATGTATTTGCTTCTTTTGCTTCTCTAACACGTTTAGCTATGCAAATACTATTGAATGAAACTAGACTTCTAGACTCCCTCTAAAAATGTTCTAAAGATTCCTGTGGAGATGTTTAGACAAGAGTAATAACATCTAAAACAAACAAACAAACAACAACAACAAAAAAAAACCCAAACCTAGAAACTCTTCCTAAGAAGTGTTTAGTAAGTCTGCTATGTGCTTATTACTGTTTCAGGTACTATGTAGTATTTAAAAAGATTTTTGACTTAAACACTTTGGCTTTAAGTACTTTAAGTATTTATGCAAAAGAAATAAAGTAACAAAAAAACATGTTTCAGGTTGTAAACACTAAGAATACCAGAGGGGAAAATAATTATAAAATGAACTCTCATCATTTGTCAATCGCTACATACATCGTATGATCAAAACAATGCATTAAACGTAAGAGATGCACCAATGCTATTTACTATATAGTAAGTTGAATTTAAATATATTCTATAATTGAGATATAGCTCATGAGCTCTTCTTCTTGTAGGAAAATTTATATTTAACTAAAATATAACTTTACTATTGTGCAACTATGACAGATGAGTATGATACGATTTTGACTGTGAAAAAGAAAATTAAATGACATATAGAGATTAAAATGACACACCATAAGGAGTTAAGACACTACTTGACTGCTTTAGGGAAATAGTTTGGTATGGCTAAAAATTTAGAAGAATTTATACATGACAAGGTATATTGAATATAGACCATAGCACTCATTATTATAATAGAATGCATGAATATTAAATTAAATATATTGTGAGCATGAGTATACAGGCTCATTCTGATGGCATTATTTTGATTTGTTTTTCCAGAAGACTGGAATTAGAAAGTCAGCTCTGAAAATAATATAAAAGATAAACTGGAGGGACAAGAGTCAATGGACACCACTTTAATTTTAGTCATACATATATTTTTGTACAATACGTACTTTAAGGCATTTAAGTAAACCCTAATTCTTTGATATGTTTATAAGAGCTATATTAGATGAAAACAAAATAAGATGGACAAGGATGTTAAGGGTTATGTAAAACACAAATAAAATCTGTGTGGTCAAATAAGTTTTGATGAAATACAAAAAGTTACAAAAAAAGTTAACAAAATTCTTTGTTAGAAACTATATACATAAAAGGCTAATATGCAAAGTGTCCCCTCGGGAGTTCGACCTGGAGACTGGGAGTTTGATTGCTTGCTATGATGTGCACTGACCACCAGGGGCAGTATGGAATGAAGGAAGGCCCTAGCAGCCAGGGAAGGAAGGTCCTGGCTGGCAGCCAGGATGCCCTGATTTTCCCTGATCACCAGCCAGGCCTAGGGACACTACCCATACATGAATTTCGTGCACCAGGCCTCTAGTATAAAATTATTTTATGCAGAATTCCTAAAATGTTTTCACTGACAAATACATTTATTTATATACTTACCTTTTTTTTTTTGATAGAGAGATAGGAAAGAAGAGTGAGAGGGAGAGGAACATGAACTTGTTGTTCCATTTACTTATGAATTCATTGGTTGAGTCTTGTATATGTCCTGACCAGGGATCAAACCAGCAGCCTTGGTTTATCAGGATGATGCTCTGACCAGGTGAGCTACCTGGCCAATGACCCAGATACATTTGTGAGGACCATTCGTTACAAGGAAACTGTATTCTAAGAAATACATTTGGAAGCATATATTTTAAATTATGAGTTTACTAGTAGCCCATCACATAGTATTGTGCGCAGTAGGCTGCCCGCCACTTCCGCGGGAGCCAACGGGAACTGCAGTGCGCCAATGGGAGCTGCACTGCTTCCACGGGAGGCAGGAGGGACCTGCACTGCTTCTGTGGAAGGTGGGCCTGCCATCTCCTCTCCGGGCCTGTGCTTGGCCACAGAGGCTATGGGCTGGCCCCCGTCCCTGTCCATGTCCGCTCCAGCTCTGGGGGGCCGGCTGAAGCCAGGCGCGGCGGCTCCCTGGCCCCCTGTCTCTGTCTCCATCTCTGTCTCCACTCTGGGCCTCACCTGCGTGCACAACCTCCTCCTGTCTGATCATCACCTGTTGCGGAGTCCCAGCCTAATATCCATATTTCCTCTTTATATAGATAGATATTACCTAAAACTTTCAATAAATGTTTAATCAAAGGATATGAATACAATTAAAGAAAAAGAATGAGATGGAAATTATCGTATGATGTTTCTGCCCTACCTTTTCCCCAACTCTAGCAATATCCCAAGTTGCTATCTTAATTCCTTAGTACATTAGGAAGTTTCAGCAGTCAATATACTTTAACTCTGAAGACCTCCTCCTCAGAATAAGAGAAAGGCCACTTTATTTAGGGCATGTAGTGATTTTTCTACAAAAACTAGGAGCTACTGTATCTACAAATTTTTGATGTTGTAATAATGTATCAGATATGGTACAATAGATAATTCATTACATTTCTTCTTACTCAAAATGAGTTTAATGTCTTTTCCTTATTTTTTTCTTTTATTAAGATGTAGTTGACATTAAATGTCCTGAGCACATTTAATGTGCACAATTTGATGAGTTGGATATATGCAAACATTCATGATAGCACTACAATGAAGATATTAAATATATTTGATGCATCCTCAGATTTCCTTCTGCCCCTTTGGCTTTTAAATACTTTTGTAGTGAGAACACTTAACAAATTTTAAAATGTGAAATACCATATTGTTAACTATAGGCATCATGTTTTATAGCAGATTTCCTGGAGTTAATTCATCTAACATAACTAACTTTATACCAATTGAGAAATGACTTCCCATTTTCGCCTCCTTTCCCTCAGGAAACAACCATAGTATTTTCTACCTTATGAGTTTTACTATATCAAATATCCCAGATAAGTAGAATCATACATTATTTGTCGTGCTGGTTTATTTCACTTAGCATAATGTCTTCAAGATTCATCCATGTTATTACAAATGGCTGCTTTTCCTTTGTTTTTAAGGCTAACTATGTATATATATCACATTTTCTTCATCCATTCATTTTTTTATTGAAAACTTGGATGGTTGCCCAGTCAGTGTGGCTCAGTGGTTGGGCGTTGATTTATGAATCAGGAGGTCACAGTTCAATTCCCAGCAAGGCACATGCCTAGGTTGTGGGCTCGACTCCCAGTAGGGGACATGCAGGAGGCAGCCAATCAATGATTCTCTCTCATCACTGATGTTCCTATCCCTCTCTCCCTTCCTCTCTGAAATCAATAAAAATATATTTTTAAAAAAGAAAAAGAAAACTTGGGTTGTTTCCATGTTCTGACTGTTGTTTAAAATACTGCAATAAACTTGTGAGTGCAAATATCACTTCAAGATCCTGATTTCAATTATTTTGGATATATGCTCAGATTTGGAATCTGGACAAACTGGAACCCTTGTATCTTTGGTGGGAATGTAAAATGGTGCAACAGCTATGGGAAAGTGTATATAGGTTCCTGAAAAAGTTAAATATAAAACAATCATATGTGCCTTTCTTATTGAAGAACACTGAATATGTCAAAGGAAACATAGGTGGGAAAAAATAAAAAAACTAAAAGACAAGGCCAAAGGGCATTAAGAAAAAATGGAGTAATTAGGTAATTTCACAGATCAACATCTAAAGCAGGGGACCAGGATTTGAAGACCATAATGGGTAATAGAGAGCTAAAACACTATCCATAAAACTTGACTGACATCATGTATTGAAAGACTACTTTTGTGACTTTCCAATGGCAGAATACTGCATCAATGAATATGATTTCTGTTTTTGTGTGCTATAATTTAAAATATCATAATGAGAATTTGATCAATTGGAAGGGATAAATTGAGATAAACCTGGGATGGGAAAATGTCTTGTGAATGTTCATTGAAGAAGTGCACATAAATCCAAGATACAGTTGCTTTGACATTTCTTCAAAGTCAAGCTTATAACTTGGGAACCAGAGTTGCAAATGCTTTACTTAGATTATAGGAAGCATATATTATTATTTACTTAGAAAGATTTATTTTATTTGCACCTGAGTTTATGACTCAATCCTTCTGTTCACATATTCTGAGAATTTTACTTTCTACTCACACAAGCAACATCTGAGGACAGAAAAATAGTCTCCTGCAAGTCATAGTGGAGGGAGAAACTGGGCTTTTGGCTCTCTAAAGAATTTCACCTGAATGCTAAATTTGAGAAAGTACGATGACCTAACAAAGGAGAATTATATAAAAGGTAGGTAGAATTAATTCTTCAGGGATGCACAGAGCATAATATGAAGCAATGTGGCATAAATGTCAATGCCAGGGAGAGGGCAGCACGCTGGATGGATGAGAGCAATCCGCAGCAGCATGACTGAAGGAAACACTGTGCTCCCAAGGGTAAGAAGCAGCGTTTCTGGAGACAGAGGAAGGCACTCCTGGCGGAGTCTAAAATAATAATTTGTCAAATGACTTACAAAAGTGTCAGAACAGAAGGGGCAGCTGGTCACAGTGTATTTTATCACAGTTGTGCATATGGGGCACAGATAATAGCAACCCGAACCATCATTTGAAGGACAAATACCTAATTAAAATGTAAATCAAATACATATTCATATAAAGGTACATGAAATCAGCCCTTGCTACCCCAGTTAAAATTTTTTAAAAATTTTTATTCTACCTATACCATATATTTGTATAACATGATATTAGTATACTTAATACATGACATGATTGCGATATAATGTTATCTTGCACTTGATGTAAACTCCATAAATTTCAAGGCCCAAGACTATTTGCCTGGTTTTTGGAAATGTTCAATTAATATTTATTGAATGAGTGAGTACTGACTCGTGCATTTTAGCTCTAATACATTTCTCCTCCACACTTGGGGGTTAGAAGAAAATCAAGAACAAATAATTCTTCACATAATTTGCTTCTCCCCCAACTACTTTCAATTTATTTTTACACATAAAATTAAAGAATGATTATAGAACATATTTGGAATATAATGAGGGGTTAGTTTTCTCTCACTTAAAAACAAGAAATAATCAAGGGTTAGAAGGTTGCAGCTGCTAGAAATCCAGAAAAGTGTCTTTGGAGGTGCATCCCAGAAGGCTAAGAACAAGCCCCAAGCAGCTGGCATGGCCCCAAGGAGCCCGATGCCACCTCCCGGCAGGTAGCAAGGCTCTTGGACAGCATTGGGGCTTCCTGTTGGCTGTCAATCAAGACCCCGGGGAGAACCCACTGGCCTGTGTGCAAGAAAGAGGTCTCAGGAGGAGGAACCTGTGAAGAAGCACAGCTGGCCCAAGGCCAAGAAGCAAAGATCCTGCCAAAGGGTCCCAAAGCACAGGTCACCCCTCTGTGTGCTTCCTGAGCCTCGCCAGAAGATCTGCGGGCGCCACCCCGACCTGCCCTTTCCTAAGATCATCAGGATGCTGGGCAAACTGCAGCCCACAGAGAAGCAGTGGTACCTGGACGAGGCCCAGCAGAAGCGGCAGTACTTGAAAAAGCTGCAGACAGACCAGTGGTCAGAAGCCTTCGAGATGTGCACGGAGGATTTGAAAACCTATCAGCAGATGAGTGGATAAACACGCGGTGGTACATTTACACAATGGAATACTAGGCAGCTGTAAAAAAGAAAAGAAAAAAAAACTCTTACCATTAGCAACAGCAAACATGATTTCACTTATATGTGCAATTTAATGCACAAATACACTGAAGAACAAAATAGATCCAGAGACATAAAAGCATGGAACTGACTGATGGATTTCAGAGGGAAGGCAGGGTGGGTGGTGGGTAGGGAGTGATTAACCAGGGAACTTGTATGCATATATGCACAACCCATGGACACAGACAATAGGGTGGTGAAGACCTGTAAGGGTGGAGGGGGTCAATGGGAAACACACATTCACACACAAACAAAGAAAGGGGACATCTGTAATACTTTCAACAATAAAGATCTACACTAATAAAAGAGAAAGATGCAAATTGTCCATACCTTCGTGATGCCCACCAGCCAATCAGAAGTGAGTATGCAAATTAACCCAACAAAGATGATGGGTTAATTTGCATACGCAGGCACTGAGCCACAGGGGGCAGGGAGGGATGCTTGCATCGTCACCATGGCGACAACGCAGGCGTTCAGCACTGCCCCAGTCCTCAGGGCATCTGGGCAGTGTGGGAAGGCTGGGCCAGAGCAGAAGCAGGAGTGGAAAGGCGGTGCTGGCAACCAGGGAAAGGAAGGCCCATTCTTGCATGAATCTTCATACATCAGGCTTCTAGTAAATAAAAAAAAAAAATAAGATGTGCATGGAGTAGAACCAGGAAAAGAAGATCAAGGGAGAGGAGTCGGGCTCCGCGCTTATGCTCATGAATACCATCTAGCATGGATACACGGTTGGAGACTTCAGTGGCTTCACCTTTGACTTCTCCACTTTCACTGAAGAGTTGCTGGACCAAAACAAAGCCTGGGAGGCAGAGCCGCTGCCCCTCTGGAAGATGAAGGAGGCCTCAGAGGAGCAGAATGTGCAGATGGAGCCGGAGCTGGAGCAGTGCTCACCTGGACAGAGCAGGGGCTGGCGCTGGAGGAGGGGCTAATGCTGGCGTACCAGGCGCCCACCGCCCACGTGGCCTCACTGACCCTGCTGGACAGACTGGGCTTCCACGCGACCAGGCTGCAGGGTGCCATGGAGCGTGACCCTGCCCAGCGCCAGAAGCTCATTATCCACATCAGGGAGCTTCTGGCCTAGGTTGCTAGTGAGCACCTATAAGGCTGTGGGCCACTCACCCCTCCATCCAGAAAAGACCAAGCTCTGGTCATGGCCCCTTCCCCTACCTGCACCCCATGGAGGAGGGGCAGGGGTTCACCTTTTAGGGCCAGGCCCTTTCCTGTACCTTGGGGTCTTCAGCCTCCCTGAAATTAAGTTTCTACAGCATCCCTCTAGCTTACAACCTCCCCAGAACCCCAAACTCAGGAAACTCACCCGCCCTGCACAACGCACATAGAACTCCAAGCCTCACAAGGATGTCACACTGCTGGGGCCTGGGAACACCACACATGGGCAGCATAAGCTTTGACACAGGGCATCCACAGTAACTCACAAACTGTGTGGGGAAGGTGACATGTCTACAATGGCTCTCCAGGATCTACCCCATGTCACAAGGCAGACAAAACCCACAACTGACACATTAGGAGGGACTCCTGGAAGGTGCTGACCGCAGGTGACCCACACAAGCAGACACACTGCAGTTCACTTTCTCATGCGTGGCTGAGGGCCCTCTGCCTGTGGCCTTCAATTCTGCACCCCAGAATGGGTGGCTAGTACTGACCCCCTGCCCTCCTCCAGCTGAGGGACCCTGTGGAGGCAGCTCCTTTGCTACTACTAAGAAAATAAGTAATTTGAATTTCAAAAGAAATAAAAAGAAACACTTTTGTTTATGAAAATAATAGAGTATTTTGAGCACTTTGCAAATAGTGTTACCACCAATGTTCCTGGGCAGGCGGGGGCAGACAACCTGAAAACTAGGCAAAATATATAGAATAGAGAAAAAAAAAAAACTTTTTTTTTCAATGTAAGAGAAATGTTGAAGCAACGGCACTAGGAGATCCAAAAGAAATGTAGAAATTTTAGTTTATAGTCAATAATCACATATTCTAGGCACATGGCAAAAGTCTTGGAATCCAGGCTTTGTTAATTCACAGAAGAACAGAGAGCTTCTGGTGGTCTCATGGAATTGAAGAGAAAAAATTGGAGACTTAAAGGACAAGATGCTAACTACTTAGAAGCTAAAAGTAAAACAAAACAAAACAAAAAAAACAACAACAGCCTGACACACTGACCTTTTTCCCTTTAAGGGAAGCCATGTAGTTTAGAAAGCTATAAAAAAAAAAAAAAAAGCAAAAATATTCTAATGAGTAGATCAAAGTATTCAGCAAATCCATTGTTCTAAAAAACAACAAACAAAAAATGAACCAGAAAATAAAATTCTTTAAAAGAACCAAATGGCTATTGTAGAATTATAAATTCAAAAGCTGAAATGAAGCAGTCAATAAATAAATTTAGCAACTGAAGACAGAGTAGTAAAAAGTCAGTAGAATGTCAGATTGTCAAATCAATAAAAAAAACATATAAGCTGAAGCATTGAAAAAACAAGAATCATTATAGTAAAATTGTCTAATATGGGGATAGCTGGACTTCCAGAAGGAGTTGAGTCAGAGAACCAATACTCAAAGAGATAATGATTATAAATATTCCCAAATTGATTCAAAAATTTAACCCATAATTTCAAAAGGATCCATCCTTTCCAGACAGAATAAATATTAGGAAAAGTGAATTGCACATTGGAGAGTTTCTTAATCTGAAACGAATAAGCCAGGAAGACATTTGAAAAACAAATTTAGAGTACTGCAGAAAGTAATTCTCAACACAAATTAATCTAGTTAATGACATCCCAAATATCCAGAGGATGTTTTGTGAAAATAAGCTGATACTAACGTGTGTATTTGATACAAACAACCTAGAATATCCAGGTTAAATCCAACCTGAAGAAACAAAAACAGAGGAATTACACTACCAAGTATCCCAACTTGGAACTATAATTGAAGTAGCATGGTTGGCACAACAGACAAATGAACCAATGAAGCATAATATATCCCAGAAACAAATCCACTGATATAATAATCATTTTTTAAAAATTTAATTCTCACCTGTGGATATACTTTTATTGATTTTAGAGAGGAAGAGAGAGAGAGAGAGAGAGAGAGAGAGAGAGAGAGAGAGAGAGAGAGAGAGAAGAAAAAAGAGAAGCGAAGAGGAGAAGAGAAGAGAAGAGAAGAGAAGAGAAGAGAAGAGAAGAGAAGAGAAGAGAAGAGAAGGGAAGAGAAGGGAAGAGAAGGAAGAGAAGAGAAGGGAAGAGAGAGAAGAGAAAAGAAACATGGATCGGTTGCCTCCCATATGCATCTGGAGCAGGGATGGAACCAGCAACTTAGGTATGTTCCCTGAGCCACCGGGCCAGGGCTATAATGATCATTTGATTTAAAACTAAGGCACTATATGTAACTTTTCAAGACAGACCCTGATATCTGCTCAATTTCAACAGAATCCTCCTCCCTTCCCTGTCACCTAGCAACAGCAACCTATCACACTTTACTAGTAAAAGTGGAAGTCACTCTTTGCTTCCTGCCCTCTGTTGACCAGCAATTCTTGGCCCTTTCCTCCCTTGGAAGTAAAATAAACTTCCTCTCTGCATATCTTCTTTAGGTTGTGAATTCTTTCACAGCCCACATCACTGGCCAAACCCTAACATTTTGGTGGCCCATATGGAGACAATAAACATCTCTTTCTCCTCAAATTTCATGGACACTCTCCTAGGTGCCCCTCCTCCTCAGTCAGTAAATGTGAAGTCTCACTGATTCTGGGGACTTTAACAGCTCTAGGTTCCAAGGGCGGTGGTTTCTCCCTGCAAGTCCTGGTCTTTGGTGGGACGGAAGATCCAGTAACTGGCTTGTCACTTTGGGATTTGGCTGTGAAGAATGCTTTCGGCTGTCTCCCATTTCGGTCCTATCTCTGGTGTAAGGATGCTTATATCTGAATCTGATCTGGTTCGGTCCATTCTCAGATTCAAGGATGCTTAATTCAAGGCAGATCTCTGTTTGGTCTGACTCCAGACTCTGGGGATGCCTGGAACTAGACTCAGAAGTAATAGGTCTTCTGTGTCAGGAATGCCCTTCCCAGACTTTCACTGCTTTTTCAGCCCTTACCCCTCATCATGCTATCATCCCTGAGAAGTCCTTCCCCTTCTTTTTTTCCTAGTTGTCCTCATGGGCAAAGGACTCCCCATTGGGTCGCTTCCTTTTTAACTGGAAGGCTCTAGGACTTAGGGACCTCAAGCCCAAGCATTTAATTTTCTATTTTTTTAAATTTCTTTATTGATGGTATCACATATTTGTCCTCACCCCCCATTCCCATCCCAAACCCCTCCCCACACATGCACCCACCCCTCCCTGTTGTCCGTGACCATTGGTTAGGCTTATATGCATGCATACAAGTCCTTTGGTTGATCTCTTCCCCTTACCCCCACCCTCCACTACCTTCCCTCTGAGGTTTGACAGTCTCATCGATGCTTCCCTGTCTCCGGGTCTGTTTTTGTTCATCAGTTTATGTTGTTCATTATTTCCCCTAGATGAGTGAGATCATGTGATACTAGAAATACACTTATAAGAACCGAAAATGAGACAAGCAATAATGGTTATGCTGGGAGGCAAATGAATCAATCTGTAGTGAGTTTCTTTCTGGGCCAACAGTTCTTTTGAGTCCCAATTTCAATGTCAAACAGTTCCTTATGTGTACATGACAGCGATGATATTTCACTTCTGGATGGTGGACAAATGGTGGTAATGCAGGTCCGACCCTTTCTGGTTTGGTCCTGGGCAACCTGCCACAACACACAGCTGCTGACTGTTAGTATGGCAAGGCGTTGTCAGCATCTTCCATCTCTGGACTGTTTCTCTTCTGTCTTCATGGCTGGAGCAGTCCTGTCAATTCCTCTCTGTTGCAAAAATCCACATGGTCTTGGAGGTGTTTTCTGAAAATATACAAACATATTCTCGACCAAAAGTTAATAAAGGAATCTTTTCTATAAATTTGACTTGGGATCCTTTTTCATTTTTTGCCCAAACAATTTTTCTTTGAATTGTTTAGATACCATGTGTGTTTTTCATGGGTGTCTTGCTGTTAGCATTACAAATGAAAGTTAATTTTCTAAAGTAAAAATTTTCTAGATGTAATTTACTTACAGGATATTTTTCCTTACATGATATTCTTCTACTATTCCCCCTTTTTTGATTTAAGTATTAGGAGGTTTTTGGAAATTTTATAATGTAATCTTGATAGCTTTAAATTTTATTTTTTTGCACTAAAATATGACTGCTTTAGGTTCATTACATGTTATGCAATTATACCATGAGATGAACTACCAATAAAAATTTTATTTAATACTTTAGGAGCAGCTTTTTGTCCAGTACCACTAATTTTTCTAGAATATTTGCTTATTTCACTTAGCCAATTTAAATTAGTCTGAGAACTTGACTACTATTTTACTGTCAAATTTAATACTCTAACAACAATCTTATTTTACCCTGTAAATATTAGTGGAAAGGATTATTTGCCTTCTTGAGTAGGCCCTGAGCATTCCTGGTGCTAGGTTGGATTTAGATATCAAAAACCCACTTCCCCATACCATGGGTACAAGACAACTCAAACAAGTCTTGTTGCAGTGAGAGGGCAGCTGCTGTCGGCCAAGTCTCTGTCTGTTACCTGGGTCCTGATTTGTGCTGGGCATGGGAAGCGAAGCAGCCATGTGGGCAGGAGACCTCCCTTAGAAGGGGTGAGGGTTCAGGCCCCTGCAAAATTGGGGGAGTGAGGGTCTGTGCCCCACCTCTGTTGACCCCCAAGTTCTCTCTTGATGGCCCCTCTGCGACTGTGCCTGTCTTAGGTTGTTCCTTCCCTGAGGACTCCTACCCGTCTCTGGCTAACCAGACATCCTCCAGGGCCAAGCAGGGTCATGTGATATTCAGTTCTGTCTCCTTGGTAGCCTATGCCCCCGTCACCTCCATGCCCAGCACCTGCCTTGGGATCCCCTCGCTTGGGCTGATCCCCAGCCTAATGTAGTCACCAATAATTTCAAACACCTTGGTCACCCAGGAGGACCATGGGTGGGGCAAGGAAGTATAATTACACAGGGGTCGCCACCCAGCTTCCATTTTGTATGACACAAAATCATACCACTGCTCCTTTGTGTGTAAAATTAAAGAGAGGTTTCTGGCTTGCGTGGACACCAAAGGAAGGGACTATCACTACTTGCTCCTGGGAGAGGTGCAGAAAATGTAACTAAGACCTTGTCTATACAAAAATAAATTGACAATCAGTTTGAAATGGAATTGCCATGGCCTAGAGCAAAGAATATCCTTACATGATATTATTCTACAATCTCATTATAATTTTTCCCAGATTTGTACTACCCCCATTACCTATAATAGTACCTCGCACCCTTGGGAATCAATAAAAAATCATCTTTTTGGTGCTTGGAAACAAAAGTAACACATCTCTTGATATTTTAGAATTACAACAGCATAATGTACAATTATCCCAAACAAACTTACAAACTAATTCTTTCAATGTCTAGCAGCAATTTAAAAAGGACATGAAAGGATTTAATCCCTTCCACTGTGTAGAGGGGCCCTTGGGAAGGCACCTGAGCATTCTATATTGGCCCCTCTTGCCTTTTGTGCCAAGAGGGACCCTCTTCTCACAATCCAATTGCCCAGAGCTGTTGCCAGTGCTTTCTGTTCATGCTGAGGTTGAAGCCTCGTGGTGGCTGGTACCATGGATCTGTCTCTCGCCCAGTGGGGTGAGCTGGGCCCTCCCTGGAGAAGAAGCCTGGGTTCCCCAAGATATGTGATTAGTTTTCTATTGCAATACAGCTTGGCCAATACCGTATAAATCTAATGACCAGAAGGTCAGCCCAGACCGTGGCTCTGTTCTCTCCTGTAATCTCTTCTATTCTCATTCAAATAGAAAACCACAGGATTCACCTCTGGGATAATTGGGAAAAAACTGACCCTCAGACTTTAAACAGAGAGATTGATTTCTTTTGTAGTACAGCTTAGCCCCAATACCAACCTGGGGACACAAAAGTCTGGCCTGTAAATAGGTCTCTAAATTATAGCTCTGTACTCCAGTTAAATTTGTTTTGCAAATGTTTATCGCCCTTTTAGGGATTTAAGGACAACTTATAAAGTCTGCATTACCATAATTTCAAATGAATTAAGGAACACTTTCCTTACAGTCTGCCTCTTCCCAAAGTGGAGCAGCCTGCTTTCTTAGCTCACCTCCCTGCACTTACCACACCCCCTGCTCCCCAGAGCAGCTGCTGCTTTTAACCCTTTCTTTGCTACAAAACTGCAGGCAGTTGTCTGGAGAACTGCAAACACTTACTTAACAGACTTGCCACTATAAGGAGTGGAACTCATGCGGGTCCTATGTCCCTGCTGGCCCCCACTAAGAGCATCATCTATGAAAAGATGGAACCAAGGGTGGCCCTTGACGGGATAGGTAAGCCAATCACATTTTTCTGAGACACTGGAACTGCTTGCTCTGCTCTGACCCACTCATCAAGGCCTCTTTCTTCCAAAACCTGATTGATCACAGGGGCGAATGGGCATCTGCAAGGCTACCATTTCCTGCTACCCTCTCCGCTGCAACCTTGGGCATCTCACTTTCAGTCAGGCCTTTCGAAGCCTCTAGGTAATTAAGAATACAAACAAGGCTAAGATAATTAAAGAACTGAATCTAAACATAAGTCCTTTTAAATGCTCCAAATTCTCCTGGAGGGTGGGAGCTGCAGCAGTGTCTTTGTGCAAGCTGTAGAATCTGCAAGGAGTGGGGCACTGACCCCCTGTAAAAGGAAGAACATGGCAGTTTTAAATCCAAGAGGCTGGAGGCCCTGGGAATTGCTGCAGTGCTGGGAGCCAGCTGCAGACCTGATATCTCCCTCCTCCCCAGCCTTTCTCCAGTTTCCTAAAAGTTGTCAAGGTCATGTTATCCTTGTTGCAGAATTTGCCAGGAAAGTGGCCTGGATGGTGATTGACTTGGAGATCTTATAAAGTTGTTAAAGCTCAGTAAATAGATGTAACTAAAATGAAGGGCTTTTGATGGAGCTTTTCAGTGGTGATTGTATGTGCCTATACATAGTTTTCCAAGGTTTGGGTGACTTAAAACTTTGAAGTTTTGCTGGGTTAAATAATAAAGGTTGTTAAACATCTAGATCTTTTAAAATAACAAAATACTAAAGCATTAATTGCTAGACAGGTCTTAAGTTTGCCTACTTTTAGCTTCATATTGTAGGAAGTCTATAAAGTGAATTTGGAACTATTAATATGTTTTGTACTTTGTTAAAGTTATGTTTCTTGAAAGTAAGAGGATATTTAAAAGAAAGGCAGGGAGGGGAGGGAGAGATCAACCAATGAACTCATATGCATATATGCATAACCCATAGACACAGACAATAGGGTGGTGAAGGCCTTAGGGGGTAGGTGGGGGGGCAGATACATGCAAAGAAATGAAACTAGACCACCAATTTACACATACAAAAGAATAAGCTCAAAATGGATAAAATACTTAAATATAAATTGTGAAACCATAAAAATCCTAGAAGAAACCATTGGCAACAAAATCTCAGACATCTCTAGTAGTAAAATATTTACTGATACATATCCTAGGGCAAGGGAAACAAAGGAGAAAATAAACAAATGAGACTATCCTATATAATAAAAGGCTAATATGCAAATCGACCGAACGGTACAACGACAGGTCACTATGACGCAAACTGACCACCTGTGGGCAAATGTTCAGTGCAGGAGCTGCCCCCTGGTGCTCAGTGCGCTCCCATAGGGGGAGCACTGCTCAACCAGAAGCTGGGCTCATTGCTGGCAAGCCCAGCGGTGGTGGTGGGAGCCTCTCCCGCCTCTGCGGCAGCGCTAAGGAGTGACGAGCCAAGTGGTAAGGAGCGAGTAGGTAGGTGGTTAGGAGGGAGGGGTCCCAGATTGCAAGAGGGATGTTGGACTTCTGGTTTAGGCCTGATCTGGGTCGCGGATTATGAGAGGGCATAGGCTGGGCTGAGAGATCCCCTCCCCTTCACACATTTTGTGCATCGGGCCTCTAGTCCTATATAATAAAAGCCCAATATGCAAATCGACCAAACAGCGGAACAACTGGTTGTTGGGGGCCGGAGCTGGCGAGTGGGTGGTGCCAGGCCAGCCAAGGTGTGTGCCAGTGGGCAGAGGGAGAGGACAGTGGTTGGGGGGCGGCAGCCATCGGTGGTGGTGGAGGGGCGATCGGCGGGCAGGGCCTGCGCTCATCGGCCGGTGTTGTTCCCTGATTGGCCCGTGGGTAGCATCCCACAGAAGTGCGGGTCTAAGATGTCAGTCAGACCTCACCTGAGGGCTCCTGATCTGTGAGAACACGCAGGCCAGGCTGAGGGACTGCCCCCCCCCCCCCAAGTGCATGAATTTTCATGCACCGGGCCTCTAGTATCAAAATAAAAAGCTTGTGTACAGCAAAAGAAACCACCAACAAAACAAAAAGGGAACCCACTGTATGGAAGAACATATTTACCAATGATACATCTGATAAGAGGTTAATTTTAAAAATATATAAAGAACTCATACAACATAACAGAAGGAAGACAAACAATCCAATTAAAATAATGGGCAAAGGACCTAAATAGACACTTCTCTAAAGTGGACATACAGATGTCCAAGAGACATGTAAAAATTTTCAAAGTCACTTACATTAAAGAGAGATGCAGATTAAAATGACAATGAGGTATCACCTCACACCTGTCAGAATGGCTACCATCAACCAGTCAACAAAGGACAAGTGCTGGTGAGGACTGGAGAAAAGGGAACCCTAGTACTCTGCTAGTGGGGATGCATGCAGCCACTATGGAAAACATAGTGAGTATGGAATTTCCTCAAAAAGCTAAAAATGGAGCTGCCATTTGACCCTGTGATCCCACTTCAAGGAATATATCCTAAGAATTCCAAAATACCAGTCCAAAAGAATATATGCACCCCTTTGGTTCATAATACTAATAGCACTATTTACAACAACTAAGATGTGGAAACAATTTAAGTGCCCATCAGTAGATGAGTGGATAAAAACACTGTGGTACATTTACACCATGGAATACAAGACACTTGTAAAAAGAAGGATCTTTTACTTTTTGAGACAGCATGGATAGTCCTGGAGAGTATGATGCTAAGTGAAATAAGCCAGTCAGAGAAAGACAAGTATCACATGATGTCTCTCATATATGGAATCCAATGAACAAAATAAACTGATGAACAAAATAGATCCAGAGACATCACATCATGGAACAAACTTATGGATCTCTAAGGGAAGAGGGGTAAGAGATTAATCAAATAACTTATATGCAGGATTACATAGCCATGGACACAACAATAGTGCGGTGAAGGCCTAGGAGGATGGTGGGTGTCAATTCGGAAAAAAGGGGGCATGTGTAATAATTTATTTTAAATATGTGTAAATTATTTATTTCAGAATAAACCCAAAGATGTTGGATTACTTGGACAGAGCTTCCATGCATTTTTAAAATTGTTTAAAGTATTACATATGTCTCCTTTTCCCCTGATTAACCACCCCCCCCCATCACTCACTCCCCTCCCAAGACAAGCTCCCACTGCCCCAGTGTCCATGTCTATTGATTATGCTAATACGTATGCATACAAGTCCTTTGGTTGATCTCTTATAACCCCCTGCCCCACTTCCGTGCATTTTTATGGCTCTTGATTTGTATTGCCATGTTGTTCCAAATGAATTACTATACATCAATTTATGATTTTCCCTACACTTTCTTTAAGACTTATTAATAATCAGTTTATATAGTACGTAAAATAATATTATTTAACTTCTTTACACTTTTTGATTACCATGAAAGAATAACATTTTTCCATATGTTTGTCCACCATTTTTTATATGAAATAGAATTTTCATTTAATTATCTCAATTATCATTTGGGATTCTAATGTTTTCTTATAAACTAAATGAACTACTTATATAGAATATATAGTACTTGGGTATATTTTGTGTACTTTTAATATTTTCACTTAGTTTTATGTTAGTTATGGTATCTTCCATGATTCTCTAGTTTTGTAATCCGTGCAACAGAGTCTTACAATCTTTCTGCGATTGTCCATTGCTTCAAATTTGAATAGTTTTTTTCACATCACAGTTCTCACAAATATTTATTTAACTTTCAGATAGCTTTTAGATTTTTATTTTACACTAGAGGCCTGGTGCATGAAATTCATGCACGGTGGGGGGGGAGGTGTCCCTCAGCCCAACCTGCACCCTCTCCAATCTGGGACCATTTGAGGGATGTCTGACCACCCGTTTAAACGGGTGGTCGGATATCCCTCTCACAATCCAGGATTGCTGGCTCCCAACTGCTCGCCTGCCTCTGCCTGATTGCCCCTAACCGCTTCTGCCTTCCAGCCTGATCACCCCCTAACCACTCCCCTGCCAACCTGATCGACGCCTAACTTCTCCCTGGCTGGCCCGATTGACCCTAACTGCCCTCCTCTATTAGCCTGGTCACCCCTAACTGTCCTCTCCTGCAGGCCTGGTCCCCCCCAACTGCCCTCCCCTGCAGGCCTGGTCCCCCCGAACTGCCCTCCACTGCAGGTCTGCCCCCCCCCAACTGCCCTCCCCTGTAGTCCTGGTGTCCTCCAAATGCCCTCTCGTGCTGACCTGATCTCTCCCAACTGCCCTCCTCTGCCGGCCCGGTCACCCCTAACTGCCTTCCCTGCTTGCCTGATCGCCCACAACTGCCCTCCCCTGCAGGCCTGTTCTCCCCCAACTGCCCTCTCCTGCAGGCCTGGGTCCCCCCACAACTACCCTCTCCTGCAGGCCTGGTCCTCTCCAACTGCCCTCCCCTACAGGTCTTCGTCCACCCCCCAACTGCCCTCCCTTCCTGGCCTGGTCTCCCCCAACTGCCCTTCTCTGCTGGCCTGGTCACCCCTAACTGCCCACAACTGCCCTCCCCTGCAGGCCATCTTGTGGTGGCCATCTTGTGTCCACATGGGGGCAGGATCTTTGACCACATGGGGGCAGCCATCTTGTGTGTTGGAGTGATGGTCAATCTGCATATTACTCTTTTATTAGATAGGATTTAACTCTCCTTTCTATCAGCTTGTAAATATGTTCAATTATCTTTTTGCAAAATGTAACTATACCTAGATTCACTCCCTTTAATGTAACAGATTATATAGCTTAAAGTGGGAGGTTCCTGTGAAAATTTTAGGGAAAACCTATAAAGTATTTTAAGTATAAAGATGAAATGGAAGAGATTTGTAGAAACTCCATAAATAACAAAACATACAGGAAAATATTGATGAATTGACTACATTAAAAATTAGGGACCTCTATCCATCAAAATTTATAATAAAAATGTGAAAAAATTTAAAAAGACAGTAGAAAGGCAGATAACAAAGAAATCCCAATATATCAGTACTTTTATAATTAATTAAGTACAATATAAATGAAAGTAAAAGAAAATGGATGGCTTATAAATCCTTGAAAATATGTTAATCATGAATAATAATCAGAAAGATTCTGATACTTTCTAAATTAAATAAAAGTAGTATATTTGAAAAGATGATAAATATTCATAGTTTAGGATGCTTTTAATAACAAATATTAACAGAAAACCCAAGCTGGCAAAAGTAATAGGGAATGTATAAGGCCAGCTTACTCTATAATGAGCAGATAAGGCAGGATTTACTTGACATTTGGTCTGATATTATATCATCCTCTAGGAGATTCATTACACATTATTAGATTTTTGCTGGGATTGGAGATGGAAAAGAAATGAATTTGCTGTCTCACAAAATTTTCAAGCTTCATATTCTTACACAATGTTATCCAGGAGACAAAGCATATGCTCCTATAATTTTTTTAAACAAAAGACTAGCTTTTATGAATTGGAATTGCCCTAGGAACAATATCTATAGCTGGGAATTTCTATGCACTGATGGACTTAGGTATGGATAAATTAACAAGTCATTGGGACAATGGAAGGTGATTTCTACAGTTGCCACCACTGGAGATGGGGATGAAGTTAATATCAACCAATCTGTATAGTGGCCATCTGATATTGGGGAGGGGTTTATTAAAATTGATTTTTACTGCAGGAGAACTTACAAAACAACAACAACAAAACAAAAACAAAAACCAGGGGAATCAAATGTAGCAGGATGGAAGGTATGTCAGCTCTGTTGTAAAAATTAACACATAGTTTGACCAGACAGGGAAGATAGGATGGAAAAATCAGCTCAAATAATTATATTTGTCTTAACGTAACTTTACTGAAGTTTGAAACTTGAGGGGTTGAGCATTTGATTAGCCTGTCCTGGGACACAGAAATACTGCTTTGCCAAGCAAGGCCAATTGCTTTTTGCTGGCCAGTACTTTAAGGTTCGTTCATCTAGTACTTTAAGGTTTGATGTAATGGGAAAGCATAGAATCCAAACCAAATCCAGGGACTTATTAGAAGAGAAATACAAACCATCAGAGGTTGATTATTATATTTACTTTTATTATTTCTGTGTAATTTAGTATTCCTTGCTTTGTCTAAGAAAGTATTGCCTTATGAGAAGTGTTCGAAATTATTTCAACACAGTTACACAGTGTTCTATGTCAATTATATCTCCATAAAATTGAGTGGAGGGGAGTAAATAGATCCAAGATGTAATCTATAGAGCCTGCAGAATCAGATATGGGTGTATCATTCAAATTAATATTTTTAAATTACTTTTATTTTTTTAAATTTTTGTTTATTGTTGACATTATTACAGATGTACTCCTTCACCCCCTTTACCCACCTACACCCAGCCCCGCTGCCCTCCTTCTGGCCATCACCATTCTATTGTCTGTGTCTATGAGTTAAGCATATATATTCTTTGGCTAATTTCTTCACCTTCGCTCATCCAGTCCCCCTCATCCTCCTCCCCTCTGACTTCTGTCCATCTGTTTCATATATCCATACTTCTGGTTCAATTTTATTTTGTTTATTGTATTCCACATATAAGTGAGATCAATTCCTTTTAGTCCAAATTTTTAGTAACATTCTGTAGTGACTTTATGGTAGTCTCACCAAAAGTTATGTCTACATCTCAATCCCTGGAATCTGAGAATCTTGCCCTAAAGTATCTTTGCAGATGTAATTAAATTAAAGGTTCTGAGATAAGGAGATTATCATGGATTATCCAGGTGGACCTAAATCCAATAACAAGTGACTTTTTCAGAGACACACAGAGAAGACAAACAAAATAGGTTATGTGAGAAAATCAGCCCTGGCTGGGTGGCTCAGTTGGTTGCAGCATCATCCTATACACTAAAAGGTTGCAGGTTTGATTCTCAGTCAGGGCACTTACCTAGGTTGCAGGTTCAATCCCCGGTTGGGATACTTATGAGAGGCAACCAATTAATGTTTGTCTCTCACATCGATATTTCTCTCTCCCTCCCCTTTCCTATCTCTCAATCAATAAAAACATATCCTCTGGTGAGGAGATATATGTGTGTATATATATATATATATATATATATATATATATATATATATACACACACTAGAGGCCCAGGGTATGAATTCATGCACTGGTGGGGTCCAGCTAGCCTGCCCCGATGGGGGCTGATTGGGGGTGGGGCCGGCCAGGGTGAGGGGTCACGGTCATTCTGGTCATTTTGATTGTTCTGCCATTCGGTTGCTGGGCTTTTATTATAGAGGATATACACTGAGTGGCCAGATTATTATGACCACCTGACGTTTGTAGGCAAATTAGCTGTACACTGCATCATATGGTATATGGAAGCCAAAGGCCTGTTCGAACACCTTTGTTGCCTGCAGTTACAAGATAAAACATCTCCAATTCACACAGGAACACAAGGATTGAACAGTCGAGCATTGGAAAAAAGTCATGTGGTCCAATGAATCATGTTTCCAGTTGCATCATACAGATGGCAGAGTGAGAATTTTGAGGAAACAGCATGAAAGCATGCACCCCACATGCATGAGTACAATCCTTCAAGCTGGTGGGGGTAGTATTATGGTTTGGGGCATGTTTTCCTGGCATGATTTGGGCCCTTTAATTCATGTGGAACAACCTCTGAATAGCACCACATACCTAAGTATCGTTGCTGATCAAGTTCATCCTACCATGTTGATGGCGTATCCCAATGGAGATGGCTTCTTCCAACAAGACAATGCGCCATGCCACAGTGCTTGTATTATGCAGGAGTGGTTTCAAGAACATGAGGGAGACTTTACCTAGCTTAGGTGGCCCCCACAATCACCAGATCTCAATCCAATTGAGCATTTGTGGGATGAAGTTAAATCAGGCAGCTGGTTCCACAACCATCAAATCTCACAGAACTGGACAGTGCTATTCATCAGGCATGGTGTCAGATTCCTCACATCACCTTTCAACATCTCATGGAGTCAATGCTAAGAAGAATTGCCGCAGTATTGAAGGCAAAATGTGGCCCAACGAAGTGCTGATGGGGTGGTCATAATAATCTGGCCACTCGGTGTATACACACACACACACACACACACACACACACACACACACACACTAGAGGCCTTGTGCACGGATTTGTGCACAGGTGGGGTCCCTCAGCCTGGCCTGCAGGGATCAGGTGGAAAAAGGCTCTCCAACATCCCCTGAGGGGTCCTGGATTGTGAGAGGACGGTTCTCAGGTGATTCACCCCGGAATCAGGCTCCCTCCTCTCTGATTCCAAGTATGTCACTCGAGAACTTCAGCTGCCAAGTCACCACAACTCGGCAGCTCCTGCGTTGAGTGTCTGACCCATGGTGGTCAGTGCCTGTCATAGCTATCAGTCGTATGGTCGTACGATTGTACGGTCGCTTAGGCTTTTATATATATACTAGAGGCCCGGTGAACAAAATTCGTGCACGGTGGCGGGGGGGTGTCCCTCAGCCCAGCCTGCGCCCTCTCCAATCTGGGACCCCTCAAGGGATGTCCGACTGCCCGTTTAAGCCCGATCTCAGTGGGATCGGGCCTAAATGGGCAGTCAGACATCCCTCTAACAATCCAGGAATGCTGGCTCCCAACTGCTTGCCTGCCTGCCTTCCTGATTGCCCCTAACTGCTTCTGCCTGCTAGCCTGATCACCCCCTAACCACTCCCCTGCCAGCCTGATTGATGCCTAACTGCTCCCCTGCCAGCCTGTTTGCCCCTAACTGCCCTCCCCTGCAGGCCTGGTAACCCCTAACTGCCCTCCCCTGCAGGCCTTGTCCCCCCACAACTGCCCTCCCCTGCAGGCCTGGTCACCCTTAACTGCCCTCCCCTGCAAGCCTGGTTCCCCCCAGCTGCCTTCCCTTGCAGGCCTGGTCCCTCCCAACTGCCCTCCCTTGCTGGCCATCTTGTGGTGGCCATCTTGTGTCCACATGGGGGCAGGATCTTTGACCACATGGGGCAGCCATCTTGTGTGTTGGAGTGATGGTCAATCTGCATAATACTCTTTTATTAGATAGGATAGAGGCCTGGTGCACTGGTGGGGGCCAGCTGGTTTGCCCTGAAGGGTGTCCCGGATCAGGGTGGGGGTTCCCTTGGGGCATGGGGCGGCCTGGGCGAGGGGCCTGTGGTGGTTTGCAGGCTGGCCACATCCCCTGGCGACCCAAGGGGAGGCCCTGGTATCTGGGGTTTATTTATCTTCTACAATTGAAACTTTGTAGCCTGGAGCGGAGCCAAGCCTTCTGCTTGCTCCCAGGCGGCAGCCATTTCTATTGGGGTTTATGTATCTTCTATAATTGAAACTCTGTAGCCTTAAGTGGAGGTGCGGAAAGCTTGGCTTCCTCCATAGCCAGGGGCAACCCTAGCCTCCTGCTCTTTCCAGCTCCATGGCTGCCGCCATTTCTGTTTGGGTTTATGTATCTTCTATCATTGAAACTTTGTAGCCTTGAGTGGAGGCCTAGGCCGGCAAGGGCAGGTGGAAAGCTTGGCTTCCTCCATTGCCAGGGAAACCCAAGCCTTCACCCTGCTCTCTGTGGCCGTAGCCATCTTGGTTGGGTTTATTTGCATATTCACTCTTGATTGGCTGGTGGGCGAGGCTTGTGGGCGTGGCTTGTGGGTGTAGTGGAGTGATGGTTAATTTGCATATTACTCTTTTATTAGATAGGACTAGAGGTCCGATGCACGAAATTCATACAAGGGGCTTGGCCCCCGCCACCCGGCTTCGTCTGGAAGGTCATCCAGAAGGACATCTGGTCTAATTAGCATATTATGCTTTTATTATTATACATGAAAATATGTTGGGGCCCTGGTGTGGTAGCTCAGTTGGTTAGAGCAAATCTGCTGGGGCCCTGGCAGGGTAGCTCAGTGGGTTACCTTGATCTTTTTTATAAGGATATCAGACATAATGATTTTAGGGTCTACTCTGTTGTTTTCATTTTAACTTGATTTGCTCTCTAATGAGTTTCTATTTTCTACTTTCTAATCTAAACTAATTAAAGTCACATTTGAGGTAGTAGAGGCTAGAATGTCAACATATGTTTGATGGAATCAAGACATAACACAAAAAAGAAAATCCAAGACATAAAAAAAATATTTATATACTAGTAGCCCTGCGCAAGAATCCGTGTGCCAGTAGCTCCTGTAGCTCTCCACCCACTGCCCCGCCCTCCTGTAGCTCTCCCTGCCCCCTTTTTCCTTCCCCCCCCCGACTCATAGCTTGCTGCCCTGCCCCCTCCTGTAGCTTTTTGCCGCCCCCTTGTAGTTCACTGCCCCACCCTCCTGCAGATCCGTGATCTGGTCATTACGCAGTTGGTCATTACGCCTCAAGGTATAACGGATAATTAGCATATTACTCTCTTATTATATAGGATAAGTATATCGTAAATCTTCAGTATCTATGAAAAGGCATATCATTTTACTTAACAATTATAATACCAGAATTTAGACTTAAACTCAAACTGGGATGTTATTTTAGCATTCATTCATTTGGGATGTATAATATCTGAAATATCAATTCCAGCATTAGGAATAAGATTAAAAAATAATAGTGCTTTAATGTTTTGAAGGGCTTTTAAAATACATTATGATGTACTATAGGCAAATTTGTGTAGTACTATGCAGATTTTATAGAACATAAGATCAAAGATAGAAAATTTGGAGACTAATGAAGTAACAATAAAAGTCAAGTTCTAAACTGCCAATTGTAACACTCCTATAATATATGGTATCTTCCTGAAAGTGGCCACAATGCTGTTTCTCACATTTTTAATGTGATTACTTCTGGGGAGTGGGAAACAGCTGGCTGAGAACAGAGGTGTGATGGAGCACATGTTAGCATTTTAATCTTACCTTTCTTTACATTTTTAATTTTGACTTCATTCATTTTCAACGTGATAGAATTGATTGTTTTTAAAATAAATGTAATTTACCACTAAATTGTGAGAGGAAAAAGATATCTAATAGGCATTCCTGCTTTCACTTAGATATCTCTTAGAATAAAAATTCACTGGATTTTTGTTGGAGAGTGAAAATGTTTCTATCTCATATAAAATCACTAGAGGTGATAGCTAGTTCCCTCCACCCCATGGAACATTTTTTCCTTAGTCATTTAGTTGTGCAGTCTCAAATTATATCCATCACTCATTCAGCCAATAATTCTTGAGTTCCTTCCAGGTTCTTGGCTTTGTGTGCTTGAGATAAGAAAAAAACAAATAAACAAACAAACAAACAAACAAAAAACTGTCAAGAGGCAAATTACCCTGTCCTCATATAATTTATATTCCCCCAAGAGAAATAAAATTATAACATTTTTTATCATCTATCTATCATCTATCTATCTATCTATCTATCTATCTATCTATCATCTATCATCTATCTATCATCTATCTATCTATCTATCTATCTATCTATCTATCTATCTATCATCTATCATCTATCATCTATTATCAATTGTATATTGCTAAGTACTCTAAAGAAGGAAAGGACGTTTTGAGTTCCTTCCTGAGAAAGTGATATTTAAGAAAAAAAGGACATGAGTGATTGAGTCAAATGACTATCCGAGGAAAGAACTTTCCAGGCAGAAGAAACAGCAAGTGGCAAGTGCTAAGGCCTTTTGGAGAAGTGCGGCTAATCTGTTTGAAGAACAGCATGGCGATCTGGATGGCTAAGCAGAATGAACAATTATTAGGAAATGATGTCAGAGCAATATTTTCCAGAAGGCTGTATAACTTGCCATTTAGAGTTGTACTACAGTCACCTAATAAATGAGAATATGTATTAAATATTAAATAATATTTTATTAATGAAAATATTATAATTTAACACTTTCCAGACCTATCCTGCCTTTTCTTAAAAAAGAGACTCATCTCCTTCATGAAATATTTTTCAGTGTTGACATTGTTACTATTACTACTCCCCCCACTTATGGTAGAAATCAGGCCGGCGGGAAGTGACAAACCAGATGCACTTGGAGGTACAGAGAAGGAGTGTTTATTTGCACTGGTGCTGGCTCAGTGGAGACCCCTCCAGAGGCTGAGAGCCGAAGGCGGTAGGAGTTTTTGCCTTAATACATGCCTCGGTTCTTTGTCTCCCATATATGACATACATACATATTCTAGAATTCTTTCTAGTTACATGCTAAGCTTCTGGGTATTTCACAGGTTTTCCACACCCGTTGAAGTTCACAATGAAGGCTTGTTGCCTAGGCTACAGATGGAGGGCTCGTTCCCTATCTGCTCCTAGGGGAAAGTCCCCACCAGACTGCAGGCAGAGAGCCAGGTGAACGAGCACGCAGACCTCCCCTGCTTCTCACTGTCAATCCACCCAGAAGCCAGCGAGATGACAGAAGCCAGGGGCATGGTTATGGTGGTGCAGACAAAGGGGGGAGAGGTTGATCTGCTCTCAACTTACCTTCTCACCAGAATCGCCATTATTAGTTCCTATAAACATAAAGTTAACCTATTAGTAAGCAATAATCTTATATTTAGAATTAGAATCTATAAATTTCACTGGGATAGTTTCCCCAAGAATCTATATTTAATGTTTTGAATTAATCATTGGGATTCTAATTAAACTAACTAGGAGAGATAAGCACAATATAAATTCTAAAAAGAATCCTAAAGGAGCAAGTTACCCTGGAGCTACAGAGTACAATTTCAAACTCTCTCTTTATATTAAAATAAAAAAAGATATCATATGCAATAGTGCTGCAAATTATCCACTTTTTAAAATATATTTTAATAAGGACTTGAAAAGGAAGTCAGTTCTTTAAAGAACACCATTTCTATGCTTGTGTAACATAGTCTGTTTCTTGGAGATAATATTTTGATTCAATTATGTCTGCAAGCACCATAACTTCTATTGATGAACATGGATTGACATAGTAGTTTAAGCCTATCATGAACTAAATATTACAAAGAAGGCAATTTTCCTCTTCATTTACTTTAATTTACTCTAGTTGTAAATGTCATTGAGTACCATGATTACAGAATAAATCTCACTGTAGGATCAATTACTATAATGTAGAATAAAACTTGAGTTGTTTTGTAATTATATCCATTGGGTATTCCATTTTAATTTCAAATAGCTTTTGCAAAAATACTGGAGCCTTAATGGATGATGTACCGGATTATATTTGAATCATTTAATATGTAATTATTAAAAATGCTACAAATTGTTATTTTCCTACAGCCTGGTTAATTTTCTAAATGTATATACCTAAGCAGATGCTTTCTGGATTGAATATATAATCTGCCTGTTGGATATTTAAAAATGTGTTTCTCAAAATTAAAAATGCATATTTTTTTTCTTTCTTTTTTCTTTCTTTTAATCTTTATTGTTGAAAGTATTACCTAGGTCCTCCTTTCCCCCCCATTAACCTTTTCCAGCCCTCTCACATTCCCCCTCCCCTTCCAGGCCCACACCACTCCATTGTCTGTGGCCATGGGTTATGTATACATACATACAAGTTCATTGGTTGATCTCTTCCCACCACCCTCCCCTGCCTTCCTTCTGAGGTTCAACAGTCTGTCCATGTGTCTATGACTCTGGGTCTATTTTTGATCATCAGGTTATTTTGGTTCATTAGATTCCACATATGAGTGAGATCATGTGATACTTATCTTTCTCTGACTGGCTTATTTTGATCAGCATAATACCCTCCAGGTATATTTCTGAATTTTAACAACTTTTTCTCTTTATGAGAAAGACTAAAAATACCTCTTAATAACCTTTGTCATCATTAAATATAACTGAAAATTATACTTTTCCAAAAAAGGTGAAATAATTTAAATATCAATTTAATTTTACAGAAAGAGCATTAAATATCTCTTTCACATATAAATGTGAATTTCAAAATATATATGTACTCTCGTAATCCCATGGTTCTCAAATGTTTTGGCTTTCAAATTCCTTTACATTCTAAAAAAATATATCACCAAGAACTTTGCTTTATGGACCTTATATCAGTAAATATTTACCATTAGGAATTAAAATTGAGTATTTTTAAAGTAAAATAATATGCATGCATACATAGCCATATCAATAGTTATCAGACAAGTGACCTAAAAATGCATATTATTGTCATGTCACTTCTGGAAAACTCTACCATTCATTCATGAGAATATGAAATTTATAAGACTGAAATGTTCTTGCAGTCACCACATCACAACTTGAAAATCTCTGCTTGGCATTAGTGTAAACAATCATTTCATTAGACCCTAATTTACCTTTGAATATGAATAATACATTTCTACCTGTTGTGATAAGCTGCAATATATCTTATGCAATTTCAGGTAACATTTCTCCTTTTATAATAGCTCTAGGAGTATGATTCATTGCTTTTGAATTGTTCTTTGATGAATGAATGTAACTGAATCAAGATTATGGAAAACAGGTGCTCAAGAAGGTGAGGAGTGGCTATTGAGGAAAAAAAGGTATGATTTGATACTCCCAACACATTTTTTACCTCAAGCTCAATTGCTAAACAGGAATTTGAAATTCTACCATTATTATTGGTTTCTCTATATAGTTCCAGTTCATGCTTACAAGTGTTGGTTGATAGATAGCATCCACATAAGTATTTCTTTTTAGCAAAAAAAGCCTTTGAAGCATCCATCTTCTATAAAAACTGCTGTTTGAAATTTTAACCCTATTTGGCTTCTGTAAATGCTTGCTTGCTTAAATAATAAGGAAAATGAGACTACTCCCACTTCAGAGAGGCCATTAAACCTTCTCCGGACAAAATTATCAGTGCTGGCACCAGGCCAGGCCTTTGGTTGAGGTCTCAAGGCCCCAGCACATAGGGGCTCTTTAAGAACTTGCAAAAGGGGCTGGAAACACCCCATATTTGGGAGACAAAGAAGGTAAAAACATATAAATAGGGAAAATTCCTCCATGTTGGGGCCCAGAATTTGAGAGACATTTTCCTCTAGACCCGTGCATAATAAATGTAACTCCATCTAAGTATTGCTTGGTTCTTCTCTGGTTTTCTGTAACACCGTCTATTTTAAAATGTGATTATTAATATTATATTAATAATATAATGTGTGACATAATATTGCTATTACCAATGCTATCAGGATTATTAATGTTAATAAGCACATAGTCTTAATTCAACTGAAATTTTTATATTTTTTGGGGGGTGATAGGATATGTATTAGGAATTAGGAAAGATATATTAGCTGATGAATTATAATCAAAAGAATACCAAATCCTTGGGAATTTCATAACTTTATTTTTTCAGAAAGTTGGGCTTTTATTTCTTTTAAGACTGAACAACCAAACATTTTTATTCATAAAATGTTAAAATGGCATATTTATCAAGTTGTTACTGCCACTTCTGTCATACACATAGTTGCAAACCTTCATACAATATTTATATCTGCAATTATCTACCATGGTTTTTTAATCTAAAGAAAAATATATAAAAATAAAATGGTAACACATACTATCATTCCATTTAAATAAATGTTAGGGAGACTTCCTGAACAACTACCAGGGCACACTCCCTTATAAGAGCGATCATTACAGAGTTGCAAAATCGTGATTCTCATGTTCCACGTTTATGTTTATTTTCATTGTAATACATTATTGGCTGAAGTTATTTATCAAGCTTGAGCCTCACCACTAGGAAAGTAATAAAGCAACCTTCATTCTCTCCATAAATAAAAGATATGAAATGAAGCAATTTAAAATATAACCCCCAGGAAACTTTAGAATAAATGGTGGCATAAGGGCCTCTGAAAATTCTCTCCTTCATAAAAGTAATGATAAAACTGACAACATAAAATGTCAGCATCAACTTTTTCAGAAATCTGGAAATTAGCCAAAGGTTTGCATGCAGCAGTCCAGAGAGTGTATATTAAAGTGGGGCAGGAGCGGGGAAGGCTGGTTCTGAATAAGCACAGAAGGCTTCATGATGTTGTAATTTGCCTATTGCTATATTATTGCTATATTATTCTGTCCATCCCTACAGTAGACTTAAAACCAATAGGTCACAATCATGCTGAAACCAAGCCTGGTAGCCACCAGAGGAGACAACATGGGATTATAGTTCCTTCAATCCTCATTCTCTGTAAAAATCCACTTGCAAGTCTGTCTATGTTTGAACTGACTCTGAGCTCTTCTGGACGAATAACCTTTCCTCCAGGAGTAATTGTCAGAAAACAATGACAGGGCATTGATTCACTTTGGTTGCCCTGAGGAGAAAAAGAAGAGTAGGGCAAAAAATAGGCAAACCACAAAAGCTTAAAAGGAAAAGTTGAGAAATGTGAAGTTCATAGAGTCTTTGAGAAACTCAAACATATTCCTGGGAAGCTATAAAGCCACACACATGAATAAGTCTGTGTTTATGCCCTAGAGAAACTTGACACAGCCTTGGTCTGACCTTGAGGCTCTGCTCAAGCAGGAAAATAAAGATAAAGGCGGAGTTGAAACCTGACCAGCTGAATGTTGAAGACACGCCCCAACACCCACACAGAGCCCTTCCTAGGAGATTATGGGACATTGATTCCAGGAATTTAAGGAAATCTCAGTACAATCATTAGTTGACAACTAAGCTAATTGAATAGAGACTGCAGTGCCTAAACATGGCAAAGAATATAGACTTTATAGAATTATTCAGAAAAAGTATGAAACAAGCCCTAGAGGGGTTGGAAATCTGATTTTCACAATTGCTGCATTGTAGTATGTAAAATATTTTACTCTCAGTAAAAAATTTTAACACGTGCAAAAAAGTTGAAAATCAGCATTTTAGAGGAGATGGTCTTTATTTTATAGAGCAGCGGTTTGCAACCCTTGAGCCACAGCACACTGGTATGCTGCAATAATTTTTAAAACATGCGATACTTGACTATTAAGTCAGAGGCACTGACCTCTTTTCCTTTGGGTAGTCAAATGAAAAGTGACAATAGCCAACACAACAGTAGCCGGTGTGCAATGAATCGAAATTATACCTAACATTTTGTCAGATCATATATATATATATATATATATATATATATATATATATATATATATATGTTTTATTTATATATGTATATGTATATTTTAAATAGGTTTTTATTGATTTCAGAGAAAGGGAGGGAGAGGGAAAGAGGGATAGAAACATTGATGATGAGAGAGAATCATTGATTGGTTGCTTCCAGCACATGCCCCCACCCCCCACTCCCCACTTTCCTACCCCCACACCACTGGGGATCCAGCCCACAACTTGGGCACGTGACCTGACTGGGAATCAAATCTCGATGCTCAACCACTGCGCCACATTGGCTGGACAAAATATATATATTTTCTTGTGTGTGCTACACAATTTTAGTAATTAGTTTATGTGTACAATGAGATGAAATGTTGAAAATTGCTGTTTTAGAGCAATAGCATATTAAAGAAACTATACTGTTTCTGACCATGAACAAATTAGTACTGCATTCCCTCTTTTACTGTAAACAACTAAAACAATGAATAATATATAACCCAACTGTTTACAGATATTGTATTAAAGGCAACACATGGCTGTTGTTCCTACAAGAAGGAAATAAATGAGGTGTCTCTATGATCACAATAGATGTCTGCCTGGAAGCATTTTGTGAACAGAAGTTTAAGGAATGATATCCTTAGGAGAACACAATGGTGTTGGTTTCACTGTGTTGAGAAGATAGTAATCAGAGTGGAAGAAATTAAGGTGTCTAGAACAGGGGTGGGCAAACTTTTTGACTCGAGGGCCACAATGGGTTCTTAAACTGGACCGGAGGGCCGGAACAAAAGCATGGATGGAGTGTTTGTGTGAACTAATATAAATTCAAAGTAAAGGAGCGAAGGGGAGAGCAAGAGAACCCTCCACTCTTTCTGCTCCGTGGGCCGGATAGAACAGCCGAATGGGCTGGATCTGGCCCACGGGCCGTAGTTTGCCCATAGCTGGTCTAGAATCTGAGGAACTGAGAAGTGGAGAGGAGGAAATGAATGGCAGAAGTGTATATAAGGATACTATTTGATTCTACAGTTGAAAAATAAGCCACATGTCAGAAGAGTGAATAAGTCCAGGCAAAGAATGAATCTTTAAGTGTCCACAAAACTACTACCAGAATAAGTGAATTTAACAAAGTTGCAGGATAAAAGATTAATATAAAAATCAGTTGTATTTACATATACTAGTTGTAAACATTTAAAAATGATATTTGAAAACATAATTTCAAACTGTACAAAATATGTGTAATAGTGGAACAATGATAAATATGAATAATGAAAACATTGTTAAGAGAGATTAGAAATACCTAAAGAAGTATAAAATATTCATGTTCATGAATTGGATAGTTACTGTTGATAAGTTAACTATGCCCAAATTGACCTATAGACTGATCACACTCCCAATCAAACACATGTCCATTCCTAAGCACTCAGAAGAAATTGAAGACTTAATATAGAGAGAGCTACAGGTAGAGATAAAGGTGGAAATATATGTAGATACATGTGTTAGATACATCTATTTAATTGAAGGATCTGGATATACCTAAAAGAAAAATATAGGAAAATATTCCTATTTGATTCTAAGACTTAATATAAAACCAAAATATCAAGGTACTGTGATATTGATACATTGGTAAATGTGTATGTCAATTATACAAAGCATATAATCAAGAAATAGACCCATTATTTGTCATTTATCCTATATAATAATCCTATATAATAAAGAGGTAATATGGAAATTGACCATCACTCCAACACACAAGATGGCTGCCCTCATGTGGTCAAAGATGGCTGCTCCCATGTGGACACAAGATGGCCACCACAAGATGGTGGCAGGGGAAGGCAGTTGTGGGTGATCAGGCCAGCAGGGGAGGGCAGTAGGGAGGGACAAGGCCTGCAAGGGAGAGCAGGTGGGAGCAATCAGGCCTACAGGGGAGGGTAGTTAGAGGTGAATGGGCTGGCAGAGGAGGGCAGTTAGGGGCGACCAGGCCTGCAGGGGAGGGCAGTTAGGGGCAATCTGGTTGGCAGGGGAGCAGTTAGTCGTCGATCGGGCTGGCAGTGGAGTGGTTAGGGGGTGATCAGGCTGGCAGGCAGAAGTGGTTAGGGGCAATCAGTCAAGTAGGCAGGCGAGCAGTTGGGAGCCAGCAGTTCTGGATTGTGAGAGGGATGTCTGACTGCCGGTTTAGGCCCAATCTTACTGGGATCGGGCCCACGTGGGCAGTCAGACATCCCTCGAGGGGTCCCAAATTGGAGAGGGTGCAGGCTGGGCTGAGGGACACACACGCACACAGCCCATACATGAATTTTGTGCTCCAGGCCTCTAGTATCACAATAAAGCTGGGGGAAAAAAAGAAATAGACCCATACCCATACCTATATGGCCCATTAATTTTTAAATGGGTATTTAGAGAAGAAAAGTATTTTCAACACATCGTGCTAGAACAAGTGGATAACTATAGGGAAAATTAATCATTAGGCCACAACCTAGATATTAAATTGTTACTTTGTTGGTTGGAATGTTAAATGAGACAAAGATCATGCAACACACATTCTTATGTGGTTAAATAGGCACTTGCCATATAATCCCAAAAATATTGTAGCCAACGTGAATATTTTCACAAATATTAATAATTCATTGATAATACTCAAAACTGTAAGTAATACAGATCTCTATTAATAGATGATGCTTGTAATATACATACATTAGAATATAACACAAATTTGAAAATTTATAAATTAATATAACCAGAACAATTTGAATTTATCTCAAAACATTCTGAGTGAAAGAAGGCACATGCAAGATTTATACTAGTCAAAACTCATTAACTAAATGCTTAAAATGAATTTTTATTGTGTGCAAATGATACTTCAAAGAATGTAGTAAGTGATATTTCTAAAAATAAAATATCCCATTATATTACCAGAGAATAAGTTAAACCTATTATAGTTTCTCAGAAATGTTTTCACTGAAATATGTTTAATATGAGGTCTTCAGGACCAAAATAAAAAGCAATATCACTATATGGAAGATTCTTTCTCAACAATCCACTTAATCGATTACTTTCCGATTTTATTTTTATGAAAAATGTTTTTCTTCTTTTCACACATAAATATTTATTTTAATTTAATAATGAAATTTGTAAAACCTATTATGCTTCTCTCAATTTCTTTAGATGCCACAATGCAATTACTAAACATGCATTCAACTACAGCAATAGTGGACTAAATAGTTGACATGTTTTATTCCTTCTCATTTTACATTTACTAGTACGTTTCTATCACTCTGTATACAATTACCATATTTTGTATTTGACTTTATCTCAAACATTATTATACTTTAAATAGATTAAAAAGGGCTGCAGTTACAGGATTCTTAAGAAAAAAAAGAAAAAAGAAACAGCTTTTTTGATTGTTTAATAATAAAGTTATACAGAAATGTCACATATTAGTGCTTCAACCTTTTTATGGGCAAAACACTTGAAATGTAGAAAATATAAAATTAAATACTTTGCAAATATTGGTGATATGCAACACAAATTATTCAGAAAGGTTGTAATGGGAATCAATGCATTTATTTTGTCAACTATTTATTGAACCTCTAGTATATATCAGAAACTATTTTCCATACTTGGCATATATCAATTAATAAAGTAAAGATACAAACTTATTAAACAAGAATGAGGACAAGAGTATATGGTGGATGGTATATAGATAAGTAGATAGCTAAATGTAATGTTAGAGGCAGCTTAGAGCTATAAAAGAAACCAAATATAGTGTAGAATAAGGGGAATTGGCTGGAACATGAGGATGAGGGTCAATTACAGTATACAGTATAATCTGATTACAATTGGAGCAAAAGATTGATAAAACTGAGGGAGTTAAGGTAGATCTTTTCAGACAAATGGAATAGCAGGATTAATGGGCCTAACATGAAGCGTACTGGCATGTTCTAGCAATAGCAAGTTCCAAGAATGAAGTGAATGGATAGTTAGGGAGTTTTTAGAGAGGAGGTCAGAAAGTTAAGGTCAGGGACAGGAGATTTTATTAAATATTAAATTCTAGTTTTATATAAAATAGCAGGTTAAAATACCTTGAAAACACATAAATATGATTGTTCTTGATTAAGAAAACTTAAAAATCAAATTTTAATTGGGTAAAATTTACTACTTATTTTGTGTTCCCCTTGACTCTTAAGTACCTCAGCTGTTTGTGGTTCTCTGCCTAGTGGGATGACCAAACAATCATTTCTAAAGGGTCTAGAGACCATTTGCAGTCTTGCCTAATTTGGATTGTTATACTTTTCCATTGACTTTGATCACAACATGGTGTACTAAGAGACATTCCAGGCAATCTTTGTATCCTAGCCGCGTTCTTACCTTTGCTGTGCAGTTGTAGCACAATTCTCCCTTAGTAATGAGCAAAAATCACCCAGCCAGTACAGTGATTGCCTTTTTTGCCTGTTAATTCAGAATCATGGGGACCCCAAAGTGGCATGGCAATAGTCTTAACTTCAGTTAAGTAGAATCATTTAATAACACTTTTTTTTGGTAAATTCCTTAAATTTGTCTGTTTGAACATGGTGTATGTGAATATGATATTAATATTTTTTCTTACCAATTGTTATGCTTTTTTCTTCTTATTTCTAACAAATCTCCTAGATAGTACCTTGGGTTCAATGTTGAGTAAAAGGGCTGAGGGAAAACTTATTTTTTTCTTTTGTCTTTTTTTCTGAACTTCGTGTGAGAGTATTCAAAATGTTACCATTAAGCCTTACACTAATTCTAGGATTTTAGTAATTTCCCTTTGAAATTCTGAGGAAATTCTCTTTTACTTCTGGTTGGTTTAGAATTCTTATTTTTAATTACCTAAATTCAGTCAAATGTTATTTCTACATATATAAAGATGATTTTGTTTTTCTCTTCCTTGAGTTTCTTAATGTGATAAATGTATTTTTCTTTTTTCTTTTAAGCATTGTTTCCTTCTATTTACCAGCTTGCTTTCAATTTCTTGTCCATGTCTTCAAACAATTATGTATATATAATATATCTCTCCATTATTTACACATTTTATTACTAATATTAGAAGAATGATTACTTAGATGTGATTAATTTTGTTATTAATAGAAGCTGAATTCTTGCAAATCAAATTTAGTTTATATTTTTTAAATTAAAAAATACTGAATTAATTTAAAAATTTAAAAATTAGTTCTAATAGTACTTAGTGGATTTTTGAAACACAAAATAAAAAACAATGATATATTTTAAAATGCTCTGAAAATATATTGATTATATTCATAATATACAAAATGCTTTTCTTCAATGCTTTAAATTTATAAGTAAACTTTATTTGATCTAGCTATAATCCTGCAAACCAAGCATTATAATCACTTATATCCAGATGACAAAAGAGGTATTCTATATAATAAAAGGGTAATATGCAAATTGACTGGACAGCAGAAAAACCAGTTGCTAGGATGTGCACTGACCACCAGGGGGCAGATGCTAAACGCAGGAGCTGCCCCCAGCCCGCAGGCCCAGATCACTTGATCAAGGCCTGCCGGCCAACCTCTCTGTCCCTTCTCCCCGCAGACAGATTCAGATCACTTGATGGGGAGCGGGGAACCAGGGGTCAGTGGCGGCAGACGTGGGCGGGCAGTGCAAGGCCAAGGCCCTCACCCCACTGGTAGCCCCACACACAGAAGGCAACTGGCAGTGGGGGGCAGGGATGGTGAGCAGGCAAGAATGGCCAACCTCTTGGTCCCTCCCCCTGGCCAGCAGGCTCCAATCGCCTGATGGTGAACGGGGAGCCAGGAGGGGTGGGTAGCAGCGGGGGCTGGGGCTGGCTGTTGGCAGCCAGGGAAGATGGCCCTGATCGCAGGCCAGGCCTATGGACCATACCCGTGCACAAATTTCATGCATGGGGCCTCTAGTCAGAAAATAAATTTAGTTTACTCAAGTTTTATTATTAGGAGACTCTTGTTTATTTTTTTCATTAAATTTATTGGGGTTATATTGGTTAATAAGATTTATACATTTCAAGTGTACATTTCTATGATACAAGATCTCTGCAGTGCATTGTGCATCTACTACCCAAAGTCAAAAGATCTTCCATCACCATATATTTGGCCCTCTTTAACCTTTACTAACCCCTACCCCCTTTCCTCTGTTAACCTCCATACTGTTGTCTATTTCTATGAGTTTTTGTTTGTTTTTCATTTGTTACTTTTAATTCGATATCCCACATATGAGCGAAATAATATGGTTCTTAATTTTTTTCTGACTGACTTATTTCACTTATCATATTCTCAAGGTCCATCCATGTTGCAAATGGCAGTATTTTATCTATAGCCATACCATCCTGAATGTGCACAATCTCATCCGACCTATACTTGCTTTATGGAGCAAATCCAATTTTGAGGCTCAAATACCAAGGACTTTAGCTACAAAGATCTCTTTAAGTATTGTTAAAGCTGTCAAGACCAAGGGCACACAGGAAGCTTTGAGTTGGGAAATTAGAAAGTAGAAAGGTATACCATTTATGAAGTCAGAATCTTCTACATTCTAGACCTGTGTCATGTGGCTTTTACAGTGTTAGAGAACAAATAAAAATCTAGTGTTTGCACTCCTTTTTCAATGTGAAAGAACAGCAGTCTGAAGGTAGAGATTCTGTTTAAAGCATCTTTGTATTTTCTATTCTGAAACCTGTGGAACCTGGGGGAAAGTTTTCACTTTTATTCCAGGTGCAGTCTTTCTCTAAGTTATGAGATTTGGCACTCCACCCCACCCCCTGATCTTTAGTCCTTCTCTTCCACCTCACCTTCTTGTGTGGTCCCCATTATTCAGTGAAATCTAGGTACCTAGAATACTCACTCTCTGTAACGTTGCCTACGCACACACACACACACACACACACACAGCCTAAATCTTCATGCAAATCTTAACAACTCAAATATGTCCTTGATACTTTGTCTTTTTGCTTCACATGGAACAAAGGTACAAGGTAAGCATGGGAAAGGGAAAAGAACTCTGTGGAAATCCATGATGTCATTCCATGCTCAAACACACACGCATATACACAACACACACATACACACACATGCCTACATTTCATTCTAAGAGGCATATGTTTACAAATAAAACAAAGTCATCAGTGTTACAATCTCTCGTAGAAAATGCTTCACCTGAATTGCTTTCTTCAATGATTCAGATACCTCTGCAGTAGTGAAATAGATTCTCCAGCAAGTTTTGTTAGCAGAGCTTTGTTCTTTCCGAGTTTCTGAATGCATCCTCGCTTTTCTTTTTATCCTCACTTGTCTTTAAATAAAATGTGCGTTCTTCTTGGTTTCAATTTCATATAACTTGACAAAATCCAAAATAACCAGCTATTTAGGACTGTTCCCTGATTATTTTACAATATAAAAGTTTAGATTTTGAGTCTTATTTCATATCCATATTGTTCAAGTAAATTTTTAATTGAATTTATTGGGATGACATTGGTTAGTATAAGTATGTAGGTTTCAGGTGTACAAATTCTATAATACATCGTCTGTATATTGCATTGTGTGGTCACCACCCCAAATCATCTCCTTACATCACCATTTATGCCCCCTTTATCACCTTCTACCTGCCCCCAACACCCTTTTCCTCTGATAAACATCATACTGTTGTCTGTGTCTATGAGTGGTTTTTTGTTTGTTTGTTTTTTGCTTAATTCCTTCACCTTTTTCACTCAGTCCCAAATCCTCTTCTCCTCTGACAGCTGTCAGTCTGTTCTCTGTACCCATGTCTATTTCTATTTCAACATGTAAGTGAAATCATATGGTACTTATCTTTCTCTGACTGACTTATTTCATTTAGCATAATGCTCTCCAGGTCCACCCATGCTATCACAAAGGGTAAAGATTTCCTTTTTACAGATGAGTAACATTCCATTGTGTAAATGTACTACAGCTTTTTTATTCACTCATCTACTGATGGGCTGCTTCTAAATTTTGGCTTTTAAATAATGTTGCAGTGAACATAGAGTTGCATATATTCTTTTGAATTAGTGTTTTGGATTGCTTTAGATATATTCCCAGAACTGGGTCATAGGAAGTTTTATTTTTTAATTTTTTGAGGTAACTCCATATTCCTTTCCATAGTGGCTGCACCAATCTGCATTCCCACCAACAGAGCATGAGTGTTCCCTTTTTTCCACATCCTCACCAGCACTTGTTTGTTGATGGTAGCCTTCTACCAGAATTTGCCTCTCTCTGATGATTAGTTATATTGAGCATTTTTTCATATGCCCACCGGACATCTATAGGTCCTCCCTTGAAAACTGACTTTTCAGGTCCTCTGCTGATCCTTTAATTGGATTGTTTGTGGTTTCTAGTGTTCAGTATTATAAATTCTTAATAAATTTTGGATATTTACCTCTCATCAGATTCATAATTGGTGAACAAGTTCTCTAACTCAGTGGGTCATCCTTTCATTTTGTTGATGATTTTCTTTGCTGTGCAAACATTTTGTAGTTTGATGTAGTCCCGTTTGTTTATTTTTTTCTTGCCCAAGGAGATATATCAGAGAAAATATTGCTACAAGAAATGTCTAAGACCTATTGCCTATGTTTCTTACAGGAATTTATGGTTTCAAATCTAACATTTAAGTCTTTAATCCAGTTTGAGTTTATCCTTGTGTATGGTGAAAAAAGGTGGTCTAGTTTTATTTTATTTTTTTACATGTCTTTGTAATTTCCCCAGCACCATTTATTGAATAGATTAGCTTTACTCCATTGTATGGTCTTGCCTCCTTTGTCAAACATTAAGTGAGCATAAGGGTGTATCTCTGGAATCTCCATTCTGCTCCAATAATAAGCAAACAAAAAACAAACAAACACACAAATCCTATATAATAAAGATGTAATATGCAAATGGTCATTACACCATGAACCGTAATGACTGACTGCGTAATGACCGGATCATGGATCAGCAGGAGGATGGGGCAGAGACCTACAAGCAGGCAGCAGAGAGCTATAGGAGGGGGCAGGGCAGCAAGCTATGAGGTGGCGGGGGCGGGGGGGGGGGGCAGAGGAAGCTACAGGAGGGTGGGGCAGTGGGCGGAGAGCTACTGGAGGGCGACAGCGAGCTACTGGCAAGCTACTGGCACACGAATTCGTGTATAGGGCTACTAGTAAATAAATATCAGCTTTTATGCAAGTACCATGCTGCTTTTATTAGTATGGCGTTGTAGTACAGTTTGATATCAGGTAGCATGATTCTTCCAACTGTGTTCTTTGTTCTCAAGATAGCTGTAACTATTCATGGTCTTTTACAGTTCAATATAATTTTTGGAATATTTGTTCTAGTTCTGTGAAATACATGATTGGCATCTTAATAGAAATTGTGTTGACTCTATAGATTGCTTTGGGTAGTATAAACATTTTAATGATGTTAATTCTTCTCATCCATAAACATATATTTCTACTTATTTGCATCTTCTTCACTTTTTTATTGACAGTTAATTATGATAGTTTAAAAATGCAACTGATTTCTGAATATTCAATTTGTATACTGCTTTTACTGTATTAACTTATCAGGTCTAGTATTGGAATCCTTATGGTTCTCTGTATAGAATATAATGTCATCTGCTAATAATGACAATTTTACTTCTTCCTAATCTGTAGTTTTAATTTTCATTTCCCTAATTGCCAGTGAAGTTGAACATCTTTTCGTATATCTATTGGCTATTTGTATGTCTTCTTGAGAGAGGTGTATTTTCAGGTCCTCTGCCCACTTTTTGATTAGATTGTTTATTTGTTTGGTGTTGAGTTTTATGAGTTCTTTATACATTTTGGAAATTAAACCTTTGTGGGAGCTACTGTTTGCAAATATCATCTCCCATCTGGTTGTCTGCCTGTTTGTTTTGTTGTCCATTTCTTTTGCTGTGCAGAAGCTCTTCATTTTGATATAGTCCCATTCATTTATTTTTGCCTTTACCTCCCTTGTCTTTGGGGTCAAGTCCATAAAATCTCTTCTACCACTCAGGTACCTATATTTTCTTCTATGTAACTTATGTTTAAGTCTTTGATCCATTTTGAATTAATTTTTGTACATGATGTTTATTTCTACTTCTTGTCTGAACTCTGTGCCTAGGACTCCCAGTACTACATTGAATAAGAGTGGACTTGTTTATGATCTTATGGGAAATACTTGTAGTTTTTGTCAATTGAGTATGAGGTTGGTTGTGGGTTTGTAATATATGGCCTTTATTATGTTGGGGTATGTTCTCTCTATTCTCACTTTGTGGAGAGTTTTTTTTCATAAATGTGTGCTGAATTTTATCAAATGTTTTTTCTGCATCTATTGTTATGATCATATGATTTTTATCTTTCATTTTGTTTGTGGGATGTGTCACATTCTTGGTTTGGGAATATTGTACTATCTTTATATCCCTAGGATAAATCCCACTTAGTCGTGGTGAATAATCTTTTTCATATATTACTGAATCTGATTTGCTAATATTTTTTTAGTATTTTGGCATCTATGTCCATCAGGATATTGGCAGGATCTCAAAGAATCGTCAGGGTGAGGCCAGCAGAGTTTATCAGGCTCAAACAGATGAAGATTTCACCATGGGAATGGAGGGCTCTGTACCAGGTGGAGGTACAAGGGGAAAATGGCCCTCATCCTAGAGTCACACAACTCAACCTATCCTAGATTCTGCCAGGAACCTGATCTCAGCAGGTTGAGCTTGTCAGGAATTAGAAGGATGAGCCTAGTGGATCTCTTGTGAGGGGAAGTTCTGGTCAGGCTTGGGGTAGAAGAGGGGGTAGTTCTCTCCTCAGAGCCACCCAACTTGGTCTGTACCAGAATCTGCCCAGACCAGACCTTGGAGTCAGGAGAATCTGGCCACTGGAAGCCCAGAAAGTGGAGCTAGCAAATTTCCAGAAAGGAGGAGGCACCAGGTTCTCCAGAAAGTTGGAGGAATGGCCCCTGCCCCAAAGCCACACCACTCAGTCTAGAACTCCATGCCCCAGCCTAGACAGCTGACTCCTCAGCAGCACACAAGCTTTGCAGGGTGGAGCTACAGGGAGTCCATAATGTAGGGCTATTGAATTCTACCAGGCTGAGCCATATGGAAGGGAGTGCTCTACCCAGAAAGATGATGTCTGGGATAGGGGAGAGTGACTCAGAATAGGGATCCTGGCAGCTGTCCCTTCAGCTCTCTCTCCAGAGCCACAAATGTCAGTCTCTCCTCACATGACTCTAGTTCATGCTATCCTCCCTTTGCTGGAGCTAAGGTTGAGTCTCTACCATCTCTCCCTGGCAGACAGAATCCCTGCTGATTTTTGCAGCCAGATGTTATGTCAGCACCCAGCACTCATGCTCTCGGCTGGCAAGTCAGGCTTGGGTTTGAGGCCTCACACTTCTCAGGGGGAACCTTTGCAGTTCAGATATTTCTTTAGAATCTCAGCCACTGCCTGTGGGAACATGGCTAGTCTTTATGTGTCTCTTCCTTCCTACCAGTCTTGATGTTGCTTCTTCTATAAGTCCTTGGTTACTAGGCTTCGGTCAGCTAGGCTTCAGTTGGTTATTCAGGTTGATAGTTCTGTATTTAATTGTAATTCCAGTTTGGTCCTGGGAGGAGGTGAATGGAGCTTCCTCCGCCTCTGCCACCATCTTGGATTGACTGCAAGTAAACCTTACTCTATAATTCTCCCATTACTTTTTATATTTGGGCAGGATTATTTTTGTTTTTCTATTTTGACTATAGGAAAAATTATACCAAATATTTAGAAAAACTAAAAAATCAAAAATTTATATGCAAATATAAAGCAATATTATTGTAAAACTACTGTGGCTAAAACTTGATTTGTATGATATCTGGACAGTTTAATGAACAAGTCCACAACCACATTGTTAATATGTTGATAATGGCATTAGTTGAGTCATTCAGTATGTTACCTTGTTCATAGTATAGAAGTATATCTGATTATTTTTACATTATATAGTTATTAGAACATTTTTAAAGACACGTGAGCTTCTATTTAATAAGATAGTAAAGATAGATGCATGTTCTTCAATTTTGAACTCTGTCATTGCAGTTTTTTTTTGTTTATTGTAGGACAGAATATAAAAATGGAATCTGGAGGGTGGGAGTGGCTGGGGAGAGGTCAATTAGGGAAAAAGGAGATGTACGTAATACTTTAAACAATAAAGAATTTAAATTAAAAAAAAAGAAATGGATTTGATTGAGATAGTCTATGGATAAAAAATTCAATTCTAAAATTAGAGACCTAATAAACATGAAAAGCAACAATAGAAGCAACAACAAGACAAAGTTGCTAAGCATTTTTATCTATATGTGCTACATATAACTCATCTCAGCATGTTTGAAGTGTAATCTATCACAGCTCCCCCACAAAATTTACTCTTCCTAATGTATTTTTTATTTCAGTGAATGATACTATTTGCAATGCTGTAGTTGAAGTCAGAAATATGATTCTTATCCTTGATTCCCCCCGCTTTCTCAGATCTCACTTCAAATCAGCTAAAACTATTTTATATTTCCTGATTATATTTCTGAAGCAGCTTCTCCTCTACTTCCCTACTGCTATCACCTGGGGCCAGTTCCTCCTGCTGTGAAAACTTCTTTGTTAAGCTCTCAATCTTCAACTTTGTCTCTGTCTATTGCATTTCCAGAACAGCAGTAAGTTATTCTATGGAACAGTGGTGTCTCTAAGAGAATGGCTATATAAGATTGGCGTATATTTTCAAGATGTTTGATAACAAGAAGACATGGTATGAAGTTGCATTTGTATTATGTTTGTAACACAGTTAGAAAACATTAAATATTCTTCCAAAGAAGAATATTTGAAAGTGTTGAAAGGCTACTAAATCCCATGTCTTCCCATATCTGCCTCTTTCTTAATTCCTTTCAGCAATACTTCATTATTTTCATGCAGCATGGGTTAGAAGACCCTTTGAGATCTGACTTCTCCTTCAACATGTCAGCTTCTTAACATGATTATTTCTCTGCTTGCTCTGCCTGCCTTCACAAAATACAGCCACTAGCATCACTCTGAATATAGTACAGCCTTTGAATATTGTCTTTCTGTCTAAAATACACTTCTATACCTCCAACTTTGTTAATTCCTCATTGACTGTTTTTTTTTTTTTTTTGGGGGGGGGGGTGTTGCATATAATGATCAAGGAAGCAGACCCTGACATCAAACTGAGTGGGACAGGATTTCATGTCTAACATTAAACTGTAGTGTGAGTTTCCCTAAATCTTTACATTTAACCAAATATATGGAGACTGTGGATTAAATGAGCCCAAAACATTCCAAACAACAAATATTTTTGCACACTTTTAATGATGTGAAGTACTCAAATGTCTGTTTATAATTCTTCAAAATTTCATATTAAATAAATTCTTATTACTGTGCATAGAAAACTTAAAAACGCCATAAAAACTACTATATTTAATAAATGAATTCAGAAATGTAATAGGATACAAATTTAACACCCAAAACTCCATAGCATTTTTTGACAACAATAGTGAATTCTCAGAAAGAGAAACTAAAAAAAAAATCCCATTTATCATTGTAACAAAAAAATTAAGATACTTAGGAATAAACGTAACCAAGGTGGTAAAAGACCTGTACTCTGAAAACTACAGGACACTGGAAAAAGGGATATAAGAAGATCTAAACAAGTGGAAGTATACACCATGTTCATGAATTGGTAGAATCAACATCACTAAAATGTCCATACTATCCAAAGCAATCTATAGATTCAATGCAATCCTTACTAAAATACCAATGGCATATTTCACAGACCTAGAACAAACACTCCAAATATTTATATGGAACCAAAGAAGACCCTGAATAGCTGCAGCAATCTTGAGAAAGAAGAACAAAGTTGTAGGGGTCACAGTATCAGATATCAAGTTACACTACAAAACCTGGTACTGGCACAAGAACAGGCATATAGATCAATGGAACAGAATAGAGAACCCAGAAATCAGCCCAAGGCACTATGTTCAATTAATATTTGGCAAAGGAAGCAAGAGCATACATTTGAAAAGAGACAGTCTCTTCAATAAATAGTGTTGGGAAAATTGCACAGGTACAGGCAAAAAAGAAAGAAGAAAGAAAGAAAGAAAGAAAGAAAGAAAGAAAGAAAGAAAGAAAGAAAGGAAGGAAGGAAGGAAGGAAGGAAGGAAGGAAGGAAGGAAGGAAGGAAGGAAGGAAGGAAGGAAGGAAAGAAGGAAGGAAGGAAGGAAGGAAGGAAGGAAGGAAAGAAAGAAGAAAGAAAGAAAGAAGAGAGAGAGAGAGAGAGAGAGAGAGAAAGAAAAAAAGAAAAAGAAAGAAAGAAAGAAAGAAAGAAAGAAAGAAAGAAAGAAAGAAAGAAAGAAAGAAAGAAAGAAAGAAAGAAAGGGGGAGAGGGAGGGTGGGAGGGAGGAAAGAAGGAAGGAAGGAAGGAAGAAAGAAAGGAAGGAAGGAAGGAAGGAAGGAAGGAAGGAAGGAAGGAAGGAAGGAAGGAAGGAAAGGAAGGGAGGAAAGGAAGGAAGGAACTGGACCACCAACATACACCATACACAAAAATAAACTCAAAATGGAAAAAAGAATTAAATGTAAGACATGAAACACATAGGCATCTCAGACATCTCTTGTAGCAATTTGTTCAGGATTCTTAAGATATATTCCTAAGTGGGATTTGTGAATCACAAGGCAGTTCCATTTTTAATTTTTTGAGGAAACTCCATACTGTTTTCCATAGTGGCTACATCAGTCTGCATTCTCATCAACAGTACACTAGGGTTCCCTTTACCTATGTGTTTTGATTGGTACATTTAAGCCATTTACATATAAAGTGATTATTGATAGATATGTATTTATTAGCATTTTATTCTTTTAACTCAACAGCATTATTCTAATTCCAAAGCCAGATAAAGTCCTTACAAAGAAAGTTTTAGCCCAGTATCTCTGATGAATATATAGGCTAAAATACTCAACAAAGTATTAGCAAACTAGAGCCAGGAATACATTAAAAGGTCATACACCACCCTAACTGGTTTGGCTCAGTGGATAGAACATCAGCCTGCGGACTGAAAGGTCCCAGGTTCGATTCCAGTCAAGGGCATGTACCTTGGTTGTGGGCACATCCCCAGTAGGAGGTGTGCAGGAGGCAGCTGATTGATGTTTCTCTCTCATCGATATTCCTAACTCTGTATCCCTCTCCCTTCCTCTCTATAAAAAAAAAAAATCTATAAAATATATTTAAAAAAGGTCATATACCATAATCAAGTGCGATTTATTTCAGGAATGCAATGTTGGTTCCTATCTGGAAATCAATAAATGTGATACACCATATAAACAAAATATAGGATAAAACATACATGATCATATCAGTAGATGAAAAAAAAATAATTGATAAAATCCAGGACCCATTTCTGATAAAAATTCTAATCAAAGTGGGAATAGAGGGAACATGCCTTAACGTAATAATGGCCATATATGACAAACCCACAGCCAATATCATAGCCAACAGACAAAAACTAAAAGCATTTCCCTTAAGATCAGGAACAATGCAAGGGCGTCTGCTTTCACCACTCATTCAACTTAGTACTGGAAGACCTAGCCACAGCAATCAGACATTAAGAAAAAATAAGAGGCATTCAAATTAGAAAGGGAGAATTAAAATTATCATTATTTGCAGATGACATGATACTATATCTAGAGAACCCTAAAGATTCCACCAAAAATTATTAAAACTGATAAATGAATCTAGTAAAGTAACAGGATACAAAATAAATATCAAGAAATCAGTTGCATTTTATACACAAATAATGAACTGTTGGAGAGGAAACCTAAGAAAATAATCCTACTCACAATTGTTTAAAAAGAATAAAATACCTAGCAAAAAAAAAATTAACCAAAGATGTGAAAGACCTGTACTCAGAAAATTACAAAACACTGAAGAAAAAAAATTGAAGAACATATAAATAAGTGGAAACATATACCATGTTCATGAATAGGAAGATTTAGCATCATTAAAATTTCCATAGTACCCACAGCAATCTATAGATTCAACACAATTCCTATCAAGACACCAATGATGTATTTCACAGAATTAGAACAAATATTTCAAAAATTTGTATGGAACCACAAAAGACCCCAAATAACCACAGGAATCTTAAGAAGGAACTAAATCAGAGGAATCAGGCTACCTATTATCAAACTACTACAAGGCCATAGTAATCAAAACAGCATTGTACTGGCATAAAAACAGGTGTATAGATCAATGCAACAGAATAGAGAGACCAGAAATTAACCCAAGGCACTATGCTCAATTAATATTTGACAAAGGAGGCAGAAAGTTGCAATGGACTAGGTATAATCTATTCAATAAAAGGTGTTGGGAAATTAGACAGATAAGTACAAATACTAGTAAAGCTCGACCATCTTCTTACACTGCACACAAAAACAAAGTCAGAATGGATTAAAGACTTAAATGTAAGCCACAAAACCATAAAAATCCTAGAAGAAAACATAGGCAGCAAAATCTCTGACATTTTTTGTAGCAATATTTTATCTGATATATTGCCTTTGACAAAGGAAACAAAATAAAAAAATAAACAAATATGACTACATCAAACTAAAAGTTTTTGGATGGCAAAGGAAACCATCAACAAAATGAAAAGGCAACCCACTGAATGGGAGAACATATTCATCAATGATACATCTGTTAAGGGGTTAATATCCAAAATTTATAAAGAATTTGTAAAACTCAAACAATCCTATGGGAGGCAGGGGGGGAGGTCAATGGGGAAAAAAAAAGGAGAAATATGTACTACTATTTGTAATACTTTAAACAATAATAAAAAAAACAATGGAAAAATATCCTTGGATAAAGATTAAAAACAATAAAAATGTGTAAAAGAAAAAAAAAAGAAAAATTTCAAATGGATCAAAGATCTGAATGTAAAAATAAAAGATAAAAATATGTAATTTTAAGCAGGTCTTTCCACACACAAAAATAAATAAATAAATAAATAAATAAATAGATAAAAAATAGGTAAAAGAGCTAAGTAGACACTTCTCAAAAGAAAACATACAGATGGCCCATGGATGCTTAACATGACTAATTATGAGAGAAATGCTAAAACCAAGTAACTATAGTTAGAGATAGGGCATCTAAAGAAGTAATTAAGAGTAAATGATCAACCAAAGGACTTGCATGCATGCATATAAGCCTAACCAATGGACACAGACAACAGGGGAGTGAGAGCATGAGTGGGAGGATGGGGGGGTAATGGGGGAATAAGGACACATATGTAACACCTTAATCATTAAAGATATTAAAAAAAAGAGTAAATGGAGCCCTGAGGATTAGTGTCCTTATAAGAAAGACTCCAGAGCTCGCTGGCTCCCTCTTTCACTCCACACACATGCATGGAGAAAAGGACAAGTAAGGACATAGTGAGATGACAGCTGTCTGCAAGCATAGAAGAAAGCCACCAGAAACAAATTTGGTGGGATCCTGATTTTAGCAGTCATCTAATATCCAAAATTGTGAGAAAATTCATTTCATTCTTTAAGCTAACCAGTTCTGTGGTATTTTTGTAATGGCAGCCCAAGCTAATACAGAAGGGCATGTCCTACTTTGTGAGAAAAATATTAAACACAACTCTTCCCTTCTTTTACACACAGTGCCCCAATAATTGTGTATCATCCAGAAAGCCTAGGCAGGCTTCAGGTAACACATGTGGAGCAACGTTTGTAATGTTGAATTGGGGCAGGGAGTTCACAGTGACACCATTCACAAGATGAGGACGAGAATAAACTGGTGCTGACGGGCAAGAAAGGAGTGGATAGCAAATTGGTATGGAAAGAAGCAGGAGGGAGATTGAGATGGATTACATTTGCCTCCTGCAACAGGTGTTGTTTGCATAACACAGGACTTGGCTGCACTCACTTTGTAACCTTTATGTGTGTGTGTGTGTGTGTGTGTGTGTGTGTTTCCTGAAACCTACTTACCCCAGCTTCCTCTTTTTATATGAGCCAGCCTAGCTGAAGTCCTTTTCCTGCAACCAAAAGATCTCTGACTTAAAACCAAAACAAAAACCTCAGAATCTCGAATGGATTTGGTTTACATTAGACGTTTTCATTTTAAAGCAAATGGCATATTTTTCAAATCCTCCTTTATTCTGCAGGATGAATTCTGCTTTTTGCTAATATTCTTTCACACTCATTTTCAGGGAACTGCAAAGGGAATATCATAGATCAGGTGTTGTATTTCATTCTCCTTTAACAAAGGCACATTTTTCTGTGTTTAAATGCAAGTAGTAGAACCGAAAAAATTGGATGTGGTTTGATAACATAGCAGAGTCATGTTTCTGACTTTACAGTAATCTTTAAATTACTTGAGGGTGTTATGTAAACGAAAAAAAGAGTCAATTATGGTGAAAGATCTAAGTTTTCATACTAATAAAAAGACAGTTTAATATTGAATACATTAATCTTAAGAGATACTTAGATCCCAGCTGGCATGGCTCAGTGGTTGAGCATCTACCTATGAACCAGGTGGTCAATGTTCGATTCCAGGTCAGGGCACATGCCCGGGTTGTGGGATTGATCCCTAGTAGGGGCATGCAGGAGGCAACTGATCAATGATTATCTCTCATCATTGACATTTCTATCTCTCTCTCCTCTCCCCTCTTCTCTGAAGTATATTTTTAAAAAGATATACTTAGACACACATATGTTGGATAATTTTACATAATACAATGTAGTCATTCTATACCTCATAAGCAAACCAAACTGCCAATATTCATTTTCTACTCTATTGAAAAACACATATTTGAACTTCATCCCCAAAGTACTGAATTAGAATCTCTGGGGATTGTATGCAGTAATGATTGTGGTTGCATTTGTCCATTGAGGATAGAGCTGAAAGAGAAAAAGAAAAACAATATTAAATCTCAAAATGTTCAGTGAATAATTGCATAGCCTCAGAAATATTCTTAATCTCTTAAAAACCACAATTCCAAAAACTAAAATAAGGATAGCAATTTGACATATGTAAATTTCTTCAACCTTCTTCCAAAACCTTCTCTTCACCTGTAAAACCATTCTTACTGAATTGTGTTATTTCTGAGCAATTCAAGGCGGGGGAAAAATTAGATGTCATCTTTAGTTCTTCCTTCTCCCACATTTTTGTATCACATATTTTTGTTTTATTATAAATATAATGTAATATAAGGAGATTTGGTATTAAACTATGCCAGTTTGATGCCATTTTAAATCCCCTTTTTTAAAAAAACAAACAAAATAAACCTGCAAGTTGATCTCACCTCAAAACTCTAACTTTTTAGGCTCTGAAAACACTTAGGGTTGGGATTCCAGGGAAAACAGAGCAGAGTGATCAATTAGACTTTCATCGGGTATATGGTTATTTTTTTAAGAGATGGACATTACCTTTGTCTCTAAATACATTTCCTACAGTAGCCAGAGATGGCAGACATATGAACTCAAGTCAGGTTTGCAGAGGGAAGATTAAAGAAGGTTTAACCTCAGTTCATTCTGCAGCTCTTTATAGAATCAAATACATTGCTTTTTCAAAAATGTCATTTAATGATTATACAATCTCTCATCCTATGTGTACTGTCATGTGTATAATACATTAAGCAGAGTTTTTAGTATCTTTTTTCATTCTTCTGAATGATTTTTCAAGTACCCGAATATATATATTAGCTATAAAATATTTGGTATGCAAATGATCACTTGAATAAATTTGAAATTCCTATATACAATTGCAGCCTGAAAGAAAAATATTCCATAAAAGTTGTAGGATGAAAGTAATAAAGATGTCAAAATACAAAATACACAGGTGACAGTATTTTTTATACCTACTTCTTCTGTTTTTTAATGTAATCTTTATTGTAAAATGTCTGTTTTAATGCACACATTTTAAGTTGGTAAGGCCATGGTTTTGACAAATGCACACACCCATATAACTGCCACCCCAATCAATATAAGGGTATTTGTCTCCTCAGAAATTTCCCTTGGGTCCTTAGTAAGTTGATACCTCTATCTGCCACAATCAGCCCCAAGCAATGAATAATCTTATTTCTATTCTTATAGAATAATTTTGCAGCTTGTAGAACTTCAAATAAGTAAAAGCATGCAGAAAATATTATGATAGCCCCGTTTTGTTATTTCTCTCTGCAAAAGTTTGTAACATTTATTTGTGTTGTTACCAATAGTTTGTTCCTTTTTATTTCTAAGTAGTGTTCCTTTTTATGAGTATTACACAATTAGATTTGTTTATTCTTCTGCTTAATAGACATATCAATCATGGTTCCAAGTTTAGGGTACTGATGAATTTTTTTTTAGCATTTACTAGTAAACTTTACTTGTTTGTGATAAGAAGTAGCAAATATGTAAATATTCTACATAGCCTGTCTTTTTAAAAGTATTCACTTATTTTTTTTTTTTTAACAGAGAGAGGATTTGTACTTGCTCATAAGAAGTTTAAAAAACTTGTGTTTTCATGACAATACCATCTCTTTGGAATAAATTCTTAGGAGTAAATTTGCTAGGTCTCACGGAAGCGAATTTTTTACAAGATTATCAAACTGGATTTCAAAGTAGTTCCAATTTGACACTGCAACCAACCATATGTGTGAGCTCAGATTGCTCTACATACTTGCTAACCCTTCATATTATGAGGCTTTTAAATTTTAGCCTATTGGTTTTAGTTTTCATTTTCTAGGTGACTAATGATGTTGCAGGTATTTTAAATAAACATTTTATTTTAGATTTTATATTTACAGAAAATTGTGAAGACAGTATGGCGTTTCCCTATACTCTGTACCCAGTTTCTCCTGGTATCTTACATTGATGTGGTATTTGTTACAATTAACAAGTGAATATTAGTACATTATTATTAAACTTCATGCATTATACATAATTTCTAAGTTTTTACCTAGTGTCCCTTTACTGTTCCAGGATCCAAACCTTCTTGTCATAGTCTGAATTCAGTCTTGAATTCTCCCAGCCTCCTAAATCACTCTAGCCTTAATTTTTCATACATTCAAGTTCATTTTCTGTGTTGTAAAGTTCTATGGGTTTGCACATATGAGTAACACCACGTGCCCACCTTTATAGTAACACTAGAGGCCCAGAGCATGGGATTTATGTACTGATGGGGGCGTGGCCTGTGGGGATTGGCCAGTTGTGGGAGTGCCGCTCAGCCCAGTCAGCCAAGTGGCTGCAGCAGGAGCAGGTGCTCATCCCGATCAGCCGAGCGGTGCTCCCACTGTGGGAGCACACTGACCACCAGGAGGCAGCTCCTGCATTGAGTGTCTGCCCCCTGGTGGTCAGTGTGCATCATAGCATCTGGTTGACCGGTCGTTCTGGTTGTTCCACCATCCGGTCACTGGGCTTTTATTATATAGGATAGAGAATAACTTGCTACTCTAAAAGATTCTGTGCTTCATCTGCTTACCTCTTTTCCTAAATCATGGAAAGCACTGACTAATTTACTGTCTATAAGTTGTTTTTGTGTGGTTTTTTTTTTGTCCAGAATTGTATCGAATTAAAGTCATACATTTTTAAACTGGCTTCTTTCGCTTAGGAATATGCATTTCATGTTTCTACATGACTTTTCATGGCTTCAGAGCTTCTATCTTTTTATCACTGAGTAATATTTCTTTGCATGGGGTATGACATAATTGGCTTATCAATTCACCTGATGATAACTATATTCATCATTTCTACTTTTTGGCAATTCTGAATAAATCTTCCATAAGTATGTGCAAGTTTTTGTGTAAATATAAGTTTTCAAATAAATTGGAAAATACCTAGGAGTATGATTGTGATTAGCTTTATAAGCAACTGTAAAATCATTCAAATTTGGCTGATACAGCCATTTGCATTTTCATCAGCAATGGATGAGAGTCCTGCTGCTCACATCCTTGCAAGCACTCACATTTTCAGGAATTTTATTTTCTTTTATTTTAGCTATTCTGATATGAATATGTAGGAATATCTCATTATTTTGATTTCCAATTAAATTATTTTCTTTTTTTGAGGCTAAATAATATTTCATTGTATGTATATATCACATTTTCTTTATCCATTAATCTGTTGACAGACTATACTAATGGATTTACCTATTTCTCTTTGCAACTTTTTAAGTTTTTGACTCACATTTCAATGTATTGCCATTAGGTGTAAACACATTGTGGATTTATGTCTTCTTTGAGAAATGACCCCTTTATCAAAATGTAATATCCTTCTTTGTCACTGATAATCTTCCTTGTTCTGAAGGCTGCTTTTTCTGAAATTACTATACCTACTCTAGCTTCTTTTGATTAATGTATTAACATGGTTTGTCTTTCTTTTCCCATTTCAGATGCTGTTTATTATTGCCTTATAGCCTACAATTCTTTAAGTCAAACATTACAGATCAATAAGTAGGAACTGAGGTATATAAGCTTTTAATCTGAAGCTTTGCATTAATGATACTAGAAAAACCTCTTCTTAAGAATATAAATAACCCCTTAAATAAACATAACCCCTTGCTTATTTCCATAGTAATCCATGTTATTTTACTGGAGCTCTCATACCACATGTTATGTGGTAACATGTAGGTGGAGGGAAAGTGTTCTACAATTCTATAACTGAGTTTCAATCTTTTAGTGAGCCTATGTTCCTGACCTGTAGCATATAATGTGTTTCTCAACTGACCCCACTATCTTTAGATAAGAGAAGGAGGCTTGAGGGGCTGGACTTGAGTAATTTTCATTCTATTATGTTGGATAAATGTCTGGCTGTCTTTTCCACTGAAGAGGAAGCCTTTACTCTGGGGTATACTCTGGAAATATTTAAACATGATTAAATTTCCACCCCCCGCCAAAGACAAGAGGTGTTTTGGTTTTGATGTATGTATGTATGTATGTATGTATGTATGTATGTATTTTTGTTTTTCAACATGAGATCCTGTTGTGGTTCATGAAGTTGTGGTTCCCTACAAATAGGACCACTAAGAGTTTCTAACTCCAAAGCAGTCCAACACCCTCCTCCAGTAATTCATCAAAGGCTCCATGTACTTTATTGGCTTCTGCTTTGCATTAAGCAGATCTCAGCTGTGCCTTTCCATATTCTCCTGTCTCTGCAGATATGTTGTAAGGATGGGCTTGACAGTCTTCAAACTTTATGTTTCAAAACTGAATCTGGAATTCTATGTTGGACATATTTTCATGGGTCATTGACCATTCATATGTCCACTTTTAACTGTTCAATTATTGTGCATATTTTAATAGTTTTTAATCTTTCTAATTTAGTTTTGTTTTTACATAATTTATATCCCCTTTCTTTGCAGATATATGTTGTAAATAATTTCCTCAGGCATATGGCTTGCATGTTCATTTTCTGAGCATTGCCTTGTACTGAACAAATATTTCTAATTTTATTAAACATTTTTGTATATTTTATGGTTATTGTTTTTTAGCCTAAGAAAATTTTGCCTATGCTACATTGGCACAATTTTCTCCTATATTTTCTTCTAGAATTTGTACAGATACATTTCATACTCATGTCTATGATTCAATTTAAGTTAATTTTGTGCAGTGTGATGGTGTATCAACATTTCTTTTTATCGTATTGTACTCAGCACTTCCAGCACAATTTATAGAATGTATTATCCTTTCCTAACTGAAATGTGTCAGTGTCTCAGTATAAATTCATTGATCATATAAGTGTGTGATATGAATAATGAGGCTCATTTTCACATGTATTTAAAAACAAATAAATATGATTTAAATACTTTTTTAAAAATCACCCAGGTAAATACATCATCTGTTAGTTTGTGTGATGGATGTTTATTGTTTGTTATTAAATAATGGCCAATTTTTAATATAAAATTTTTCATGTTTTTTTTTTATAATGACCAATTTTCCATACTAAAATGAAGTAAAAACACATTTTTAGAACTGCTTTTTAAAGGCTGTTCATTGTTCTTAAATTCTCTCCTAAGAGAGCTGGTATCATGTACTGAAAATCCAATCACTGGAAATATCAATCCTGCTGTTTTTATGAGCTACTGAGAATTCTTTCAAAGCTGATAACTAACTAAGTAAATAACTAACTAAATAAATAAACAAGCCAACAAATCAAATCATATTTGTTAAATTGAGTCTTTGAAGTGATTGATGGTGACTTAAAACACTAGTAATTGTTTCAATGTTGTTTTGTCAGGAGTGAAAACAAAATCAGTAAATAACATTTTAACTTATTACTACCCATTTTCACAAATTAAAATTCACAACTTTTTATATATCATATTACATACTCTGTATTTCATTCTTTATGTTGGCACCAAAACTCTTTGAGGGTTAAACATTCTACTTGCTTAAACCTTTCAGAATCTCCATTCTGCCCCTAACTTGTGTTGAAGTTGGATTCAAAATGATAACCACCTCACAGTAGGAAAATACAATAGTCTCCTATGAGGTTTTTTTTTTTAAATCTCTGCAGAATTTTAACCCATTGTTAATTTCTCATTTGAAGACTTTTTCTTCCCTAACTTTAGTTCCTGTACTCTTTTTTTCAATTTATTTGTTTATTTGAGAATCCTCTCTGATTTCAGTTATTCCAGATCTCAAGATAACACTTTCTTCAAAATTACATGTGCAGCTCTTTAGCCTTCTCTTCCTATGCAATTTGTGTCATCTCATCTCTGGAAGTCTTATTACTTGTTTGAACTTTTATATTTCAAACCGATGACACTGACTTACTTTCTCAAATCCAGGTTGTCACCTAAAATAAACTGAATATTTCTAGTTACTGATCCACTGGCACCCCTACTTAGGATAAGGATGCCCCCCCGCCAAATCATACATAATTTTTTAAACTCTTTAATGCAATCAAACTCAATGCACAGTTCTATATTTTTAGCTCTTTTTCTAAAAATATGAAATTCAATATAAATCTACTTACTAATGTCAATGTGTATTGTTTTACTGTTTTATTAAAAATTTAAACATTCACAGTTAAGAGGGTAATATAATTATCTCTTTACCCATAATTACGAATAAAATGGTCTTCCATATTTTGCAATTTATGCCTGTACATCTCTACTAAATTATTCTACTATTATTAATATGACTATAGGCCTGGCACACGAAATTTGTGCACTGGGGGGTGTGTCCCTCAGCTCAGCCTGCACCCTCTCCAATCTGGGACCCCTCGAGGGATGTCCGACTGCCTGTTTAGGCCCAATCCCAATGGCAGTCAGACATCCCTTTCATAATCCAGGACTGCTGGCTCCCAACAGCTCACCTGCCTGCATGCCTGATTGCCCCTAACTGCTTCTGCCTGCCAGCCTGATCATCCCCTAACCACTCCCCTGCCAGTTTGATTGACGATTAGCTGCTCTCCTGCCAGCCCGAATGCCCCTAACCGCCCTACCCTGGTGGCCCGGTCACCCCTAACTGCCCTCCCTTGCCAGCCTGGTCACCCCTAACTGCCCTCTCTTGCCAGCCTGGTCACCCCCAACTGCCCTCCCCTGCAGGCCTGGTCGTCCCTAATGTTCCTCCCCTTCAGGCTCTGTCACCCCCAACTGCCCTCCCCTTCTGGCCCGGTCACCCCTAACTTCCCTCCCTTGCCAGCCTGGTCGCCCCTAACTGCCCTCCCCTGCCGACCTGGTTGCCCCCAAATGCCCTCCCCTGCAGGGCTGGTCCCCCCCAACTGCCCTCCCCTGCAGGCCTTGTCCCTCCCAACTGCCTTCCCCTGTAGGCCTGGTCCCCCCAACTGTCCTCCCCTTCAGGCCTGGTTGCCCCCAAATGCCCTCCTCTGCCGGCCCAGTCACCCCTAACTGCCCTCCCCTAAAGGCCTGATCACCCCCAACTGGCCTCCTTTGCAGGCCTGGTCCCTCCCAACTGCCCTCCCCTGCTGGCCTGATTGCCTACAACTGCCCTCCCCTGCTGGCCATCTTGTGGCAGCCATCTTGTGTCCACATGGAGACGGCCATCTTTGACCACATGGGGGCAGCCATCTTGTGTGTTGGAGTGATGGTCAATTTGCATATTAACTCTTTATTAGATAGGATTGCTTTATTAATATACTTACCTGAAAAATTTGACTCTTATCTACACATATTTGACAAATGCATATAATTATAGTGAACATACCCCTATCATGATATCTAATATATCTCCACAAAATTTCTCACATATTATTCCTTTTAAAAAAAATATGTTTTCATTTATTTCATAGAGAGGAAAGGAGAGGCAGAGAGAGCAATAGAGACATCAATCAGTTGCCTACTGCACATCCCCTACTGGGGACAGCCTGCAATCCAGGTATGTGCCCTGACTGGGAATTTGTCCGGGAGCTCCTGTTTCATAGCTCAACACTCAACCATTGTCACACCAGCCAGGCATATATCATTTCTGACTTAACCCAATATATACTGAAAATCTGCTCTTCTACTTTTCTTTTTAATGATGCATCACTTCTGCTATTCCAAAACTTCACATGATATGAATCAAAAGTATGTATTATGCTGTGTTTTGTGTGTGTTTTTTTTATGGGAAAATATATGTGAGATTTATTCATGTCATGTATCAATAGTTTATTCTGTTTTATTGCTGCAACATTCTATTATATGATTATATCACAATTTATTTATCTATTATCCCAATTATGAGCATTTGATTTTCTGTTCTAGAATGTTGAGAATAAAGTTGCTATGAACAGTATTATAGACAACTTCTTTTAGAACACGATCTTACTCCTTTTTTCCATTCATTTTGTAAAATTTCTTAAACTTTTTTTTAAAATATATTTTTATTGATTTCAGAAAGGAAGAGAGAGGGAGAGAAAGATAGAAACATCAATGATGAGAGAAAATCATTGATCGGCTGCCTCCTGCATGCCCCCTACTGGGGATCCAGCCCTCAAGCCAGGCATGTGCCCTTGACCCGAATTGAACCTGGGATCCTTCAGTCTGCAGACTGATGCTCTATCTACTGATCTAAGCCAGCCAGGGCTAATCTTTATTGTTGAAAGCATCACATATGTCCCCTTTTTCTTCCATTGACCTTTTCTGGCCTGCATCCCCAACCCTAGCCTTTGCCACCCTATTGTCTGTGTCCATGGGTTATGCATATATGCATACAAGTTCATTGGTTGACTTTTTTCCCACCCACCCACTCTCCCCTGCCTTCCCCTTGAGGTTCCACAGTCTGTTCCATGCTTCTATGTCTCTGGATCTATTTTTGTTCATCAGTTTATTTTGTTCATTAGAGTTCACATATGAGTAAAATTATGTGATACTTATCTTTCTCTGACGGACTTATTTCACTTAGCATAATACTTTCCAGGTCTATCCATGCTGTTGCAAATGATGAGTTCTTTCTTTTTTACACCTGCATAGTATTCCATTGCATAAATGTACCACAGCTTTTTCATTCACTCAACTGCTGAAGGAAACTTAGGCTGTTTCCAAATCTTAGCTATTGTAAATTGTGCTGCTATGAACATAGGGGTGCATATTTTCCTTCTGATTGGTGTTTCTGATTTCTTAGGATATATTCCTAGAAGTGGGATCACTGAGTCAAATGGGAGTTCCATTTTTAATTTTTTGAGGAAATGCCATACTGTTTTCCACAGAGGCTGCACCAGTCTGCATTCCCACCAGCAGTGCATGAGGGTTCCTTTTTCTCCACATCCTCACCAGCACTTGTCCTTTGTTGACTTGTTGATGATAGCCATTCTGACAGGTGTGAGATGGTACCGCATTGTTGTTTTGATTTGCATCTCTCAGATGATTAGTGACTTTGAGCACTTTTTCATATATCTCTTGGCCTTCTGTATGTCCACTTTGGAGAAGTGTCTGTTTAGGACCCATGCTGATTTTTTTATTTGAATTGTTTGTCTTTCTTTTGTTAAGTTGTATGAGTTCTCTATATATTTTGGAGATTAACACCTTCTTGGATGTATCACTGGCAAATATGTTCTCCCATGCAGTGGGCTCTCTTGTTATTTTGTTGATGGTTTCTTTTGCTATGCAGGAGCTTTTTATTTTGATGTAGTCTCATTTGTTTATTTTCTTCTTAGTTTCCATTGTCCTAGGAGATGTATCGGTAAACATATTGCTATGAGAGATGTCTGAGACTTCGCTGCCTATGGTTTCTTCTAAAGATTTTTATGGTTTCACATCTTACATTTAAGCTTTTTATCTATTTTGAGTTTATTGTTGTGTATGGTTTAAGTTGGTGGTACCTTTTTTTGCATGTACCTTTCCTATTTTCCCAACACTATTTATTAAAGAGACTGTTTTGACTCCATTGTATGCTCTTGCCTCCTTTGTCAAATATTAATTGAGCATAATTGCTTGGGTCAATTTCTGGGTTCTCTGTTCTGTTTCATTGATATATATGCCTATTCTTGTGCCAGTACCATGCTGGTTTGAGTACAGTGGCTTTGTAGTATAACTTGATATCTGGTATTGTGATTCCTCCAACTTTGTTCTTCTTTCTCAAGATTGCTGCAGCTATTTAGGTTCTTCTTTGGTTCCATATAAATATTTAGAGTGTTTGTTCTAGGTCTGTGAACTATGCAATTAGTATTTTAATAGGAATTGTATTGAACCTATAGGTTGCTTTGGGTAGCATGGAAATTTTAATGGTGTTGATTCTACCAATCCACGAACACAGTGTATTCTTCCACTTGTTTGTATATCCCTGTGTCTTTTTTAAAAAATGTCTTCCTTAGAAGACTATTCTGAGGTTAAAAGACATTTTCATATTTCAAAATAAATTCACTAACTTGATCTTAGAATCTTGCTTTCTATCTCAAATAGAAGCTTGTAACTCTTTCATTTTTCATTCACATCAATGTCTAAAGACAAGTCCTAATCTACATATATGCTAACGACCTTCAATATTTAGGTCACTTCTATCTATTCCCTTTTGTCTATTGATGATTTTGGCTCTGGTTTATAGTTCTTCTCTTCTTCTCATAGTCTTTTCAGGTGTTTCTACCCTTTGTTACCCTGCTTACTTTTCATGGTACATTATTTAAATGATTATTTCCTCAATAACTTTATCTCCATCATACCAACCCTAGTTAGTCCAAATGGATGCCTTTCTTTGTAAACACCTATGATGCTAAACATTAGAAAAACACTTACCAATTTCTGTTAGTGTCGTTAAAGTTTCATGATCACCACATGTATGTAGTTCCTTGTAACAGTTGGATAAACCTTCTTCACTCCTCATTAACAAGTCTCTAATGTCCTCAACTTCAACCTTCAAGCTCTCCTCGGAATCTCAGCATTGGATCTTGTTTTGTTTGTTTGTTTTGTTTTGTTGTTAATCCTCACCAAAGGATATTTTCCATTGATTTTTAGAGATAATGGAAGAGAGAGGGAAAGACAGAGAGAAATATTGATGTGAGAGAAACACATTGACTGGTTGCCTCCTGCACAAGCCCCGACCAGGGCCCAGGCCAGGAAGGAGCCGCAACCATGGTATGTGCCCTTGACTGGAAAAACATTGAGCATTGCCTCCTGTATGCTCCCAACTGGGATCAAACCCACAACCTGGGTATGTGCCCTAAAGGAGGATACTCAACCAACTGAGCCACATGGACCAGATCCTAACCAGTATTCTTTTGTTTTTTGTTAATCTTCACCAGAGGATATTTTTCCATTGATTTTTAGGTAGAGTGCAAAAAGAGAAACATTGATATGAGAGAAACACATTGATAGGTTACCTCCTGCGGGAGCCCCTACCAGGGCCCAGGTCAGGGAGAAGCCTTCAACTGAGGTATGTGCCCTTGACCGGAATTGAACCTGGGACAGTTTGGTCCGCCGGCCAATGTTCTATCCACTGAGCCAAACCACTGGAGCCTAACCAGTATTCTTTACTTTTCTTTGTTCCCTCCTTCCATATGCCTCCACATAACCTAGAACAGGATAGTGTATATATGAGACACCAAGCTCTAAAGCTATATTTATTGAAAAAAAATGACTGAATTTAGGATTCTAAATTAAACCCAAATCTCCAAATTAAATATAAACCTCAATAATATAGGTTTTGAATCAGATATACATATGCAAGATTTATAATTTTTTACATACAAGTTTTATAGTGGATTATTGATCAGATTACCCAAGTTTGTACTCATAAATAACTTTTAAAGTGATATCCATATCTTAGAAAGCATAGAATTCTAAATTGTACTTATATTTATGAACCTGCTTATATTTTTAATCTCTAAGTAGAACTTGAACATTATTATATTGATTTTTAGTAAGGTTAGAAGTAACATCAAGCATTTCTTTTTTTAATGTTTTTGTTGATTTTCAAGAGGAAGAGAGAGAAAGATAGAAACATGGATGAGAGAGAAACATCAATCTGCTGCCTCCTGCATGCCCCTCACTGGGGATTGTGCCTGCAACCCAAGCATGTGCCCTGACCTGGAATCAAACTGATGACCTCTTGGTGCATGGGTCAACACTAAACCACTGAGCGACATTGGCCAAGCAAGTATTTCTAATTATTTTTTTTAATCTTTATTTTTTTATTTATTTTTTAAAATAAATCTTTATTCAGATTATTACAATTATTTCTCCTTTTCCCCCCATAGCTCCACTCCACCCAGTTCCCACCCCACCTTCTGCCCTTACCTCCCCCGCACTGTCCTCATCCATAGGTGTATGATTTTTGTCCAGTCTCTTCATGAACCCCCCATACCCCTTTCCCCCTGAGAATTATCAGTCCACTCCCTTTCTATGCCCCTGATTCTATTATATTCACCAGATTATTCTGTTCCTCAGGTTTTTAATTCACTTGATTTTTTAGGTTCACTTGTTGATAGATATGTATTTGTTGTTCATAATTTTTCTCTTTACTTTTTTCTTCTTCCTCTTCTTTAAGAATACCTTTCAGCATTTCATATAATACTGGTTTGGTGGTCATGGACTCCGTCAGCTTTTTCTTATATGTGAAGCTCTTTATCTGCCCTTCAATTCTGAATGATAGCTTTGCTAGGTAGAGTAATCTTGGTTGTAGGTTCTTGCTATTCATCACATTGAAAATTTCTTGCCATGCCCATCTGGCCTGCATAGTTTCTGTTGAGAAATCAGCTGACAGTCGTATGGGTGCTCCCTTATAGGTAACTAACTGCTTTTCTCTTGCTGCTTTTAATATTCTCTCTTTGTCTTTTGCTCTTGGCATTTGAATTATGATGTGTCTTGGTGTGGTCCTCTTTGGATTCCTTTTGTTTGGGGTTCTGTGAGCTTCCTGGACTTGTAAGTCTATTTCTTTCACCAGGTCGGGGAAGTTTTCGGTCATTATTTCTTCAAACAGGTTTTCAGTATCTTGCTCTCTCTCTTCTTATGGCACCCCCATAATTCTGATGTTGGTACGCTTGAAGTTGTCCCAGAGTCTTCTTACACTATCTTCAACTTTTTGGATTTTTTTTTTGTTTTTTGCTTTTTTGGTTGAGTATTTTTTGCTTCTTTGTATTTCAATTCTTTGACTTGATTTTTGTGTTCCTCTTGTCTGTTTTTGGGTCTCTGTATAATATTTTTTATTTCAGTCAGTGTATGTTTAATTTCTAGTTGGTCCTTTTTCATATCTTCGAGGGTCTCGTTATATTTATTGGCCTTTTCTAGGATATTCTTAAAAAGCCTTATAACCGTGGTTTTGAATTCTATATCCAGTCGTTTGTTTTCCTCCATTTCTGATTCTTTGACGCCGCATTTTCATTGCTTCCCTGAGTTGGTAAGGTAGATTTGTGTGCTAGGTTTCCAATATGGCCCAGTGGGTCTGCCTCCCCAGTTAACCTGAGGTGGACACTCTTGGTGCACCCCTTTGTGGACTGTGTGTACAGCCTTGTTGTAATTAAGTCTTTATTGTTGTTGGTATCACTGGGAAGAATTGACCTCCATGCTAGTTGGCTGTAAGGATCAGCTGTGTCTATGCTGGGAGAAGTTCGGTGCTGGAGACAGCCTTATAGGATTAGACTTGCCAAATTGCAATAGCCTCTGTGCTCAGCTTGGATGGGGTGGAGTCTCAGTCTTGGCTTCCCGTCAGCCTTGCTCTGGCGTGCATGTGCGCGCCTTCAGACCTCTGCCTTCCTGGCTCCCGAGTCTTCGCCCGAGAGTCCAGACTCCCCTCACAAGAGCGTGGGTCCCCAGGGGCTCGCCTGGAACTGGGGTTCACTGCAGTCAGAACTGGGGCTCAGTGCAGTCAGGAGCCTCTGACTCCCTTCCACTAGGGAAAGCCTGTGGCAACCTCCACAGCCTTTGTGCGCACTGGCACGCGCGCGCCTTCAGACCTCCGCCTTCCCTGGCTCCTGAGTCTCCGCCCGAGAGTCCAGACTCCCCCCACAAGAGCGTGGGTCCCCAGGGGCTCACCTGGAACCGGGGTTCAGTGCAGTCAGAACTGGGGCCCAGTGCAGTCAGGAGCCTCCGACTCCCTTCCACTAGGGAAAGCCTGTGGCAACCTCCGCAGCCTTTGTGCGCACTGGCACGTGCGTGCCTTCAGACTTCTGCCTTTCCCAGCTCCCGAGTCTCCGCCCGAGAGTCCAGACTCTTCCCGTAAGAGTGTGGGTCCCCAGGGGCTCGCCTGGAACTGGGGTTCAGTGCAGTCAGAACTGGGGTTCAGTGCGGTCGGGGGCTTCCTTCTCCCTTCCGCCAGAGAAAGTCAGCCAGGCTCTCAGCCACCCTTCCTCTCTGCGCGCACAAAGACCCTTTGCCGTACCTCCAATTCTCTGTGAGCTTTTCTCTTTCCTTCTAGTTGTAGAATTTTCACTCAGCCAGCTTTCCTGTGGTTCTGGATGGTGTCCGTTCTGTCTTTTAGTTGTAGTTTTGAAATTGTTGTGCAAGGCAGCAGTTTAGGTGTTTACCTATGCCGCCATCTTGGTTTCTCCAAGTATTTCTAATTATTGGTGTTTTACAATTTGTTAATAGAGAAAGAAAGCATAGAACTCTGATCCAGAACCCTTTGGTGCAACTCCTTTTATGTCCACTAATCAAATTGGTGACATCTGGAAAAGTTATTTTTTAATAACTCTTATCTCAATTTATTAGGTGTTTCCTCGGAATTTTCCATGAAAGAAACACATGATGATATCTGATGGTGGCTTAAACTTTGCAAATTGGATGCAAGAGAAATAAAGTTACATTAAAATGATAGCTTCTCAAAAGCAAGAATATATCCCTTCTTGTATATGTATGGTCATTAAAAGATTATGTTTAAAACACAAAAAATAGCCCCAGCTGGTGTGGCTGAGTTGGTTGGAGTGTCGTCTGTACACAGAAAAAAAAAAAAAAAAAAGTTGGTGGATTTGATTCCTGGTCAGGGAACATATCCAGGGTGCTGGTTTGATCCCTGGTCAGGGTGCATGCAGGAGGCAACCAATCAATGTTTGCTTCTCACATTGATATTTCTTGTCTCTCTCTCTCTCTCTCTCTCTCTCTCTCTCTCTCTCTCTCTCAAACGTCAATTTAAAAAACACAAAAAATAAATGTATTACATATCTATGAGAACACAGATAAGTTTTACATTGATGCATAATTACAGATGTTGACAGTAGGCAGAATTCTAAGATAGTTGAAGGATTCCTGACCTTGATATACACACTGTGTATAGGTCTTAATAATAGTGAATATGATAGGATAGCCACTCCATGACTAGGTTACATTTTATGGCATAGTTAATTTTTTTAAAAACAGATTAACCTAGGTCAGGAGTGTGGGGAACACGGGGCCTGCAGATTGTATAAGCCCATTAAATCATTTGATCTGGTCCTACCAAGGCATTAGGGGTGAGTTAATTAAATGTTTGACAAAAGCAGGCTAATTTTTAAGTTGATAATTTTGTATGGCCCACGAATGATGTTATAAATATCCAAATGGTGCTTTGCAGAAAAAAGGTTTCCCACACCTGTCCTAGTTGGACCTGACCAAATGAACCCTTAAAAATGGTTTAGATATTCTTGATGAAATACATTCTACATTATAAAGGAACTAGAGGCCTGGTGCACAAAATTCATGCACAGGGGGTGGGGGGGCAGGTGTCCCTCAGCCCAGCCTACACCCTCTCCAATCTGGGACCCCTCGAGGGATGTCCGACTGCCCGTTTAGGCCCGATCCCAGTGGGATCGGACCTAAACGGGCAGTCGGACATCCCTCTCAAAATCCAGGACTGCTGGCTCCCAACTGCTCGCCTGCATACCTTCCTGATTGCCCCTAACTGCTTCTGCCTGCCAGCCTGATCACCCCTTAACTACTCCCCTGCCAGCCTGATTGATGCCTAACTGCACCCCTGCCAGCCTGTTTGCCCATAACTGCCTTCCCCTCCAGGCCTGGTCACCCCTAACTGCCCTCCCCTGCAAGCCTGGTCCCCTCCAACTGCCCTCCCTTGCAGGTCTGGTCCCCCCCAACTGCTCTTCCCTGCAGGCCTGGGTCCCCCACAACTGCCCTCCCCTGCAGGCCTGGTCCCCCCCAACTGCTCTCCCCTGCAGGCCTGGGTCCCTCCCAACTGCCTTTCCCTGCAGGCTTGATCACCCCCAACTGCCCTCCCTTGCAGGCCTTGTCCCTCCCAACTCCCCTCCCCTGTTGGCCATCTTGTGGTGGCCATCTTGTGTCCACATGGGGGCAGGATCTTTGACCACATGGAGGCAGCCATCTTGTGTGTTGGAGTGATGGTCAATCTGCATATTACTCTTTTATTAGATGGATAGAGGCCTGGTGCAAGGGTGGGGGCCAGGGGGTTTGCTCTGAAGGGTGTCCCGGATCAGGGTGGGGGTTCCCTTACAGTATGGGGTGGCCTGGGCGAGGGGCCTGTGATGGTTTGCAGCCTGGCCACGCCCCCTGGTGACACAAGCGAAGGCCCTGAGATCTGGGGTTTATTTATCTTCTACAATTGAAACTTTGTAGCCTGGAACAGAGCCAAGGCTTCTGCTTGCTCCGAGATGGCAGCCATTTTTTTTTGGATTTATGTATCTTCTATCACTGAAACTTTGTAGCCTTAAGTGGAGGCCTGGGCCGGCCAGGGTGTGCAGAAAGCTTGGCTTCCTCCATCACCAGGGGCAACCCTAGCCTCCTGCTCTTTCCAGCTCTGTGGCTGCCACCATTTCTGTTTGGATTTATGTATCTTCTATCACTGAAACTTTGTAGCCTTGAGTGGAGGCCTAGGCCAGCAAGGGCATGCGGTAAGCTTGGCTTCCTCCATTGCCAGGGAAACCCAAGCCTTCCTCCTGCTCTCTGTGCCCATAGCAATCTTGGTTGGGTTTATTTGCATATTCGCTCCTGATTGGCTGGTGGGCGTGGCTGGTGGGTGTAGCAGAGTGATGGTTAATTTGCAAATTACTCTTTTATTAGATAGCATTTGTCATAAAGATTATCCACAATTTCCTTTAAGGATTAAAAGTCATGTGGCAGTTTCTTTTGTTCATTAGATTCCATACATAAGTGAGATCACGTGATATTTGTCTTTCTCTGACTGGCTTATTTTACTTAGTATAAAGAAACTGACAAACAAAACAGATCCACAGACATGGAAGCATACAACAGACTAAAGATTCTCAGAGGGAAGGGGTGGTGGTGGTGGTGGGAAGAGATTAACCAAAGAACTTATATGTACATATTCATAACCCATGGATACAGACAATAGTGAGGTGAAGGCCTGAGGAGGGGGCAGGAATAGGGAGTGGGGAGTCAAAGGAGGAGGAGAGAAGGGGACATTTGTAATACTTTCAACAACAAAGATAATTTAAAAAAACTCATGTGGCAAGAAACATGTGTGAATTTTCATTGCTAAGAGCAGCCTCCAGTTGACAACAGGCAAGAAAATAAAGTCCGCCAAGTCCAACAACTATGAAAAAATAAGTTTGGTTAAAATTAATAATCTTGGAGGAGACAAAATGGTGGCGGAATAGACGGACGTGTCCTGAGCCTTGTCCTGGAGCAAATAGAGTGAGTGGCTGAAACGAGTGGAATTCAGCCCGAATTGGTGAAGGAGACGCAGCTGGTGAGACAGTTTGCAGCTGGGAAGGGCAGAGGTTCCCTGGATAAAGGTGAAATCAAGGATCTAGGCAAGAGAGTCTGCCGGACCTCTGTGCCCAGAGGGTCAGGGAGAAACTACAGGACACCAAGCTGTGTCCCTGAGGAAAGGCAGTGTCTGACTGTGAAAAAAAAAAAGGACCACAGGACTGCAGGAGGTAGGGGATTTTGGACCTTGGAGTCTGGATTTTGGATCTGAGCTCAGAGGCATCCCTGAAGGGCTGACCGGACCATGCAGTGCTGGAAAGAGAGGAGCTTGCAGAGATGCAGTCCCTCCTCGCGCTGGGGCCTGTGCCTTTCTCCACTGAACCTAGTTCGTAGGACCTTTCGGATACAGTCACTTACCCATGGCTGAGGTGCAGGAGAAGGTGTGGACTTGTGGAATCTGGGTAGAGTAGGTGGCGGTCCAGGAGAGGTGGTAGTGAGTCTGGTGCTGAGTAATATCTAAGCCCCAGTCACCATTTTCTCCTGAGAGATAGCCCCTCCCTCCAGTCTCCAGGCAACCAATATAGCCACACCCAGATCCCACCCTGAATAATACAAAGGAATCTAAATACTCTGAGGTCATAGGAACTGGCCTAAAGAGAAATCTTTAGCCCCAGCAACTTGAAACTGAGAAACAGTACAGTACAGACGACTGGAATCATAAGCCAGACAAAGGAATGACACTCCACTTTTTTCACTTTTATTTTAATTTTTTTATTATTTCTTTTTTATTTCTTTATTTTCTTCTTTTTTATCCCTTTTCTTCTTTGTTTTCCTGTTTTTGTTTGTTGCTTTTTTTTTCTATTTTTTTTCACGTTATTTTCCCATCACTATTTTTTATTTGCTATTTTTATTTTTTATACCATTTTTGAAATCAATTTTTTTGTAAATTTATTATTTTTTTCTTCTCATTCTCTTTCTTCTCATCCACTTATTCCCTTTCTACTTCCTCAATACTAAATTGAGGTCCTCCCCATATTTATCCAATTCTTAATCTTATTTTCACTATATAAGCTCAGCCTCTACAGATTCTGCTCCAATCCTCTTTGCTGAGTATGTGGTGTTTGTATTTTTTTTTTTTTTCGGTTTATCTATTGGTTCTGTGGTGTCTTACCCCATATATATATATATATATATATATATATATATATATATATATATTCTCCTTTTTATTCCTTTGCCTTTTATCCATTATCTTTTTCTCTCTCTTCAATAGTATTTGTGCTCTATTTTCTCTGCCCTAAATCTCTTTGCTCAGGTGGTCACTTATATTGGGGTTATTGGTGTTGTGTGTACATTTGTGCTTAGTTCCCTCTGTGTTATGTCTTCTTGAGGTGAATTTCATCCTGTCTGGTCAAGGGGCTTGAGAGCAAGCCACATAACCAGACACCTGGAGAGGAAACTCCATCCACGAATGGGTCAATAACACCCCAGACCCAACTATAGAGGCAGGAAGAATGCAGCAGTGAGGGAAAGAGCATGAGTGAGTGAGAGAGTAAAAAAAGGAACGTGTGGTCAGGTGGTGTGTATGTGTGTGTGTGTGTGTGTGTGTGTGTGTGAGAGAGAGAGAGAGAAAGAGAGAGAGAGAGAGAGAGAGAGAGAGGCTCAGTTAGATCCCACAGGACCTTCAGGGGCAGGTTAATCAGGCTCTCCTAACTAGGCAGCTTCTGCTACCATTTCAAACAGTACCTGGGAAGCCAGCTTTTCCTTAGAGGTCTAGCCTTTTTGAAGGGGAAAGCTGGCGTAACTGGGTTCCCAGCCTCAACTCCACCCAGAGTGCCCTCAGATAACACCTGGGACTCTACAGCCACCCCTGCCAGGGACATGCTACCTAGGCTGTTATCCCATGGTCAATGAGGCTCCCGCCACCCTGGGCACAGGCTCCTGTGAGTTCAGAAGCAGGCTCCCCTCTGACTGGCCCAACGCTTTAGCTCAGGGCATTGCAACCACATGAACAGCAGACATATGAGCAGCCCACTCCTGTCCAAGGAGCAGCAGCCCCGCGAGCAACCCGCCACAGGCCTATGAGCAGCAGCTTCACATGGCCTACCCCTGTCCAAGGAGCAGCAGCTGTGTGAGCAGCCAGTTCCCCCATCTGAGGAGCAGCAACCACGCGAGCAGCTCACCCCATCCGAGGAGCAGCAGCCGTTTGAACAGCCCACCCACTACTGAGGAGCAGCAGCCCCATGCAGCTGGCCCCCCTCTGAGGAGCAGCAGCTGCACGCAGCCCACACTCTGCACCTGTCCGAAGAGCAGCAGTTGTGCCACATGAGCAGCCAGCCCCCTTCCAAGGAGCAGCAGCTGTGTGAGTAGACCGTCCCTTTCCGAGGAGCAGCACCCACACACAGCCTGCACCTGTCTGACAAGAAGGAGCCAGGTGAGTGGCCTGTCCCTGTCTGAGGAGCATCAACGGTATGAGCAGCTCACTCCCACGTGAGGAGCAGCAGCCTCATGAGTAGACCGGCCCCCGTCCGAGGAGAAGCAGCTGCATGAGCAACCTGCACCCGTACAAGGAGCAGCAGCCCTGCAAGCAATCTGCCCCTTTCCAAGGAGTGGCAACATCACGAGTAGCTGAGCAACAGCAGCAGCACTCAGCCAGCCCCCATCTAAAGAACAACAGCCACCCGAGCAGTCCACCCCTGTCCGAGGAGCAGCAGCCATGTGAACAGCTGGCCCCCGTCCAAGGAGCAGCGGACACGAGCAACCCGTTCCCATTTGAGGAGCAGCAGTTATACGAGCATCCTCCCCCACCAGCCAGAGGAAGCACCACTGCTGCAAACAGCACTCACCGGAGGAGCCATTGCCAACTGAGAAGCAGCTGCTACTGTAACCGCCCGAGGAGCAACTGCAGCCAGAGAAGCCACTGCCACCCAAGAAGCAGCCCCGGCACAGCTCGACATCTAGATCAGTTGGTGAGACCAAAAATGGGTAGACAAAGATACCCCCAAAGGAAAGAAAAGAATGAATTGCCAGAAAAGCAGCTAAGTGAAACAGAGGCATGCAATATGTCAGAAAGAGAATTCAGAATAAGGGTAATAGAGTTCATAAACCGATGGAAGAAAAAATCAACACCTTATGTAAGAATCAAGAAGAAATGAAGAGTGATACAGCTGCAATAAAAAACACCATGGAAAGTTTCAACAGTAGACTAGGAGAAGCGGAGGACCGAATTAGTGAACTAGAAGACAGGGAAGCAAAACACAGCCAAACTGAATTGCAACTGGAGAAAAAAATTAAAAGACAGGAGGAGAACCTAAGGGAGCTATGGGACAACATGAAACGAAGCAACATATGAATAATAGGGGTGCCAGAACAACAGGAAGAGGAACAAGGGTTAGAAGAACTATTTGAAGAAATAATGTCAGAAAACTTCCCTGATGTGGCAAAGAAAAAAGTCACACAAGCACAGAGAGTCCCAAACAGGATGAACCCGAAAAGACCCACACCAAGACACATCATAATTATGATGGCAAATATTCAGGACAAAGAGAGAATATTAAGGGCTGCAAGAGAGAGACAGAAAGTTACATACAAGGGAGCTCCCATTAGATTATCAAATGATTTCTCAACAGAAACACATCAGGCCAGAAAAGAATGGAAGGAAATTTACAAAGTGATGCAAACCAAGGGACTGAATCCAAGAATACTCTATCCAGCAAGGTTATCATTCAAAATTGAAGGGGAAATAAGGAGCTTCACAGACAAAAAATGCTAAGGTAGTTTATCACTACCAAGCCAGCAATGCAAGAAATGCTAAAGGGACTGATGTAAAAAGAAGAAATAAAAAGGTAAGAAGGAACACAGAGACAAAAAATAAAAATGGCTACGAATAAGTTTCTTTCAATAATAACTTTAAACGTAAACTGACTAAATGCTCCAATCAAAAGACATCGAGTGGCTGAATGGATAAAAAAAACATGACCCATATATATGCTGTCTACAAGAGACCCACCCCAGAAAAAGGGACTCATACAGACTTAAAGTGAAGGGATGGAAAACATCTTTCAGGCAAATGGAAATGGAAAAAAAAGCTGGGGTAGCAGTACTTATTTCTGACAAAATAGACCTCAAAGTAAAGGCCATAACAAGAGATAAGAAAGGCCACTTCATAATAATAAAGGGATCGATACAAAAAGAGGATCTAACCCTGATAAACATATATGCACCCAATGCAGGAGCACCCAAATACATAAAAAAACTCTTAGAAGATATCAAGGGAGAGATCGACAACAATACAATCATAGTAGTGGACTTTAATACATCACTGACATCACTGCATAAATCCTCTAGACAAAAAATGAGCAAAGAAATAGCAATTCTAACTGAATCACTAGATCAGATGGATCTAATTGACATCTTCAGAGCATTTCACCCCAAAGCCACGTAATATATGTTCTTCTCAAGTGCACATGGGACATTTTCAAAAATAGACCACATATTGGGTCACAAACAAAGTCTCCCCAAATTCAAAGAGATTGAAATCATATCAAGCATTTTCTCAGACCACAAAAGCATAATATTAGAAATAAACTACAATAAAAACATTCCAAAAAATTCAAACACTTGGAAGCTGAATAGCATGCTATTAAACAATGATTGGGTTATCAATGAGATCAAAGAAGAAATTAAAAACATCCTGGAGACTAATGACAATAAAAATACAACAATGCAAATACTATGGGACACAATGAAAGCAGTCCTGAGAGGGAAGTTTATAGCTCTACAGGCCTACCTCAAAAAAACAAGAAAAAATGGTAATAAATCATCTAACTCAACAACTCAAAGAAATAGAAAGAGAGCAACAAGAAAAGCCCACAGTGAGCAGAAGGAAGGAAATATTAAAAATCAGAGCAGAAGTGAATGACATAGAGACCAAAAAAACAATACAAAAGGTCAATGAAACCAAGAGCTGGTTCTTTGAAAGGATAAACAAGATTGAAGAACCTCTAGTCAGGCTCACGAAGAAGCAAAGAGAGAGGACCCAAATAAACAAAATCAGAAATGAAAGAGAAGAAATAACAACAGACCCCACAGAAATACAAAGGATTATTAAAAAATACTATGCACAACTCTATTCTAACAAACTAGACAACCTGGAAAAAATGGACACATTCCTAGAAAAATACAACCTTCCAAAACTTACTCAGGAAGATACTAAAAATCTCAATAGGCTGATAACTATGGAAGAAATTGAAGCAGTCATCAAAAAGCTTCCAGCAAACAAAACCCCGGGGCCAGATGGCTTTACAGGGGAGTTTTACCAAACATTCAAGGAAGAACTAAAACCTATCCTCCTCAGACTATTCCAGAAAATTCAAGAGGAAGGAACACGTCCAAGCTCCTTAATGAAGCCAGCATCACCCTAATACCAAAACCAGATAAAGATAACACAATGAAAGAGAATTACAACCAATATCCCTCATGAACATAGATGCCAAAATCCTCAACAAAATTCTAGCAAATCGGATCCAGCAGTACATCAGAAAGATCATACACCATGACCAAGTAAGATTTATCATGGGGATACAGGGATGGTACAATATTCACAAATCAATAAACGTGATACATCACATAAACAAATTGAGAGATAAAAATCACATAGTCATATCAATTGATGCAGAAAAAACATTTGACAAAATCCAACACCCTTTCTTGTTAAAAACTCTCAGCAAGGTGGGAATAGAAAGATCATACCTCAACATAATAAAAGCCATATATGACAAACGCATAGCCAACATCATACTCAACGGGCAAAAACTAAAACCATTTCCCCTAAGAACAGGAACAAGACAGGGATGCCCACTCTCACCACTCCTGTTCAACATAATGCTGGAAATACTAGCCATTGCAATCACAAAAGAAGAAGAAATAAAAGGCATCCAAATTGGAGAAGAAGAAGTAAAACTGTCCTTATTTGCAGATGACATGATACTGTACATAGAAAACCCTAAAGACTCCATCAAAAAATTACTAGACTTAATAAATGAATTTGGCAATGTAGCAGGATACAAAATGAATGCCAAGAAATCTATGGCATTTCTATACACCAATAATTAACTTACAGAAAGAGAGACTAAAAAAGCAATCCCATTTACCATCGCACCAAAAAAAAAATTAAGATACCTAGGAATAAACTTAACTAAGGAGGTAAAAGACCTATATGTGGAAAACTACATGACACTGAAAAAAGAGATAGAGGAAGATGTAAACAGATGGAAGAACATACCATGTTCATGTATTGGTAGAATTAACATCATCACAATGTCCATACTACCCAAAGCAATCTATAAATTCAATGCACTCCCCATTAAAATACCAATGGCATATTTCACAGACCTAGAACAAACTTTCCAAAAATCCATCTGGAATAAAAAAAGACCCCGAATAGCTGCAGCAATCCTGAGAAAGAAGAACAAAGTAGGTGGGATCTCAATACCGGACATCAAGCTGTATTACAAAGCCACTGTTCTCAAAACTGCCTGGTACTGGCACAAGAACAGACATACAGATCAATGGAATAGAATAGAGAACCCAGAAATCGACCCAAACCACCATGTTCAATTAATATTTGACAAAGGAGGCATGAAAATACAATGGAGTCAAGACAGTCTCTTCAATAAATGGTGTTGGGAAAATTGGACAGATACATGCAAAAAAATGAAACTAGACCACCAACTTACACCATACACAAAAATAAACTCAAAATGGATCAATGACTTAAACATACCACAGGAAACCATAAAAATACTAGAGGAATCCATAGGCAGAAAAATCTCTGACATATGCCAAAGCAATTTCTTCACTGATACTGCTCCTAGGGCAATGGAAACTAAAGAGAAAACAAACAAATGGGACTACATCAACATAAAAAGCTTTTGCACAGCGAAGGAGACCATCAATAAAACAACAAGAAAGCCCACTGTATGGGAGAACATATTTCCCAATGATATCAATGATAAGGGTTTAATCTTCATCATTTACAGGGAACTCATGCAGCTTAACCAAAAGAAGATAAACAACCCAATCAAAAAATGGGCAACTGATCTAAATAGACACTTTTTAAAAGAAGACAGAAGGAAGGCCAAGAGACATATGAAAACCTGCTCAAAGTCACTAATCATCAGAGAGATGCAAATCAAAACAACAATGCGGTACCATCTCACACCTGTCAGAATGGCTATTATCAACAAATCAACAAATGACAAGTGCTGGTGAGGATGTGGAGAAAAAGGAACCCTCATGCACTGCTGGTGGGAATGCAGACTGGTGCAGCCAGCCACTGTGGAGAACAGTATGGAGTTTCCTCAAAAAACTATAAATGGAACTCCCATTTGACCCAGTGATCCTACTTCTAGGAATATATCCCAAGAAACTAGAAACACCAATCAGAAAGGATATATGCACCCCTATGTTCATAGCAGCACAATTCACCATAGCTAAGATTTGGAAACAGCCTAAGTGCCCATCAGCAGATGAGTGGATTAAAAAACTGTGGTACATCTACACAATGGAATACTACATTGCGGTAAAAAAAAAAGTAGTTCTTAGCATTTGCAACAACATGGATGGAGATGGAGAGCATTATGCTAAGTGAAATAAGCCAGGCAGAGAAAGATAAATATCACACGATCTCACTCATTTGTGGAATATAGTGAACAACATTAACTGATGAATAAAAATAGATCCAGATACAGAGAAACATCAATCAGAATGTCAAACCTCAGGGAAGGTAGGGTGGAGGTAAGGGGGAGAGATCAACCAAAGGACTTATATGCATGCATATAAGCCTAATCAATGGACACAGACAACAGGGGGGTAAGGACATAAATGGGAGGTAGGGGGTAATGAGGGAATAAGGACACATATGTAATACCTTAATCAATAAAGAAATTAAAAAAAATTAATAATCTTGGAAAACCCTCAGCTTTAAATGGGTGTGCAGCCTGGCTGTCATCTTCATTTGAGCCTTGTGAGACCTGAGAAGCGCAAATCCAGTGATACTGTGCCTGGACTTCTGACTGGCAGAACCGCAAGCTATATCTGATGCTGTTTAAACAACTAAGTTTGTGGTAATTTGTTACACAACAATATCAGTCTGACAAGCCATCATATCATGTAGAATAATCTTGAAATAATCATTGGAAGCATAATTGGGGAATCAGGAGTAATAAGGCCAAATAAATATTTAGGGATAACTTGGAGCTCTATGATGGACTCTATGTGGAATAACAGCTATGCCAGACAAACAAATAATAAAATTTCCACAAAAAACTATTATATCATCAAATCTGACCAATCTGGAGATGATGTAAACTCAACAACAAAAAATCTATATATATATATATTTGAAAATCACTATTTTATTTACACATTATTTTCTTGTTTATGTTGATGTGTCTGAAAACCCTAGTTGGTTAATGGTTGGAGGAAAAGCAGATGATTCCTATATGGACAACAAATGAATTGGAAACCAAACATGATCACCAGGGTGACAAAATAAATCTGTATCACTAAGCAATATCTAGAAATTTTAATGTTCTTAATGAGAAAAATCTTCCAGCTATGCAAGAAAAACAAAGCTGACCAATTCCTCCCCATATATTTCTTTTATTATTCTGTTCCTATGTGTAAGTATTGCTCCACACTCCTTTCCACATGTGGAGAAGAAGGAAACAAAAAACTCTTCTAATTCAGCTAGCACAACTGGAAGAGTTTGCAAAAGTTGAGTATAGTCATAATTAGTAAAAAGCCATAAAAGCAAGAAGTTTTGTCCATTTTGTTTATCAATGCCTTTATAGTTTCTAGAAGAATCTTGCATGCAAGAGAACTGAATAAACATTTGTTTAATAATTGAGTAAAAAATATAAAATGGACCTTAAAAAAGTCTTAAAATACAGATATATTATTTTGCCATATGTAATTATGTCCTGGAATTATAATGTCTGTCTCTTCCACATGTTACCCAGTTTCCCAGTGTGCTATCACAACCATACAAATATAATTTCTTGTGTATATTTTTCATGTATTTTTACCTTTCTACCAATGTAAATTGCCATTCTAACATCTATCCTATATTATATAGCTTCTAAACAGTTTGACCCTTTTGGTCAAGAACAAAAGAGAATAATTTTGTGAGCATCACATCTAGACCTTCCCTCCCAGATACAGTTTCTCAGGTGAATTGCAAATAAAAATATTAATATTTTATATTTCTATGTTGGTTTACTTCTTACAGATGCAATAGTAAAATGAAATACATTATAACATTATAGCACCTATGTAGTCAAATAGCATACAGATATAGTAAAAATAAACCATTAAGAATATCAATGGAAGTCAATACCAATACAAGATGTCTTTCTTGCCCAGACAGAAACTCAGGAAATATTCCTCCTACCAAGAAATATTGGGTCTCTCCTTATGATTCTTCAGTTAACCAGAAACCTCAAAATTGTTTCCTAATTTAATAAGTTGTTAAAAAGATCACCAACCTCCAACTACAACACATTGTTTTAATATAGGGATATTTTTAGTAACTACAAAGAATTACTCTAAAGATAAATAAAACAACAATAATAAAATATATTTTTAATATTGAAAGCATTACAAAAACATTAGTGACTGATATTCAATTTCCTTCATATAACAAACCTGTACCCACCATTTCTGTCAGTAACAGCAAACAATCAGACTGAATTCTTGCAGAGATAATTTCAACACTAAGCAATTGTGCACATGATTCATAAATCATTTCCAAAATCCATTGCATGTAGGGACACAGAGAACATGACAACAAAACCCTAAAACTTAAACTAACCATACTGTCAATATGTCTCCCCCTATGCTGTTCTTATGCATATGCATGAGAGCATATGCCTCAGGAAATGCAACAAGAGCATTAAATACTCTAATGAACACAACAAGCTATCATTTCTATTCAGTCTTAGCTGAGCCTAAGTTTCAGGAATATCTTAAAGATTTCATATCAGCTTGGAAATTGAAACAATAGAAATCTGAATATGTGTATACAAATTACACATATTCTTTTTCCAAAAAGAGAATTATAGTTTAATTATAATTAGATAATATTTAAATTAGGAATTGAAAAGCATTATGTTAACTAATATTTTAATAGAGCAGCTTTATTTAGAATGTGGAATTGCTTCTGCATGATAGAATGGAATACAATTTGTCAACTCTTCTTTACTACTGTGTCTAAATCTGTATAAATAATTAAAAGTTTGTATATAAGATTCTCAGTTTGTAGTAACATAGTTTTTTATAGCCCTGGGTATTTTAAATGTAAATAACATGTATGTGTTTCTTCCCCCACTTGTCTCCTGTAACCATCTAACATTATGTTAGTAATGACAGTCTGGTATAAAATGAAAAGCACAATTATTGACATGAAGGGTAAAGCAAAAGCGTAATGAGAAATCTCACTCTAGATATCAAGCAATGTTTAATTTTGCTTACTCAGTTGACATGCTTCAGAATAGTCTCATGCGTCCAAATATCCAGGATTACAGTCTGTCAGGCATGATTTCTGCCTTTTCATTCAATATTCATCTCATGTGAAATGTTGAGAGCCATCTGGGTAATCAGAGAATTTGCTTTTGCCAAGTATAAAGAGCATAAGAAATGAAACTGGTGTTGTCAATCTAGTCATTACTCCACTCTATGGAGGATTTATGTCTCAACTATATTTTATTTACACAAACATATTCTCTAAGAGAAATTTCTAACAAGTTTGAAATTTCTAACAAATTTCTCTAAGTTTGATTTCTACTAGAGTTAATAAAGTGTGCTTCCAATAAATAGTATGTGAGCATTGATGAAATAATGAACTTTGATCCTTACTATACACATTATATTATAATATGCCTTATTTCAAGTCACAAAAATTTAAATCACACTAATAATATTTCTAGTGTTAGTCAAGTAAAGATGTTCTGAATTGTTGTTTAAATCTGAGATCAACCTGTCTAGTCAATTAAAACTTATAGTTAATGGCTAATGCCTAGAGTATAGGTCTCTAGAACTCAGCCAGGAAAATGTACATTGTGATACTTTGAACAAAATCAAGATAAAGTCAATGGAGGAAGTTAAATAGAATAGCTCTAGGCAATGAGAGGACCATGTAATTCATGATCACATAAAAGGGAGAGGAAAAGGGAACTTAGGAACATGGAGAAAAAGAGTTGAAGCTAGGTTTTACACATCTGCAAATGTGTGATAATTTATTTGGGAGGGGATGTTGATATATGATTAGAAAAGTTTTTATAATAGAATGGATTTTGTGAAACCAACAGTTGCTTTTAATACAAGTGGTCATTTTGAATCAAGCCATTAATTAAGTGCATTTTGACAATTGTACGAACTGATTTGTTTTTTAAATAACATATACTTCCAATTAATATATGAATTGTCATTTTCTAATTTGTTTTGTGAAATATGTCAGAATTAAGAAAGATTAGTCAGTTGGTAGCCTCTCTAAGCAGCTTTAGTAAAACAAAAACAAAACCCTCTCTTATATACTTCTTTCTTTACTCCCTGCCAGACCTAACAAAAAGTGAGAGTCAGAATGAGGATGGTGGCATATTTGTGAACATATTTTTGGAAATTTTAAATATGATAAAAATTACCTTCACAGAAATACAACCAGAGTTATTGAAAACATAAATATATATATATATATATATATATATATATATATATATATATATATATATTTTTTTTTATGTTTTCAATAACTCTGGTTATTGAAAATATATATATGGAGAGAGGATATACAAACATAAAGAGAAAGAAAAAATATATATATAGTATCCCCAAAGAGGTATATACACACTTTGGATAATTATAAAGGCAATGTTTATTAAAAATACATTTCATTTTTAAAATTGAGCAATCAGCTGTTAAAATGTGCATGCATTTTTGGGGATACCCTGTATATAATAAAATTAATGGACTATCTGCTCCTGAATTAACCTAGAACAAACACTAGTGAATGGACATAGCTTGAAACAGAATTTTATCTATAAGCAGATATGACATATGAATGAAAATATACACATGAGTATCTGTATTAATTGTTTATTGTGTTTCTATGCCACTTTCACTGAAGATTTAGGAGAACACATACAATTATTTCCATAAAATGTGTTTATATCCTTGGATAACAGCATTGTGGAGCTTGTCATTTAGTATTCCTTTCCACAGTAATCCACAAAATTGCTGAACCTAGATAAAGTCTCAAAATGGCCCTGAATCTAAATTTCTAAGAACTATATCAAAAACTGTGAAATAATTGAGTTTACTCTACTTGTAGGCTAATGAGTTAGCCTGAAACTTTTTTATATACTAACTAGAGGCCCGGTGCATGAAATTCGTAAACCAGTGGGGTCCCTCAGCCTGGCCTGTGGGATTGGACCAAAACTGGCTCTCTGACATCCCCTGAGGGGTCCTGGATTGCAAGAGGGTGCAGGCCAACCTGAGGGACCTCACCAGTGCATGATCAGGGCTGGGCAGGGACGCGGGAGGTTGGTCAGCCGGGGAGGGACTGTGGGAGGGCTGCAGGGCATGTCCGGCCCATCTTGCTCAGTCCCAATCGGCCAGACCCCAGCAGCAAGCTAATCTACTGGTCGGAGCATCTGCCTACTGGTGGTCTTGTGCCCATCATAGCAACTAGTCGATCAGTCGACTGTCTGCCTCCTGGTGGTCAGTGCACGTCATAGTGAGCAGTTGAGCGGCCTTAGCATATCATTAGCATATTATACTTTTATTGGTTGAACGGCTGACCAGATGACCAGACACGTAGCATGTTAGGCTTTTATTATATAGGGTACTGACAGAAGATACCCTACCCTATCCCTCAGTCAGCAACACAGGTAATTTCTTACAGCACAAACAGCAGCCAGAGTAGTAACTTAGTACAGATTCTCCACAGGAAAACGCGAATAAAGACACTTTAGGAAACTCTGAGTTTTGTAGACAGCTGACACATGTGCTCATTCTCCCTACCAGAGGGTAAGAGCAGTTACTCACTAAGCAGTTTTCCTCTGGGGAGAGGAGAAATGCATCTCTTGGATTACTACCTGGACATGTACACTCAAATCCCCAGGAAAGGGAAGGAGAGATTTTTGTGTGTCCAAATCTTTTCAGATATTTCTAACTTTGCAGAAATGCTATCTTTTGTGTTTGTTGTTCAAACAGGTGCCTTTGCTTCAAAGACCTGGAGGTAGCAGAAAAGTGAAAATACTCAAGGTGAATTGTCTCTCAACAGATTCACTCCTGGTTTCCACATGGTTCAGTTTCCTGGGTGAATTTTCTCATGCATATTCCATTCCATCAGCATCCGATTAATCTATCACTAGAACAAAATCCATTCAGGGTGTGGGTAGCTTTTAAAGCAACTGTCAGCAGGAATCTGGGCCTCAGAATGGGGGCAGCTTCCAGTGATGACCTCAGTCATGATCTCCAGGGTCCTGGATGTAGCCAGCCGAAGAAATCTCACAATCCCTTAAAAAGTCAGGTGTCTTTTCCTTAATTTTCTGTGTTGACCCTTTCACCTGTCTTAATGCATTATTCCAGATACGACATCATGTCTTCTCACAGTCTGCCTTAGCTTGCAAGGTGGAGGTCTGGAAATTCTGCCACCAGTAGAAACTCCAGCCAGTGAGCTGAGGCTAACCTGGATGTCTTTCAGTGTTGAAACAGTGTCATTAATCACTTAAGGTAGTTACAGACAGGTTATACCACCTTATCTAATTGAATTACTAACATGGTAGTTAAAACTGCCCAAAGAGTATGCCCAAATAATGAGTTAATTATCTCTCTGGGAAGGTCATATGAGGAACTGAAGGAAACCTTATTTGGGAGGAAGTTCTGCAGTCATCTGAGTGACATATGAATTACCAATGGTGATTCCTTAGACACTCTATAACCACCCTAAGGTGCAAGTCATGATGTTTTTGAGAAGAGGCAAGATAATATCAGGTCTCTAAATAAGAACTATAACCTAGTGGGCAAACATGTTGTCTCTGGAAAACATTATTGTTTATAATTTTGGGGCCCCTGTTTGGGGTGTATATTAATAAGAGATGTAGTTCAGTGGTGCCTTCAATGTGGCATCTTACAGGGTCTCCCAGGAGGCATGCTAGCTTGTTAGTAATCCTTCGAGTTCCTAGTTCAGTCTAAGAAATGGAGTCCAACTCTTGGTTTGTGAGGAACTGCCTGAGGAAGTTCAGTCTAATTGGTCTTGTTTGTCTACAATATCAATGAGGTTGCAGGCTTCATTTTCATGGTATCAATAGGCAGAAGCATCTCAAAATGCTACACTTAGGAATTTCAAGAACTAAATCATCCACTGAGGTCTCTAACTTTAGGAATCCCCCAAAATCTTTAATATAGTTCAAAGCTTTGTACTAATTTTAAGAACCCTTACAAATCTTCAGGAGTCCAAAGCCTCATACTAACTTTAGGGACCTCTGGATATTTTCTCCTCTTTCTTTGAGGAAAGAGAGAGAAAAAACAAACAACAACAACACAAACAACAACAACAAGCACATCCTTTGGACTGCTTGTGATTAAGGCAGCCTTATTATTTCCCTCAGCCTGACTAAACTTTAGACAGGTTGCTTCCTAACTATAGGCACCAGATCTGTCTTTTATTAGAGCACTAGAGGCCCCATGCACAAATTCGTGGGGTCCAGCCAGCCTGCCCTGATTGGGGCTGGGTGGGTGGGCTGATTGGAGGCCAGGCCAGCTTTGGGGAGGGGCCATGGGAGGTTGGGAAGGCAGTTTGGGCCCCTGATTGGGCTGGTTGGCCACCACAGTGCGCATCATAGTGACTGGTCGTTCCAGTCATTCTGGTCATTCCGGTCGCTTGGCTTTTATATATATAGATTTTCTTTAGAAACCTTAAAATTTCAAACTTTATCTTTTCAAAGGTAGTTAAACCTTCTCCTACCCTCTTACCAGTTTTACAACCCAAAGACCTAGGAACCAACTCTGAGATATAATTATTGAGGAAGATATTGCTCCTATCTCCCAGTCTTTATTGGGGGACAGGGTAGGAGCCTAACTTTAGTGGACACCAATTAGCAAATACAAAAATCCTAATCACACAAAACACCCACCTTCCTAACAGCCTCCAGTATTTTTCCACTGACTCACCTTAGAGCTTAAATACCCTTCTGTATTTTGTTTTTGTAGACTTAAGTTCAATTTTGATCTCCTATTGCAGCAGTGGAATAAAGTCTTTCCTTGCCTGTTAACTCTGTATAGTTTGATTTTGTTAGATACTTGTTTCAATCCTACTTCCCAGTTTCCAGTTTGTGACTAGTGTCCACATCATTCTCCTTTGCAGGCAATGTAAAAGACTACATATCGACCCTAGCTGGTTTGGCTCAGTATAGAGCATTAGCCTGCAGACTGAAGGGTCCTGGGCTCAATTCTGGCCAAGGGCACATGCCTGGGTTGCAGGCTCAATCCCCAGTAGTGGGTGTGCAGGAAGCAGCCAATTGATGATTCTCTCTCATCATTGATGTTTCTATCTCTCTCTTCCTTCCTCTCTGAAATCAATTAAAATATACATTTTAAAAAAAGACTACATATTGTCCAATGCACCATGCAGATTAGTCAACATATCACTGATTCCCGTGGACTTCCCTAAGTCATTGGATGCACAGATCTGCTGTGTACCTATTCCAGATGAATATCTCTCTGACAGTACCTGATCCTTGCTACCAGACTGAAAAGTCAGGAACTGTGAAGAATCTGAGATTACCTTGCATACAAGCTAATAGGTTAGCCTGATATTATTTTATTTCATACTAGAGGCCTGGTGCATCAAAATTCATGCACTGGAGGTGGGGGGGATCCCTCAGCCTGGCCTGCCCCCTCTCACAGTCTGGGAGACCTCAGTGGCGGGAGGCAACCTGGCGATCAGGGGAGGGCAATGCCTCTATCATACCTCTGCTGCTGCCACTGCTGACAGTGCAAGCCTTGGCCGGCCCTGGTTACTTGAGCCTCAGGCGGCTCTGGGCAGCTGGGCAGCCACCATCCAAGGCTTGCCTGTGTCTCCGGTGTCGGCTGGGCAGCCGCCATCTGAGGCTTGCCTGCACCTTGGGTGTTGGCTGGGCAGCCGACATCCAAAACTTGCCTGTGCCTTGGGCTGGCCGTAGGCGGCTGAGCAGCTGCCATCCAAGGCTTGCCTGTGCCTCGGGCCAGCCCTGGGTGGCTGAGGGGCTAAGGGCAGGTCCGGCTGCACCGCGCACCTGCTGTCCCCTGGCTGGGCTGAAGGGACTGGGGGCCGCCATCTTGTGGCTATGGGTGCCGCCATCTTTGTGACAGCATGACAGTCAATTTGCATATTCCCTCTTTATTAGATAGGATACTGACAGACATTTTTATTACTCGGAGGAAAAACAACTGTTAGAATAGCATCTTAGTATCCAAATCCCCACTGAATAACATACTATAAACTGGACATTTGCTGCACACACAGTGGTGTTATATCATAGAAAGGAACCACAAAATGTAGGACAAATTTTTTAACATCTGCTCTTCCTATGAAAGGCAGGCAGGGAGAAAGGGAGCAGAGAGAGATATAGGAGGAAAGAAAGAGAGGAGAAAAAGAGAGATTGATTTTTCATTGTATCTTCCAAGGGAGAGAAAGTATCTCTTGGTTTATTAGTCTAGAAAGTAATCAAACATCTCCAGACAGAGGATGGACAGGGCTTTACACATTCAAGTCTCTCTGGACCTGTTTCCAATGTTCAGTGCATTTTTTGCTATTCAAACACACTCATTGCTCTGAAGTAAAATGAAATTATCCAGTAATATTTGTAATCCAATGCCAAGATAATGTTGAATTTGACTCTTATTTTTCAAAATGCATACTGTCCTCATCACTGTCATTGATTTAGACCAACTTCATAGGATATCTTCTTTGTGTTTAAATATCCAGATTATTGATGCACTCAACGATACACTGTGGCATAGATCTACCATATCTAAGGCATGTGATTAAACTCTGGGATTTCCAAAACAATGATTTGCAAATATTGGCTTTTAAAATCTTGGTTATTAAGATATTTGTATCGATATACATATAAATATCATTAAACTAAATTGAAAAAAAAGTGAATAGAAGAATTCATAGTTCCATTTAATAGACATCATTTTTTATATGTACCTTTAAGGTTAACAAGAATTAGCTTTCATACACAGTGTAATGAAAAATATTTTTTAAACTAAAATTGACATATCAGACATGATGCTATTTTGAATAAAATGGTGAGATAAGAAAAATCGCATGCACAAAGTTATGTTGATTTAAAACACATTTATATTTCTTAATGGTAAAAATTACTTTTATATTACTAATGACTCTTACATTCTACTATATTTATGAAATCTATTAAGAACTGCATTTTCAGATGTAAATAACTTTTTCAATTATTAAACCTGTTTCATTAAGCAAACTACTGAGAAATGTTTAGAAATAATTTTAATATAAAATATCAGAATTCCAGCCAAAATGCTAGCATAGGTAGTTAGTTAGTTATTAAAAAGGAGGGGAGCAAAGGGAATGAGACCTTAGGCCAATGAAAGAGAAGGGAGAAACACTGGCTAAGCTTAATTAGGTCGGAAGCTGCAGCTTCAGGCACACTCCAGGGGAAAGCAGCATTGCCCTGCCAACGGGGTTAACATCCCTTGTTCCTCCATGTAGGGAGCAAGGATTTTCCCAGGGAACAGCCCATCCTCTGGTACCGGGATTATCGAGGGTCAGGTCAGGGGGGGAAGGAGGGCCATTCCTCTGCTGGGCACATGCCCAGGGGACACCAAAATAGCACAGGGGGAGGTCCTAGCCTGGGAAAAGGATCAGACTGGATAAGGACACAGAACTCCAGAAGATCCACTAAATGGGTGCTTAGGGGGAGGGTCCAGCACAAGCAAGCAAGGGATTAGGAGACTGGTTAGTTTGAAAGAGTGCTTGGCCCTTCCCAAGCCCAAGATAATGCAATCACAGTCTAGCAAAGGCCTCTGGCTCAGTAACTCACATTCATTCATCCGTTCCTTCACATGTTCTCTCTCCTAACAGCCAAGTCGGCCTAGCAGCCCTGCAGGCCCCAAGCGGGGCCCCCATGTGTGGCCCGGCAGCTGTGCAGACTCCAGACGGGGTCTAAGCGTGAGCCTGGACACTGGACCCTGGATGGGGCAATACAGGGCAGCAGGGCCCAGGCAGGAGCAAAGGCTAACCCACCTGAATGTGGACAGAGACTGAACTGGCCCGAACCAATGGCACAGAATTTCTGCACCTTGACTTTCTTCTGGGCTTGATAAAAACAAGAGTGGACTTCTCCCACAGAAGGAAGACAGAGAGGAAACACAGCGGACCTGGGTCAGTCTTTTGTTTCTAATCCGATAAAGCTCACCACTACATCTCACCCTCCCATACATGGGTCCTCGACATGTTTATCTTGCAACTTCGTGGAAGGACCCCATTTCCACTGGAAACAAAAGATCTATTTTGTTTCATACTGATAGGGGGAAGGACACAGAATAAGAATAGAGCTGTAGTTGTTTAATAATTACTCACCTTACTAACAAGGATAAGAGGTTTGCTTACGGACCCTGGGTAACTGGAAGATGAAACAAGGCTGGGAAAAGATAAGATGCCTTGATGGCTTCATTACTCAGAAAAGAAGTACATTTTGAGAACCGACCAAGGACAGGACATGCTTTGATTTGGTTGCTGTGCCCAGACTCTGACCCCCTCCAGGTGTTTGCCTCAGTAACACTGACCATTCTCTGGTCCCAGGATTGTGCTAAGTTGTTTGTAACATCATAGAAGACTAGTGTCTTTTTTTATTTATGATTTCACATAGTTTTTCTAATTTATTTAAACATCGAAACACAATTTATGCATATTGAAACCTGGTGCATGAATTTGTGAACATTGAAAGGAAATTAATTAGAAGAAATATTTTAATATCATTATTTGCCCTTTCTCTATAATAGAAATGTCAACAAAAACAAATTCACGATCAACAATGACAGATGCGTGTGATTGGCGCCAGCGAGAGCTTTATATGTATCGCACATGCGCGAGTCAACGTTTATTTTTAAATTGCCAGTGCACATCATATGTGCTGGCCTGCCCGACAGGTGAACGTATGGTCGGTCACTTAGCCTTTTATATATATAGAAGATGAGCCACCTTTTATCGGACTTTGTGCTACTAAAGGCTGGACTGCAGACACTCCCCACCCCTGCCCCTGTTACACTGTAGCTCCCAGCTGCACGGAGTCATCTTCTCCTTCACCTGTATATAATCAGCCACCTGGTGAGAAGAGGGAGACAGAATTTCGGGGTGACTGACTGCTCTCCCGGAAATTATTGGAATATTGCTGGCATTGTTGGAATAAACGTTCATAAATGATTCAACCCTGTCTCTGCTTAATTTGGCTCAAGGAGTGACAGGCTGCCTCAGACCCATTGTGTGCAGTATCAATACTATTATCATGATTATCTTTGCATCTCATTCCTTCTGAATATATATTACAAAATAATTGAACTTTTTACTGTATTATGTTTCTTTGCTTCAGAGATTATTTAGGCTCTATTTACTTGCTCAGAACTTTTGCTTTAGCTTTCCCATATATTCATTTTTATAACTGCCAAAGGTTTGAATTTTATTTCCTCACTGACCATTGTCCAAAGCCAGGGGAGGATACTCGCCAATTTCAGACCTTCCCTTTTCTCACAAATGGAGTTCAGACACCTCTCTGCCCTTTTCATATTTACTCTTTCATAAAGCACACACTTTTATAATAATGTGGTATTATTTCTTTCTACCATTTAAATTCCTTCATGGCAGGTCCTCATCCTTATGCATGTTTGAATGACTGCTTTATCGAGTATGTAGAGGGAGATCAATATGCCTAAGTTGTGTTTCAATGTTTAAATAAATGAGAAAAACTATGTGAAGTCATAAATAAAAAAAGGCGTAGGGTTGTAATTGTATCTGAGAATATGAAATAGAGCCCCAAATAAAATTTCAGACCTATCAAATTCTATCCAGTGGAACCTCAGTTCTCAAATTTAATTCGTTCTGGAAGGCTCAAAAACCAAAGCATTTTTTCCCAATAGAAATCAAGTGAATTGAATTAATCCATTCTAGACCCCAGATGATTCCCTGTTTTTAACCTTTCTTATTTACAGTATATGTCTAGTGTACTGTTTAATCTATAAGTAAACACTTTAAAAACAAAAAGGACATGAATAAAAATTTAACAAAAAGGAAATGAAATGTACAATAAAAATAAAAATTTAATAATAATAAGCAGCAACAAAAGTAAAAAAAAAACACATGAAAATATTCTCAACACAATTCCTGAAATGTTAACAATGTGAGGTTTATTGATAAACTGACTCATACTCATGCATTCTCTCCTTTGTCACCTGAGAGATGTGTGACTAATCACACAAGTATCAGCATGAAAGGGCTGTTGGGTTGAAAAGTGAATTGTTAGAGATGGGAGACACTTGTGAACCGAGGTTTGACTGTATATTAAAGTAGCCAAGAACAAATAATTCTTGCAAAACAACTTGTTCTATATATACATACTAGAGGCCCGGTGCATGAAATTCATGCACTGCGGGGGTGGTGGGGAGGTGTCCCTCAGCCCAACCTGCACCCTCTCCAATCTGGGACCCATCGGGGGATGTCTGACTGCCTGTTTAGGCCCAATCCAGGCAGTCAGACATCCCTTTCACAATCTAGGACTGCTGGCTCCCAACTGCTTGCCTGCCTGCCTGATTGCCCCTAACCACTTCTGCCTGCCAGCCTGATCACCCCCTAACCACTCCCCTGCCAGTCTGATCGATGCCTAACTGCTCCCCTGCCAGCCTGATCATCCCCAACTACCCTCCCCTGACAACCCGGTCACCCCCAAATGCCCTCCCCTGCATATTCCCTCTTTATTAGATAGGATTTTTTCTTTAGCATATTGGACAACCCTAACTGGTTTAGCTCAGTGGATGGAGCATCGGCCTGCAGACTCAAGGGTCCCAGGTTCGATTCCAGTCAAGGGCATGTACCTTGGTTGGGGGCACATACCCAGTGGGGAGTGTGCAGGAGGCAGCTGATCGATGTTTCTCTCTCATAGATGTTTCTAGCTCTCTATCCCTTTCCCTTCCTCTCTGTAAAAAATCAATAAAATATATATTTTTAAAAAAGAAACACTTAAGATTCTTCCATATCTGCCTGGCTGGTGTGACTCAGTGGTTGAGACCCCAGGCTGTCACACCTGGCCGGGGATGGTGCCATTGGGGGTATGCTCCCCAGCCAGGCTGAGACCCCAGCCCAGGCTGCCATATGAGCCTGGCCAGGAATGGCGCCATTGGGGGTGTGATCCCCAGCCAGGCTGAGACCCCAGTCCAGGCTGCCTCCTCAGACCGGCCAGGCTGAGACCCCAGCCCAGTCTATGGCCCGGGATCGTGCTGGGCGCTGGCGCCTCCCAGCTGGACACTCTGGACTGCGCTGCTGGCCAGGGATCCCGCCGCAGGGGGTGCACCCTGGCCAGGCTGAGACCCCAGCCCAGGCTGCTGCCATGGCGGGGGATCACGCGGCTTGGTTGCGAGGCCCTGCAGGCCTGAGACCCTAGCCCAGGCTGTGGCCGGGGATCATTCTGGGCGCTGGTGCCTCCCAGCCAGACACCCCTGGCTGCCGCTGCTGGCCAGGGATCGCTGCACGGGGGGTGGGCGCCTCCCAGCGGACACCCCGGACTGCCACTGCTGAGCGGACTGGGGGACTCCGGCGGGGCTAAGAGGACTGGGTGCCGCCATCTTGTGACTATGGGCGCCCCCATTTTTGTAGCGGAGTGATGGTTAATTTGCATATTACTCTTTTATTAGATAAGATTGCTATCTAATACATGATATTTGGAATTAAGATTGAAAGACAAATACCATATGATCTTACTTATATGTGGAATCTATAATAATAAAAGCATAATATTCTAATTAGACTGGACAGCCAAATGACCTTCCGGACGTAGCCGGGGCCACGAGGTCTGAGGCAAGCCACTGCGGCTGCAAGGGTGGAGCCCCTTGCATGAATTTCGTGCATTGGGCCACTAGTCTAATCAATAAAATAATTTACAAAAATATGGAAACAGAAGCACAGATGCTCAGAACAAACTGATAGCTGTCAGAGGGGAGGGGTTGAGGGCTGGGTGAAGGGATTAAGCAAAAATAATATATATATTAGACAACAATATGGTTATAGCCAATGGGAAAGGGGAGAAGGAGATATAGAAGTGGGCAAAGGGAGATAAATGGGGACAGAAAGAGACTTGACTTTGGGTGTTGAACATGTGATACAGTATGCAGATGATGTTTAATTGAGTTGTACTCTTGAAAACTATATGGTTTTATTAACTAACTAGAGAGGCCTGATGCATGAAATTTGTGCACAGCGGGTGGGGGTGTCCCTCAGCTTGGCCTGCACCCTCTCCAATCTGGGACCCCTTGGACATCCCTCTCACAATCTGGGACGGCTGGCTTCTAACCACTCACCTGCCTGCCTGCCTGATCACCCCATAACCACTCCCCTGCTGGCCTGATTGACTCCTAACTGCTCCCCTGCCAGCCTGATCACCCCCAACTGCCCTCCCCTGCTGTGACCCTCCTCCTTTGCCAGGACCCACCTCCTTCGCATGAGGTGGTGGAGACCCCGGGACCGGCCTCCTCTGTACCACATGGAGTTGCGCGACCCCCAGGCCTCACCATGCAGAGCAGCAGCTGGGCCCCACCTTTACTGTGCATGTGGCCATCTTGTGGTGGCCATCTTGTGGTGGCCATCTTATGTGGCCATCTTGTGGTAGCCATCTTTGTGGCAGCTATCTTGTGGTAGCCATCTTGTGGTGGCCATCTTGTGATGACATCACAGGCCACCTAGGCTTTTATTAGTATAGATGTGAACCTGATGAATTCAATTACAAAAGATTGATAGTATGTATAAATTATAATTTATAAAGAAATCGGGGATTGTGTTTATTTCAATGCCAGTCTTCCAAATTAAATGATCTTTCTTTAGACATTATTTATGTGGGCAATGCCTTTATACTATGTAAAACTTGCATCTATTGCACCCACACACAATCCAAGCAAATAAACAAAATATGCTTAAATCTGTGAAAAAATTAATATTAATTATTATTAAAAATCCAATATATTAATTAATTTAAACAGGGATCTCACCATTTGGGATAAAATACATCATTATAGATTCCATAAGGCATTATACATTATAATTCTGTAAATGATCTGAAGCAACCATCACTCTGGGGTCCTCATATTGCTTAGTTGAAAGCATATATTTTAGTCTGCTATGACTTTTTAAAAGCTTGTGACAAACCTACATTGTTGTATGTCCCTAGCTGAAACTGCTATCTTTGCAGATAAAAAATGAAATTTCTACCCTGATGTGAAAGATTTTTTGTTTTTCATGCCATTTGCTACATTACAGGTAGTCTCACCCAAATGCAAACCAGGCCTCTCCTTAAGTACTTGACCATGGAAAATGGAAACTTCAAGGGGATTGCTGAGCTTCAAAATGAGCTAGTCAAAAACCTGCAGGCCAGGTAACTATTATCATCCCCAAAAGATATCTCTCCAGCTATTGACTTTTAAGCAGTCACATTTAACTCAAATCCTCTGGTCAACAATATTATAAGTATGAGAACACAGTGTGGGTAAATTATTATGCCACAGTCAGCTAAAAGAATGAAGGATGAAGCAAAAGGAAGAGAAAAGTATTCACAGTTAAACTTTAGAGAAATGAAAATTACTTGTTTGCATAATAGCAAGTATCTGTTTTAAAATAGATATATATTACTTGATCTGGATTATATTTATGCAAATGTAGATACTGAGAAAAATAAGGAAAATAAAACATTTAATACTCACAGTCATCTTAATTTTTTCAGTGAAAGAGGTGGAGAGTAGCACTAGTACTTTCAGAATGAAATCAAAGTAATGCTTTTAACAAAGTAAACTGTATTAGACATCAACTGATATATGGATTAACTAGGATCCATGAAAAATAAGCTATCTTTTTAACATAACTATGTTTTATAATCTTTTTTTAAAAATTCAAAATTTTCCTCAGAAGCAGATTACTTTAATTGTTCTGCCATGTCATTTTAAATTATTATACTTTGATACTTAAATATTCTGTTTACTGTGGTAACCTATTCTTCAACAGTGCACTAATATTTAAAAGCCTAAGGAAGAAAATCAAGTACTGAAACCGCCTATCTAAATTATAAATAAAAATGATAAGATACCTATGTTAATGGGCTTAATTTAATACAGCACAGCATGTAAATTAACGTGAAAAAGTACTATTGCTAAAAAACTTACTGTGAATTATAAAAACAAGACTATAAATAGAATTCTACTGCATTAAAATTTATTAAATTAGTAGAAAGTGCACTATGAAAAATGGAAATGCATATATTAATACACTTGCAATGAAAATCTAATTTCTAAACATGCAAAAGTTTAAGATTTAGGAGGGATTTTTTTCCCCATTATAAGTATACATAGTCTATAGTTTTAGAAAACGGAATGACTTTTTAAAAATGTGTGTACAATATAAAAATCTGGCAAATAAAATTTCACTTGGTAAATTTTTTGGAAAAAAAATTCATATGGTCTTTTAGGTTACATGGTATCAGATATGAGCTTTTTCTTTTAGGAATAAGTGAATGCTTTCTTCTATTTATTTCTTAAATCCTTCATATTTAATTGTATAAGTATATCAAACCTCAAATACCTTGATATATAGTTTGAGACCTAGGTTTTAAAGACATGTTCCTGGAGTAGTTATAAGATCTGACTTCTTAGTGGCCTCCTGATCTATGAATCTAGACAATTTCTTAGGGCTTCAGAATGCCATTCAACTACCCTTCTCCATTGTAATTCCAGATATACTCAGTTTGGATGTAAAGATGTTCCTAATGAAATTCTTCATTTTACTTTATCATTTATACTCAATTGCTATTCTGTTATTTAATATTATGATCTTGGCCTGAGATGAAATTCAATATGATAACTTAATCTAATTTTAGTTCATCATAATGTAGTATACAGCTGTTTTATGAAGCATTCAAAAATAGAGGATGAGAGTGATTAGTTGAGTTGGCTATGAATGTTAATGCTATAAGAATATCATTATTCAAAATTAATCTTAGCTAGCTTTAACTAAGTAGCTGATTTTGAAATAAACTACTATTAAACTTCTAGGAAATAGTTATCTACCAGTAAAATTCATGGCACATAGGACTAAACACATGCAATAAAAAGCTTTTTAATTTTTTTTTAACAGCTGAGTTTAGTCAAATGATTTTTTGCATTGTGAATGATAGGAAATAATATTTTAGATAAATTTGAGATTTTCAACAAGTAGTTTGTGCATAATACCGATATATTAAAAATAACATCTCAACTATTATAACAAGATCTCAGCTAAAAACAATACTAAACACCATTTATACTATAAAGTATAAATATGAAACACATAGGTGCATGAGCAATATTTTGGTAATTGTATCATGACCTGAACAATGAAGCAACAGAAATTACAGATGGTTTTTTTGATATATTCAATCCACCAGAACAACATTTACCTTTGAAATTATATATATAATTTTGTTCCTTGGTCACTATTCTCATCTAGTGATGCTTTTCAAACCATCTCTAAATTTGTGGCTTACTTTCTGGCATAAGGCATTCATTTTCAGCAATAACTTCATGTCAAAAATAGAAGGAAGCATAGCTACACAATGGAAAAATCAGTGCTTTCTCAGATCTAACTTGCAGACCATATCACCATGTCCTATTTGCTTTCTAACTCTAAGAAAGCATAGCATTTTCATTTCCAACTCAGCTGCTCATTTCTCAAATTCTACATTGTAGCTCAGCCAACCAACTTTTGACCCTGTCAGCTGCTGACAGCTGGGTTACATCTCCAGCAAATTTATTTTGGCAAGTTTGGAAGTTTACTCTTATCTGACTTGCTGATTTCAGTTACACATGGAAAATGGCTTTGTAAATCTGATGCCAAATGCTCAGATGCCAGTATTTAAGAATTCACTTGTGACTCCATTGCTACTGACACAGATTTGCTCCATGTAATTGTGTAGAAGTTGAAGCAAACACCAAGGGCACTCATGTATCATGCAAACTGTAGTCTTATTTTTAATTAATTAACTTCTCTATTTTTTATGTTCAGAGTATTATGGATGTCCCCTATTTTCCTCCCTTAACCCCTATCCACTCAGCTTCCATCGTATCCCAGGCCTTCTCTGAACTGTTGTCTGTGTCTATGGGCTACGCATATAAGGTCTTTGGTTATTATCTTCCTGCACCAATGCCCCTTCCCACTGAGAGCCGTCAGTCTGTTCCATGCTTCCATGTCTCCGGACCTATATTGTTCATTAGATTCCACATAGAAGTGAGATCATGTGATATTTGTCTTTATTTCGCTTAACATCATCATCTCCAGAATCATTCATGATGTCTCAAAGGATTAGAGATCCTTCTTTTTTATTGATGCATAGTATTCCATGGTGTAAATGTACCACAGCTTTTTTATCCACTCATCTAGTGATGGGCACTTGGGTTGTTTCCAGATCTGGGCTATCTATAATAACAAAAGTGCAATATGCTAATTAGACCAGACGTCCTCTTGGACGAAGCCGGGGCTGCGAGGGAAGCCCGGGTCCCGGGTGCCAGAGGGAAGCTGGTGCTGGCAGCCAGAGGAAGGAAGGCCCACTCTTTCACGAATTTCATGCATTGGGCCTCTAGTTGTAAATAATGCTGCTATGAACATAGGGGTACATATATTCTTTCTGATTGGTGTTTTGGGATTTTTAGGATATACCCCCAGAAGTGGGATTGCTGGGTCAAAAGGTAGTTCCACTTTTAATTTTTTGAGGAAACTTCATACTGTTTTTCCATAGTTGCTGCACCAGTCTGCATTTCTACCAGCAGTGCACTAGGGTCCCCTTTTCCCCACATCCTCTTTAGCATTGTTGCTTGTTAATTTATTGATGATAGCCATTCTGGCAGGGGTGAGATGCTACCTCATTGTCGTTTTAATTTGCATCTTTCTGATTAGTAACATTGAGCATTTTTTCATGTCTCTTGGCCATTTGTATGTCCTCTTTGAGAAAGAGTCTATTCAGGTCCTTTGTCCATTTTTAAATTGGATTATCTTCCTTTTGTTGTGTTGTATGAGTTCTTTATATACTGTATTTTGGAAATTAACACCTTATAAGATGTATCATTGGCAATATGTTCTCTCATACAGTGGGTTCCCTTTTCATTTTGAGGATGGTGATTAAAGATTATTTTGCCACTTTTTTAACTTTTCCTGAAAGTAAAAGTTTTACATTTTACTTTCATTTTTACTTGAGTTCACAATCATACCAGGTCTGAATAAAAAGACTACAGTATATTTTACTGTGCAGAAGCTTTTTAGTTTGATGTAGTCCCATTTGTTTATTTTTTCCTTTGTTTCTTTCGCCATGGGAGATGTACCAGCAATACATCTCCTGCTATGTGAAATGGTTGAGATTTTATTGCCTATGCTTTCTTCTAGGATTTTTATGGTTTCACGATTTACATTTAAGTCTTTTATCCATTTTGATTATGTTCATATGTATGGTGTAAGGTGGTCTTTTGTCATTATTTTGTCTGTATCTATCCAATTTTCCCAGCACTATTTAGTGAAGAGGCTGTCTTTACTCTATTTCATGCTCTTTACTCATTTGTCAAACATTAATTGACCATAATGGCATGGGACATTTTCTGGGTTCTCTGTTCTGTTCCATTGATCTAATATTCCTGTTCTTATAACACTGCCAGGGTGTTTTGATTGCAATATCTTTGTAGTATAATTTGATATCAAGTATTGTGATCTCTCCAACTTTGTTCTTCTTTCTTGACATTATTGTGGCTATGCTGGGTCTTTTTCAGTTCCATATACATTTTCAGAGTATTTGTTCCAGATCTGTGAAATACACCATTGGTATTTTAATAGGAATTGCATTGAATTTATAAATTATTTTGGGTAGTATGGACATTTTAATGATGTTAATTTTTCCAATCCATGAACAAAGTAGATGCTTCCACTTATTTGTATCTTCCTCTATTTCTTTTTTAATGTCATATAGTTGTCCAAGTACAGGTCTTTTACCTCCTTGGTTAATTTCATTCCCAGGTATCTTATTTTTGCTGTTGTTGCAATGGTAAATGGCATTGTTTTTTTTAAGTTTCTCTTTCTGAGGCTTTACTATTGGTGTTTAAAAATGCCATTGATTTCTGGATGTTAATTTTGTATCCTGCTACTTTGCTGAATTAATTTACTAAATCTAGTCATTTTTTGGTGGAGTTTTTAGGGTCTTCTAAGTACAATATCATGCCATCTGCGAATAATGACAGTTTTACTTTCTCCTTTCCAATTTGGATGCCTTTTATTTTTTTTCTTCTGGCCTGGTTGCTGTGGCTAGGGCTTCCAGGAGTATTTTAAATAAGAAGGTTGAAAGCAAACAACCCTATCTTGTTCTTGTAAAGAAAATGCTTTTAGTTTTTGCCAATTAAGTATGATGTTGGCTGTAGGTTTGTCATATATGGCTTTTATTATGTTAAGGTATGTTCCCTCTATTTTGCTGAGAGTTTTTTTTTTAATCAAAAATGGGTGCTAGAATTTGTCAAATGTTTTGTTTCTGTGTGTATTGATATGTTCATGTAATTTTTATACTTCATTTTGTTTATGTGATGTATCACATTTATAATTTGCTAATATTGTACCAATCTTGAATTCCTAGAATAAATCCCACTTGGTCATGATGTGTGCTCTTTTTAATGCATTGCTGGATCCAATTTACTAATTCCCTCCCCCCCCGCACCCCCCCCCCCCCGTATTCTGTGTGTGTGTGTGTGTGTGTGTGTGTGTGTGTGTGTTTTAAGGATTTTAGCATCTGTGTTCATCAGGGATAGTGGCTGCTGGTAAGTTTCTTTCTTTGAAGTGTCTTTATCTGGTTTTGGAATAGTTTGAGGAGGATAGGTGTTATTTCTTCTTTGAATGTTTTGTAAAACTCGCCTATAAATTCATCTAGTCCAGGACTTTTGTTCTCTGGGAGTTTTTCTTTTATTTATTAAATTACTGTTTCAATTTCAATAATTATTATCAGCCCATTTGGGTTTTTTGATTCCTGCAGATTGAGTTTTGCAAGATTTTTGGTTTTCAGCAATTTGTCCATTTCACCCAGGTTGTCCAGTTTATTGACATATAGAGTTTTTAGTATTCTCTTACAACCCTTTGTATTTCTGTGGGGTCAGTGTTACTTTGCCTCTTTTATTTCTGATATTATTTATTTGGGTCCTTTTTCTTTCTTTTCTTGGTGAGTCTGGCTAAAGGCTCATCAATCTCATGTATCTTTTTTTGAAGAACCAGCTCTTGGTTTCATTGATATTTTGTATTGTTTTTTAGTCTCTACGTCATTTATTTCCCCTCTGGTCCTTATGGTTCACCCAAAGAGTCAAAACCTGAAAAAGCAAGCCATACTCATTCATGTCTTTATTTCACTCCATGCCATTGCTAGCTAATCAAGCCAACCCAATCCTCCTGAATTCTCCAGAAGAGATTCAGACACCAGTCACTAAACCTCCCAAATTACAAGGACATGGATCAGTGTATATTAATATTTCTCTTGTGTACCACTCAAGAAGCAGATTGAGACCTAGCTTGTTTGGCTTAGTGGATAGAGCATCAGCCTGCAGACTGAAGGGTCCTGGGTTTGATTCCAGTCAAGGACACATGCCCAGGTTGGGGCTGAGGTAGCCAATCAATAATTCTCTCTCATCATTGATGTTTCTATGTCTCTCTCCCTTCCCCTCACAAATCAATCAAAATATTTTTTAAAATATTATGAAGCAGCTTGAAATTAATATAAAAGTTTCTGAAGCTTACCAAGCATCAACACAGGGGTGATATGTGGGGCTTCTCTCTTAGAGGTTACCCCTCCTAATATCTCAAAGAGTTCTCTCTTTTCAAAAAATATATTTTTATTAATTTCAGAGAGGAAGGAGAGAGGGAGAGAGAACGATAGAAACATCAGTGATGAGAGAGAATCATTGATGGGCTGTCTTCTGCATGCCCCACAGTGGGGATCGAGCCCGCAATCCAGGCATGTGCCCTGACCAGGAATTGAACTGTAAACCCCTGGTTCATAAGTCAACGCTCAACCACTGAGCCATGTCAGGTAGGCTCAAAGAGTTCTCTTGATGCCATCTCATGTGGCTTGGAGTTAGAGCTGAGTGCAGGGATGAAAAAAGAAAGCAAAATGTTTAGCATTCTCTATTTATATAAATCAATGGAAAGGCCTTCTACTAGCTCTTTAGCCTTCTCTCATATGTAGTAGATCTTGGTGATGATTGACTAACCAGTCTACATTCCTTTTAAACAAATCTTGCATAAATGTAAATAGCAAATTAATGTTAGATAAAACACAAAAATATCACTTACTATCATGTTGTATAGTAAAATGTCTAGTTCACGTTAAATGTCAATAAGTTTAGATGCAATAATAATATTGTTAGCTAAAAAATTAATGAAAAAACATTAAATTTTAAATTAGGTTACCTGATTTCTACTTAAGAACTAGATCCTTGATCTTCATCAAGTTAGTAAATTTATACTTGTTTTGTAGATATAAATACACACATATCACATATAACATGTGTGGTAAGCTCTAAGGTTTCTTCCATTCAATCAATACAAAATAATTGTTGAGTTAAATTAACTATAACTTTGTACTCAAACAGAAACATAAAAAAAAGAACTTTATCTTGGCTTTCATCATCCGAAAAGATGAATGCAGAGTCAAATCCCATAAAGATGGTAATATACTCTCAAAGGAATCTCAAGTATATTCATTCATCTCCTTAAGAACACACAAAATAATAATATACTTAACTTTATCACACACCAAGTCTAGAGTATTTTATTCTAGACCTTGGTATTGCTACTTGAGGTACCACATTAAGAGGGGTGTGTCGTATTAGGAGTTAAGACCATATAAACTAAAATGAAATAAGCCATATTTTCATCTTTGTCTTAACTTATAGGGGTTTCAGACATCTTACAATATTTCATAAGCATTAAACCCTGACAACAGTTGGGTTTTATATCCTTCAAAGTCAGAGGTAAAACTGAAGCAGAAATCCATTAACTTAAGCCTCTTGCATTTCTGAAAAGCAACACGGTTTGTGTTTCCCTACAATGGCTGATCAAATGGAGCTAATTGTTGAATCCATTAAATATACACATCTGAACTATAGATCTTGTCTTTTGATACAACCTAAAGAGAAAAGCTCATATTTCCTTTATGTGGTTCAATATCACTTCTGAAAAGTCTTATTTTTTCTTATTGTGCATATAAAATTAGGATATTACCAAGATGCACAATCAGACTTTTTAACTGTAAGATGAAATATTTTCCAAAAGTACAACAGCAATTCAAATAAAACCCCAAGAAATAATGCATCCATGTCCTTCTTTTTAAGAAATGTGCAGCCCCTCAGACCTTAAAACAAAAAGCAAATAAGCCTCCAATCCATTTAAATGCTCTGTTCAAAGAGAAGTCACCCAAGTAAAAAACCAGACCTGCTCTACTGCTTAACAAAAATTCTCTCAAAATAAAAATGAAAATACCAAGAGATACACTTCTTATTAAAATGTGATATAAAATTCCAGACCAGCCATTCTTACTTTTATCCCAAGTGTCATATTTCCATCATAAGAATTGAATTTGAGATGCAGTTTGAACATTTTTTAAAAGTCTCAGCCTGCTAACATCCTAGAAGTGGGCCCTGTGGGTGACCTCATTATTCAGTTTTAAATTTAGCAAAGGAGGAACTGACAGAGTGACAAGGACCATGGGCAGAGGTGGCATCAGTGGAAGGCAGAACCTTCTGGAAAAAATAGACTCTGTCATCTCTGTGAAGAGCTCAAAATTAGAAGGCCATAACTGAAACTTGAAGTATTCCAGGGCTTTTGTATATTTGGTGCTGAATGTCAAGTGTCTGCAATTTTTCTTTCCTAGAAAGCCTGGTTATTAAAAATGAGGTATCCAACTAAGACTTGCTCATCATAATGAAATGAGAATAATCTGTTAAAAGAAGTTGAAGAAATTTTAAAACAAAGGCTGGATTTAACTGATGTCACTGCTATACTTTTCTGTTTAAAATTTGTTCTAATATGTTAAAACTTTTAAAATAGCATATAACATACAAAACATTCAGATGACAAAAAAATGTAACTTTGATAGTGTTTAACAATCCAAACTGATATGCTATCTCCACATTTAAGCACTTTTAAAAAAAATTTATGCACCCAAAAATTATTCTTGGAAGAGCATAATTCATACCACTTATTTTACCAATGTAGAATTTAATACTCAGCGAATTTGATGTTTCATCTTAAAATTGCTAAACAGCCCAGCATATGTGGTTCAGTTGGTTGAGTGTCGTCCCATGCAACAAGAGGTTGCTGGTTCAATCCCTTAACAGAGTAGAAGATGGAATGATTTAAGCATTTCCATAAAAATTATGAGGTTATCTGATAATAAATTAAACATTTAGATAATTTGTTTTTATTGTTTGTTCTTTCTTGAGTTAAAATAAATTCTTAAAGCTATAATTTTCATTTTCTCTAAATATTAATTAAAATGCAACGCAAAATTTTGTATTAATTTTAATTATCTTTTAGTTATAAGTATATTGTAATTATCATTATAATTTCTCCTTTCTATCAATACCCCTCCATCTTACCACGCAGGCCAGAGTGTGCATGTGGCTTGTCATGTCTGCATGCACTGAGTTTTCACTTTTTCTTTTTTCCAAATAAATCCTTTTTGATGAAAAACACCTACTCAATATTATTCTTCAGTCGACACATTTTGCTGTAAAACAGTATGCCATGTTATGTCTACAGCAGGCTCATACCTCTTTAATTTATTGTCACTGTTGACTGCATCGTTTCCTCTTGCAGTTGGCTCAATCTCATGGTTTTTTTGTTTGTTTGTTTATTTTTTCTGCTGTAACATGCCGTACACGTTTTTAGCTTTGGAACAATAGGCTACACCACATAGTATATATACGTAGTAGGCTATACCATCTTGATTTGTGTATGTACACTCTGTGATTTCACACAAGGGCAAAATTGTTTAATGACACACTTCTCAGAATTTATCTTTGTCATTACAGAGCACATGACTGTATACCCAGTCAGTCAATCCCCAAACACCAAGCAGACTCTGGAATCTATACTTATTTCCTTGTTCATTCTCACTCCAAATAAGTTAACCGTGTGGCCCCAGCCAATCAGATATTTTATATTTTCCTCTTTCTTATTTTTTATTCTTTATCCTATAAAGCTTACTGCCTTATGCCCATTTTGCAGTTCTCTGAAAGGAGACTGTCCACTCGTGAAGCATTAAAGTCTGTTTATAACACCTGAGTTGTTTTTTTTTAAATAATTTTTCACGGATTTGGTGACAACAATGAGATATGAAGCTGACTGCTAAAGGTAATGGGACATTGAGCTCACTGTTCCTCTTCACATTAGGGAGGGCTGTGGGAAAGTCACTCTCAGATTTGCGCTCCACTCTCTTGCAGCTCTGATATATAAAAAAAACAACAACAACAACTTTAAAAACATATATGTGTATGTACATGTGTGTATGTGCATTTATGTATGTATATCATGCTGATATAAACAAAGCTATTGTTCTACTAGTTATACAAAGGCATCGCAATACAATTATGCACAGTATATAATACTTGACAATGATAATAAACAACTATGTTACTAGTTTATGTGTTTCACACATTTGGCCCAGCAATGGTATCTAAAACTGACTAATAAAGGCGCATAGGCCAAGAAGATGCACAGGTCAGGCTTCACTGAACCCTTTGAGTGATACATATTTTCCTCCCAGAAATGTTCTGGGGCACTGGAAAAGTTGTGGGGCAATTACACAGGCACTCCACAGCAGATGCCAGCCATTTGTGAACTCAGAAAGCTTCAAGGAAGTCCACAGCATAAGCAGCTTGTGGACTTTAGCAAATAAAGACAAAAAATCAGATTGTTTTGACCATCAAAATCTACATAGGCACACATTGGACCATTAAAAGCCATTAGGGTATCTGCCACTACAAACAAGTATTCTAGTGAAAGGAATACTATATCTAAGAGGACTCTCAGAAGCAAAGCTGCAAAAGTAATGGGCACAGGTCGAGCACTTAAAAGCTGTTAGAATGCTATGAGCTAACTCTGAGACTCCTTTGCTAGGATAAGTTGCTCATAGAATATGTTCACACTGGGGCACTCACCTACTTTAAGAAACTTTTAACTCAGTGAGGTACACTGTAAAACACTACAAAATCCCCAACCAAATACATATCCCTCGTAGGCATTAATTTGTTTATGAGAAACTCAAAGTTTAGCTCAAGAAATGGTATCCTCATGTTTCAAAGAATTGAGCATGCCATTGGCTTATTTTATGCATAAGAACATTACAATTCATAATGGACAATTTTCTAATTTCCAGTAGACACTGGGGCTACCTTTCTACTTTAAACCCCATTCACTTGGAAGCCTGCAGATTGCATCCTGGGAAAACAGGCAGAAGTGTTAATGGGTGAGACTTCTTACCAAGTGTGCTCTCCTGGATCTCTGTAGAGCCTGGTCAGGGAAGGAAGATAACATTTTGTAGTGTCTTTTTCAATCTTATGAATTTGGTTTTGGAATACTCACTGGTGGGCATCAATCCTTTCCGAAGGACAGCTACTGCCTTCCTGCTTGTCTTGTTTTGTGTCCCGAGAACTTGGATTGGCTTTCTGCCTGATTATGTCATGCAGGCTGTTAGTTCTTGTGTGCGCAGGCTGTTAGTTCTTGTGTGTACAGGCAGCTCAGATGCTATGATTGGGGCCCCAAAATACGCTTAAATAAAAATGTGAGTTGCATTTTTTTGTGTGTGGCTTGGGTCCTCCTTGCTGTTGCCAGCTCTTGGGGGAATTGTCTAGGTCTTTCTCTTTTTTTTTGCTATCTGTAGGAGTCATTTTGGGTCTCTGGGAGGATAGTAACTTTTATTGTATCTGTTAAGAATTTGTCAGCAAGAAAAAGAATTAAAGATAATGGTTAGCTGTTTAATGCCTCATGAGTTTTCATGAGTAATTTAAACAACAAGTTAATAGGTATAAGATAAAGTTTTGTGATTGAGTGATAAAATTTATAATTGAATTTTTCAACAATGATTATGTGCAATATTATATATACTTAAAAATAGTTTCCAAAATATTTTTGGTAACTTGAAACCTTAAAGGTATAAGACTGAGAAAGTTAAATGATAGATATTCATTACATATATAAATCATTTCCAAATTAAATAGAAAACTGAAAAATTAATTGCTGAATGTAGGTTTATGCACTGTGGGCTCTCTTTTACAGAGTACCTAAATATACTTCGGTCTGTTAGTAAATATGTTTTGTGACACATTGAAAAATTTACTATGAGGAAAAATGTACTTCTAGAAATTATAAAATGTATTTATACATTAGCCAATTTACAGAATGCTAGCATAACAGACAATACACAGTTTCTTTTTCTTTTTTTTTTCTATTGTCTAAAGTTTTACATATGTCTTTTTTCCCCCCAATTAACACCCCCACCAGCCATTCCCACCCCAGGCAAGCCCTCACTGGCCTAGTGTCTGTGTCCATTGGTTATGCTAACATGCATGTATACAAGTCCTTCGGTTGCTCTCTAACCCCCACCCCCTCCCTGACCATTTGTCTCTGCACAGTTTCTTAATTGTTAGTTTTTACCAGGGGTAATAAATTATAAGGGTTAAGATATAATCAACACACGTAATTAAATCTACTTAGAAATAATAAGGGTGCAAGGAATCAACTGTGTAAAAATTAGGTAAAGAAAGTAAAATGCCTGTGTGTTCAAAAAAGAGAAAACAAAAAACAAAACAAAAGAAGTTATACAAAATTTGAATCAATATAAAAAATGTAGATTTGTGGGAAGGATATTTTCTATGTGGTCATGTTGGCTAAATTGAAATGAATTTACATAAGCTTTTTAAAATAAAGTTTTAAAGTAAAAAATGCACTAGTGCAAAATTAGAATTTTTGTTTTTCTCTGTTAAAAGAACAGGTTTCTTAGATATTGGTCTGCTCTGAATAAGAAATTGTAAGCAAAGCATGTTTTTGATTATTTGATTGTTTTTAACTTTTTTTTTGTATTTTTCCAATTTTATTTATTTATTTATTTATTTATTTATTTATTTATGTTGTTTGAAGTATTACAAATAGTAGTATAGTAGTACATATGTCTCCCTTTTTTTTCCCCCATTGACCTTCCCCCTGGCCTCCCCTACCCCTCAGTACATGCCTTTATTCCCCCCGCCCCAGTGTCTTGTATCCATTGGCTATGCTTATATGCATGAGTACAAGTCCTTCAGTTGATCTCCTACAGCCCCCCCCCCCCCCCCGCAACCTCCCCTGCCTTCCCGCTGTAGTTTGACAGTCTGTTCAATGTTTCTTTGACTCTGTATCTATTTTTCCCCCATTTCTTTCCTTTAAAAAATCTTGCCTCTGCAGACTAGAAATAACATATAATAACAAAAAATGTTTGAGTCCCAATTTCAATGTCCAACAGTTCCTTATGTGTACATGTCAGCAATGATATCTGGATGGTGGGCACATGGTGGCAATGCAGGTCCGATCCTCTCTGGTTTGGTCCTAGGCAACCTGCTGCGACGCACAGCTGCTGACTGCTAGCGTGACAAGGCGTCGTCAGCGTCTTCCATCTCTGGACTGTTTCTCCTCTTGTCTTCATGGTTGGAGCAGACCTGTCAATTCCTCTCTGTTGCAGGAATCCACATGGTCTTGGAGTTGTTTTCGGAAAATATACGAACATATTCTCAACCAAAAGTTAATAAAGGAATCTTTTCTATATAATTGATTTGGGATCCTTTTTATTTTTGCCCAAACGATTTTCCTTTGTCTTATTTAGACACCATGTGTGTTTTTCATGGGTGTCTTGCTGTTAGCATTACAAATGAAAATTAATTTTGTAAAGTAAAAATTTTCTAGATGTAATTTACTTATAGGATATTTTTCCTTACATTATATTACCCTACTATTCCCCCCTTTTTTGATTAATGGAGGCTTTTGTAAATTTTATAATGCAGTCTTGATAACTTTAAATTTTAATTTTTTGCACAAAAATATGACTGCTTTAGTTTCATTGCATGTTCAGGAATTTTACCCTGAGATGAACTACCGATAGAAATTTTAGTTACCACTTTAGGAACAGCTTTTTGTTCAGTACAATTAAATTTTCTTGAATATTCACTTATTTCAATTAGCCGATTTAAGTTAATCTGAAAACTTGATTATTATTTTACTGTCAAATTTAATACTCTACCAACAATCTTAGTTTACCCTGTAAATATTAGTGGAAAGGATTATTTGCATTCTTGAGTAGGCCCTGAGCATTCCTGGTGCTAGGCTGGATTTAGATATAGGGCAGCTGCTGTGGGCCAAGTCTCTGTCTGTTACCTGGGTCCCAATCTGAGCTGGGCCAAGTCACTGTCTGTCACCTGTGTCCCTATCTGAACTGAGTTCCTACCATTTGCAACAACATGGATGGAGATGGAGAGTATTATGTTAAGCGAAATAAGCCAGGCAGAAAAAGATATCACATGATCTCACTCATTTGTGGAATATAATGAACGGCATAGACTGATGAACAAGAACAGATCCAGACACTGAGAAACCCCGAACAGCACGTCATACCTCAGGGAAGGTAGGGGAGGGTGGGGCTAAGGTGGAGAGATCAACCAAGGGACTTGTGTGCATGCATATGAGCCTAATCAATGGACACAGACAACAAGGGGGTGGGGCATAAGTGGGGGGTGGGGGGTTATGGGGGAATAAGGACACATATGTAAAAAATAACAATTTAAAAAAAATTTAAAAAATTGTAAAAAAATAAAATAAAATATTAAATCTAATCCATACTAGTGGTCACCATAACCTTAAGAGAAATTGTTTCAGGTGACAAAGATTTTTAAATGAAACTCTCTGTAGCCCAAAGATTATTTTGGAAGGAAACAAAGAGAAATTTCCTTCAAAAGTCGTAAGGATTGTTATTGAAAGTCAATATATTTGGCCTCTTGAACTAAAGTAAGTAATTTGTGTTTTTGTCTCCCTGACAAAGTTTATATAAAGTTACAAAAAGAAATTGACAGCCAGTTTGAAATTGAATTGCCATGGCCTAGAGCAAAGAATATTCTTACATGATATTATTCTACAATGTCATTATAATTTTAGATATTTTACAATAGCATATTGTACAATTATCCCAAACAAACTTACAAACTAATCCTTTGAATGTTTGGCAGCAATTTAAAAAAAAAGGGACATGAAACGATATAATCCCTTTCAGAAGGAATTAAGGCACTGGGAAGGCACTTGAGCATTCTATAGTGGCCCCTCTTGTTTTTTGTGCCAAGAGGAACCCTCTTCTCACAATCCAATTGCCCTCAGCTGTTGCCTGAGCTTTCTGTTCATTCTGAGCTTGAAGCCTCGTGGTGGCTGGTACCATGGATCTGTCTCTCGCCCAATCGTGTGAGCTGGGCCCTCCCTGGAGAAGAAACCTGGGTTCCCCAAGATATGTGATCAGTGCTGAGGCCCCACCAGCAGGCCAGGGGATCCCAAGGCAGGTGCTGGGCGTGGAGGCCACGGGGGCATAGGCTACCAAGGAGACAGAACTGAACCTCACATCACCCTGCTTGGCCCCGGAGGATGACTGGTTAGTCAGAGACAGGTAAGATTCCTCAGGGAAGGAACAACCTAAGACAGGCACAGTCGCAGAGGGGCCATCAGGAGAGAACTTGGGGGTCAACAGAGGTGGGGCACAGACCTTCACCCCCCCAACCTTGCAGGGGCCTGAACCCTCACCCCATCTGAGGGAGGTCTCCTGCCCCCATGGCTGCTTTGTTTTTAACTTTTAAGTAACCTTCCTGGACAGCAAAGAATTTGTGTCTTACAAAATAACTTACTGTGTTTCACATTATGTTTATAATATCTTTGATGACTTAGGAAACCCAGTCTTCTCAGTATTAAAAGAGCTAAGTTGTATTCACAACTGTGTAACTTTCTCTTTGCCTAGAGTCTTTGTTACTTTGTTTATATAAATATTTTTTTAAAAAAACTTCCCCAAAGTCTAATTCTAAATAAATTCTTTTTGACATCAAAGTAATTTGGGGATTTTATAGAGGGTCTCAGGAACATCTTAAAGAATTTGTTTCTCCTACCATATAATATTTGGTATGTTAAATTATGTGGGAAGCACTATCAAATCAGAAATTATGTTAAACCTTCTTAGGCTATATGTGTATGCATATATGATACTGATATAAATATTCCATAAACTGTTTAAATTTTATAGAAAGTTGTCACTATTCTCATTGTCCAACTATTATCTTAAATTATTTCCTGCCACAGAAATAACTACATTTTCTTATCCAATGAATTCTCAACAGATTTTTAATCGTAGGCAGTAAGTCTTATCATTTACAGATAGTTACTATTTCACTCTGATGTTTTTGCAAAAGTGAGGTTCACTGACATCATTGCCAAATTTCATGGTGCTGAATCTTGGGTACATACTTCACAAATAAAGAAGGCTCCACCTGACATTTGGTATTATATAAATTCAGGGCCAGCAAAATCAAATTCATTAGGAATAGAAGTACCTTACATTAGGGCAAACTATTTTATTTAAAAATGTCAGATCAAGAATATTTCCTTCTATTCCTCCTTTTGTCTATAACCATCCTTACCCTAATTCTTACACCATATAATTATTTGTCCACCTTTGCCTTGTGCTGGCCTGAAAAGATAATACCATTGTTCACATATATCAAGCCATTGCAAAGGTGGGTAATGTAACCTTCAACTGACTGCTGGATTTGCTACTATGTTAGTAATCCTGTAGTTCTTTCTTTCCCTCACAAACCTCTCCCTGATTTCCATTGCCTCCATTTCTCAGGACAAGCTCACTGGATAACCACTTCTGGAGAAACAACACAGTCACATGACGAAATACATAAACAGGCCAACTGGCTCAAAAAAGTATCTCTCTCTTTGGGATTATTTCTTGACTTATTTGATTCCAGATGGTGTGGGTCATGGGAATCCTGGCTCAGTAGTGCTCTCCAAACCATGGACATCATTTAATTGCTAATAATTATTATTACCTCCCTAATATGCTGTATTCTCAAAAGTTTTAAATACATTTGGGCAACTATCAGCCAACAGGTGGTCTCTCTCCAACAGGAATGACAAAAAAGGACCAGGAGAATATAACTAGCTCCAAGACAGGAGCCAAATATCATCTCTCCTAAATACTGCATTGAGACCCAAAAGAGGCAATAGTAACTAAAAGTCACACTAAAGCCAATATTGGTTGTTTTTTTTTATCAAAACTCTTAAATGGTCTGTCAAGAGGATGTTCAAATGAGGTGTCAACAAAAGAATATTCAGCCTATAGAACCATCTTAATAGTTTATTTGATCTAAATTTTAAGAACATTCTTGGAAGCAAAATCTCAACAGATTGAGAAAATACTCAAGAAAATTTCCGTTTTGCAGCTTATCTTATACATTAGAGTTAAAGGAGAAGACACAAGAAGGGTTACATGAAATTCAGCAGTGGTAGATTAAGGAGACAGGAGAAAGCAAAGCAAGAAACCTCTAGAATTTGGTAAAAAGCAAAATGGAGTGACACATGCATTGGTTACATTGGTGTGCAAAGGATAGTTCCTAATTAACATTTACAGTGCATAGAGGTGGTATGCGGGCAGCAAGGTAACAGTGAGGGGTTCTGTGGTCTTGTGTTCTGTAGTCTTGTTGTAGTCTTGTGCTTTGGTGCCAGTGGTTATGCCTTTGGGGGAAGGAAAAGAAAATTACTCTATCATTTCAAAGGTATGTTTTCTTAGATACACAAGGACAATAAACAGGCTCACTTAAGGTGAAAACAAACCTTTGTCAAGCACAATACAGGCCTAGGCTGTAACTACCCATGATGACCCACTATAGTTAGGAATTTTCTTAATGTAAAAATTATTTTCAGTTACAGTTTACATTCAGTATTATTTTGTATTAGTTTCAGGTATACAACATAGTGATTAGATAATCATATACTTTATAAACTGCCCCCCCAATCTCCGGTACCCACCTCAGAAGATCTAAGAAATGGATTGATCAGGGGGAAATCCATCACCAGCCTGCAAAAGCTTGGGAAGTTGATTGATCAGTTTGAAGAAGTGCCTGGTCCTGCCCACGCCTGAGATAATATAGTCCCAGTTTATCAAAGAAGCTTTCTGTCTCTCGCCCAGTAACACGTGCTGCCCCTTTCATTTGCATTTTGTCTCCATGGCCTGAATGTGGCTCTAACAGCGACCTGGGGCCCATGGCACTCAGGGGCCTGGCCACAGTGTCAGCTGAAGTGCAGTGGGGAACCGACTACACTAGCCAGACATGGACAGACATGGACTGAACCAATGGCACAAAATGCCCAATCCGACCATATTTCTGGGCCTGATGGAGGCAATATTTGACTTTTTCTATACAGAGGGAGGAAATTGGGACACTTTGATTTTGTTTATATGATGAATCTTACCACAAAACCTCAACCTCCCACGGTGAGTCTCCTGAAATGCTTTTCTTGTGACTCAAAAGACTCCATTTCTAACAGCAGTATTTTTTTTCCCTTATTGTCAAAAAACCAAACTCGCAATCCAAAGCAAATTTCTTTATTGTAAAGTATAAGAAATAAATAGCTGGTCATTCAGATATTCAAAATATAATTCTCATATATATTTGGTCTTTGTCCAAGGTTCCTGGCTCCCAGCTCCCCAAACCCTTGGAATTTCCTAAGAGGTAAGAACAAGTGGAAGCATCTTGTATAATATTTGGTCTCTTGCCCTCAATTTCTGAAATACCTTCTGAGCCTTAAAGGTGAAATAAGTGTCTTGTTATTCATAATATGTCCCTTTTCATTACAACTGGATTATATTAATGAGGTGACTTTAGGAAAACACCTGAAGATGGATGCTGGTTGCCAGGGGAACCAATTGTGACTAGAGGGTAGGAACTCTTATTCCCATCCACTGATTTCTAGGGAGGGGAGAGGTGCTGGTGGTTGAATTAATTACCAATGGCCAAGGAGGTAATCAGTCATGATTATGTGATGAAGCCTTCATAAAACCCAAAAGGGCAGGGTTTGTATTATTTCTAAGTTGGTGAACAAATGGAGATTTGAAGAGAATGGTTTCCTCAGAGAAGGTTTGGAGTCTCCGTGTCCTTTTCTTATACCTTGCCCTATGCATCCCCTTTATCTGGATGTTTCTGAGTTATATTCTTTTATAATAAATGAGTAATCCAGTGAGTAAAATGTTTCTCTGAGTTTTGTGAGCTGCTTGTGCAGGGTGTTGTTGGAATCTCTGATTTATAACCAAGTCAGAAGTACAGGTAATAACTGTACTTAACAACTGAAGTTGGGGGAGGGGCTGTGATCGTGTAGAATGAACCCTTAACCTGAGGGATCTTACACTATCCTCAGTAAATAGAGTCAGAATTACGATGAATTGTAGGACACTCAGCTGGTCTGGGCAGTGTCAGCTTGTGTCTGAGAGAATCACTTATTGGTGGTGAAACCCCTATCATTCTCAGGCACCTCTTCTATAAATATATTTTTCTTACAACCTTTTGCTCATCTTGCAAGCACTGAAGAATTTTGCTAAAATAGTTTCTGTTTCATTAAAGGAAGGATAAAAGAGTATGTAGTACAAATATATTTTTAATATTTCTTAATAGTTTCCTTAAATTTGCATGTGGTAATAAGATTGTCAGGTAGAATATGAAGAATTTATTTCTTATTTTATATAGAATTTTTTAGAAAAATAAGTTTATTTAAAAGATCTTGAGAATCAATGTGCTATTTATCAATTTGCATTGTACTTTCAGATATTTAATCTCTGTCATATGAGATATATTACTCAAATCTACATTCACATTTCAGTTGAATTTTTAAGTCTCATATAATTAATCTTCATTCTATTTAGCTACTATAGTTTACCTTTCAAAGTTATATTTGAAAACATTTCAGTTACTTTTGAAGTTAGCATAAAGAACACAACAACAGTGAAAATAGCGTTTTCTGTTTGGTTTTACAGTAGCAGATCCAGTAATTCTTTTCACTGTTGATCTTTGTATGGTTCAATACAGGATATTGATTAGAGCAAAACTATATTTTATTTTCCTTTGTCAAACCAAATTGACTTATCTGTGGTTGAGTAAACACTAACCACAACTAGATTCTGGGCAAAATTAGCCTCAAAGCTCTATTCCTTGATGCATGTTTGGTCATTTAAATGAGCAAAAATGTCTTGGGGAGTGCTAATCTAGTACATTTATTTTATATTTTTTTCTTTAAGTTTGGCTTTTTATGATTTGTGTAGGCCTAAAATCTTTAGGGGCACAAAACTCACAGTAACTTTATTACAGTCAGCTTCTTCTAGGAAGTATAAAATGTGAGTTGATTTATTTTCCTAAATAGGTTTATCATAGAGATCAGTTGGCTAATAGATGGCGGAAGCAGATTTAATACAGAAGTCAAACTGCCATCTTATTAAAAGCAAAACTGTTTCAAGGCATAAGGTTTCACCACTAGTATTGAGTCATGATACTTACCTATAAAAGATTGCAGAATATAAATTACTCCATGAACACCTGTTCCCCTTATTTAGAAAAGAAAGCCTGAAGTGATGTATAGTATTCACTTGCAAATAAATTTCAAAAATATTAAATTAATCAATTAATCAATAAAAACTAAGGCCATCATTCAATCATTCCTAAAAATGGTATTACTGTGAGAGACAGAATGATTTATTTATTGAAGATTATACTAAAACTAGTGAAAAAATACAAAAATTAAAAATTCCTAGGTTGAAATGATTAATAGTGAATTATTTAAGTAAATAATAAATAATTTGGTGTGGAAAAGTCTATAAGCTTTACAGTAATATAATCTTAAAAAATATGATATTCCTTCACACCATTTACTCTATCTGCAACCCTCCTCATATTAGTTCATGGCAACTCAAACCATGCTTTGGCCAATTAACAATGGACTTATTCTTGTGGTCACTGCCATTTCACACCACAAAAAAGATGCTGCCCACAAACTCTCTACAGCCCAACCATATCCCACTCTCTCTCCTGCTTTCAGCCCTGTCCAAACCAACAGGTTTTCTTACCTGGAATCCTAACTCTTATTTCCTTGCCTTTTCACTGTCCATCCCTATGAATCAGCACAGTTCATTTACAGTATTAGTTTGATCATTTTCATCCTGACAGTGGTGTCTTTTCTCAAAAAAAAAAAAAAAGTTCTTAAAATTGCCTAAAATTTCTACATGTTGTGGCTTTTATGACATTTTGTGATATTCTTTCCTGCCGCTCTCCCTGTTAAACACACCTTTTAATACACACTGCCTTCCATGTAATTTCTGTGCCCTGCCAGGCCGGTGTCAGCCTTGTTCCAATGGTGCTCCCTGCCTGGAGCGCTCTAGCCTGAAATAAATGCTAAATTATCTTTTCCAAGAGCTTTGAAATCTGCTTTAGCACTTGACAGTCCTCATGAAGGCATACCCTAAGAACTCTATTTTTAGTTTAGCCTGACTCCTGCAGTTATTTTCCCATTGGGAACTCCAAGTTGTACAATGTAGCCATTATTCATTTTTGTAAGTGCAGATACTCCATTGCAGGTATAGACAACAATTTTTATCCATTCGCTGGCTGATGGGCATTTGTGTTGCTTCCCCCTTTTGAATCCTGTGAATAGTGTTGTTATGAACTTGTGTATGCTTGTATTCGTTTCAATTCTTTTGGTTGCATATCTTATTTTTTTTTTAAATATATTTTATTGATTTTTTTACAGAGAGGAAGGAAGAAGGATAGATAGTCAGAAACATCGATGAGAGAGAAACATCTATCAGCTGCCTCCTGCACACCCCCCACTGGGGATGTGCCCGCAACCAAGGTACATGCCCTTGACCGGAATCGAACCCGGGACTTTTCAGTCCGCAGGCCGACACTCTATCCACTGAGCCAAACCGGTTTTGGCTGGTTGCATATCTTAGAATGAATTTTTGGGTCATATGTAATCCCATGATTAACTTTTTTTTATAAAACTCCAAACTGCTTTTTTAATGGCTGAACCATTTTTGTTTTCCCAAAAGCAAAGTACTATGGTTAAAATTTCTCCACACGCTTCCCTTTTGCAGTCCTCATCGAAGTGTCAGCAGTCAAATTGAAATTCAGTCCCTTTGTGACTTCTGACCTGAGCCGGAACTAAAAGGCATTTCCATGCACCTCACCACATTTGCAGGAAGATGATGCCTTCTCCCCTTTTTAAAGAGCTGAGCAGAAGGACAATGTTTGATCCACGCGCCTCTGAAAGGATGATGAAGTTCAGGTTGTTAGGACATTACAAAGGGCAGCAAATTGGCAAAGTACTCCAGGTTTACAGGAAGAAATATGTCATCAACACTGAGAGAATGCAATGGGAGGAAACTAACGGTACAACTATGCATGTGGACATTCACCCCAGCAAGGTGGTTATCACTGGACTAGAGCTAGACAAAGACTGCAGAAAGCCAAATCACCCCAGATAGGAAAGAAAAAGTGCAAATACACAGAAGAAACAATTGAGAAGATGCAGGAATAAAGTAACCTTATGATAAATATCATATGATCTCACACATTTGTGGAATATAATGAACAACATAAACTGACAAACGAAAACAGATCCAGAGACAGAGAAGCATCAATCAGACCATCAAACCTCAGAGGGAAGGTAGCAGAGGGTGGGGGTAAGGGGGAGAGATCAACCAAAGGACTTGTAAGCACGCATATAAGCCTAACCAATGGACACAGACACCAGGGGGGTGAGGGCATGAATTGGGGGGGGGGGGCAATGGGGGATAAGGACACATATGTAATACCTTAATCAATAAAGAAAGAAAAAAAAAACTTAAAATGAAAAAAACGCATTTCTCCACAGCCTTGCAAACATTTATGTTCTGTTTTTTATTTGTTTGCTTTTAATCATGGTCATTCTAGTGAGTCTGAAGTAGTATCTAATTGTCATTTTGATTTGCATTTACCTAATGACATAAATGTTGAGCAACTTTTCAAATGTTGTTGGCTATTTGTATTCTTCTTTGGAGAAATGCATGTTCAAGATTTTGCTCATATTTAGGTTGATTTGGTTGTCTTTTTGTTGCTATAAAAGCATTTATATACTACTAGAGGCCCGATGCACGAAGATTCGTGCAAGAATGGGCCTCCCTTCCCCTGACTGCTGGCACCGCCTTCGCTCTGGCCCGGAGCCGCCTTTCCACCATCCCATGCTGCCCAGAGGCCCCGAGAGGCTGGGGTGGTGCGGAATGCCTGCATCATGGCCATGGTGACGATGCAAGCATCCCGCCGCGCCCCCGGCTGCTCAGCACCCACATATGCAAATTAACCTTCCACCTTTGTTGGGTTAATTTGCATACTCACTCCTGATTGGCTGGTGGGCGTTGCAACGATATGGTCAATTAGCATGTTACTCTTTTATTAGGTAGATAGACATTAGACCTTGTTTTTCAAGTATTCTTTTCTTATTCTGTGACATTTTTATTTGCATTTTCTTGACAATATCCTTTGATATACAAAAGTTTTTACTTTGGTAAAGTCAAATTTATCTACTTTTGTTTCTCGTACTTTTTTTTCTCATATCTAAGAATCCATTACCTGACCCAAGGTCCTAACAATTGATCCTCAGATTTTGTTATAAGATTTTTAGGGCTTTAGGTCTTAAATTTATGTTGTTAATCCATTTGATTTAAGTTTTATATATTATTTGAAGAAGAGGTCCATATTCATTGTTTTGTATATGAATATTCCATTGTCTAAGCAACATTTGCTGAGGAGAGTACTCTTTTCCCACTTAATGAATGGTCTTCACATCCTCTTAGAAAATTATTTGACCATATATGGATTGGCTTATTTCTGGACTCTCAATTTTATTCCATTTATCTATATAACTATATGAATGCCAGTACCACATTGTTTTGATCATTTAAAAATAAAAAAGGTTTTGGGGGTTTTAGTAGGTATTAATTGATTCTATAGATCATTGTGGACAGTATTACCCTTTTAACAATACTAAGTCTTTCAATAGTTGAATACTGGTTGTCTTTTATTTAGGTGTTGAATTTCTTTTAGCCATGTTTTATAGTTTTCAGTGTATAGTTCATTTACCATCTTGGTTAAATTTACTCCTAGATAGTTTGTTTCTTTAGATGTTATTATATAAGAAATTGCTCTCTTAATTTTTTGAATTGTTCATTGCATATTTATAGAAATATATTATTTTTTTGTGTGCATTGATCTTGTATCCTGCTATTTTGATGAATTTATTAGCTTCAGTGGCTTTCTTTTGTAGTCATTGGAATTTTCTATAGGTAGTACTATGTCATCTGTGACTAGAGAGAATTTTACTTCCTTTTCAGTTTACATGCCTTTTATTTGTTTTATTTTCTAATAATTTCTGGCTAGAACTTCCAGTACAATGTTGAATGGCAATGGTTCAAGAGGCATTCTTGTGTTGTCTCTTTACACATAAACTCCCTTATAATATTAAAGAGGAGAAATCATTTCTGAAATTATATAAGTGTTGGCAATAAAATTGAAATGCAAATATTTAATTTACCTAAGAAAAAATATCAGAAATGAGAGCTGGGTGTGGATTGGGTATAATTATTCTAAACTATGGCTGCAAATTTGGCACTGCACTTTTTTGGTATCCAAAGAAAATCAGGGAAATCTCAGTTCATTGTTCAAGGAAAAAGGCAGAACAGATAGTTAGACAAAAGCAATTACTTCCCAGATGTTTTCGTTTATAACCCTTTTTGTTCTGTGAATTGTTATACAGGGCACTCTAAATAATGCGGTTGGTAATATTCTCAAATAATATGCTTTAAAATAGGTCATTAGTGAAGTTTTAATAGATTATTACAGGAAATATTAGTGTAGGATAAAGACACAAACCATTAAAAGCACTAGGAGGTATGGAGAGAAAAGAAGCAAGGTACAGTGGTTTTAAAGAACAGAGCATATCTGTGTGATGTTGCCCTAATGACAAAGAAAACGTGCTGGGCAGGCATGGGAGGAGACTGTCACTAGATCAGAGCATCTGCTTTCCACTGAGAACAGCTTGGTTTGTGTCCCAACTGTCAGTAGGGACCAGTGGGGAGGGAGATAAAGGAGATACATAAGAGGCAACTAATCAGGAAATCAAACCTTGGAGAGTGTAAAAATTTGGCAAAATGTACCAATTTCTTCAAATATATTTAGTCCTTAAACTTGCTGAATTTGAGTTGACTAACCCGTTATTCATCTTTGTACATGTTTTTGTTTGTTATGTGTCTTGCCTTGTTTTAATAATGTCATTTTGCCAAAATACCTGAACATCCAAACATCTGGGCCGTTATTATTTCAAATTCACAGCAAAGGAATATGATGGTTTTTAGGATATGGTATCACTCATTTAATACAAAATTGTCTGACTAAATGAAGACATCTATTAAACAAGTCAGTTCTCTCTGAAGCATGGTCTGAAATGTAAGTAGTAAATATTAAATTCAGCCATATATAGATTATCAACAGCTTTTTTTTATTTTTATATTCATTGAGATATAATTGACATATAACATTATATTAGCTTCAGGTATACAACATAATGATGCTATATGTGTATATATTATGAAATGATCACCCCAGTTTTTATTTCTAAAGTACTTAGGGAGGTGTTTCTGATGCTAGTCTACTTTTTCCTGTCTGGATTTTGCTCCTGACAAATCACAGTAATTGTGTGAAAGCTTCTAGACAAAACTATGAAAGAAGTCATATGCTATTGTCTTCTTGTGGGAGGAATAAACATAGGGACTAAAGATAAAAGGAGGATGAAGTATCTAACATGTGACAAATCAAAATTAATAAAGTATGATAGTGTCTCTTCAAATTTATTTAGCTCATCTTTATAGGAATATAAACTGTAGGGGAAGAACAGTGTGTTCAATTTTATAAGGCAAATTCATGTGTTCTTGAATCTAAAATGGGAAGGATGGAAGGAGTTAGAGATAAGTGGAAAGAAAAGATAATTTGGGCAGATACAGCTTTTATAGTGAAAGAGTTTTTAAATATTGGTTAATTTGGCTCTGTTTTATTGGTGGTCAGTTAGAATATCTAATGATTTTTACATATCAAAGATCTCAGGAGTTATTTACTTTGTGGTTTGTTTTAATTATTTCATAAAAGCAAAACTAATAAACTAGTTTATTTAAAATAAATTGTGGGTACATTTCAAGACACTGCAACTCACTGAATATTTTCAGCTCAAAGACTCTACAGAGTACAGCAAAAACATATCCAGAGATAATTAACTGCTGTTTATAAGCAGATTTTTTTTGCCCATTCAGTTTTATGTATACTGTACTAGGCCCTTAAATATAGCATCTTCCCCCATCCGTCTATGCCATAAAAATATACAAGGTTATTACCGAAGTCATGACATACTTTTACGATGCTCCCTCCACAGAAAATTTGAATCCTAAAATTCAAGGAAAAGGGCATATTGTAATGAACTTAAGGTCATTTTTGAATTGGTGATTACTTAGTGTCAGTAGTATAGACACAAGTGGGTAGAAAACACATGACTAAGGCACACTTAGACCTACTCAGTTAGAAACCCTGGGACAAAGTTAAAACATGTGCATGTTGAAAAGAAGTTCTTCAAATGACTTAGATGACAATGATCCAAGACACAGTATTATTTACAAAGCAAGCACATAGAAGAGAATATAAATCAAAGAATAAAATAAAAGTATATAACCAATAAGATAAAAAGAAACATCACATGAAAATGAAAGTAATATGGCATAAAGTGACAGGATTACCAGACCCAAGTAAACCTGATGAGAAAAACATCAAATAGGATTTAAATTTGGCAGAGCATTTATCTTGGAGTGAAAATAATTGAAGTAGAAATTCCTGTCTGTATTCAACTTTTAACCACCACAGTCTGCCACATATGTGATGCTCAATACATGTTTTCAGGGCAGACAAATGCTCTCTAACTAGTAAAGTACAAGTAAATTCACCCAGAAGTGGAGAAAGCACCGATTGTGCTTGTGTCACTGCACCAGGTCTACTCAGAGCCCATCTGCTGTACCAGATGCTTGGTAGTTCATGGGACAACAACGTGTGGGAGGCAAAGTGCATCTCTTTCCAAGAAGGCCACCAGGAAAGAGTGCAATGCAATTGTGCCAGGACCACTCCTAACCTCCATCAACAGTCTCACCATCTTAGTGTGTTCCCTAATGTAACCAAAAGCTCTGCAAATGTGTGGAGAGATAATTAGACTGCAATTTACAATTTAAAATAAACAGCGCTTGAACATTTTTTATAGAAGTTAATTTGCATGATGTCCTTTAAGCAAACACTGTATTTGCTATGTCTTCTTTTAAACATACCGACATCAATAGTTTCTGTAAATATGCCAGTATGCAATATTTCTAAAGTTACCCCTAATTGTCAAGTGTTTAATGTGAGTAATGTATACAATTTTAAAAGCCTGTGGATTGGAGAATAAAAATCTAATGTCGAATTTCCTATTTTAGATTTCAACCTCTACCTTTAATTAACAGTATTATGGGGGAAATGCAGACAATTGCATTAGTTTTAGCTTTATTTTCTTCAGATTATTATGAACCAATGTCATTATTACAAACTACTTTCTTCAATAATCAAATGTTTGTTATTTAATCCTAAAAAAATCTTACTTACATGTATAATTATTTCTCCTTTAACTTTGATTTTTTTGTTCTTTCCCTTCTGTACTTCCAGTCTCCTTTCTTCTCTCCTCCCCCTCCTCCTCTCCTTTCTTCTCCCCACCTCTCTCTCTCTCAAGAATGCACACATATGCACACTCACACACAAGCACATACACACATTCACATAGTAACAAGCACACAGTCAGTAAGCCTCCATTAAATAGAACATATGAGGGTACTATGTATAATAATAAAAGCGTAATATGCTAATTAGACCAGACGTCCTTCTGGACGACCTTCTGAACGAAGCCGGGGCTGCGAGGGAAGCCCAGATCCCGGGTGCCGCAGGGAAGCCGGTGCCAGCAGCCAGGGGAAGGAAGGCCTACTCTTGCATGAATTTCGTGCATCAGGCCTCTGGTATTATATAAGGTAGTACAATGAGTAAAAGGAAACCCTAAACATCCTAACAGTCCAATTGATAGTAGGGATTAGTGTATAAGTAATGCTAAGGACATAGTACCTGCCAGGTCTTATATTAGTTTACTTGACTTATCTCACATTTGCTAAACAACTCCTGGTGTTTGTGTGCTGCCTTGGAAGACAGCGTGGATGGTCATTTTATTTTAGACAAACACAAGAACACTGAGCCCAATGAGGTTCAAAAATAGACCCAAGGCCACACAGCTGGGAAATGACTCAGGTTGACAATAAATCCAAAATTTGTCAGACTTGGAAAGCCCACACTCATTCCCCTGATGTGACTGCCTTTCTCCCTATAAAATAGTGCCAAATATATAACTTTTTTTTTTCAGGAGAAGAAGGGGAATGGCTGGCTTTGTCTAGATCTGGCATTACTTAAATATACCTCTCCACTGAGGACCCTGGCCCAAATTTACCTAATCATATCTAAGTTACAAATGTTTCCAGGACAGATTTTATAAGACAATAAAATATTAGAAAAAAATTTTAAATGTGTTATCATTATAAACTAAATTTACAAACAGGAGCCAACTTAAGATTAATGCCTTGATTTCTCATAATAGAAAATGAGTCAAGTTCTTGAAGCTAAATATATCTAATGTTTGTTCAAACAGAAATACCTCCAGCCCATAAAACTTACTACACTGTAATTTTCTTATCATACCAAATTTAATCAGCTAGCTATGAAATCACCTTACAATTATAACAATGTGAATGAAGGATAAATATTTTAATGATGAAACTTTATTTCTGAATGTGATAGAAAAAAGATGAAAAATATCTATAGTAAGATAGATGTAGATTTGTATCTCAAATTTGACATTAATACCTTGATCCTTGACAATGATGTAAACCAGTTTGAGGAAGTCTGCTTATCTGTAAACATGGGGAAAATTCCTACAATCTGAATGTGTTTTAGTGTGAATTAAGTAGATGATATTTTAATGTGCTAAGCACTCTGCTAGCTACAAGTATCATTTATTGGTGTATACAATTTACAAAATTTATAATAAATTATTAAATTAGTGTTTTTATTAGTTACTCTGTTCAGAAGAAGGACTACTTATTTGTTTGCTAGTATTATAGTTTTGGATCTATAAACAAACTCATAGAAATGATACAGTTAAAAAATTCTGATTGGTCAAGCTCCCAGCTTTGGGTACGGTCCCAAAAGTTTGGACATTTGTGTATCTAACAACCAGTTCAACAGCAAGTCTCTCTTCATTGTCCTCTCACTTCTTCATTTGGTGCTGTACCTTCCAGCACAGGTTCATACATTCAGATGGCTCAGTGCCTGGCTTCCAACTTTTTTTCCAGCAAAGTTTAAAGAAATATATACACTGAGTGGCCAGATTATTATGATCTCTGAATGCATAATAATCTGGCCACTCAGTGTATACCCTATATAATAAAAGGCTAATATGCAAATTGTCCCCTCAACCAGGAGTTCGACCAGCAGGCAGGCCGGCTAACTGCCCATGTCTCCTCCCCCTGGCCAGGCTGGCCAAACCCCACCCATGCACGAATTCATGCACCAGGACTCTAAGCCTATCTAATAAAAGAGTAATATGCAGATTGACCATCACTCCAACACACAAGATGGCTTCCCCCATGTGGTCAAAGATGGTTGCCCCCATGTGGACACAAGATGGCTGCCACAAGATGGCCAGCAGGAGAGGGCAGTTGGGAGGGACCAGGCCTGCAAGGGAGGGCAGTTGAGAAGGACCAGACCTGCAAGGGAAGGCAGTGGGGGGGGGGGGGGGGTTTAAGCCTGCAGGGGAGGGCAATTAGGGGTGACCAGGCTGGCAGAGGAGGGAAGTTGGGGGCAACCAGGCCTGCAGGGAAGGTCAGTTGGGGGGGCCCCAGGCCTGCAGGGGAAAGCAGCTGGGGGGGACCAGGCCTGCAGAGGAGGGAAGTTGGGTGGGACCTAGGCCTGCAGGGGAGGGCAGTTGGGGGGGAACAGCCCTTAAGGGGAGGGCAGTTGGGGTGGGGGGCAGACCAGCAAGGGAGAGCAGTTAGGGGTGATGAGGCTGGCAGGGGAGGGCAGTTAGGGGTGATTGGGTAGGCAGGAGAGGGCAGTTGGGGGCAACCGGGCCTTCAGGGAAGGGCAATTGGGGGTGACCAGGCCTGCAGGGGAGGGAAATTGGGGGGAACCCAGGCCTGCAGAGTAGGGTAGTTGGGGGGGACCAGGCCTGCAGGGGAGGGTGGTTGAGGGGGATCCAGGCCTGCAGGGGAGAGCAGTTAGGGGGAGACCAGGCTGGCAGGGAAGGGCAGTTAGGAGTGACCCAGGCCTGCAGGGAAGGAAGTTGGGGGCAAACAGGCTGGCAGGGGAGCAATTAGGGGGTGATCAGTCTGGCAGGCAGAAGCAGTTAGGGGCAATCAGGAAGGCAGGCAGGTGAGCGGTTGGGAGCCAGCAGTCCTGGATTGTGACAGGGATGTCCAACTGCCCATTTAGGCCCGATCCGGATTGGGCCTAAACGGTCAGTTGGACATCCCTCGAGGGGTCCCAGATTGGAGAGGGACACACCCTCCTTACACGAATTTTGTGCACCGGGCCTCTAGTATATGTGTGTGTGTGTGTGTATATATATATATATATATATATATATATATATATATATATATATATAATTTTTACACACACACACACTAGAGGCCTGGTGCACAAAATTCATGCACTGGGGGAGGGTGTCCCTCAGCCCAGCCTGCACCCTCTCCAATCTGGGACCCCTAGAGGGATGTCCGGCTGCCCGTTTAGGCTCGATCCCAATAGGATCGGGCCTAAAAGGGTAGCCAGACATCCCTCTCACAATCCAGGACTGCTGGCTCCCAACTGCTCGCCTGCCTGCCAACCTGATCACCCCATAACGACTCCCCTGCCAGCCTGATTGATGCCTAACTGCTCCCCTGCCAGTCTGCTTGCCCCTAACTGCCCTCCCCTGCAGGCCTGGGTACCCCCCCAACTGCCCTTTTCTACAGGCCCGCTCACCCCCAACTTACCTCCTCTGCCAGCCTGGTCACCCCTAAATGCCCGCCTGGTCCCTCCCAACTACCCTCCCTTGCTGGCCATCTTGTGGCAGCCATCTTGTGTCCACATGGGGGCAGCCATCTTTGACCACATGGGGGCAGCCATCTTGTGTGTTGGAGTGATGGTCAATTTGCATATTACTCTTTTATTAGATAGGATACACACACACACACACACACACACACACACTAAGTGGCCAGATTATTATGCGTTCAGAGATCATAATAAGCTGGCCACTCAGAGTATATATCTCAATTGGTTGGTTTTAGTTACTATAATGCTAGAAAGAACTTGATTGTTTAAATTTGAATAGGAATCACTTAGGCAAATAACTATATGACTAGATCTATCTGTCTTTTGTGATTTTTTGAAGAAAGGAAAAAATAATTTCTTTTTAATGTCTCTCAAATCACACCGCAGTCTCTTCCTCGGGCAGTTCTCAATGTTGGCACTATTAACTGAAGTAGGAAAAATAGTCATCCCTATCTGAAAGGATGGTTAATGCTATCTGCCAAATATTATTATTCCTGGAAACTTTCTGTGCAGTAAGAAGGTTTAGGAGTTTTCATTTAACACCAGTGAAAGTCTAGTATCCCATCTACTCTCAAGTAGTAAGCCAGAGCATGATAAATTTGGTTTTTGAGAGGTCATTGATTTTTATAGGTATTTGATAAGTATTTCACAGTTTAGCCCTAATCAGTTTGGCTCAGTGGATAGAACATCGGCCTGTGGACTCAAGAGTCCCAGGTTCAATTCCGGTCAAGGGCATGTACCTTGGTTGCAGGCACAAATCCAGTAAGGAGTGTGCAGCAGGCAGCTGATCAATGTTTCTTTCTCATCAATGTTTTTAACTCTCTATCCCTCTCCCTTCCTCTCTGTAAAAAAATCAATAAAATATATTTTTAAAAAAGTATTTCCCATTTTAGCTTACACAGTATTGAAGAACTAAGAAATTTAAATAGTGGTTTGAAACAAAATGAGTCATGCCAATCAACCATGTTGGCTTTTCAGTCAGTAGTGGCTTAGAAGAGGTAATTAGAGAAATGTGCTATTTAGAGAGTTTATTCTAGTGAATATTGACCCATTGTTTCTCACAATAAGGAGGAAAATTATTTAAATTACATTTTTACTGAAACAATATCAGGGCTACTTGGTTAATTACATGAGCATTGAAGCATACAGATCTGAGTTCAAAGCATACAGACCTGAGTTCAAATATTGGCTCTTTCTCCTAATAACATATGACCTTAGCTTCATAGAATCAAAGCTCAGTCCCTCACCAGTGAATTAGGGATGGTAATAACCAAAGTTGTTTTATTAATAAATAAATAAAAACCTATATTTAAAATGTATTGACCCATCTGGAGTTAATCAATTATTATTATGGATAAAAATCTGCTGATATCCATTTCCCCCAACATTATTAGATATAATTGATATATAATATTATGTAATTTTAAGATGCACAATATGATGTTTGAAACATATATATTATAAAATGATAGCCACAGTAAAGTTAGTTAACACATCCTTCACTTCACATAATTACAATTTTTCTGTAGTTGCTATTTAATATTCTTACCATAATGAGAACATTAAAGCTCTACTCTTATAGCAACTTTCAAGTATATAGTACAGTGTTGTTAACTATAGTCACCATCCTATATAATAAAAGGCTAATATGTAAACTGTCCCCTAGGGAGTTTGACTGACCTGGAGTTCGACTGCTTGCTATGATGTGCACTGACCATCAGGGGTGGAGCGGAATGAAGGAAAGCCCCAGCCGGCAACCCACAGCCAGGGGAAGGAAGGCCCCAGATGGCCATGATTGCTGGCCAGGCCTAGGGACCCTACCCGTGCATGAATTTCGTGCACCGGGCCTCTAGTGCTATATATTAGACACTGAGGCTTGTTCATCTTATAACTGAAAGTTTATACCCTTTGAGCAATATCTCCCCATTTCCTACCTCTCATCCACTAGCAACAGCAACTGCCATTCTACTCTGTTTCTAAAAGTTCCATGTTTGTAGATTCCACATATACCAGTAAGTTAGATCATACAATATTTTTTTTCTTTCTGACTAATTTCACTTAGCATAATGCCCTCAAGATCCACCCATGTTGTTGCAAATTGCAGGAATATATGGTTTAAAGTATGAAAAATGTGATATGTATCACATCCATTTATTATATATCACATATATATGTCACATTATTATATATTATATAGGTGGGAAAAAAGTAGGTTTACAGTTGTGAGTATACAAAACAGTTCCTTCTTGTATTATTTATTAATTATTGTACTATTTTCCATATGAATGACTATAAACCTGCTTTTGCCAAGCCTTATATATAATATAGATATATAGATACATAGATATATAGAAATTATATAGAGTATATACACCAAGTGTTAAGAATCTTGGGGGCAATCTTAGCTTCTGCTTACACCAGAGACTTTTAAATTTATTTGTTGTTAAATGGAACATTGGAGTTCAGAAAGGAATGTATTGATTATTTCCAAAAATAATGTATTTGTAGAAATAATTATGAGTATAGACTTGTGGCATTTATTGAGAGTAATGTTACATCTTCAAACTGATAGACAATATTTCTGTCACCCAGCTCTAAAATCAGTTTTAGAGGTCAAATCACATGTGAATAAATAAGAATTATCTGGAATCTCTTGAAACAACTGAGATGAATTGTTCATTATGTTTTATCTATAGATAATTTGGAAGTATGAAGATATATATGTCTGTATATATATATATATCACTATATATATCATACATTTTGATAAGGTAATATCACTATACCATTTCTAAGTAATATAGTAAATGTTCTTTTTTTTCTTTATTGATTAAGGTATTACATATGTGTCCTTATCGCCCCATTGCCCCCCTCACACCCCGACTCATGCCCTCACACCCCTGTTGTCTGTGTCCATTGGTTTGGCTTATATGCATTCATACAAGTCATTTGGTTGATCTCTCCCCCTTACCCCCACCCTCCCCTACCTTCCCTCTGAGGTTTGACAGTCTGATCAATGCTTCTCTGTGTCTGGATCTGTTTTTGTTCATCAGTTTATGTTGTTCATTATATTCCATAAATGAGTGAGATCATGTGATATTTATCTTTCTCTGACTGGCTTATTTAGCTTAGCATTATGCTCTCCAGTTCCATCCATGCTGTTGCAAATGGTAAGAATTCCTTCTTTTTTAGTATTCCATTGTGTAGATGCACCTCCTTTATTTAATCCACTCATCTGCTCATGGGCACTTAGGCTCTTTCCAAATCTTAGCTATGGTGAATTGTGCCGCTATGAACATAGGGGTGCACATATTCTTTCTGATTGGTGTTTCTAGTTTTTTGGGCTATATTAGGCAAGGATGCGGAGAAAAAGGAACCCTCGTGCACTGCTGGTGGGAATGCAGACTGGTGCAGCCACAATAATAATATAGGACTGGAACCCGGATTCTTTGTCCGCTGGAATCGAAGAATGAATCCACAGACAGAAAGAGGTATAGCAAAGGTGGAGATTTATTGAAGAACAAGTACAGACTCCCACGTAGGGAGGGGGAAGAGTCCCATAGAACGGACTCCCACATGGGGAGAGGGAGAAGGGTCCCCAGTAAATGTTCTTGAGTTGTTCTATGTAATAAAGCAATATATGTCTTTTGTGCTATAACACATCTTAGTGGCACTAACATCTGTTAGGAATGAACAGAAGTGAGAACCCAACATTATAACAGAAGAAGATAAAGATTTTGAACTATTTGCAGAATAGTAGAATTTAATTATTTGTGTGCTGAAAGACAATTAAATTCATACCCACTTATTAGTATATAGTGTTTAAAGGACAAACTTCTGCTTAACAATGTATTTATCTTCCCAAGTTTCTGAAGTTTAGAATTAGATGGAATTTAATACTTTACTTTGAATATGTTATAAGAACCCAAGAAACTACTTTTAGAGCTAAAGTTTACCCATTCTAATACTGGGTCTCTGATAGCATCACTGTCAGGTAGGAGACAAGGTAATTTACTATGAGAAGTTAAACACAGTTAAAACATACTCTCCGGAGTATCTTTTGCTTATTTGTATATATAAAACTTTTAGCACTTACTCTATTCCATAAACTGGTCCAATTATTTCCAATGAATTAACTTACCGAATCTTCACCACAAGCCTTTTAGTTAACCATATTTTGTCAAAATATAAAAAGTTACCTGTATGTGATTTTCCTTCTTATTATTAAACTAGAGGCCCAGTGCATGAATTCATGCACCAGTGGGGTCCCTCAGCCTAGCCTGTGGGATCGGCTGAAACTGGCTCTCTGACATCCCCCGAGGGGTCCCAGATTGTGAGAGGGCACAGGCCAGGCCGAGGGACACCACTTGTGCATGATGGGGGCCAGGGAGGGATGCGGGAGGTTGGTCAGTCAGGGAGGGACCGAGGGAGAGCTCCAGGGCGTGTCCTGCCAGTCTGGCTCAGTCCCTATCAGCCGGACCCCAGCAGCAAGCTAACCTACTGGTTGGAGTGTCTGCCTCCTGGTGGTCAGTGCATGTCATAGTGAGTGGTTGAGCGGCCTTAGCATATCATTAGCATATTATGCTTTGATTGGTTGACTGACCGACGACCAAACAATTAGCATATTAGGCTTTTATTATATAGGATTAGAGGCCCGGTGCACAAAATTCATGCCCCCGGGGAGGGGGGGAGCGGTCCCTCAGCCTGGCCTGCGCCTTCTCGCAGTCCAGAGGCCATCAGTCGGACATCCTTAGTGCTCCCGTGGAGGTGGAAGAGGCTCCCGCCACTGCCACTGTGCTAGCCAGCCGTGAGCCTGTCTTATGGCTGAGCAGTGCTCCCTCTATGAGAGCACACTGACCACCAGGGAGCAGCTCCTACACTGAGCATCTGCCATCTGGTGGTCAGTGTGCATCATAGCGACCTGTCGTTCCATTGGTCGGTTGATTTGCATATTAGCCTTTTATTATATAGGATAAAATAAATGACATTTCAAGAGTATTGGGGGGGTGGTGTGGAGGGGATTAATGGGGGAAAAAAGGAACAGGTATAATACTTTCAAAAATAAAGATAAGCCCGGCCAGTGTGGCTCAGTGGTTGAGCACCGATCTATGAACCAGGAGGTTCCAGTTTGATTCCAGGTCAGGGTATATGCCTGGGTTGCTGGTTCGATCCCCAGTAGGGGGTATACAGGAGGTAGCCCATCAGTCAGTGATTCTCTCTCATAATTGATATTTCAATCTCTCTCTCCCTCTCCCTTCATCTGAAAAAAAAAAAAAATTTAAAGTAAAGATAAATTTAAAAAGAGTATTTACTTGAAATATAATATGCTAAGAGTCTTTACTCTTAAAAAGTTCGGATTCAATTTTAAGAAAGCTAGATAGCTTGCTGGTGGATAAATAGTGAGTGGAACTGATTGCATACTTTGGCATTTTCTTCATATTCTTCTCATTCATTTTTCTCTGTCTCCCTCATGCCTCCACTACCAGATCTTTGTCCCCAAAATGAAAGGTAGGAAGAAAGAATGAAGAGGCAAAACTGAAGACTATGTCATTTTTCTCCACTACATGAAGAACTGCTTTTGTTTGCCTTGGTACTTTGTTCACTCTGTGTGTTTCTAATCCCATGTTCCATCCAAAACAGACAAAATGTTTTTATGTGACAGTGATATTCCTCATGTACCCTTTAAAATAATTTTGAAAAACCTAATATTTCCTTTTATGTGTTAGATGACTTCTATAATTTTCCATTATTAAAGTGTAAAAGTTTATAATTCATACATATTGTAATTGATGACATGTTAAATATAAAATTAACATACTTCTTTTTAAACTTGGATAATGTCATCACTAGACCCTGAGACAATTATGTGGTGTTGAGCACTTTATTTTGGAGAAATCAGGAAAGCAGAAGAGGGATTGGGGAAATGAGGTAGTTGGCAGAAGGAAACAATAAAGGGTGTGTTCGTGCCTGGGTTACTGTTAGGTGCAACAGTAGAACAACTGTTTCAGCTCCTTCTGAAATTGTTTTGAGAGAGTGACCGGTACATATACTGCAATTATCTCACTGAAGGGCAAGAAACATGGCTTATTCATCTACCTCCTTCCCCCAGTATGAGATGGTTTCTCCTGGAGACAGTAACTCCCAGTCTTGTCCCTGCCTTCCTAAGTTTGGGTCAAGCAAACTCCTATAGCCAGCGGAATCTCTAAGGCAGAGAGATGCAAATCTGAGGCAAAAAACTCTCAGTGTGCACATACCCACTAAATGGCAGAAAACACTTGGGTGGTCCAAGAACTAAGGGCCTCATTGAATTCCCATTAAATGTTCATTAGATAAATTATTTTTCTGATTATAAAAAAAATACTTTTAAAGTAAAACTTTAGTATTCAAACTATAATCAAAATTGTTATCAGTCCAGAAAGAGCAAAACTTTTTTTACTCTTCAATTACAGTTGACATTCAATATTATTTTATATTAGTTTCAGGTGTATAGCATGGCGGTTAAATAATCATATAATTTATGAAGTGATTCCCCCCAATAATTCTAGTACCCACCTGGCACCATGCATAACTTTTACAATATTACTTACTATAAAATTTACATCCCTGTAACTATTTTGTAACTACCAATTTGTGCTTAATCCTTTTTCAAATAGTCCCCTCAAAACCTCTTTCCTCTGACAACCATCATTCTGTTCTCTATAAGTATGTTCGTTTCTATTTTGTTTGTTCATTTATTTTTTTCTTTAGGTTACACATATAAGTGAAATTATATAGTATTTGTCATTTTCTTCCTGAACATTTTCATGGAACATAATACCCTTTAGGTCTATTCACATTGTCACAAATGGTAAGATTTCACCTTTTTATGGCCAAGTAATATTCCATTGTATATATATGTACTACCTTTTCTTTACTCAATTGTCCATTGATGGGTACCTGGGTTGCTTCCATATCTTTGTGGCTTTTTAGTGACTGACTTCCTTTAGATGACTTGATTCCTAAAAACTTTTTCTTTGGTTTTCACTGCTCTCTTCTTCTGACTGACTCCTAGTCAACCTTCAAGCCTTTCTTCAGTGTCAACACTACAAGAAGTCTTCCCTGATGTCCCACTTATCTTAGACACCCTGTCCCCTTACAGCTCCTAATGTGAGAATGCCAGTAGCATGAATAATGATTCTCTGCCACTGGTCCATGAGCTCCTTGGTTTAGCTATCTATGCAGTCTCAGTGCTGAGAACACATTGCATTCAGTATTTATTGGAGAAATTAGTGAATGGGTGAGTGGATGTTGAATAAGTCAAAGTATATATGTATCACATACTTTGCTTGCTTAGATTTCATCTCATCACCCTTGTATATAAGGGCTATTAGGATTCAAATGAAGTGGCAGCAAGACCCATCTCTTTTGGTCTTAACTTGAAATTTATTCCAAAAATAATAAATAGTACAAAAGTGTTTTGTTTTTAGAAACCCCTATATATGATTTTGCTTACATTCAAGAAAAGAAAGAACAATATATTCATGAGATTCAGCAGTTTTATAGTTGTTTTGTTTTTCTATCATGTTATAGCACTTGAATGAACTTCCTATCAGATGTATTCGGGTGAAATATTTAGATTTGTTACCATTGATCAAAATCGCTTTAGAAGAAAGACACTATTTTGTTAAGAAGACTACTTTTGGAGCTACGTTTTTAGCTTGTGTATGTGCAAGTTTATACCCAATCTAAAGCCAGAGTAGCTGCTTTTGTCTTTTTAACATCATTAGTTTTCTCACAGTGCTGTTGTTTCTTTAATAGATGAAGAGACATTCCAAGAAACACTAAAACTGTGTTTGTAATAATTGCATTGAGCGATTTTCAGAGCTGCACATTTGTTCGAAAATAACTAACAATGTTGGACTTCTTCCAGGCATCATATACAATTGGAATATTTATTTTTATTCAGTCAAGCAATGTAAACACATGTCTTCTTTCTTAAAGAAAAACTGTCTTAGTTCACCTCACACATGGACTTAATAAACTCTCCAAAATAAAGTAGTGGAGGTTATTACTTTGCACAGTTGTATCAGCCTCATTAGTTTCCCTACATAGCTTGAAATGGTTTCCTGCCAAATTAAAAATGTAGGTCATTCAAAGGACTAATGGTGCTATTTTAGCATGAAGTGATTTCAAGCTTACGTATACCCAAATATTTTATCTTATTCTGTTGCAAACCCCCTCTCACAATGTTTATAATTTTATAGTCACTTGTATGAAATCATATATAATTGCATTGTTAGAAACACATGCTTTACATGTTCACCAGATTATGGAGTTTTTAAGGCAGTAATTTTCAGTGTATGACAAAGTACTAAGAACTTTTTCCCTTTAGTTTTATGGAAGAATTTTCATAATTTTATGTGTTCCAAAAGTGTATTCCATAGAACACTACTTTTATTGTTTGTTAGTATTGAGGTATTTCAAGGAGATACAAATGGTCAAGTAAATTTAGGAAAGTATTAGTTAAACCCTTTTTTGTGTGTTTCAATACTGCAAGAAGTCTGATATATGCATTGACAAATCTCACTAATGCATCAATGACAATAAAATATTTTAAGCTTTTCTTTCCTCAATTTACTTATCTATTTAACAGTATTTATCATCATTAACTGCTCATGCTATTTTGTCTCAAAATTCAAGTTTATTATCTAATTATTAAAGATTTATACAGGTGTATACTTAAATATAAAAAAGTATAAAAATGTATAAACTAAAAACTTTACTTATGCTTCTCCATACTCTCTTTCTCTGATTCAGGTATTCACTGTCATTAAATACTGTCATTTTTATATATTGACAAACATGCACACACATATCACATATATATGCATATATCCTCCTATCTAATAAAAGAGAAATATGCAAATTGACTGTACCTCGGTTACACACACAAGCCACGCCCACAAGGCATACCCACGAGCCAATCAGGAGCGAATATGCAAATAAACCCAACCAAGATGACTACAGCCACAGAGAGAAGGAGGGAGGCTTGGGTTTCCCCGGCAATGGAGGAAGCCAAGCTTTCTGCCTGCCCTTGCCAGCCTAGGCCTCTACTCAAGGCTACAAAGTTTCAATGATAGAAGATACATATATCCAAACAGAAATGGCGGCAGCCATGGAGCTGGAAAGAGCAGGAGGCTAGGGTTGCCCCCGGCGATGGAGGAAGCCAAGCTTCTGCAGCCCTGGCCAGCTCAGGCCTCTGCTTAATGCTACAAAGTTTCAATTATAGAAGATACATAAATCCCAACAGAAATGGCTGCCACCTCGGAGCAAGCAGAAGGCTTGGCTCCACTCCAGGCTACAAAGTTTCAATTGTAGAAGATAAATAAACCCCAGATACCAGGGCCTTCTCTTGGGTCGCCATGGGGCGTGGCCAGCCTGCAAACCACCACAGGCCCCTCGCCCAGGCCACCCCACGCCCCAAGAGAACCCCCACCCTGATTCAGGACACCCTTCAGGGCAAACCAGCTGGCCCCCATCTGTGTACCAGGCCTCTATCCTATCTAATAAAAGAGTAATATGCAGATTGACCATCACTCCAACACACAAGATGGCTGCCCCCATGTGGCCAAAGATCCTGCCCCCATGTGGACACAAGATGGCCAGCAAGGGAGGGCAGTTGGGAGGGACCAGGCCTGCAAGGGAGGGCAGTTGTGGGCGATCAGGCCAGCAGGGGAGGGCAGTTGGGAGGGACCAGGCCTGTAAGGGAGGGCAGTTGGGGGTGATCAAGCCTACAGGGGAGGGCAGTTAGGGGTGACCAAGCTGGCAAAGGAGAGAAGTTGGGGGCGATGAGGCCTGCAGGGAAAGGCAGTTGGGGGGGACCCAGGCCTGCAGGGGAGGGCAGTTAGGGGTGACCAGACCTGCAGGGGAGGGCAGTTAGGGGTGACCAAGCCTGCAGGGGAGGGCAGTTAGGGGCAAACAGGCTGGCAGAGGAGCAGTTAGGCATCAATCAGGCTGGCAGGGGAGTGGTTAGGGGGTGATCAGGCTGGTAGGCAGAAGTGGTTAGGGGCAATCAGGAAGGCAGTCAGGCAAGCAGTTGGGAGCCAGCAGTCCTGGATTGTGAGAGGGATTATCCAACTGCCCATTTAGGCCCAATCCTACCGGGATCAGGCCTAATCGGGTAGTAGGACATCCCTCGAGGGTTCCCAGATTGGAGAGGGTGCAGGATGGGCTGAGGGACACCCCCCATGCATGAATTTCATGCACTGGGCCTCTAGTATATACATATTTTCCTTTTAACATGAAGATGAACTAATTCACAGAATTTAATACATTCATTTTAAAGTTTTCAGAATATATTCAAGTTCTAGTCATGCTAATAAATAAACAGAATGCTCTTTTGTACAGACATAATACACTGTTCTTTTGATGTAGAAATTTATTGAGTCTATCCTGGAACTATAGACGTTTAAGTTGTTTTAGTGTGCTACTACTGTGAAAATTCAGCAACCGTGTTCACACATTATTTCACACATGTGTAGTATATATTGGGTTGATTTTCCTAATGTAGAATTGCTGAGCACAAAGTTCTGCATTTGTAATTTTGATAGATATTAACAAATTACTATTTATAAGGGTTAAGAGAATGCTTGTTTCTATACAAACTGGCTAATATTATTTACCAAACTTTAAAAATGTATTTTCCAGTCTTTTCTCTGATTTAAAACTGTCTTCCTCATTATGTATTCTTTTTTTAAATGTATTTATGCATGCTGGTGTTAATATTTAATGTAGGATTTCTGAACTGAAAGCATTAAGCAAAGTTTCTTTGTAGTTTTATTTTTATATAATTTTGGCACATATTGGTATTGTTATATTTGCTTCACAAAATTTGGACAATTAAATTAAAAACTAATTTCTGACATAATTTAAATAAGATCAGCATTACCTACCTTAAAGAGTTGTTTGAGTTCTCCTGTGAAAACACTCGGTGGTGGTGCATTTCTGGTAGGCAGCTGTTGATATAATTCCTGAATTGGGTGGAAATTGAGTGAATAGATTGCATCTCTCCAGGAGACAGTTTGGGTAAATTATATTTTACTAAATATTATCCTCTTAATGATGGCTTAAAACATATTAGTAAATAATTGGGCAATTATTTTTATTTTATCTTTTTCATAGCTTTACTTTATCTTAATTTTTAAGCATTTACATATTATATTTTTTTAAATATATTTTATTGATTTTTTACAGAGAGGAAGGGAGAGAGATAGAGTTAGAAACATCGATGAGAAAGAAACATCGATCAGCTGCCTCCTGCACACCTCCCACTGGGGATGTGCCCGCAACCAAGGTACATGCACCTGACCGGAATCGAACCTGGGACCCTTCAGTCTGCAGTCTGACGCTCTATCCACTGAGCCAAACTGGTTTCGGCAACATATTATATTTTTTAAGTAGTTGTGGTAGCTCCTAATTTATCTGTTGTTAACATAGTACTTTTCAATGTTATAATTATTAGAAATATTTATTAAATATCTTTATTTTTTAATCTTTCTTATCTGCTAGCTTCTGCTCATATTATATATACACACACACAGACACACACATATATATATATATACTCATATATATAAATTTGTTCCATCTCCTTTTTATAGGATACTTTCTAATTGTTTTTCTTACTCAAAAGTAATTTTACTTGCCAAATCATGGAAGCCCAATGTGTGAGCCTACAAACTAGTTTCCTCCCTGATCTGACACTTTCTTTTTTTTTTTTAATTACACTTGATATTCAATATTATATCAGTTTCATGGGTAAAGCATAGTGGTTAGACATTAATATCGCCCAAGTAAGTCTAGTACCCACCTGGTGCCATACATAGTTATTACATTATTATCCTATATAATAAAAGGATAATATGCAAATTGTCCTCTTGACCGGAAGTTTGACCAGAGTTAGACCAGGGGGTGGGGCCGGCCTGCCAACTGCCTGGGGCCCCACCCCTCAGCCGGCCCCGCCCATGATCTGCCTCCAGCACCCTGATCGGGGCAGGGCCAGCCGGCCAACCTCCCACATCCCCTTCCCCCCGCCAGCCCAGCCCAATCAGCCCCGATCAGGGTGAGTCAGCTGGACCCCACCCCAGCACAAATTCATGCACTGGGCCTCAAGTTGACTATATTATCCACGCTGTACTTTATATCCCTGAGAAAGAAGAACAAGTTGGAGGCATCATACTACCTCATATCAAACTCTACTATAGGGCTATAATGATCAAAACAGCATGGTATAGGCATACAGGCAGACACACAGATAAGTGAAACTATGTGTCTGGGTACCTCATTGTCATTTTGATTTGCACCTTATGGAGATTAGTGACTTTGAGCATGTTTTCATATGTCTCTAGGCCTTCTGTATGTCCTCTTTCGAAAAGTATCTATTTAGGTACATTGCCCATTTTTTTATTGGATTGTTTATCTTCCTTTTGTTAAGTTGTATGAATTCCCTGTAAATGTTGGAGATTAAACCCTTATTGGAGATAACATCGGCAAGTATGTTCTCCAATGTAGTGGGCTTTCTTGTTTCGTTGATGGTTTCTTTTGCTGTGCAGAAGCTTTTTATTTTGATGTAGTCCTATTTGTTTATTTTCTCTTTAGTTTTCATTGCCCTAGGAGCTGTATCAGTGAAGATATTGCTTCAGCGTATGTCTGCGTTTTTGCTGCCTTTGGATTCCTCTAAGATTTTTATGGTTTCCTGTCTTACGTTTATCCATTTTGAGTTTATTTTTGTGTATGGTATAAGTTGGTGGTCTAGTTTCATTTTTTTGCCAGTTTAACACCAATCCAGAGTTCCCCTTTGAGTTCTAAGATATGGATATCCTTTTGGAAATTCCAAATTAATTTAAATTCAATACATACCAAACTGGCCTCATATACTTCTCCTTATTCGCAGACATTTTTTCATATCTCCTTTGTAATACACCTCATCATTTCCATCTAAATCTGGAAGGCAAAGACCTCAGACATTGTCATTGTCTTATCCTACTCTCTATAGTTATTCCATTATCTGAGTACCCAACAAGGGAGTGTCCTGTGCTCAATTTCTACTATTGTTGCTCTAAAATTAATTACATTTGTTGTTATGATCTCTGTAGTTATCTACATTTGCTATTATATTATCTTGTTTATTCACATAAGTTATGAGTTTTCCAATATTTCCTTAGTGCTCATTGTACTTTTTAATAGACATTAGTTTAGTTCAGTTTTAGTTTCATAGAAATGTGAAGAGGAATGTGAACACATGTTCTTTATGGACCCAGCATTCACACATGCATAGTCTCCTATGTTATTAGCATCTGCCACCGGAGTGGTACATGTGTTACAATTAAACATACATTGAAACAGAAGAGCTTAGATTTAGTCATAGCTCTGTGTTAATTAATTTCTGTACTTTTTTCTATATGAGTACAATTTCCTAATATTTAAAATAGAGTTAAAGTTATCTGTGTTGCCTACCTCTTGGGTACCTGTTGTCCTGTTATTTGGAAGCAAAGTCAGGGCATTATTCTTTATTGGCTATATGAGGTAAAATATTCAACCTAGTGATATGAATAGTTTAATTTCAAATACATATTTATCTAGAAAAATCCTAAATTAACTATTTTTTCCAACATGTAAATCTAGTTCACAGAAGTTATAGCTATATGAAGAAACATATGTATTGTACACATATACCTTAGAAAAGCAGCAGTTTGTAGAAGTTTTCATGTGGACTCTGGAGCCAAACTGCTTGAACTAGAATTCTGCTGTGCCACTTAATATCTTTGTGACCTTAGAGAAATAGCCATTTGTACTACAGTTTCCTCATCTGTAAAACAGGGATAATAATGTCATCTACATTGTAGGGTATTAAAGAGGATTACATGAGTATTAAGCTGACTGAATTATGCCTCTCAATTATAATATTAATTATTATTATTTAGCTGTGCACTTGTAAATTTGTAAGGAACTTTATGCAGCAGTTTGGTGTGGTGTAGTTTTTCTTCCAGTCTGTTGAGAAATAGAGTATAGTGTGAAAAATGTGGACAAGGAGAGAAGTCTAAAATAACATGTCTAAGAAAATGATGCCTTGTCACATGCAATTTATCTATTTATTATGCTACACACATACTTTAACTTACTCAAGACTCACAGAGCTAATTCATTTCTTTGCTTCTTTCTTTATCCAAATCTCTTTGAAAGAAGGATATGCAGTCAAGGAAACTAGGTTTGTTATTCCAGCTCTACTGGCTACAGTATCTTGGTCAAATCCTTAAGCTTTTGTGTATCTCAATCTTCATGTTTATAATTAGGGTTTATCATGGAATTTAATGAGACAGTTTTTCTTGAATACTACTTTAGGACATAAGCCATATCGACGAGGAGGAGGAGAATAATAAGGTTTTATTATTATTACTAGGAGCCCAGCTCCTGAAATCGCGTGGCACCGCCCACCCACCTGCAGCCCTGCCTTGACAACTGAACCTGTCTATGCAGAGCTCCAGTGCGCCTGGCCCAGCCCCCAAACCCTTTGGCCTTCTCTGGCCGCTTCAAGCCCCGCCCTCAGTCCCTTGAGTCTCCTCCGGCTGGTTCCGCCTTCTCTGGGTGCCTCCCAGCTTCTGCCCCATCTCAGGAACAATGCCCTCATGGCACCAGAAGAGAGCGTGGAAGCCTCCTGCCTGCTGCGCTGTGCTCCTTCCCCTGGCAGGTGGGCCGCGGGGCACTCAGAGTGTGAGTGGTGGGTGGCGAAGGACTGGTGAGGGGGGCACTATGGGCTCTCACCCCTGTCCTCCCTGACATGGCATGGTCCCACCTCCTCCGGGTGCCTCCCCACATCTGCCCCATCTCCAGAGCAACACCCCAGCTAATACGCTAATGACCTGGTCATTACCCATTACAGCGACCCGACCATTAGCATATTAGCTCTTTATTAGTATAGATTATTAAACATAGAAATTGTTTGGGGTTCAATAGTTTATTTTCTTAAGAATTTTAAACATTGAATCAGAAGTGTCCCTGGCACCTGGTGGGTACTGACTGAGTGATTGAAGAACTGGATGAATGGGAGAAATCCTTGTGATACTGCAGAATGAAAGAACATAAGAACATGATGTGTGTGGATGAGGCATTGTCAAAGCTCCCCCTGTTCTTTAATGGCATTCTGGTCATGCATTAGAAAATCAGTTAAGCAGAGTATTTGAAACTGATTTATTCCCAATTAGCAATATATTGAGAATTTAAATATTTTGATGCAACAAATGAAATATTTTGACCCATTAAAAAGCACACCTTGCTTCCAGATGCAATATGTGAAATTCTTAGAATTGTCAGAACTCAAGTATTGATTGCTCATTGACAGTGCTTCACAAAACTTTCCACTTCATTATATTTCAGTTGTAATAAGAGTATTATCTTTAAAATAGTTGATCAAAATTTTTGAACCATCATTTTTTTTATGTTTAAACTTTCAATTTTGTGGCTAAATAATCTATCTACATTGTCCAAATTATTTTGTTGTTGTAATTATTTTGTTAAATGTCTTTGACAGCTTGATGCTAAATTCTTCTAATGTAAAGATTATAATTTTTTTAACTTTTTCCCATTGGGGAATATATAAAAATATATAAAACATATTGTGCATCTCAAGTAATTATTAGAGGTGACAGTCATTTAACTATAACCCAACACAAGCAACAGGGTTATACCAACACTCAGTATCTGCCTTAATTTAAGTGGATTCACCATAAGCTTCATATCTTATCAAGTCACTCACCTTTTTGTTTCTTCAAGAGAGTATTGTAAAGAGATGACATAAAGATAGCTAATAATACCAAGGACAATGATGGACTTTAAAGGAAAGCCTTGAGCCAAAACCGGTTTGGCTCAGTGGATAGAGCATCGGCCTGCGGACTGAAAGGTCCCAGGTTCGATTCCGGTCAAGGGCACGTAACTTGGTTGCGGGCACATCCCCAGTAGGAGGTGTGCAAGAGGCAGCTGATCGATGTTTCTCTCTCATCAATGTTTCTAACTCTCTATCCCTCTTCCTTCCTCTCTGTAAAAAAAAAATCAATAAAATATATTTTAAAAATAAATAAATAAATAAAGGAAAGCCTTGAGTCAATTGAATAGCCATAAGAAAAACAACAACAAACAAATAAATAAACAAAAAAAATTGAATTCTCCATTAAATGAAACACAAAGTTTATATGAGCAGAATAATTTTCTTAAATGTGACAGATAATAAAAATAAACTTTAAGAGGATAGTTCCATGATATAGGATAGCAGAAGAGATCTTACACATGATTCAAAATATGCTAACCAGGTAAGAAAAGATTGATAGATTTGACTTCATTAAAATTAACAATTTCTGTTCATCAAGTAAACACTATTAAGAGAGAAAAGGCAAACAGTAATAAGAAAGAAGATACTTGCACTAAATATATTTAACAAAGTACTCATATCCTTAATATAAAAAGGGAAGTTCAAATTAATTGTAAAATGACAGTCCAATATTTAAAATGGGGAAAATAATAGGATTATTTGAAAATTTCAAAAATCCCCAAATAAAGTAATAACACCTTTAGTTGAATATAATTCACAGAGGAGGATCGTGTATTTCACTGCAGGGAACGCATTATCAAAAGCATTATGTAAAGAATGTCAACTGCTCAGCTGATTTTTCTCTGAGTCCAGGTCGAGTTCATGACTCTGCCCGGTGAGGAAGAGAGAATTTCTTAGGTAAGACCACATCACTCTGTGGGGATGGTGGCAACTGCTTCTGTTTGGTGTGAAAGATTGTACACTAATAAAACACACTTAATGGACTAGGTCACTCTTTTTCAATCACCTTGTTAAAGTTTACTGTTGAAATACTTGCTCTAGGGAGTTACCACTCATTCAGTTTATTTGTAGCCTCTGCCTTGTATATCAGCAGGACTATTCTTTTCCTCAGAAAGATGAAATTGCTACAGCACAGTGAATCTCAAATAACAAAGCGATTTTATTTTTAAAACAGTGTTTGAAGACTTTTTACCACAAATAATAGATTTAAAACAGATTTAAGACTGTGATTCATGTTATTTGTTTAATCCATACTGGGATTAAAGGGATCCTGAAGGTAAGCAGTGAAGCTATGTAATAAACAAACTGCATAGAATGTCTAACATCACAGAAAAACCCTCTTTTATGAGTCTTATCTACTCATTGATAATAAATAAAAGAAAGCAATCATTCTCTATTTTTCCATATAGTGCTATTTTATAACTAGCAGAACTTTAAACTAATGGCTGACAACTTTGATATCATTATTCTTTTTCCAAACTCACAAACAACAAAGAGTCAATGACTGTATTGATATGTTTTTTAATAAACCTAGAATTTTCTGTGATTCACATGGGGATTATTCCCTTTAGGTTCATACCTGTTCTGTGTCTTTTATCTTTCCCTTTGTTCCCTTCCCAGTGAATTCCTCTGCTGTGATTGAAGCGCCACCCCAGCAACTAAAATCTATAATTAAAATTGACATGAACCCAAAAGAAAAATGGGTCAAAATCTTTCAGCCAGCACTTCAAAAATTATTATATAAATGGTTAATAAGTATATTAAAAGATACCAAAATTATCTAGTTTTTAATATTAATTAATTGTATCTATAATGTGTACATGAAGTATATTTTTATGACACAGATTATTTATTATTATTTACATGGTAGTGTGTTAGCTCCCTTTCTCAACTGCTTACCCCTGGGCTAGTATTACAAAAGCCAAGTGGAAAGATTTTCTATATAAGTGGCCAGAACACTCATTAACAAGGGATGAATAAAACTGGGTTTTTCTCTGCTTATATACAGAAAAAAAGTGGCAGCTGCTCCTTTCTCTCCCTGAGAGACAAAACATTCACTCCTTGGATAAGGTTAGAAAAGTGTAGAGAATTCTGGATTTCCCCTCTAATCTTTTGAAATGTAAATACATCTCCTTAAGCCTCAAATTAGCTCTGGTGCCTACATACAAAAGAGAAACAGAGGCATAGATACATGAAACTGAAGGATGGCTGTCAGAGGGGTGGGGAGAGGAGGGGCTGAATGAAAGAAGGTGAAGGGATTAGCCAACATATATACATAACCCACAGACACAGACCACAGAGTGGTGGTGGCCAGAGGGAAGGGGATTGAGGGTTGGGTGGAGGTGGACAAAGGGTGGGAGGAGATTGGAACATCTGTAATAGTGTCAACAATAAAAATAAAGTTAAAAAATATTATCTCCAGGACCTTGGACCTCATTATCCCTTAAGTACAATAAAGAGCTCTCGAGTTCTTTTACTAACCTACAGTTGTGTTATTTCTCCAAGGCTTGCTCTTATCCCATCATCTTATATTCAGCACTTGGTAGTTATTCAGAAATTTCTGACTCTGTAGAAACAAAATATGTTCTCTATACTCTACAACTAGTCATTGTAAAAATTTAAAGTATGGCTATAATGTAATCAATGTCATGTCACTACTGTATATACCCAACAGAGCTGGAGAGGGGAGAGAGACAAAGACAGAGAGAAAAATTATGCATGAGCAAATCATAAAGTCTCAATTTAATGAGTATTCACAAAGTGAATTCACTGGTGCTAACACCCTCCAGGTCAAGTAAAGGAGTATGACCATCTTAGAAGGTTTTCTTGTGATGCTTCCCTTCAAAGATAGCCACTACTCTGGTGCCAGACGTTGGGTGGTGTGATTTAACGCCAGTGGGTCTTGATCCAGCATCTAGAAGGGTTCAGCGATCTGGAGAAAGGGCTGTGTGTAACTTAAGTAAGAGTCCAGAGATGAAAGATAATTTTGAAAGGCATTGGAGGTCAGAGGAGCCTAGCTAAAGAAACTAAGTTCTCCTTGTCTCTGGACCCTTGCTTTTTCTTAACACAATTTGTCCTAAGGCAAGGTGGAGATATACACTTCAAAGGGTAGGGTTTTGTCTACAGAGTCCATTGTCAGAATGGGGAATAGCCTATGGCTGTTCAGGTGTTTGGCCAGTAGGAGGCAATAACATGTAGATTAAGATGCCTGGAGCTGTCTGGAAGCAAACAATCAATTTAATGCATCCTTTCCAGGTTTGGGGAAATGCCTTCAGTCATTCCAACAGGTGATAACATATGTGACTCAGCCCTTGCTGAGTCCCCAAGTTCCATCAATCTTTTGATGAAACTCTTGCAATTATGACATGCTGGAACTGGCTTCCAGCACTCTGGTTTCTTAAACTCTTCTTTGTTTTCCATATTTTAAAGAATTGGTTCACACAATTTTGGGAGTTGGCAAGTCCAAAGTGTGCAGGGAAAGCTGACAGGCTAGAAACTCAAGAAGGATTTGATGTTACAGTCTTGAGGCCTTCTTTCCTGAGATAACCTGTTTTTATCTTTAAAATCTTCAACTGATTAGATGAGTTCCAGCCTCATTAATAAGAGTAATCTCTTTTAAAAATTACTTGACTATAGATGTCAATCCCATCTGCAAAATACCTTCACAGCAAAGCTAGATTAGTGTTTAATTAAATAACTGAGCAATATAGTTTAGTGGGGTTGACACATAAAATGGACCATTACATGGCCATTACAAATAGTCTTCTATGAACATTCTGTCCATGTCCTTTGAGAAACATGTGTGTGAAATAGGGGAAGTTAATACCAATCACAGAGAAACAAAATAATTATAAGGGGATACCAAAAACATGTATTCCAACTAACTTTTTAAACAGGATTAAATGGATGGCTCTCTAGAAAATTACAAACTATAGAAACTGACTCAAGTCAAATAGAAAATCTGAATAGATATTAACAAGTTTCCTTTGATCACTAGAAAAGAATACCATAAATTTTGTATTAAGACAACAAAAATTTATTCTCTCATAGTTCTGGAAGCCAGATGTACAAAGTTAATATCACTTGACCAAAATAAAAGAGTCAGCAAGCCTGCATTTTCTCCACAAGATCAATATAAAAAATGTTGCATTTCTACACAACAGCAATGAAAAACTTGAAAATTTAGAAAACAATTTCATTTACAATAGCATGAAAAAAATACTTAGGGATACATTTAACAAAATAAGCTCAACACTTGTACACTGACAGTTACAAACAATGTTGAAAACGTTAAAGAAAGCCTACAGAAATGGAAAAGTATCCAGTACTTATGGATTGTCAGACATTGTTTTAAAAATGAAAATAATCCTTAAATTACTCTATTGATGCAACACAATCCCTGCCAAAAAATCAAACACCCAGCTGTGTTTTGTTGTTGTTTGTTTGTTTATTTTTTGGTGTGTGAATTGACACATATGGACATGCAAAGGACCCAGATTAGCCAACACGATCTTAAAAAATAACGTGTTGGAGAGCTCACCCTTTCAGATTTCTACATTTAGTACAAAACTACAGTAGTCAAAACAGTGTGGTATTGCATGAGCCCCAACATGTAGATAAATAGGATGTTACTGAGAGTATCAAAACAAACTCGAAATTATGGTCAACTGACTTTAGACAAGTTTGCCAAAACACTTCCATAGGAAAAGAATATTTACCACAAATAGTGCTGAGACAACTAGATCTCCACATGAAAAAGAATACTAATTGACCCCTATATTACACACATATACAAAATAAACTCAAAAGGATCACAAACATAAATGTCAGAGCTAAAATTATAAGACTCTTATAAGAAAATATAGGAGAATATCTCATTATATGTAATGACAAAAATCAAAAACAGAAAAATTACACTGATTTGTCTTCGTAAAATTTAAAACTTTTGTGTCTCCAAAGATATCACTAAGAGAAGAAAATCCAACACATCCCATTAGAGTAAAATTTTTAAACCATATAACTGATAATGGATTTGTATCCAGAACATAAAAGAATACTTAACAATAAGAAAATAAATAACCCAGCTACAAATGCACAAATGATTTCAATAAAAATTTCTGTAAAGAAAATATAAAGTTGTTCCTTAAGCACATGGAAAGATCCTCAATACAATTAGTTATTAGAAAATTTATGTGATACTGAAACATGGAACCAAACTGAAATGCATGGTTTCTTCTAAGTAGGATGCAAAGGTGATTTCTTTCCTGGTTCTTGTCCAGGTGGATTCGAAGAATAAAGCCATGGTCAAAAGGTGGTATATGAAAAGGTGGAAATTTATTGGAAACAAGTACAGACTCCCACATAGGGAGGGGGGTCCCAAAGGGGGTATCCCTCTAAGCTTCTTTTTCCTAAGGTTTATAAAGGCTGCAGTTCTTTGTCTCCTGATATTCCCTTCTGATTGGTCACTATAACAGCTTCAAAGCTCAAACCCCAAGTGGGGCCTCCTCTCCCTCTCCCCCTTCAGTGGTAGAATTTTCTATCTTTCCTCTTTCTCCCTTTTGTCAGCATTTCTCTACCCCTGTGGTGCTTTTCCCTATTTTCTGTGAATGGGTGTCTTCCTCTCCCCTTACCCTGTGGCGCCTCTTGTTCTTTGTGAATGTATGCCTTTTGGCAGCTCCATAGCCCTCACTTTTGTAGCCCTCCCCCCATGGACCCTCCTTATTTGTAAAACTTCCTAAACCTGCCTATTTTACCCCTAAAAATTCCTTTCAATACCATATCTTATTCACTAGAATGACTAAAATTAAATTTTAAAAGACTCAAATAAGAGTGTTTATATAAACAAGAACTTATATAAACAAGAACTCTCCTATATTATTAGTGGCTTTGTAAAATGGTACAGGCAGATTGGAAAACAGTTTGATAGTGTCAGAAAATGTTATGTATAGGCATATACTCAAGAAAATTAAAAACTTATGTCCACATTAAAACTTGTACAGGAGTTTTCCTAGCAGTATTGTTTATATTAATAAAAACTGGAAATGACCCAAATACCAATCAAATGACTAATAAATAAACAAATGTGGTATAGTCATAAAATGGAATAAAATTTAGCAATAAAGGGGAATGAAGTTTGATACATGATACAGTATAGATGAACATTCAGAACGTATGCTAAGTGAAGAAGCCAGACATGTTTAAAAGGCCACATGCTAAATAGTTCCATTTATATAAAACTACATGAAGAGGCAGATACATTGAGACACAAAGTAGATTTGTGTTTCTCAGGGGTTGGGGAGGTAGAGTGGGAAGTGACTGTGAATGGGTTTCTTTTGTAGGGGGGTGATAAAATTTTCCAAATTAAATAGGGGTGTTGGTTGCACAACTATACAAATATACTAACTACAGAACTGTACATATTTGAACAGGGAAAATGTAATGGTTTGTGCATTATGTATAAAAAGCTATTATTTAAAAAATAGATTAGTGTGAAGAGTATGATCTTTCACATTTATGATTTATAAATAAGTTCACTTAGAAAAGGACAATTTTATTATCAGACTAGAGGCCCGATGCATGAAATTCACACAAGGGGCTTGGCCCTCACAGCTGTGTTGGCTTGTTTTGGCCCTCACAGCAGCCCTGGCTTTATCCGGAAGGTTGTCCAGAAGGTCATTCAGCTGTCTGGTCTAATTAGCATATTACGCTTTTATTATTATAGATTGTTTATGTTGTGTTATTGAGTTGTGCAAGTTCCATACACTATATTTTGGATATCAGTCCCTTATCAGATATATCATTTGTGAATACATTCTCACATTCAGTAAGCTGTCTTTTTGTTTAGTTTCAGTCATAATGGCTATTATAAAAAAGGTAACAAATAACATGTGTTGGTAAGAATGTGGAGAAAAGGGAACCCTTAAGCACTGTTAGTGGAACTGAAAATTGGTGCAGCCACTATGGAAAACAGTATGAAAATTCAAAAAACAATAAAAACCACTAAAAGTACTAGTATATCATACAACCCAGCAATTCCACTTCTTGGTATTTATTTGAAGAAAACAAAACTGCTAACTTGAAAAGACAGAAGCAACCCTATGGTCAGGCAGCATTATTACAATAGTCAAGATATGGAAACAAACTAGGTGTCCATTGATATATACTAGGTATACCGGTTAACAATGGTGGATTTTGTAATAAAAGAAAACACGATAATTTCAAGAGAAACATCAAAAGTGCTTTATTCAAAGTAATGTCCATCGCTAGCTACACATATCCCCCATTTTAGGTAATTTGTTGATACCATCCCAATAGTACTTTTCTTGTTTTGAGGCAAACCAGAGACCCAATTTCCCACTTCTTCGTATGTTTTGAAGTGCTGCTCAGAAAGTGTGTGTGCCATCGATTGGAACAAGTGGTAATCTGAAGGAGCAAGGTCTGGTGAATATAGCGGGTGGGTTAATACTTCCCAGGCAAGATCTTGTAACATGTCTTTAACTGGTTTTGAAGTGTGTGATGGTGCGTTATCATGAAGCAAAATTACTTTGCTGTGTCTTCTGGGACATTCTGGTCATTTCACGATCAAAGCGTGGTTCAAATTGATTATTTGTTTTCGGTAGCGATCAGTATGATCAGTATTAATGGTTTCACCTGGTTTTAGAAGCTCATAATACACCACACCTTCCTGATCCCACCAAACGCAGAGCATTGTCTTCTTTCAAAGCGAATTGGCCTTGCAGTCAATGTTGATGACTGGATCAACCCATGATTTTATGCATTTGGGATTCTCAAAATAAATGCACTTTTCACTGCCAGCAATTCAATGCAAAAAAAGAATTTATTTCATGCTATTGAAGCAAAATTTTACTGATGACTTTTCCGTTTTCCATTTGTCTTTTGTTTAGTTGATGTGGCACCCATTTTCCTTCCTTTAAAATCTTTCCCATTGCTTGTAAACGATCAGAAATTATTTGTGAGCAACGTTTAATCTTTCTTTAAGTTGTTTTTGAGTTTGACATGCATCTTTATTCAATAATGCTTGTAATTGTTGGTCTTCAAACTTTTTCAGTTGACCTGGATGTTCTTTCTCTTTCACATAGAAATAATCATTTTGAAAGCATTTAAACCAGTGTTCACACATATATTGAAATGGAGCATGTTCACCATAAGCTTCCTGAAGTATACATAACTTTTTCTTCAAAATAAAGTAATGAATTAAAACTTCCCGCAAATGCTTTTTTTTTGGCACGAGATTTGACATTTTTAAGCGTAAAAATATCTATGATGTTAACACCTTCAGCAAATTTGACATATGAAGTTTTGAAGTTTGCTGTCAATACAACAAAATAGCACATGTATAAAATCACATATATATCAACATATGTGTAACTCCATCTATTGAAAAAAATCCGCATTATTAACTGGTACACCTAGTAAATGGATAAAGAAGAGGTGGTGTATATGTATATAATTTAATGGATTTTTTTATATATATAAATTATACACTGAGTGGCCAAATTATTATGACCACCTGACATTTGTAGGCAAATTAGCCGTACACTGCATCATATGGGATATGGAAGCCGAAGGCCTATTCGAACACCTTTGCTGTCTGCAGTTACCAAGATAAAACGTCTCCAATTCGCACAGGAACACAAGGTTTAGACAGTTGGGCATTGGAAAAAAGTCATGCGGTCTGATGAATCATGTTTCCAGTTGCATCATGCAGATGGCAGAGTGAGAATTTCGTGGAAACAACGTGAAAGCATGCACCCCACATGCATGAGTACAATCCTTCAAGATGGTGGGGTCAGTGTTATAGTTTGGGGCATGTTTTCCTGGCATGATTTGGGTCCTTTAATTTGTGTAGAACAACATCTGAATAGCACAACATACCTAAGTATCCTTGCTGATCAAGTTCATCCTATCATGTTGATGGCTTGATGGCGTATCCCAATGGAGATGGCTTCTTCCAACAAGACAATGCGCCATGCCACAGTGCTTGTATTGTGCAGGAGTGGTTTAAAGAACATGAGGGAGACTTTACCTTGCTTATGTGGCCCCCACAATCACCAGATCTCAATCCAATGGAGCATTTGTGGGACAAAGTTAAAAGAGCCATCAGGCAGCTGGTTCCACAACCATCAAATCTCACAGAACTGGACAGTGCTATTCATCAGGCATGGTGTCAGATTCCTCACATCACCTTTCAACATCTCATAGAGTCAATGCCAAGAAGAATCACCACAGTATTGAAGGCAAAAGGTGGCCCAATGAAGTACTGATGGGGTGGTCATAATAATCTGGCCACTCAGTTTGTATCTGTATTGATTTCAGAGAGGAAGGGAGAGGGAGAGAGAGACACAAACATCAATGACTAGAGAGAATCATTGATCAGCCACTCCCACACCCCTCCAACTGGGGACTGAGCCTGCAACCTGGGAATAAGCCCCAACTGGGAGTCTAACCCATAACCTCCTAGTCCATAGGTCAACACTCAACCACCATTGAGCCATATGGCTGGACTATAATGAAGTTTTGTGTACAAATATAGAAGAATATAATCTTGCAATTTGCAACAACATGGATGAACCTAGAGCAAGCATGTCAAATTCATGTCCACAATGAGTATTTTTGTGGCTCAGCCAATATAACGGTATGTAAGAAACATTTTAATAAAAATTTCATAACTTAATTTTCACAATATTCTGTTATACATAATCCTATCTAATAAAAGAGTAATATGCAAATTGACTGTCACTCCAACACACAAGATGGCTGCCCCCATGTGGACACAAGATGGCTGCCACAAGATGGCCAGCAGGGGAGGGACCAGGTCTACAAGTGAGGGCAGTTGTGGGTGATCAGGCCAGCAGAGGAGGGCGGTTGGGGGGATCCAGGCCTTCAGGGGAGGGCAGTTAGAGGTGACCAGGCCTGCAGGGGAGGACAGTTAGGGGCAATCGGGCTAGCAGGAGACCAGTTAGGCATCAATCAGGCTGGCAGTGGAGTGGTTAGGGGGTGATCAGGCTGGCAGGCAGAAGCAGTTAGGGGCAATCAGGCAGGCAGGCAGGCGAGCAGTTGGGAGCCAGCAGTCCTGGATTGTGAGAGGGATGTCCGACTGCCCATTTAGGCTCGATCCCAGTAGGATTGGGCCTAAACGGGCAGTCGGACATCCCTCGAGGGGTCCCAGATTGGAGAGGGTGCAGGCTGGGCTGAGGGACATACACACACCCCCGTGCACGAATTTCATGCACAGGGCCTCTAGTTATTAATAACAAACTACAACATTCACTAATGACTGATTATTATAATTGTGTTGCATTTGTTATAGAAATTTCCAGGCGACTGGAAAACACACAACAGTACTCAGAAGATTTAAGGAAGAACCATTTATTTTGCAGATATACTAGTACAGTGACTCAGGGAGTCAATTCTCCAACTCCTGAGTGAATCAATATGGAGGAAGCCTTCCCTTTATATCAGGCTTCGGGACCTTTCATGGGCCTTGCAGCCCAGCTCATACCCTGTGAGTTGGGATGAGGGAAATGAGATTATACTCAGAGGCCTGGCCTATCAGGCACAAGCCCCTCCAGGGATTGTAAACAGGTTCCATAAGGCAGGACAGGTATCAGGTTACTGGCAGATTCAGATAGCTAGCCCCCAGATGTCCTATTTCCCCTTCACATTTATTTCCCTTATGCGCCTTACACGCAGTCACACCATTTCTCTCCACTAATACCAGCAGTGAGTATTTTAGCAGCCAATTGCCACGTCATTAGTCTTGGACTGACTTGTTTGGTGTGCCCAACAGGAAATATTTTACTTTCAAGAACAAGAAAAAATAGGTTTATTTTTGTTACACTTATTAATTTGTGCAGTTATTCAGTGTCTGGTAAGTTAATGTTCAAGAAAAAAATATTAATATTTATTAAAATGTTCTATTAGTTTATGTTAATGACTACTCATTTATTTTAGCCCTTTGTATTCAGCATGTCACTATAGAAACAAACCTGTGTTTCTATGATGATTGAAGGTTTTGTTTTTTTGTGGCCCTCATAAACCTTGTTTATCTGTCCCGTGTTAGCCTTTGAGTTTGACATGCTTGACCTAGAGGGTATTATGCCAACTGAAATATTTCAGACAGAGAGACAAATACCATATGGTTTCACTTACATGTGGAATCTAAACACGCACACACACACACACACACAAATGAACAAACAAAAACAGACTCATAGCAACAGAGATCAAAGGGATGGTTGTCAGAAGAGTCAAGGGAGGGGCATGGGTGAAAAGGGTGAACTGGAATATAGTCAATAACATTATGATACATTTGCAGTGACCAGGGGTGGGCAAACTTTTTGACTCGAGGGCCACAATGGGTTCTTAAACTGGACCGGAGGGCTGGAACAAAAGCATGGATGGAGTGTTTGTGTGAACTAATATAAATTCAAAGTAAAGGAGCGGAGGGGAGAGCAAGAGAACCCTCCGCTCTTTCGGCTCCACGGGCCGGATAGAACAGCCGAACGGGCCGGATCCGGCCCGCGGGCCTTAGTTTGCCCAAGGCTGGCAGTGACAGATGATTACTAGAATTAGGTGGATTATCACACTGTAAGGTATAAAAGTGTCAAATCACTGTATTTTACACCTGAAACTAGCATAACTAAGATAATACTACATACCAATTTTTTTTTTTTAATTTTTAAAAAAGAAAAAGTACAACCACATGGTAGGACACAAGCAGCAACTGACTTTGGCCTGCACCTCCCAAATAGCCCTAGAACCACTTCCCAGGGTGAGATTTATATCCTTCTATAATTTAGAGATTTTTTTAAACTTCACATTTTTTAACAAAAACTGGAAGCAAGTTGATATTTTCAATAAAACTGATATTCAACAAGTTAGTGTCATAAATGAAAGAACAAAAGAAATCACTCCCCCCAAAACATACACACACACACAACAACAACAACAACAACAACAACAACAACAACTAAATGAAATGGAAGCAAGCAAACTACTAGATACAGAGGTCACAATCATGGATATAAGGTTACTCAAGGATCTTCATGAGACTTTCAAGGATCTTAGTGAGAATGTCAAAGACACAAGAAAAGACTAGTCAGAAATCTAGCCTACACTAATTGAAGTAAAGAATAATTTACAGAGATTCAACAGTAGAGGATTCTGAGAATCAATGATTTGGAATATGAGGGAGAAAAAAACATCCAAGCAGAAGAGCAAAAAGAAAAAAGAATTTAAAAATATGAAGATAATGTAAGAAGCCCCTGGGAAAGCATAAAAAGTAAAATGATAGACACATACTTCTTTTATTTAGGTGGGTACAGGATACTAACAGTTAACAATTAACATGATAATAATAACAGTGAAGGAATTTATGGTCTCAGTGTTGGCTGCACAGGCTTATTTGATTTTGACCTGAGGGGTCCGGAAAAAGTTACAAGTTACCTTGACATTTCACAGGTGTGTTATCTTAGAGCAAAAAGACAATAGACTCAGTTGAGGTAAAGATTGACTTTGTCAGGGAAGATACTGGCCTAAGACAGGACTACCCATTATAAACTGCTTTTAGTTGAAGTTTTAATTTCAGACCATCTTTTGTAGTTACTTAAGTCTTTAAATTTGCAAAACCACCATGTAGGCCTTCCCTGAGCTAGTCAGGTTAGCATAGGGCCTTTTTTTCATCCACAAAAATATTACATATGTCCCGTTTTTCCCCCATTGGCCTCTCCCACTCCATCCTTACCCACCACCCAGGCCTTAACCTCCCTATTGTCTGTGTCTATAGGTTATGCTTATACACATATGAGTTTATTGGTTGATCTCTTCCCATCCACCCTCCCCTGCCTTCCCTCTGAGGTTTGTGAGTAGGTTTAATGCTTCTATGTCTCTGGGTCTATTTTAGTTCATCAGTTTATGTTGTTCCTTAGATTTCACATATGAGTGAGATCATATGATACTTATCTTCCTCAGACTGGCTTATTTCACAATTCTTATTAAAAACTTTTTATTAAATATTTTTATGTTAAATTGTTGGAATTTAATGAACAGTGGAGGATTAAAATGTTTCAAAAAATAAATAATTTGGCTTTATTGTTTTCCAATAAGGTAATTACTTTCCAGACTCGAGGGGAATTTGTCCTGGGGTGGGAATAAGGAGCTTGTCCTCCTAACAAAGTCTATCAGAACCACATTGGGATTTTAGAAAGGACATGTGACCAGACATTCCCAAAATTTGAGGGAAGAACCACTTGAGAGGCAGAAGTTATTTTGGAATAGGCATCAATAATTTTCACCTTAGGGTTAATTTAAAAGGCAGGCAGATAGGGCAGGGGGCCAGTGGAAAACAAAGGCAGGTGGAACATAGGCAGGGGCAGACAAGGCAGTTTGAGCAGCCTAATCACAGAAACGAACCAAGCAGAAATAATAAAATGTTTTTGGACTCAAAGCAGGAGCATGGGAAAACAGGGAGGGCCTGCAGCAACAAGGTGTACTAATGCACAGAAACAGAGAAAGTTCAGGTCCGTTGCTGGGCAAGAACAATTGGAATCAATCAGGTGGCAACTCGGATAGATATAGAAGCAGGATTGTAGTAAATATATACCTCTGGACTACAAGGCTTAAAGGGGTCAGCCCATTATTGGGCCCCCTTCCCCATATGGGAAGTCTGAATCTGCTTGTAATACATTTTTCACACTTTTGCTTGAATCTTCTGGTCCGCAGAGCTCATTCTTCGGTGTCACGAGACACGACCCTAGGAAACATCCTAGGCTCACTGTTCCAGTTATCACTACTATGACTTCTAGTTTTTTAAAATTGTTAGCATTCAAAATTAAATGCATTGATAGAAGAACACAATATGCTTTAGGCCAGTGGTCGGCAAACCGCGGCTCGCGAGCCACATGAGGCTTGCGAGCCACGGTTTGCCGCTCTGTTGACTAATGAGTTTGCCTACCACTGTCATATACTACCCTTACCTCTTTGCACACAATATGCCACAATTGCCTAATCCTCACAAGCTTCCAACTACATGGTAACATTTAGTCTAGTCCAGTGGTGGGCAAACTCATTACTCAACAGAGCTGCAAACCGCCTCTCGTGAGCCACATGTAGCTAGCGAGCCGCGGTTTGCTGACCACTGCTTTAGGCGGTTGCACAAAAATATTGAGAACAAATCATCTAAAAGGGAAAACTAAAGGTATGAAAGACATATGAACAAAGAAGCCCATGGTATTTCCTTTGGGAGTACTATCATTAAGAAAACATGGTAACAAAATTAAAAAAAAAAGAAATTTAGACATAAATCATACATTTTATTTGCATTTCTTAATGGGGATGGAAATACATAGTATAGTACATAGAAAATCTTATTAACACTTATTTTGCTTCTCCCTAACTATTTAATAACCCAAACCCCCTCTTTCCCCAGAGATTCTCACTACCCAAACCTGGAAATAGCATGAGTTGGGCTTACACTATTAGCCGATTTGGTTCCTGATAGACAATTGGAATCCATCAGGTGACAACACAGATAGATATGGCAGCAGGTTTGTAGCAAATATATATCCCTGGACTACAAGGCTTACGGGGGGCAGTCCATTAAGCCTTGTAGTCCAGGGGTATATATTACTCTTAAGCCCAAGTAATATTTAGTAACAGCAAGAATTTTTAATCCTTAAATTTATATGAACTCTATTCAGATTTAGCTGATGTAGTTCCTACTCTCTAAACCGTATTCGTTATTTAATAAAAGTATGTAGGTGGACCGCTCTTATCATTGTGCCACTGTTGTTTATAAATTGGTTACATGACTCTCAGTTTCTTTGTTCAACAAGAAAAGTATAGAAAACATTCATGAAAAAAGAGAAAAAAATTAAATCAAAGCTCATTTCATGTGTCATTCTTTATTTGAGCATTTTCTCTTCTTTTTTTCTTGGCGTGCCACAAGCACAATATACTCCCTTTCCTGAGAAGCCTTCTGGGAAACACAATGTAAGCTTTCTTATTTCCATTTATGGTACTACTTTACCTTTTAAATGCTTATATAAATCGTAATATTTTGAGAGCATTCTCACCTGCTTGTTTTTCCCTTAACATTATGACTTTGAGATTTATCCATATTCATACAAATAGCGCAGTTTTATTTGTCTCTTAAAATGGAATCAGCGTTTCTGAGTGTCATGTGAGATTTGTGCACCCTGGAATAATGCCCTATGTAATTATAATAGAGGCTGGTGCATGAAAATGCATGCACTGGAGGGGGGTCCCTCAGCCCAGCCTGCCCCCTCTCACAGTCCGGGAGTCCTCAGGGGTGGGAGGACTCCTGGCGATCAGGGGAAGGTGATGCCCTCATCACACCTCTGCTGCTGCCACTGCCCACAGCGCAAGCCTCGACCGGCCCTGGTTACCTGAGCCTCGGGCAGCCCTGGGCGGCTGGGCAGCCACCATCTGAGGCTTGTCTGCACCTCGGGTGTTGGCTGGGCAGCCGCCATCGGAGGCTTTCCTGCTCCTCGGGCCAACCCTGGGTGGCTAGGGGCAGAGGATGGGTCCTGCCTTCCCACCGGCTGGGCTGAAAGGACTGTGGGACTCTGCAGGGCTGAGGGGACTGGGAGCCGCCATCTTGTGGCTATGGGCTCTGCCATCTTTGTGGCGGCGTGACAGTCAGTTTGCATATTTCTCTTTATTAGATAGGATTGGTGAGTGAAGGGCAAATATGAAAAAGAGTTGTGAAGAAAGACTGTAGGATATCAGATTTATTCTCAGGGAGAACAATAAGAAAAGGGTACACATAAAATTGAGGATCTGGACATTGTTCCATTAAAACTGACCATGTCTGTTTACATATCTCCTTGAAAGTATCTGCATATTATAAGGTATATGAATTACCTCTTAAACAACACTGTTATATTTATTCAGTAAGGTTCAATATGATCTGGTAAAGTTGCTAAAAAAATCTAGATATGACACGTTAACCAGGTATTTAAAGGCATGCATAGCAATGGCTTGCTATGAAAAATCATGTCTGTAGTGCTAGTGAACTTGCATTTTGTTATTTGGCCAATGAGTAAGCAAAAATAAATTTGTAGTTTCTGAATTTTTTCTTCCATTTGTTTTCAGTGATTATTTACTAATTGCATTATGCTATGTATTGTCAGTAAGATATGCAAAATTATATTTTAGATGAAGGCTTTTTTATACGGAAAAGTAACCAAAGGAAACAGAATTAGTTGAGCAGTGGTCGGCAAACTGTGGCTCATGAGCCACATGCGGCTCGTGAGCCGTGGTTTGCCACTCTGTTGACTAATGAGTTTGCCGACCACTGACCTAGACTCTCGATTCCAATAATTACAGGTTGTTGTTGTTCCTTGTAATAAAGCCCCTATCCCAGTGGTTGGCAAACTCATTAGTCAACAGAGTGGCAAACCGCAGCTCGTGAGCCGCATGTGGCTCGCGAGCCGCAGTTTGCCGACCACTGAGTTAGAGGACTAGTACAATCACTCAAAGAAAGAAAGATTGACATGTACATATGGGCAATGAGGTTGGAAACAGGAAGGCTTGAAATGTTTAAGAATGAAAATAAAAAAGTGACCAGTTGTTTATGGTAAGAGTGCAGGAAGGAGTCATCTATGACTTTTAACCTTATAAAAGAATGTATCTGTGAGTCAGAGTTAATAATGCTTGAAGGATGAATTATAGGAGTTTAAAAAAAAAAGAGATAATATCCATTGAAGATTTAGGGGAAATTCATAGCAATGAAATTGACTTTTAAGATGGGTAAGAAAACATTTGTATCTGACAATATTGTTGATCCTATTTCCTTATCAACAGGAATCATGCATTCTTTCAAATGAAAAATGGTATCCATTGCATAGAGCTTGCAAAATATGGAAAAATACACAGAAAGAAATAAAAAGTACTGGTATGCCCCAGAGGTGACATGTGTGATTCCCGAATGTCTATTTAAGATATTGAAGGGAAGGCTTTGAACATGTGATTTTAATGTGTTTAATACCAAGACTGCCTTGATCAAATCATATGGAGATGATAGTTAAGCAGTGAAGGGTTGACTGATGATCCTCATGGGATTTTTCTTCAGAGATACTACCACAAACTTAGATACATTTGAGCAATGGTTATTCCACCTGAGGAAATGGAGTATTTTCATATCCCCATAATTAGCGTTCCATATTTTGGAGTTTTCAAGAAGAAACCTAATTGTTACAAATATTAAGATACCCTTGGAATGCTCATCTGAGAACAGAATGCAGTTTTGAAAGGCTGGTTGTCAAATATATGTTGTTAAATTAGCTTTGCACAGAGACCTCTGCACTGTTACTTTTTCAAGTTAAAATTATTCTTAAAATAAAGTTTTCTAAATTCCAATATTAATATAGTTTTTCTAGTTGTTTGAAATACTTAGGTTTCATTTATAATAATTTAATATGTGGATTAATTTAAAAATTTAAAGTACATATTAATCATTTAACTGAGAAAAGTGCTGAAGAACACATTCATTTAAAAGTATTTCAACTTACTACTAATGTGTTATTCATTATTAACTCTAAATCTCCGTTATTAAGATATGAGACCGAAGGCTGTGAAATCAACTTTACTAACATAGGAAATATTTAGGATAAATGGGTGACCATATATCATCACAGAAGATTAAAGTACATTATTAGTATTAGAAAATTCTGTTGGTAACAGGTATAGTTACAATACAATATTAAATCTACCTTTATAGTATAACCGCACTGGGAATGGTTTGACAGATTCTTATTAAGTTAAACAGATTCTATAAAAAACAGCAATCTCATTTTTAGCTTTTATCTAAGAGAAATGAAACTTATGTTCAAACAAAAACCTTTCCACAGAGATTATAGTAGCTTGGTTCATTTTTGTCAAAACCTAGAAAGAATGTTCAATGTGTAAGTGAATAAATGAACTGTGATACATGTATGCAATGAAATAGTTATCCAACAGTGAAAAGAAACAAACCAGTGATACATAATACAACAGCATGGATAACTCTCAAATATATTTTTCAAAGGTAAAAAGGCAGATAGAAAAGGATACATCCAATATGGTTCTAATTATATGACATTCTTAAAAAAGAAAAACTGTAGGAACATAAAACATATAAGAATAGATCAGTGATTATTTAGTTATAGCAGGGTGTAGGGATTAAAACACAGAGGCAGAGTGTAATATTTTGTAGTGATTGAAGAGTTATGAGTATGTTTTTCAAAATTCACAACTATACATCAAAAAGAATAGATTTTACTGTATGTACATTATACTCCATAAAAGAAAATTATTTTTTAAAATTATCCTAATTGCTAAAATATTACTTTAAAAATAAAAATGCTACACTTAAATTATTGACATGATATATAATAAAGTATGCCTTACTATTTTAAACTCAATTTAATGTTATACGATATTAAACATTTCTCCTAGTACATAAAGATGTTAATACCAGTGAGTAAAAAGTTGTATTATAACAAAAGTAGTTACTATTGATTATGAGGCCAGGGCATGACACAGTGGGAAGAGCAAAACATACAACTAGAGAGAAATTTAAATTCCAGTTCTGACACATTCTTGCTCTATGATATTGAAAGAACCACTTTGCCTTTCTGAGACACAGTTTCATTGTACATAGGGTTAAACTATTAACTTTCTTTGTTTATTATAATAACTAGAGGCCTAGTGCACGAATTCGTGCAGGGGTGGGGTCCCTCGGCCTGACCGGCAATCGGGGCTATTGGGGCTGTGGGAGGTTGGCCTGGGGGAAGGACCGCAAGAGTTTGGCTGGCCGACAGAAGTTGGCTATGGGAACACACTGACCACCAGGGGGAAGCTCCTGTGTTTAGTGTCTGCCCCCTGATGGTCAGTGCGTGTCATAGCGACCAGTCAACCAGTCGTTCAGTCATTCGGTCATTCCGTCATTCCATCACTTAGGCTTTTATATATATAGATTAAATGAGATAATGCTATACAAGACCCTCAATAAAAATGATTTCTAAATATCAATTCTTCCCTATTTTTTAGGGATTTTAAGTTATTGGCAATGTTTATATATGTTTTCAAAAAAGGCCTGGAAATATGGATTACTATATATTAAGTCAAAAAGTCACTTGTAGCACACAGTTTGTACAAATAAAATGTACACAAAATTTATTTTAACTAACTCTACTTTATCATTCTAGATTAATATTATTTAGTAGCTTTTAACTCAAAGGTAATGACTATAAAGTATAAGTTCAAAAATAGAAATTTAAATGTTCTCTTTAAGTAACTATTCACAATCATAAGCAAACAGATTTCTGATCTCAATAAAATATTTTTCTAAAACTATATTTTTATTATCTATTATTTATTTTTTAAAGTGCTATTAAAATTGATTAAATGTTTGCATTATTTTCTACAGTAATCTCAGAAACTCCTCCATTCCCTCACCATATGAAAATTTTTGACTGAAGAAACAGGCAGCAATATCAATATAATACCTATAGTCCTACATCCAGGGAGTGTGAAATGCTATAAAGGAGAAGAGAACTAATAAGAAATAAAGTAAAGGATATATAAGAAAGAAAGGTTTAGAACATGTTGGACATCGGTGGTCATTTTAAGTAATTTTAGGGATACTGAAAGCCATTATATTGGAGGCAGTTCAACAGAGAAGGGATAACATCGGTTTGCCATTTTTTAAAAAAAATCACACTAGCTTCCATGTTGAGAATAAATTTTAAGTAAACAAGGGTAAAAATCAAAAGCCAGTTAGGAAACTACTGCAATAACTCAGGTGAGAAAGCGTGGTGCCTTAACCATGGAGCCTTACAAGATTAACCAGTTACTGAGGGGAAACTGCGATAGAGAAAAGTTTTGTAATGGTTTGTATGAGTAAGTACATGCTGTGAGAGAGGCCTGATACACAAAATTCATGCAAGAGTAGGCCTTCCTTCCCCCAGCTGCCGGCACTGGCTTCCCTCTGGCACCCAGGACCTGGGCTTTCCTCCGACCCTGGCTTTGTCCGGAAGGACATCCAGAATGACGTCTGGTCTAATTAGCATATTACCCTTTTATTAGTATAGATATAAATATAGAAGACTTTATTAAAATACTAGATGCTTGCACAAAGATAAGTGTGGGAACCACACCAGATTCCTCAAATGTCCAAGGCTAATTAGAGTGTAGAGGCCTTGTTGATAGTATGCCCGATGGCCAAGGCTGCTCTGAACATGGGAATCTTAATCAAATATCCAAGGCTGAGATACCACAAATAGCTGCAAGGCCTCAGCGATCCCACAGTATGCTGTGCCCGTCTATAACCCAAATAATTGGTATCACTGTTGCCAACTAGCCTTCATTGTCCTGGAGTAATTATACAGGCTACTACTAGCTATTCTGTTAGAGAACAGCTAGGAAGGGAAAAGACTCAGGAGCTCAGATGGAGCTGAGAGCTGATACTGTCATAATGTAAGGCTAGGAGCTCACAGAGAGCTCAGGTATAGCTACCATGTTAACCAGCCAGTGTGCTGTCCAGGAGAGACAGGAAAAGCTGCTGAGCCAGAGAGCTCAGGTACTGTTACAATGCAAGGCAATGAGTTTAGAGGTAGCGTGTGGCTGCTCAGATAATAACTGTGGGTACAGAGACTGCTACTGCTATGTGGGAAAGATATGTATTTACCAGCTGGTGTATGGCTGCCTGATTGGGACACTGTTATGAAGGACTATCTTGTCTAATGGCTTATAGTCACTGGCTCCTGCAATAAAGACTCATTCTTATATACTCTCAACTTCTCATGGCTTCTTCGTCTAAGACCCGGAGTCTAAGGAGGTCCAGTCCCAGTAAGGGGAACTCAGACCCAACACCTGTAACCAGTGAGCAGAGGATAAGGAGGAACCTGGACTAAGTTCCCAACAGTTAGTACAGTGGGCAGGGCTTGAGAAGGGACCTGCCTTGGGGTAGTCGGGAAGAATTTAGAAGAATATATGGACTCAGAGCAACCCAGAGCAGCGGTGCTTGTGCAGGGAACCAGCTATCTCTGACAATAAGTAACGAAAAGAAAAAGTAAGAAAATAAATACTAAAATAAGTTCTATAAAGGAGAGTTAATAATATACAGAACAAACCTCACAACAAATGTCACTTTAGGAAACCTACCTATCATGGCCAAAAGTAACTGGACACTCTTGCCCACTAACATGGCTTCAGTGAGGTCAGCTGTCAGAATGATATGACTCCCATCAATGTTGCCAGATTCATGGGCCATGGGGGCCAACCAAAAATGGTTTTGAGGACTATTCAGAGAATATTGAAAGTTAGCAGAAAACAGTAGTGAAGTATTTTTCCCCTGAAGATTTCCAGAGTAAGTTTTGCAAACTCTTTTGAACCTCTGTGTAAATAGACTGGACTGTGTTCTGTTCTGGATTTGAACAATTAGAACCCCCTGAGACCTGTAGGAATTGCTAACAAGCTCTTAGCTGCCTCCATTGCTCCGGTATCATTTTCAGAAAGACCAATTTGTTGCATCTGTGAGCAATGTACTCTACACAAATATCTTTTTTTATGTTTCTTCTCTAATTTGTTTCAGCATAGCTTGTGAACTATTGAAGTTCTTTGGCCTCTATCAGGTAGAAATAGGAAATCAAGAAACTCTTTTATTTCCAACACAGGATTTTTTCATTACTTTCAAGCTGTTTCATATTCTGTTTTAGGAAGTTTTGGTGAGTTTTGTTTATTTTATTTCTTTAATGAAAAATGAAAGTTATACAGATTTTATACTGTTATAATGAATTACACTTCACAGGTGTTATACTGCTATAGCTACTTATGGTCAACTTGGAAATTTTAAACAAGTGGCCTTTTTGATATTTATAATGTATGCTAATTATATATTAATTTCTGTTTATATTAGACTATAGATAAAATGTAAATTATAATAAATAGCAATGTGTTTTCTAAAATTTAATCATAATAAAAAATACTCTACATCAGACTGTAGGGGAAACTTAAGAAAGTGGCCAGATACAGTTTTACAGCCTTAAATCATTTTCTCAAAAATGTTAAAAAATATGTCTTTCCCACACAAACACTCCAATTAAAAAATGGGCAGAGGACTTGAAGAGATACTTTCCCAAGAAGGAACAAATAGCCAACAGGTATATAAAAAGATTCTCAACTTCATTAGCTATTAGGGAAATGCAAATCAAAACTACAGTGAGATACCACGTCACACCTGTGAGAATGTTTATTTTCAACTAGAAAGTGAAACCAGCATTCACTGTTGGTGGGAATGGAGACTGGTACAGTCACTTTGAAAAACAGTATGGTAGTTGCTCAGAAAATTAAGACTCAGCAACACCTCTTCTGGGTATCTACCTCAAAAATTTGAAAACATTTATTTGTAAAGATATACACACCACTATATTCATTGCAGCATTATTCATGGTGGCCAAGACATGGAGACAACCAAAGTGTCCTTCAATAGATGATTGAATAAAGATGATGTGGTACACGCCAAAACCGGTTTGGCTCAGTGGATAGAGTGTCGGCCTGCGGACTGAAAGGTCCCAGGTTCGATTCCGGTCAAGGGCATGTAACTTGGTTGCGGGCACATCCCCAGTAGGAGGTGTGCAGGAGGCAGCTGATCGATGTTTCTCTCTCATCGATGTTTCTGACTATCTATCCCTCTACCTTCCTCTCTGTAAAAAAATCAATAAAATATATTTAAAAAAAAAAAAAAAAAGATGATGTGGTACATATACTAGTATACAATGGAATACTACTCAGACATAAGAAAAGATAAAATATACTATTTGTAACAATGTGGATGGACTTTGTTAATATCATGCTAAGTGGAATAAGTTAGTCAGAAAAAGCTAACAGCTATGATTTCACTCATATGTGGGATATAAAAGGGAAACTCATACACACAGACAGCAGTATTGTGGTTACCAGAGGGAGGGGGGATTGGGAAGTAGTCTAGGGTAAACAGGGCTAAATATATGGTGACAGAAGATGAGTTAACTTTGGGTGTTGGGGACACAATGCAGTATACAGATCATGTATCATAGAAATGTACACTTGAAACCAATATAATCTTAATTATCAATGTCACCCTAATAAATTTAATAAAAAGTATAAGTAAATGAAATTCCCAGCTTTAAAAAATGGGAAAAGAAAGATAAGCAAAATAAAAGAAAGAACAAGATAGGAAAGAACAAAGACAAAAGCAAAATTCAACAATGTAAAGATTGGGAAACAGCTGGTATATAATTAATAAAAATGATTTGTTTTAGTAAAAATGCATTCAAAAAGACAAATTACCAGACAACTTAAGGGAAAAGATGAAAACATAAATTATAAAAAAAAATTAAGAAGAGACAAGGAGGAAGTAATCATTGAAACAGAATACATTTTTTTAAGACTCTAAGATCTCTCTGCAATACATTTGAAAGATAAAATGATCATTTCCTAGGGAAATATGATTTGTTAAAACGAACCTTAGTATGGATCAAAGCCTAAGTAGGCTAATTTCCATTTAGCATATATTAATGTGTTAAGAAACGTCCTCACAATAAATCATCAAGCCCAGGTACTTTCGAAGGAAAATTCTATTAAAATTTCAAAGACTGGATAGTCCCTGTGTTTTTCCAACTTTTTCAAGCTCATAGAAAATAAAGGAACACTTCTAAATTTACACTTAAACCTGATAAAAACAGTTAGAAATAAAAATTACAGACAAATTTCACATTAATACTGATTTAAGTTTTAAAAATATTAGCGAACAGAAGACAACATCCCACTAAGAAACTGATATACGGTAATCAAGTGGACTTATTCTAGGAGTAAATGTTGATATAATATTAGGAAATTCTCTGCTAAATTTTAATTTAGCACCTTATGTGTTGGAGATCCACAAGATCAGCTCCCAGTTGGATGATTTGCTAGGAGGACTTACAGAAGTCAGCATACAGTCAATCATTTATCACAGGGTCATGATAGAAAGCACAATCAGCAAAGGGAAAAGCCCTATGGGACAGAGTCTTAATGAAACCAGGTGCATGTTTCCAAGTTCCCTCCCAGTGAAGTCACAGAATCGGTTCCTAATTCCCTTAGCGACAAGAATTGACAACACATGTGAAATGTTATCTACAGGAAAGTTCATTAGGGACTTAGTGTCCAGGGTTTCTATGAGGGGCTGGTCACATAAACACCCTCTGCCTAGCCTGTATCAAAATTTCAGACTCCTAGGAGAAAAGAAGGGAGTACCCATAACCCACATAGGTTATACAAACAGGTTAGGCACAATGAGCCATTCTTATCCATTAGACCTGTGGGTCGAGAACCGCTGCTGTAGAGCCTAAGACCATCGGAAAACACAGATATTTACATTACGATTCATTAACAGTAGCAAAATTACAGTTTGAAGTAGCAACGAAAATAATTTTATGGTTGGGGGTAACAACATGAGGAACTGTATTAAAGGGTCGCGGCATTAGAAAGGTTGAGGACCACTGCTAGAGGGATAATAATCTCCCCCCCCCCCACCCCCCGCCAAACCCAAGTTCCTGGGCACCAGCCAGTGGTCAAACTTATAAGCAGGCCTTTCAAAGAATTACAATTGGATCTGCTATGTTAACACTTTTTGCACGCTTTATTAATAGATCTAAGGAGATTTTCTCCACAGGCGATGGAAATACCTTTGCATAATTTGTAAGCATTTCAGGAAAACAAACAAACAAACAAAAAACCTTCAAGGAAATAATAATTGATGTTTAATTTTTTAACATGACATGCATAATTTATATAATCTTAATCCTAAAACCAGTATTTTATTTTATTTTATTTTTTAAATAAATCTTTATTGTTCAGATTATTACAGGTGTTCCTCTTTTTTTCCCCCTAGCTCCCCTCCACCTGATTCCCCACCCCACCCCATGCCCTTACCCCTCGCCACTGTCCTCATCCATAGGTGTATGATTTTTGTCCCTTCTCTTCATGAACCCCCCATACCCCTTTCCCCCTGAGAATTGTCAGTCCACTCCCTTTCTATGTCCCTGATTCTATTATATTCACCAGTCCATTCTGTTCTTCAGATTTTTTATTCACTTGATTTTTAGATTCACTTGTTGGTAGGTATGTATTTGATGTCATTTTGTTGTTCATAATTTTTATCTTTACCTTTTTCTTCTTCTTCCTCTTCTTAAAGAACACCTTTCAGCATTTCATGTAATCTTGGTTTGGTGGTGATGAACTCCTTTAGCTTTTTCTTGTCTGTGAAGCTCTTTATCTGACCTTCAACTCTGAATGATAGCTTTGCTGGGTAGAGTAATCTTGGTTGTAGGTTCTTGCTGTTCATCACTTTGAATATTTCTTGCCACTCCCTTCTGGCCTGCATAGTTTCTGCCGAGAAATCAGCTGACAGTCATATGGGTGCTCCCTTGTAGGTAACTAACCGTTTTTCTCTTGCTGCTTTCAAGATTCTCTCTTTGTCTTTTGCCCTTGGCATTTTAATTATGATGTGTCTTGGTGTGGTCCTCTTTGGATTCCTCTTGTATGGGGTTCTGTGTGCTTCCTGAACTTGTAAGTCTATTTCTTTCACCAGGTAGGGAAAGTTTTCTGTCATTATTTCTTCTAATAGGTTTTCAATATTTTGCTCTTTCTCTTCTTCTGGCACCCCAAAAATTTGGATGTTGGTACGCTTAAAGTTGTCCCAGAGGCTCCTTACACTATCTTTATATTTTTGGATTTTTTCTTTTTGTTTTTCTGGTTGGGTGTTTTTTGTTTCCTCATATTTCAGATCTTTGGTTTGATTCTTGGGGTACGTTGATCTACAGTTGAGTTTCTGTATATTCTTTATTTCAGACAGTGTATGCTTAATTTCTGACTGGTCCTTTTCCATTTTTTTGGCATTCTCATTAAGGTCCTTGAAGGTCTCACTAAGCTCCTCGGAGGTCTCATCAAGTTTCTCGGCGGTTTTTAGAAGATTCTTGAGTAACCTTATAAATGTGGTTCTGAACTCTATGTCGTCCATTAGTTTGCTTTCCTCCATTTCTCTCTTTCGTGACATGTTTCTTTGTCTCCGCATTTTGCAGCTTCCTTATGTTGATGGAGTGGCTTTGTGTGGTAGGTGACCTATAGGGGCCAGTAGCTCAGCCTCCCTAATCACCTGAGGTGGACGCCTTTGGTACACCCCTTTGTGGGCTGAGTGCAAAGTCTTGGTGTAGTTAAGCCTTGATTGCTGTTGGTACACAGGGAGGAATTGACCTCCAGGCCAATTGGCTGTGAGGACCCGCTGTGTCTATAATGGAAGAACTGCTGCGCTGGAGACACGCTTATGGTGCAGGACTTGTTTCAGTGGGGCTTTGGTGCTCACTGAGTCTGCCTCTTGAATGTATCACTTATGGATGTGAGGAGTTGAAATCTGGTGTCTCACACTGACCACTAGGTACACTGGCTTCTGGATCTCCAATGGGGTGCAGGTCAGCTACTGTCTGAGGCTACCCAGCAGGAGCTACAGCAAGAACTACAGTTTTCTCCTCTTTGCTTGGGGTTTGGAAGTTTTGGAGCTGTCTGACCCGGGCTGCAAGTTTGCTAGGTTAAGCTGTGATAGGGCAGGCCATTCATATGCTAAAGCCGCTGCTTGGAGCTTGGGTGGGTTTGTAGATTGTGCAGGGCGGGGTCTCAGGGCGTGACTAGGCTAGGGCTTGGCAAACAGCGATGGCTGCCAGTAAGCCGGCTCTGCAGCTCTGCGTCTCCGACCGTATCCCCGTGTCCCGTGCCCCAGCACAATAAACAATTGTTCCTGCGCGCAGCCCTGCAAGCAAGCCTCCCTCACTTTCCGACCCCACGGCAGACAGTCCAGCTTCTCCCCGTAGGAGTTTGGGTCCCCCGCGTCTCCCCAGAAATGAGTTCGGAGTAATCGGGAGCTTATCTCCCTTCTGGTTGAAAACAGCAGCGCTCCCAGTCACCCGTCGCCAGCCCGATTTGCGTGTCTTCGTACCTCAGCTTTTCAGCGCTTGTGCACCCCTCAATGCTGTTTGCTCTTTCCTTCTAGTTGTAGAACTTCCACTCAGCCAGCTTTCCCGTGGTTCTGGGTGATAGACGTTTTGTCTTTTAGTTGTAGTTTTGAAATTGTTGTGCGAGGCAGCAGTTTAGGTGTTTACCTACGCCACCATCTTGGATCTCTCCTAAAACCAGTATTTTAGTAAGTACAGAAATTCAAGTGATACTTCCATTAAAATTCTTTAAAAAGATACCACACACTTCTCATTAATAGTCAACATATTAGCAGATATTAGCCAATGCAAAAATTCAAATTAGTAGGCACTGAATCCAGATGGGTTCATTAGTGAATTCTACCAAACATTTAAGGAAGGACTTGTATCAATTTTCTATAATCTCTTTCAGAAGATAGAAACAGAGGAACTGCTGTTAATTCATCACTTGAGGCCAGCGTTACCCTAACACCAAAACTAATCAAAGACATAATAAGCAAAAAAGAAGCAAAAACCTATAGATCTATATCTCTTATTGAGAAGGCTAACCCCTATTTTGTAAAACTACTGTTTGGAATTCTCTGCTGGTTTTTTAGATGGCCTCTTATTCTAAAAAATAACTTTGCTTTCTAGCCTGCTTTAGCCTGCTTGAATAATAAGGAAGATAAACTTAGCTGTCTGACCTTGTAGGCCAGAGACTAGATATGCCCATACTCTCATGCCATGCCAGGTGTATTTTTTAATTGGATAGAACTGTGTTGTTTTCAAGGCCACCAGCAAGATAACCACTAAGCACACATAGGGCTGGCTCTTTAATAAAAAGAAAAGTTCTGCTTATAGCTCTCCTTAGAATTTGAATTCATTTTTCTCTAAGCCCACTGGTGAATAAAGTGTGACTCCCAACTCTCTGAGTCTTGTTTGATTTTTTGTTGTTGTTGTTTTCTGAAACATTATGAACAAAGATGCAAAAAAATTCAACAAAATATTAGCAAATCAAATTCAACTATTTATTAAAATAATTAAACAAGAAAAACAAATGGGATTTCTCCTAGATATGTAAGGCAGGTTCAATATTTGAAAGTCAATTAATGTAATCCATAGCATCAACAGGTTTAAAAGAAAATTACATGTTAATGTTAACTGATGCAGAAAAAGCATTTGACAAAGTCCAACAACCATTTCTGATCAAAGTACTTAGTAAACAAGGAAAAGCTTGATAAGGAATATCTACAAAAAACTACTTAGTAAACAAGGAAAAGCTTGATAAGGAATATCTACAAAAAACCTACAATTAAAGTAACTTAGTGGTAAAAACTTAAAGCTTTCCCATTAAGATAAAGTATAGGACAAGGTTGTCCCTCCTCTAACCACTCATTTTCAACATTATACTGAAAGTTCTAGCCAATCGATCAAAATAAAAAAAGGGAATAAAAGTTACACTGTCTTTGTTTACAGATGGCTTGCCTGTCTATATGGATCATCTGAAAAATTGACACATAAAAAGAACAACTTGAACTAATAAGTGATTATAATAAAGTTACCGTACACAAGCTTAACACACAAAAGTTCATCACTTTTTTATATACTACCAATTAACAAGTAGAATTTGAAATTTAAAACACAATGCCATTTACATTAGCACAAAAAATATATGTAACCAGGGATAAATCTAAAAAAATGTACAATAGGTATATGAGGAAAACCAAAAATGTTGATGAAGTAAAAAAATTAAATAAATATAAATATATATAAGAATACTCTATATTCAAAATGTCACTTCTTCCCAACTTGATGAAGAGACACTATGCAATCCAAATCAACATCCCAGCAAATGATATTGTGGGTATCAACATAGTGCATTAAAGTTATATGGAGAGCCAATAGACACAAAGTAGCCAACAGAAATAGCACTAGGCTACCTGAAGACTTACTATAAATCTACAAGAATCAAGACAGTGTTGTGTTGATGGAAGAACAGACTAAGATAGATAGAACAGACTGGACCCCAGAAGGAGACAAAGAGTAGAGAAAATACAGTGGAGCAAAGATTTTGCTGTGTCAGAACAAGATAAGCATCACATGATCTCACTCATATGTGGAAGCTAATGAACAAAATAAACTGATTAACAAAATAGGTCTAGAGACATAGAAGCATGAAACAGACTGACAAATTTCAGAGGGAGAGTAGGGGTAGAGGGGTGGGGAGAGATCAATCTGGGGAATTTATATGCATATATGCACAGCCCATGGACACAGACAATAGTGTGGTGAAGGCCTGGGAGGGGCAGGTGTGGGCTGGAGGGGTCAATGGGGGAAAAAGGGGAACATCTGTAATATTTTCAACAATAAAGATACATTTTTAAAATAAATAAAAAGATTGTTTTAAAATACAAAAAAAAAGTACTAAATATGGGCAAAGACTTAAGCAGAATATATAAAAATGACAAATAGGCCCTTAAATTGTAAGAAAAGTTGATAACTTTACTTATAATAAGGGAAATATAAATTAAAACTATACTGAGATATTGTTTTTACTTACAATGTTGCAGAAGACTAAAGAAAACCAAAGATGCTTCTAAGAAAAAGGAGGAACACTGTTTAATACACCAGTGGACTCAGGGAACAGCCTTCCAAATCTGAGTGCAGGAACACGCATGGGGGGTTTCCTTTATATCTCCCTCCCTGTGGTCTTTGTCCCACAAACATGGATTATGCTTCCAGTCCTTTTCACAGGCCTTGCAAGACCCCCCAGGTGTTGGGGGTCTCCAGGCCATATCTGATTGTCTGGCCTGGTGCCAGCATTAATAACCCTCCCTCTGGGGCAATGCACTGTTCACAGTAACAGGTTCTGCAACACCAGTATCTGGGAAGGAGATAGGGACTTAATTATAGGTTATTAGGAATGTACACAGAGCTTGCTGGCTTGGATTCAGATCACTAGCCCCAAATATCAGGGTTACATTGGAATTAGCCTGTTTTAGCCTTCTCATCCTCCCCCCTCCCCCTTTGTCCCACAAGCTTCTCTTAGCCTTGTGGTTCAATGACTACAGGATGTTATGGTGAACATGGACGACGACCGCTCTTAACTGCTTCCAGCTGGAAAGGGGCGATGACAAGGGGTTAGCATCCCATGAGGGGTTTGTAGGAAATTCTGAAGGTTAAAGGCATTCCTGTCCAGTTTGCAGGCAGACAGAGGTAAGCAGCAGTCCCACACATGTAGAATACTCCTGCAGGGGAGCACCAGGGGTAGGTGGTGTTTTGCGGATAGAGTTACATAGTTCATCTGGGTGGTGACCTGTTGGATGTTGGCCCTGGGTACTGCTGAAACAAATAGGAGAAACATTAATTAGCTGCACATTGGCCATGACAGGTCCTATCATTTTTTCCATCCAATACAATTTCTCCCCCACCCCCCATGTGCATTTGGTAGTGGAGTCATAACATGCCACAGGCTGATAAGTATAGCTAACAAAAATCTGACTTGATGGGGCTTTTCCATAGGCTACCTGGTCTAGCATATTTGGGTAGCAAGTTTCTAAGCAAGGACATGTGGCAGTGGTCCCAATGGGAGGCAAGTATGTGCTAGCTAATATTATTAGTGGGAGCATGTTATTCCCTCTATTTCTGTTCAGTGGGGGTCCACAACAGTGAACTGCTAGGACAAAGAGCAGTATTATGGCTATTCCTGCAAGGCAGATGTAGCCAAGGATGGCATGACAAGCTGTAGTCCAACAATTCATGATGAGGCCTTTGTTTGCTTGCTGTGTGGAAAGTAGTAATTTTATGGTGCTTCTGTGTCTCAGCAAGGGCAGATGAGTTCTCTTCCTGATACTAGCCTCGGGTTCCGGCGGCACTCATAAAAAGACAAAATGAGAATTATTAGAAAGATAAAACCAATGATTATCCAGTAATACCAGAGCATATTACCTTTAGGAGGAGATAAGAAAGAAAGATTAGTGTTAGGGAGAATTCAGCAGGGCATTTCTGAATTCCTTGGAGCAGGTTGATTGGCCAGATCTGCTGTCTTCTTGAGAGTGATCCTCAGGGGGTGTTTCTGGTCAGAGGTCACCTTCCACTCAGGCTGGGTATCACTCAGTTGGTGGGCTTCTTCACCCGGGAGTGGTGGATCCAGGTATTCAGTCCTGCAACCTTGAGAGCTGTGGAGGTGGTTATATGACTGGATAGAGTCCCTTCCAGATAGGTGTGAGGGGCTCCTTTTTCCAGTCCTTGTAGTTGTTTCTGGATTTCTAAGTTCCCTATTTCCCCCAAATCTCCCTGTGGCCAAATTAAGGGAGGGGGTCTACCATATAGAATTTCAAAGGGAGAGAAACCTACCCTGGCCCTCGGGGCACAGCATACCCGCAGAAGTACAAGAGGCAAGATATCTGTCCAGGATAAGGTTGTCTCTTGACATAGCTTAGCCATAGTCTGCTTTAGAGTCTGGTTCATGCACTCTACTTTTCCTGAACTCTCGGGCCTGAAGGCTGTATGTAGGTTCCATTTAATTCCTAAAGCCTTAGCTACCTGTTGTACTATTTCTGCTACAAAGGCTGGACCATTATCGGACCCTGTGGTCAGAGGCAGTGGTCGGCAAACTCATTAGTCTACAGAGCCAAATATCAACAGTACAACAATTGAAATTTCTTTTGAGAGCCAAATTTTTTAAACTTGAACTTCTTCAAACACCACTTCTTCAAAATAGACTCACCCAGGCTGTGGTATTTTGTGGAAGAGCCACACTCAAGGGACCAAAGAGCCGCATGTGTCTCGTGAGCCGCAGTTTGCCGACCACGGATCAGAGGCATTCCATACCGTGGAATTATATCCTTCAGCAATGCCTTAGTGACTTCTCTTGCCTTTACCTTGCGAGTGGGATATGCCTCGACCCAGCCTAAAAAAGGTGCAAACAAAAACTAGCAGGTATTTATTCCCTCTGCTAAGACCTATTTCTGTAAAATCTACTTCTAAGTCCTCAAAAGGAGCTTGCCCACAGTGCTGAACTCCTATTGGTCCCACAGGACCCTGTTTGGCATTGTTCTGAGCACAGAGGAGGCAACGTTGAGAGACTGAGGCACACAAGGAGGGAAGATGGGCAATTAGGTTGTATCTGCCTAACAAAGCTTCTAGGGCAGCCTTTTCTAAATGAGTGAGTTCATGCTGCTGGAGGACTACCTTATGGGCTAACTGTTCTGGGACATAGACCCTATGATCTGGGAGTATCCACCAGCCTTCCTTCGTTCTCTTGCCCCCTTCTTGCTGGGCCCATTCCTCTTCCTGAGGAGTGTACTTTGGAGGTTCAGGTAATTCGCGGGCCAATATGATCCATGACCGTGCCACTTGTTCTTTAGCAGCCAGGTTGGCTGCGGCATTAGCACATTGGTTTCCTTCTGACACTGAGTCTTTCCCTTTCTGGTGACTTTTGCAATGGATGACGGCTATTTCCTTGGGCTCCCAGACTGCTTCTAGTAACTTTAAAATCTCATTCTGATATTTGATTCCTTTTCCTCTGGCCATCAAGAGCCCCCTTTCCTGCCGAAACCGGTCTGGCTCAGTGGATAGAGCGTCGGCCTGCGGACTGAAAGGTCCCGGGTTCGATTCCGGTCAAGGGCATGTACCTTGGTTGCGGGCACATCCCCAGTGGGAGGTGTGCAGGAGGCAGCTGATCGATGTTTCTCTCTCATCGATGTTTCTAGCTCTCTATCCCTCTCCCTTCCTCTCTGTAAAATATCAATAAAAAAATATATTTAAAAAAAAAAAAAAGAGCCCCTTTTCCTTATATATGGCCCCATGGATATGCAGAGTAGCAAAGGCATAGCGCGAGTCAGTGATGTTGGCACGCTTATCTTTACTGAGTTCTAAGGCTCTGGTGAGAGTCCAAAGTTCTGCCCTCTGTGCTGACCATCCTTCAGGCAGGGCCTGTGCCTCGATTGTCTCAAAGTTTGATACCACTGCATATCCGGCTCGTCTTTTTCCTTCATCTAAGAAGCTGCTGCCATCTGTGAACAATACCAAGTCTGGGTTTGGCAGGGGCCTATCTGTTAGATCTGGCCGGCTGGAATAAACCTCCTCTAGGACTTCCAGGCAATCATGCTCAGGGGTCCCCTCAGCAACGGGTAGAAAGGTGGCAGGATTAAGAGTTCTCACTGCTTCTAATCATACCCGTGGGTTCTCACTTAATAGGCCTTGATATTGAGTCATTCGAGCATGAGTCAGCCAGTGCTGCCCCCTTGCTTCCATCAGGGTGACAACAGCATGAGGTACTTTTACATTTAAGTTTTGTCCTAAGGTAAGCTTATCCGCTTCCTTGACTAACAATGCAGTGGCTGCAAGGGCCCTGAGACATGGGGGCCAACCGGAGGCTACTGGGTCAATCTGCTTGGAGAGATAGGCTACTGGTATTTGCCAGGGTCCAAACTCCTGGGTTAGAACTCCTAGGGCTACTGCTGTTCTCCTGAACAAAAAGATTAAAGTCTCGTGTCACATCTGGTAGCCCTAGTGCTGGGTCCTCAGTGAGCTTTGCCTTTATGGTGATGAAGGCTTTTTCCTGTTCGGGACTCCAGTTGATGGGTGCCTTCTCTTCTCCTTTAAAAGCTTCATAGAGAGGTTTAGCCAGGTCTGAAAACCCTGGGATCCAAATTCGACAAAATCCTGCCGCTCCCAGGAATTCCCGCCAGGTGCTAGGGACTGGGATGGCACATACTGCCTGCTTTCTTTCAGTCCCTAGCCTTCGTTTCCTTTGGGTGATCCAAAAGCCTAGATACTTGACTTCTTTCTGACAAATCTGTGCTTTTTTCTTAGACACCCGATAACCTTTTTCAGTTAATAGTCTCAGAAGGGCTTGTGTTCCCTCCCAGCAGCTAGCCAGTAGGAGGTCGTCTACATATTGGTGTAGAACACACCCCAAGTACTGTCCTGGGTGCCCCGGCCCGCGGGGCAACAACGAGGGCACGCAGGAACCACCTAAGAGAATGAAACAAACAAGGAACGAGAACAACGGAGGCAAGACAGGGTTCTGATCAAGCCTCGTTTTTTATTCGAGCGTTGCGGTATATAAGCACTCAGGAGGGGAGGGGTAGGATAAGGAGTTGCCATGGGATGATTGGTTGGGGACTGGGTATCTGTCCTAGCTGATTGGTTACTCTGATGTGGAAGGTTCTTCTGGCCCTTGGCGCGCGCGGGCTTCTTTGGCGCGTGCGGGCTTTCTTTGTTCTTGCTCAATCAGGAAGTAGGGCTGACCAGGAAGTGAGACCGAACTCTGCCTTTATGGCTTCCGGCATCTCCTCCCTTTCTGTTTTTAAGCGGGAGTGGGCTTTAACCGAGCGAGGGAGTAGTGACCCGGCTCCTCCCGTGGGTTTCCCAAGCCTACAGGTAATGGCTCTCGGTATCTTTTGGGGAGGAGAGGTAGAGCCTGGAATTAAGGCCAGAGAGCCTTCCCTGTGGTGGCTGCGCCTGTCTTAGGTCGGGAGACTCGGGATACCTGGTTTAACGCCTGCATTACCCGTCATCGGCCTAACTGAATGGCTCTGATCCAGTGCCTGTCTTAGGTTGCAGGTAGGGTCTATAGAAGAGCCCTTCAGCGTATGCCGTCTCCTCTTACCCGTCATTGGCTGCCAGCCAAGCTCACCAGGGCTTGCTTCATTAGATAGCATCCGAGTAGGATGCGGTATGGGCATCTCTGTTGGCCATCTAAGAGAGAAGAAAAAAAATTTTTGATAGATACCAACCTCTATGCAAGCCAGGTATACTCTCAGGGAAAACCAGAGGGGGTCGAAAGATTATGGGACCTTCCCTTGCAATGCTTTGTTCTGCACTCAGCTCGGTGCTCATACCTTTCTCCTGGAGGGGAGTAGGTAAGCATTCCTCTGGTCATCATGCTGTCCCCGTGGGGAGGGAGCACTGGTAGAGGTCATAGTCCTGTTCACGGTCAGCCTCAGCTAAGCAGTGATAATGTACTTGTATGGGTTTGGCTATGAGGGAATCTATTTGTTGTTTGATAAGATGTGTGAGCCTTCTAAAGGCCCACGGTCCAAAAGCAAGGAGTAGGAGTAGACCGGCTAGAGGGCCTATGATAGAGGGTATTAGGGTTGAAAGCCAGGGGGGGGGGTGTTAAACCATCGTTCTATCCAATCTTGATTTTGTTCTCTTAGCTTTCGCCTTTTCTCTAATCTATCTCTAACTTTTGTCAGTGAGTCTTTAATAACCCCAGAATGGTTAACATAAAAGCAGCATTGTTCCTCTAAGGCGGCGCAGAGGCCTCCCTGTTGTAGAAGAAGTAGATCCAGGCCTCGTCGGTTTTGGAGTACCACCTCGGCTAGAGACGTCATGGATTCTTGTAGATGAGAAATGGCACCTTCTAGACTTTTGATGTCCTCATCGATAGCTTCTTATAATTGGTTGTAATATTTATTGGAAAGAACAAGAGAGGTTATTCCGACCCCTGTACCCGTGGCGCCCAGGCCTAAGAGGGTGGCCATCGTGAGGGTTGTAATAAGTTCCCTTTTCTGTCTGAGGGAAGGATCAGGGGAGGCATTGTCGGGGAATAACGAGTGGGAAAATTGTTAATCACTAAGATAGGATACTTTAGGAACTAAGGAAACTTGTACACAAAAGGAGTTACTGAGGAGGGGGGCATAGATGCACGGTGTCAGGCCATCACTGCAGGCCCACCATGTGTTATTGTTAGGAATTAAATATTCTTGATTATTCTGAGGGGTAATTATTTGATTACAGAGGTGCCGATGTGAAGTAGGCACGGGCCCTAGGCAGAGTCCCGATCCAGAGACAGCCTGGAGTGTTATTTTTCCCTGTCCGCTGTGTTGCCAACGGCATTGAGTGATGTTTTGAACAATGGAGTAATTGTTGGACGTTGCTATGCCTTCATAGAAGGGAGGGATGGCGGAAAGACACAACCAACAGGACTGGGTGATATTGGGGTTAGATTGGTTTAGGGTGTGGAAGGTAGCAGAGAGTAAGGATAACATAGAGTCCTTGGTGGATGGAGGTCCAATGGGAGGCAGTATGGGAGCCGGAGCTGTGGGGGGAGTATTGGAGTTTGTTAAGTTTGTCCCTACTGTTTCCGTGGAAATGGGGAGTGTGTTGGAGTTTGTTTTGGTAGGTAGTGGTTTCAGAGAAGGCTTATTCTTGTTAGCTAGGGGGATAGCTAAGTTAGGGCCGATTTTGACCAGGGGTGTGGATGGTGTGGCTCATAGTTTAATAGTGAGGACACCTCCATAGTCTGTCTTGCTAAGATATTGTCTAATTCCAAAATCTACTCCGGAAGTCCAGCCTGAATAAGTTTTGCCTTTATCTGTGAAGGTAATGAGGAGTCTGTTGCAGGGTTTTAGTGGCGTCCTTGGATCATGACCTCTAAGTGGATAATTATCACAATTATATAGGGTCAGGGGATCTCTGGAGAAAATTACAAGGGCATCAGGCCTTGGTCTTAACCAAGGTGCCTGTGATTTGCAACCCCAAGCGGCACAAAAGGAGGATTCAGAGCCTCCACATTGTCTAATTTTTGCTCTATTACCTCGGGTGCTGGGGCAGATGTAAAAGTCTACCTTGCCTTGACTACAGGGGTTCCTGGAAGGCCCTGGTTCCATAATATCCATGAGATCGAAGTTGAGAGTGGGGAAGAAGGTGTTCAATGGGGCAATGCGTGTGGTGGAATATAGTACTTTACCGTCGATAAATGAGGTGACAGACCATGTTTGGTTGAAGGGTTGATGACGACTGCAGCTGACAGAGGCGATCGTTAGGAGGATGGTGAGGGATGTAGCCATTGGGTGATAAATCTACTGTCTTTCTGGATCCCAGCAGGGGCAGAAAAGGTTGCCTCCTGCAACAAGCCTTGGGTCTCGGCGGCACTCGTAGAGGGCAGTGATAAAGATGATAAGCAGAAGAATGATGATGACCCAGACGTACCAAAGCATTTCCAGCGGTCACTTCTCAGTGTGGCTAGGCGTTGTATTTTTCTGTGTCTGTGGATAAAGAAGGGTTTATCTCAGGGATTTCTTTCCCTGGAGGGGATTTGGTTATTTCTCAGGGGTAGGGGGGTCTATGAGTTTTATAAGTCGTTCCGGTAGCCATCGGGGTCCTTCTCCTTGTGTGTCATAAACACATGCGGAGCCTCGTCCCCAGATGAGGACCGGATCTGGACCATGCCATTTTGAGGTCAAAGGATCTTTCCACATGACTTTTGCATATTGATTTTTTTTTTTTCCTGGTGCCAGAACCGGTCGGCAGCCGAGTTTCCTTCTTTGTCTAGTTGTAAGAAATTTAATGTAAATAACGCATGATTCAAAAGGTTACGGGGGGAGCCTCTGGTGGGATAAATATTATTTGTTTTTAGCTTATTTATGGTGTTTTTTAGGGTTTGATGAGCTCGTTCTACTATTCCTTGTCCTTGGGGGTTATAAGGAATGCCAGTGGTGTGTTTAATGTGGAATTGATGGCAGAAATTTTGGAATGCCTGAGAGGTATATCCAGGTCCATTGTCAGTTTTGATTTTTTGAGCCTTCCCCATAACGGTAAGGCATTGGAGGACATGAGCTATGATATTTTTAGAGGCTTCTCCGCTATGGAGGGTGGCGAAAATAAACCCACTGTAGGTGTCAATGGTGACATGGACATATTTAAGGTTGCCAAATTCAGGGATGTGGGTAACGTCCATCTGCCAGATCTCGTTGGGGAGTATACCTCTAGGGTTGACTCCCAGGTGAGGGAGGGGTAAGAGAGTGACACATCCAGGGCAGCTTTTAACGATGTGTTGGGCTTGTTCTCTGGTAATTTTGAACAGAAGGCGGAGGGTGTTAGCGTTGAGGTGGTGGATATTGTGGGCCTGTTGGGCCTGGGAAAGGGGATCTAAGGAAAGGGAGTATATAAGTTGGGTGTTTCGGTCTACCACGGTATTGCCTTGAGAAAGGGGGCTGGGAAGGTCTGAGTGGGCCCTTAGGTGTCCAATGAAGAAGGGGGCTAGTCTATTTGTAATTAGCGTTTGTAATTGCTGAAAAAGGGGGACTGCATTGGTGGTGGGTTTAATGTGAGGGACAGTTTCCAGTAGAGGAATGGAGGATGCTAGATAGGAGCTATCAGTATAAAGGTTAAAAGGGGTGGTGGGCAATTTGGAGAAGACTTGTAGAACAGCAAATAGTTCAACAAGCTGTGCAGATTTGAAAGGGGATTTAATAGTGAATTCTTGACTATCAATGGTGTATGCTGCCATGCCAGTAGAGGATCCATCTGTGAATACTAGGGATGCTTGCTTAAGAGGGCTCTTAGATGTGATCTTTGGAAATATAAAAGGGTGTATTTGCGCAAATTGGAGTAATTTATTAGGAGGGTAATGATTATCTATTATTCCCTGGAACGCGGAGAGGGAAATAACCCAATCATCATCCTGTTGGAGGATCCAATTAATTTGTTCCTTTGTATAGGGAAGTATAACATGATCGGGGTCTCGACCAAAATATTGACGGCTCCGTTCCCTGCCTAATCGAAGGATTTTGGTTATTAATGATGGATATGGAATAAGAACTGGGGAGGGGGATGAGGGTAAGTGCATCCAGAGTAAGGGGTTGTCCTGCCATAAAACTCCGTAGGTGTGTGGGTAATAGCACAGATGATAAGCGAAAAAGGTTTATTATAGGATAGGAAGGTAATTTGTTGCTGCTGGATGGCAATTTCAACCTTGGAGAGGGAAAATTTAGCCTCTGAAGAGAGTTTACAGGGGGAAAGGGGATCATGGTCTCCTTGTAGGATATCAAAGAGGGGTTTTAAATCTCCCGTCGTTAGTCTTAAGTAGGGTCTAAGCCAGTTGATATCTCCTAAGAATTTCTGGAAATCATTGAGGGTTTGTAATTGATCAGTTCTTAATTGAATTTTTTGAGTGGTAATGCTGTTTTGATTTAGCTCGAAACCAAGATAGTAATAGGGGTCTTTAAGCTGTATTTTGTTAGGAGCTATTCAAAGCCCCAAAGAGGAAAGACGGGCAGCCAGTTCTTGGCTGCATTTGAGGACTTCAGAGCATGAAGCTCCTGCTAGGAGAATGTCATCCATGCAATGTATAATGTAGATGGAAGGCCAGCAAGGTCTGAGAGGATCTATAGCTTGGGCCACAAATTTCTGGCATAGGGTGGGGATATTTGCCATGCCTTGAGGGAGTACTTTCCATTGGTACCGGGGCATAGGTCCTTTAAAATTAGTAACGGGGAGACTGAACGCAAAACGTTCTCTGTCTTGGGGGTGTAGGGGGATGGTGAAAAAACAATCCTTGAGGTCAATAATAATTTTGTAATAGTTGGCGGGAATGGCAATAGGGGAGGGGAGGCCTGGTTGGAGGGCTCCCATCGTGAACATGGTTTTGTTGATTTCCCTGAGGTCTTGGAGAAGTCTCCACGTTCCTGTTTTCTTCTTAATTATGAATATGGGAGTATTCCAAGGAGAAGTGGTGGGTTCTAAATGTCCAGCAGCCAATTGCTCCTGTACTAACTTAGTGGCAGCTGTAAGTTTTTTGTTATTTAGAGGCCATTGATCTACCCAAATGGGAGAATCAGATTTCCATTTTATCTTGTCCGCGTGGGGTACAGGAAAGTCAATGGCCGCTAAGGAAAATGTTCACTCCCTAGGCCTGAACGATTGTTCCTTGGTGTTATGGATAATGGGGCCTTTATTCCCTGTTTGTTTCTCCCCAGTCCTTGCCCTGGTAAAAACCCTTGGTTGAGCATCTGTTGAGTAATAACTTCGTTGGGGCTACACATGATGAGCTTTAATTGGGATAAGATATCCCGCCCCCAAAGGTTGACAGGTAGGCCCGGAACAATGTAGGGCTGTACCTGTCCAGAATTACCCTCGCTGTCTTCCCAAGTTAATATTTTTGAGCTTTGTTTTGGGTTGGTGGACTGACCAATTCCCTTAAGGTGAGACAGGGAGACCTCGAAAGGCCAGCTTGGTGGCCAGTGTTGGTCTGAAATTACTGTGGCATCGGCCCCTGTGTCGATTAGGCCTTTAAAGGTCTTTCCATCTAATTGTAGGGTTAATAACGGTCTCTCTGGAGTAATCTGCTGTACCCAGTAGGTATCAGATGACCCGAGGGCGGATTCTTGTCTGGGGCGTTGGGAGTGACTTTTATTAGTAGGTTTTAGGGGGAGTAAGATAAGTTGGGCTATTCTCTTTCCCTTGGGAATAGATATAGGCCCGGATGGGGCTGAAGCTAGGAGGGTGATTTGGCCTGTATAATCATTGTCGATGACCCCAGGGGTAATGTGGAGGCCAGCTAATGTGGAGCTTCCTCGGTCTAATACTAAGCCAAAGGTCTCGGGAGGTAAGGGTCCAAACGTCTCTGTAGGGAGGAGTTGAATGCCTTGATCGGGAATTAATATTGAGTCGGCGGCGGCACAGAGGTCCAATCCTGCACTGCCGGGGGTGGCCCGGAGGAGGGAACTGACTCCTGAGTGTGAAGGATCTGTTGAGGGGGGTAGCGTCTGTGGGACAAATCGGATAGCCCCCTGATTCAGTCCCTGGTTTGGGGCCGAGGGCTGGCCCCTCTGGAAGTTTCCCTGTTTTGGTGGTAAAGGCTTGCCCTCTATATCCGTTTTAGAATAGCATTCCTTAGCCCAGTGAAGACCGCGCCGGCAGCGTGGGCAGGGGGTTCTAGGGGGTTTTCGATCTGATGAGTTGTTAGAGGGGGGTTTCTGGAGGGTTGGCGTCTGAGGCTCCTTTGTAGGACAGTCACGAGCAAAATGCCCAGGTTGTTTACAGTTATAACAGGCTCTTTGTTTTTCCGGGCCGAAGTTCTTTAAAGCTGCCCCTATAGCTAGGCCAAGAGAGTGGGAAGTACCAATCCCTGAACATAACTTGATATAATCAGAAAGGCCCCCACACCGGTACGGTCTTAAGGTTTCCTGACATATCGGGTTGGCATTCTCATAGGCAAGATGTTTAATAAATGTGCTCTCATTCTCGCCCTCGCCAATCAGCCGTTCCGTGGCATCAGTGAGGCGACTGATGAAATCGCTATAAGGCTCATCAGGGCCCTGTCGGACCTTGGCCAAGGAGGTTGTGGCTGAGCCCTTTGGGGGGAGTCGGCGCCAGGCCTTAAGGCCTGCGTTTTGAATTTGAGCTAATAACCCAGGGGGGAAGGCCGCCTGTGCCTCATTGGAGTCATAGGGACTCCGGCCGAGTAACTTATCTCTCGTCCAAGAGCGCGAGGTTTTGCTTTCACTATTGCGCTGGGCGGTTTCTCGGCAGTTTTCAACAAAATCTGTTCTCCAGAGGACATATTCACCCCCCGAGAGTGTCGCTCGGGCTAGAGAGATCCAATCATTAGGAGTTAGCCAGCGATCACTCAGGCTTTCAAGTATAGCTACTGTATAAGAAGCCGTGGGCCCGTAATTAGTAACTGCCGCCTTTAAATCTTTTATGTGTTTAAGGTTTAGGCGATGGTATTTCTGATTTTTGTGTTGGGGCTCGGGGTCTGGGTCCTCTGTTTCAGAGTCATTATCTGTAGGGTCTTGATCAGGATTTTGGGAGTCTGGGGGAGTATCATCTTCATCAGGGGAGTTTTCTTCCTCTTCCCCTATATCTTTTGAGGGGGGTTTAGGGCCGCGACTGCGGGTGACCGGGAAGGCAAGGAGAGGGGGTTTGTTTTTAGCCGATAGGGCCTGGGGCGGGGCTTTAGTTTTAGTTTTTCGTCTGTTGGGGGGTGATTTTGTTGAGGGAGGAGTATTCTGTTGGGTAGGACTTAGGGTGGAAAGCTCAGCCTCGAGGGCTTGAATTTCTTTAATAAGTTGGACATGCTCTCGTTTCTGCTGTAAAATTTCCTTTAAAGAAGAAACTTCTCGAGCAAGGGTTATTTTAGCTTGTCTGATGGGGTCAGATGGACGGGAGTTAAAATCTGGAAGAGGAGAAGGATGAACTAGGGAATTGGGATTATGGGGGGGGGGGGTCTATGAAGCGCCGGGGCAGTTAGGCGCCAAGGGTCATCATGATAGCGAGCCGCCTCCTCATCTAAGGTTTCTTGTTCTTCGGGGGTTAGGTGATCCAAGTGATCTTTTTTAAAGGTAAGCGAGGGGTAGATATTGGGGATTTTTTCTTGTGGCTTCTCTGGTTCTTTTTTAATATTTAAAGGTTCTTGGTCTTTAGGGGTCTCTGGGGGTTCTCCTGGGAGATCTATAATGACTGAAGGGCATGTTGAGGGGGGATGGGAGTTTTCCTTAAGAATCTCCTCTCCTGTTTTGATGACCTCTTTAACAACAGGGTCCTGAGAATGGATTTTTAGAATGTCATGAATTAGGTTCCAATAAGAAAAGGCAGTAACGGGAATCTTCTCAGGGCCAAAGGCCCAATAAAAATCCTGTAGGGCATCTCCTACCCGTTCCCAGCGTTTTTGATTAATAGTTCCTTCTAGGGGGAACCAAGGGCAGGTATCATGAACAAACTCAAAGAACTGCCTAAGGTCTTTTCTTTTAACCCTTATTCCTTGCGCTCTGAGGGACATCTTGAGACCATCAAGGAACATTTCATGGGTACTCAAAGAATTCCCCATTATTGGTCGACTGGATGGCTCTCCGAGTGACTTCGTCCCCCACGTAAGCCTCCGGGACGTATAATCCCCATCCAGGTCAGCCTGAATTTTCCCGTCAACCCAGGGATTCAGGAGGAATTACTCTCTTTTCGACTCTACCCTTTACTCCCTTGCTTGCGTGAAACAGTCGGTAGGTATAATCTGCCTACACGGATCCGCACAGACGGGAAGACCCCTTTTGCCCTCGTCAGGCGAGTAGGAATTCCCTTTGTTGAGTCTGTGAGGTGAACGACCTTTTGTTCAAAGCAAGCTCAAGGTTTTAAGAGTAGATCTAATTGGAGAGAATTCGCGACAAGAAGGCCAGGCGACGATACTAATTCAAGTGAATCAGAGTTCTCACAGCCGGAGATGGGTACCCTTCACTCTTCCCCAAATCGACAAGTGAGGGCTTATTAGTGGGCAGGAAGGAATCGACCAAGAGAGCCAATAATAGCAGTCGAGCAAAAAGGGGTGAAATGTTCTGAAATCTTGTTTGAAAAATCGTCTACCTACCTTACTCCGATCTGTCTCACGGCGGGTGGGACCGTGGCGATCTAGTGCTGAGTCTTCATTCGCGGGTCCTCGCGGCGACTCTGGGGTGGGGGGGGTGCCTGGCCAGGGCTTCTCTGGTAGATGTTCTCATCGGAGGTCCCCAGGTCGCCCCACGTTGGGCGCAATTTGCCCCGGCCCGCGGGGCAACAACGAGGGCACGCAGGAACCACCTAAGAGAATGAAACAAACAAGGAACGAGAACAACGGAGGCAAGACAGGGTTCTGATCAAGCCTCGTTTTTTTTATTCGAGCGTTGCGGTATATAAGCACTCAGGAGGGGAGGGGTAGGATAAGGAGTTGCCATGGGATGATTGGTTGGGGACTGGGTATCTGTCCTAGCTGATTGGTTACTCTGATGTGGGAAGTTCTTCTGGCCCTTGGCGCGCTCGGGCTTCTTTGGCGCGTGCGGGCTTTCTTTGTTCTTGCTCAATCAGGAAGTAGGGCTGACCAGGAAGTGAGACCAAACTCTGCCTTTATGGCTCCCGGCACCTGGGAACTTAGACATATCTGATGCTAGTGCTCCACTAAAAAGAGTAGGGGAGTTCTTGAACCCTTGTGGCAGTCTGGTCCAGGTGAATTGCTCCTTGGCCCTGTAGTTGGGTTTTCCCATTCAAAAGTGAAAAGAGGCTGGCTATAAGGAGCTAATCTAAGGCAGAAAAAGGCATCTTTCATCTCTAGGCATGTAAACCATTCCGCTTCTGATGGGATGAGTCCCAGAAGAATGTAGGGGCTGAATGCAGGGTTATAACAGCCTCATTAACAGCCCGTAGATCCTGGACAGGGCGGGAGTCATTAGTCCCAGGCTTTTCTACAGGCAAGAGTGGCATGTTCCATGGAGACCTGCATCGTTTAACAAGTCCCCACTGAAGCAGCCGGTCTAAGTGGATCTGGATTCCTAGGCATGCTTCTCTCGGAATTGGATATTGGTAGATTTTAACAGGCTGTGCTCCAGGCTTTAAGTCAATCAGCACTGGGGCGTGGTATTTAGCCAGGTCTGGAGGATTCCCTTCCGCCCAGACCAGTGGGAATTCTTTTTCTAATTCAGGTTCTAATGGTGAGGGCTTTGACTGGGAAGTATAAAGTCTCCATTCTTCCTCCCTTCGCACTGCTAGGGACAGGATCATTGGGGAGGTCTCCTCACTTAGGCGAAGCTGTGCTGAGCCATTTGGAGCAAAAGTGATTTCTGCCTCCATTTTGGCTAAAAGGTCTCTACACATTAGAGGCACTGGGCAGTCTGGCAAATACAAAAATTCATGAATTACTCGGTGGCCACCAAGTTGGCATTGGCGAGGGCGGCAGTATGGTCTACGAGTCTGATCTCCAGAGCTCTAATAATGGTGACCTCCTTTCCTGAGAGGGGTACTATTTTCTGTGTGACTACTGAGTGCTCAGCTCCTCTATCAATCATAAAGTCCACAGTCTGGCCCCCAATTTTCATTCTGACCATGGGCTCGTGGGGGCCTAGCTGAAAAGAGCCCGGTCTGTCCTAGTCGGAATCAGCCATTGCCAGCCCAATGAGATCTGCTTGGAGGGGCTCTGGTTGATAGCGACTGGGTGGAAAAGGGGCCCCAGTTTTCTTACTTTGTCATTTGGGACATTCATTCTTCCAGTGTCCTGTCTCCTTACAATAGGCACACTGGTCTCGTCTCAGGCTCGCTCTTCCTTTTTCTCCCTGATCTGTATTCTTGCTTCCCTTTCTGATCTGTCTGGGAGCTTGAGCCTCTAAAAGCCACTGCTACTATATTGGCCCTTCTTTGTATTCTCTTTTCTTCCTCCCTCCTTGCCACACTGTCTCGGTTGATGAAAACCTTGTTGGCTATCTCTAGCAGTTAGGTGGCGGTCTTTCCCGAAAACCCTTTCAGCTTCTGTAATTTTCTCCTGATATCAGGCTGGGCTTGGCCTACAAAAGCGGCATTTACCATGGTGTGATTTTCCAGGGCCTCAGGGTTAAAGGGAGTGTAAATCCGGTATGCCTCACATAGTCTCTCATAGAAAGCTGCTGGACTTTCCTCAGGCTTCTGGAAAACCTCAGAGATTTTAGCCATATTAGTGGGCTTCTTGGCTCCAGCCCTGATCCCCTGGAGGAAGGCCAGCCAATATCTTTCTAGCCAGGCCCTTCTGTCTTCTGAGTTCGGGTTCTAATCAGGTTCCTCATCTGGGAAGGCCTCCCTGGCCCATCTGTCTGTATCTAATATTCCTGCCGGGGCCTGGGTCTGGAGCCACTTCCGAGCCTCTGATACTGCTCTCATGTGCTCCTCAGTGTTAAAGAACGTGAAAAGGAGCTACTTGCAGTCCACCCAGGTGGGCTTCTGTGTCTGGAAAATCGTTTCTAGGAGATCTACCATGGCCTGAAGTTTTTCAGAATAAGCTGGGGTGTGATGTTTCCAATTCAGGATATCACTTGAGGTAAAGGGCTGATAATAATAGACTGGACTTCCCTCCTGCAAGGTCCCATCTTCACCAAGCACTTGGGCACCCCGAATCTCCCTGAGAGGCATCTGATGTGCTGTTTGTGGCTTGGGCCCTTGATCGGCTGAAAGCAAGCGCTGCCCAACTGGCTATGGAGAGCCCAGTTGAGGACAGATGGAGGAGGGCGGTGTAGACTTTGCATACCTTCCAGATCAGCAGGGGGAGCACTTGGTGGTGCCTGTGGCACATATGGAGGTGGTAAAACTGGCGGGGCTTCCTCAGGGAGTCCTGGCAGAACAGGGGGTTGGGTCCCCTTCTGAGGGACCTGTTTCTTTTCTCCTGCCTGCTTCTCTTCTGCTTTCTCCTCTCCTGCCTGCTTTTCCTTAGCCTGCTCCTGCCCTGCCTGCCTCTTCAGTCCTGCTACTAAAACCTTACTCTGTCCCTTGTTACACACACAGAACCGGACCCAAGGTGGCAAGGTTTGAGCAATTTCTAACCAGCTGTCTATGTAGGGAAACTGATCTGAGTGTCCAGGGTCTTTCGTGACTACATTCCAGACTGCCCTGACCAGTCCTTTATCTAAGGAGCCTTCCGAGGGCCAGCCGACCCTGAAGGCTGGCCATTCTAATTCACAGAATTTCCTCAGTGTTTTGGGGTTCATTTTAATACCATAGTCTCCATTGAAACTCTTTTTAAAATTTTTCAACATGCAGTTGAGAACTGTGGGTTTACTTTGTCCCAACCCCATAATGATCAGTGGAGAGAGACAGACAAGGGAGGGGTGACCTGTTTTCACAGATCCTCACTCAGATGCCCGCCTGGCCACGTCCCTTGGGAGCTTAGATTCCTCTTAGCTAAGGTGCACCCTTATAAACCCCGGGCCTGGTCACCTCCACGTGGGGGTGAGTCACCGTTATTCCATATGACAAATCGCGGAACCGCAGGTTGGAGACCACTCGGACTCTATAACCAAGGTTGTGGAGCCACACGAAGGAAAGGAGAGGGCAGGCCCTCTCCCTCCACACTCACACACTTTCACCAGACATTCACTCAGAGTTTAAAAAAACAGTCCACCTGATTCCTGATTCCTGACCAATTTAACTGAGGAAGTCCTATGACTTCCGGGATGGTGATCAAGCTCCCCCTTCCACTCATTGGAGTGGGCCTGACTGACTGGGGCCCCTACGTTACCGATTCTGTCGACAGGTCCAGAAGTGTCTGTCCACTTTCTCCAGATGCCGGCTGGGTCCTGGGCTGAGGTCCGGGAGTGCCAGGAGTCCCCCAGTTCAATTCTGCTAAAATCAGCAGGGCGCGCCTTCCCGAGGCCTATCTTGTGCCCCCAGCCCCCAAGCCCTGTCCCCTCACCGGAGGCCAAAAAAGCCAAGCGCGGTTGGTTTTCTGGGGTCAGGGAACCAGCTGTTGGAGACCAAAGAAAACAAAAGACACCTAAGAAAAAGGAGGGACACTGTTTAATATGCCAGCGGACTCAGAGAACAGCCTTCCAAATCTGAGTGAAGGAACACGCATGGGGCTTTCCTTTATATCTCCCTCCCTGTGGTCTTTGTCCCCCAAACATGGATTATGCTTCCGGTCCTTTACACAGGCCTTGCAAGAAGGCCCCCAGGTGTTTGGGGTCTCCAGGCCATATCTGATGGTCTGGCCTGGCGCTAGCGTTAATAACCCTCCCTCTGGGGCAATGCACTGTTCACAGTAACAGGTTCTGCAACACCAGTATCTGGGAAGGAGATAGGGACTTAATTATAGGTTATCAGGAATGTACACAGAGCTTGCTGGCTTGGATTCAGATCACTAGCCCCAAATATCAGGGTTACATTGGAATTAGCCCTTTTTAGCCTTCTCAACAAGAGTGAGAAAATTTAGAGAAATTACATGGATGGATGGATGGATGGATTGATGGATGGATAGGTGATAGGTAGGTAGATAGATAAATTAATAATATATTACAACTCACTCTGTGATGACGTTGTATTGAAAAACAACAACACTGGTATAAATTGCCAAGGGACGCCAGTTTGCACAACTCTAATGAAGGGAATTTGGAAATATCCATCAAATCTACTTATTACCATTTTCCCCAGAAATATCTCCTCCGCAAATGTAATAGGAAGATACATCCTCATTATTTGTAATTGAAAAACTATGGGCAATTAGCTAAATGTCCAAACATAACATATTAGCTAAATCAGCAATGTATATAGACTGAATGGTGTCCTATACAGCTGCAAAAATAAGAAACTCTTTCAAACTAATATTGCATGATTTTTTTTAACATATTTAAGTAAAAAAAAAGTTCAAAGCAATATAGATATGTTCCATATTGTGTTAAAAATATGGTGTGAGGGGATCAGAAAATATGCTTCTGTTTCCTCTCTAAAAGAAAAATGGGAGTATAGTAATAAACCAAAGCTGCATAGCTGTGGTTACACATAGGCAGATGGATGGGAACATAGTTGAAAGAATAGAACAAATGAAGGGGTCTTCTTTTGGCAGTTTTGTACATATACATTATGGTCTGGTTCTGACTATAGAAATTATGTTAATATTTTACATAAGTGGGAGGGAGAGAGAGAGAAAGAAAAAAATCAATAAAATCAATGAAAAATTGTAATAATCTATAATAATAAAAGCGTAATATGCTAATTAGACCAGACGATGCCAGGGCTGCACCTGCAGGATCAAGGAAGCTGCCACGGCTGTGAGGGATCCGGGTAGCTGCCCCTGCTGTGAAGACCTACTCTTGCATGAATTTCGTGCATTGGGCCTCTAGTCTTATATAATAAAAGCTTAATATGCTAAGTGTCTGGTTGACCGGTTGGCCATTCAACCAATCAAAGCATAATATGCTAATGATATGCTAAGGACACTCAACCACTCACTATGATGTGCACTGACCACCAGGGGGCAGACAGTTGACTTGTCGACCAGTTGCTATGACGTGCACTGACCACCAAGGGGCAGATGCTCTGACTAGTAGGTTACCTTGCTGCTGGGGTCTGGCTGATCAGGACTGAGTGAGACAGGCCAGACATGCCCTGGAGCCCTCCCGCAGTCCCTCCCCAGCTGGCCAACCTCCCGTGTCCCTCCCTGGCCCCAATAGTGCACTGGTGGGGTCCCTCGGGTTGGCCTGTGCCCTCTTGCAATCCAGGACCCCACAGGGGATGTCGGAGAGCCAGTTTCAGCCCTATCCTGCAGGCCAGGCCGAAGGACCCCACTGGTGCATGAATTTGTGCACCGGGCCTCTAGTTGTAAATAATGCTGCAATCAACATGGAGTGCATGTATTCTTTCCAATTAGTGTTTTGGGTTTCTTTGGATATATTTCCAGAAGTGGCATTACTGGGTCATAAGGCAGTTCCATTTTTAATTTTTTTGAGGAAATTCCATACAGCTTTCCACAGTGGCTGTACCAATCTGCATTGTCACCAAGAGGGCAAAGGGGTTTCCTTTTATTGACCTCTTTGCCAACTCTTGTTGTTTGTTGATTTATTGATGATAACCATTCTGACAGGTGTGAGGTGGTATCTCATGGTGGTTTTAATTTACATTTCTCTGAAGATTAATGACATTGAGCACCTTTTCATGTCTATTGGCCATCTGTATGTCCTCTCTTCAGAAGTGTCTATTAAGATCATCTGCCTATTTTTTAATTGGATTGGTGTTTTTTGGTGTTGGATTGTATAAGTTCTTTTAAATTTTGCATATCAACCCCTTGTCAGATGTATCATTGGCATATGTATTCTCTCATTCAGTGGGCCATCTTTTCATTTTGTTGATGGTTCCCTTTGCTGTGCAAAAACTGTTTAATTTGATGTCATCCCCTTTATTTTTTCTTTTGCTTTCTTTTGGAGGATATATATAAGAAAAAAATATTGCCATGAGAAATGTCTGAGATTTTACTGCCTCTGTTTTCTTCTAGAATTTTTATGGTTTCAAGTCTAACATTAAAGTCTTTAATGCATTTTCAGTTTATTCTTGTGTATATTGTAAGAAGGTGGCCTAGTTTCATTTTTTGCACTTATTTGTCCAATTTTTCCAACACCATTTATCTTTAACCAGTGTATGTTCTGACCTTCTTGGTTGAATATTAATTGACCATAAAAGCAGGGGCTTATTTCAGTGTTCTCAATTACCTGGTATGTTTTATTGATATACTGGAGGCCCGATGCATGAAATTCATGCAAGAGTAGGCCTTCCTTCCCCTGGCTGCCAGTACCAGCTTCCCTCTGGCATCTGGGACCCAGGCTTCCCTCGAAGCCCTGGCTTCATCTGGAAGGTCATCCGGAAGGACCTCTGGTCTAATTAGCATATTACACTTTTATTATTATAGATGTAGTTGTTTATATGCCAGTACCATGCTGTCTTGATTACTATGGCCTTGTAGTATAATTTGATATCAGGCAGCATGATTCTCCAACTGTGTTTTTCTTTGTCAAGATTGCTGTGGCTATTTGGGATTTTCTTTGTGATTCCACATAAATTTTTGGAATATTTGTTTTAGTTCTGTGAAATATGTCATTGGTATCTTCCTAGGGATTGTGTCGAATCTATATATTTCTTTGGGTAGTATGGACATTTTAATGATATTATTTTTCCCTGCCCATGAAAGCATTACATGCTTCCACTTATTTTTTTTCTGCAATTTCTTTCTTCAGTGTCTTACATTTTTCAAATATAGATATTTTACATCCTTGGTTAAATTTATTTGCAGGTATTTTATTTCATTTTGATGCAATTATAAATTAGAATGTTTTCTTAATTCCCTTTCTGATTGTTCATTATTGGTGTATTAAAATGCAACTAATTTTTGGATATTTATTTTGTGTCCTGCTACTTTATTGAATTCACTTATAAATTCCAGTAGTTTTGTGGTGGAATCTTGGGTTTTCTATATACAGTATCATGTCATCTATGAATAATGACAGTTTTAATTCTTCCTTTTCAGTTTGGATACTTTTTATTTCTTCTTCTCTGATTGCTGTGGCTCAGACTATCAAAATTATGTTGAATAAGAGCAATTAAAGCAGATATGCCTTTCTTGTTCCTGATCTTAATGGGGGGAAAAGGAGGACCTATGTAATACTTTCAGCAATAAAGATTAAAAAGACAGTTAACAAGATTATGGTTTTCTGGAGGAAAAGGCTCTTAAAAATATTTATTAGTAAAAAATGTACCAGGCCCATATAATTTGGGGGGAGTTCAAATTAAGTTTCATAGACCAGAAATATCAATGTCATAGAAGTGTTTACAGCACATCAAAAATAATCAATCCATCATTAGTGTAACATCAAAGCTTGACAAATACAGTACATAAGAAATGTGAAGAAATTTTAGTAATGAAATTAAATACAAAAATTTAGTAAAGTAAGATAAAATTGAAGTCAATATAAAAATTCACAATATTAAACTTATTATAAAAATTCACTTTTTAAATTTTAGGGATCTTATAAATGCAAATTAAGAATTATGTTAAAACAATGTTGTAACATAGTTGAGTGCTTAAAAAGCATTTGATGAATTTGAGTAAATATTTTAAATAAAAATTTAAATAAAATTGAACTATAAGAAAAATTCCCACATATGAAAATATTTTCCAAAATTTACACATCATCTAAATCTAAAACTTTGGTCATGAATATCAGAACCAGAAATAAGACATTCATACTTCTTATTAACACAATAATTTAGTATATTCTAAATTTTCTAGCCATTTCTGTAAGAGTAGAAAATGGAATTAGTAGCAAAAATACCATATAAGAATAGAAATAATTATTATAAATAGTAGATCTTTAGAAAATCAGGGTGGCTGGATACAAATAAAACCTTCTCAGATCACACAATATATCTGTGTCCCCAGCTACCATGTTGGCTAATTCTGGGGATACCAATATTTCTCCAAGGAATTTCATATACTAGTACACTTTAGCAGTGTGAATTTAATATGCAAGATGAAGGAACCAAGGAGAAATCTTCTCTGGATGTTATTAAGCAGGTTATAAGGCCAGAATAATGATATCCCTAAAAACAGCAGTAGTCATTTATTTTATACTAAAGGCCCGGTGCATGAAAATTCATGCATTGGAGGGGCATCCCTCAGCCCGGTCTGCCCCCTCTCACAGTCCGGGAGTCCTCAGGGGTGGGAGGTGACCTGGTGATCAGGGGAAGGTGACACACCATCACACCTCTGCTGCTGCCACTGCCGGCAGCGCAAGACTCGGCCAGGCTTGGTTACCTGAGCCTCAGGCGGCCCTGGGCAGCTTGGCAGCCGCCATCCAAAGCTTACCTGTGCCTTGTGTCAGCCCTGGGCAGCTGGGAAGCTGCCATCTGAGGCTTGCCTGCACCTTGGGCTGGTCCTGGGCAGCTGGGGGGCTGAGGGGACTGGGGGACTCTGGAGGCAGGTGTGCACCTGCTGCCCCAGTGGGGCTGAGAGGACTGGGCGCCACCATCTTGTGGTTGTGGGAGCTTCCATCTTTGAGGGAGTGGCAGTCAATTAGCATATTACCTCCTTATTGGCTGTGGGCACTGCCATCTTTGAGGGTGGGGCAGCAATTAACATATCCCTTCCTTATTTGCTGGGGGTGCCACCATCTTTGAGGGCAAGGCAGTCAATTAACATATTCCCTCCTTATTGGCTGTGGGCACTGCCATCTTTGTGATGGTGTGAGGGTCAATTAGCATATTCCCTCTTTATTAGATAGGACTAGAGGCCCGGTGCACAAAATTTATGCACGGGAGGGGAGGGGTGTCCCTCAGCCCAGCCTGTACCCTCTCGCAATCGGGACTGCTGGCTCCTAACCAATGGCCTGCCTACCTTTCTGATCACTCCTAACCACTCACCTGCCTGCCTGATCACCCCTAACTGCCTCTGCCTTGGCCCCCACCACCACATCTTCATCCGTAAGGATGTCCGGAATGACGTCTGGAAAGTCGTTCAGCTGTTCAGTCTACTTAGCATATTATGCTTTTATTACTACATTTAAAACTAAAGCTTTAAAAAGTGCATTTGAAGTATTTAGGTAATTAAAGATGTAACTTCTGTCTAAATTTTTTTGCATTTTTTTATAACAGAATTGTAAAGATAAATCTAAATTTCACATTGTCTGTAAAGATAATTACTCCTTTTGTTGTAAATAAATTTAATTAACTTTAAAAAAATATTTTCTCCCTAAAAATGTAACAGAAAATAAAATAAAATAAAATAAAAACAATTCACCACATTAATTTCATTTTGACATCTACACATAAATACAATTTTATTAATGTTTGCTCAGAGTATTATGATATTTTTATCTTATCTATAATAAGCCATTTTTATTTCTCTGTATGTTCCTCATCAAGACTATATTTAATGTGTGCATAATAGTTCATAGTGTTGGTGTTGATGATTTAGCAGTTTAATGTTAAATACAATTATTTCTAATTTTTAAATTTAATGCAATATATACTATAAGGAAACATCTTTGTGATAATAAACTTTTTATTTCTGTTGAATTATTATCTTTAAAAATAGAAATGAGCCTGGCCAGTGTCACTCAGTAGTTGAGCGTCAAACTATGAACCAGGAGGTCAGAGTTCAATTCCTGATGAGGGCACATGCCCAGGTTGTTGGCTGGATCCCCAGTAGGGGACATGCAAGAGACAGCTGATCCTTGATTCTCTCTCATCACTCCCTCTCCCTTCCTCTCTGAAATCAATAAAAATATATCTTGAGGAGGGAATAATGGCGGCGGAATAGACAGACGTGTTCCGAGCCTTGTCCCGGAGCAGAAAGAAAGAACAGCTGAGGGTCGCGCAAGGAGTGTTTGTTGGCTGGTTGGGAGACAGCTGAATTCCAGAAGGAGGTGGGGGACTGCTGAACGGGGTTCCCCTGACCTGGCAGCACGAACTGCGGCTGGGTCCCCTCCCGGAGCTGCGGGCTTGGACGCGGAGTCTGCGCCATCTTGATCCGGAAAGTGGAGCTTATCTGAAGCCTGAGAATCCACAACTGCGGCACCCCAGGAACAGCTGCGAGCCCCAGAACAACGCTCCCCAACTGGCGCAAGCACACGGGTTCAGAGAAGCTCTACACTCCACCACGGAAAGGTCAGATTTCGCCTGGGATAAGGTGAGGTCTCTGGTCCCGGCGGGAGAGAGGAACGCGCGTTTTGCGGGAGCTGGAGGACCAGGGAAGTCTGTGCCTAGAAAAATCCGTGGCTGTAGGGGCTGGCGTGATCTGTGACTGTGGAAAGGGGTCCTCAGAGCTGCTAAGAGAAGGGCACTCTAAAAAGCAACCCATTTTGATCTGAAGTGCAGGGACACCCTAAGAATTTCAGGCAGTCCAGACTTACGCGCAGCCCGTGCGCTCCCTGGGTGCCTGGGCTTACTCGCAGTCCCGGAGTTCGCACACTTGGGCTTTTTCCTCTTCAAATCCTTGCTTCTGATTACTAAGCCCAATACATAGGATCACCCAGTTGGGGACACCCTGGGAGACTGCAGGGGAAGGTTGTTTTTCTGGAACCTGGGGATCGGAGCGGGGAGTGACCATCAGAGAGTCAGCTCTGAGGCAGACCACTCCCACAGGCCCGTGTCACAGGGAAAGAAGGCTCTAACACTGCCTAGAGAGGCCATAGATAGACCCGGAAGTCAATCCAGAAACACTGCCACCCAGGGGCTGAATCACAAATTGACTCTTGTGTAATCAAAAATAAAGGAATACGAGAAATTAAGACACACCGCCTGCTTAAAATCAGGACTGGCTTACAACACCGAAGAGCAGTGGATCGCAGGGAACTGCAATACTGTCTGGACTGAGAAACAGGCGTGCCAAACAGAAAAACAGAGGAAATGAATGACCTTCACTACTCCACATTTTATTTTTACCTTTTATTTTTTTTATTTTTTTATTTTTTTTTAATTTTCATTTTTTGCATCTTTTAATCAAGAAACTTTTTTTTCTTTTTTCATCACTTGATTTTACCTTTTTAATGATTACATTTTTATTTTCAATCCGTATTATTACTACTGCTATTTTATCTTTTTTTTTTTTTTTTAAAGTGTCATTTTATTTTCTCTTCATTTTATTTTGGGATTAGGGTTCTACATTCTATTTTTTATCTTTCCTTTAGCATCATTTTACTCTATCTCAACTCTACCTTTAGGCCATCACTCTCTTCCTAACCTCCCCCTTTTCAGTGTCCTGTTTGTCTTACCCTTTTACTGCTTTAGATTTTCCCTATTCTTTCTGTTTACCCCTTGTTAAAATTTCACCCTACTTACATATCTAATCTCCAATCCCCTGCTCCAAGTCCACATACACCTCTCCCTTCGCTGTCTGAGTTATCCATAAACTTGTCCTTATCTCTGTCCTTTTGTTGTTGTTTGCTTGAATGTAGATTATATCCAATTTTTATGCTTTTTTTGTGAGATTGTTTTGCTTATTCTTCTTTTGTTTATTTTTTTGTTTGTTTTGTGCTTCAGCTTTCCCTTGCCTCACTCCATATTAGTTGGTGTTGTAGTTTGTACTAATCCCCAGGCACTTGTTGCTGGCATTTGCTGGGATTAGTGATTGTTCTATTGGAGTTTTATCCCCAATATATATAGTCTGTTCCCCTTTCTCTCTTAGTCAATTTCTTGTCTCTCTTACTTTTTTTTTTTCTCTTTACTTTCCCTTTTCCCAATTTCATTTTCACACCCCTTTTTTCTTTCTTTCTTTTTTCCTCTTCTTCTTTCTCTCCTATCACCTAATTTGCCTTTCTCTGGTGGTCACCTTTATTGGAGGTTATTAATATCGTGAATACATTCCTGTTCAGTGCCTTGTGAGTTGTACCTGGTAGTGCTGTATTTTGTGCCTTTAAATCAACCCAGGAGAGAGAGAACTACATAACCAGACACCCAGAGAAGAGAGACCATGGGGAGACAAAGAAGCAGCCCGCATATGAAAGAAAAGCAGGCATCACCAGAAAAGGAAGTAAACGAAATGGAGGCAAGCAACCTTCCAGAAAAAGAATTCAGAGAAATGGTCATAAGGTGGCTGAAAAGAATGGAAGACAAATTCGACAATATGAGCAAGAACCAAGAGGAAATGAAGAAGAACCAAGAAGAAATGAAAAATGACATCGCTGCTGTAAAGAACTCAATAGAAAGCATCAAGAGTAGACTAGAAGAAGCAGAGGACCGCATCAGTGAGCTAGAAGACAAGATGGAAAAAAATACCCAAGAAAAGCAACTTCTAGAAAAAAAAATTAAAAGGCAGGAGGAGAGTCTAAGGGAACTTTGGGACAACACGAAACAAAACAACATCCGCATAATAGGGGTTCCAGAAGGAAAGGAAGCTGAGCAAGGAATAGAAAACCTCTTTGAAGAAATAATGACAGAAAATTTCCCAGATATAGGGAAGAAAAAACCCACACAAATCCAAGAAGCTCATAGAGTCCCAAGCAAAATGAACCCCAAAAGACCGACGCCAAGGCACATTATAATTAAATTGGCAAACACCAACGACAAAGTAAGAATCTTAAAAGCAGCAAGAGAGAGACAGAAAGTTACATACAAAGGAACCCCCATCAGACTAGCAACTGATTTCTCAACAGAAACTCATCAGGCCAGAAGGGAATGGAATGAAATATACAAAGTCATGCAAAGGAAGGGGCTGAATCCAAGAATACTGTACCCAGCAAGGCTGTCAATCAAAATTGAAGGTGAAATCAGGAGCTTCACAGACAAAAAAGGACTAAGGGAATTTATTACCACCAAACCAGCAATGCAAGAAATGCTAAAGGGTCTGCTGTAAAAAAAAAAGAAAGAAACAGGAAGCAAAGAAGTAACACAGGGGTAAAGAATAGGAATGGCGACAAATAAGTACCTATCAATAATAACTTTAAATGTAAATGGATTAAATGCCCCAATCAAAAGACATAGGGTAACAGATTGGATAAGAAAACACGACCCATATATCTGCTGTCTACAAGAAACCCACCTCAGAAAAAAAGACGCACACAGACTGAGGGTGAAGGGATGGAAAAAGGTTTTCCAGGCAAATGGAACTGAAAAAAAAGCTGGGGTAGCAATACTTATTTCTGACAAATTAGATCTCAAACTGAAGGACATAACAAGAGATAAGGAAGGCCATTTCATAATACTAAAGGGAGCAATCCAACAAGAAGAAATAACTCTGGTAAACATATATGCACCCAATACAGGAGCACCCAAATACATAAAAAAACTCCTGGAGGATATCAAGAAAGACATTGACAGCAATACAATCATAGTAGGAGACTTTAATACCCCACTATCACCATTGGACAAATCCTCTAAACAAAACATCAGCAAAGAAACATCAATCCTAAATGACTCACTAGACCAGATGGAATTAATTGACATCTTCAGAACATTTCACCCCAAAGCCACAGAATATACATTCTTCTCAAGCGCACATGGGTCATTTTCAAAGATAGACCATATGTTGGGACATAGGCAAAGTCTCTTCAAATTCAAGAAGATAGAAATCATATCAAGCATCTTCTCAGACCACAGTGGCATAAAACTGGAAATCAACTACAATAAAAACAACCCAAAGAAATCAAACACATGGAGACTAAACAGCATGCTATTAAACCATGACTGGGTTACCAGAGAGATCAAAGAAGAAATAAAAAACATCATGACAACAAATGACAATGAAAACACTACAATCCAAAATCTATGGGACACAGCGAAAGCAGTCTTGAGAGGGAAGTTCATAGCTCTACAAGCCTACTGCAAAAAACAAGAAACAGGGGTAATAAATTACCTAACCCAACAACTCAAAGAGTTAGAAAAAGAGCAACAAGAAAAGCCCAGTGTAAGCAGAAGGAAGGAAATAATAAAGATCAGAGCACAGATAAACGACATAGAGACCAAAGAAACAATACAAAAGATCAACAAAACCAAGAGCTGGTTCTTTGAAAGGATAAACAAGATTGATGAACCTCTAGCCAGGCTCACCAAGAAGCAAAGGGAGAGGACCCAAATAAACAAGATCAGAAATGAAAGAGGTGAAATAACAACAGATCCCGCCGAAATACAAAGGATTGTTAAAAAATACTACGAACAACTCTATTCCAACAAACTGGACAACCTGGAGGAAATGGACATATTCCTAGAAAAATATAACCTTCCAAAACTCAATCAGGAAGAATCTAAACAGCTCAACATGCCAGTAACTATGGAAGAAATTGAAGCAGTCATCAAAGAGCTTCCGGCAAACAAAAGCCCGGGGCCAGACGGCTTCACAGGAGAGTTCTACCAAACATTCAAGGAAGAACTAAAACCTATCCTCCTCAGACTATTCCAAAAAATTCAAGAGGAAGGAACACTTCCAAGCTCCTTCTATGAAGCCAGCATCACCCTAATACCAAAACCAGATAAAGACAACACAATGAAAGAGAATTACAGGCCAATATCCCTCATGAATGTAGATGCCAAAATCCTCAACAAAATTCTAGCAAATAGGATCCAGCAGTACATCAGAAAGATCATACACCATGACCAAGTAGGGTTTATCCCAGGAATGCAAGGATGGTTCAATATCCGCAAATCAATAAATGTGATACATCACATAAACAAATTGAGAGATAAAAATCACATAGTCATATCAATTGATGCAGAAAAAGCATTTGACAAAATCCAACACCCTTTCTTGATAAAAACTCTCAACAAGGTGGGAATAGAAGGATCATACCTCAACATCATAAAAGCTATATATGATAAACCCACAGCTAACATCATACTCAATGGGCAAAAACTAAAACCATTTCCCCTAAGAACAGGAACAAGACAGGGATGCCCACTCTCACCACTCCTGTTTGACATAGTACTGGAAGTATTAGCCACTGCAATTAGACAAGAAGAAGAAATAAAAGGCATCCAAATTGGAAAAGAAGAAGTAAAGCTGTCCTTATTTGCAGATGACATGATATTGTACATAAAAAACCCGAAAGACTCCATCAAAAAACTAACAGACTTAATAAATGAATTCGGCAATGTAGCAGGATACAAAATTAACACCAAGAAATCTATGGCATTTCTATACACCAACAATGAACTTACAGAAAGAGAGACTAAAAAAGCAATCCCATTTTCCATCGCACCAAAAAAATTAAGATACTTAGGAATAAACCTAACCAAGGAGGTAAAAGACCTATATGCGGAAAACTACAGGACACTGAAAAAAGAGATAGAGGAAGATGTAAACAGATGGAAGAACATACCATGTTCATGGATTGGTAGAATCAACATCATTAAAATGTCCATACTACCCAAAGCAATCTATAGATTCAATGCACTCCCCATTAAAATACCAACGGCGTATTTCACAGACCTAGAAAGAACTCTCCAAAAATTCATCTGGAATAAAAAAAGACCCCGAATAGCCACAGCAATCCTGAGAAAGAAGAATAAAGTAGGAGGGATCTCAATACCAGATTTCAAGCTGTATTACAAAGCCACTGTTCTCAAAACAGCCTGGTACTGGCACAAGAACAGACATATAGATCAATGGAACAGAATAGAGAATCCAGATATCGACCCAAACCAATATGCGCATTTAATATTTGACAAAGGAGGCATGAGCATACAATGGAGTCAAGACAGTCTCTTTAATAAATGGTGTTGGGAAAATTGGACAGATACATGCAAAAAAATGAAACTAGATCACCAACTTACACCATACACGAAAATAAACTCAAAATGGGTACAGGACTTAAATATAAGACGGGAAACCATAAAAATACTAGAGGAATCCACAGGCAGCAAAATCTCAAACATATGCCAAAAGAACTTTTTCAGTGATACTGCCCCTAGGGCAATGGAAGCCAAACAGAAAATAAACAAATGGGACTACATCAAAATAAAAAGCTTTTGCACAGCAAAAGAAACCATCAACAAAACAACAAGAAACCCCACTGTATGGGAGAACATATTTGCAAATGGTATCACTGATAAAGGTTTAATTTCCAACATCTACAGGCAGCTTATACAACTTAATAAAAGGAAGATAAATGATCCAATAAAAAAATGGGCAACGGACCTAAATAAAAGCTTTTCGAAAGAAGACAGAAGGAAGGCCAAGAGACACATGAAAACATGCTCAAAGTCACTAATTATCCGAGAGATGCAAATCAAAACAACAATGCGATACCATCTCACACCTGTCAGAATGGCTATCATCAACAAATCAACAAATGACAAGTGTTGGCGAGGATGTGGAGAAAAAGGAACCCTCGTGCACTGCTGGTGGGAATGCAGACTGGTGCAGCCACTGTGGAGAACAGTATGGAGTTTCCTCAAAAAACTGAAAATGGAACTCCCATTTGACCCAGTAATCCCACTCCTAGGAATATATCCTAAGAAACCAGAAACACCAATCAGAAAGGATATATGCACCCCTATGTTCATAGCAGCACAATTTACAATAGCTAAGATTTGGAAACAGCCTAGGTGCCCATCAGCAGATGACTGGATCAGAAAACTATGGTACATCTACACAATGGAATACTATGCTGCCATAAAAAAGAAGGAATTACTACCATTTGTAGGCACTTGGATGGAATTAGAGAACATTATGCTAAGTGAAATAAGCCAGTCAATGAAAGAAAAATACCACATGATCCCACTCATTTGGGGATAATGAAAAACATTATAAACTGATGAACAAAAAGATAGTTACAGAGGCAGTAAAGCATCAAACAGACTGTCAAATTACAGTGGTAAGGTTAGGGAGAGGTGGGGGAAATAAGAGATCAACTGAAGGACTTATATGCATGTATATAAGAGTAACCAACGGATGCAAAACATTGGGGGGTGAGGGCATGTATGGGAGTGGGGTGGGGGTGGGGGGCAATGGTAAGATATGTACACATATAATACCTTAATAAAAATTTGAAAAAAAAAAAATAAAAAAAAAAAATAAAAAAAAAAAAATAAAAAAAAAAAAAAATAAATAAAAAATAAATATAAAAAAAAAAAAAAAAAAAAAAAAAAAAATATATCTTGAAAAATAGAAATAAAATCATTATAGATTGTTGAATTATTATGATAACTAAAGGCCCCACCCACACAAAATCATACTCTGTGAAACTCTCCCTTCCCCACGACTGCTCCATGAGGCTGCCCCTGCCCAGCCACTGCTCCGCAAAGCTTGCTGCCACCCCGCGAAGCTCACAGCTGGACACTCCACAAAACTCCCCCTGCCCGCCACTGCTCCGCGAGGCTCCCCCAACCCCGCAACTGCTCCACAAAACTCGCTGCCACCTGGGGACTGCTCCGCTAAGCTTGCTGCCACTCCGCAAAGCATCCTGCCACCACTGCCATCACTCAACAGTCCCCAGTCCTGCCTGCCACCCCCCCCCCCCCATGGCAAGCGGCTCAGGGGCCAGGGGGAGGGGGAGCATTGAGAGGTGCTCCATGCACTTCATGGTGACCGGTTGTCCATTTGGTCGTGATGGCACCTGGCTCTTTATATATTAGGATAAGTTAATTATATTAAAGAGAACAAACATCTTATGGCTTTTGCTATATAATGCCATTTATTTGGAACAAAAATGTAGAATTTATAAATTCTTCTTTGTAAGGAATATGTATACTAATATCACCACAATATTTCTAGAGTACCTTTTTATAATGTCTGCTTTAGTCAGTATAAAATATCTCAAGGTAGTATTAATTTGCATTTTTATTAATGCTGATGAGTGCCAATAATCTTTACTTTCATATAATTTGGATTGAGTCATTTTTTAGGTTGTTTATCATTATAAGTAGGCAAATTAAATGATTAGTTGCATTCACCTAAATAGTTAATTGCATGCATTTTCCTCCCTAGCTGGTATGGCTCAGTTGATTGGGAATCATCCTGTGCACCGAAAGACTGCTGGTTAAATTCCTGGTCAGGGCACATGTCCAGGGTGTGGGCTCAATACACATTAAGGGGTGTACAGGAGGCAGCAGATTGATGTTTCTCTCTCTCTCTCCCCCCTTCCTCTCTAAAAATAAATAAAATAAAAATTGTTTAAAAAAATAAAAAATAAAATAAATTGCATTTTCCAAGACAAATGAGTTATTAAAGCAAGGACTTGAATAGGCAAAATTATCTGCAGTTCTATTTTAAAATGCATTTAATTTTTGTTTCTTATGCATTTATTGAGTTTTTATTCTTAGCTATACAGCATAAAATATTTCTTACCTTATTAAAGTGATGTATGTCTCTTTGGGTGTAGATTCTTTAAAGAATATGACACTTTAATGAGTATGACATATGAGCTCTTACCCGTCTGATTTTTAACAGATCAAGTTAAATTAAATAACAAAGAGACAGGTACCATATGGTAAACTCCTAGGAGAAATTACAGTACACTGCTACACTTATTATAATGGCCCCTTATGCTCATTCTTATATGAAATAAGTGAAAATGAAGAATCATTATGAGCAAAGATAAAAGCATGGTAGAGAATATTATTATGTTTAACAAAACCTATTCTCTTGTATTCATCTAATTTAAGTTTTTGTGATGGGCTAATGTGGATAGAATGTAGTAAAATTCTATAGACTGTAAAAATCCTCTTGGTCTCATACTTCCAGTTTTTCCAAGTCATTACTGCCAGAATTATGTTAAAGATAGAAATCTGCTTTAAAATGCAGAAGACCAGCTTTGGCTAGTGTGCTAAGTGGTTAGAGCACCAGCCCAGGCCCCAAAGAATCACGTGTTCGATTCCAGGTCAAGAGCACACATCTGGGTTGCAGGTTTGATTCCCCAGCCTGGTAGGGGCATGTGCAGAAGGCAACCAATTGATATGTCTCTCTCTCACATAGATGTTTCTCTCTCTCTACCCCACTCTTCCTCCCTTCCACTCTCTCTAAAAATCAATGGGAAAAATATCCTGAGGTGAGTATTAACAAAATCAAAGGCAGAAGACCTGCGTCTGGCTGTGAGTAACCTTATTTGCCTTTATGGATATGACTCTCCGCTAGCCCTTCTTCTACCTGACTTTGGGACTCCAAACCCTCCAAACCTCCCCCCTTCTCTAAATTGTTTATGCTTTAAGCCTTTGCATTTTGCAGATTCTTTTTTTCAGAATGTCCTTTCTCACCTCTATTCGTTTTCCACTGCTGCTCTAACAAACTTAGTGATTTAAAACAACACAAATGATTGTCTTACAATTCTGGAGAAGTCTAAAAGTGGGTCAGCATGTCTGTGAAGCACTGGCGTCTCCTGAGACTGCTTGTCTGGGGCTCTTTTCCTTTCATTCCCCTTCCCAAAGGAGCACTCTTCTCTTCGCTCCACATTTTATGCATGAACTTCTCACCTAAGGACTGTGAAAACTCACTAGTTTGAAAATTAAAAACCAATAAACAATAGATTATTGTCAAAATACCTAATAGTTTATTATATCATAGAAGTTAATTTCAGGGGCAAATGAGTCAAGCTTGAAAAAAAAACATAGATAGTAAAACTAGAACTTGGGAAACTGAAACATACAACCAGGAAAAGGTTGTAATGTGTGTGGGGGGGGAATCCCCATGATGGAGAACTCTTTATTATGAAGATGTCCTTCTGGCAAATGTGTCCTTCCAATTGCCAAGGGGAGGCTACTGTCTAGAATGCCCCGTAGTTCATATAAATGATAAAGAAAGACCAGAAGCTCTCCTCAGGAGCTTGGGGAAGAAATTGACTATCAAGATGTTGTTGCTAAATGTTCTCTGGCTGTATGTATGGATCCAGGTTTGCCAAACTGTACCACAAAAATCATGATAGTAACAACGTTGATGATGCTGAAAAATGTAAGGCCTAAGCCACAGCCAGGGGATGGAGGATTTGTGGGAGTAATTTATTCACTAAAGAATGACCTGCTACAGAGACTTGATGTTCTGGTGGCTGAAGAACATCTGACAATAAATGCCTGAATCAATTCCTATGCTCTGGGGTTGAAACACGCAAACAGAAAGCCATTCAAAGTGCCATTCCTGACATTTTAAGGCCAAAGGACAGTGGCCCTGAACCTATAAATAAGCACCCCCAGCTTGTTTTCCTTTGTATTCAGCTTAATGTAGATGTAAAATTAGCTTTTCAATGAAATAAAAGCAACACAGGATTTTTTTTTTTTTTAAATGATGCGAGTGGAATCTGGAACAATGATAGAACATAAATACTTGTCTCTGGGAAGAAGCCAAAAAGATGAGATAACGTTTGTTCAAAAAATTGTCAAGTCAAGTTCAGTGCTAAGCTGGTATTTGGAACAGAACAGCTATGGGAAAATGTAGAATGAAGTTAGGGAGGTGTACAGCCTCTGAAGGGAAAGGGAAGCTAATGGGAATGACAGACACCTGTGTCATTCCAGGATTTTTGCCTAAAAGTTGATGAAGAACAGGAACAGAGCCCTCTCATCAGTGTGGGTGGAGGAAGGGCACCCAAACATCCAGTCATAAGGTGGAGGGATAGTCTGCAGCTTGAGAGAATGGAAGCAATCATTAGCATCTTCTTGGAGTTATACGAGAATACACACCTTTCTCAAGCTGCTTTTGTATGGATGCTAACAAAGTAGTGACTGTCCTTGAGATAAGTAATGATCCCAGAAGTCATTTACCTATAGCAGGAATCCTTGAAGACAATTTAAACCTTTGAGAAAGACACCCTAACTCATAGAGAGCAGCTTATGAATAACGTGAAGTTGCCTCTTAGATTTAAAACTTTTTCTACTGATGAGTTTACCTAACAATACACCAGCTTACCAGGCTTAGATGACTATTGACCAACAGACCTGATTTTTGAACAATTAAATCTCACTCTCAAGGCACATCTGGCAACTTTACTGCTGTTAATGATTCTAAAAATGGACTGTAAGGCAGGGCGAGGCCTCTACTGTTATCTAGTTTCTAGTGTGAGATTCAGGCTCCTGCAGGGAGATTGAAACCAGCTGGGGTTTCCCAACAACCTGAAGGTAGCTGTAAAGGAGATTCTCTTTAAATTCTTCCTGTGTCAAAACTGATGCTTTACCACATGCAGTGGCAACACCTGTTTGCACCCCTGACTACCTGCCTGTGGTCATGTCCCCGGTTTCAACTTTTATAATTACAGTAGAATTCTTATTTCTTCTAAGGAAGAGGCAGAGGCAATTTAGGAATGATGGGGCAGAATGACAAAAAATAAAACTCTAGAATAAATGCTTTACCTATTTGTAGGATAAATAGCGTTCTTTTAAAATGTAATCAAAGCAAATGTTTTGTCCGACCAAGCTCAAATTCACTTTTGGATCAGAAGCAAAATAAGGGGTTTCTAAATTTCAGTATCCTCTCAAAATCAGTCAAAATATTAATCCCACACAAAATAAACATGTTGTGTCCTAATTCACCTCTTAAGTCTGTGGCCTATTGATAGAGTCTTCTCAGTAATATACAGAGATTACTGATCTTACTTAGGTGAGTAGATTACATAAAAATTAATACTAACTGAAATACACTTGAAATAACCAACACTTTTGACTATAGTAGTTAAAAGATTACGGAATAAGACATAGTAGTAGTAGCTTTGCATATGAACCAATTACTACTTAATAATTTATGCATATGTAATTTGCAAAGTTTAAAACATTGCATCATATTTTTAAGTATGTCTCTGTCCTTTATCATGACATTTACTTTAAATGCAGTAATTCTTTGACTCTATGATTCACCACTATTTTATAAGCCAATAAGAACAAGGACATTATGCTTTTTAAAATGACAATTATTTCTTTTATTTTAAAAATTTAGTTTCTATTTTTTTTAAAAAAAACAGATGATTAGACAGATCATACATTAAAATAGGTCACATTTTGCATATATTAAAAGAAAAGCATAACTAACATTAATTGATTTCATATGCCTAAAATTTTTTAATTCTGAGACCAACTCCTGAATCATTTCCAATTCTTAACCATCAATGTCTGTGTTTTTCCACAAATGCTGTTTTTTTTCAAGTAAGTTATTCATTAAGCATTTCTAAAAGATTGTTGCTTTTTTAAAATATTACATCTACAGGAAAACCATTGTTTGTCTTGGAAATTAAATTAAAGTAGGTAAGGGAGAAAAACAATAAAGGGACTGATTACCTGGATGAAAATTTCTTAAGCAAAAATTAGTGATCTAGAAGATTGAACCAAAAAATCCTCTGTGACATCATTGCAACATTACAAATAAAAATAATATATCTGAGAAAAGTTAGTAAAATTTGAGGATATATAAAAAATTAGATCATTATTCAAATAGAAGTCACAAGAAAACCTAAAAGAAAAAGATGAGGATGTAAGAAATAATAGAACATTTGTTAATGCTGAAGAAACAAATCATCAGGTTAAAAGTCCCAATGAACACCAGGTAGAATGTACAGTTATTTCCATTAAGGCATATCTTAGTAACATTTTAATGCCAATATTAAAATTTAAAAATGAACATATGTTAGAATTAAAAATATACCAGTAATTTTTAAATATAAAAATCATTGCTAATGATAACAGAACAGTTCCTACAAAAGTATTTGGAAAATGATTAAATTGATCCTATAATACTATAGTGTGTATGTCAGTGGCATAGAAATATTTTTCAAGACTAAAAAAGTTTATTGACCACCAGCATACCTGAAAGAATATGCTGAGATGCTTCCACGCAACCAAATGAATTTAACAAAGTATAAGAAAGGTAAAAAAAAAAAAATAGTAAACAGAAAAGAAATAATAAATTACAAGTACTTCCAAATAATCCTATATAATAAAAGGGTAATATGCAAATAGACCGAACAGCAGAACAACCAAACAAACAATCAAAGCGTAATATGCTAATGATATGCTAAGGCCGCTCAACCGCTCACTATGACATGCACTGACCACCAGGGGGCAGATGTTCCGACCGGTAGCTTAGCTTTCTGCTGGGGTCTGGCCGATCAGAACTGAAGGAGATGGGCTGGACATGCCCTGGAGCCCTCCCGCGGTTCCTCCCTGGCCCAATTGTGTACCATTGGGGTCCCTCATCCTGGCCTGTGCCCTCTCACAATCCAGGACCCCTCGGGGGATGTCGGAGAGCCTGTTTCAGCCCGATCCCACAGGCCACTCCCCTTGGGAGGGCGACAGACACAGGGCTCATGGCTGGTGAGTGCTGCTGTGGCAGTGAGAGCCTCTGCCGATCGGGACTGATTGGGCACGAGCCCATGGCAGGCACAGTGGGGCTGGGATGAGTGGGAGCAGCAGGTAGGAGTTGCAGACAGCATTGGACTGCAGGTTTCAGCCCGATCCCTGCAGGCCACCCAGAGGGACCCCACACGTGCACAAATTCATGCACTGGGCCTCTAGTGGCTAATAATTCTTGTTTAAAAACTTAGTAATAAATAGTTCTTAAAATCTCCAGTAATTTCACAGGTGTGGTCACATGACTAATTTTTTCTTTGCTCTATTAACATAGTGAAAGATATTGACAGGTACCCTAACTTTTTAAATATTTTCATTTATTGTTTGATAATATGAGAATTTAAAGTTATAGATTTTCTATTAAAGGGTTTTTAGCTTGATTTCATAGGTTCTACTGTGTAGGGTTTGTTCTTTTTTTTGTGTGTGTGTGTGTTTTTAATATTTTTATTGATTTTAGAGAGAGGAAGGAAGAGGGATAGAAAGATAGAAACATCAATGAGAGAGAAACATTGATCAGCTGTCTCCTGCACACTCTCTACTGGGGATCAAGCCCACAACCAGGGCATGTGCCCTGACCAGGAATCAAACCATGACCTCCTGGTTAGTGGGCCAGTGCTCAACCACTGAGCCACACTGGCCAGACTATGTAGGTGTTTTTTTTTAATCATTGTTTTCTACGTATTTTGATACATAAAATTTTAGTTCTTCTTCAACCCAAGGATTATTTGAGAGGGAATTTTTTATTTTTATGAAATTTTAATGTAAATGTATTTATTAAAAATATGAATATACATTCAGTCAAATTATGAATATACTTTCAGTCAAACAGTATAATTTAATTTCCACTTTTAGTGATCTCTCACCCTCTTGATTATTTTTCTTTCTTTGAGAATCTGGACTTTTTTCTATTCTAGTATTTAAAGGTTTATAGTTTTACAAATTACTTTTAGTTTTATAATTTATACCACTTACCATAATTGCATTTAGCCTTAGTTCTAAATTTAAAGCTTAATTATTACAATCATTGGAGTTATCATTTAGAAACTTATTGGCTAGATTTATTCTTTGAATAATGTCACTTTTATTCCCTTTTTTTTCTGTGAATGGCTTAAGTATTATAAATTATTCAAAAAATTGATGTATTCAACTAACTCAAAAATAGTGTAGCCATAGATTTTATGATAGCATGTACACATAATAGTTTAATTAACTACTTAAGAATGGTTACCCTAGTAAAGAAATTAGTGTACAGATTAGTAAATTCAATATATGGTACTAAGTTTGATATACCAGTATGTTAACTGGCTAAGGTATTTTAGAGACACCCTTAGCTTCCCCCAGCATTAATGGGACCAACTAAGAATCTACTCATCCTTTTATGTGTCTAATATTCAGGCATTGATCTCCATGTTTGACTGTTAAAAGATTTAGTCTAAAGAGGTTTGGTCTCCAAAACCCACCCCTAAAATATAGTTACATTTGCCTTAGGTAATCTTTCATGAAAAGTGATTTTTTTTAAAATTGAATTCATTGAGGTGACATTGGTTCACATAGACGTACAGGTTTCAAGTGTACAACTCGATAAACATCATCTGCACACTGCATTGTACTCATCATCCCAAGCAAAGTCACTTTCCATCAGCCTTCCCCACCCCCTTTGCCCACCTCCACCTAGCCCCTAATCCCATTTCTCTTCATAAAAAGTGTTTAAAAAATACCCAAAACTAAGACTCCCTAAACCCACTGAATAGGTTGCCTGAGCTTTGGTTCCTACTTGCTAGTAAATGTCTGTGTGACAGAGTTAAGTCAAAGAGGTGATTTGCATCCTAACACTTTTCAAGTTTTTAGGGACTATCTTGCTATCACCTTATTGGATATCTACCAAAACGCTAGTTCAAAACAACAGTGGTAGGTGAAGGATGGAGGAATTGTGTTAAGAAGAGTGTGTGGAAAGCTTACAGAGTCAATGGTATTTAACCAAGTTTTAAACATGAGTAAGATTTTGCTAAGTTGACTGTGACATATGAAGAAAAAGTTCAGCGTGTAGAATTTTTCTGTGTAGAATGGTTCAGAGAGCGTGGTTTACTCAGAAAATTAAACTATGCCTGAAATGTAAGGATTTTAGTATGGAAGTAAAAGAAGGGGCAGGAATAAGAAAAGGTCTATGTGGTATATTTCAGAACTTTTCAAACTTTTTGACTACAACTCATGGAGAATACATTTTTTATATTATGACCTCTTATACCCACACACACTGATACAAAAAATGTTACAAAATAATACTAATATTTCATTAGTTTTTTTTTGTATGCTAATATTTTATTTACTACTCTTTCTTGATACATTCTATTCCATTTTATCTAATTGAAGTGCTGAAAGTGAAACCAATGAATTTTTTTTTGACATACCAATGGACCACACCTCACAGTTTGACATAGAGAACTTAACTAACTTCTTTTGTGTCCAAACAGGACAGCCTGGAGGAGTAACTCCTCAGCTGGTGGCCAGTACATGTGCTGAGTCATGGGTCTGCCCTTGTCCTTGCTCAGAACTGTATTTGCACGACACGACACTTCCACATGCTGAAGAGAGTGAAATATTAAATAGCAAATGAGACACCCCCTGAAAGATGGACAGAGATATTGCAGAAGGAAGAAAATTTTAGCACCTAGAAGAGAACTCTTTTCTTACATTTTGAACCGCGTATCACATTCTCAGTTTTCATGTAGTCCTCCCAATGAGGCTACCAGATATGCAAAAAGCACTAACAAGCCACATGTGTAATTTTAAATTTTCTAGTATATGCATTTATAAAAGAATAAAAACAAATAGGTGAAATTATTTTAAGTAATATTTCATTTAACCCAGTATACCCAAAAATTAACAATCAAGAATCCAAATACAAAATATGACTGGCATAGTTTACTTTTTTATTTCTACTAAGTTTTTGAAATACACTGTGTATTTTATATGTACAGATCACCTTACTTTGAACCAACACATTTATAATACTCAGTAGTCACATGTAATTTGTTATTACCATATGGGGCAGTGTGGCTCTGCAAAATGAGAAACATGGGAAGGTTTTATGCTACTCTGTGTGAGCTCCAATTTTATTTTTTAGAAAGAACTATCTATCATCTATCTATCTATCTATCTATCTATCTATCTATCTATCTATCTATCTATTTATCTATCTATCATCTCTATCTATCTATGTATCTATGTATCTATCTATCTATCATCTATCTATCTATCTATCTATCTATCTATCTATCTATCTATCTATCTATCTCTTACTCATGCAGAGAATAATATAGATTGTGAGAGTGGAGGCAGGGGGATTCAGCATTTGCTTTCTGGATTGCAACAGGAACACTGCACTTTTATTCCTTTTGTGTGTGTGGTTGTTGTTTTTTAAGTATTATATTCTGTTTTTATCAAGGTGGACTGAGCTACCTCTTGATTTAGTAAGGTTTGAATAGAATTTATCCTGGGAAACTTACCGGTCATTTAGAATTGGCACAACTTTACAAGTTATTTGACACAGTGAATTCTGCCTCAGATAAACTCTGGGGATGGATTCAGGGCAGTTCTATGATTAGACACAGCAATCACGGGATGGACCAGCTTTTTAATGAACACATAGAGAAAACTAACCTGGTGGGATTGGTTGCCTTTCTCAAATCCTCTGTTTAGACATGAACTAGATCTAAACTTCACCCATTTGAGTATTGTTCCTCCTCCAAGACTTTCCTCAAAACTTTATTCTCTGCTTATGGTGTCACCTTATACTTTCAGAACAAGATTATTGGATCACAATTCCCTTAGTTTTATTTTAAAATCTCTCTGTGCTTTCAACTTTCCAGTCTTCCTTTGATTTTCTCTGCAAGATGTGCTCTATTCTTTGTGAGATCTAATATCTCGCCCGTTCTCTGGCTCTCACCTGCTTCTCATTCTCCCTAGATCAATGTGTTGTTCCATTTACTTTTGAGATCAATACTTTGAGATTCCAGCATGTGCTCTGTAAAAACTCTTTTTGGTTATTTATATTGCTCTGTATCTTTGTTTAAGTGTTGTATTTCTAAATTGGGGTGGTCAAGGTGGAAAAAGAAATAAAGAATGATAAAGAATGGGTAAAATATAGTATCCCCCCCAAAAAAAAAACAATGTAAACACACTTTAACAACAGATAGCTCAATTTTGAAAATGAAATGTATTTAATAAACACTTCCTTTATAATGATTCATAGTGTGTGCATACATTATTGGGACACCCTATATCTATGAACCTATTCTGAATAGATCCGGTTTTCTACTTTAAAAAATACATTTGTCCCAGTAAATTAATCAATACGAAAGATCCAGTATGCAATAAGAATTTAAAACACTACAAGTTAGTAGTGCTAGTAGTGCTGACCCTTATATGTGTAAGAGAGCAAGCTGTGTGTTTGAGAAAGTGTGGGTAGATTTTATGTAAATGTATTTCTGTGTTTGTTATTTAACTCTATTTAATGTGTAGAGAGAATATAGGCTAAAATGTAAGTATACCTCTAACAGAGACATTAAAGAAAGAATATATGATATACACTTTTGCATTAAGTGAATTTAAGTTTTGAATAAGAACTAAAATGTAAATTCAGTGTATTCTTTTAGGAACACTGATGGTTAATAAACTTTCTGAGTTCTTGAAAGTCTAAAGAATATTTTAATCTTGTTAGCCCACTTAATAATTTACTATAGAATTGTAGGTTCAATTTAATTTTTCCAAAATATTTTTGTAGCCATGGCTCTGTTTTTATTAACTTAAAAAATTGTCTCCAATCAAAATTAAGTTTACAGTAGCATTTTATTGAATAATGGCATTATAGAGGAAAAGAGGAAAAACTGAGAATAGAAAAGAGAGCGTTTCCTTTCTAATATCCCTGTTTCAGGAAATTAGGTCTACTGGAGAGTAACCAACCAAACAAACAAAATATAATCAAGGACCTCCAAATTCACACACTTTTATTATTTTTCATACCCACCTTCAATGTCTCAGTGGATAGATCATTTTGACAACTGCGCGATTGAGGGGGAGTAGAACCCAAAGGGGTTTCATCATAACAAGTATGGCCTTAGACCAGACATTTTGTTTTTCTCCTTTTTTTTGTGGTTGTTGTTTAAGAGGTTTAGTGACAATTATTTATCTCTTTTTCCAATTCTGATGTCCTATGAGTCAGTATCTTAGTGTCTTTGAAAGATAGAATATCTTCATATGGACACAAGTCATAAGGGAATAGAATTTGGAGGAGACAGATATGGGTTGAATCTTGGCTTTTTCATTTACTACTCATATGACTGCAGAAGTTACATACACTCTCAAAATCTTTGGCTTCTCATCTGTAAATAAAAGTCACATTTTAAAGAGTTCTTAAGGAATTTATGGATCATTCATACAAAATGCAGAGGCTCTTGTTAGTCACACATAGGTACTACAGAAAGGTAGCTTTTATAAATGACTATTTGCCCATAGTTGGAGTTTAGGCATTTGACTATCAAATCTTTAACGTTTAAGCATAAATTATTGGAAATATTTCTACAAAGGATTGTCCTTTATGTCCTCCATGAACAGAGTAATGTATCAGGATTACACTGGGTCAGAAGGACACTGGCTTCATAGGGCTGGTGCAGAGAGCATACGTCAAGGGATAGGCAAACAGTCATCTCTGCTCAAGGCCACACAATAGCTATATATATAAAAGCCTAATATGCTAATTGTCCCTCTGACCGTTCGACTGGTCGCTATGATATGCACTGACCACCAAGGGGCAGATGCTCCAACTGGTAGGTTAGCTTACTGCTGGGGTCCGGCTGATCAGGACTTGGTGAGATGGGCTGGACACGGCCTGGAGCCTCCTGCAGTCCCTCCCCAGCCCCTGTCGTGCACCAGTGGGGTCCCTCGGCCTGGCCTGTACCATCTCGCAATCTGGAACCCCTCAGGGGATGTCAGAGAGCCGTTTCAGCCTGATCCCCACAGGCCAGGCCAAGGGACCCCCACCAGTGCACAAATCCATGCACCGGGCCTCTACTATCTATATATCTGTTTATACATCAAGGCTTCTGTAGGATTTGGGGGAAAATTCAGTTTTGATGGTTAAAAACAAACAAATAAAAATCCAAATAAATATAAGTACTTACATTTTTTTCATCTTTTTTAGACATTCCATAAATTTTACATATTTAATACATACATGTTATTAAGTTATGACATAAGTGTAGACTGTGAAAGCATCACTAAATATAGACAATGAAAAATTTATCACTACCCCATAGATACTTATTAACAGCAGAAAAAACCGTAGGAACTGATTGGTATATGAAATAAATATTTATATTAAGAATCATTTTTCTCGAGATCTTGCTCTTTGTGTATTTTTAGGTTTCCTATCCCTGCTAGGCAGAACAAAAGAAAGTCTTATAGAATTTTCAGATGACCTGCTTTTCGACAAAGTTTGCTAATAAACGGACTTTGCATGCCAGTCTAATCCAATCAGTAAAGATCCACATAAATGAATAATAGACAAGCCCTTATTCTGGTCTAAGCAATAATGAATTATGAGTTTGAACCAACAGTTTTGCAAACTCATGTATAGTCACACTTTAGTTGGTGCTTAGTGAATAAGGAAAAACACGTAATAGAAACTGACATAAATTTGTACGGATAGCGTATCAGTTAAGGTCCCAGCAGAAAACAGATGGTCTTCAAAATGTTTAACTGAAGTAAGTTTCATAGACAACTCTACACAGAGGTGAGGTGAAGTTAAGGTCACCAAGAAGAGATAAACACCCAGGAACTAGTAACGGCAGGAAGCTAGTCCAATCCTGGGTGGAAGGTGAGTGTCTCCCAGAGCCCAGCTCCAGCTAGGTCTCTGGAGGAGGCACAGCCCTCCGGATTTGGGAGCATAGAGGAAGGGAGCCATGGCCAGAACAGTAAGTGTAGACACCCAGACCAGTCTTCCCTCACAACTTTTACCTCCTTCAAGAGCCTTCCCATTGGCTGAATCCAACATACAGTAAGACAACAAGGAAACTCACAAAGGCTGAAACTCCCAGAGCACAGAGGAGGGCAGAGAGGGGTGAGAAAAGGGATAATCAGAAAATAAAAAGAACAGATAAGTAAAATGTGGTTGGATTGCAAGCTTAATTTTAAAAGTGCCTGAGAGTGATACTATAAAAAAGATGACAAAACTTTTCTTAATGGTAACTGTTTTGCTATATGTATGAAATTGCTTCATCCACCACATTTCAGCTTTCATATTTTTAAATTCATACAAATGCATGCAATAAAATGCAATTACAGTTCAATTAAAGTTCCAGTGCAATTAAAGCACATAGAAAAGATACAAAATTAATAAAAAATAAAATATAAACATAATGTTAAACTATTAAAGAAAAGTACAGTTTTATTTTAATTAACTTTGAGCCAGTTCATGCAACATTAAACCTTTTGTAAAGATTTCTGAAATTAGCTTGGCAATGCAAACCTTTTTACTGAAAGGACTTAGATTCAAACATCCTTTCTATTTAAGGGATTAGCAGTCTCACTGATGACTACTCAATTGTTGAGGTAAGTAGAAATTTAAACCAAGAATGATTGCTTAAGTGCATGATTCAATTTTGGCTTACATTACCAGTTAGAGAGAGCACTATGCATTAATCCTAACACTCCGTGAAGCAATATTGAAGTGCTATATGCTTGTCTACTATTTTAACTCTGGAGGGAAAAAAAATCCTTGAAATCTCAGTATATATATATATATATTGTTCATTTATATGGAACAGATTATTACTTCTGCCAAGAGGCAAGAGTGTAGTAACCTGATTAGCCATTCAAATAGTCTATTTACAAACATTTACCCTTAAATTAAAACACTGAATAAATTAACCCCATGAAGGTACTAAACTGCCCAATTAATTTGTTACTTAATCTGACCAAATTATTTAAAACATAACAACCTGATTGCACCTCCTGAGACTTCAAAATATGACTTTTATAAATCTAAAACTCAACTTAATTTATCATGATTTTTAAAATAACTTCCTCATTCTTTTTTATCATGTCTTAGATGCATACAAAATAACCAACTATAATAATAAAAGCGTAATATGCTAATTAGACCAGACATCCTTCCAGATGTCCTTCTGGACGACCTTCCAGATGAAGCCAGGGCTGGAAGGAAGCCTGGGTCCCAGGTGCCAGAGGGAAGCCGGTGCCGGCAGCTGGGGCAAGGAAGGCCTACTCTTGCAGGAATTTCATGCATCAGGCCTCTAGTCCTAATAATAAAATAGTGTTCTCTATATATTCCTACTCCATAGATGTTTGATAGACATATATCCAAAGTAATCATAAAAAGAAGGCGTAAACAGCCCTGGCTGGTGTGGCTCAGTTGGTTGAGCATTGTGCCATGCACTGGGGGGTTGCCAGTTCCACTCCTGGTCAGGGCACATTCCCAGGTCATGGGTTCAACCTACACTTGATTGGGGTGCATGCAGGAGGCAACTGATTGATGTTTCTCTCTCACATGGATATTTATTTCTCTCTGTCTCTCCCTCCCCCTTCCTTTCTCTCTAAAATCAATTAAAAAACACACAAAAAAGAAGGCATAAACAATTCTACTTTTACACACAAGGATCCTTTCCCTATTTAAGAGAATCCTTATAGAAAATGTGAATTCTATATACATTTATAGTATACAATTTGATGTGGGGGGAGGGAATAATTTAGAAACCCACTGACAAAAGATTAGATAACTGTCAAATACCATATCTTAAATATATTTGCTTTTCAAGCCTGTTGTTATAATTCATTAATGTTGTGTTTTATAAGGTAAATACAAAGGAAAAATTTAAGAACATATTCTCTATACCAGCTAATTTCTGATTTCTTTGAAAAAACAGATTTTATGATTAAAATTATAAAATAAAAAACATATAATGAATTCTGCTTATTAAGCAGTATGCTAAACTATATATAACATTTAAAAAAGAAGATGATGATAAAGAAAAATATCAAGATATATTGACCCTGTGTAGTAATGGCTTATGTTTTAGTAAGATATTATTAAAATACATTTTGTACCAGTTTTTGACTGTGTTAAAAAATAATAAATGTTTAATAACATATGATACAACAGGCCTCTGGTATTTTGTGATTTAAATGTAAATAAAAATAGCTTATTTGAGTGTTATTTGAAAGTCAACACTTGCAAGTTGCATGCATATTCCTTGTCTCATCAATTTGTCTTGTAAAAATGAGCCTTAATGATAAATTTGAACAAATCTATCAAAATATATGAACAAGATAGCTTATTACAACATTAACTATAAAATTTTTAAAAACTGGAACAAGTTCATGTATATGGAATGGATTATTACTTCTATACAATTCGGTACTAAATAACTGTTTAAAAACGTTGATTTATAAATACTAATGTGAAAATGTCAAATTAAAGACAGTTAAATGCAAAGGTCATTTAATATTTGTATAGAATGATCATTCTGTATGTACTAAAAAACTAGAGTCATAAATATGCTCTATATGTATACACAATTATAATGATACATAAGAATGATTTAATGCAATTACTTCAAGAATATAGGTATTTGAATGGTTTGATATGAGATCCAGACCTTTAAGTTTTACTTCAAAATCTTTTATAAAGTTTAGTGTCAACTTTTCATTTTCTAAGTAAACATCTCTATGGCTTGCAATAAACATAATTGGTAAGAGAAAATTTTCTTTCTAAAAATATTGTCTTATGGTTGTTAGGTATTTTCCCCTGCCTAATTTTGGAAGAATTATTTGAACCTGAATTGGCATATTATGTTGTTACAGAAGACCGGAAAAAAAACCAAGCCATGCTTAGAGAAAGGGAGTTACATTTCATTAAGGGCAGGGCCAGAGAAAAATATGCCTTTCAAATTCTGCCCCCCCCCCCCCCCACATGGAGGAAACCTTTTCCATTTATACTTTTCCTTGCTCTTTTGTCTCCCAAATTTGGAATGAGACTTCTGGGCCTTCTGGGAAAGAAGGCCTACATGCTGGGAAGGGGCCATGAGACCATATCTCAAGGCCTGGCCTGGTGTCAGCACTGACAACTCTGTCTGGGGCATAGTCCACGGACTCTCTGGAATGGGAGCAGTCTTATTTTCCTTATTATTTAAGCAAGCAAGCATTTACAGAAGCCAAAATAGCAGGGTTAAAATTTCAAACAGTTTTTATATAAGATGGATGCTTCAATATCATGTGGTTAAAAATTAAAATTCATTTTTGGAAATTAAAATAGAGAATGGAAACATGAAGCAAAGAACTCAGGTTTCCTACTATTAAATAAAACTTGCATCAAACATTCTTGGAGCTTCTTAATGAGATCAATAAAAGATTAATAAATGGAGGCATTTGGGGGGAGGGGTTATCAATGCACAGAACTAACAGTGACCCAAATAGAACAAACTTTCAAAATTTAATGTGTTACTAAATTTTGCCTGATGAAACTGAATTCAATAATAATGAGTGCTCTGGCCAGTGTGGCTCATTTGGTTGGGCATTGTCCCATGCACTGAAAGTTGCTGGTTTTATGGTTTGATTCCTGGTCAAGGTACATGCCTGGGTTTCCAGCTGGATCCCCAGTAGAGGGTAAGAGGCAGCCAATGGATATTTTGCTCTCACATCAATGTTTTTCTCCCTCCCTTCATCCCTTCCTCCCTCCCTCCCTCCCTCCCTCCCTATTCCTCTCTGTGTCTCTAAAAAGAAGAAAATAAATAAATAAATAAAAAGTAAGAATGAGCATAAGTAGAATAGCATTAGGTACCTGTAGAAAAAGCCTAGGCCAGGGTCATATGACCAGGGGTGTTCTGACAGTTTATCAAAAGACTGTGGGGCTTCTCCAAAAGTCCACCAAATATAGCAATCTAAAAAGTTTAAACATAAATGAGATTAATTAATTTGTAGTATAGCTATATCCTGGCACAGTGTAATGGTGAATTAGTGTAACAAAATACCACAGGTATAGCAAGATGCCAGTTATCTAGACAGAAATATTCTTTGTTGTGAATAAAAAACAACACAAAAAAAACAATTCATGATGCTCTCATAAATAATCATCTTTTCCTTTTTTGCTAAAAATTAAGCTTGCAGGTCTTACAATTTATATTACTTTATGAATATATTAAAATTAGAAATAGCAATTATCTTTCCATATATAAATTACAAATTAATACATCATTTTTCTAATTATAAATTAGAAAATTAGTTAACTTCAGCATGAACTCAATACCTTCCTATGAATAGATGTTTATCTTCTGAATTTAACAAAACTGAAGAACAGTACTAAGCTTAGAATATTTAATAAGATTCACACACCAGATGAGACCAGCTGGCCAAACAGCCTGAGCAGCTGGCCAAACAGCTTCTAAATTTCTGTCTAAATTTCTGTCAACTTATTCACAGAAAAATCCCAGGCATGATCCTAGTTGAGTGCTATTTGAGTCCTACTGAAATTGTATCCAGTTTTATTGAGAAAAGTATTCCTTTCTTTAGTGCTTCATCAGTAGATAAAATAAAATACGTTTCTATTTAATGAAAATAAGGCTTGCTACTACTCCCCAAGGCTTGAAAAATATAGTCGTGAGCAAAAGATGAACAGACACTGATAAAAACTACAACAAATTATTTTCCTTTTTTATGACTTTAATATATTTTCAAGTTTACACTTATCTTTCATTTTATTTATTTTAAATCTTTATTGTTGAAAGTATTACATATGACCCCTTTTATCCCCATTGATCTCTCCCATCACACCCCCACAACCCCATTCCAGACCTTCACCACCCTACTGTCTGTGTCCATGGGTTACGCATATGTGCACACAAGTTTATTGGTTGATCTCTTCCCACCCACCATCCCCTGCCTTCCCTCTGAGGTTCAACAGTCTGTTCATGCTTCCCTGTCTCTGGGTCTATTTTTATTCATCATTTTATGTTGTTCATTAGATTCTACATATGAGTGAGATCATGTGATACTTATCTTTCTCTGACTGGCTTATTTCACTTAGCATAATGCTCTCCAGGTCAATCCATGCTGTTGAAAATGGTAAGTTTTTTCTTTTTTTATTGACAGGTAGTGTTCCATTGTGTAGATGTACCACCATTTTTTTAATCCACTCATCTGCTGATGGGCACTTAGGCTATTTCCAAATTTTAGCTCTTATAAATTGTGCTGCTATGCACATAGGGGTGCATATATTATTTCTGATTTCTTAGGATGTATTCCTAGAAGTGGGAGCACTGGGTCAAATGGGAGTTCCATTTTTAATTTTTTGAAGAAACTCCATATTGTTTTTCACAGAGGCTGCACCAGTCTGCATTCCCACCAGCAGTGTAGTAGGTTTCCCTTTTCTCCAACTTCTGGACAACACTTGTCATTTGTTGATTTGTTGATTTGTTGATGATAGCCATTCTGACAGGTGTGAAGTGGTAGCTCATTGTTGTTTTGATTTGCATCTCTGGGATGATTAGTGACATTGAGCATTTTTTCATATGCCTTTTGGCCTTCTGTATGTCTACCCTGGAGAACTGTCTATTTAGGTACTGTGCTCATTTTGTAATTGCATTGTTTATCTTCCCTTTATTAAGCTGTATGAGTTTCCTATAAATTTTGGAGGTTAACCCCTTATTGGATATATCATTGGCAAATAGTTCTCCCATGCAGTAGACTTACTTGTTATTTTGTTGATGGTTTCTTTTGTTGTGCATAAGCTTTTTATTTTGATGTAGTTCCATATGTTTATTTTCTCCATTGTTACCATGTCCTAGGAGATGTATCCATAAACATATTGCTACAAGAGATGTTGCTGCCAATGGTTTCTTCTAGAACTTTTATGGTTCCACGTCTTACATTTAAGTCGTTTATCCATTTTCAGTTTATTTTTGTGTATGGTGTAAATGGTGGTCTAATTTAATTTTTTGCATGTATTTGTCCAATTTCCCCAACACTATTTATTGAAGAGACTGTCTTGACTCCAATGAATGTCCTTGCCTCCTTTGTCAAATATTAATTGAGCAGAATGGGTTGGTCAATTTCTGGGTTCTCTGTTCTGTTCCATTGATCTATATGCCTGTTCTTGTGCCAGTACCAGGCTGTTTTGAGTACAGTGGCTTTGTAATACAGCTTGATATCTGGTATTGTGCGCTCTCCAACTTTGTTGTTTCTCAAGATTGCTGCGGCTATTTGGCTTCTTTTTTGGTTTCATATAAATTTTTGGAGTGTTTGTTCTAGATCTGTGAAATATGTCCTTGGTATTTTAATAAGGATTGCATTGAATCTATAAATTGTTTTGGGTAGTATGGACATTTTAATTATGTTGATTCTACTAATCCATGTACATGGTACATTCTTCCAATTGTTTATATCTTCCTCTATCTCTTTTTTCAACATCCTGTATTTTTCAGACTACAGGCCTTTTATCTCCTTGGTTAAGTTTATTCCTAAGTATCTTAATATTTTTGCTGCAATGGTAAATGGGATGTATTTTAGTTTCTCTTTCTGAGAGTTCACTATTGGTGTATAAAAATGCTATGGATTTTAGGGTGTTAATTTTGTATCCTGCCACATTGCCAAATTCATTTATTAAATTTGGTAGTTTTTTGATGGAGTCTACTGTATATAGCTTTCTGTACATCCAATTTGGATGATTTTTATTTCTTCTGATCACTTTGGCTAGCACTTCCAGTACTATGTTGAATTAGAATGGTGAGAGAGGGCATCCCTGTCTTGTTCTTGTTCTTAGGGGAAAAGGTTTTAGTTTTTGCCCATTGAGTATGATGTTGGCTGTAGGTTTGTCACATAAGGTTTTTATTATGTTGAGGTATGGCCCCTCTATTCCCCCTTTGCTAAAAGTTTTTTATCAAGAAAGGGTGTTGCATTTTGTCAAATGCTTTTTCTGCATCAATTGATATGATCATGTGGTTTTTAACTTACAATTTGTTTATGTAATGTATTACATTTATTGATTTGTGGATATTGTACCACACTTCATCCCAGGAATAAATCCCACTTGGGTCACGGTGTATGAACTTTCTAATGTATTGCTGGATCCAATGTGTTAAAATTTTGTTGAGGATTTTAGCATCTCTGTTCATCAGTGATATTAGCCTGTAGTTCTCTTTCTTTTTAGTGTCTTTATCTGGTTTTTGGGATTAGGGTAATGCTAGCCTCATAGAAAATGCTTGGAAGTATTCCTTCCTCTTGAATTTTTTAGAGTAGTTTGGGAAGGATAGGTATTAGTTCTACTTTGAATGGTAAAACTCCTCTGTGAAGCCATCCTTCCTGACCAAGGTTTTTGTTTGCTGGAAGTTTTTTTATTACTGCTTCAATTTCATCAGTAGTTATCGGTCTATTCAGATTTTCTGATTCTTCCTGATTAAATTTTGGAAGATTGTATTTCTCTAGGAGTTTGTCCATTTGGTCAAGGTTGTCTAGTTTGTTTGAACAGAGTTGTTCATTGGATTTTTTTTTATGATCCTTTGTATTTCTATGGGGTATGTTGTTAGTTCACCTCTTTCATTTCTGATTTTGTTTATTTGGGTCATCTCTCTTTGTTCCTTGGTGAATCTGGCAAGAGGTTCATCAATCTTGTTTATCCTTTCAAAGAACTAGCTCTTGGTTTTATTGATCTTTTATAATGTTTTTGTTTCTTTGGTCTCTTGTCATTTATTTCCACTCTGATCTTTATTATTTCCTTCTGTTTACTCTGTGCTTTTATTTTTACTCTCTTTCTATTTCTTAAAGTTGTAGTGTTAGATAACTTAGTACAAGTTTTTCTTGTTTTTGAGGTAGGCCTATAGTGCTATGAATTTCCCTTTCAGAACTATTTTCACTGTGTCCTATAGATTTTGGATTGTTGTGTTTTCATTGTCATTTGTTTCCAGGATGTTTTTATTTCTTCTTTGATCTCTTTGGTAACCCATTCATTATTTAATATCATGCCATTTAGCCTCCATGTGTTTGACTGTTTTTGAGTGTTTTTATTGTAGTTGATTTCTAATTTTATGCCATTGTGATCTGAGAATATTCTTGATATGATTTCAATTTTCTTGAACTTGTAGAGACTTAGCTTGGGTCCTAACATGTGGTCTACTAGTATATTTGAAAATGTCCCATATGCACTTGAGAAAAATGTGTATTCCATAGTTTTGGGGTGAAATGTTCTGAAGATGTCAATTAGTTCCATCTGATCTAGTGAGTCATTTAGGATTATTGTTTCCTAGTTGATCTTTTGTCTAGAAAATATATCCAGTGATTTCAATGGGGTATTAGAGTCCCCTACTATGATTGTATTGTTGTCTATCTCTCCCGTGATATCTTTCAGAAGTTTTTAATGTATTTGGAAGCTCTTGCATTGGTTGCATATATGTTTACCAAAGTTATATCCTCTTGTTGTATCAATCTCTTTATTATTATGAAGTGGCCTTCATTATCTCTAGTTATGGCCTTCATTTTGAGGGCTATTTTGTCAGATATAAGTATTGCTACCGCAACTTTATTTTCACTTCCATTTGCCTGGAGAACTTTTTTCCCCATCCCTTCACTTTCTGTCTGTGTGAGTCCTTTGTTCTGAGTGGGTCTCTTGTAGACAGCATATATATATATATGGGTCATGTTTTCTTATCCATTTGGCTACCCTGTGTCTTTTGATTAGAGCATTTAATCCATTTACCTTTAAGATTATTATTTATAGGTACCTGTTTGTTGCCATTTTTATTCTTTATGACCGTGTTCCTTCCTCCCTTTTTATTCTTCTTTTTACAATAGTTCCTTTAGTATTGCTGGTTTGATGCTAATAAACTCCTTTAGCCTTTTTTTTTTTTTTTTTTTTTTTTTTTGTCTGTGAAGTTCATGATATCCCCTTCAATTTTGAATGATAGCCTTGCTGGATAGAGTATTCTTGGATTCAGTCTCGCTTTTCATCACTTTGTATACTTCATTCCATTCCCTTCTTGCCTGATGTGTTTCTGTTGAGAAATCATTTGATAGTGTAATGGGAGATCCCTTGTAGGTAACTTTCTGTTGCTCTCCTGAAGCCTTTAAGATTCTTTCTTTGTCTTTTACATTTACCAATTTAATTATGATATATCTTGATGTAGGTCTCTTTAGATTCATCTTGATTGGGAATCTATGTGCTTCTTGAACTTGTGGGACTTTTATCTTCCCAAAATCAGGGGTAGTTTTATGTCATTATTTCTTCAAACAAGTTTACTATTCATTGTTCAGCTTCCTCTCCTTCTGGCACCCCTATAATGTGGGTGTTGTTTCATTTTGTTTTGTCCCAAAGCTTGCTTAGACTCTCCTCCTGCTTTTTAATTTTATTTTTATCTAGTTGCTGCTCTTCTTGGGTGATTTTTCCTCCTTGTCTTCTAACTCGCTGATCCAGTCCTCAGCTTCTTCTACTCTAGTGTTAAAACCTTTCATTGTGTTCTTTATTGTAGCTATGTCATTCTTTAGTTCCTCTTGGTTCTTACTCATGTTGGTGTATTTCTCATTCAGCTCCTTATAATTTTAATTGAGTTGCATGTATTCATCATCAAGACGTTGAGCACCCTTATAATTATTACCCTGAATTATGTCTATGAAAAATTAATTTCCTCCATTTCATTTAGTCCATTTTCTTGTGATTCTTCCTTTTCTTCCCTTTGTCTCCCATTTTTGCTGTCCCATTGCATTTGTTTCTATGCATTAGATCCAATTGCTATGCCAACCAGATTTTTGGGGGTGGTCTTATGTAGTAGGTGCTTTGTGGGACCCAGTGTTGCAGTCTCTCAGATCTCCTGAGCTGGGTGTTCTAGGAAAGCTCCCTACTTTAGCTATTTGGGTTCTCCTGATGTAGTTAGGTCTTGAATGTTATTGTCCCATTCATGGATGTAGTCTCTTCACAGGTTGTCTGAGTATGTGACTCACCCCCGACTTCATGCAATCTGTTGTAGATGTGCTCAGGGGCCCAGCACTCATGGGAAGTGTTGCCTGACGTCTCACTGGCTTGCAACTCACTGTGCAGTCCCATAGCCTGCTGCCGGAGTGGTGCACAACTCTTTGACTCACTGTGGGGTCCCTGTGAGGACTCACTGTGGGGTCCTGGAGCCTGTGGCTGGGCTGGTGTGCACTCTGCAACTCTTAGCGTGACTCTGGCCAGTGTGGCATGCATTCTGGGACTCACTGCAGGGGTCCTGGAGTCAGCAGCTGGGGTGGCGGGGGTCCTGATGACTGCAGTTGAGGTGGTACAACTCTGGCTAAAGTAGGGTGCTCTCTGAGGTTCACTGAGCAGTTGGGAGTGGTGTCCTAGGCCAGTTTGGATGGTGCTGAGGCTGTGCTTCTAGTCATGGCTGCTCTCCCCTTCAAGATGGCATGATTTCTGTGCCAGAGGCATGCAGCCCAGAGAGTGCCTGCTGTGGTAGCAGGGGCTCCCTGTCCAGAAGAGCCTGATTCCTGCAAGATCTAACTGTCCCTCACTCACACACCCACACACACCATGAACATCCTCACAGTACCCTCTCACTCCCTTATTCACTCATACTCTCTTCCTCACTCCAGTCTTGCCGGCTGCCATGTTTTAGCCCTTGAACAAATTATTTTTTATTTTAGTGAGAAAATATGTCCCATGGAACTTTTTAAAACTCAAAATCTGATGAAATTTAAACTCTTCTTTAAAGATTTTATCTCCTTTAAAAAAATCAATTTTTGTGGACTCCCTAACCCAGATATCATGTCAAACAACAAGAGGAAATTTTGAGAATATCCTTATGTCTCTGGTAACACTTTCAAATCCCAGATCCCAGTTAATATCTACAAATTCCACTTTTCTTATATTTTATAACATGAGTAAAACTACCCTACATTTTGAAATTTCCGGACACCCTTCTAATTGTATAGAATAAATAATTTTTCATATATAATTTTTCAAAATTAAATTTTAAGGATTTTCTATAACTAGAACTTTTTAATATCCACTTTATGTTATAATCATGAATTCTTATCCATTTGTGTATCCTGATTCACCCAATGAGTGTTTTATTGCCTAGATGGATAATGACTTTCAACCCCAGCTTTTCAAAGGGCAGGCATCTAACATTATAGGCCTGTCATTCTTTTGTCCACCATATTCTGTCATCATAAATTGCAAATTCAGATCTCTCAGGCCAGTATTCATCATAAAGACCAGGTGTCTTTCAGTCATGGCTACTCCACAACTAATCATTGTTATTCTCTCAGACTGCTAGCAGCATCATTCAGGGATGACTAACTCTGACTTCATTTTATTCTATGAATCAGAATTAGTTATGGATTATATGAATACTCAATATTGAATTATATGAATTAAATGTCAGCATCCAGTTAGAGATATTAATAACAGCCTATGTTTTACTTATAAGGGTTAGTATTGGTTTGAATTAGATATAAGGCAAAATATCATACTGAAAAGTACATAATATAAATGGGCTTTGATCCTTAATCTTCTAGGTTTTTATTTTATTTTATTTCATTTTTTCTTAGACATAACATTTGCTTGTTTTCCAAGTACAATAGAAATAGAAACATATATATATGAATAAGAACAATTTATGTTAATTTTTATAATTTGTGTTCCTTCTGTTAGTAGTGCCTGATTCTATTAAAGTTAACAAATTTAATGAAAAAAAAAATCTGATGAGAGGCTAATTTACAAAGTGTACAAGAATATAATTTATAATAAATCTTTCCAGTGTTCGCTGTAACTGCATTGCATGAAATGTTTCCCTTCACAGAAACTCAGAACAGCTCTTACAAAATTAAGCGAAACATTCTGTGTTCATCTCTGGCAAGCATTGAACGAATACAACTCACAACTTCCTAAATGGAAACATGTCTCTCCTCACAAAGGATCTAAAAGTGCTGCCTCCAGGGCATAAACCACACTGATATGCTGTATGGGGAGTGTTTACTATCCGGGACCTCTTCCTTTCTTCTCACACACATGAACCCATCTCATATGAAGCCTAAGAGAAAACTAAAGACATTGAAGAAGTGAAACTCAGCATGCTGCACTCAAATATTTCTAAGATAACCATTCTAAAGCAAAATTGACAGATGTCATCTCTTTTATACACACACATACACACAAATGAAACAACACACACCAAAAGGCAAATGTTGCAGTTCAATCATCAGACGGACTTTCAGAGGCCAAACATGTGACAACAGCAATAGTTCAAGTAAATCATATGTGAAAATTTAAACATGCCACTTTTAAGTTATGACATAAGTGAAAGGAGCTATGATCTTTGTGTGTCAGTTAGAAAGATTAGGCATTATCTCCAAATGCTAATCACTTTACAGTCATCAATGAGACTAATGTATATATTTTTGCACCTTGCATGTGTAAAAGCAGATAAAATATTGAATATGTAATTTACAATGTATTTTACCAGCTCAGCATATAGGATGCATATAGATTATATCAAAGTAGTAGACAGAGGCCTGTGCAAACCCTGCAAAAATAGTATTTCGGGTATCTGCTAATTAAAAAACAGAAACAAAATCAGTTTGCTCTTGGAAGTGATGCTATTCAAACTGCCACAAAATACAAAGGGCTGCAAAATGTATACCATTCCAACAACATGTACTTATTAAATAAAGATTTTATTTAAAAGAATATGAATGAAGCCTTTAAGTAGTTGTTTTCTACATGCATATCATCCCTTATTAAAGAAAAAAATATCTGACAAAGCCATTGGTAATTGCTTTGTCAACAGTTGTAGAAAATGCCAAATCTCTGCTCACAAATTCCACTAAGTTGAGCACTTAAGGTCTCTGCAGTTTTGTACACATAATTTAAAATACTGTTACTGATTCCATTGGTAATGTGACTTGGAATATGACAATCTTCATGTGGAGGGCAATGATGCACAGTTTGTGTTTAATTTCTTAGGTGTGAACAGTTATCCAGAAGAACAGCACCCTCCATCATCAATAATCTGTACCCCTCTCTTGGCAGCTCCGGGTTGAATCGAGCCACTACCCTTTGCCCTCTCATCTGCCTGTGCTGTCTCTATCATCCTTTTACAAAGGTCAAGAAAGAGTTCCTCAGTTCTTTTGTTCTGTTTGGCTGATGTGTGATAATGTTTTGCTCCCACAGATTCCACATATGATTCTGCTTCTTAAATGGAAACATGTCTCTCCTTTTCCAAGTCTATTGTATGACCACTATACATACACAGATTTAATTTCCCAGCACTTTCTGTAATTCTTTGACAGGGCATTTTACCTTCTGAAAAGAATCTTCATCTGTTATATCATATGCTAAAATAGTTTCATTTGAATCTCTGTAGGAAATTTGATCCAATGCATGGAATCTCTCTTGACCTGCTGTATCCCATATAGCAAGGTTTACTCTTTTGCCTTCACAGTGGCAGCCTGCACAGGCCCCTTTGCATTGGCCCCCTAACCCAACCCCCCTAACCTAACCCTGGGTGCCCTCTCCACTATCTCCTGGGGTGGGGCCTGGAAGGGCCTAGGGAAGTCTGAGAATGAAGGGCCCTAGCAACCACATCAGGCAAAAGACAAAAGGTGAACTCTTCTTGGTTTTTTATCATTTCAATTACAGTTGATGTACAATATCATATTAGTTTGCTGTTTGAATCAGGTCACTAGAAAAATTTTGGGAGATAACCTAATTGCATTTATCAAAGTTATTGACACTAGAAATTAAGTAATTTGTTCTCACTGCTTTTGCTACAGTTTTATTATTAAACACTGGAGATAGTCTAACCAGATAATCAATACTACAATTAATTATTTCTAGATATACTGACTTAACATGAATTAGCCTGAAACCATATTCATTGACTTTGGTATATATCTTCAAAACCTAAAAAACTTAATTTCAAACACTAGATAGCATGTCAAAGAATTCAGTTGCTTTGAGTTATAAACTGGAACCTAGTTGATCTTTGAGGTCTTCTCAGAGAAATGTATTGTTAAAAATGTGATATCTCATTGATATTTTAATATTATGTTTGAGTTGTTACAATGAATGATCTGAGTTGTTTATATGGGCTGAACATGAAGCATCCATCTTATATAAAAATTGCTGTTTGAAATTTTAACCCTGCTATTTGGCTTCTGTAAATGCTTGCTTGCTTAAATAATAAGGAAAATAAGACTACTCCCACTTCAGAGAGGCCATTAAACCTTCCCCGGACAAAATTATCAGTGCTGGTACCAGGCCAGGCCTTTGGTTGAGGTCTCAAGGCCCCAGCACATAGGGGCTCTTTAAGAACTTGCAAAAGGGGCCGGAAACACCCCATATTTGGGAGACAAAGAAGGGAAAAACATATAAATAGGAAAAATTCCTCCACACTGGGGCCCAGAATTTGAGAGACATTTTCCTCTGGACCCGTAACTCCATCTCTCTAAGTATTGCTTGGTTCTTCTCCGGTTTTCTGTAACAAACAAATAATACAGACTCATATCGTATGTGGTTTAAGCCTGGAAATATAATACTATTTAGGCTATTTGACCTGTAAAAGACTGTTTCTAATTTGTAAATTATGGACAGTAATATTATTTACCTCTTAAGTTTTTATGAAGGGTTAAAATAATATTTATAAATTGTTTTTATAGCATTTCGATTTTAAAAGACCTAAGTCCATACTAGTGATCATTATTTTGGGCATATTTCTTGATTAACATTCTTTTTAAAAAATTATCTTTATTGTTGAAAGCATTACAGATGTCCCCTTACCCTGGCAACTGACCTCCTCCACCTTGCACCTCCTTTCCCCAGGCCTACCACACTATTGTCTGTGCCCATGGGTTATGCATATATGTTCTTTGGTTAATCTCTTCCACTCCTCCACTCCCCTTCCCTCTGAGATTCATCAGTCTGTCCCATGATTCTGTGTCTCTAGATCTGTTTTATTCCTCAGTTTATTTTGTTCATTATATTCTACATATAAGTGAGATCATGTGATACCTGTCTTTCTCTGACTGGCTTATTTCGCTTAGCATAATACTCTCCAGGTTCCTCCATACTGTCTCAAAGGGTAAGAGATCCTTCTTTTTTATTGCTGCATAGTAATCCATTGTGTAAATGTACCACATCTTTTAATCAACTCATCTACTGATGGGCACTTAATACCTCAAAATGTTCAAAAATTCTATGTAAGGTATAAAATGTATATGAGTGATATGTGTTAAAATAGTCTGAGCTTCCTTAGTACTCACACCCTAGGGGTGGGGGCACAGGCAGCAGCTTTACTAGTGCCATTAAGAGAATATGGAGCCCAGCTGGTGTGGCTCAGTGATTAAGCATCAACCTATGAACCAGGAGGTCACGGTTCGATTCCCAGTCAGGGCATATGCCCCTGCTGCAGGCTTGATCCCCAGTAAGGGGCATGCAGGAGGCAGCCGATAGATAATTCTCTCATCACTGATGTTTCTATCTCTCTCTCCCTCTCCTTTTCTCTCTGAACAGAAGGTGAGTTCAGAGTTCGGTGATGAGACAAAGATTATGGATAGGTAAACAAAAGCAAAGTTTTTAAAGAACTTGTAATTCATATGGTTATTATCCATGTTTAGGGCAGAAATAAGCTTTTGTATGATATAAACAAACTTCTTAGGTGATTATTTTTAAATAGAATATCAGATGATGAGTTCCAATGGCTTGGATAGTGAGTGTTTGTGGTATAAAGAAGTATAATTTGAAAACAGAGAGACCAGTTAGGAAGCTGTATATACAAAAGGTGACAGAAAGCTAAGTTAGGAAATTAGGGCATGGGAAGGAGAAGACGGAAGCAACTCAGGAGATGAACAGAAAGCACAATTGATAGCACTTAATGGTTCATTGGAATTTTAGATGGGACTAGGGGAGCAGCTAATGATTGTATGTTATAAAAACAAAGTAATTTCATTCATTAGGGTAAAGACTATAATTTGGACAAAATGAGCATCAGATCAGTTTTGGTTATAATAAAATTGTCAAGGAAAATGATCTGACTTTGGGTGGTGGGCACACAATACAATATACAGATCATGTATCATAAAAATACAATATACAGATCATGTATCATAAAAATGTACATAGAAACCTATATGATCCTATATGTCACCCCAATAAATTTAATTTTAAAAAATTCTAAAGACAAAATTGTGCAACAGAGATGCAAACTTGTGACCTACCTCTATAACTATTTAACATGATGTGAAATGCATTTTATTACATATGTAAGATTATTGTGTCTTTTGCTGATTTCCCCCACTCTTTATTTCATCCATATACTTCACATATAGCGTGTTTTGAACTATTATGACTCATTACAAATCAAAACCCAATACTCTTTTTTTTTCTTCTAAAGTTTTTTTTTTTTAAATTTCATTCAGTGAGAGTAATCTTCCTTATCATTGGATGAAAATACTGGCCTTTTACTTTCTGTGTTTATTCTCAAATACTACCACAATACCAGCATCTCAAAGTTGCTAATAAATGAAAATGTCTGGTCCTTTGTGTTAATCATTATCTAGTGCTTGACTCTGAGTTAAATCTTCTCCCCTCCTCTACTGTTCTGATTTCTACTTTTCCCTGGTCCAATTGTAACTCATTTGCTAGATGTAGTTTTATCTTACTACAGGAATTAAGCCAGAGGATAGTGGAGAAGTAGGGAGGGACAGAAAAATTCTAACTTGGTTGATGATACACTTAGTCTTTCTTCTAAGGTTTCCTGTTGTAATTATATCTCCTCAGTTCTAATGCTATTGGTAAAGGCCTTGAATGACAATTTTCTAAATATCTGACAAACTTTCTTCTTACTCTTGATGATCCCATCACTTCTAGGCAGTAATCTGAGACAGGACAAGAGATGACCACATTCATCTCTCCCACGTTGCCATGTCTTGCCCATGGTAAACTTCCCCACTGTCTCAGCAATCACCAGGATCCCAGGCTATTACCAAAACAGCATGACTCTCTCAGCCCCCTGCCCTCAAGCATTTAATCAACCAGGCCCTTTTACCTAGCAGTTTCCATGGAGATCAGATTCCAGAGGTGCACATTAGCCCTCTCAAGCATGAGTCAGGCACCAACTTTTCTCCATAGTGTAGGAAGGATATTTCATGACTTTTCAAGCAATTTCTTGAAACTACTCTCAGAAAGTTGTGTGTTATATTGCCCACCATCTATCTTCTACTGTGGGTAAGAATCCAGGGTAACAGTCCTCCTCTAGATTATTTTCTTATTTCTCCAATTTTCTAAAATGATTTACAATAGCTAAGATCTGGAAACAGCCCAAGCGCCCATCAGTAGATGAGTGGATAAAAAAAGCTGTGGTACATTTATACTATGGAATACTATGCAGCAGTGAGAAGGTAGAATATCTTACTCTTTGAGACAGCATGGAGGGACCTGGAAAGTATCATGCTAAGTGAAATAAGTCAGTCAGAGAAAGACAAGTATCACATGATCTCACTCATATGTGGAAGCTAAGTAACAAAATAAACCGAAGAACAGAGTGGATCCAGGACACAGAAGCATGGAACAGAGTGTGGAATCTTGGAGGGAAGGTTGGGGAGGGTGGGTGGTGGGTAGGAGGTAATCAATCAAAGACCTTATATGCATACATTCATAACCCATGGACACAGACAATAGAGGGGCGGGGAGGGCTGGAGGGAGTCAAAGAGGGAAAAAAGGTGACATATATAATATTTTCAACAATAAAGAATTATTAAATACATAAATAAGTAAGTAAATAAATAACTAAATAAAACACTTGACATCTTTCAGGAATTCCAAAGACAAGAAACAGTATTTTCTAATGATTCTGTTATACATTTTGTGTGTATATATGTATGTGTATACATTCTATCTGTATTCATATACATCATATATATGGTGTGTCTTACACACACTTAGATTGGTATTTTGTATGTAAGGTAAGAATTGTCTCATTCTAACATTATTTAACATTGTTATGTCTTTTATCGTCAATCCCTTATAGAAAAACATCCACACTACTACATGCACAAATTAGGAGCTGCAGCTACAAAGCCCATTAAAACATGATTAATTTCTGTCCTTGAAGTCTGAAAGAGAGGTATATGAAAAAGAGCTATACATGCTGCAAAGGAGAGATGAACAATGCATTGTGGAAGTAGAGAGGAAGAAATAGGAAGTTCTTAAATGCAGGTGGTTAGAAGAAATTTCAGAAGCTAGAGGCAAAGGCCATTTGGAAGCTAGAGCTACAAAACCTGTAAGAACATGATTAATTTCTGTCCTTGATGTCAGGAAAATAGGTATATGAGAAAGAGCTATAATGCTATAAAAGAATACACTGTGTTATGGGAGTGGAGATGAAGAAAGAGCAAATTTTTAAAAGAAAGTAGTTAGATAAAATTTAAAGGTAAAATAAAATTTGAGTGGAACCTTACAGAATTTATATGATTTAATTAGTGCATTTCATCTCCTCAATAATTGGAAAGATGATTTCTACCTGCAATTATTAATTACTCATTTCTGATTAGAACCAAGTTACTAAAATTAATCCAGATAAATACATAGGAGTGTTTTAAGAGAACAACTTTTGTGTCTACTTATCTTCAACTATTCTTTTTAGGGTATAAGAAAAGTGTAATTTTGGTAGATGAAAAAAAAAGCCCCATTGTTAATTAATTTAAAATGAAACAAGTCATTACATAATATTTTCTCAATATTTCCTTCAGTTGCCCTAGCTGGATAGAGCGTCAGACTTGGGAGTGAAGGGTCTTGGGTTTGATTCTGTTTAAGGGCACATGCCCAGTAGGGGCTCAATCCCCAGTAGGGGGCGGGAAGAGACAGCCAATCAATGATTCTCTCTCATGATTGATGTTTCTATCTTCTCTCCCTCTCTCTTCCTCTCTAAAACCAATAAAATTATATTTTTTAAAAAATTAAAAAAAGATTTCCCTCAGTTTATTTAATTACCATTTACCATTACATAAACTATATATGGAACTACTAAAATGGTTGTGGTATTTCCTGATTTTTTTAAAGTGCTGACATTGAATAATAGTACTTTATGTAAACCTCATATGCCAAAAAAAATTCCCTTATTAAAAAGAGATAATGTTTAACATGGATTAAAAACAGTGCTGACATTGAATAATAGTACTTTATGTAAACCTCATATGCCAAAAAAAAAAATTCTCTTATTAAAAAGAGATAACGTTTAACATGGATTAAAAACAGCTATAATCTCATCTGGCATTTAGTAGAAGTACATAATGGATTCTGAATGGGTTAGTGGATAAAGAACAAATGAATGAATGAATGAGTCATGCTCCATAAGACTTAATTGATATAATTAATGTGTGTGTGATGTTTAGTGTGTAAATTATATTTTACATAGCTATAATACAGTCAAAGAAACATATATATACCCCTACTTACCCGTGTGAGATTGACTATGTAGCTGACATCTGTTTCCTTTTCTTCCTCTGATTTTTTATATGGCTAAGTCTTCATCAGTATGCTTGCTGTTGCTAAGATATGTACTTTTCTGTATTTTTATTGCTTTTTTCTCTCATATATATGTGCATGATATGTGTGTGGTTGAGGAATGAAGGAGACTAATGTCTCTTTGTCTCCCTCTGCCCCCCCTAAGTCAGTCTCTCTTCTCTCTCTCTCTCTCTCTCTCTCTCTCTCTCTCTCTCTCTCTCTCTCTCTCTCTGTGTGTGTGTGTGTGTGTGTGTGTGTGTCTGTCTGTCTGTCTCTCTCTCTCCCTATCATAGGTGTAACACTGGCCATGAATACAATTGTTTTCTATTTTTTACCTCTTTGAAGTGTGTATTGAATAAATATTTAAAGGAAGGGTTGAGGAGGGAGGTAGAAGAGGGTAAAGGGGGTATAAATGATGATGGAAGCAGATTTGACCTTGGTGGTAAACACACAACACAATATACAGATGATGTATTGCAGATTACATACCTGAAACAGATATAATTTTATTAGTTAATGTCACCACAATAAATTCAATTAAAAAAGAATAAATGAAACATTTTGCACAAAAAATAAAGATCATCCATTTGAAAGCCATCGAATTATCAGCCTGCTCAAGTCAGCTACGCGTTTGGTCCAGCCCCTTGGGACTGGACACTGTGAAGCCGTGTTGCACACCCTGCTGAAAATGAGAGATTATGTCAGTAATTAGTAAATTACCACCAGAAATGAAGAAGTCATTCTAATTTACTAACTGCAAAGAAAATATCAGAAAACTCACAAAACGTTTTATTGATAGGATTGATGATTTTAAAATGAACAGTTTTTTTGGAGAGTGCTTCAGAAGGCCTTGTGTGTGTATGGAAGCATGCACATTTGTTCTGATATTACAGTCATTACAGGTAAGTTTCATTTTGTTGTTAATCATTGCTGAAATGGAAAGCTGGCTTACTTTGTTTTAACAGAAATCAATCAGATAAAACTCTTCTTTTATCAATATGCAGAGAATAGTTTTGCCCACAGGATAGAAAACAAATCAGCACAGAAGAGGAGCCAGCCCTATTGCAATGAAACAAAAATGGTATGTGCTAACATAGACATAGGTGAAAAATAAAATTAATGGACACGAGGAAGCAAGAAATGTCAATGTCAGCTCTCACTGCAGTGGTTAAAGGTTACCCAGTTTATAGGAAATCTATGATTGAGTCTCATTTCTTGGAAGAATTTTGTTATACCCAAAGGGAGAGTTAAAGGATTACTGCTATTATCACAATAAAAACTCCAGGAGTGAAAACCCCACTGGGAAAACAAATGTTTTAATAATCCACATTAGTAACACTAAAGTAAAATGTCATGAATAACCAAGCTATTTCAACTTTTAAATCCCACACTTGGGCTGGCATTCTAAATCAGACAATGAAAAGATCCCTAGAGGCATGTGCTATTAAACCAAATTTATTTCCAGAAAGTGCTCTGCTGTAGTTTTACTATTCAAAAAACACTGTGGCCCTGGCCGGTTTGGCTCCGTGGATAGAGCGTCAGCCTGCGGACTGAAGGGTCCTGGGTTTGATTCCGGTCAAGGGCATGTACCTTGGTTGAGGGCACATCCCCAGTGGGGGATGTGCAGGAGGCAGCTGATCAATGTTTCTCTCTCATCAATGTTTCTGACTCTCTATTCCTCTCCCTTCCTCTCTGTAAAAAATCAATAAAATATATTTAAAGAACAAACAAAACAAAAAACAACAACACTGTGGACTAAGTTTAACAGTATTGACATGGGGTTTATGGTTTCTTCTCTCTCTTACATGTTCTGTATGGATAGTTGGCTATGAATATGACTACACTGACTGATTTCCCCACACATTTGTAAAATCCTAACAAAGCTATTGTTAAATTAGTAGTTGGTTGCATTAACACAGGCATGTTATGTGCCAATGCCAGTTATAAAACAAAAAATAGATTCTTTTAATTTCCTAAGAGTAGCAAAATGAATGACTATAAAAATCAGTTGGAGGAAGCCAAAAAGTGTTTTGTTGGAAGATTTAGAAAGCCTGAAATGAAAGAATGAAGTGAAATATTTTTCAACAATTTCTTGAAGGTCAGGTTTAATAGCAGTCAACTAATGCCTTTCAAAAAATCTGCTCTAGAGGACCAGAAATTTAAGAAATAAAGTTGGTATTGTCTTGAACAGTGACTTTTATTATCCTTGACAAAGCATATCCAAATGCTATTTTTACAGAGAACATCAAAATTAATCAACTGCTTTTGCAACCCCTTATTGCAAAACAGTGAATCACTACCTTTTGCATGAAAGAAAAAGCAAATGGAGTGAAGAAAAGGGATCCCACCCAAGTAATTAGATTAGGTTGGCATAGACCAGCCAGCAGCTGACTGCAGTATTTTGAAAACATTGTTTTGGTTACTGAAACTATAAAAATGAGCTGCAGTTTGAAATGTGCAATCTTTAACAAGGTCATTTCAAGAGTAAAAATACTGAAACTTAAGAACAAAAAAGTATGAATCCCTTTGCTGGGTTTGATATTGTTAAGCATTCTCAACATTTGAGTGAAGCAGCTAAACAATTAGTCACCTAAATCTATTTTTTGCTCCTTTTCCAATAAGTGGCCACTCAGTTGAAAGTAAAATAAGTAATAAATTATAAATTCAAATGCCCCTTTCCACATAACAGGCACATAGAGAAGGAGTTGAATTACTATTCAATTCTGGAATAAGTCTAAACATATATCTGGAATAAGTTGTTTCATCCAGATTTCTGTAAAGATATGAGTAACTGTACAATAGTAACAGGCTTTAACTATTGCTGCCAAGAAATTTACACAGTCACCTGACAGATTCTGAAAAAATGGCAGCTTAAAGTGTATCTGCTAAATTGCCATAAACATTTCAAATTATCAATAGCAAGAAAAATGTTATCAAAGAAATATAAAAAATCGATTGAGTATAGACAAATGCTTCTCAAATGATGCTTGGTAAATCTCTTCTCAGATGAATTCCTTTCCAGCTTCAATATGTAAACTGGCAAATGGGGGGTTTTGTTGCAGTACAATCAGGAATAACACCTGCAAATTAAATCAAACTCCGATTATCAGGTCAGCTAATGGTCTGACAGGTGCAGGCATCAACCATCACCTATAAAAATTAAGACCTACCCATACTCACACAGTTTGAGCATATTTATTTAATATGTAACTGGAGCCAACACTCATTAGTTTAACATTTTAACTTAAGTCATTTATAAGAACCTTCTTTTCTGGAAATTTGTGGACAGTATTTCATAAAAAGTACAGATGTGATTAACTTAACTATATAAAAAGGATAAAACAGATTTATCAGCTTATGGAAATAATGTAGGAGGGGATATAAATAGCAGATCAGTGTTTACTATCAACTATCAATACTAATATGTATTTTTTTAATAACACAGATTTCCCTAAATGAAGCATATATGAAATATTTAACCCTAACCTCTATTGTTAACGTTGGACTTTGCTAACTAAACTGGAACTGACCTGTCAATCTCAACTAATCAGACTACATTGGAGATAATGAAGAAAAAAGGTAAATGCTCTGTAAAACAGCAAATTGATATCCTTAGATCTGTTTCTTTCAGAGCATTTTAATTCCTTCTACAAAAGATTGCTTCCTTGGTTTCTAAATACACAATGAATAAAAGGGGGGATTTTCTTTTACAATAATTTTCTCTGGCAGTAGCTAAAAGGAGGGAAGATTCATTCAACATCTATGAAAAAAATTAAAATGCAAACCAATAACAAGACAAATAGTAGCCTTCTGTAGTCCTCTTATACGTTGGCAAAACCTACCTCAGGTTTTGTGAATAGTGTTATTGCAGAAGAGTGTATCAGATGTAAAGAATAAAAATGTATTAAGTGATACATTTATTTATATTTTATAATACACTTCTATTAAGAACATATGTATAAAGGGCCACAAAAACAAGAATTAAACCACAACTGATGTATTACAGACTTTTGAGGAACTATTATTGAGGAATTGGCATAATATATTACCAAATCTTCAAGAATAATAAAATTCAAACTCCCCTGAATTGAAATAGGATATAAGGGTAGGAAAGAATACTGATCAGTGAGACCAATTATGTCCCCTTAAATTGTATCTCACCTGTGGGAGGTTCTAGGTTACAAAAAACTCTTCCTTTTGTTCCTCTTAGTTAAGCTGATAAAATCTGGAACTTTCAGTCTTCCCAAATACAAAGAACTACTCAAAAGTAAACATTATAAATAAAAACAAAATACTCCAGTTTACAAAATGGATCCCCATGTTTCCATAAGTTAACACGTCCTCAGAGTTTGAGCATTCTGTGCCAACCCAATTACTGTCAGTGTGGTTATCTTTGGTCCCCAAAGTGCTTGTATAACCTTTTAGTTACTTGAGTGCTTTTACTTTCAAGCTCCTGCCTAGTCTCCACATTAGCAATTAGCATTTCAGCAATTCCTAAGCAAAATTTGTCCACCAAACATCTTTATTCTCTAAAGTCACTATCAAGGGAATAAGAGACTCATTCTTTGTTTTTAATTCTCTCTTAGAATGGATTGTATGTGCATACTTCATACCTGGGTATTCTTTAAGAGATGAACCCCGTGAATAATTTCACTTTCTCTTGAGACCTCAAATTCAATAAATTTTTTAAAAAATGCCCCTTCTCGCCCTAACCGGTTTGGCTCAGTGGATAGAGCGTCGGCCTGAGGACTGAAGGGTCCCAGGTTCGATTCCGGCCAAGGGCATGTACCTGGGTTGCGGGCACATCCCCAGTAGGGGGCGTGCAGGAGGCAGCTGATCGATGTCTCTCTCTCATCGATGTTTCTAACTCTCTATCCCTCTCTCTTCCTCTCTATAAAAAATCAATAAAATATATTTAAAAAAAAAATAATAAAATAAAATAAAATAAAATAAAAAATGCCCCTTCTCTGAGTACAAGTCCAACTACAAAACTAAAATGGAAGATACAACTGGCAGCTAAAGATTCGTTGCCTCCTCATGTGTAAATAAGAAATCATAATGCAAATAGTCAGGGAAGCATGTTGGACAGCCAGAGGCAGGAGTTGAGGGAAACTTTGCAGAAGGTGGACATACCACTAGGTCATAAAGAATGAGCTGTAGAGGCCTTCCAATAACTGGCAGTAGAGGACAGTCTAAGCAGAGGAAATAGCATGTAGGAAATATTGGAAATATACTTTTTTTCATTGAGCAACCCCAAAATCATTTTATAGCAACATTCATTTAGAAAATGGATATGTTTCATGTAGCTGGGACATGGACAATTAGAGACTAATGGAAAATCAAGTTGTGGTAAGATTGCAATGGCTCTTTTATATCATACTCAGTAATGTGACTTTATGCTTTGGGCAATGTGTGAAATATAAAGGTGTTTTAGATTTTATGTGTGTGTAATTTTTGTTATTTAAATTTGTTAGCAATTGTATTTTAATTATTGTATTTTTTAAATTTTGTATTCAATTTTGTGTCATAGAAAGATAACTTTAGGGACTGTAATGTATTGGTGTGATGAAGTGCTTATGGTTAGTTAAGGGATAATAGCTATAATTCACATTATTGTGGTCTGAATCAAAGAGGTAATGAAAGAAAGGAAAAAGAAAATGTATATGATATTCAAAATGTATTATGTAAGTACACAAGAGTATATATAAAGTTTTTGAGCAATTTACATATTTTGATAATATTTTTACATTAAAGGAAGCTTTTTGTTCTATAGAAATTTTATACTTATTGTTGAAACTGGGTGATGAATGAGGTATAAATAGGTTACATTTCTAATAAATTTTATGAGAACCCATTACATATTTGGGGCATTCAAAATACAGAATTATACATGAACCCTCACACATTAACATATTTTATATACACACATTGCAAAAATTGGAAATCTAGGGAAAGATAGAAGTAAAACTAAAATAAAAATTAGTTAAGTATAAATATAAAATCTTCCTTAAATAAGTAATCTTGAAATATATAAAATTATACATGTAGAAAATGCTTATAATTAGTGTATAGTATTATGTTCTGGCATGATATGAATTCAGGTATGTTGAAATCAACTAATGACAAAACAGGCAGCCTTAGAATTTCTGTACAGAATAAGAAAAGAGATATACATCCTATTTATATTTTCCACTGCAAGCAGATTTCTAACAATATGTTCTGCCTCACTCATCTTATAGTCTATCCTCAAACTGGGCTTCATCATGGTGAGCCACTCTTCCATTTTAGATGCTCTACTCATGCTTCAAATACTGAATGAATGAATAAGACATGGGGTCTGTTCTTCAGGACCTTACCAAATGATGCATGAGGCCAGCATGGGGCAGGGATGGTGGGATGAGGCACAAAACCAGTCCCATGTCCAGAATTACAAACAAACTCTGAAAGTCATGTAGACTGTTGCATTGATCATAATTTTTAGTGGTAGGCGTTGGGGAGGGTGGAGAGGGTCAATGTGGGGAAAAAGGGAGACATCTGTAATACTTTCAACAATAAAGATACATTTAAAAAATGTTTGGTGACTGGCATTTATAATTGAAAGAGTGGCAGCAAGCAGATGTGTACGGTTTGGAATTGTGACTCTGCAAGTTGAACCAATTTCAGGCTTTCATGTGTTAGAGTTACGAGGTTCTGTTAGAAGATGCCATAAACTTAGGTCAAAGAAGAATGAGAGATATGTTGCACATCTAAAAGCAGCTTTCTTTAATGATGACAGTCTTTACAGAATTGGTTATGATTACAAATATCCAGGAAAAATGAATGATTCAGTAAATCCAAATAATCCACATTACTTGAAAATATTCAGACTGTATAATTCCTATACTGTGTGTTCCTTGAGGCAAGAGCCATGTCTTTTTAATCTTTTTGTGATCTAACACATGCATATAGAAGATCCTTCTTGAAGAAAAGAATACAGGACCATTAATATCTAAAAAAATGAACATGCCATTTATTTCATACATCCTGACTAGTTTCAGTGTATTAATGTAATATTATTGTTATAAATATGTAAATGTTGTGCAATCTATGGTCAGAAAATATTAATTAGATACTAAAGGTGTTTTTTCTTTAGTCCTGGTACTTATCATCCCATGGCAAAGTTCAGTAAAGGTTACTTGTTTATTTAGTTAGGCTTAACTTTGATTAGCTTCTTAAAATCAGAAATAGAGTTATCTATGCCAAGCGAAGTATGCAGAACATACAACATTTCTTCCCATTTGAGATTTCTGTGTCCATGTTAAAACTGTTGATGTACAGTTTCTACAAGTCCTCTGTGGCATCTGGATCAGAAATATAGAAGTTAGAAGTAAGTGTTCAAGTAATAATTAGTATCCAAGTGTAATTCCTATGGTTTCAAGAGTCTCTATACACCTGTTTTATTGCTCATCTCCCCTTGATTTTCTTAGTTTCCTTCTAATTTGCCCTTTTTACTGTCAGTTCACACATAGAATTTATGTTAAAAATGTGATCACTTGAAGAAGTTCAGGGAGATGCTGGCTTTTGTGCATGAAATACAGAAAATGATTGGTCCCTGCAGTTCCTGCAAAGAAGTCGTGTAGCAGTGTTGCTCACAACGAGAATTCGGCAGCTCTCAGTAAAGTCCCTTTGTTGTTTACTGAATATTTCATTATGTATGAGGATATGCTCCAACTTTGCTTACCAGACTGCTACCTTTTGCTAAATTTCACAGTCTTCAAGGTCTTGGGAGTTGGAAAAAACTGAACGCCCATTGAGATTTGTGACTGTCACCCATCTGTTTAGAATTACTCATAGATTTTGTAAGAGTATCAGCTAGGCATGGCTATCACTGTCAGTTAGGGTGGGCATCAAGCACTTTCTGCACATAGATCACTGTGCCAGGTGGTACTTCGGGAACAATAATGCACTTCAAAGTGCCAAACACTTGTTCTGTGCCATTTTAACTTAGGACTGGGAGAAGCATACAATAAAGTAGAAGTTCCTATGAGAATAAGACTCCTAGAAGCAGCTTTCTAGCCCAAGGCTCTCTTATTTACATACTAGAGACCCAGTGCATGAAATTCATGCACTCGGCGGGGGAGAGAGGGCATCCCTCAGCCTGGCCTGCGCCCTCTCACTGTCCAGGAGCCCTCAGGGAATGTCTGCCTGATGGCTTAGGCCTGCTCCCTGCAGTTGGACATCCTTAGCGCTGCCATGGAGGTGGGAGAGGCTCCTGACACTGCTGCTGCGCTCTCCAGCTATGAGCCCAGCTTCTGGCTGAGCAGCGCTCCCCCTGTGGGAGCGCACTGACCACCAGGGGGCAGCTCCTGCATTGAGCATTTGCCCCCTGGTGGTCAGTGCGCATCATAGCAACCGGTTGTTCCACCTTTAGGTCAATTTGCATATTAGCCTTTTATTGTATAGGATAAGGACAAATCAGTTCCTCTATTTAGAAATGCCTATTGTCTAATATACATTTATTCATAAAGACCATTACTTAGCTTACTAAGATGTAGTTCCCCTTTTGCTACTATACCCAAAGATTTTTATTGAAGTGCTATTTCATCATTTAATGGGGTCCTTTTGGAGCAACATGAGCTTAATTTACATCAAAATAACAAGGGGCCTATGATAGATTATTCAACAACTAAGTGATAAGTGGTTACTAAATAATACATAATGATGGATAAATCTTATTTGTCCTTTAAAACTTTAATTATATCTTATAACCACCTGTGTTTTGCAGGATATACAGAATCTCTGAACATGTTCAAAAGACAAAAGTAGATCTCATGGGGTCAAGACTTGATTTCTCACATGGCAATGGCAGTTCTCAATCCTGCCACTCTAATTCATAGAAATTACCTTAATTCCCTACATTCTCTAGTTTATTCTACAAACTGAGTTGTGTTGTTCAATCTGTATCCTCTCTATTATGTAAACAGCCCTCTTGAGGTCTGTCACCTCTTGTCTTCTTGGGTTTCCTTTCCTAGTTCTGTTATGTTTTTCAAATATCTTACATATCCTTCAAAAATCCCATATTAAATCCCATCATTTCACTGATGGTTTCTCAATTCCCAATTCAACTGTACTTTTTTTCTTCCAGATCTATTCATTCCTTTTGTAATACTTTTGAAGTGACTTACAAACATTGTGAAATGGAAAATAATTATTTTTTAAGAATTTAAAAACCAACCTGGCCAGTGTGGCTCAGTGGTTGAAGATTGACCCATAAGCCAAGAGGTCATCAGTTTGATTCCCAGTCAGGGCACATGCCTCAGTTGTGGACTTGATCCCCAGTAGGGGGCATGCAGGAAGCAGCTGATCAATGATTCTCTCTCATCATTGATATTTCTCTCTCTCTCACTCACCCTTCCTCTCTGAAATCAATAAAAATATATTTTTTAAAAGTAAAGTAGATGAGCCCTAACCAGTTTGGCTCAGTGGATAGAGCATCGGCCTGCAGACTCAAGGGTCCCAGGTTCGATTCCAGACAAGGGAATGTACCTTGGTTGTGGGCACATCCCCAGAAGGGAATGTGCAAGAGGCAGCTGAATCGATGTTTCTCTTTCATCAATGTTTCTAACTCTCTATCCCTCTCCTTTCCTCTCTGTAAAAAATCAGTAAAATATATTATTAAAAAAAGTAAAGTAGATGAAATGCAGAGGGAGTGAGAAAGGTTTCTGTGAAGGTAGCAGCTCAAGTCTTCCTTATCCTCTCTTAAACTCTAGATCATCTACATCTTACAAGAAAATAACTTTGACCCCAGAAGGTCAGTGTCCTAGACCTAGAATATGTGAGATCTTAGAGCTTCCTGGAATCTAATAGGGCCAGCAAGTGCAGACAGTGCAGACATTTTTTTTCCCTCTCCACTATAAATAAACACGTAACAGTTATAGCACCAGAATCTTCGAAAGGAACAAATCATTGATTAAACACAGGTAAACTCCTTGGGGTACCAGCTCTCTTGGCATACTGGAGTGGATAAGAAGCTCAACAAGTTTGCTGTTTCTCCTCCCTGGCTATAGAGCTGAGAGAAGGCATGAAGATCAGACAGGAGAGAGTCCTCCTTCATTCATCTGCCTGAAGAACAAAGTCAGCCATAGATCCTTGTCTAGTGTGCCTTCCAGCTACCATAAAACACAATATAAGTCGCCCAACATCAGGACCGAATTTCCAAAGCTCAAGCTAACTAAAATAAAACATATTTATAAAATAAATAAACACAAGTCCATGTTTTTCTCTAGATTCCAATGGGAGCTTGGGGAAGTCACAATTAATACTATGTCTATGCTCCCTGCCTTGGATTACAATCAGTTGAGATTGACAAAGGAGTGCTCATGCGAGTGGGCTTCTTAAGGTACCTCTGGAATAAGCATTTCCCGAGGCTCCCGTGGGAGAATGATGTATAGTAGAAAGCTTTATTTTCATGGAATTATACCCCGCATTTCCAAAATCCCATGTCCCTTAGTCCAGTCATGAAAGAAGTGTAGCTGGGGTTTCAATAGAGCTAAAATCAAAGTCAGTGTCCAGAGTTTCTCTCCCATGTTTGAGCTGGGTCCAGTTCAGCATTGGGCTAGCTTAGCCTGCATTTTTCCACTGCAGTCCATTACTCCACTGCTCTTGGGGTCCACATGGCCAAGGGCCATAGGAGTGAATGCAAGAGAGTAGGAGCAAAAGAGCCCCATAAGCCAACAGTCCAACGCAACAAGAGAGTGAATGTCTTTGTTTCTGGGATTATGTATTCCCAAATTTTCCTGCCCTTGCAATGGCCATGCCCATTCTGGCCAATCATCTCTGTCCCCAGGTGTGATTGACAGGCAAGAACCTTCTCTAGTCACCCTAACTTTACTGAGCATGCATCTGTCTTCCCTTTGTTGGATCCCTCCCCCCAGTATTTTGCAGGAAACATGCCCATAACCTCTGGCCTTCTCTATTCTCCTTTCTTGTTATTAACAACTAGTTCATTACAATGGTATTAAAAGTATCATTTATTTTACTAAAAACATAGATATTCCAGGATAGAGTTTAGATGTGCAGTAAAAATGGGCCTGCACCCCAAATTATATAAACTTTCTTACATACCTATGTCAATGATTAGGCTCTGCACGAGGGTCTGTCTCTATTAAAGTCAGGTGACCAGAATGTATCTGTATATGTACAAAACTCCCAAAAGGAACAAGGATGGAGAAAGCTGAGTTACACATGCCAGTTATTTCCAATATTCAGTGATCAAATAATTGATTCTACCTTTATAATGAAAGGATAATGGATGGGACAAAGGCTAAAGGGTTTGAAGAGAAAATGTATCATAGGTATGTGGATGACCCACTCTTCCAGCATCCCACTGCTACCTCAGTTCTAATATTCAGTTCTAACTGGAAATATAGCTATTGAAATTTTAAAAGGTTATATACAAATGCCTTAAATAATTAAGAATATATTTAATAAGAAAATCACAGTGCTTATAAACCCTAGTGAAAGACAATCTTAAGACGTAACTTGAATAGTATTAGAAGTTTTTATTATAATATAACAAATTTAAGTTTAGCAGTTTAATATTTCTTTAAAAATATGTTTTTATTGATTTTAGAGAGAGAGAGAAGGGAAAGAGAGATAGAAACATCAATGATGAGAGAGAATCATTCATTGGCTGCCTGCTGCCCATCCCCCACTGGGGATCAAGCCTGCAATCCAGGCATGTGCCCTGACCAGGATCTCCAGGTTCATAGTTTGACGCTCAACCACTGAGCCATAGTGGCTGTTCTAAATGTAGCAGTTTAAAATGGTTTCATTTATTATCTCACAAATAAAATACATCATATGCGAATTTCATTTAATCCATCCTGTAAAAGACCATTTGGTATTCAATAAAGTATTCAATTTTTTATTAAGACCAGGCTTTGTACAATATAAGTTTGGAAAAGAAATTATATTGCTTCAAATTCAAATCTACTTCTTAGAATGTAGTGTTGCATAAATTACTGGAGCCTAAGAAACCAATTTAAAAAAATAAATCTAAGTTTAGAGGTGCTTTACAGAAGAGTTGTGAAGATAGTCCAGAGAGTTTCCATATAGACTGACCACAGTTTCTTCTATACCTTCAAAAACTTTAACTGAGGTGTGTTAAAACTTTTAAGAGTTTAGACGAACAAAATTTATTTGAACCAGGGAGTCAAACTGGAAATGGTTAAGAGAGTTCCAACAGTAGGAGCTATAAGAGACATTACATAGAAAAGACAGAAGCAAAGTAAGAAAATTATTATTGGCTGGCTATAGCATAAAGTCTAGATGGCTATTTTTGATTGGCTGTCCTTAGGTTTCGATTTTGTAACCGTGAGGCATTTGCAGGTGTAGATTTTGATTTGCTCACATGTCCACCAGGACATTAGAGCCACCTCAGTCTAATGGTTTCCTTGTTTAATTAATACATCCTACATTGGTATAGTATATTTGGCACAACAAATCAACCAATATTACTAGATTTTTAGTAAAGTCTATATATTTCCTTAGCTTTTACCTGTCTTAATTCTGTTTTAAGATCCTATCCAGGATAGTACATTATATTTAGTCATCATGTCTGGTAGGTTTCTCTACATTGTGAACATTTATTAGACTTTCTTTGATTTTGTTGACCTTACAGTTTTGAGGAATACAGTTTTGAGGTAAGATACTTTGTAGAATAATCCTTATTGGGATTTTTTTCTGATATTCTCTTGGTTAGGCTGGAGTTATAGGTTATTGGAAGGAAGACCACAGAGGTAAGGTTCCATTCTTATCACATCATATAAAGTATACATGCTATTAAAATGATTTAGCACTGTTGATGCTAAACTTAATCACCTGACTGAGGTAATGTTTGTCAGATTTCTCCACTGTAAAGTGACTCTTTCCCTCCCCTCCTTTCATACTGTACTCTTTGGAAGAAAGTCACTATGAACAGCTCACACATAAAGAGTAAGATTTATGCTCCATCTCTTTGAGGGAGGTGTATCTACATAAATTATTTTGAATTCTTCTGCTAAGGTTATTTATTTATCTCCTTTATTCACTTATCTGATTATTTGTTTCTATCAATGTAGGCTCATGGATATTTTTTATACTTTGGGTTATAATTTAGTACTACATTATTTATTACTAGAGGCCCGGTGCATGAAATTCATGCATGGGGGGGTGTCCCTCAGCCCAGCCTGCACCATCTCCAATCTAGGACTTCTCGAGGGATGTCCGACTGCCCATTTAGGCCCGATCCCACTGAACCTAAATGGGCAGTCACACATCCCTTGAGAGGTCCTAGATTGGAGATGGTGCAGGCTGGGCTGAGGGACACCCCCCCATGCACGAATTTTGTGCACCTGGCCTCTAGTAATAAATAAACGGGCAGTCGAACATCCTTTTCACAATCCAGGACTGCTGGCTCCCAACTACTCACCTGCCTGCTTGCCTTCCTGCCCCTAACTGCTTCTGCCTGCCAGCCTGATCAACCCCTAACCACTCCCCTGCCAGCCTGATCGACACCTAACTGCTCCCCTGCTCGCCCAATTGCCCCTAACTGCCCTCCCCTGCCAGCTTGGTCATCCCTAACTGCCCTCCTCTGCTGACCTGGTCGCCCCTAACTGTCCTCCCCTGCTGGCCAGGTCCCCCACCAACTGCCCTCCCTGCCAGCCTTGTCACCCCCAATGCCCTCCCTTGTATGCCTGGTCCCCTGCAACTGCCCTTCCCTGCCAGCCTGGTCCCCCACAACTGCCCTCCCCTGCAGGCCTGGTCCCCCCAACTGCCCTCCCCTGCAGGCCTGGGTCTTCCCCAACCGCCCTCCCCTGCAGGCCTGGTTCCCTCCCAACTGCCCTCCCCTGCAGGCCTGTTCACCCCCAACTGCCCTTCTCTGCAGGCCTGGTCCCCCCTAACTTCCCTCCCCTGCTGGCCTGATCGCCCACAACTGCCCTCCCCTGCTGACCATCTTGTGGTGGCCATCTTGTTTCTACATGGGGGCAGCCATCTTTGACCACATGGGGGCGGCCATCTTGTGTGTTGGAGTGATGGTCAATTTGCATATTACTCTTTTATTAGATAGAATGTTGCTCAAATTGTTCCAGCTTTGGTTATTGGTGACACTTTCAGGTGGCACCCATGTCCCTTGACATAAGGTCATACTTGTGCTTTTATTTTGTAGCACTTTCTTACTTTTTGGTACTAAAATATTCTCTGGGATCATCTAATATTCTCTCCACTAATTTCCAAAGTCACTTAGGTCAGCACCATTTCAGCCTATCTTCTTACATGAGGTAATATCAAACTTTTGTAATGCAGCAAGATTCGTTTGTCTCAATCTACATTCTGTTCTGGGATCTCCCTACTCCGTAGATGACTTCTTAAAATTTGCAGACACTAGAATTCAATTCTGTGTGCTGTAAAGTTCTCTGACTTTTGACAAATTTATAATATCTAGTATCTGTCATCCAGTATCATACAAAAGAGTTTCACCACCCCAAAAGTATCATCTGTGCTTTACGTGTCCAACTTGCAAACTACCTGTAAATCACTACTATATTGACAGATTCAATAGTTTTGCATTCTCTTCAAACATATAATGCAAATCATACAGCATGTAGCCTTTTCAGACTGGCTTCTTTACTTGACCCCAACACGACAATGATAATTTTGTGTGGCTTGACAGCTATTTCATTTTTATTGCTGAATAGTATTTCATTGTTTTAATGTTCCACAACTTACTTGCCTATCCACTTATAAATTGGCCTAAATGGCCATTTCAATTGCTTCCAGTTTTTGGTGCTTAAGACTATGGCTGCTATAAACATTCACTGGCAAGTCTTTTGTGTGGCCATATGTTTTAAAATCTGTTGGGTAAACATGGAAAATAACAGTTGCTGTACCTTATGGTAGGTATGTTTACCTGTTACTTTACATCCTCACTAGCATCTGATATTGTGAAGTGTTTTTATTTTTTATTTTAGCCATTCTAGTAGGTGTTTATTGATAACTCATTACTTGAATTTTCAGTTCCCTCAAGCCAAATGATGTGGAGCACATTTTCATATGCTTATTTAATATCCATACATCTCCTCTGCTATAGTATTTATATGGGTCCTATATGTATTATTAATTTTTTAGAGTGGTGTTTAATAGTTCATTGTATATTTTGAATACAAGTCTGGTACATAAATTTCAAATATTTCTCCCAGTAGTGACTTGTCTTTTCATTGTCTTAACAGTGTTTTTTACAGAGCAAATAATTTAAATTTTAATAAGGCCCAACTTATTTTTTGTTATTGTGCTTTTGTTATTATATCTATAAACTGATCCCTAAAACCAAGGTCACATAAACTTTATCTTATGTTTTCTTTTAAAAGTTTTAGTTTGTAATTTTAAGAATATGCTCTATATTGATAATTCTTAGGTAAGGTTTAAACTGCATTAATTTTCAGTTTTGCATATGGATGTCCAAGTGTTCCATAATAATTTATAGAAGACTTTCCCCTATCTATTGAATTTTCTTTTTGCTACTGAGAAAAACAACAACAAAAACCAAACAAACAAACACATTTTTACTGTTCTATTTTTAGGTTCTCCATTCTGTTTCATTTATCTTTGAATCTCTTATTTCCTCTATAATTGTATGTTGATTGTTTTAGCTTTGTATTAAACCTCAAAACACAGTAGTATGAGTCCAGTAACTGCTTTTCTTCTTTAGTAATTTTTTGGCTATACTAAATCTTCCTTTCCATATAAATTTGATAATCAGTTTATCAACATCTATAAAATAGCCTGCTGAGATTTTGAGTGATATTGCATTGGATCTTTAGATCAAGTTGAGAAGAATTAATATCTTAACTATATTGAGTCATGTATTCATAAATATGGTAACTCTCCATTTATTTTGTTCTTTTATTTTTTATCAGTGTATTATTGCCTTTTTCATATACATCCTATACATCCTTTGTTAGATTTATACCTAGGTATTAGGTATAAAAATAATATTTAAAAAGTAATTATCTGCTTCTCAAATTTTCTTTGACAATAATTATTTGTTGTATCTAATCACCTGAAGATATAGCCAGCCTAGAATACTGTATTTCAACAAGATACTGAGTTCTTTGACATGAGCACCATGGTTGCTTTATTCTGGAGGGAAGCTGACTGTTGCTTTGCCCATTTTTCTTACTAAATGTCAATCAATGGATAGGGTAACTCACATTAGGACCATGTGTTTTTATTTAAATAACCATAGTGTTTAAGACACAGATAATACTGAAGTAAAAAGAATAATTCTGTTTATTTTTGTTGGTTTTCATTATTGATTACCTATTTCAGAATGCTCCAATTCAGTCACCTCTTGCTCTTTCATTAAGCCAGAATACATTGTTAAGTATACATTTATTTAAATATTTTAAAAGGTGGTAAATCTATTCCATATGACATAATCCAAGTTTGGTTCAGTCACTTGTGGTTTTTCTAATAGTATTTAACTTCAATTTGTCATTGCCATTGTTAGAAATTATTTTATAGTTGTAGAAAATCTAAGCACCCAAAATTCAGGCTCTCATTTTCAGATATTAAAATAAAATAATTACATGGGATAACCAAAGTTGTGTGTGAATCAGTAATTAAAAGGAAAATAAAAATTTAATTACAAAGAAAAGATTTTGTTTCACAAAGTCCTTTATTATTCTTATTTTTTAATTATAGTTTACATTCAATATTATTCTGCATCAGTTTCAAATGTGTAGTATAATGATCCGACGATCATGTACTTTACAGAGTGGTTCCCCCCAATATTTCAAGAGCCCACCTGGCCTCATACATGGTTATTACAATATTATTGACTGTATTCCTTATCCTGTAATTTACATTTCTGTGACAATTCTGTAGCTACCAATGACCCCCAAAATCTTTCCCTCTGTCAATAATCAGTCTGCTCTCTGTATCTATAAATCTGTTTTGATTTTGTTGCTTATTTTGTTCTTTAGATGTTTTACCTTTTCATAATTTAAATTAGACTTAAAATGACTTAATTCAAAGCTTAAAAGAGGAAAATGACAAAGGAACATTTTACTTTTATTATGCAATGTTTGTTTCTTCTCTGACAATGGGTTATGAAGCTGAAGGGTTTTTTTTCCCCATTCATTTACTATATGGATTACATAATAACAATAATATAAGCTTAAAACCTAGCAATGAGTCAATAAATTTTCGCTGGAAAGCTGGAAGTTATTAATTTTATAATTTTTTTTCATAACTCTCCAATTCATCAAAATGGAATGCAGCAATGCAGATAGAATTTGGGCAATGCAAATGGAGTATAGTCATTAGGAAGTAGTCAAGAGCCATTCCACTTATAATTTTCTCCAGGTTTTATATATCTGCTTTATGAGCTTTTTACTCCATCTTTGGAACAACTAATCTATTCTTATTTCCTTTTTGAAAACTACTGGTGAAGGAAATGAAACTGTTCATGAGACAATAACTCTAATTGTGCTCTCATTTTTCAATCTACAGTTGCGTTGAATTTTCATATCCTAAGCCCAGATTTGATAGATGAATATAAAATTATTTATTATGACGATGACTAAAATAGAATTCCAAGAAGTAAAATAATATAGTTTATCAAATTCATGCCTCAAAAATACGTTAAAAAGCTATTATTTGTAAATGCCTACAATTAGATGAATGGACTGTTTTTATATCAAATATTTTAAAACAAATAGCAAAAAACTGAATTACTCATGAGTCTGAAAATGTTTCCCTTCTCCTCAGACTTAGCACCAAAATACTAAAAATGTAAAGATTTCAGAGTAAGGATTCTAAAAATATTTGCAAAATGAATATATATTAGTTAAGTGCCTTCACAATAAGAGCTAATTTGAAATTTTATGCCTTTAGCTATTACAGCAAGTATATATAATGTTGACCAAGTCATTGGGGTTTTGGGTGATAATTAAATATTAGAAATAATATTCTATTCCTGATACTTTTCTGATTTACTGAAAGATCATTCAGATTACATACAGATATTAATTTAATAAACTGCTGGCAAACCACATAATTTAATGAGAATCTCACACTAATGTGGTAACTACATGATTCCCATATGAGTAGTTAGAAAGGATTATAGCACTATGGAAAAGAAATCCATCTTATAGGTACAACAATTGTTTGGTAATGAACCTACAAAGCCTGTAGCACAAACAAATGATCTGGATGGCAATGGTGATGATGTGTTTAATCACTTCAGTTGAGTGGCTTTTAGAGAAGATAAACAAACTGGAAATGTGTTTTAAAATGTGTAAAGAAGACAGGCATATTGGTTTACTGAACATAGAATTTAATTTTATATGATTTTTTGCAACTGGCATTTATAAAGATAAAATAGATATTTATGACTAGACTAATTCCAGGCTCCCTAAGAGCAACATGTATTACTAACGAATTTTTATTTCCTTTTATTTCCAAAACTATCATATGCCATGTTGCCTAACAGAATGTGAACAAGAGCATTTTTCATACTCTTTATTTTTTAAATCCTTACCTGGGAATATGTTTCTATTGATTTTAGAGAGAGAAGAAGGGAGAGAGAGAGAGAGAGAGAGAGAGAGAGAGAGAGAGAAAGAGAAACATCAATGTGAGAGAAACCTCAATCAGTTGCCTCCCAATGCACCCAACCAGGGATCGACCTTGTAATCTGGGCATGTGCCCTGACCAGAGATTGAACCCGCAACCTTTTGGTGTACAGGACGATGCTCCAATCAACTGAGCCAAACTGGCCAGGGCATACTCATTTTAATTATGTTAAGTATAATTAAGATGAAACCATGGTCAGTGTCTTAAAGTCTAAACTAAAACACAAGAAATGAATTAAGTTGGATTTAAACTTATAACTAGAAGGAAAATATTTCTAAAGAAGAACATTCTACATATTAAAATTAAACACTATTAGAAAAATCACAAGTGATGATTTCATGGATATCCTTTATCAGATTGAGAGTATTTCCTTCTGATGTTTGTTTGCACAGATTTTTTTTTTTTTATCATGAATAATGTTCAACTTTGGGAAGTGAATCTTGCAGCTATTGAGAAAATTGAGTTTCTTTGTTTAATATAGTTACTTACATTGATTGTTTTTCAAATGCTTCCCAACTTTGCATCCCTACAATAAAACTCAAAGGCATGAGTTATTTCTCTTTATAAAAAGTGGTATGCTTCACCTCTAAAACTTTTTTTTAACCATGGCTTCTACAGTTTTTTTTTTAATTAAATTTATTGAGGTGACATTGGTTAATGAGATTATATAAGTTTCAAGTGTATATTTCTATGATACATGATCTGTATATTGTATTATGTGCACCAAACCCAAAGTGAAACCGTCTTCCCTAATCACATATTTGACCTCCATACCATCCTGAATGCACCCGATCTTGTCTAAAACTTTATTAAGCAATGTGTGTCAAAATTTATCAAATATATTATTTAATAATTTACCTTTCTTATAAATTTGTTTGGGGAGTTTAGAATCATGATTCTTCTGTCTGTTTTGATAAATTTTGTTTGTCAAAGTTTTCAACTGTGTTCAAATTTATTGGCATACAACCCAGACTAATTTTCCAATGGAAAGGAAGGTGTGAGTGAAGAAGAGAGAGAAACACCAGTGTGAGAGAGACACATTGCTTGGTTGCCTCCTGCACATGCCCTGACCCTGGTGGGTACACAGCCTGCAACCTCAGTACATACCCTTGACCAGGAATCAAACCCACAACCCTTGGGTCAATGGGCCCATGCTCTAACCACTGAGCAAAATTGGCTAGGGCTTTCATTGTTTTTAAATAATCTGTCACTCATAATGTGGAATCTAATGAACAAAATAAACTTATGAACAAAATAGATCCAGAGACATAGAGCATGGGAGGAAGGAAGAGATTAACCATGGAATTTATATGCATATATTCATAACCCATGAACACAGACAAGAGTGAGGTAGGCCTAGGGGGTGGGTGTGGGTTGGAAGAGGTCAATAGGAAAAAAGGGGACATCTGTGATGTCAACAATAAAGATAAATTAAAAAAAAAAAAAAAAAGCCAGCAACCCTTTGGTGCATGGGACAATACCCAACCAATTGAGCCAAAATGGCCAGGGTCTGCTTTTCAATTGTAGAATTTAGTATGTTTATATTTCATATAAATACTGTTATAGATTTTTGTCTATCAGCTCTAGATATTTGTTTCTTAATTTTCTCATCTTTTAAACTTTTTATTCACCTTAATTTTTATTTCATTTTTATCTTAATTGACTTTCTAGATATACCTTTCCAACCATTTTAGTGGTTGCTCTCTAAAATAAAATATGCATCTTTAATTTATCATTATCTTTTCAATAATGATACTATAATATATAAATCATAGAACAAAAAGTAAAATTCTATTTATCTCCTGCATGCAATTGATGCTCTTGTTGTTCTATCTTTTAAATCTGTATATATTGTAAACCCCATAAATTTATATTTATGAATTGTTATTGATTTTAACATTTTTATTGCTATTATTTTTAGTTTTATTATTTCATGCACATAAATATTTGATAACATTTAAAATAATTGTGCAGTATGTTTGCCTATACATTAAATAAATATATATCTTATATATAATTTTAAAAATATATTTACTCCATATTTAATCTTTTAGTGCATTTAATTTTTTCTTGGAATTCCAGTTCACTTAAGAAATTCATGTTTATAATTTCACCCAATTCCTTAATAAGTCATGTTTTCTAAAATCACTAAATTAAAATGGTAATGTCAATATGCTACTAACATTTTAACTATATCTCTTTTTTCTAGTTCAGAAATAATTTAATTTCATTTTTAAAAATCATAAAGTGAAATAATGGGGATGCTGGCTACATGCTTGGATACTCAAATGTTTAAATGCATTAGAAGTGTGGGAAAGTACACATCCCTCTACGAACGTACCTGTTCTAGGTAATTTTGCAATGCTAGCCTGTACTTTCTGAATTATTTAGGGAGTTTGATTTATTGACATAATGTATGCATAGGGGAAATGTACAGATGGAGTGCAAGCAAGGAGTTGAATGGGAAAAATATTAAATACTAGAGACCCAGTGCACGAAATTTGTGCATGTGGGGTGTGTCCCTCAGCCCAACCTGCACCCTCTCCAATCTGGGACCCCTTGAAGGATGTCCGACTGCCCGTTTAGGCCCGAACCCACCACTAAACAGGCAGCCAGACATCCCTCTCACAATCCAGGACTGCTGGCTCCCAATGCCTGCCTGCTTGATTGCCCCTAACCGCTTCTGCCTGCTAGCCTGATCACCCCCTAACCATTCCCCTGCCAGCCTGATCAACGCCTAACTGCTCCCCCGCCATCCTGATTGCCCCTAACTGCCCTCCCCTGCCGGCCTGGTCACCCCTAACTGCCCTCCCCTGCCGACCTGGTCGCCCCTAACTGCCTTCCCTTGCCGGCCTGGTCACGCCCAACTGGCCTCCCCTGAAGGCCTGATCGCACACAACTGCCCTCCCCTGCTGGCCTGGTCTCCCCAACTGTCCTCCTCTACAGGCCTGGTCCCTCCCAACTGCCCTCCCCTTCTGGCCTGGTCACCCCCAACTGCCCTCCCCTGCTGACCATCTTGTGGTGGCCATCTTGTGTCCACATGGGGGTGGCCATCTTTGACCACATGGGGGTGGCCATCTTGTGTGTTGGAGTGATGGTCAATTTGCATATTACCTCTTTATTATATAGGATATTTGTTAAATAGAGGTAAATCATCTTAATAAATTTATTCAGCACCAAGAATATGGAAATAAGCAGATGACAAAAGTTTGGTTCTTGAAGTTAGTGCAGCAGAACATGTTAGTGGTTGGGACTCTAGCTAAACCATCTCTCATTTCTGCCTGTACACAGCCTTGTCTAGACAAGGTAGTAGAGTCCATTATTGAGATAGAATACAGAGAAAGTCTGAAAAAACATGAAATTACATTTATCACCTCTTAAACATAAAGGACTCTATTTGGGGGAAAAGAGGAAGCAGACTCAGATGAGAAGTGGTTCAAAATAAAAGCTATCATGCAGAGAGCACCTAAATCCTACCACAAAGCACACTGAGAGTTAAGCCAATATGCTCTGGCACTCTCAACCATGAAAAACAGAGACTGTTTTTAAGTTGAGAATGGATAAACTTTTATGTGTTAACTAGAGGCCCAGTGCATGAAATTCATGCTTGGGGAGGAGGGGTCCCTCAGCCCAGTCTACACCCTCTCCAATCCGGGATCCCTCTCGCAATCTAGAACCACTGGCTCCTAACCGCTCACCTGCCTGCCTCCCTAATGCCCCTAACTGCTCCCCTGCCAGCCTGATGGCCCTAATTGCTCTCCCCTGCTGGCCTGATTGCCCTAACTGCCTAACTGCTCTTCCCTGCCAGCCTAATCCCCCTAACTGCTTGCCCCTCCTGGCCTGATCCCCCAAACTGCCTAACTGTTCTCCCTTCCTGTCCTGATCCCCCTAAATGCCCATCTGCTCGCCCCTCCTGGCCTGATTCCCCAAACTGCCTAACTGCTCTCCCCTCCTGGCCTGATCCCCCTAACTACCTAACTGTCGCCTTCTCCCTTCTGCCTTCTCCCTTCTGCCTTCTGCCTTCTGCCTTCTCCCTTCTGCCTTCTCATGCATGGCACCAGCCTTCTCACCTTCTCCCGTGGCTTTGATCTTCTCACCTTCTCCCTTCTTGCAGGGTGCTGGCCTTCTCCCTTCTCCCATGGCACCAGCCTTCTCCCTCTGCCTTCTCCCTTCTGCCTTCTCACTTCTGCCTTCTCTCTTCTGCCTTCTCCAGCAGTGCAGGCCTTCTCACCTTCTCCCTTCTGCCTTATCTGGCAGCATGGCCTTCTCACCTTCTCCCTTCTCACAGGGTGCTGGCCTTCTCCCTTCTCCTGAGGCGCCACCTTCTTCCTTCTGCCTTCTCCCTTCTGCCTTCTCCCATGGCCTGCTGATCAGTCGGTCGTTACAGTGACAGCATCCTAATTTGCATATTACCCTATTATAAGTATAGATTAGGCAAAGTGCTAGTTACACCTCCCCAACTTTCTCTATTCTCTTATGTGAATCAGGAGTCTGACCTTCATGGTTTGCTTCAACTCAACTATTTGGCCTGCTAGCTCCTCCTACTTGAGTAAAGACTATGCAAAGTATGAGAAGGGGAGAATTTGGGGTATTTATTTTCACAATGTCTTCACTGGGGCCTCAGGTAGGCAGTGGTTCCATGCCTTTACCTCTGACTACCTCTCCTGTACAAGTGACTGCCACTATATCTGCAATTATGTCTGGCTTCTTATAACCGCTCCCTCTCTTTGTCCTTATAAAGAACTTTTAAACTTAATTTGAACACTAAAGAACCTGCCATAAAATATATTAACATGAATACTAAGGGAAATAATTGAAAGTTCTAGTCAAAATCGTAAAGGATTTTATTTTTATATGTTGTGTCTTTCATTTCTATTTTTCTCTAATTACATAAGATTTTTTTTTCAAAATTATGAGATTTTTTAAATATATATAAACCCAAAATTAAACATTGCTTCTCATTTTTACCATAAATATACAATGTTCATAAGCAAAAAAGACTTGTAAGGTTCTATATGTTTTAATAAAATTTAGGAAAGGAACTACGTTATCAATACCATTTGATGGGAATTATACCTATGTAGTTTTGTTTAAATATGTGAACTTTTCACTGTAAATTTTTTTTTTTCATTTTCCTCATGACCTTTCAATTATGGAAACAATTAGGGTAAGAAACACACTTTTAAAGATTATATACCTTTTGCCCCAAATGAATTTCAGGAACGTACCATCTAAGAAGAAGGAAGTACTTATAAGATGATGCTCCCTTCATGAAAGGAAAGGTAATCTCTCAAGGAACTATCCCAGGATAAAATTTGAATAAAAGAATTTAAAAAACAAAATGAAGAGGCATATAATAAAAAGCGATAAGTAAAAATGACCAGAAAACATTTTAAAAATTGTGACATGTGCTATCACATAGATATGATTATCAGTTCAGACTCATACAAGTCATAGATCTTAACCAGAGTCTAATTGTACTACATAAATTGAAGAACAGGATAATCAAGACACTCTGACAAGGAATAGGGAAATCAAGAACATCAAGGGGCTCCCCAGGTACTTCTTTCACCCTTCTCTGGCCCAGAGTAGATGAGGCCTCGAAGTGAGGTTTGTGGGGTTCCTCATGTAATTGGAAGCATTTACTTAATAAAACATCTCAATTTTACACTGTGATGTTCCCCAGGGATTCATGCCTCGTTGAACCATATTTCATAGGTCTTAGATACTAGATAGCATCCTTTACCTAGGATCATTTATACTAGGGGCATTTTAGAGATAGAATATCTTTCTCCTGGCAAATATCATTAAGTGATTTCCTTGGGAGTCCAGTTGACAGAAAAATTAGACCAGGTATTATGCTTTCTTATTTTACTTCCCTAGATACATTGGAGTAAATAAATAGATTATACTTCATCTGTTTTAACTCCTTCCTCTGAGGACATAAAAGAAAATACATAAAGAATTGTAAATTGAAAGATTCTTATTCAATTAGAAGAAGATTTAATGGTTTAAGATTCCAACTCTATGGATCCAGTTATACTACTTTGTTAGATAGAGAATAGCTATGAAACACAACATTGCAATATGTGATGATCTTATATACCACTCTATACAAAACATAGAGTGCTTAATTAGTTATAAAAAAAAAAAACTATATACAAAACATGGAGTGCTTAATCCATTATAAAAAAAGTATATACAAAACATGGAGTGCTTAATCAGTCATAAAAAAACTAGAAGCCCATTTGTGCACCGGTGGGGGTCTCTTGGCCTGGCCTGCGGGAATTGGGCTGGGACTGTTGCGGAAGACTGGAAAAACAAAAAACAAACAAACAAACAAACAAAAAAAAACAAGCCATGCTTAGAGAAAGGGAGTTACATTTCATTAAGGGCAGGGCCAGAGAAAAATGTGCCTTTCAAATTCTGCCCCCCAACCCCCCAACCCCCCCTGCCACATGGAGGAAACCTTTTCTATTTATACTTTTCCTAGCTCTTTTGTCTCCCAAATTTGGAATGAGACTTCTGGGCCTTCTGGGAAAGAAGGCCTACGTGATGGTAAGGGGCCATAAGACCATATCTCAAGGCCTGGCCTGGTGTCAGCACTGACAACTCTGTCTGGGGCATAGTCCACAGCCTCTCTGGAATGGGAGCAGTCTTATTTTCCTTATTATTTAAGCAAGCAAGCATTTACAGAAGCCAAAAGAGCAGGATTAAAATTTCAAACAGCAGTTTTTATATAAGATAGATGCTTCATTCCCCACTGGTTTTATGTACATGAGTCAAATCACTGACTCTTTTGGGTCATTGTTGGCGAGGGAGTTATATTGACTATAAGATTGATAGAATTAATTCTCTGCTGAATAAAGTCAATGGGCCTGTTTAGAAGATAAGGGCCTGGAATGAGGGCCAGGACTAATCTTTAGAGGGTCTGAAGAGTCCTGGACTCTCTATTTTGCCTGGGCTGTCTTAAGCCAGGTGTGATGAAGCCATGTCGGGATCCCGTCGACCTTGACTGCTGTGGGGGTGGTCCTTTCCAGGTAGGAGTCAGTCCTTGTGTGGCAAATTTCTTTACCCAAACAGAGTCACCAGGGTGGAAGGATGGACCAGATCAGAAGTTGGTATAGGCAGAGTACCTTGGACATGCTTCTGGACTGCTTTCTGGGTGGACTGTAAAGCCTGTAAGAACTTGAGTAAAGATTGGTTATGGATTTCAGCTTTTCTAGATTGGGTTTCCATGTAAGCTGGTGAGGTGGGTAGGTCAGGGTTTGGAAGAGTCACTAGAATCTGTAGAGGCCCCACTGGTTTTAGGGCAGCCTCCCGGGCTGCTTCATCTGCAGCCTCATTCCCTCTTGTTTCTGGGGAGTCCCCTTGTCTCACATAGGTAGAAATGGAAAGACTTAATTACATCTGGTAGTGTTAGTTGGCCCATCATCCTTGCTCCTCTCATATCTGTCTAACTGCCTAATATATTACCTCAAGGATCTTGGCTCTGAATTCTCTTAGGGAAAATGGACGTCAGCGGGCTCTTCAAGCTACTTCCTGCTGAGGCAGGTCAGAGGTTTCTCTCAGAGCCAAGAGATTCTTGCTGTCTGTCAGAGGGACAATGAGGCCTAGGCACAGAAGGAGGTGGACTTGTGACCTGGCAGAGATAAACTGTAACAAATGGTCTGAAGAGAAAACCTTTCAGTTTTAATAACTTCTATTGAAATAGAATTTTTCTCCTCAAAATTACCCCCATGTTTATCAAAAGAGCCAAATCAAGACTAACTTATCTATTGTATTTAATTTGGCCTGATTGTTTGCATAAACATAACAAGAATGGGGCCAGGAAGCCAAGCCATCCGTAGGGCCAGGAAGCCAAGCCATCTAGCTGCCGTCAGGCCTGCCTGTAGTATCTGCTGAGTTAGGTGAAGTCCTCACCTGTAGTGGCTCTACCCGGGCCCATGCCCTAGGCTTCAAGGCCCATCTCGGCCCTCCTACCTGTTGCAACTCAGAGTGTGTGGGGGTCCCACAGGGACATAGAGGCGCCCTTATTGCTCCCCTTGTACTCTGACTAACTGCCAGTGATGGTAGGGCATGGGCCTGATGCTCCAGCACCAGCTATTTTCAGGGCTACCAAGCAGGATACCAGACTTTCTCCATGGCACTCTTATTGGCTTCAAGTCTTCAGAGTTCAGGCAGTGTTCTTTAAAACATGATACTCCAGTCAAAGTTTCTGGTTAATAAAACCACTATTGGAAACCGGTCTTATTGAATTTATGCAAAAAAAAATGTATTGCCATGATTTATTTATTAAGTATTGCCAAATTTCAGAGTAATTGTATAAGGAGGAAAATATACTGAACTGCTTTAAGATAGAATTTTCCTTGCCAGTCCTTTTTATGGACTTTCCAAAGTAATATTTTCTGAATGTATTATAACAAACAGTAACTGTTAGATTTCTTTTATCAGTCCCTCCCTAAGTACTTTGGCATAACTATTTACCATCTGTTTAGGGAGGCAGAATGTAAATTATTTACTCTTCCTGGCTTACTGGCCTGTATTATTTGATTTCCTTTCAACATTTCTCTTCTCCTTCTTATTACATACACAACCTTTGTAAATTTTACACTTTGAAATTAGCCTTCAAATCTTTCTATGTCCTTTAAAAATGCATAACCATGCCTCAGACCTTCTACTCAGTATTCCTTATTCTTTGAAACCTCAATCCTTTAATGATTCCTAAAAAGTAAACAGCCAGAATTTCTTAGATTAACATTTATGACTTAGACCTTCTGTGATAAAAACTAAGAGTAGGTAAAAATATTTCTTTTTGAGAGACAGAGATTTTTAAAACTTAAACTAGTTGTAACATTAAAGATATTATATCTTAAAGTTCCTTTGCTGAATATTCCACCACCACCCAAGAAGTACCCAGTAACCCCGCCCTGCCAGGCTCGGACAATGCGATTTTCTTTATGCGTACTGGAAGAGTTAAAAAGAAGAAAACGGGGCAGATGAAGATCCACTGTGTTTTGCCAGCATAGTTCAGAAAAGCAAGTAACCAAGGACGCCAGCAGAGTGGGTTGTAACCAGCAAAATCAACAAAAACCTATCTCTTCCTGCTTTCCCCACCGATTCCCCCACTTTTCTGCATTAACCATTTACTCTGTCCTTAGCAGGGGAAATAAGGCAAGTGGTTTGAGATCCCATATAACCAGGCTTTTTACACTCAAGGAACAGCTGCTCTCCCTCCCAGATTTTCCTTCTTTACTCCAAGGCCCCAGAGGATCTCAAATCCTCCTCCTCCTTCACCACTTCTGATATCTCCAACCATCCCTCTGTCCCCCAGCCTAGGGCTTCTCTATTTCAGCAGGCTGAGAGTGAATTCCACCGCCTCTACCCTTTCTCACACCTGCTCCAGAGCAGTTTTCGGCTCTCTTCCTCCCCCAGAGACCCACTGTAAATCTATCAGGAAGGGCAGGCAGGTTGCAGTTCTCGGGACCACATGATTCTCTGTTTGCTAGGAGGGCTGAAAAAGGCAGCCTACAAAGCAGTTAATTATGACTAATCTTAACCCAACAAGCCTTTGTTTAAACTTCTTTGGATTGGCAACCTTCACAAATTAACCCTAGAATTCCAAAATTTTAAACTAACACAGCAAAATTATAAATCAAGGAAAAGCAATTAAAAGTTCTCTACTGTCCCCCTAAAGCAGGGTTTGCACTGTCTTTCACACAGACTCTCACACTTACATTTATACACCAGATGATCTGAGTTTTTTACTTCTACCAGATAGTTACTCTGAGTTTAAACAGTCCACCTGATTCCTGATTAATTGCCTGAGGAAGTCCTTGACTTCTGGGGAGGTGATCAAGCTCCCCCTTCCACTCACTTGGAGTGGGCCTGACTGATAGGGCCCCTACCTTACTGATTCTGTCGACAGGTCCAGAAGTGTCTGTCCACTCTCTCCAGATGCCGGCCAGGTCCTAGGCTGAGGTCTGGAAGCACCCAGAGTCCCCCGGTTCAATTCTGCTAAGTCAGCAGAGCGGTGCCTCCTGGAGGCCTGTCCAGCTTCCCCAGGCCCCAAACCTGGTCCATTCACCAGAGGACAAAAGGCCAGCATGTTTGGCCTTCTTCTCGGTCAGGGAACCATTATGTTGTTACAGAAGACCGGAAAAAAAAAACCCAAGCCATGCTTAGAGAAAGAGAGTTACATTTTATTAAGGGCAGGGCCAGAGAAAGATGTGCCTTTCAAATTTTGCCCCTCCCCCCCCACACATGGAGGAAACCTTTTCTATTTATACTTTCCCTAGCTCTTTTGTCTCCCAAATTTGGAATGAGACTTCTGGGCCTCTGGGAAAGAAGGCCTACATGCTAGGAAGGGGCCATGAGACCATATCTCAAGGCCTGGCCTGGTGTCAGCACTGACAACTCTGGGGCATAGTCCATGGCCCCTCTGGAATGGGAGTAGTCTTATTTTCCTTATTATTTAAGCAAGCAAGCATTTACAGAAGCCAAAATAGCAGGGTTACAATTTCAAACAGCAGTTTTTATATAAGATGGATGCTTCAGAACCAGCTCTTCAACATCCCCCAAAGGGTCCCGGATTGAGAGAGGGCGGTTCTCAGTTGATGCACCCTGAAATCGGGCTCCCTCCTTTCTGGTTCTGGGTGGGTCACCAGAGAACTGCAGCTGCCAAGTCACCACAGCTTGGCAGCTCCTGTGTTGAGTGTCTTCCCCGTGGTGGTCAGTGCACATCATAGCTACCGGCTGGTCGGCTGGTTGGCCAGTTGCTTAGGCTTTTATATATATAGATAGGTAATCCCATAAATATTTAAAATATAAAACTAGGGTTCCAGATCCAGATAAGATAAACAGATACCACCTTTTATCTCTCACTGAACTCAACTATGACAACCAGACAGAATAAAGAGAGAGCTATTTGAGGATTCTAAAAAAAAACAAAAACATGATCAGTGGTGAATGGACATTCTAGCTAGGAAATACCGTTTTCTAATATAATCAGAGGGAAAATAACCCACCAAGTGGAGATATTCCAACACAATTATTGCAAAATCTCCACCTGGCCAGCCAAATAATCAGCTTAAAAACTATAAAAAAATGTTGATGTAACCCCTTATTGGTTAATGATTCTATTATGGCTGATGAGTTTAAAATGCCCTCATTTAATATCATAACATCAAAATCATATATTTGCACACAAATTGGTCTCTTGAACTAGATAAATATTGTAGCGATCAACTAACTGCCTTTTTCCCTATACTTGGCAATGACTTTTTAAAAAATAATTTTCAAAGAATTGCCTTTGTTTTTAACTAAACTAGAGCACTAATTTCTGTTCATGCCGTTTATAAATTTATTTTATGACATTTAGTAGAAGATAATTTTTAATGTAAATAAATATCATTCCTCTGAATAAATAAAAATATACCCTGCAAAACACAAATATAAATGTTTATCATTATTAGGAAAAAAGAAACTGTCATAGAAATCATTAAATTTCATAACTTTAAAAAAAAAAGCTATTAATATCTCACTACATGTAAGCTGCTGGGCAAAGCCCTTCTAAATCAGGTTCACTTTTCCAAATAATCCTTTTCTCCTCTACTTGTAAATTTATTTTTTCCAGAGCATTGAATGTTTTACCCAATATACTAGTAGTATAAAAAATGACCCCCAAAATCATCAATTTCTTGGACACCTGCTATTTAAACCTTTAAAAAATGAGAACAGATGCAGTGTCTATTCTGATTCATTAAGGTTTCATGGGAAAATAATACATAAATAGTACATACAGATTGTCCTTGAAAAAAGTAACTTCATAGTAGACTTTCATATTCTCTTTGATAAAGTACTTTTTTTTATTTCATACATTTTAATACAATATTCAGTCAATTCATTATTGTATGGGAAGTGGTTCCTTGATACATAAATGTGGAAGAAAAAATGAATACTAATTTCATTACATCATATTTTAGAAAACTCATGATTTAAACTATAATTTGCCAAACATTTTATTTAAACTGTGTTTTTGGCTGTAGCTGGTTTGACTCAGTGGATAGAGCATCAGCCTGCTGATTGAAGGGTCCTGGGTCTGATCTTGGTCAAGGGCACATATCTCTATTGCAGGCTTGATCCTGGGCCCTGGTCTGGGAATGTGGGGGAGGCAACCAATGTCTCTCTCACATTGATGTTTTTCTCTCTCTGTCTCTTCCCCTCCCTTTCACTCTCTCTAAAAATCAATGGAAAGCCCTGGCTGGTTGGGCTCAATGGATAGAGTGACGGCCTGCAGATTGAAGATTCTGGTCAAGGTCACATGCCTGGGTTGTGTGCTGGATCCCCGGTGGGGGTGCGTGCAGGAGGCAGCCAATTGATGATTCTCTCTCATCATTGATGTTTCCATCTCTCTCTCCCTCTCCCTTCCTCTCTGAAATCAATAAAAATATATATTTTAAAAAATCAATGGAAAAATATCCTCGGGTAAGGATTAACAACAACAACAACAAAAAATCTTAAAGTACGTTTTTGTAGGAGGTAACCATTCAAGTAGAAGTTTCTTTTACTGTCACAGGTCAAATGCTCACCAGGTTGACTTCTACTCTGTCTGCTTAAGATATCATCAGAAGAAAAAGGCAAGCGATCAATCTCTCTATCTCTCTCTCCTCCCTTCCTCTTTCTCTAAAATCAATAAGCATGTCCTCGGGTAAGGACTAAAAAAAACAAAGTGTGAAATGGGATATTGAGAGACATCGAGGAGAGGAATCATACCTCTCCACTGCAGCCAGAGGCATTGGCTATGAGGATGAGACACTTTCTGTGATTAAGGTCCATCATCCCAGTCAGTATCTTGTATTCCTGGATTGTGAAGGATGAATTTGCTTCACTGGTATTAGCCCTTTTATAGTCAGTACAGAAAATGGAATTCCGAATAGCAATTGCCAGTTGGTTTTAAGAATTATAAGTTAATACCAATAAATGTTATAATTCTGAAGAATTTTAAATGTATTTCTAAAATGATGCAATCTATTTTTATTTAACATTTAAATCATCATCTATGGACATGATAGTTAAATAACAAAGTATTGGTTGTCATTGTGCTTTTAGTATTTAAAATGGATTATTAACTTTTATAATATTTAAAATTATTTCATACATCTAAATGTGAATAAAAATGAAATAACTAGAGATCATCATATTTTTAAAAAAAATATGAAACACACTATGCTAAGTGTGACATCAAAATTTCACAATTCACAAAGTACATTAGATTGTTTCTCACAAGATGATGCACTCCCAGAATCATAGGTAGTGATCCTTTAAAAATCAATGCATAACCACCCGTTCCTTGCAGCCTAAACACTGTCATTGCAGGGCTGTTCTGAACATAGCCTGAGGTCCCAAAGTGAAGGACACTTTCTAGGACTCTGCTGTGTTTGGAGAGAATGAGGTTAATATCTTCTCTCAGCTGTGAGCATGTGCAGGCCCATGTCATTGATACATAGACAGCCAGGGAAAGGGAAGCAGCGCTGGGAATTACTTTTGCCCTTTGCCTTTTGTGAACAGTCTGAGGAATATATCTAAGAGGTTAAGATGATTTACCTTGGAAATACAGCAAAAGATTAAATTTCTTGTTTTTTTTCTCCTTTTTGTAGATGAAAACCCATCTACTACCTTGAAGGCAACAACTTGTCTTTGAGATTCAACTATTTTCTCCGGGGAACTATAACACTAACTTGATCTTTATTTAGCGGTTAGCTCCACATTGCAGCACATGTACAAAATTACAATGACGTTGTAGCCGCTTTCTGAGTTTCCTCAGCACCCACAGAGAATAATATAAATGATATTGAACTAATAACATCCATTTTTCAGTTAAATCTTTATTGTTGAAAGTATTACATATGCCCCATTTTCCCCTCATTGATCCCTTCTAGACCGTCCCTTTTTTCCATCCCAGGTCTTCACCACCCTATTTATTGTCTGTGACCATGGGTTATGCATATATGCATACAAGTTCTTTGGTTGATCTCTTCCCACCCACCCATTGTCCCAAGTCTTCCTTCTGAGATTCCACAGTCTGTTCCATGCTTCTATGTCTTTGGATCTATTTTGTTCATTAGTTTATTTTGTTAATTAGATTCATATGAGATCATGTGATACTTGTCTTTCTCTGACTGTCTTATTTCACTTAGCATAATACTCTCCAGGTCCCTCCATGCTGTCTCAAAGGGTAAGAGATCATTCTTTTTTACTGTTGCATAGTATTCCATGGTGTAAATGTACCACAGCTTTTTTATCCCCTAGTCTACTGAAGGGCACTCGGGTTGTTTCCAGATCTTAGCTATTGTAAATTGTGCTGCTATGACCATAGGAGTTCATACATTCTTTCAGATTAGTGTTTTGGGTTTCTTAGGATATACTAGTAGTCCTAGAAGTGGGATCACTGGGTCAAATGGCAGTTCCATATTTAATTTTTTGAGGAAACTCCATGCTGTTTTCCATAATGGCTGCACCAGTCCGCATTCCCATCAGCAGTGTATTAGGGTTCCCTTTTCTCCATATCTTTGCCAGCACTTGTTGATTTGTTGATGGTGGCCATTCTGACAGGTGTGAAGTTATACTTCATTGTCATTTTAATTTGCATCTATTTGATGATCAGTGACTCTGAACATTTTTTCATATTTCTCTTGGTCATGTGACTATCCCCTTTGGTGAAGTGTCTATTTAGGTCCTTTGCCCATTTTTAAATTGGCTTGTTTGTCTTCCTTTTGTTAGGTTGTATGAGTTCCTTATGTATGTTGGATATTAACCCTTTATCAGATGTAATATTGCCAAATATGTTCTCCCATACAGTGGGCTCCCTTTTCGTTTTGCTGATGTTTTTTTTTTTTTTTGCTGTGCAGAAGCTTTTTATTTTTTTGTTTATTTTCTTTTTAGTTTTCTTTGCCCTAGGAGATGTATCTGTAAATATATTACTATGAGAGATGTCTGAGATTTTTCTGCCTATGGTTTCTTCTAGGTTTTTTATGGTTTCACAACTTACATTTAAGTCTTTTATCCATTTTGAGTTTATTCTTGTGTATGCTATAATTTGGTGGTCTAGTGTCACTTTTTTGCATGTGTCTGTCCAATTTTCCCAACACCACTTATTAAAGAGACTGTCTTGACTCCATTGTATATTCTTGTCTCCTTTGTCAAATATTAATTGAGTGTAATGGCTTGGGTCAATTTCTGGGGTCTCTGTCCCATTCCATTGATCTATATGCCTGTTCTTGTGCCGGTACCAGGCTGTTTTGAGTACAGTGGCTTTGTAGTATAACTTAATATCTAGTATTCTGTTCCCTCCAACTTTGCTCTTTTTTTCTCAAGTTTGTTGCAGCTATTTGGGCTCTTTTTTGGTTCCATATAAATTTTTGGAGTATTTTTTCTAGATCTGTGAAATACGCTGCTGATATTTTAATAGGAATTGCATTGAATTTATAATTTGCTTTGGGTAGTATGGACATTTTTATGATGTTAATTCTATCAATACATAAACACAATATGTTCTTCTACTTGTTTATATCTTCCTCTATCTTTTTTTTCAATATTCTGTAGTTTTCCGAGTACAGGTCTTTTACCTTCTTGGTTAAGTTTATTTTTAAATATCTTAATTTTTTGTTACAATGGTAAATTGGATTATTTGTTTAATTTCTATTCTGAGAATGTATTATTAGAGTATAAAAGTGCCATGGATTTCTGGGTGTTAATTTTGCATCCTGCTACATTGCCAAATTCATTTATTAAATATAGTAGTTTTTTTGTGCAGTCTTTAGGGTTTTCTATGTACAGTATCATCACATCCATATTTTTTGTTTTTTCAATAGCTCATTCAGTAGTTCAGTCAATCTTTACAATTGTCATTCAGCAAGAATCAAGTATATGACAGACATGTAGGTATCCAGGAAAAGCATGTAGGTTATATCTGCTCCATATCTTCTAGATGTTTAGTGCAGGGAAAGGGGAAACATGTGAGCAAATAATCAACATGTGATTCACAAGTAGAATGTTAACAGTGTGAAAAAACAATGGAACCGGAGATACAGATTTCTAATACGCTAAATCCTACATATTTTTACACACACACACACACACACACACACACACACACGTGACAAAGTCAAGAAAACAAATAGTTTCTATTTGAGCTTCATAGACTAGCATCTTTTTTACTAAAATATCCAAATAGACTCATGGTGATTGGCATTGGAACACACAGAGGATATCTCTCTGTGAGAATAGTGAAATATGCCAGAGCAGTCTTTCTTATTAACAAGGCCTGCCTTTAGGAGAAACTAGTTAATCAGAGCCAACCTACAGCTCGGGTATTATCAGAGCATAATAAACCTGGGGGAAGGCAAATACCCAAAACCAGCCCACTCTAGCCTTCCGTGTGAGAGGAGGAAATAACATCTTCAGCTCATTTTGGCCACCCTGTCCCAAATAAGGGGAAGAGAAAAAAACTGAGAAACACTTATGAAGTTCACAGTCCAAAGGCATCATTTTTCTAAAAGTCTGAGGCCTAACCATATGACTCCAGAATGCTTTCCCCACGTTACCACCACATCACTAAGAGCCTATTTAAACAGTTTCTTTTACTAATTACAACAGGTCCTACAATCAAGAAAAATCACAAGCATACTAAAAGTCAAAAAACATAATTTGAAGAGACAGAGCAAGCACAGGCAACCATTCTAATTGACACTCACTTACGGAAGATTGATGTGCACCTCACACCAATGCATGCATGTTGTCAAACTAATCATCTTGAGTTAATGTGCCTTTGACTAATGTACTTAGAGTTCAAGTCAGCTAAAATCTTCATTTACAATGCATATAAAACAGCACAGTATTTAGTCATTCTATTAGTTTGTTTGGGTTGCTGTCACAATGTACCTTCCACAAACGAGTTGGCTAAAACAATAGAAATTTACTGTCTCACAGAAGTCTGAAATCAGTATTTTTGCAGGATTGTTCCCTTATGAGAATTATAAGGCAAAACTGTTCCATCCCTCTCTCCTAGTTTCTGGTTTTTCCTTACAGTCTTTGTCATTCCTGGCTTATAGGTGGCATTCTCACTGTGTCTTCATGTCATCTTTTTGTGTGTGTCTTTTTCCTTCATATGAATTTTTTTGTAAGGACATCAAGCATACTGATTAAAAGACTACCATACTACAATGTGACCTCATCTTAATCAATTACATCTGCAATAACCTTATTTCCAAATAATGTCTTATTCTGAGGTACTTCAATATCTGAATTTTAAGAAAGTATAATTCATCTCATAACAGTCATCTTCACTGTCAACTTCTCACTCAACATCTATTAAAGTTAACAGAATATGTCTTAATTTAGTTATGTTCCAAGTTTAAATTAATATTTAAGAGAGTATTTTGCATTGCTCTCACTGATGAGTGTGCATGTATATATTATATACATATATACGCATTTATATATACACAAGTACATATTATGTATAAATATGATAGTGTATACAAAAATAATATTTGTTTCTCTTCTCACCTTAATAAAATTGCTGGCATTATTTGTTTTTACTAGAGGAAAGAGTTATCATAATGTAAATAAACAATAAAAAATAAAATTAAAAAATTTTAAATGGAAATATCTGCTCTGGTGCAATCCCTATTTAGCCTCTACTAAGACATACATGTAAAGCTCATATTTTAATATAACATATATAGTTTTGATGTTAATATCTAAGATTTATTTTCTATGTAATTATAATAAAATATATCATTTTGCACATGGAAGAGCACATTCATCAGCACTCACCTTACCGCCTTTCCAGATATATTCATTCTGGAGTTCTTAAATACCTTAGTTATGAAAAGTAGAACATATCAAGCTAATAAATCATTCCTGGGCTTATAAAGTCATTTGATGGCTTGCCCTTCAGAACATATTTATTAACAATGACAAATATACGCAATACCAATTCCCAGCTCTCTATACTACCAATATAAATTATTAATAGATAACATAAAGACAAATGTTTAATCTACCAATGTGTTATTTTATTCCCAGGTGCTGAGACATAAATATAAATAAGAATGTAAATTTCTAAATCTTAAAATAAGTTTTCCATATTAAAAGAGCCTAAATGTCCTACAGAATTCAGTTCAAGGTTCATGTATTTACTCAGTCTATTGCCAGAGGGAGTGTGGAAGGAGGAAATTTATTTGAGAAGAAAATTAGGTACTCACTTGGGGGAGTTGATTGAATGCTGACAAAGTGTCAGCAAGTTGTTTCTTTAATTTATAGCTTTAATCATAGAAAGTTGGCCAGAGCTTAGAAATGTGCTCATACTTTAACCGATATGCCAGATTTCATAGGGCTTAACATTAAATTTTGCTCAACTGAATTATTAATACTATATTCAAAATTAACTCATTCATTCATTTTTCCATTGTATAATTACTAGAGGCCCGGTGCACAAATTCATGCATGGGTGGGATCCCTTGGCATGGCCTGTGGGGATTGGGCCAAAACCACAGTCCAATGCTGCCTGCCACTCCTGCCTGCCACTCCTGCTCATCCAGGCCCCACTGCACCTGCTGCAGGCTCACACCCAGTCAGTCCTGATCGGGAGAGGCTCACTCCGCCACAGCGGTGCTCTCCAGCCTGGAGCCCTGCGTCTGGCGCCCGTCCCAAGGGTGGTGGAGGAGGGCCCGAGACACAATTGGCCCTTCAGGTGGGCAATGGGATGCCCTTGCAGGCCCAGGATCTGGATCTGTCCTGCTGATGTTCACACCGGTTGTCGGGAGCCACCTGGCGGCCACTTTTATATCATTTCTTCCTTGCGGAGCATCTGGGGAGGGTAAATGGCTGCAGTGCCTGAGGCCAATTTCCAGGAGGCCAGCGGCACTCTTGGGATCATGCTGGCAGCGCCAGTCCATTGGTGCCTGGCCTGTTCTCCAGAGATTGGATCTGCAGGACTACTGAGGGAATGAGTGGCTGCGCCATGCTGGTGGGCTGCCTAGACGGGCCAGTCAGCTGAGCAGCACTTCCACTGTGGGAGCACACTGAACACCAGGGGGCAGCTCCTGCGTTGAGCATCTGCCCCCTGGTGGTCAGTGCACATTATAGCGACCAGTCGACTGGTCAAGTCGTTTGGTCATTCGGTCACTTAGGCTTTTATATATAAAGATTGAATATACACAGTACTTTGGAGCTCTGATTGCCCCAAAGGTTAATAATACAATGGGAGTGCATAGCAGGAGCTTTCATTCTGAAGGACTTCAAGGAAGGCTTTCCAGAGAATATGATAAGTCTAAAAGGATGATTAGGAACTAGCTAGATAAAGTCAGCTGGGATGGGAATACACTGTTGGATGATGTAAGGATGTAGATGTTGCAGGCAGAGAAAACAACATATAAAGATTTGGAGCAAGCAAGAATATGGCACATTTTGACTTGAGCTAGCTGACATGTAAGCTGAAACATGATATGAGGTGGAACACGATGCAGATACATAGCAGCTCATCCATGTTCAGAAAATTAAAATGTATAATGATTGAAATGGAAAGCCATCAATGAGGTTTAATCTATGAAGCTGGTAATCAGATTAGCATTTTAGAAAGATCACTTCAGCTACAGGGTGGAGAATGTGCTAAATAGAAGAATAAATAGAGGACAGAAGATTACAAGGTTATTGGTATAAACTATAACAGAGGTGCTTTTTGCCTGGCAACTACACTATAGATAGCAAAGATACTAGTTTTGAAAGTACATTTTGTGCTGTTGTTGTGAGTGGGGGAAAAAAAGAATTCAAGTCAAGTAATATAGAAGCTTTGTAGTTTTGGAAAGAAGTGATTTTTCTATCCAAACCAAGAATGGCAAATCAATACTGATTTGCACAACTATAGTCCTTTGTCTCAGTCTATTTGGATTTTCTGTTACAAAGTATGACAGACTGGGTGCCTTATAAAAAACAGAACTTTTTTTCTAACTCTTCTGGAAGTTTGGGGATTTCAAGATCAATCCACCAGCAGATTCCATATCTGGCGAGGTCCTCCTTTCTGGTCCACAGAAGGCATCTGCTAGTGGCATCTGCATGTGGCAGAAGGGACAAGGGAGCTCTCTCAGACCTCATTTATAAGGGCACTAAGACCACCTCCCAAAGGCCCCATTGCCAAATGCCATCACCTCAGGGGTTAGGATTTCAACATGTAAATTTTGAAAGGAAGCAAACATTCAGATCATAGTAGTTTTGTTCTAAAAAATGTCATTATTTAAAAGTTACATATGTATGTAATGTGTTGATATTAGATTCAAGAGGTGATACCAGTGGTAAGAATGCCACAATTTTGGCAACTAATCCTCAATTTTTCCTTTTATTTATTTGGCCTCACCATACACTCCTATACTCTCTCCAATCCTTCTTATACTAGATTTCACCATAATGTGTTGTTTTACAAAATGCTTTACAATTTACATATTATTAAATTCACCTATTATAAGTATAAAATCAATATTTTCTTACAAAACTTATACAATTGTACAATTACCATAATCTGGTTTCAGAACATTCCTTCACCTCAAAAAGGTGCATTGGCTACTTTTCAGTTAACCTACTGTCCTACATCTCCCTCAATACAACCAATAATCTGTGTCTAGCTTCATAGTTTGCTTTTAAGGGCCATTTAATATGAATTGAATTGTACAACATGCAGCCTTTTGCCTTAGTATAATGTGTATGGATTCATTCATGTGGGGGCATGTATCAGTAGTTAGGCCCTTGTTGCTGAATATTATCCCATTATGGGGATAAACCACATCTTGTTTTCCGTTTATCAGTTGACTTAGTTTTTTTGCTATTACAAAAACATGCTCTGAATAGCTGCCTACATGTCTTTATGTGTTTATATGTTCCTGTTTTTCTTTGATCCTAGAAATGGAATTGGTCTCTTGTGTGGTAAGTTTCTGTTAGGCTTTTTGAGAAACTGCCACATTGTTTTCCAAAATGGCTATACCATTTGTACATTCCTTTCAGAAATGTAGTGAGTTCTAATTTCCCCACATCATGGCCAGTACCTAATACTGTCTGCCATTTCATTGTAGCCCCTCAAGTAAATAATATTTCATAGAGGTCTCCACATGCATTTTCATAATTATTAATTATGTTGAGCATTTTTTATGTTCTTATTAGTCATATGTGTATCTTCATTGTTATGCTTAATACATTACTTGACCCATTTTAATAATGGTATTGTTTTCTCATTATTAACCTGTAAAAGTTTTGTATGTATATCCTGCATACAGTTCACTTATGAAATATAAAACTGTAAAACTTCTAGAATGAAGCACAGAAGAAAAGCTCCAACTTTCATTCTAGATGTTTTATAGTTTACCACTTTCATTTTGACTTATTTGTGTTTGACTAGTTTGTGTGAATTTTTGTGTAAGCTGTAAGGTCTCAGTTTTTCTTTTCTTCCATTTCCCAGTACCATTAGTAGAAAAGTCTACCATTTCCCTGTGGGAGTGTCTTGACACATTTATCAAAAATTAGTTTATTATAAATATAAAAGTTTATTTTTGGATTTTCTATTCTGTTTTATTGTTTATTTGCCAAATATCTAACTATCAGATATATCTGGCTTTATAGTGGTTATGAAATAAGATAGTTAAGTTCTTCAACTTTGTTATTTTCAAAATTATTGCTCTTTAGGTCCTTTGCATTTCCATATGCCTTTTAGTTTAACAATTTCTATTAAAAAGAAAAACCTATTGGCATTTTTATAAGAATTGCTTTGGATTTTAGATCACTTTGAGGGAGAATTTCTATCTTGACAATATTTCAATGTATTAATGTTTATTTAGATTTTTAAAAATTTCTCTCAGCAGTATTTTCTTGTTTTTAGTTTATAATCCTTGAACTAATTTTGTTAAATTTTATTTCTAAGCATTTTATTTTTTTTATTCCATTAGGATGGAATTATTTTCTTTATTTTGTTTCCCAAGTAATTATTACTATTTCAAAATACATGAGACTTGTAAATCCATCTTGTAGCCTATCATTTTGTTTTTTGTTTGTCCTTAATTACTTGGTATTATCTACATATGAGATTTTGTCATTTGCAAATAGAGTTTTACTTCATTTCTATCAGTTTGCTCTTTCTTTCTTTTGGCGGAAATCTCCAGTAAAATATTAGATCAAAGTGATGAAAGAGAACCTTTCCTTGTTTCTGATCTGATGAACCAAGCAATTAGCATCTTCACTATTAAGTTTAGTAGTAGCTGCTGTTTTTTCATAAATGTCTTTTATCAGGTGGAGGAAATTCATTCTACTGTTTATCGAAAAGTCTGGTGTTGTCAAACGCTTTATCTCAGTGGTCGGCAAACTCATTAGTCAACAGAGCCAAATATCAACAATACAACGATTGAAATTTCTTTTGAGAGCCAAATTTTTTAAACTTAAACTTCTTCTAACACCACTTCTTCAAAATAGACTCACCCAGGCCGTGGTATTTTGTGGAAGAGCCACACTCAAGGGGCCAAAGAGCCGCATGTGGCTCGCAAGCCGCGGTTTGCCAACCACTGCTTTATCTGTATCTATTGAGATACAATTGCTGTTCTTTGTTCTATTAATACAGTATATTACATTAATTGATTTTTAGATATTAAATCAACCTTGCATTTGACTTAGTCATAGTGCCTAATCCCTATTACATGTTACTTACTGAGTGAATTATGCTAGTACTTCATTAAGGATTTTTGCGGGTATGTTCATGATGGACATTATACATTAATTTTATATGCTTGCAATATATTGTTCTGATTATTGTATCAGGATAATAAATATTGGCCTCAGAATAAATTAGTTGAAAAAGGTTCAATTTTTTTTTAAATATTTTATTGATTTTTTACAGAGAGGAAGAAAGAGTGATAGATAGTCAGAAACATCGATGAGAGAGAAACATCGATCAGCTGCCTCTTGCACACCTCCTACTGGGGATGTGCCCGCAACCAAGTTACATGCCCTTGACCGGAATCGAACCTGGGACCTTTCAGTCCGCAGGCTGACGCTCTTCCACTGAGCCAAACCGGTTTGGGCTCAATTTTTTTTTTAAAAGTGTGTTAGTGATTTGGTGTTATTTTTACTTCAAACCTTTAATATACTTGATATAATTCACCAATTAAGCCATAGGTGCTTTACTTTGGGGGGAGATTTTTAATCAATAATTTTATTTCTGAATGTGTTAGTCTATATATGTATTTTATTTCTTCTTGAATTGGTTTTGGTCATTTGTTTACTTTGAGGAATTATTCTATTTTAACAAAGCTATTTAATTAATATTCTTCAATTTTCACAACATTCCTATTTCAATTACAATAGTCAGTAAAAACATCTTTTTAAATTTTATTATTGGTATATTTGTTGCTAGTTGAAATAGGCTCTTTTCATGTAGTTGTGAGAAAAGCATTTCCAAGGATCCACACTTGGGAGAGGGGAGTTAGTGATAAAATTTATTGGGATTGAAATGGAAGGCTGCACTCAGGTTCCTAATGTCTCCTTTTCTTCTGTCCCACTGGGGAACAAGTCCAACCTTGTCTTCACCAGGCCCAGAACAAAGGCCAGTGTCCAAAAACTCTCTGCCATGACTAAGCTTAGGCCAGGTTAGTCTCTGTCCCTGTCCAGCTAATACAGTCTCTGCTCCTGGCCATGCTCATGCTGTCACTGCATTGCTATACTCAGGTTCATTCTTGGAGCCCACACAGTTGCAGGACCCCAGGCAGCTGCTAAGCCCACATGGCTACTATGCAGAGAGAAAGGGGAGATTGCACACGACTGGGTGAGAGAGAGTTTTGTTCATCTGGATTCTATTTCCTCGGGCTTGGAAAGGACCGTGTGCTTTTTCAAACTAACCAATCAATTTCCCAATCCTTTTGGACTTGCAGTGGGTTCCTCTCCCAGCCAATCCATTTCCTAGAATTTTCTGGTTCTGTGTTTCTCTTCCAACCCTATCCTTTTCTCAGGCTAGATATGGCCCCTATGGTTGCCATCTTAGCTCCTACTGTGCATGTCTCAGAAAAAGCACCGTCCCCTTCACCATCTTTTCTTCTATTGTGCATGTCTCAGAAAAAGCACCGTCCCCTTCACCATCTTTTCTTCAACTGCGCATGTGCCCAGCAGAGGCATTTTCCCTTTATTGCTTATTACTTCCCTAAATAGCCTGGGCAGGTGGAATGGTTGTACCCTAGAGAGATTGGAAAGCTGGTCCTTCCTCCTAGGGGTGTTAGGCTCCTTGGCCAGGCAATGCTGCAATCCCCTGGGGTGTCTTGAATGGTCTATATTGCCACCTGAAGCTTAGTTTATATCATAGTGTTAATTGTAATTTCTGTTTCAGGTGTAAATATTCTAATCCTACTATCTCAGCTTTTCTTTGAAACATTAACACATTTCTGATTTTGCTGGGTCCAGTCAGCAATCCCTGTCAGGATTATTTTGGAAACAAATAGAGCACAGAAAAATCTTCTAGAAGCACATAGTTGCTTAATATCCAAATTGTACAAGAACTTTTTAAAGACTATTAGCTAAAGTGTTTAAAATATTTTGGAGCATGTAATATTATGCTTAAAGTAAAATGAGTCTCTTAGTAACCAGTGATGGCAAAATTTCACCAATTTTGAAGGTGTGACAGATTATTTAAAAACAAGGAGGGAGAAACCAAGATGGCAGCATAGGTAAACGCCTAAACTGCTGCCTCGCACAACAATTTCAAAACTACAACTAAAAGACAAAACAGACATCATCCAGAACCACAGGAAGGCTGGCTGAGTGGAAATTCTACAACTAGAAGGAAAGAGAAAAGCACACTGAGACTCAGAGGAGCTGCAGGAGGCAGAGGTACTGAGACATGCGCGCGGAGAGGACTGGCAACTGAGTGTGTGGCTGTCTTTCTCAGGCGGGAGAGAGACAAAAGCTCCCAACTGCACTGAACTCCAGTTCCAGGTGAGACTCTGGGGACCCAGACTCATATGGGGTGAAAATGGACTGTCAGGAAAAAGAAAAGCACACTGAGACTCAGAGGAACTGCGGAAGGCAGAGGTACGGAGGTGCGCGCGCAGAGGGCAGGCAACTGAGTACACGGCTGGCTTTCTCAAGCAAGAGGGAGACAAAAGCTCCTGACTGCACTGAACCTCAGTTGCGGGTGAGACTCTGGGGACCCAGACTCATTTGGGGAGAAACTGGACTGTCTGGCAGCGGGTGGAACACGAGGGTGGCTTTCTCTCAGAGGTGCTTGCAGTGATTACCACAGGACACTGAGACACAGGGGCCTATTAGGGCAGGGCTGATGGGAAACCAATGCTGTCTGCTCTGCCCTGAGACTCCGCCCCATCCAAGCTGAGCACAGAGGCTTTTGCAAGTCTTGTCTCATAAGGGTGTCTCCAGCACAGAAGTTCTCCCAGCATAGACACAGCTGATCCTCATAGCCAATTGGCCTGGCGGTCAATTCCTCCCAAGGATACCAACAACAATCAAGGCTTAACTACAACAAGACTGTGCACACAGCCCACAAAGGGGTGCACCAAGAGTGTCCACCTCAGGTAACTGGGGAGGCTGAGCCACTGGGCCCTATAGGAACACCTAGCACACAAAGCCACTCTATCAACTCAAGGAAGCAGCCAAAATGTGGAGACAAAGAAACAGATCACAAATGAAAGAAATGGAGGAAAGCAAATGATTGGATATAGAGTTCAAAACCATGGTTATAAGGTTCTTCAAGAATTTTCTAGAAAAGGCTGATAAATTTAGTGAGACCCTCAAGGATATGAAAAAGGACCAACTAGAAATTAAGCATACACTGACTGAAATAAAAAATATTATACAGAGATCTAACAGCAGACTAGAGGATCACAAGAATCAAGTCAAAGATTTGAAATACAAAGAAGCAAAAAACACTCAACCAGAAAAGCAAAAAGAAAAAAGAATCCAAAAATATGAAGATAGTGTACAACCTTAAGAGTACCAACATCAGAATTATAGGGGTGCCAGAAGAAGAGAGAGAGCAAGATACTGAAAACCTATTTGAAGAAATAATGACAGAAAACTTCCCCCACCTGGTAAAAGAAATAGACTTACAAGTCCAGGAAGCGCACAGAACCCCAAACAAAAGGAATCCAAAGAGGACCACAGCAAGACGCATCATAATAAAAATGCCAAGAGCAAAAGACAAAGAGAGAATATTAAATGCAGCAAGAGAAAAACAGTTAATTACCTACAAGGGAGCACCCATACGACTGTCAGCTGATTTATCAACAGAAACTATGCAGGCCAGACGAGCGTGGCAAGAAATATTCAAAGTGATAAATAGCAAGAACCTACAACCAAGATTACTCTACCCAGAAAAGCTATCATTCAGAATTGAAGGTCAGTTAAAGAGCTTCTCAGATAAGAAAAAGCTAAAGGAGTTCACCACCACCAAACCAGTATTATATGAAATGCTGAAAGGTATTCTTTAAGAAGAGGAAGAAGAAGAAAAAGGTAAAGATAAAAATTATGAACAACAAATACATATCTATCAACAAGTGAATCTAAAAATCAAGTGAATAAAAAAATCTGATGAACAGAATAAACTGGTGAATATAATAGAATCAGGGGCATAGAAAGGGAGCGGACTGACCATTCTCAGGGGGATAGGTGTGTGGGGGGTAGGGGAAGAGACTGCACAAAAATCATACACCTATGGATGAGGATAGTGTGGCGGGGCGGGGGGGTAAGGGCAGAAGGTGGGGTGGGAACCGGGTGGAGGGGAGCTATGGAGGAAAAAAGAGGAACAATTGTTATAATCTGAACAATAAAGATTTATTAAATTAAAAAAAGAGGAAATGAAGAAAATTTAAAAAAAAAAATAAAAACAAACAATGAAATCCCTAGCCAATTTTGCTCAATTGTTAGAGCATCAGCCCATGGACCTAAGGGTTGTGGGTTTGATTCCTGGTCAAGGGCATGTACTGAGGTTGCAGGCTGGATACCCAACCAGGGTCAGGGCACGTGCAGAAGGCAACCAATTGATGTGTCTCTCTCACATTGGTGTTTCTCTCTCTCCCTCACTCACACCTTCCTTTCCACTCTCTTTAAAAATCAATGGAAAAATATCCTTGGGTTAGGATTAAAAAAATAAAAATAATTTTAAAAACAATGAAAAAGTTAAAATAAAGCAATGTTGAGTTGAATAGAAATCTAATTTTACAGTTTAAAAGAATATTGCCTTTTAAGAAGATGGTATTAACTTTGGATATAATATATCTGAATAATCTAAATATTTTGATTAATGTAAATGTATTTGAAAATTTTTATACTTGGTTTTCAAATTTATGAATATTTGTTTGAATATTAAGCTATATCAATGTGAGGAAACAAAAATATATGGGAAAGCATTAGAAGCTGAACTAAAAAATCAAATTGGAGGAAAACATATTTTCTTTGTAGAAATAAAATGTGGATAGGCAGAATTGAAAGATTAAGGAAATGAGTGCAAAAACAGCGTGTATCTTCAATCAGTTGCTACTTCTAAATGAATAAAGCAAAACACTTCCTCAAAAGCTAACAGTTTTGTTTATAGCATTTCTTGTTTTTTTAAATATATATTTTTATTGATTTCAGAGAGGAAGGGAGAGGGAGAGAAAGATAGAAACATCAATGATGAGAGAGAATATCATTGATTGGCTGCCTCTTGCATATCCCACACTGGAGATTGAGTCCGCAACCCAGGCATGTGCCCTGACCAAAATCGAACCATGACCTGCTGGTTCTTAGGTAGATGCTCAACCAGTGAGCTACTCTGGCTGGGCTATAGCATTTCTGGTACCTAATTTACTTTCAAATTGAAAATTTGAAGCAATAGAAAGACTACATGTCACCATGCAGGAAACTGAAAGTAACTGAACCATAACTAATTGTATATAAAAATATTAACTGTATTAAATATACAATGTGCATGTATATTGTGGATAATGTCAATAAGGGTCATGTTGTCTATGATATGGCTGTGTGAACAAAGTTTTATCCCTTGTCCCATATGAGCACCACAAACCCTATAATGGTATATGCTTTTGTGAGTCTTTGCTGACCATCTGCCCCAACCCAGGTGTAATTGGTCACTCTTTTTATTACATAGCAAGATTCAGATCTCTACTATAGCTTAATTCACAAAATGATTGCAACAACAGGTTTACATGCTCCTTTATTTTTTGTAAAGTTTCTGAAGGCTGTGACCACTTCCTATTCTATTTCAGATATTTTTCAGACCTTTAACACTTACACAATGCACAATGCAATGCCTGATAAACTAGGCTCTACTAAAGAATTAATAGTAAATGCATGAATTAAATATATACAGTATATATCCCCATAAAATATTCATCTTCACTTTCTGGACTAAATTAAACATGAAGTTCTTGTCAATACATTTATTTCCCATCTGTAGATGTATCAATATTTTAAAAATATATGGATAAGGACAAGCTAGGTATGTAGATTGCTATCTGCTCATGTTCAAACTCTATTTCTCTTCCCTAATTTGTTTTGTGACTACCCCACTGAGAACAATCCAGTGTCACTTAAGCCTAAGTGGGTATGTGGAGAAATGAAGTAGTGATTTCTTTCAGGTAACATCTAGTACTTTATTGGTCATTCATTAAGTAAGCAAGTGTCAGCAACTAACATCAGAATACATTTCCAAGTAAAATGTTATTTCACTGTTTCTAGATATTGATACTGACATGTCAATGGTACCATGACTAAGGGAAATGTAGAAATTTAGGTCATTGTACTTGGGAATCTTTTCAAAACCTGGTTCATCCAAAGGAATGCATGATATTTCCTTTCTAGTCGCTCTAAACAAAAATAGTGCCTCTCTCTCATTGAACTGTCTTATAGACTTTGCCCTTGGAAAAGCTGTATTTGTCCCATAACCTTCAGCATAGTGCAAATCTTTACCTCAGTCACTCTGAATTATTCAACATCTTATAACTTGAGATCCAAAAGTGCTGGGGAGAAATTATCCACTGTCACTATGTGAGAAGGTTAGCAAATCCTTTCCATAAAAACAACCATACAGATGGACAAAATTTATAAAAAACAACCATTTTAGCATTCTGGATATCAACCAAAGCTTATATATGAGAAACATTTATTCTTGAAAATTGCTTAATATCAGGTAGGAACAGTGGTCAGTACAAACAATCACTGAAGAAAATAAGGTGACATTTGGCAAGTAGACATAACTCAATGAGCTGTGAAAATCAATTAACCAAATATAGCCTGTTCCAAAGAAATAAAAGATACAAATGAATAATACATTAACCATTTTTTCTTCTTATTTTATTGTATTTATTTTTTATTTTTTAATTTGTCCTTATTGTTTAAAGTATTACCGATGTCCTTTTCTCCCCCCCCATTGACCCTCTCTACGCTAACATGCCTTTCCCAGGCCTTCACCACACTGCTGTCTGTATCCATGGGTGTGCATATCCTATATAATAAAAGGCTAATATGCAAATAGACCATATGGTGGAACAACCGGAACAACTGAACAACCAGTTGCTGTGATGTGCGCTGACCACCATGGGGCGTGTGTGGAACATGGTGGGCATTGGCCATGGCAGGATGGTGGAGCAGGTGAGCAGGGGCACCAGACCAAGGTGGGGCACCGGTCACTGTCATCAGGGTGAGCCTCTGATGGTTACTGAAAATTCTTTGCTCCTGTGTGCTGCGGTCCTGCCAGGCGTTCACACCTGCTGCTGGCACCGGCCCTGCTCACACCTGCAGCCAGCACTGGAGCTGCTGCTCGCACCCACTGTCAGTGCCCAGCGCCAGTCCCGATCATTCAGCGCCATCAGCGGGTGTGAGTGGTGGCTGTTGGCCCTGATCATCCGTTAGGGCTTCTCCACCACCCTTGCTCCTGAGGGGCGATTGGGGCAGCAGCCGCCACTCGCACCCATTGACAGCACTGAGCGATTGGGGCTGGCGCCAGCAGCAGGTGCAAGCAGGGCTGATTATGTCAGTGCATGGGAGCGGCAGTGGTGGGAGTGGGGCTGCTGGTAAACAGTAGACCGGGGGCCAGGGCGAGAGGGGCCAGGCAGGGGCATGGAGGATGGGCCAAGATGTGCCCCCATGCCTACCGCAGCCTTGCAGCCCACAGTTTCTTTCAGGGTGCACAAATTCATGCACTGGGCCCCTAGTATGCATATAAGTTCCCAGGTTAATCTACTGTGCAGCTATAAAAAAGAAGGAACACTTACTAGTACCCTTTGAGACAGCATGGAGGTACCTGGAGAGTATTAGGCTAAGTGAAATAAGCCAGTTAGAGAAAGATAAGTATCACATGATCTTATTCATATGTGGAACCTAATGACCAAATACTTTAAACTTTAAACTTTAACCCAAGTTTGTCCTAAATTATACTTGCTAGACAATACTAGAAAATTTTCATGCCTTTTCCCAAAAAATATTTTATATTTTAATTTTTATTGTGAAAGTATTTCATATGTCCCTTTCCCTCCTCCCCCTCATTGACCTCTTCTAGACCACCCTAGGCCTTCACCACCCTATTTTATGTGTCCACAGGTTATGAATATATGCATACAAGTTCTCTGGTTGATCTCTTCCCACCCACCCTACTCAGCCCTCCCTCTGAGGTTCGACAGTCTGTTCCGTGCTTCTATGTCTCTGGGTCTACTTTGTTAATCAGTTTATTTTATTCATTAGATTCAATTTATGAGTGAGATCCTGTGAGACTTATTTTTCTCTGACTTCTTGAGAGCTAAGTGTGCATGGACAACACCCTGCCTACAGACACATATACAGAGCACACACACATTCAACTACATGTATGTAGCTATTAGCAAGTGATAAATGAAAATAATAAAAACAAATTTTAGTTTATATATGATAACTATTTTAGGATGGTTTTATACCAATTGTAAAGTTTCAATTTTTTTTTTAATTTTAAGCCCAAATAGTTTAAGAAGCAATCATTACAATATAGAAGCTGAGATTAAATTGTAGAGAAGTCCTCAAGGATGTTTAACCCTATAATTCAGGAGCTGAGAACTCAGTGCCACAGTTACTAATGATCTAAGAACATCTTTCCAGACAGAAAATGTGTGACCAAACTCTTCTATTCAGAAAAGCTATTTCCCATGAGGTATTTTACTATGCTTATATTATATTTAGATTTAGATTCTTTTTATCATAAGCATTGGTTGGGATAGACTGCTATTAATTGCAAGGCAGAAAATATATATCTAAAGGTAACTTACTATCAAGGTAACTTACTAGGAGTTGGCTATTGCAGAATTGGTTATTTCAGGGTGTCATGATGCCAGCTAAGGCCGAGGCTCTCCTTAGGTTTTTGCTATTCTTGGTGCAGCCACTTTCCTCCTCAGGCTACCATTTATGATTATACTAGAGGTCTGGTGCATGAAATTTGTGCACCAGAGGGTGTGTCCCTCAGCCCAGCACCCTCTCCAATCTGGGACCCCTCGAGGGATGTCCGACTGCTCCTTTAGGCCCCATCCTACCGGGATCAGGCCTAAACGGGCAGTTGGACATTCCTCTCACAATCCAGGACTGCTGGCTCCCAACTGCTCATCTGCCTGCCTTCCTGATTGCCCCTAACTGCTTCTGCCTGCCAGCCTGATCACCCCCTAACCACTCCCCTGCCAGCCTGATTGATGCTTAACTGCTCCCCAGCCAGCCTGGTCACCCCTAACTGCCCTCCCCTGCAGGCCTGGTCACCACTTACTGCCCTCCCCTGCAGGCTTGATCGCCCCCAACTGCCCTCCTCTGCCGGCCTGGTCACCCCTAACTGCCTTCCCCTGCAGGCTTGATTGCCCCCAACTGCCCTCCCTTGCAGGCCTGGTCCCTCCCAACTGCCCTCCCCTGCTGGCCATATTGTGGTTGCCATTTTGTGTCCACATGGGGGCAGCCATCTTGTGTGTTGGAATGATGGCCAATTTGCATATTACTCTTTTATTAGATAGGATAGAGGCCTGGTGCATGGGTGGGGGCCAGCTGGTTTGCCTGGATCAGGATGGTGGTTCCCTTGGGGTGTGGGGCGGCCTGGGCAAGGGGCCTGTGCACCCTCAAACATTTTTGAGGTGACAAAGAGCAACTCATGTGTAATAGCACTATAAAGAAGGAATGCTAATCTCAGAAGTTATGAGAGATAATGTGAACTGGCAGGAAGAAAATGGTGGTTTACAAGTCGGCCACGCCCCCCAGAGACCCAAGCGGAGGCCCTGGTATCTGAGATTTATTTATCTTCTATAATTGAAACTTTGTAGCCTTGAGTAAAGCCAAGCCTCCTGCTTGCTCCATGGCTGCAGCCATTTTTGTTGGGATTTATTTATCTTCTATAATTGAAACTTTGTAGCCTTGAGTGGAGGCTTAGGCCAGCCAGGGCTGCAAAAACTTGGCTTCCTCCATCGTCAGGGGCAACTGAAGCCTCCTGCTCTCTCCAGCTCTATAGCTGCCGCCACTTTGTTGGGATTTATTTGTCTTCTATAATTGAAACTTTGTAGCCTTGAATGGAGGCCTGGGCTGGCCAGAGTGTGTGGAAAGCTTGGCTTCCTCCATTACTGGGGAAACCCAAGCCTCCTGCTCGCTCTGTGGCTGCAGCCATCTTGGTTGGGTTAATTTGCATACTCGCTCCTGATTGGCTGGTGGGTGTGGCTTGTGGTTAGCGGAGGTATGGTCAATTTGCATATTACCCTTTTCTTATATAGGATGATGGCTACTGAAGTTCCAATCATGATATGTACTTAAAAACATATCTAAAGACAGAGAGAGGGGTAGGTGGGGTGTAGGTAGATAGATAATGATTTTCTCTTTATTTCTTATCTTTTTATTTCATCATTTTTGGTTGGCTTAACTTCAAATTATTTTTTAATTAAGGAGATAAATTTTCAAATCACACATGATTCTATTTATTTTTTGTCAGACAGTATTTAGCACGTTGTTTCTTCAAATGATGTAATTAAGATGTTATCCTATGTAATAAAAGCCTAATTGCAAATTGCCCCCTCAACTGGGAGTTCAACTGCACACTGTGACACACGTTGACCACCAAGGGGTGGAACATGGTGGGTGTTGGCACCGCAAAGCTGGCAGCGGGCAGCAGTGGAGGTGCTGCTGACCCCAATGGACCCCGACGAGAGCGAGACCATGGCGGGATGGTGGAGCAGGTGAGCGGGTATCCCCAGGCCAAGGTGGATACAAGTGGGGCCGAATCGCCCCTCCAATCGTCCCACAGACAGTGACCAGCAGCGGTGGTGGGGAGGGCACATGGGGGCCTGTGGTACCAGGTGCTTCCCAGGGCCCAGAGGTCAGCTGGGACCTGCCCTTCCATGCCAGACACTCGCACGTTGATCGCCTGCCATGCCTAGGTACTGCACACATGCACAAATTTCATGCACCAGGCCTCTAGTTAGAATATAAGGAAGGAATGGATGTTGGTCTGGTGAATACCAGTGCCTGCCACTGTGTGCTTTATTTTAAAACAGAAACTTGATTTAAAATATTTTTGAGGTGACAAAGAGCAACTCATGTGTAATAGCACTATAAAGTAGGAATGCTAATCTCAGAAGTTATGAGAGGTAATGTGAACTGGCAGGAAGAAAATGGAGACAGAAACATGTAGACTATATTCTGGTCCTTAAAATTCATAGGTGTCTGACCTACTAAGCTGAGACATGGAGTGCTCATCCAGAACATGGCGAAAGGAAGAAGCTACACCTGAAATGTGAAAGAAATAGTATATACTTGAAGACTTTATGATGGTTACAGGAATGCACAGAGAGAATGAAGGGAATACTCTTCTAATGCCACACTTGGTCATTTTGAGCAGGTCATAAAAAAATTATTTTCTAAAAGAGCTACCATGGAACTGGAGTCCATTGGGTAAGTGCTTTATTTACTGTGAATTGCTAAGAAAGTTGCTTTGCAATTCTTAGTTCTAATAATCAAAGGGACTTTTTAGGAAGGGATAGTGGAAATTATGTATTTACCTCTAGGAGTTACTGCTGCTCTGAATAAAAAATGCCTTCCAAGAAGACCCGATGCTTGTGTAAGCAGCAAATCCAAGCTAATTTGGGGGCCACTGTCACCACCAAGAGTGCCAGACAACTGCTGGGTTATTGTCAAAAGCAACTGCGAAGATTGCTTGATGGAAATAGTAATGGAAGTCTCATTGTGGGGGGTTGAAGGTGGGGCTAACTACTCCTTTCAAAATATTCAGAACATGTTAACTTGAGAATTAATCATCTCAAATAGCATTCTTATTTGGGGATTGGGGATTAACACTGGTTGGTATGTCTTGTATCCTCGATGAGAAGAGAAAAGTACACTGCTTAGGAAGAATCCTGGTAGAATAAGAAACCCAGAAACATTTATTGAGTATTTAGATTATCCATATGGACCATAAAATCTGTTTCAGATTGCTGGACAGAAGCATGTGTCCTGGAGAAAGGGACTGACACACATATGAATGGCTTATTATTATCATCTTAATTCATTTTCATAATTAGACTGATGGGAATCTTGAAGTGTTTTTGGTGATTTAGTTCACATTTGCATGGACTCTGCAAGTTTTTTAAAAATATGTGAAAATGTTTGCTACAGTGATATTTTTAACACCAAGTGTTCTCACCAGAAAGCAGGCAATTTTTTTAAATTCTCAAGAAAATTAAATACATTAGACTATGGCCCTGGCTGGTGATCTCAGTGGTTAGAACAACTGCGGAGCACCAAAAGGTTGATTCCTGGTCAAGGGCACGTACCTGGGTTGCAGGTTCGATCCCCTGCTTGGCACATGTGGGAGACAACCAATGTGTCTCTTTCATATCCATGTTTCTATCTCTCTTTGTCTAGCCCTCTACCTCTTTCTCTAAAAATCAATGGAAAGAATATCCTCTTTAATATATTAGATTATGTTCATAATGCTACCATGATTAACTGAAAGAGTAAAGCACAAATATTAATAATGTATGTATGATATATAAGTGATAACATATTCAGGGATAGTCTGTTTGCCCTTTTGACATGAATTTAGGATAACTTAACATTAATAATGCCAAGATATTTGCCTTGTAAGAAGCCATTGTTTATTATTTTGATTTGAACAAATTTAAGATTGTGAATATACTTCATATTCAAGCACTCATTTGGTTTCAAGCAATACATTCCTAATATGGTTCTGCTAATTGTTCAGTGCTATCATCTCCATTTTTTAGAGTTTCAGTGAGCACACATAGATAAAAGCTGCCCTGCCTTTTTAATGCCCTGCTGCCCAGATAAACCTCACAAATAAGATACAGTGTCTCTAGGAGGCAATACCCTCTCACACTGTGATTCTCAGCATCCGCTGTGTTCAAAATGCCTCTTCCTTTCCAATGCACAGAATAATATTGCTTACAGGAATTTCACGTGCTTTTGCCAGGTTAATGTTCAATGTGGTTCTTCTAAAATTTAATAATGCAGAGTGCTTGTGAGTAGATGCAAAATACACATTCTGACCATTCAAGCACTAAAATGCCTAGGAAGATAAAAAGAAAAAATGACATACAATCTGGCCTTTTGAATGTGTATTGTTGGTAAAATAAAATCATGTCTCCTGACCTTTGTCTAATATAAGATTCCTTTATTTTTAAAGCTGTTCCACATGCATTGTATCTTTAGTATTACCATACTTGCCAGCAGCAACCATACTGGACAATATTAGTGAAAGCAAAATTTCCACCATTGGAATTTGATTGTCAAAAAGCATAACAATGTATGTTTGTTTAATGCGTATATTTTACATACACACACACACGTGCACACGTGCACACACACACACACAGAGAGAATTGCTGACTCCTAGGAAAATGTTCATTTGATCATAGTTTAATTAGTTGTTTTTTTATTTGTTACTGACTGAATGTGATCTAGTAACCCCCATTTGAGAGTTACTAAGGGCTAGTAATCTATACAATTCAGGTATTGATTAAGTCTATTATTTTCTTCTGGAATTGTTTTATATGACAAGGAATCTTACCATGCCAATATTATTCCACTACTTTTGCTATTCCTCCTCCTCTGTCTCTACTTCCTTTTCCTCTGCCTTTATCTCTCTCTTTAAATACAGTTGAGTTGTTAATTTTCTAAGGGCTCTAGCATATGAGCTGTGCTTACCTGGATTAACTATAAAATCTGTTCAAGATGAAGGTAGCCTCTCTTTCATATGTGTATGCAAGAATCCTAGGCAGTTTCCTGTAGGCCACAATATACTCTGGATTTGTTCCATATTTTGTCATCAGCTGATATTTAGTGCTCCTTGGGTGAGCAATCCATAATGATTACCATTGTTCTTTTTCTTTTATTTGACTGGGCTCTTTTGTAAATTAATTTTAATTTTATGGTTGATAATATTACAGATGTCCCCTCTTTGCCTACCTCCACTAACTTCTCATCACAATTCTTGCTTGCAATTCTGTGCTCTGGTGTTATTAAATCTTCAATCTGATAACTCAATACTGATTGCCAGTAATTCTGAGAGATATATATATATTTTTTCCATTATATTGACTATAATTGCTTATTTCTACAAGCTCTAATCTTATCCAGTTTTTCATTTATTTATGGTCAGTGGGTATTTTTAATAATTGATAATAAATCATAACCCACAAAACACTTTTAAAATATAATGACCTACAATATATTTAGTGTCTGGGGCTCACTTTTCCCTGTTTTGTTGGGAAGCGAAGGTAATTTATTTAATTTATTACTAAGAGCTGTATGAGTGTAAATGAAAGGTGTGGAGGAGAGAGAGAGAGAGAGAGAGAGAGAGAGAGAGAGAGAGAGAGAGAGGGAGAGAGAGAGAGAGAGAGAGACGGGGGTGGGGGGGCTTTTCACATAGAAGAAACACTTTGAGGAAAGGCTTAGGAGTGGAAGACTGCAGAGCATGTTAGGGAAAATGCTAAAGTAGAAGTGCATGGGAAAGAGAAAATGTGGTTCCAGTTAATTTAGGACAAATTGTAGAAGACTTATCAACATCTTTAGGTAGTAGAGTGGACTTAACATTTATAGTTTTTAGGTAAATTTAGAGAGTAGTTGGGAAACTCATAGTCAAGGCCATAGTCAACAATCAGTGGAGATTGAACTCTAGGACACTGATGAATAGCGCATACTTGAAAAAATTAAGTAGTATATTTTAATTTAGGTTTGATGTTCAACTGAGGCATTTGTGTAATAGTTTAAGTTTGAGGTTAGATAGTCTAACTTTGGGGTTCAACGGGAACGTTTGTGTAATGTCCAGTAATAATTCCAAAATATGAATATGGACCTTGGAAAGATATTCTTCATTCAGTTTCATTAACATGGACATTTATTATTTTCTCTAGTGGTGCTAAGTATTCTAGAAAGTGCTGCACATTAAAACCTTAAATATTAATTTATTCATTTGAAATTTTATTTAAACCATTACTAGGTGTCCATCTATATCACTGAATCTTCCATTAAGGTCCTTGAGGATAGATAGTCTTCAAGCTTAAAGACCCACCCATGCCCACATACACATATATCACATATATTAAAATAATATATATATATATATATATATATATATATTAAATCTTACACATAGAGGTGAGAATTATATAGGTTATTTGCATTTATGGAGCTAATTACAGTTACAACAATGAAATTTATAAAGAAATAATAAGGAGAGAAAAACTATTCAGAGATAAAAAATATAAATGTAACAAGTGAGATGCCTACTGACTGCAGAGTTGGAATTTATGATCCAGGATTGGCTTTTTTCACCAATTTTTTCTTCATATTTTTCAGAGACTAGTGCCAGCTAGCATCACTATCTTCTTCACAGAATTTTTAATGGCTTCAATATGATTTCCAGGGTTAATTTTGCCTGAGACAACTTCCAGGGCTTGAAATTGGTGTATTGGATTTTGCACATGGAACAGATCAACAAATTGCCACCATTATTGGTTAAAGATTGCTCTGCACTCATATTGAGTAAAAGCATATCTGAATTCATTTGCAATGTCATGAGCATAAGATGCTCCTTTAAGAGATCAAATAACATTTGATTTTTAAAATAATCATTTAAATCTTTGTTTCCAATAAAGCTAAAATCATTATAGTAGTTAATGTAACCACACTAGTTGAGTTGAACTATAAATAAAAAGTACCTTGACTTATGTCTAATTTTTTGAGGGTAGTATTGCATATTTGTTTTCTGAATTGATAATTGGGGAATTCAATTACCTTTTGCACATGTTATGTATTGGGATAAGCAATTTATGTTTGCCATCTGTTTCACTTTACAGAATCAAATTCAATGATGATATTACTATCAAATGAAAGGGATTTGATTATGCTAGATAGCCACTTCATTTACTTATATTTTATTTTTAAATTCAAATAATATTTAATGTGAAGTTAAATGTGTATAATCTTTATTAGGTATATCATTTGATGAGAGCACAATTTTAGGTGATATAGGAATACATATTTTAAATACCTTTTTTCTGTTCTTGATAGTTTGTTTTACTATTGTTTCTAAACTTATTACATTAATTTATTTTAATTTACTTTATTTTATCCATCAGCATTTCTCCCCTCTATGCCCTCTTCCACCTTTACCCCCTGCCACAATCACTAACTACACTGTTGTCCAAGTCCACGAGTTCTTCCTCTTCTTTTCTTTCTCTATTCCTCTTCTGCTCCCCGAATCTTCCCCCTGACACACACACACACACACACACACACACACACACACACACACACACACACAAACACACGAGAGCTGTTTGCCTACTCTCTATCTATGAATCTGTCTCTATTTTGCTTGGTAGTTCAGTTTGTTCATTAAACTCCACATATGAATGAAATAATATGGTACTGTCTTTCTCTCACAGTTTATTTTATATTTATTCAATAAATGGTGTTTGGAAAATTGGACAAGTCCATAAGAAAAAATAAAACTAGACCACCTGCTTATGCCTCACAAAAGAATAAACATAAAATGGATTAAAGACTTAAATGTTAGACTTGAAACCATAAAAGTCATAGAAGAAAACATAGGGAGTAAAATCTTAGACATTTCTTGGAACAATATTTTTTTTCTAATATAGCTCCTTGGTCAAAGGAAATAAAAGAAAAAATAACCAAATGGGACTAAACTAAACAAAAGAGTTTTTGCACAGCATGGAAAACTATCAACAAAAATGAAAAGACAACTCACTGAATGGGAGAACATATTCACCAATGGTACATCTGATAAAGTATTAATATCCAAAAATTAAAAAGAACTTATAAAACTCAACACCAAAAAAACAATCTAATTTTTTAAAAAATGGGCAAAAGACCTGAATAGTCACTTCTTCAAAGAGGACATACAGATGGCCAATGGACATATGAAAAGATACTCAATGTCACTAATCATCAGGAAATGCAAATTAAAACCACAATGAGATAACACCTTACACCTATCAGAATGGCAATCATCAATACATCAACAAACAAGTGTTGGTGAGGATGTGGAGAAAATGGAAGCCTTGTGCACTCTTGGTGGGAATTCAGATTGGAGCAGTCACTGTGGAAAGTAGTATGGAGTTATCTCAAAAAATTAAAAATGGAACTGCCTTATGACTGAGTGATCCCACTTCTGGGAATTTCTCTGAAGAATCCTGAAACACTAATTCGAAAAAACATATGTGCTCCTATGTTCATAGCAGTATTATTTACAACAGCCAAGATCTGAAAGCAGCCCAAGTGCCCATCAGTTAATGAGTGGATAAAAAAAGCTGTGGTACATTACACAATGGAATACTACTCAGCCATAAAAAGGAAGACAATTTTACTCTTTGTAACAGCATGGATGGACCTGGAGAACATTATTACATTAAATTTTGTATAAATGTTTTTGTATTAGTGGATATTATTTTAGTAAAATTCCCATCTGTTGGTCTAGAGAAAACAAATAATATATTATCATTTTGGCACAATGTTTCTGAGCCGTGCAATGTTTATTTTGTGTCATTCTATTTCATTTTAGGAAAATCCTGATCTCTAGCATCTTACCAGTTCAACTTTGGACTTCCTTGTCCCAACACAGGTTGCATCTCTCTCTCTCCCCCATTCCTGAGAGTTATTCACACATAATATGTTATTGATTTTAAAGTTAGTATTTCAAGTGTTGGAGTAGATATTTGAGTAAATACAGAATCATTCTACTTTCTCTATGTTTATATTTAGCATATCAAATTTCACTAACCATCCCTCCAAATATATTTACCTCTTGTAGTACCTGTCTTGAGGTACACTTTTTGGCAATAAAAGCTTCAGATAATAAGTACCTAAATATCTAAATTACTTAAATAAAAACTCACCATGTGGTATTAGGAAACATTGTATCTGTAAATTTTATGTAGAAACTAGAGGCCTGGTGCATGAAATTCATGCACTGTGGGGATTCCCTCAGCTCAGCCTGCACCCTCTCCAATCTGGGACCCCTCAGGGGTTGTCCGACTGCCAGTTTAGGCCTGATCCCACAATCCATGACTGCTGGCTCCCAACCACTTGCCTGCCTGATCATCCCCTAACCACTTCCCTGCCAACCTGATTGATGCCTAACTGCTCCCCTGCTGGCTCGATTGCCCACAACTTCCCTCCCCTGCTGGCCTGGTAACCCCCAACTGCCCACCCCTGCTGGCCCGGTCACCCACAACTTCCCTCCCCTGCCGGCCTGGTTGCCCCTAACTGCCCTCCCCTGCAGGCCTGGATGAACCCAATTCCCCTCCCCTGCCAGCCCGGTCACTCCTAACTGCCCTCCCATGCAGGCCTGGTCACCCCCAACTCCCCTCCCCTGCTGGCCTGGTTGCCTCCAACTGCCCTCTCCTCCTGGCCTGGTCCCCCTCAACTTCTTTCCCCTGCTGGCCTGGTCGCTCCTAACTGCCCTCCCCTGACGGCCATCTTGTGGCGGCTATCTTTGACCACATGGGGGTGGCCATCTTGTGCGAGGGCGTGAGGGTCACTTTGCATATTACCTCTTTATTATATAGGATAAACACTATTAAAGTATCTTTAGTCTTTTGAAAATGTAGCTATGTAAAGTCTCATTGTCTGAAAACATTCCAACAAATGCTTCATTTATTCTTTTTTTTTTTTCCTGACTTAGTATGAATTTACTTTCACCTGTACCCTCATTAATTTATCTTTCTTTTTCTGGCTGGTGTGAATCAATTGAGCAATACACCAGAATGCATAATAAAGATTTCAGAGAAATATTGATAATGTTTATACCGTTAACTATCCTTTTACTCATAAATATCAGACATCTTCTTAGTAATTTTATTCATAGTCTATTTTTATTCTAGGAACATTTTATAGAAATAAATATGTATTACCCTATAGAGGAGTGGAAAAGATACCCTCACATGGAAGAAATGAAATGTTCTGAATTTTACAAAGACATTCAAATAGACTGAAGCTTTGGTGATTAAATTGCCTATCTGTAGCCAGGATAAACTTATTTTCAATATTTCTCTTTGCTTCAAAATATACATTCCCATAGGTTAGGAGCCCAAAATAATATAATGTACATTTTCATTCTCCAGTGATAAACAATTTAGCTCTCTTTAATATTTCATTGCAGATCTGTTTGAAATTTGTGTCTCTGAAATGATTTCTTGAAGGAATTAAATAGCAATTTGGAAAATTTTATGCATAATATTTTTGGATATTGCACACAAAATCACAGATCCTAAATTCACAAATTTTAAGTACAGAAAATACACCAGGAAATTCTTGCAGGAAAAGGAAACCTCATTATTCAATAGCTTTAGTTTTCTGAAATTTTAAGCATTGAGTCTCAAATGACTTGGGTCATTTTGGAAAAACACACACATAAAGGCACTGACAACAGTTTAAAATATAAGCATGAAGCTGAAGGTAAAAATGTCACCCATTTGTAGTTTACTTGTAGTTGCTCGTTACCTAAGTTCAGTAATTTTTCTTGTTGAAATAGTGATAATAATATTTACCTTAAGGGACTTGCAATAAAATCACATGAGAAATAAAATAGCTAGAAAATAAACTAATTATTCTTAGCATTTTTTTGTGTCTGTGGTTTGGTGGTCTGTCATTAATTTTGTAAAATTCTCAGCCATTATTACTTCAAATGTTTGTTATTTTTCTTTCTCACCTTCTCTTTTTGGTATTCTCATTACAAATATATTATAAACGTTGAAATTGTTCCTCTGTTCTTGGGTATTCTGGTCCCTCTTTTTCATTCTTTCATATGTTTGCATTTAAGTTTTAGAAGTTTCTATTAACATATCTTCTAGCTCACTGATTATTTTCTTAATATATCCAGTTTACTGCTATACCCATCAAATGTATTTTTTTTTATTTCTGTTGCATTTTTTTTATTTTTAGCATTTCCTTTTCTTTCTTATAATTTTCATCTCTCATACATGAGGTTTTAGAGCATCTGTCTAGAAGTTAAACTGTTTACTGTTTCTTATAGTGGTGTTGGATGCTAACATTACTCTATTGTTTTTGTCACCCTTGCTGTCAATGAATTTTTCTAAAGACTCATTAACTAGGGTCTGAGCATTGCAATTTTTTAGCTGTAATCCCATTGTCATACAGCACTCTGATGTGCTGATAAGGTATAAAGGGCAGGGGAAGTATCCTATAGTCCTCTGGTTAATTATCATCACACTAGTCTCCACTTAGTCTCTAGCCATTTGTCAATTAGAAATTAAAGTCTTCCTACCAACACTGGTTCCAGCTTAGGCTTCTGCTCTTGGGCTTCTATTCCTGGACAGTTATGGACTGATATCCACCTGTCTCTTGCTTTCCTGTTTTGGGGGCAGAAGTTTGCCATGTGGCCTCAATTCTGTGACAGATCTAAGAAGAGCTGTTGATTTTCAGTCTGTTCAGTTTATTTTTCTTGTTTTGAGAATGGAAGTGATGACTTCAAAGCTCACAATATGTCAGAGTAGGAAACACTAGATTTTGCTTTTAATATTTAAAATTTCAAAACAAATGATAAAATCCTTAAAAAGATTTGCCAAAGTAGAACTTCAATTAGCATATTTTTATTATCTGCTTCAATATCTTAGAACTTAAAAGGTAACTGGATCATGAAAAATGTTAAGATATAAAATGTATTTTTCTTTGTCTTAAGTAATTGATTCTTTTACTACAATTCATCATCTATAGAAGTAAAAATTTATAAGAGTGTTCACTGTTTATTATCAAAGAAATTTAATGCAATGTTAATATGGATTCAGGTTTTGCCATTAACGTTTAACTTTAATGTAGATTTTGGAATGATTTAACTAAGTGACTGGAGAATTTCAGTTTGCTTCTGAGAACATAATAATCTCTTGTTTGGCTTTAGAAACTTATTTATTAGTAAAATTAAAACTTAAGTCCTAAAGTTCAGAATACTTTGAAAGTTTAGAATAAATAGGCAAATATTTTTTAAATGCTGTCATGACACTTGTACCCTACAACTTGCATTTTTGCAAATGCTCCATAGGTCTGGAGCTCCATTTACGCCTGCAGCAGTAAATGGTTTAGCCATCAACTTGTAAATGATTTCTGAAATTTGTTGGAGGTTAATTCTCTGCCTCATTTGCCCCCCAAAATGGTCAAATAGTAATTGATTTTGATGGCATTCACAAAGTACCTCCTCTTACTGAATAATAGGGTAGCACTCACAGATATATCCCCAGGATACAGGAGAAATTAAGTACAGAGGTGTCATTAACAGTTTATTCTTATGCATTAATTCAATCAACCATCAACATTTGTGTTGCTTTAGGGAAACTACCAATTCTAAAATGTCAAAATGGAGAGGAACCAAGATGGCGGTGTAGGTAAAAACAGTACTCACATCCCCCCACAACCATACCAAAATTACAACTAAAATACAGAGCAACCATCATTCAGAATTGCTAGAAATCTGGCTGAATTGAAGCTCTAAAACTAGAGAATTAAAGAAGCTACCTTAAGACTGGTAGGAGGGGTGGAGGTGCAGAACATGTGGTGTATTTTTAATTGGGAGAAATATCTTGGCTGCAGAGGCATCCCATGAGGAGCAAGAGGTCCAACCCCCCCACCAGAACCATCAGCCTAGGGTTCCAGAGCTGGGAAGAAAAGTGTCTGTAACTTGGGTCTGTTAAAAAATAGCAGTGAGTATAGCTGAGTGACATAGACACTGTTGGGAGTCCCAGGCAGTTCCTCTTAAAGGGCCAACACAGGGACTTACTCAGACTCACTCCCTCAGAGCTCCAGCACTGCAGCAGTGGCTTGTGGGATCCAGGGACATAGAGGGAGGAACTGTATTGTCTGCCATCAGAGCAAGAACTTGGGTGTGGCTTTCTCCCAGACAGGGGTACACACAGGGGTCATTATTCCTACACTGAGACCTCCCCCATCACAGAGCTAACCGGCAGCCATATCTGAGTTTTCACCAGCCTGGTCCACACTGTTTTCTCTGCCCTGGTGATTCCCTGAGATCCCACTGAAGCAGGAATTTTAGGGGGATATAGGCAGCTTAGGAAATTTTTAGAATTGGGGTCCATGGAAGTGTATGGCTGCAGACTGGGAGAAGGTACATTTCCATAACAGAAGGAAGCCAGGTGCAGTTACATTTCCATAAGACAAGGAGGCAGCAACAGGTATATTTCCATAAGACAAGGGAACTGGAAGTAGCCAAGAAAGGTCACATTTACAAAATAAAGAGAAAGAAGCTCTTCATTCAGAAGGAAGGAGGGGGAGAGACCTTTGAGCCCAGGAGTTGCTATAGTAAGAAGGGGAATAGTGACCAATCAAAGGGGATATCAGGCACCAGGATCTGTAGCCTTTATAAGCCATTTGGAAGAAAAACCCAGTGGGACCCTTCTCCCCCTCCCTACTTGGGAGTCCATTCTGTGGGACTCTTTCCCTCTCTCCACATGGGAGTCTGTACTTCGTCTTCAATAAATCTCCATCTTTGCTATACCACTTTTCTGTCTGTGGATTCATTCTTCAATTCCGGCAGACAAAGAATCCGGGTTCCAGTCTAAAAATTCGGTATCACTACCCCACCCAATTTGTAGCTTGACTCAAGCTGTTTGCAATGGCTTTTCCATATTAATGGCCTGTTCTGTCTCAGACTTTCTTAAAATCTCTCAGCAAGTAGCAGCTGAACTCAGCATGTTTCATACCTTTTGATGAGTGGCCCCAGACCTTACACTAGCAGCAGCTTGCTAAGATTTATAACTTGGCCTCTGCTAGGAACCTCCAAACCCAACACAAGTAGCAGCCATCTTCAGATCACTCTGTAGCTCTTGCCTAATGGCCCCAGGCAGCACACAGACAGTGGCTGACTTTGTACCTCCCAGGAGGCCCAGAGCCAGTGAACTCTGTGGACAGCTTCAGACCATGTGACACTACAATCATACCACTATCCATGAGCAACATACATAAGGGGCAGACTCGTTGAGCACCAAAGCCCCTCTGAAGCAAGTCCTGCTCCATAGGGGTGTCTCCTGCATAACATCTCTTCCACTTTAGTCACAGCTGGTCATCACAGCCAATTGGCCTGGGGGGGCAATTCCTCCCAGTGACATTAACAACAATCAAGGTTCAACTACAACAGGATAGTGCACACAGCCCACACAGGGGCACACCTAGAGTGCCCAGCTCAGGTGATTGGAGAGGCTAAGTAACTGGGTCCCACAGGACACCTACTACATAAGTCCACTCTACCAACTCCAGGAGACATAACAGTTCTATCTAATATATAGAAACAAACATAAGGAAGCATCCAAAATGCAGAGACAATGAAAGATGTCACAAATGAAAGAACAAACGAAACCTCCTGAAAAAGAACTAAAAAAAAAATAAAAACAAGCAAACTGCTAGATATAGAGTTAAAAATAATGGTTATAGGATGCTCAAGGAACTTAGTGAGAATGTGACGGAACTTAGTGAGAATTTCAAGGAACCTAGTGAAACCATCGAAAACATGAAAAAGGACCAGTCAGAAATGAAGGATACATTAACTAAAATGAAGAATAATTTATAGGGAATCAAGAGTAGTGTAGAGTTTTCTGAGAATCAAATCAACGATTTGGAATATGAGGAAGCAAAAAACATCCAATAAGAAGAGCAAAAAGAAAAAGAATTAAAAAATATGAAGATAGTGTAAGGAGTCTCTGGGATAATTTCAAGTGTACCAACATTCACATCATTGGGGTACGATAAGGAGAAGAGAGGGAGCAAAAATATTGAAAACCTATTTGAAAAAATAATGACAGATAACTTGGTGAAAGAAACTGACTTACAAGTCCAGGAAGTGCAGAGTCCCAAACAAGTTAAATGCAAAGAGTCCCACACCAAAACACATCATAATTAAAATGCCAAAGGTTAAACTCAAAGAAAATCTTAAAAGCAGCAAGAAAAAAGCATTTAGTTACCTATAAGGGAGTGCCCATATGACTATCAGCTGATTTCTCAACAGAAACTTTGCAGGCCAGAAATATTGAAAGTGATGAATAGCAAGGATCTACAACTAATATTACTTTACCCAGCAAAGCTTTCATTTAGAATTGAAGGTCAAATAAAGAGCTTCACAGATAAGAAAAAATAAAGGAGTTCATCACCACCTAACATGAAATGTTGAAGAGTCTTCTTTAAGATGAAGAAGAAAAATAATAAAAATATGAACAATAAAATGGCAATAAATATATATCTATCAATAATTTAATCTAAAAATCAAAATAAATGAACAAGTAATCTAATGAACAAAATAAACTGATGAATAAAATAGAACCAGAGGCACGGAAACATGCAACAGATTGAGGAATCTCAGAGGGAAGGGGGAGGGATGGTGGAAAGAGATTAACCGAAGAACTTATATGCATATATGAGTTACCCATGGACACAGCCAAATAGGGTGGTGAAGTCCTGGGGCGAGGCTGGATCCAGGTGGAGGAGGGCAATGGTGGGGAAAATGGCGACATCTATAACACTCTCAACAGAAAAGATTTTTAAAATTTGTTAAAAATTAAAGTGTCAAAATGGTTTATATGCTTTACCAAGTATTCTACATTTAAATAAAATATCCTAAAGAGTATCTAGTCACTGTTTAAAATACACCAGAATAGGTGTCATGATTACCTTATTGAAGTAATGAACTTAATATATCTCAGCATTACTGTTGTATCTGTATCACACAGAGTTAGAAGGAATATTGCCAATATTGAATCCCCCATGGAAACTATGGTAGTCATTATAATCAACTCATTGCCCCCAAAGATATCCACTTTGAAATTTCCCAAACATTTAAATATGTTACCTTACCCCTGTCAAATATATTACCTTACCTGGTAAATATGTGTAATTAGTCATCTTAAAACAGAAAGAATATCTTGGTTTATCAAAACAAATACAATATAATCCCAGGGGGTCCTTGTAAGTGAATGATGAAAGCAGGAGGATTGGGGTCTGAGAGAGTTAAAGGTGCTATGCTTTTGACTTGGAGGATGGAGGAAGGGGTCATGAGCCAAGGCCTGGGGAGGCCTTGAGAAGCTGAAGAAGAAAGAAAAAGGACTCTCCTCCTGGAGTCTATAGAGAAAATGCTGCTCTGTGAACAACTGGAGGTTAGCCCAGTGAAACCTATTCTGTACTTCTCACTTGCAAAGTATAAGGTAATATCTTTGTACTGCATTGAGCCACAAGGTATGATAATTTGATACATCCACAATAGAAGATATATAGGCATATAAAGTCTAAAAATTCTAGGGTACTCTTTTCTATTTAATTTTAGGATACTCTTGATGACTGATGACAACATGATGATAAATCATTTTTAAGTTATTAGTGTGTGAAAAATAAATCTTATGTATAAACTAACAATCAAATGAACTCTTTATATGTAGATTTTGTTCCTATCTCCATTTTACAGATGTCAAAATAGAGGCTTTGAGAGTTTATAGAACTTGCTTTGATGGAATTAGTATGGCCAGAGTTCCAACCTAACAAAGGGAGTGAGATATTTTACAAATGCCAAAATTATTTATTCAATTATTCTAAAAATAATGAAAAATAATGAGCTAAAGAGTCTTTTTTCCCCCCATAATATGAGAAAAGATACCAGGAAGGCCACAAATGAGAATGATACCGTGCCTGTCCTCAGAAATTTACACACTATTTGAAAATTGTACAATCTGAAATGTTCAGATTAATGTTTGTATCTGTAAGTATTATTCAGTGTTCAATAATAGCCCTTGGCTTAATGTCTCTATATTTCAATTAAATAGTTGGGTGGAATGTATCCAAACAATAAGGGAAAATATCAAATTGAATCCAGAGTCCATCATAACTTCTCAAGTCTCTCTTACCTAGGAGGCTTATTGCAATGTATTCTCATTTTTTTCCATTTAAATAATCACTTTCAGCATCTTTCATCTGGTGAAGGTTTGTGTTTGGTGAAGTGGGATGACTATTGGAGCCAAATTGACCTCTGAATGATTCAAGGTATGGAGTATTTCAGAGCACCAGTTTCCTCATTGATAAAAATGTTTACTCTAAAAGTGATTTAATAAAGTAATGGGCTTTAATGACCCTAGAATACTTCCAGATATTCAATAAATAAGGTCACTGCTATTCTGTATTTTATATTTTTTAAAGTAGTACAAGCTCCACTTTTACCTCAGTTTGTGTGGTTTGTGAAATATAATTTAGATCATATTCCTGAAAGTTGTTAATCTGTGTTATTAGTATCACTAACCAAGTTTGCCTGCTTAAATCCTATCCCCTTCTGACTATTTGATGTCATTTGTGGGGAAGCAAAGGATGCATTGCCTCCCTACATGCTCCTAGTTCTCTGACCTGCGTTTGACAGAGTCAAGCTCCGGGCCTTTGAGGCTGAAGAGAGTCACTAACAGGTCTACTTGATAGAATGGCTGGGGTGGAATTGCTCCTCAGTTCCACAGCTTTACTAGGAGACTGTGACTGCTCTCTCAAAGCTGTCTCAGAGCCAGCCATTTAAACAATGGCATTTCCCCAAAATAGGCCTTTATGACAATTCTCCTCTCTAGAGTTGGGGCTACCGACTCCGTGAGCTCAGCTTATTTACTTCTTTTACTTTGCTGATAGCTGTCAGAGTCCTTTCAGAAATGTTGCCAAGGATGGAGTGTAGTTTCTTCCTTGGCTACCTTTTAATAGGAGCAGTTGGTTTTCAAAGAGGAAATATAACAGAAAAACATTTTCAATAGATTCTAACTTAGTAAAATTTGTAATAGAATTATGGTCCTTTTACATTTTACCCTTGACATGTTTGGAAAGGTCTTTTTATTTTATATCTTTTTGCTTTATAATTTTTAGCAAAAATGCAGCACCATATTTTATTTTAATATGCTACTCTCTATTCATTGTAGTATTTTTTTCTTATGATTCACAGTCTTATACTTAATTTTAATTGACTAAATATTTTAATGGATAAATGAATGAATCAAAACATAGAACATTGAGAACAAATTTAAAAATGTTTCCAGAATCTGATCCACTTTGTACTTCATCTGATTACTGTAAAATTCTACTTTATATTTTCCCAACAACAACAATCCATCTTTAATATTTGAGTCAGATGTATTCACTATAAGAGTTTCTCTATAGGTCTGGATCTAAAAAAAATGGAAAGGATCATTTTTCAGTACTTCAAGGGCAGTGTATTAGGAAAGGCAGATGGTATTTTCACAATGGTATTTGTTAGCACAAAATATTATTGTGTATTTACTTTTAATTTGTTATTAAATATAATATGCCATAAGTAGCAATGCTTTCTCAGTATAAGATAGTATGTTTTTGATGATGCACAGTTTTTAAACAGTTCACAATCCTATATAATAAAAGGGTAATATGCAAATTGATCCTAATGGCAGAACAATCAGAACAACCAGTTGCTATGATGCACACTGACCACCAGGGGGCACACACTCAATGCAGGAGCTGCCCCCTAGTGGTCAGTGTGCTTCCACAGGGGGAGTGCCAGCTCATGGCTGGCCAGCCCCAGCAGCAGTGATGGGACCCTTTCCCACCTCCATGGCAGCGCTAAGGATATCCGACTGCCGGTTTAGGCACACTGCCCCTGGGGAGCCAGCCTAAGCCGTTAGTCGGATATCCCCCGAGGGCTCCCAGGCTGCCAGAGGGATGTCTGACTGCCAGCTTAGGCCCGATCCCCTGGAGAGCATGCCTAAGCCGGTAGGTGGATATCCCCTGAGGGCTCCTGGACTGCGAGAGGGCGCAGGCCTGGCTGAGGGACCCCCCGGAGTGCATGAATTTTCATGCACCAGGCCTCTAGTTATTAATAAATGAATCAGAAAATGAATGAATGGTGTAAATTTACATTAACTTGTAAAGAAATATTATAAATGTATTATATAAGAATTAAATTAATAGATTCACAAAAAAGCTTTTTTAAGAAGCTATATTACTGTATTTCGTACATATGTTCCTAATTATGTTAATGGCATAAAGAGGTATCATTGCGATCATATTTATTTTATAGATATAAAAAGAGAGTAAAGATCCAATATGTATCCACTTTCAGGATGTTAGGTGGCAAATATGAAGTGATTCTCATTATTGTGAGTGCATTCAATATCTTACTCAGATTTAAATGTGACTAAGGAAGAAAGTGCTTTGATGAAATATCTTCTAATGAGCATAATTTTAACTACTGGTGTGACCTGTTATTTTCCATGTAGTGGTACAAACTGCATCACATTAAGAGCAACCAGGCAGCTTGGTGGGTGTGGCTCCGTGGTTGAGCATCAAGCTATCAATCAGGAGATCAGGGTTCCACTCCTGGTCAGGGTACATGAGGGGTTTGTGGGCTCTATCCCCAATCGGGGGCATGCAGGAGGCACCAGATCAATGAGTCTCTCTCATTATTGAGGTTTCTATATCTCTCTCCCTCTCCTTTCCTCCTTTCCTCTCTGAAATCAATAATTTTTTTTTAAAGAGCAACAGGCAAATTTCAATGAACCAATTTCCTATCTGCATAAGGTAGACTATTATACAGATTCCTTAATGACCTCACTTCACAATATTTCTCGATCTCTCCAGGGTGTGTCACACACATAATCCTCTTCCTTCCTTTTGCTAGTTTTCCTCATTGAATTCTCTTCTTTCAGAAGCCACTTGAGATTGTGTTTTGCTGCTGCTCTGACCCTCCTCTACAGCAAAGGAGGACTCAGATAAAAGTCCTTTTGTTCCCCGATCTGTCATGTGCCAAGCCATGCCCTCTTCCACATAAAAGTGGGAAGAACTCTCCTTTCTCTACTTGTCTCACACTATTACCTGGGCACCAAAAAGGAAAAAAAAAAAAAAAAAAAGCTGTGTTTTATGGAGTCCTTCATGAAAACAGATGCTTTATTTGCCTTACACAGACTCTATCTTTACAGGTTTTCTCCAAACAATAGAGCCATGAGGTTGTGGTGTATACAGCACATCCACTACTTGAGTCAAACCACACGATGACTTCCAAGGCTTCATATGACAACCCCCTGGAAAATCTTCTCTGTTTCAATAACAAACTCTCTAGCAGAAGCTCTGGGCGGCTTTGTTCGCTACTTCAGGGCGGACCAGTATTTCAGAATTAGAGATAAGGGGCAAGTTAGGCTGCATGTGCACTGCGCTGAAACTTCATTGAAAGGAAAACAGGGTCCATAGATGATTTTTAAACTTGTCCTGTTTAGAACATGGGAAAATGCTAATGAAGGAAATTAACAAAAGATTCTTGCATGGTATTTTTAGATCTTGTGCCAGAAATGTTTAATATTTTTCTGAATTCAAGGTTTTAACTAAAAGAAGCCTGTGGGCTTTATGGCCAATTCCATAATAAGCTGAGCTACTTAACCTACTCGTTTATTCAGTTCTTTTAATAAGAATATGATTTTGCTTGCCATGGCAACAATAAACTCTGTAAAATATGTTTGTTTCCTTATATAGTCTATTTTTTATATAAGTTAAATTAATACCAAATATTTTAAAAAAGAACAAATTCTCAATTGTGCTTTAATTATATATTTCTCTAACAATTTAAGCTATTCCCATGAATTCAATGCAAATGTGAAAAATAGTATTTATCTCATATTAAAAATTACATATTATTTTTCTCAAAACATTTTTAGATTCTTATTCATTTATTGGACTAAAGGTATAATTAGAATTAGTATATGAATAAATAATAATTAAATGCCTTTTTAGCTTTTGATACATGAAATAACATTAGCACATATTTTTCTTCAATTTTGAGATGACTAGAGGATTTTCCTAAGAGGCAACTGTAAATACAAATCTACATTTTATACATACATATGGAATACATTTATCTGTCTGTCTATCTAATTATATATCTGACTATTTGTTTTCTTATCTACCAATGTAGTTATCAATGAAACCATAAAAAGCAAATAAATGTAAAGTGAGAGAAGACTGAGTACAGATTTCTGAATAACAGCATCATAGAAACAAATTCATGGAATAAAGGAACCCTGTATATGTTGTTAAGTGGTAATAGTCAAACAAGAGACATTTTAAAAAATGAGAGATATGTCCCAAACTGCAGTATACATTCCCTCAAAATGTTTTTGTATATTGTTATTTTTTTTAATATTGGTTTTTGCCCTGGCTGGTGAGGCTCAATTGGTTGAGCGTTGTTCTGTGCACCAAAAGGTCACTGGTTCAATTCCTGCTCAGGTTGCAGGCTTGATCCCCAGTAGGTGGCTCAAGCCTGCAGGAGGTAATAGATCAGTTTCTCTCTCACATCAATGTTTCTCTCTCACACTTTCTGTCCTCTTTATCTAAAACCAATAAAAACATATTTTTAAAAAATATTGGTACCTTTATTGTTTGTTTGTAGTCATAGTTAAAGCTGCCACTAAACTGTGCCATCTTCCTGCAATTATGTAAATATCTTCTTATTAAATTAAAGAAAGTCACATAATTATTTTTTCCACTTATTTTAGGAATGTAAACAAAAATTAATGTGCTCCTTTTTGTAAATAATATAATTTTGATGTGTTTCCTTTGACCTAATTGGATGACACACTGCAATTCAGGTAGAAAAATTTGCTGTAGTTTTAATATTTCTGCATTATTTTCAGAACTATAGGCAAAGACTTAGCAGCACTGACTTGTTTGAGAAAAATATAAGGCTTTCAAGATGTGGACATCTAATACTTAGCAGGCATTGCTCCAAGAATTTTACTAATAAGGCTATACTGTATTCCATTTATTAAAAGTCTTGCTTCTAATGAATCCATCCTCACATTCATTGTATTTTTATAGACTAGAAGGAATATGAGGAATGTTAGCTAAACACCTATGTATTTCATTTGACATTTGGACAAGTGCAGTTTTAAGACCATTCAAATTGATGAGATTATCTTAAATGTCATCTGTTGTGAAGCATTATATATTATCTTTTACTCACATGTAAAATAAGGGTTCCTAAATAATATTGTTTAAATATAGAAACAAAAAATATATTTGTGTATGGCATTACATTTGATACAAACCATGACTTGATTAAGACAATAATAACAGTACACGTGCTTTGTATAAACATTAGTTCTAAAGAGATTTTGCAGAATTCCCAAATCTTTCAAGCAAGTAGATTTGTCTTTGGCTTTCCTATTTTAACTAATCATAAGTGACTAAGCATCGCTATTCATTTCCTTTAAGTCAATCTTATAAACTCCCTGAGCTTGAAATAACCAATTAGTGGGAAAACACTGAAGGGAGTTCAGATAGCTTCCTTTTGAATTTTAGCTGAATTTTCACTTATGGCACTTAAGAGCCTGTAAAAAAACATTTCTGTCTGGACTTAGGTTGAACTCTGTTAAAAATTCTGAAGTTTTATGTGCGTACTTTTTATTTTGCTAACAGTTACAATAAATTAAAAAAAAAGCAATCCAATTAGAAAATGGGCAGAGGTCCTGAACAGACACTTCTCCCAAGAAGACATAACAATGACCAACAAATATATAGGATCAGGGGGTAAGTCCAGGACAAGCTGCTGCTGCCCACTGCTCCCCTAGTTGCAAGTCTTTTGGGGACCCTTCGATTCTAGTGCAAAGTTAAAAGTTCATGTTCAAGAAGGGTCGTGTGCATGCTCTAGACCAGTGGTCGCCAACCGGTGGTCCATGGACCACTGGTGATTCATGAGGTCCGAAAGGTTGGTGACTGCTGCTCTTGACCAAGCCCATCCTGGGTCTTTGTCTTGAGGGTTTTTATCTCTTTCCTGTGGGTGAGAATCTTGGGGGAGGGTTTCAGCAGAATAGTCATCTGCTCTCCAGGTGGGTTTTTAATATGCTGGTGCATCAAACTTAGCATACAGTGGAATTTGTGATTATTCTTTGGCCAGCTTTACTTGTTTACTTCTATCGTGGGCCTCTCTGGCTCTAATCAAGTTTTTATTTGTTCTCCTGACTTCATCTATTCTTGGTTTGGCTAGCACAAATGAAATTAATTGGGTCTCTGTCCTCTATCTCCCAGACCAGGGTGATTTAAGCTATGCATTCTCTGGTTAAGGAGGAGAGGTATAAAACAGTTGGTGTCCTTAGTTAGGGAAGATAAGATCTTGTGAATCACTAACTGGCTGTAAGTTGTTCAAATTGCTTGGTCTTGTTGAATTAGGTTGTATCAGTTTCCCCATTCCTCTTACCCAGTAATTTTCTAGTTTCTTACTATCCTGCCTCAGTGGGAAGTGGGTTGTTTGGCATTCCACTACTCTCCCTGACCTGCTTTGGTTTGAGCAGGGTTCAGTGGTGGAGGTGAGCTGATACATGCACTAAAAGGTAAAGGGGCACTACAAGTTGGCCTACTTTTGCAGGGAAGGTGCATACGAGGTTGAGGAGTCTTAACTTCTCCCCCTCGGATCTGCAATGAAGTGGTGTGACTCAGTGTGAGTCACAAAGGAATCTCAGTGAGAAGCTGAGCATATATTCCCATCGAGTCATCATGCTATATCTCAGAAAGGCCTTCTTGATGAAAAAGAAGAGTATCATAACATAACATACAAACACTAAGAACACAATAGAAAATAACTAACTATACCTAAAACAAGACAAATCACAACTTGAATGAGAAAGGACAATAAAATATGCTAACAACAAGATAAGTCAGAAGTTGAAATTAAGTAATAAGGATTTTAAAGCAGACATAAAAAATGCTTTAAGCCCTGGCCAGTTTTGCTCAGTGGTTAGAGTGTTAGCCTGAGGATCAAAGGGTTGTGAGTTCAATTCTAGTCAAAGGCATGTACCTTGGTTGCGGGATTGCACCCTGCCCTGGGTCAGGGTGTGTGCAGGAGGCAACCAGTCAATGTGTCTCTCTCAAATTGATCTCTCTCTCTCTCTCTCTCTCTCTCTCTCTCCCCCTCCTCCTTCCTGGAAAATATTCTCCAATAATGATTAAATAAATAAATAAATAAATAAATAAATAAATAAATAAATGTTTTAACACATTTGCTTGAAAATTGGAGAAAAATGAAAATCTCAGCAAAGAAATGAAAATTGTAGATAGAACTGAAAATTAAATTAAAAATAATAATAAAGTCATGGACTTGTTCAATAATTAAAGGAGATTGAAAATGGTATAGCCAGTGAACTAGAGGATAGATCAATAGAATTTACTCAATCTAAACACATAGAAAAAATACACTGGGGAAAAAATAGATGAGTTTCAGGGTTCTGTGGGACAATAAAGAAAGAGCTAATATTCATATCATTGAGGGACGATTATATGAGTCCTTAGATATGACATGTATGGTTAAGAAAATGAAAGAATAAGACTGAGATAATATTGAAGGAAATAATGGTGACAGCCCTTCCAGGGGTTTGGTTCCATGCCCCAAACGGTTGCTGGTTTGATTCCAGGTCAGGGTGCATGCCTGGGTTGTGGGCTTGATCCCCGGAATGAGGTATGCAGGAGGCATCAGATTGATGTTCTACTCTCACATCGATGTTTTTCTTTCTCCCTCTCTTTTCCTCTGGTAATCACCATTCTGTTGACTGAATTTTTAATTTATAATAGTCAAGATCTGGACTCAGTCAAAATCAATCATAAAGCTTTATGGTGACATTCTTTAAAGCTTTATGGTGACATTCAGAGTCTATGTATGTCTCCTACTAACATGACAGGCTACTCAAAGTTTTGGTTAACAAAATCAGATTTCAATCGTGTCCTATTATAAAGAGAACAGATTCTCACTGAATTCACATAAACAACCATATTGTCATGAAAAGTAAATAATACTCACTAAGAGTTTCTAAATCCTAGAGGAATCAGGTAGGGGGAAATATTAATGTTTTAATATTGCTTATTAAAGTATAATTTACCCAACTGCTTTAAAAGTTAAGTTTCCTTAATAGTAACCACTATTCAGATATGTATGTTTAAGTTGAAATTAATTTAAAAAATCAAATAAAATGATAAGTTGGATTTCTCAGTCTCACTAGCCATATTTATAGTGCTCAGTAACTATATGTGTAGAGAGCTCTATCAGAAAGTAAAGGTCTAACTGGTTTGGCTCAGTGGATAGAGTGTCGGCCTGCAGACCAAAGGGTCCTGGGTTTGATTCTGGTCAAGGGCACATACTAGTACCTTGGTTACAGACTCCTCCCCAGCCCGGGCCCTGGACAGGGCTCTTGCAATCGATGTGTTTCTCTCACATCATAGATGTTTCTCTGTCTTTCCCTCTCTCTTCCACTCTCTCTAAAAATCAATGGAAAAATATCCTCAGGTGAGGATTTTTTTAAAAAAAGGAAAGTAAAATATAAGCAGGTAAGACAGTCTTGAGGTCTCTGCGAAACCATAGTAGTGATGTTTCTTCTGCATCTTGAACAGTAATGATTATAGGCCAGATAGTGAAAGGTAGGGGAAAGGTGATGTTTTTTAAACGTAAGGAACAATGTGTGCCGAGGTGTGGGGTAATGGAAAAGAAGAGACTGTTCAAGGACCTGCAAAGCATTTCATATGAGCAGGGCATACCAGTGGGTTGTGTGTGTTACAAGACGAAGTTGGAGTGTTAAACAGAAAGCAAATCACGAATGACTTTGCATCACAAACTAAAGATTTAGATTTTCCTCCTGAAGGCTGTTTTTAAATGATGCAAGTAGGAGAGTCAGGAGATATAATATATGCCTTTGAATGATTGCTCTGACAAGAGCATGAATAATACGTTATTGGCAGGCAGCTCTGGAAGAGGTGACCCCAGCAGTAGGCTGCTAATGATGTAATATAAGAGATAGCATAGCTTAGGTAGAAACAGTCAAGCTGGGTAAAAAGGGTGTTTCCAAAATGATACATAAAGAAATTAACCAATCAGTGAAAACAACACAGTACGTTTTCTTAATATTTATAGTTAAAATGTACATGCACTTTAGCAAGATCCCATACTATAAGTTGATACACATGACATCTGTGTGGCAAAATATGCAAGTGGCAATCTTTATAACAGTTCAGCGTGTTTCTGCCGTATACCATTTTTAACTTTCTATTTTTAGAGACCATTCTTCATTATACTGGAAAAGCAGTATCTATCAAATAAAGTTTAGCACCAAGTTGTTATATAAAATTAGCACAGGTTGAAAACATGATAAAAAGCAAAATACTTGGAAGAGTACGTGTAATCGCACTCAGTAGTTACATTTCTAGAATATCAAAACTGAATATTCACAATTAATTTAACCAGAAGGTATTTAGAATTGAACTCACAAAAATTATACCACGAGCTTTTCAAATTTAGGCCTCAAATTGAATGATTGATTTATTCATTTCACAAGTATTTATAGAGAATTTCCTAGGTGTATTTTTCATCCAGAAACTAGATGGGATGCAGATGTATTTTCCATTCTGATTCCAAGGTTCAGGAATATCAAAATAGAAAACCTACCATGATTTTGCCATATGGGTTTTAGAGTTTAACTCAAAGAAATTGATATAAACACTTTCTAAATTTAAAATTGAATTCAGGTCATTGTGTTATTCAGTTGTTTCTTACAAAAATATTCATGAACCCCCTGTGATATGTACTATGCCACCAAGAGCTAGTAATAACAATGAAGGTATATTTCCTACCCTCAGTGAGTTGCAGGCTGAGCTATGGCTTCTGTGCTACTTAATTGGCTGGCTGGCAGGAAGCCTTTGAAGAATGCTTCGTACTGTGCTAGGAGATTCAAATATGTTTCCTTATCTTACAACTTTGCATAAGATTGATTGAGCTATGTATGTAGAAACAAAGTGAAAAATTCAGGGGAAGGAAATTCTTTTCAATGCCATGGATTATAAGTGGCAGAGCTTATATTCATATTCAGGAGTAATCTAATATTTCCCTGTACCATGAATTTTAAAGATCATAATTTCCTTCCATTATATTCAGACATACTTTTACCCAAGTAATTAATTCACCTTCAGCTACTCTAATTGAAAAAAAGAAATGTGAAATTGATAGAAGCAAGAGCATTATTACACAAGAATCCTGAAAAGGATTTGGTAACCTTATCTTGGAAGGTTTGCTAGCAATACTCACATCCTTTCTACCAGAGAAATTAATTTTCAAATAAAAAAGGAAAACTGCCATCTGATCAGCCAGATGGCCATGCAGTGGCAGCATTTTCAGATCCAGGGCATATCAGTTACTCCCCACAAAGTTTAGCCAAGTAAATAAAGAAAATATGGGTTATTAACTTACTAAATGTGGTAGACATTTTACCAAAATGTCACATTTTTCTTCAGCTAAAATTAGAAATGAAAATGCCAACCCATATTTTCACAGGCAGCCTTTAAAATAGTATGTACCTGATTAAATGAAACAAAAGTAGAATTTTTTTTACCTATATTCTAATTTTCAAGGCAATATCCCCTGAGCAGAAACAGTTGGTTTAAAGGAATCTCCTGAGTAGCACAACACACCAACAGACTAAAATTGCTTTCCGGTATGTCACCTTCAAGCTGGTGCCTAGTTCCTGTCTTCTTACCTTATGCTTGCTTCTCATTCACATATTGTGTTTGTTGCCTCGAATGGCATCAGGAGTAAAAAAATATATATATTTTTTTCACTCTTCTGTAAGGTTCCAAAAATAATTCCTTGGGAATCAATTGTCATTGAGGAGTTTCATTTTCCTTTATTTTTATATTTTTAACAATTAAAAATCATATTCTAAGTGGCCTAAATATTGATGATTGCTAATATTCTCCCCTAGAGAAATATACTGAATTTCTAGGTTTCAAAATCTTGGCATAGACAAAGATGTATCTTAAATGCCATATCCTTCATCAATCACTCTTTAATTCTGTCCTTTGAACCTCTTTGTTTCTTGCTTTCAGATTTATTATGTATTACTGAACCTCAATGGGCAATTGCTAATTACTAATCTATAATATTTTAAGGGCAAGTATCTTATTTTATATTTTTATATACCAATTTCAAACACTTCAGAGTGTTTTAGTAATAACATATCCTCAATAAATGTACCGAACAGAGACTTAAAATAACTATTTCATTATTTTCTATTAAAATAAATTTTAATCTTAAAGATACTCCAGAAAACTACATTTTTTCTTAATATCATAATTCATAGAGTTTATTGTTTCTCCCTCAAAAACAAGTATTATAAGAAGGGTAATTTCACTGAAAACAATAGATTATAACTCTTTGTAAATTATGTTTAGATTGATAATGAATAAAAATAATGTTAGTTCCTGCATTGTTTCACTTTACAATATGACCATGTAAACTATTAAATATGTTTCCACACAAATATAATTTTTAACATGTCTTAAAGCCTATCAATTATCATTTGGTTTGCTTAATTTTATATATTGGTTGAATGTGAATATGTCAATCATCTTGATAGAGTCACAGTATTTGAATCCAAATTCTTAATATAATTCTGTGACTACTTATGTAACTTGACATTTGATATCTAGAGAAATATTGTTAATATCAATGAAAGTTACATTTCAACTTGCAATCCACTTAAAACCAAAATATCTAGATGAAAAGAGGGGAAAGTAAAGTAATGACATTATCTGAAGTCTGTCAGCCATTCATATGTTTCAAAATTGTCTAATAAGGTGGTGGAATTTCCAAGAAGTCAATAATTCATGACTCCCAGAGAATGCGTGGTAAGAGACCACCTTTAGTGTACCATTGGAATCTCTGAAAATTAGCAGACAGTCAGACAATGAGAAAATACTGTGTGAGGCATTCATTCCTCAGGATGAAATTATTAGGTTTTAACATTATTCTGAAGAATCAGGATATCTGGGGTTTAGATGATGAATACCACAACCACCACCTGAAATGTTAGCCAAACCAACCATCAGAGGATTGATAAGTTGTGTTCCCTAGGTAAAAAGAGTCTGATGTCAGTGAGCACTCAAAGTCATCATTATTATGTGAAAATTGGATGGGGTGAAAGAGGCTCAGAGAGCAAGTTAAGTAGTTCAAATTGGTAAACAATGTAATAAATGATGTAATGTGTCATTTTTATATCAAAACAAGTGCAAATTTATTATGTAGAGGAGAGCAAAATTAACATGACTTTCTCACATTAAAATATGGTTTAAAATAAATTTCACAATACCAGGAAAAGGAAATTTGTTTCAGCTTGTACGACCAGCCTTCCAGGATAAAATATGTTCACTTGCCTCTGCATATATTTCACCACAAATATTTGTAAGCCACTGCTACAAATTGTTCCAGTATTAAGACATTGTGAATTTTTCCTCAAAATATTGAGGCTGAATGTAAGAAGTCGATATTAAGAACTATGGAGAGTCTAACCTCCAAAATTTATAGGATACTCATACAACTTAACAAAAGGAAGATAAACAACCCAATCAAAAATGGGCAAAGGACCTAAATAGACACTTCTCCAAAGTGGACATACAGAGAGTCAAGAGACATATGAAAAAATGCTCAAAGTCATGAATCATCAAAGAGATGCAAATCAAAAGGACAATGAGGTACCACCTCACACCTGTCAGAATGGCTATCATCAAAAAATCAACAAATGACAAGTGCTAGCTATGATGTGGAGAAAAAACAATCCTCGTGCACTGCTGGTGGGAATGCAGACTGGTGCATCCTCCAGTGGAAAACAGTATGGAGTTTCCTCAAAAAATAAAAAATGGAACTCCTATTTGACCCAGTAATTCCACTTCTAGGAATATATCCCAAGAAAACAGAAACACCAATCAGAAAGGGTATGTGTACCCTATGTTCATAGCAGCGCAATTTACAATAGCTAAGATTTGGAAACAGCCTCAGTGCCTATCAGCAAATGAGTGGATAAAGAATAGTGGTACATCTATACAATGGAGTACTATGCAACTGTAAAATAGAAAGAACTCTTACCATTTGCAACAGCATAGATGGACCTGGAGAGCATTATGCTAAGCAAAATAAGCTAGTCAGAGAAAGATAAATATCATATGATCTCACGCATTTGTGGACTATAATGAACAACATAAACTGATGAAAAAAAAATAGATCCAGAGACATAGAAGCATTGAACAGACCATCAAACCTCAGAGGGAAAGCAGGGGAGGGTGGCTGTAAGAGATCAACCAAAGAACTTGTATGCATATAAGCATAACCAATGGACACAGACAATAGGGGTTGAGGCCTGGGATGGGGGGCTGGGGCAGGCTGGGAGAGGTCAATGAGGGAAAAAGGGAACATACTTTCAACAATAAAGAATTTTTTAAAAAAGAACTATGGAGTCTAAAATTTTATTTTACTTGCCAGTTAATAAGTTAGCATGCTACAGGTTCATGAATGCTGAGTTTGTGAGTAGCCTTTACAAATATAATGATTATACATTACATCATAGACTAATACATCCATGAACTATTGATAATCTTTCACTACCTAAGGTAGTATACCAGTGACCCAGTGTGGGGAAGCATGGGACTTGGTTGGAAAGTCTGTAAGGAGGATTCTCCGAAAGGTCGGGGGCCTCTAGGGGGACCTCGCCAAAGGGGGCAGCCCCTGCCTTGACTTTTCCAAACAAGTCTGAGCCCCTGGTTGTTTTACTGGAATCTCTATGTTTAGTCTTTAGACAAGACATTGTAGACACCACCTGGTATCAATTTTTTCTAAAAGTGTTTAAACACTTCACTTACATGTTTTACACAGTTATGTCACTAGTTTAAACACTATATCTACAATGTTCAAGACAGAGTTTTCCAGTAGCTTTTAAAATTGCATAAACTACACTCTATATTTTAGATGAATGCATTATCCATTGGGAATATGTTCCATTCTGTAAATGAATACACACCTGAACTAAGTGTTTAAATGCTTGCATTTTCTCTGAAACATTATGGTGTACTGCCGTTTATGGAGAGGGAAGGGAGCATGTTGAAATATTCATTCAATCTTAATAAATATTTCATCAAGAATTACTAAAACAGTTGGCCTAATCATTGATTCATACTAAATAATTATGACTGTTCAAACACTATACTTCAGGTTTTCCCAGTGTAGAGCCCATTGAAAAACTAAAAATAGACTCTTCTAGATAGAGTTTGTGAGAAGCATTCACAAATATAAGGATTATATATTACATCATAGACTAATACATTCATTAACCTTTGAAAATGTGTTTCACTTTTAGAGGAAGGACATACGTGACCCACGGTATGGAAGTCTGTTATCTTCTGTGAAATGTGGTTTTATAATGCCAAGCATCTAGGGAGCATTTGGGGATATTCATGACATTGATAGGACAGGTTTCATTTTGGAATTAGAGTCTGTGCTAAAAACACTTTGTCAAAAATCTCACATTGTTCACAATAATCCCAAGAGTCCAAACAGGTTGCACTACAGGTTTCACACATTTATGCATCTCCCTGAACACTAACTGTAGATTGTTCAACAGGCAAAACTGGTATTTGGAATGCTGGTATGTTCTGTGAAGTATTGTAATGTAATGCCACCTGTTGGGGATTCACGTGGGAATATTCATGATGTATTTAGTAGTTGTTTCCATCAGTAATTAGTCAATGCTGAAAAGAGTTTTCCAAAAAGCCACTTGCTATGAATTAGTTCTCAAGTGTTTAAACACTTCACTTACATGTTTGACTTACAATTATTCTGCTAATGGAAACACTAAATAGATGCTCTTCTAGACAGAGTTTTCCAGTAGCTTTTACAAATGTATTTATATCATTTATGTTTTAGATTAATACAGCTTTACCTATTGTGAATATGTTGGACTCACTGAAAAAATACAGAGGTGAACCGAGTGTGTGCAATGCTCATATGTACTGTGAGATCATTTATAATAAAGCGCTACTATGCAAATCAACCCAATGGCGGAACGACTGGTTGTTATGACAAGAGAGAGGCAACTGGAGGCAGCAATCAGGAGGCGGGGCCAGCTGGTGAGCGATTAGGGGGCAGGGCTGGCCAGTGGGCGGTGCCAGGCTGCCAGCCAAAGTGGGTGCCAGCAAGGTCTCCCCCCCCCCATCACCCCGCCCGCTGCCCCACAGATTGGCCCAGATCACTGGCCAGACCTAGAGACTCTACCCTACATATTGGGAACAGTCTCTTAGATTTAAAAATTAAAACCTGGCAAGGCTACTCTAACACTGAAAAAACAGGATGATGCAGCAATGACATGCATGGACTCTGGCTTGCACATTTTGTGGTCAGCCCTGATTCTGACACTTATAACTGTGTGACAAAGCCAATTACTTAACTTCTCTCTGCTTCCGTTTTTCCACCCATAAGATTGGGGAAAATGGTATTACTGCCTCAGGAGGATCATGTTATGTACTACTTTTTATAATCAGGGCCAAAAAAAATGTAGTTGCCCATACAACAGCAAGATGCCTTTCACCTGTATGAAAAGTATGGTCACTGGTGCATGCAGCATCCCAGATAGTGAGAGGGATATCAGATTGCTGGTTTGCGGGGATTGGGCCTAAACCGGCAGGCTGGGCTGAGGGGCGCCCCTCACCCCCAGTACAGGAATTTCGTGCACCAGGCCTCTAGTATTATAATATAGTGCGATTAACTGAGGGTGCATGTTGTAATATTCATTTTTTTATTCATACATGTTTCATTCCATAATTGTAGTCTGAGCTGGAAACGGTTTCTGAAACCCTCTTTGTAGGAAATACTTCACTGCAGGGATTACACAATGCACAGCTATTTGAAACACTAAAACTCTACTGTGGTAAACAATGTTTGATAGTAGCATATACAAATGTATGGATTATTCTTTCTACTTTACCTTTTGAAAACACGCTTCACTCGTTGAAGGAATACACAGTGGGACCGAGTGTCTGGAATGCTGTTATCTTCTGTTAAGCTTATAATAGACTGCCATGTAATGGGGGAACATTCTGCAGTATTCAATACTTAGAAGTATTCCATTTAGGAATTCTAGCCCATGCTAAATACAGTTGGCGAAATACTGATTAGTACTAAATAAGTATGAATGTTCAAACACTGCACCACATGTTTTCCATAATGGAACATTTTCACCAGTAGAGGTTTGACTTTGAGTTCAGATAAAGTTGAAATCCTGGCTCCAAGAATGAAGAGGCCATATGGCATTTGAATACATTACTTAACTGTTTTAAGACACCTTTATCTATAAATATATGAAAATAAGGGCAAGAACTTCATAGGAGTATTGTGACTCTTGTATTTAGACCAGAAAAATGGTCTCACATACATGTGCTTTTCCCCAAATCCTGTGGTTGTAGAGTACATTTTAAGTTCTTTATGTTCAAGTATATATTTATTTATCAAAACAAAGCTGGGTTTTGAAATTAAAAATGGCATTTATCTTTCCTCTCTGAAAACCCCAGGTCTCTGTAAATCATTGCACCTTTACTTTCAAAAATCTATTCTACATTAAGATTTATAACATCTGGTTAGAATATCAATAACCTCTTTTATTTTTTTCCTTTGTTCTTTTATCTATTCTTTCCTAATGTGGAGGAATAAGTTCCTATAAGGTGATGATTGCCATTGACTCTTAATAGAAAGAAGGGATACAAGAGTCATGCATTAGTTTGCTAGGGCAAAGTGACACAAGTGTTGTGGCTTAAACAACAAAAATGTTTTGTTTCACAGTTCTAGAGGCTGGAAGTCCAAGGTCAACGTGTTAGCAGTGTTGTTTTCTTCTGAGGACCTTGAGGGAGAATCTGTTTCTGGCCTCTTTCCTTGCTGCTGGTGGTTTGCTGGTGCTCTTTGGTGTTCCTAGTGAATCACTCCAACCTCATGTTAACATGTCATTCTCGTTGAGTGAGTGGCCATGTCTAAATTTCTCCTTTGTATAAGTACAACAGTCATGTTGGATTATGGGCCTAGCCTACCCCAATATAACCACATCCTAACTAATTACATCTGCAGTGACTCTATTTCCAAATAAGAAGGCATTCTGAATTTTGAGGGGGCACAATTCAACCCATAACAGGCTACAAGGAGAAAAACTCTCCCAGTTAACACATTTGTAACTGTCTTGCCATGAATTATTCTTAACAATTAATTCACTATAGCTTGCTGTTACCAATGTAATTCTAATACTCTAACTTATAGAAGAAATTCTGGTTCCTACCCAAGGGGTAGAGGTGTTCACATTCATCTTTTAATGATGAATACATATGTATATAGAGGAGCTATTAGGGAATAATGGGCTCCTACACCAGAGTCACGTCAATCAATCTCTGCCAAAATGTCCAACTCTAGCTCCCCAGGAGTAGCAGGCAGCAGGTTCTGGTTGGATAAAGCCAGCCATCCCCACTACAGAAGCAAGCTCAGAAGGACAGAGTCACCAGGACTCAGCAGGGCAAATCCAAAGTGTCTCCTGTTGGGGGATCAGGCGGTGCTAGACAAGCCTGTAGGAAAGGGGCAAGTCCTTTGCCTTCCTCCAGATCCACAGCTCTGATTCTTATTTTTATAGGGTTTATACTTTTCATTTTATATTTATTGTAGTTACCCAGTCTGACACTATGAAAGATTGGTTTGAGATGTTACACTACTTACATAATTATACATCACTAGAGGCCCAGTGCATGAAAATTCATGCACTGGAGAGGGGGGGGCATTGCCTCTCACAGTCCGGGAGCCCTCAGGGGTGGGAGGTGACCTGGCGATCAGGGGAAGGTGATGCCCCCATCACACCTCTGCTGCTGCCACTGCTGGCAGCACAAGACTCGGCCAGCCCTGGTTACCTGAGCCTTGGGTAGCCCTGGGTGGCTGGGCAGCTGCCATCTGAGGCTTGCCTGCACCTCAGGTTGGCCCTGGGCAGCCAGGGGGCTGAGAGGACTGGGGGACTCCAGAAGCAGGCACGCAGCAATGCCAGGCCTGGCCCTAGGCCTTGCCGCGCACCTGCCACCCAGTGGGGCTGAGGGGACTGGGTGCCACCATCTTGTGGCTGTGGGCGCCGCCATCTTTGAGGGTGTGGCAGTCAATTAGCATATTCCCTCCTTATTGGCCATGGGCACTGTCATCTTTGTGACAGTGTGAGGATCAATTAGCATATTCCCTCTTTATTAGATAGGATTACATACACACACACACATACACATAATAAGTAGTTCCTGAATCAGAGACAAACTTCCATTTACAGAATATCTTGTACACTCCTCAAGTTCCAAATCACCACAGAATGAAGGAATGGAAGCAGATGTTGACAGTATGCAGTATGTATTTCAGGATATGTATCACAATAGAGTAACCACAAAGCTATGAAATTGAGAGCTTTTATATAAAGAACTGGTACATCTACCTTTCTAGAGTTAAAAATGATGTTTGGTTTGGAATATAAATAAATATTCTCAGAAAGAGGACAAGGTCTCTAGGTTTACAACCCCTGGAATCTAAACAATTGATTACCCCAGTTGTCCTACCCTACCATGCTTACGAATGTGGAAGGGTTTATGGGTTGTGGCTAACTTGGGCCCACTCTACATTCATTCTTTGAAAGGCTCTGGAGGAAGTCCAGGCAATCTCAGGAAGTGGTGAAGTAGCTTATAGCTGGATGCCAACATCAGGGAGCCTTGAACTTTTAATTGAACTTCCATCAATTCAGAGCTGCATGAAGCTGACCCTTGTACACAGTGTGGTCACTCCCATGAACATCCAGGTCCAGTAGACACAGCCACAAACAGTGAATTGTGTAGAAGCTCCAGACATCTAGTCCAAGGCTAGTTACATATCTCTAACATCAACCTGTACCAGAACCCTGCACAAGTGGGCCCAGAACCAACACAACTAATGGTGGGCTTCAGACTACACCTGAGTTTGACCCAACTAGACACACAAGTAACAAACGCAAGGGAGGAATCTGGCAGGAACCAGACCTTGCTGGAAAAAAAAAAAAAAAAAAAAAACTTGTCTCAGGAAGTGGGATGAGGGGCAGGGTTTTCACAGTAACTAATACATGGTGATTGAGGTCTATCCTTATAGTCAGCAATACTGAGAATTAAATCCATTCATGAATGGATCAACAGGATTCAAGATTTAAATATAACAGGAGAGTGCACATAATCCACACAAGAAATATTCCTGGAGCACCTAGTTCAGGTAACCTGAAAGATAGTACCACTGAGACCTACAAGATACATACTGGTACATCATAAAGCAATCATAACAAGTTTGGGAACCATAACAGATTGAATCAATAAACAGAGACAAGCACTAAAAGGTAGACAAAATGGAGAGACAAAGAAATATGCCCCAAATTGAAGAACAAGAGAAATTCCCAGAAAAAAAAGAATTAAATGAAATGGAAATAACCAAGATACCAGATGCAGAGTTTAAAATAATGGTTGTAAGAATGGTCAACCTTAGGTAAGAATGGATTATCTCGGTGAGAACTTAAAAAGATAGTAAGCATTACAAAGGACATCCTATATAATAAAGAGGTAATATGCAAATTGACCATCACTCCAACACACAAGATGGCCACCCCCATGTGGTCAAAGATGGCCACCACAAGATGGCCGGCAGGGGAGGGCAGTTGTGAGTGATCAGGCCAGCAGGAGATGGCAGTTAGGGGTGACTAGGCCTGCAAAGGAGGACAGCTGGGGGGGCCAGGCTCACAGGGGAGGGCAGTTGGGGGCAACCAGGCCTGCAGGGGAGGGCAGTTGGGGGTGACCAGGCCAGCAGGGGATGGCAATTAGGGGTGACCAGGCTGGCAAGGGAGGGCTGTTAGGGGTGACTGGGCCAGCAGGGGAGGGCAAGTTAGGCATCAATCAGGCTGGCAGGGGAGTGGTTAGGGGTGATCAGGCTGGCAGGCAGAAGTGGTTAGGGACAATCAGGCAGGCAGGCAAGCGAGCGGTTGGGAGCCAGCAGTCCTGGATTGTGAGAGGGATGTCCCAGATTGGAGAGGGTGCAGGCTGGGCTGAGGGACACACACTCCCCATGCATGAATTTCGTGCACTGTGCCTCTAGTAGAAACAATAAAAATGAACCAATCAGAAATGAAGAATACACTAGAAGGAATCAATAGCAGTTTAGATGAAGTGGAGGATCAAATCAGTGACATAGACAACAAGAAAACAGAAAGCATCCAAGCACTGCAATAAAAAGAAAATATATATATATATTTTTTAGTGAGAGTCTAAGGTACTTCTGGGACAACATCAAATGTAATAATATCTGTATCATAGGGGTCCCAGAAGGAGAATAGAGTGAACAAGAGTCAAGAGTCTGTTTGAAGAAATAATGGCTGAAAATTTTCCTAACCTATTGAAGGAAAAAGACACACAAGTCCAAGAAGAACAAAGAGTCCCTATCAAGATGAACCCAAAGAGGTCCACACCAAGACACATCATAATTAAAATAGCAAAGGTTAAAGATAAAGAAAGAACCTTAAGAGCAGCAAGAGAAAGACAGTAGCCTACAAGAAAGCTCTAATAAGGCTGTCAGCTGATTTCTCTACAAAAGATATTCAGGTCAATAGAGTTTGGCATGTACTCAGAAAAGCATAGGACATTGAAAAAAGAATTAGAGGAAGATACAAACAAGTGGAAGTATATACTTTATTCATAGATTGGAAGAATAAGCACCATTAAAATGCCCATACTACCCAAAGTAATCTATAGAATCACCACAACCTCTATTAAAATACTAATGGCATATTTCACAGATCTAGAAAAGATATTCCATATATTTATATGGAATTAAAGAAAGATCCTGAATAGCCTTAGAAATCTTGAGAAAGAAGAAAGAAGTTGAAGGGATCACAATACCAGATATCAAAGTATACCATAAAGCCATTGTAATGAAAACAGCCTTGTACTGTCACAAGACTAGACAATGGAACAGAATACAGACCCCAGAAACTGACACCAATACAGTCCTTTAATATTTGACAAAGGAGGCAAGAATATACAATGGAGTAAAAACAGTCTCTTTATCAAATGGTTTTGGGAAAACTGGACAGACGTGTGCAAAAAGATGAAACTAGATCACCAACTTACACCAGGCCCAAAAATAAACTCAAAATGGATAAAAGACTTAACTGTGAGTTGTGCAACCATAGAAATCCTAGAAGAAACCATAGGCAGCAACATCTCAATTACCTCTCTTGGCAATATGTTTGCTGATAATCTCCTTGGGCAAAGGAAACAAAGGAGGAAATTTTAAAAAATGGGATTACGTAAAAATAAAAACTTCTGCACAGCAAAAGAAACCACCATCTAAGTGAAAAGGGAACCCACTGAATGGGAGAACATATTTGCCAATAATGCAGCTGATAAGGGGTTAATTTCCAAAATATATTAAACAACAACAACAAAAAAACTCATACATCTTAACAAAAAGAAACAAGCAATCCAATTAAAAAATGGGCAAAAGGCCTGAAAAGACACTTCTCCCAAGAGGACATACAGAAGCCAATAGACTTACGAAAAAGTCTATAATCACCCGCGAGATGCAATTTAAATTCACAGTGATGTATAACCTCACACCTGTCAGAATGGCTATCAGCAATAAATCAACACACAATTGCTGGTGAGGATGTGGAGAAAAAGGAACACTAGTTCACTGCTGGTGGGAAGGCAGATTGGTGCAGCCACTATGAAAATAAGTGTGGATGGTCCTAAAATATTAAAAATGGAACTGCCACTTAACCCAGTGATTCCACTTCTAGAAATATATCCTAAGAATCCTGAAACACTAATCATAAAGAATATATGTAATCCTATGTTCATAGCAGCACAATTTACAATAGCTAAGATTTGGAAACAGCCCAAGTGCCCATCAGTAGATATGTGGATAAAAAAGCTGTGGTACATTTACACAATGGAATACTACACAGCTGTAAAAAAGAAGGCTCTCTGGCCGCGTGTCCTTCCGCCGAACTGGCTCTCACGGCCACCCACCTGCAGCTGTGGCGGACCCCGCCCCAGGCAGCACAATGGCAGGAAAGTTTTAGAGACAGTCTTTGATGAAGTCATGGTAGATGTTTTGGACAGGGGCGATTCTGCTCATCTGACCTTAATGAAGAGGCCTGAGTTGGGTGTTACCTTAACTAAGCTCCACTGCTGGTCACTTACACAGTATTCAAAATGTGTGTTCATGGATGCAGATACTCTGGTCCTAGCAAATATTGATGACCTTTTTGAGAGAGAAGAATTGTCGGCGGCTCCAGACCCCGGGTGGCCTGACTGCTTCAATTCCGGAGTCTTTGTGTATCAGCCTTCAGTGGAAACATACAGCCAGCTGCTGCGCGTTGCTTCTGAGCAAGGTGGGGACCAGGGTTTACTGAACATGCTTTTTAGCAGCTGGACAACAACAGATATCAGAAAACACCTGCCATTTATTTATAACCTAAGCAGCATTTCTATATACTTCTACCTCCCAGCATTTAAAGCGTTTGGTGCAAATGCCAAAGTTGTGCATTTCCTGGGACGAATCAAACCGTGGAATTATACCTATGATCCTAAAACAAAAAGTGTCAAAAGTGAGTCCCATGATCCCACCATGACTCACCCTGAGTTTCTCAGCTTGTGGTGGGACATCTTCACCACCAGTGTTTCACCTCTGCTGCAGCAGTTTGGCCTCATCTCAGATACCCACCTACACCGCCATGTGGAAGATGTCTCCGGAGCCATGGCACATTTGTCCGTTGGGGAGACCCCGACTACGGCACAGCCTTTTGTATCCTCAGAAGAACGGAAGGAGAGGTGGGAACAGGGCCAGGCTGATTACATGGGAGCAGATTCTTTTGACAACATCAAGAGGAAACTTGACACTTACCTCCAATAGAAACACTGCCACTTTTCCATGGACACATCCACTTCACAGGCACTTTTTTCTCATACTTATTATCTAGAGCTGGGTCTGTTACAGTTGCTAGAGGCTTTCACTGAAATTCATCAGATAAGGGGTTTTTGACAACAACTGATAACAGCAGAAGTTATGAAGTAGCAATTGTTAAATGGACAATGGCCTGTTTTTTAAACCTAGACTTATTCAGCTGATGTTTCAGAAATTCTGTTATGCTGATTGCCAACGTATGTGGTAAGGGAAACTCAAATGATTAAGATGGCTATATCAGCTCTTAAAATGGGCTGAGCCAGGGGCCAGATCAGTCTCTTCAGAGCGGGACATGGTATCTGTCTCTGGCTTGCTGCTACACCTTTGTAGACATGCATTTCAGAATTGTTCAGGGCTGCCCAAGTGATTACAGTTCTGCTTTCAGGTGAATACAGCCTGTAATACTGCTGAGTGATTCATAAACCCATCAACAAATGGCATTAACCCATTTTTTTCCCTAGCTTGAGTGTCTGAAGATGCCCCAGTTTTCCATGTACAGTGAGGCAGCATGCTAAAATGCTTCTAGTCAGTTCTGTATATCTGAAAACAGCAATGGCACCTTATATGAAAAATAAAGACTTATTGCCATAAAAAAAAAAGGCTCTCTTACTCTTTGAGTCAGCCTAGAGGAACCTGCAGAATATTAAGCTAAGTGAAGTAAGCCAGGCAAAGAAAGACAAGTATCACATGATCTCATATGTGGAATCTAATGAACAAAATAGACTGATGAGCATAGTAGAGCCAGAAACATGGAAACATGGAACAGCCTGATGAATCTCAGAGGGAAGGTGGGAGGGGGGAGGTGTGAAGAGATTAACTAAAGTGCTTATATACATATATGCATAACCCCTGAACACAGACAATAGTGCAGTGAGGGCCTGAGGGGGGATGAGAGTGGAGTGGAGTGGAGGTGGTCAATGGGGGATAAGAAAGGGTAGACACCTGTAATATTTTCAACAATAAAGACAAATGAAAAAATAATACTAATGATATATCTCACAGAACTAGAACAAATATACCAAAAATTGATATGTAACCACAATAGACCCCGAGAACCTCAGCAATCTTGAAAAAGGAGAACAAAGTTGAAGGAATCACGCTACCTAATGTGAAACTATCAAAACAGCATGGTACTGGCCAGTAATAGGCATATACTAGTAGATCAATGGAACAGAACAGAGAGCTCAGAAATAAAGCCATGCTTTTATAGTCAATTAATATTTGACAAAGAAGGCAACAACATACAATGGGGTAAAGACAGTCTATTCAATACATGGTGTTGGGAAATTGGGCAGAAAAAAAAATGAAACTAGACCACCAACTTACACCATACAAAAGAATAAACTTGAAATACATAAAAGATTTAAGTATAAGTCACAAAACCATAAAAATCATAGAATAAAACAGACAGTAAAATTGAGACATTTCTCATAGCAATATTTTTCTCTGGTATAGTTCCTCAGGCAAAGGAAACAAAAGGAAAAATAAACAAATGGACTAGATCAAACTGAAAAGCTTTTGCACAGTAAAGGAAACTATCAACAAAATGAAAAGGAAATTTAATGAATGGGAGAACATATTCACCAATGATACATCTCATAAGGAGTTAATTTCTGAAATTTATAAAGAAATATACTCATCACCAAGTAAACAAATACCCAATTTCAAAATGGGCAAAGGACCTGAATAGACACTCCTCCAAAGAGGCTAACTGCAATAAATATAAAATGAAAAGTATAAACCCTATAAAAATAATTGCCAGAGCTGTGGAGCGGGAGGGAGGCAAAGGACTTGCCCCTCTCCTACAGGCTTGGCTAGCACTGCCCCATGCCCCAACAGGAGACCTGTTGGATTTGCCCTGCTGAGTCCTGGTGACTCAGTCCTTCTGAGCTTGCTTCTGTAGTGGGGATGGCTGGCTTTATCCAACTAGACCTTGTGTGCTACAAATGATCCTCAGGCATATGAAAAGATGCTCAACACACTAATTACCAGAGAGATGCAAATTAAAAATAGAATAAGATATCACCTCAACACCTGTCATCAATAAATCAACAAACAGTAAGTGCTGGCAAGGATAAGGAGAAAAAAGAATGCTTGCGCTCTGTTGGTGGGAATGCAGACTGATGCATTCACTGGAAAACTGCATGAAGTTTCTTCAAAAAAATTAAAACAGAAACTGCTTTATGACCCACTATTTCACTTCTGGGAATATATCCGAAGAACCTGAAACACTGATTAGAAAGAATATACTCACCCCTATGTTCACTGCAGTTTTATTTACAACAGCCAAGATCTGGAAGCAGCCCAAGTGCCCATCAGTAGATGACTGGATAAAAGAGCTGTGGTACATTTGCAGAATGGAATGCTAGTTGGCTGTAAAAGAAGAAGAAGAAGAAGGAGAAGGAGAAGGAGAAGGAGAAGGAGAAGGAGAAGGAGAAGGAGAAGGAGAAGGAGAAGAAGGAGAAGGAGAAGAAGGAGGAGAAGAAGGAGAAGGAGAAGAGGAGAAGGAGAAGAAAAGAAGGAGAAGGAGAATGAGAATGAGAAGGAGAAGAAGAAGGAGAAGGAGAAGGAGAAGGAGAAGGAGAAGGAGAAGGAGAAGGAGAAGGAGAAGGAGAAGGAGAAGGAGAAGGAGAAGGAGAAGGAGAAGGAGAAGGAGAAGGAGAAGGAGAAGGCGAAAAAGATCTTACTTTTTGTGACAGCATGGATAGACTGGAGAGTATTAAGTAAGCCAGTCAGAGAAAGACAAACACCATAGGACTTCACTTATATGTGGAATATAATGCACAAACTAATATAATAGACAAAATAGAAATAGCATCACAAATACATAGAACAAACAGACAGCTGTCAGAGGCAAGGAGGGGAGGTGGGCTCGGTGAAAAAGCTGAAGGGATTGGAAAAAACATCTCAGGAACATAGACAACAGTATGGTGATTACCAGAGGGAAAGGCGGGTGGAGGAAAAGTAGAAGAGGGCAAAGGGGGGATAAGTGGTGGTGAGAAAAGACTTTACTTTGGGTGGTGAGCACACAGTGCAGTGTGCAGAGGATGTGTTATTTAGTTGCACACCTGAAACCTGCATCTTTTTACTAACCAATGTCACCCAAATCAATTCAATAAAAAGGGAAGAATCAGATGTATGTGGATCAGTCAATCTGTTGACTCAATGTTGAGGAAGAAAAACTTAGCAAATAAGGTAGAATTTGATACAATTTATTCTAAATGTAATTGTGTTTGTGCACTATTTGAAAATATTCAAGTCTCCTTAAAAAACTACAAAAAAATCATAATTGATAGCCTGTGTAAGTATTAAACAACTATAGTAATTAAGCTGGTGGGCAAGGGAAGTAAAAGCAAAAATAAATGAATGGGACTATATTAAGCTAAAATGCTTTTGCACAGCAAAACACACTGTCAACAAAACAAAAAGACAACCCAATGGGAGAAGATTACTTGGAAACAACAACTCTGACAGGGGTTAATATGTGAAATATATAACAAACTCATACATCTCAACAATAAAAATGTACAATCCAATTAAAAAATTGGCAGGAGACCAGAACATAAGACATACAAATGACCAACAGATACTTGAAAAGATGCTCCACTTCAATCGCTATGTGGACCAAAACTACAGTGAGATACCACCTCACACTTGTTAGAATGGCTAGTATCAACAAGACAAGTAATAACAGGTGTTGGAGAGATTGTGGAGAAAAAGGAACCTCATTGACTGCTGGTGGGAATGTAGAAATAGCCGCTATGGAAAACAGTAAGGCAGTTTTTCAAAAAATGAAGAATAGAGTTACCATATGACCCAGTAATCACTTTTCAGCATAACTACCCCCCAACATTGAAAACACTTATTTGCAATGATATCTGTACCTTTATGTTTATTGCAGCATTATTCACAAGAAAACAAGAAAACAACAGAAGTGTCCCAGGATAGAGGACTGGATAAAGAAGATGTGGTACATATGCACAATGGAATAGTCTCAGCCATAAGAAAGGATGAAATACCACCATTTGTGACAATATGGATGGGTCTTGAGAATATCATGCTAAATGAAGTGAGTCAGACAGAAAAAGTCAAGAACCATATGATTTCACGCATATGTGGGAAATAAAACTGAAAGCAACAAATGAATAAACAAGACAAACACACAAAAACTCATAGACACAGACAACAGTATGGTGGTTACTAGAGGGAATGGTAAGTAGCAGGTAGTAAATGGGAGAGAGGGTTTAGTGCATAAGGAGGGAAGGAGATTTGACCTTGGATGGTAGGTATACAATGCAATAATATACAGATGATGTATCATGGAATGGTACACTTGAAACCTATCTAATTTTATTAACCAATGTCACCCCAATAAATTTAGTAAAAGTTTTAAAAGGGAGCATATATAATATATCTGAAGCATAAGGTAAAATTTTTTCATAAATTATTTCATAAATAAATAATTTACTTGAAAAAATAAGCTAGTGGCTTATGAGATATAGGCAATAAGTTGTGTTGTGGTATGTAATGAATAAGAAGTCAACAACCTTGTGAGGTAAATAGAATATCTAAATATTTTCAATATAAATCACAAGTTAGTAAACTTTAAGACATATTAAGGGCAAGTGGAATAATTTGAACAAACAATAGTGTTACATTTAAATAGAAATCATTGGGAAGATCAAGTCGTAACCTATGATTATGGCAACAATAGGCTGACAGCTGTTATCTCTAAGTTGGCCATCTGTTTGTGACTTTCACTATGTGCCAGTTTGGTCCCTTGTGGACTCTGTCCAAGACACAGCTAAGACAAGTAACTGTTCAGCATAAGTTCGTGACCTGTACCTGTGACCAGGACAACTTTCTCACATATCTCTTGGACAGGGTAAGTGTATTTGTGTTGGCACCTTTATTTTGTTGGGCTCCTTTCTCAAATTTTAAATTTGGTCCCCATAAGCCACCAGCAGTTGAGAAGAGTGTCAAGGCATAGGGAGATACAGACACAATGTTGTGTAACCCAGGATTCAGGTAATTCAATTTTTCATCTTATTGTGTTTCTTTTTCCTTGCCTCTTGCTTTATGTTTTTAACAGATAGTATAAACCAGTGGTTGGCAAACTCATTAGTCAACAGAGTGGCAAACCGCGGCTCGCGAACCACATGTGGCTCGAGAACCACATGTGGCTCGTGAGCAGCAGTTTGCCGACCACTGGTATAAACCATGTGATTTAAGAATTTTATTTGGCCTGAGAGCTGTTCTGTTCCATAACTCTTGGAATAGCTTGACTGATAGTGTTCTTTGAGGCTTTTATTACATAAGGACAATTTCCTGCCCATCATTTAATTATACTATGCATTATTTGTTGGACATATTCTATAATAAGAAAAGGCTATGGAAGGCATACTAAATGCATTAAAAGGACTATCATGATGCAAAGGGTAGCAGAAAGGGATGAGGATTTATATTTATAGAGAAATTTAGCATTTTAAGTAGTGTTTTGTTTCTAAGAGAATATATTACTTGTTTAATTGAAGATCAATAAAAACAATGACAACATTCTTTTCTTTGTTCTTACTGAGCATTTTTAATAATCAGATAAATCCTTAAATCAGGAATGTGTTCTTTCACTATATTTGACTATGGCATTTGTTCCATTAATTCTAGTCTATGCTTCACAGATGCCCTCTCACACTTGTTTCCACAGCTACACTAGTTTTCTGTGCTGTGCCAGCACAGCCAAGGGTTCGGCAAGCCTGAGGGAAGGCGGCAAAGGATGTAGAAAAAACAGACAGAGAATAAGCTGGGTCTAGGTGGATCTTTCTGTGCCTGGCTGAGGCCACAGAGAAAAGATCCAGAGGGCAAGCTGAGCCTTTATTTTATAGTCAGAGGTAAACAAGGTAGTGGTCACCATAGTTACAATGTTCTTGTGAGTTTCCCTTGTTTTGGCAGCACTTGCTGCACCTCCCACAGCCCATTAGCTACCCAGGAAGGACCTAGGGAGTGTCATAAGGTCAAGCTTAATTATACTAAGAGGGTTGTGCCCTCAAGCTGGGACTTGTCTGTGGCTTTGCCAACAGGCCAGTCCGAGGCTTAACCCTATAGCTGCTCCCTACAGTTTTCTTTTGGTTACACATATTCATCATGCTCCTTCAGACTTCCTGATCATTATAGAGCTTTTTCTTCTGCCTGGAACACTCTTACCTTTGTTCATTGTCATATTCTATGTCATATATCAGCTCATAAACTTTTACTTACCCTTATTTTATAATGTACTAACTTCCCAGTGATGCACTTAATAACTGTGATTATTTGATAAATATATTTCTTTGCTTCCATACTGTGCGCTTCATTGGGGAAACAATTATATATTAATTTGATTACCATTATATTCCAATAACCAAATACATTGCCTGATAAACAGAAGGTGATCAACAAATAAAGTAATCAAATTTTCATTAGAGATTAAAAAGATGAAAGTCAGGAAGTAAGTTCCTTGAATTTAGTGGCATGGAAAGTTTCAGGAATTAAAACTTTTCTGGACTAGTGAGGTAGAGTTCAGATTCCAGTGCATTGAAAAGTTAGTACTGGAGTTATTGGAATAGTAAGTACAGAAAATTTATTTCAGAAGTTTGGTTTTAAAGGAAAGGACAAATATTAAGAAGTGCCTGAAGCTTGAGTAGGATTGAAAAATGTGTTTATTATTGTTTGTCTTGTTAATTTTAAATCTGGGAAAGTATGTGTACATGTTTCTTAGAATAACCTAATAGAAAGAGACAAATTGGAGATATGGTAGCAGGAGAGGGGAATATAAATCAAAAGAGTCCTAATGAGGTTAAAGAAGAGTATAGCGCAAAAATGGAGATACGTTGTCATGAAATTTGAAGAAATGTTTTACACAATTGTAACAGGGCTGCAAGAAGAAAGGTGCAGATATTTTGATAGACCACTAAGGTGTAGATATTTTGATAGAACACTAAGATAGAACACATCTTTTAAAAAGTTGAAGACATAGGGATGTGGTTGCAGGTTAAATGTTTAAAAAATATAATGAAGTTTTCAGTGGTATTTGTAAATAGAGAACTTAGTGATTTTTTAAAATAGCAGGATTACCATATTTAGAGTCTTATTAAGTTTGATGACCATTACTTAAATAAGTAATCCTCAATGAAAAATATTCTCCCAAAATATTCAGTATATTAGTACAAGCATGGAGAAAGAAGGGCTGCAGGCTCTCGTCACTTACATATAATAAAAAATTAACAGGATAAAATGCCTTCAGGAAATTGAAAAGAAACAATTAGCATGATAGACATTAAATTTAAGCAGGAAGATGATAGACGGTAAAATCCATCTGTTAATTACTATCATATTATAATTAATCTTGATGCAATCTAAGTAATATGCCTTAGTTTTTTCCTCTTCAATTTTTTTTTCTCTTGGACAATTACTCTCAATATAAAGTAAAGATTGTCGTTATTCTAAGTACCATTATTATTCTTTTGGGAAATTATATAGGAAATACTCTGAGTTTTCAAATTACTTTATGCAGATTTGTCTTCATTAAGTTTCACATCCATGAATGCAGTATATCATTTTATTTGGTCAAATTTCCTTTATTTTTTTTACTGTGATTTCCATTTTTCTTGATAAATTTTTGTACATCTCTTGCTAAATTTGTTTTTCTATGCCTTGTAATTTTAGTTTTTGGGTAAATAATAACTTTTTCTAAATTATTCTAAATTTTTATGTATAGAAATACAACTAATTTATATATTTTGCTCTTCTATGTAGACACCTCGCTAAGCTTTCTTTGTAATTCTAGCAATTTTCAGAATTCTATATAGGCAAATCATCACTCTTAAATAATGACAATTTGATTACTTTATTCCTTTTGTTTTGTTAAAATCTTAGTATTATTTTTCTTATAATCCAGGAATGATATGCTGAATTTTCTTTGCAGTTTACTTCTGAGTATTACTGTGTTTCTGTTATGACTTTTTATGACTTAGGAATTATTTAGTTGTACTTTACAAACACACACACATACACACACACACATACACCCACATACAGGGACTGGGAGGTCAAATGCATTTTCAAGGTATATTCAAACTGTTTGTCTGTAGATTATTGTCTGAATTTTCTATGTGCAAAATGTCACCTGTAAATAATGACAGGATTTTTTCTCCCTTTATAAATATTACGCTTTTAAAAAAATTCCTATTTTAATATAGTACTACAGTAAACGTTGAGAAAAGAGTAGATAGAATGTATCCTTGCTTCTTCCAGAATTAATTGGGAAATTTCTCAACTTCTATGATTTTTGTAGAATCTGAGAATCCCTGCCTCATAAGTGTAGTTCTTCCTTGCTTGAAAAGCACATAAATCAACATTTTTATATGCTCATTTTAGATATTGAGTAGTGTTCCCTACCTTTGTTGCAAGTTATCTGACATATCAGCTAAATATATATCTTCCAAAGTAACATAACTGGCCTGTTACTGGGCTTTTTGAGAAAACAATTCCAAGCATTGAGCTATCACAAAATTCTGAAAGTTAAAAAGCTATTATGTCATGATTAATATCAGAGAGAAATACTAATTAGGATGGAATAGCTCAGAAGCATATACTGATGAAATGGAAATGGTGTACATAGGAGCATGTTATCCTAGCAACAGAGGATGGAGGCTATGCAGGTGTTTATTTGTGGACAACATTATAGCTCTCAGTTTTCTTTGGTACTAAAGACAGAAACCATTAAAAAGTTTAAAACACTGGATTTTGTAATATCTCTAAATTTCAGAGATGTGAAAATAATAATTGAAAGAACCAAAAATTGCTTTTTTTTTCTGGGAAGTACATCTATTAAAGACAGAGATCTAGAGTTATAGGTCAGAAAATTACCAATATAATGGATAAACAAAGTACCTAAGGTACTTTTTATAGAGACCCTCATCTTCTATAGCTGGAGAGCAGACTATACTGAAGACCAGGAAATCAACCTGATTGTAAGAGTATCATAATTTTAGAAAAGTATATATTCACAGCTTCAGCAAATTTCTGGGGTGGGGCCCTCACATGAAAGGAGTTGGACTTTGGGAAAGGATATAGATAGATAACCTTATTAATGTTAAACCCTTAATTCCCATCTGCAATGGCAAAATATGTCAGGCTCCTTCTTAATGAGGCCTCTATAAATGCCTTACAAAATAATATTTGTCCTCTTCAAGACTTTCTCCCAGTTCTATCTTGGTAACTTACCAATGGCAAAGTGGCTTGCATGGTTCACCAGGGGGAATGCATTCTCTGTTAGGGAAGGAAATGACTTGTTTTTGAAAGGAACCACAGGACCTGAATAAGATACTGGTATACCAATAAGATCATGTGAAGCATGACTAGGAGTGATGTCGAAAGTCCTAAACCAAGAAGAGTAGAAAAGAAATCTCAATAAGGGAGAGTTTGTTGATATGGGGACAACCCCTATCTTAGTGTTTAATACCCCTGGAGCTTATGCTAACACCGTGCTGGAATGGCACTTAAGAGACTGGCAAAGGTAATGGTCCTCAATGTATGAAGTGTAAATGTCAGAACTTCCTTGGCAGAATTTTGAGAAATAAATCAAACCCATATTAGAATAAATATATTTTTAAGACCCAAACACCTACAAGATGACTATGTTCTTTGGGAAATTCCAGAAGATATGTCATTTACTGAAACAATAAAGAAATCATGAATGAGTGGGACAATTACTTCACTTAGAAGCTCAGAAGTAGTGACAGCTGATAATAGAGGATTATGTTAAAAAACTGGGGTTTATCAAAGATGAACCAAATTGATATGCAAAATAGAAGGGGGCAGAACCTGACCTATAGAAAGCTAACCTATACCTTATTCTATGATTGAGATTGCATTGCCTAAAATATCTTCTCAAATATAAGAATTTAAATATGAGAATATTAAGAGAGAGTTGACAATGGAAGAATAGGCATAAAATATACTGAGAAGAGCTAATTTACATTAATGTTACAGTTAGTTTGGTCAGAATCTTCAGAGCACCCAAAATGATTATTCAATTAATTGTGCTGCATTATTTTCTGAATTGTCTTTGAGTTCCAGGTCAAATGAGTCATTGCTTTACTTGAGTTTCTCTTTTTTGTAAAGGCCTTAATCAGTAGTTGAGGTTTACCTTAATGGCTATACTATCATCTTTGTTTACTATTTTCTTTCTATTATAATTACCTCCTTCCCTATTATATAAATGAATTATTATCTCTCAAAATACACTACCTACTATACTGTGGCATCTATTTCTGGTTATAAGTATTTTGGTAAATTTCATAATGTACCTGCACTATCCATATGTCTAGGTTAAACAAAGATGATCAAGCTGTAGGTACCTTTACTGTCAGACACTCACAGATAGGTAATGTGGAGATTCTCAATAAAAAGGACCTTACAAAAATGCCTATGGTAGGCTACCCCTAGCGGAAGGGAGTCGGAAGCTCCTGACTGCACTGAACCCCAATTCTGACTGCACTGAACCGCAGTTCCGGGTGAGCCCCTGGGGACCCACGCTCTTACAGGGGAAATCTGGACTATAAGGCGGAAACTCTGGAACCGCGGAAGGCAGATGTCTGGAGACTCGCGTGCAAGGGCAGGGCTGACAGGAAGCCAAGACTGTCTGCTCTGCCCTGAGACTCCACCCCTTCCAAGCTGAGCACAGAGGCTTTTGCAATCTGGCAAGGCTAATCCTATAAGGCTGTCTCCAGCACCGAAAATCTCCCAGTGTAGACACAGCTGATACTCACAACCAACTGGCCAGGAGGTCAATTCCTCCCAGTGATACCAACAACAGTCAAGACTTAACTACAACAAGGCTGTACACACAGTCCACAAAGGGGTGCACCAAGAGTGTCCACCTCAGGTTAACTGGGGAGGCCGACCCACTGGGCCATATAGGAAACCTAGCACACAAGCTACCCTACCAACTCAGGGAAGCAATGAAAATGCGGCGACAAAGAAACAGATCACAAACAAAAGAAATGGAGGAAAACAAACGACTGGATATAGAATTCAAAACCACAGTTATAAGGCTTTTCAAGAATATCCTAGAAAAGGCTGATAAATATAACGAGACCCTCGAAGATATGAAAAAGGACCAACTAGAAATTAAACATGCACTGACTGAAATAAAAAATATTATACAGAGACCCAACAGCAGACTAGAGGAATGCAAGAATTAAGTCAAGGATTTGAAATACAAAGAAGCAAAAAACACTCAACCGAAAAAGCAAAAAGAAAAAAGAATCCAAAAAGTTGAAGATAGTGTAAGAAGCCTCTGGGACAACTTCAAGCATACCAACATCAGAATTATGGGGGTGCTAGAAGAAGAGAGAGAGCAAGATACTGAAAACCTATTTGAAGAAATAATGACCGAAAACTTCCCCTACCTGGTGAAAGAAATAGACTTACAAGTCCAGGAAGCGCACAGAAGCCCAAACAAAAGGAATCTAAAGAGGACTACACCAAGACACATCATAATTAAAATGCCAAGAGCAAAAGACAAAGAGAGAATATTAAAAGCAGCAAGAGAAAAACAGTTAGTTACCTACAAGGGAGCACCCATACGACTGTCAGCTGATTTATCAACAGAAACTATGCAGGCCAGACGGGAGTGGCAAGAAATATTCAAAGTGATGAATAGCAAGCACCTACAACCAAGACTACTCTACCCAGTAAAGCTATTATTCAGAATGGAAGGTCAGATAAAGAGCTTCACAGATAAGAAAAAGCTAAAGGAGTTCATCACCACCAAACCAGTATTATATGAAATGCTGAAAGGTATTCTTTAAGAAGAGGAAGAAGAAGAAAAAGGTAAAGATAAAAATTATGAACAACAAATACATATCTATCAACAAGTGAACCTAAAAATCAAGTGAATTAAAAATCTGAGGAACAGAATAAACTGGTGAATATAATAGAATCAGGGGCATAGAAAGGGAGTGGACTGATAATTCTCAGGGGGAAAGGGGTATGGGGGGTGCAGGAAGAGATTGGACAAAAATCATACACCTATGGATGAGGACAGTGTGGGGGGAGGTAAGGGCAAAGGGTAGGGAGGGAACCGGGTGGAGGGGAGCTATGGGGGGGGGGGGAAGGAGAAACAATTGTAATGATCTGAACAATAAAGATTTATTAAATTAAAAAAATGCCTATGGTTGTGTATATTTGTATAAATTTACACATTTTAAGCAAACCTATGAATGTGCTTTTCCTAGAGTAGAGCTAATTTTTACATAATAAGGAATTAAGGTTTTGACTATAGTATAGTACTAATAAGCTTATTTCCTGAACCCTTATTTTTTACAGATTCAATATCTATTTGATAAAAAAAGACAATCTTTGTGAATTTTCCTGTGAGCTGGCATGCATGCATAGCACATTCTAGCTAATTTGACTACTAGAATGGTATTACATGATCAAACTCATCTCTCTCCAACATTGCTATGCTGAAGTACTGTGTTAAATCTCTGCTATTGCAAAATTGCAAAACTTAATAAATATGTGGATTTGAAAGACCATCTATATCAGTGGTTCTCAACCCTCCTATGCCGTGACCCTTTAATACAGTTCCTCATGTTGTGGTGACCCCCAACCATAAAATTATTTTCGTTGCTACTTCATAACTGTAATTTTGATGCTGTTATGAATCATAATGTAAATTTCTGATATGCAGGATGTATTTTCATTGTTACACATTGAACATAATTAAAGCATAGTGATTAATAACAAAAACAATATGTAATTATATATTGTGAAATATTTATTTCTAATTACAAATAAATGAAATTTTGTCTTGAAGCATGGTGTAGCATGGGTAACAGTCTTAATATAACAACAGTAAACTACATTGCTACATTTTGCGACAGTATGAGTAAAAAGCCAATGTCGATGCGAAGGTTGGGATTGCTTCTTTCTCACCAGATCAGAAATTCTCGGGGCAGTCTTTGCAAGAGCACAACGAAGATCAACTTCCACAACAAGTCTACTTCTGTATTTAGACTTGATAACCAACAAGCTGGAAAACGCTGTTTCACAAAGATATGTTGTTGGAAATGGAAGAAGAAGGTACAACACAGGCTCAGACAGAACAGGATATGACTGCAAACACTTGATCCAGAATTTTGTAACTGGCATTGTAGAGAAATCAGTTCTCGCTGCATCGCTTTTAACAAGTTCAATGAACTCCTCTTGTGCTGTCTCAGGAACATCTTCAACTTTGACTGTGAATGGACTTCTGGAAAGTGCAAATGGGGTATCAGGTAGATTTGGAAAGTACAATGAAATTTTGTCTGCAAGCATGTGCAAGTGTTCTTTCACAGAAATTATCATCGTAATTCTTTTATCTGGTTCAATGTCATGTTCCGCAAAGAAAGCAGATAAGGTAGGCAACATGTAAATTTTATTTTCATCCAATTTTTTTTGCCAGAGATGAAGTTTCATTTGCAATGATCGGATCTTTTCAGACAAATCGAGGCATGTTGCATTTGGTCCTTGCAGTGATAAATTTAACTCATTCAAGATAGCAAAGATGTCAACCAAGTAAGCTATTTTCTCAGTTCACTTTTATCGCTGAAAAGTGCTTCGAACTGCTGTCTTGCTTTCTGATTAAAAAACGTTTTGAGTTCATCACGAGCTCAAAAACACGTTTTAAAACTTTTTCTCTCTACAACCATCTCACTTCAGTGTGAAATAGCAGAGCATTGTTTGGTACATCCAACTTGTTGCACAGTTGTGAAAACAATCGACTGTTTAAAGTGCTCGCATTTACAAAATTGACAGAACTTATGACGCTTTTCATTACTTCTTGTAACTCTTGTGACAGCGTCTTCGTTGTTAATATTTACTGATGAATCATACAGTGAGTTCCGATGACTTTTGGTGACTCATTCAGTACCAAACGTTGAAATCCAGATCAACATCCTAGCATAGTTGGAGCACCATCTGTGCAAACACCACAAACCCTTTCCCAAGAGATCTTATGCTCTTTCAGAAATGAACCAACTGTGTCAAATACATCACGTGCTGTAGTTGTCATTTCAAGAGATTTGCAAAAAAGAAACTCATCTTTAAAGTCGCCATCATTAATATACCTCATGTAAACCAGTAACTGTGAACAGTTTGCAACATCTGTAGATTCATCAAGCTGAATACTAAATATTGGAAGTGGAGCAGATTTAATTTCCTGGATTACCTGATCAAGAATATCAGCAGACATGTCATCTATTCTTCTGCGGACAGTGTTGTTAGATAAAGAAATTGCACTCAATTTCGTAACAAATTCGTCTCCAATCATAACTCAAACAATGTCTTTGGCTGCTGGCAACAGTAAATCCTCAGCAATGGTGTGAGGTTTCATAGCTCTAGCGATTCTGAGTGCCACCAAATATGAAGCTTCAATGGCTGCTACGTTTTGTTTGTGGTACTTGCCACTAGTGTCAAGTCTGGCTTTCTTGAGTCCATCAGCTTTGCTTCTAAAATAGTTGGGATCCTTGCCGGCAAAGCTCGGATGCTTGCTATCAAAATGGCATTTTAGTTTGTTTGGCTTCATAGATTTGGCTGATAGAACTTCACAACAAATAACTGCCGGGAGCCAGAAAAGCAGAGTTCGGTCTCACTTCCTGGTCAGCCCTACTTCCTGATTAAGCAAGAACAAAGAAAGCCCGCACGCGCCAAGGGCCAGAAGAACCTCCCACATCAGAATAACCAATCAGCTAGGACAGATTCCCAGTCCCCAACCAATCACCCCATGGCAACTCCTTATCCTACCCCTCCCCTCCTGAGTGCTTATATACCGCAACACTCGAATAAAAAAATGAGGCTTGATCAGAACCTTGTCTTGCCTCCGTTCTTTGCGTTCCTTGTTTGTTTCATTCTCTTAGGTGGTTCCTGCGTGCCCTCATTGCTGCCCCGCAGGCCGGGGCATCTGGCGCCCAACGTGGGGCACCCTGGGGACCCCCGACGAGAACGTCTACCGGAGAAGCCCTGGCCAGGCACCCCCGCAGAGTCGCCGCGAGGACCCGCGAGTGAAGACTCAGCACTAGATCGCCACGGTCCCACCTGCCGTGAGACAGATCGGAGTAAGGTAGGTAGACGATTTTTCAAACAAGATTTCAGAACATTTCACCCCTTTTTGCTCGACTGCTATTATTGGCTCTCTTGGTCGATTCCTTCCTGCCCACTAATAAGCACTCACTTGTCGATTTGGGGAAGAGTGAAGGGTACCCATCTCCAGCTGTGAGAACTCTGATTCACTTGAATTAGTATCGTCGCCCGGCTTTCTTGTCGCGAATTCTCTCCAATTAGATCTACTCTTAAAACCTTGAGCTTGCTTTGAACAAAAGGTCGTTCACCTCACAGACTCAACAAAGGGAATTCCTACTCCCTGACAAGGGCAAAAGGGGTCTTCCCATCTGTGCGGATCCGTGTAGGCAGATTATACCTACCGACTGTTTCACGCAAGCAAGGGAGTAAAGGGTAGAGTCGAAAAGAGAGTAATTCTGCCTGAATCCCTGGGTTGACGGGAAAATTCAGGCTGACCTGGAACGGGGATTATACGTCCCAGAGGCTTACGAGGGGGAAGGGGTCACTCGGAGAGCCATCCAGTCGACCAATAATGGGGAATTCTTTGAGTACCCATGAAATGTTCCTTGACGGTGTCAAGATGTCCCTCAGAGCGCGAGGAATAAGGGTTAAAAGAAAAGACCTTAGGCAGTTCTTTGAGTTTGTTCATGATACCTGCCCTTGGTTCCCCCTAAAAGGAACTATTAATCAAAAACGCTGGGAACGGGTAGGAGATGCCCTACAGGATTTTTATCGGGCCCTTGGCCCTGAGAAGATTCCCGTTACTGCCTTTTCTTATTGGAACCTAATTCATGACATTCTAAAAATCCATTCTCAGGACCCTGATGTTAAAGAGGTCATCAAAACAGGAGAGGAGATTCTTAAGGAAAACTCCCGTCCCCCCTCAACATGCCCTTCAGTTGTTATAGATCTCCCAGGAGAGCCCCCAGAGACCCCTAAAGACCAAGAACCTTTAAATATTAAAAAAGAACCAGAGAAGCCACAAGAAAAAATCCCCAATATCTACCCCTCGCTTACCTTTAAAAAAGATCACTTGGATCACCTAACCCCCGAAGAACAAGAAACCTTAGATGAGGAGGCGGCTCGCTATCATGATGACCCTTGGCGCCTAACTGCCCCGGCGCTTCATAGACCGCCCCCCCTATAATCCCAATTCCCTAGTTCATCCTTCTCCTCTTCCAGATTTTAACTCCCGTCCATCTGACCCCATCAGACAAGCTAAAATAATCCTTGCTCGAGAAGTTTCTTCTTTAAAGGAAATTTTACAGCAGAAACGAGAGCATGTCCAACTTATTAAAGAAATTCAAGCCCTCGAGGCTGAGCTTTCCACCCTAAGTCCTACCCATCAGAATACTCCTCCCTCAACAAAATCACCCCCCAACAGACGAAAAACTAAAACTAAAGCCCCGCCCCAGGCCCTATCGGCTAAAAACAAACCCCCTCTCCTTGCCTTCCCGGTCACCCGCAGTCGCGGCCCTAAACCCCCCTCAAAAGATATAGGGGAAGAGGAAGAAAACTCCCCTGATGAAGATGATACTCCCTCAGACTCCCAAAATCCTGATCAAGACCCTACAGATAATGACTCTGAAACAGAGGACCCAGACCCCGAGCCCCAACACAAGAATCAGAAATACCGTCGCCTAAACCTTAAACACATAAAAGATTTAAAGGCGGCGGTTACTAATTACGGGCCCATGGCTCCTTATACAGTAGCTATACTTGAGAGCCTGAGTGATCGCTGGCTAACTCCTAATGACTGGATCTCTCTAGCCCGAGCGACACTCTCGGGGGGTGAATATGTCCTCTGGAGAACAGATTTTGTTGAAAACTGCCGAGAAACCACCCAGCGCAATAGTGAAAGCAAAACTTCGCGTTCTTGGACGAGAGATAAGTTACTCGGCCGGAGTCCCTATGACTCCAATGAGGCACAGGCGGCCTTCCCCCCTGGGTTATTAGCTCAAATTCAAAACGCAGGCCTTAAGGCCTGGCGCCGACTCCCCCCAAAGGGCTCAGCCACAACCTCCTTGGCCAAGGTCCGACAGGGCTCTGATGAGCCTTATAGCGATTTCATCAGTCGCCTCACTGATGCCGCGGAACGGCTGATTGGCGAGGGCGAGAATGAGAGCACATTTATTAAACATCTTGCCTATGAGAACGCCAACCCGATATGTCAGGAAACCTTAAGACCGTACCGGTGTGGGAGCCTTTCTGATTATATCAAGTTATGTTCAGGGATTGGTACTTCCCACTCTCTTGGCCTAGCTATAGGGGCAGCTTTAAAAAACTTCGGCCCGGAAAAACAAAGAGCCTGTTATAACTGTAAACAACCTGGGCATTTTGCTCGTGATTGTCCTACAAAGGAGCCTCAGACGCCAACCCTCCAGAAACCCCCCTCTAACAACTCATCAGATCGAAAACCACCTAGAACCCCCTGCCCACGCTGCCGGCGCGGTCTTCACTGGGCTAAGAAATGCTACTCTAAAACGGATATAGAGGGCAAGCCTTTACCACCAAAACAGGGAAACTTCCAGAGGGGCCAGCCCTCGGCTCCAAACCAGGGACTGAATCAGGGGGCTATCTGATTCGTCCCACAGACGCTACCCCCTCAACAGATCCTTCACACTCAGGAGTCAGTTCCCTCCTCTGGGCCACCCCCGGCAGTGCAGAATTGGACCTCTGTCCCACCGCCAAATATGTACTAACTCCCGATATGGGTCCACAAGCAATCCCTACAGGGATTTATGGACCATTACCTAAGGGCACCATGGGACTTATTTTAGGAAGAAGTAGCTTATCTATGAAAGGATTAGAAGAATATCACTACTTGCTCCTGGGAGAGGTGCAGAGAATGTACAGTTTGAATTTGAATTGCCATTGGCTTAGAGCAAAGAATATTCTTACATGTTATTTTTCCTGGTTTGTATGCTTAAAGAATGTGGTTTCTTGTTCAAATTAAAATCTTAGTTTGTATTTGGAATTTAAAATCTATAATAAGAAATGAAATTCCACTCCTGAAACAGCCTCTGGGGTGGAGAAATTCAATGGTGGCAGGAGAGGGCAAAGCTATCTGCTCTCCTGCAATGAGATTACTTAAAAGTTTTCTTTAAAATTCATAAAATAATCTGCAGGAAGATTCTGATCTTGGCCAAATTGGGTGTTAGTTATAAAGAAAAAATTTGAGATCTGTCTTTTAAGCATGAAAAAATGTGGCCAGATCTGTTGCAAAAACTTCCCCTAAAGTAAGCAGGATGTAGGGGAAGGGGAGACATGTGTCAATCCAATATAGAGACCACTCCCCAAGAAAGCCACCATAAGAGGCCTCATATTCGCCATCTTTCCTTTTTCCAGCTAATGAATTAAAGTTTTTACAAATTCATAAATGCATCGGGGATTTCTGTGCTCATGTAAAGTGAAAAGGCCAGTTTACAAACGAGTGCGCATAGTTTTTGAGCTGGGCTTGACACTTTTCTGTGTACAGAATAAAAACCCTAGAGATTTTAGCTTTAAAGATGGTGAAGATGAACTGGGAGACAAATTAAAGCTAGTTTCCCAAGGCCTTTTAAGCAGCCCCTTTTGAAATTCCCGCCCTGAGGCAAGCAACCAGCAGGAAGTAGATAACAAGTTTGCATATGAATGGCGGATGCAAAAACTAGTAAATCATATATGAATATAAATATTTGTTTGATGGTTTGTTTTTTTCCCATGTTAAAATTTCAAGGCCTTAACAGAGATAATTCTTGTAAAGCTCCAAGGGCCCAGAGTAATACAAGAAAATTATTCTCTCTTCTTAAAAGAAATCCTTTTAAAACATCTAATATACTTGAAATTGCATGGTATTATTCTACAATGTCATTATAATTTTTGATATTTTACAAATAGCATATTGTACAATTAATCCAAACAAACTTAAAAAAATCTAAAATTTTTTTAATGTTTGGCAGCAATTTAAAAGGGACATGAAAGGATTCAATTCCTTCCACTGTGTGAAAGGCCCCTTGGGAAGGTACTTGAGCATTCTATATTGGCCCTTTTTGTCAAAAGGAACCCTCTTCTCACAATTCAATTGCCCACAGCTGTTGCTTGAGTTTTCAGTTCATTCTGAGTTTGAAACCTCATGTTGGATGGTACCATAGATCTGTCTCTCGCACAATGGTGTGAGCTGGGCCCTCCCTGGAGAAGAAACCTGGGTTCCCCAAGATATATGATCAATGCCGGGGCCCCCCACCAGTGGGGGGATCCCAAGGCTGGTGCTGGGCATGGAGGCCATAGGGGCATAGGCTACCAAGGAGACAGAACTGAACCTTACATCACCCTGCTTGGCCCCGGAGGATGGCTGGTTAGTCAATGACGGGTAAGACTCCTCAAGGGAGGGGCAACCTAAGACAGGCACAGTCGCAAGGGGCCATCAGGAGAGAACTTGGGGGTCAACAGAGGTGTGGCACAGATCCTCACCCCCGCAACATTACAGGGGCTTGAACACTCGCCCCTTCTGAGGGAGGTCTCCTGCCCCATGGCTGCTTCGTGCTTCCCATGCCCAGCTCAGATTGGGACCCAGGCAACAAACAGATTTGGCCCAGCTAAGACTGAGACCCAGGCAACAGAGAAGTGGTTGATGGCAGCTGCCCTATACCTAAATCTAGCCTAAATCCAGGAGTGCTCAGGGCTTTCTCAAGGATGCATATAATCCTTTCCATTAACTAAAATTGTTGTTAAAGTATTAAATTTGACAGTAAAATAGTCAAGTTTTCAGATTAATTTAAATTGGCTAAATGAAATAAGGGAATATTCAAGAAAATCTAATTGTACAAAAGGCTGTTCCTAAAGTATTAACCAAAATTTCTATTTGTAGTTCATTTCATGGTAAAATTGCTTAACATGCAATGAACCTAAAGCAGTCATATTTTTGCACAAAAAATTAAAATTTAAAGTTATCAAGACTGCATTATATATTTTCCAAAAGCCTCCTAATAATTAAATAAAAAAAGGAGGGATAGTGGAGTAATATTATGTAAGGAAAAATACCTTGTAAATAAATTACATCCAGAAAAATTTTTACTTTGAAAATTAATTTTCATTTGTTACGCTAACAGCAAGACACCCATGAAAAACACACATGGTGTCAAAATAAGCCAAAGGAAAATTAGTTGGGCAAAAATAAAAAGGATCCCAAGTCAAATGTATAGAAAAGACACCTTTATTAACTTTTAGTCGAGAATATGTTTGTATATTTTCAGAAAAACAAAACAAAACTCCAGGACCATGTGGATTCCTGCAACAGAGAGGAATTAGCAGGAAATAATTCAGCCATGAAGACAAGAGGAAACGGCATACGCTGAGGGGCTCTTCTATAGGCCCTACCTGCAACCTAAGACAGGCACTGAATCAGAGCGATTCAGTTAAGCCGATGACGGGTAATGCAGGCGTTAAACCAGGTATCCCGAGTCTCCCGACCTAAGACAGGCGCAGCCACCGCAGGGAAGGCTCTCTGGCCTTAAGTCCAGGCTCTACCTCTCCTCCCCGAAAGATACCGAGAGCCATTACCTGTAGGCTTGGGAAACCCACGGGAGGAGCCGGGTCACTACTCCCTCGCTCGGTTAAAGCCCACTCCCGCTTAAAAACAGAAAGGGAGGAGATGCCGGGAGCCAGAAAAGCAGAGTTCGGTCTCACTTCCTGGTCAGCCCTACTTCCTGATTAAGCAAGAACAAAGAAAGCCCGCACGCGCCAAGGGCCAGAAGAACCTCCCACATCAGAATAACCAATCAGCTAGGACAGATTCCCAGTCCCCAACCAATCACCCCATGGCAACTCCTTATCCTACCCCTCCCCTCCTGAGTGCTTATATACCGCAACACTCGAATAAAAAAACGAGGCTTGATCAGAACCTTGTCTTGCCTCCGTTCTTCGCGTTCCTTGTTTGTTTCATTCTCTTAGGTGGTTCCTGCGTGCCCTCGTTGCTGCCCTGCAGGCCGGGGCAAATAACGCATTGCAGTTTCTCAATTCATGCTGTAATTATTGAGGTAAAACCATACTGTAAAAAATTCTCACTATATTTTCTTTTCTTAACGTTCTTCTCTACATGATCCATTATCATGGGATGGTTTGCTAATGAAAATAATATAACAATAGCTTTAATAATACAAAAGATGATACATGGCATAGTTCAGTCATTACAGTTCATTAAAGTTTTCTGTGATTTACTATTCTGTGTTGTTTTTTTTACATACCTGTTACTATCACAAGGGGGCAGTATTCACATCAACCACAGCTGAATATAAAAAGACCGATCAGCATCCAGGTTAAGTTCCCATGGTACAGATATATGTTTTTTGCAGTAGTTGATGATTTTATAGTACATGATTTTACATTTACCCAGTAATTATAATTCATGAAGTGTCCTTTTACCTCCAACACTGCTGCTTTTAACACGGTAGCTGCTTTTAACAGAGTAGCTGCTTTCAACACAGCAGCTGCTTTCTATACAGTAGCTGCTCTCTACACAGTAGCTGCTCTCTACACATGTGTGACTAGTCCACATAAGTACATTATGGTGCCAACCCTGTCACATACACCTGTATTTGTACGGGGTGTATGTGATGGGGTTGGCGTGATGATGTCATCATGCTGGGTACTTGTATGTGGGCATATCTGCATGTGGGCGGACCCACCTGGAGATGGATAGAGGAACGGTATCTCGCTTCTTAAGCCCATCAGAAATATGTGTTTTCTGATGGTCTTAGGCGACCCCTGTGAAAGGGTGGTTCGACCCCCAAAGAAGTCGCGACCCACAAGTTGAGAACCGCTGATCTACATGATTCTTTGTCAAGGGACATTTTCCATTTGTTTTGTAAAAGTGTTTTTTATATTGTTCTACTTATCTAAATCAGATGCTTTATCTAAATATTATCATAGTCTCAGAAATCCAGTTTTATTGAAGTCAAAATTAGTTCATAGGTGCTAAATCAAAATGCTTATATAAAGCGAAATATATTTTTAAACAGCTTTCTAAATGTTTCTAACAAGATTCTTAATATGTGAATTTGAAGTTCTTAATACCTATCTTATATATCTTATATTCTATTTCCATAGTTATGTTTTATAAAATTCATTATTTTTATTATGAAAAAATGTGGTTAGATCATAGAATGCTATGGTTGCACAGCATTATTTTCTCAATATTTTTTTAGGTTCTATCCACAATCCTCTGAAAATCAATTTTTTACGGATAGCCACCAATAATTTAAATTGTTCATACAATAATTTTCTTTGTTTAAAATTAGAATTAAAAATTCACATCACTAAATTTAATAAAATGTTGGTAACCTATATTTCTGTAATAAATAGGGCATTCATATAACACAGAAAACTGTGCTTTAAGACTTTTTTTTCAATTTGACTTAGAAATGGTGATGACCCTTTTCCCACATATCACTCACTATGGATGCTCTGTATCATCAAATTGAATCAGCTATCACATGGAAATGATAGATATACTGATACTGTTAATAACCTGATTACTATTTAATGTTAAAGGAGCAAAAGGAAGACTAAATAATATAGGCATGCCATTTAGACAGCTTTGCCAGGAAGCCACAGTTAACATTATTCAAGTCTGTTCCCCACAGATTGCCAGGGGAAGGGACTGGACAATAGACGCATGCCCAGTAAAATCTGGGTGATGTGGGAAAGTAATTACCTGTCAGTCACACCTAAGAACAGGTCACTGTCCAGAATAGGTGTGACCACTGCAAGCGAGGGAAGATTTGATATTTGAACTCCTAAATGAAGGGAGTTCTCTCTTGCCCTTGCTCTCTTGGGACTCTTGTCCTGCATTTTCCCATGTGGCTCATGGCCATGTGGGACCCACACAATGGACTGATAGACTGAATTTAGCCTGATGCTACATGGGAGCCAGCTCTACCATGGAAGGAAAACTCTGGACACTGGCCCTACTTTTGGCTCTTCTGGAGCCCCAGCTGCATATTTTTCAGGACTGGTTTAAGGTACATGGGACTTTACAACCCAAAGAATATAATTTGATGACAATAAAAACCATTCATTCTCCCATAGAAGGCTTAGAAAATTCTGGCACCAATACTACTGTGGGCTTCATTTGATACTATAAGAATTAACCAGTGTGTGCAAATATCTATAAATTTCTGTCTTGAGTACTGGAAAAAAAAACTGGGAAGAAAAATGATCATAAAACTGGAAATAAAATGATCAGACTTTTACCTTCAATGGTCCCAGTATTTCTACTGTGGATAATGCAGATAATTTCGTCTTTTGTGTTTCTTATTAAATTGTCTAACAGATTTTTTTTACCTTTTAATTAATTAAAAACCACAAATTTAATTAATTAAAAATACAAATAATGAAGTAAAAGGTAAAGAAAACAATGTTAACATGCCTTTCACTTGGAAATAAACTGAGTGTTATTTTTCAATCATACCTAAAAGGCCACTGATTGCAGGTCATTTTCAGACAAGGTATTCCAAAACCTACTATCTTTTTCTCCTAAATTGGGTATCTCAGGCTGTTTTTACGTGATAATCTCAGAGCAGAAAGAAAATGAAATCGGAAGACCAATTGCTTCTTGAACCCTTCCTCAGAAACCACACAAAATTTATGTCTGTGAATTATATAGGTCAAAGCAAATCCCACAGTCAATGGACAGGGAAATAGTAATCAACCTGTAATGAGAGGAGCTGCAAATAATTTATGGTCATTTATTTGAATCTTCCACTCAAATGATTCTGAAGATGACTCTGAGTCTATTATGGAAATAAATGTGTAATAATTAACTAGACAAAGGGAATAATCAGAGAAAGGGTATTCAAGTCAGAAAATAATAATAAGCATATGGTATGCATATAAAAATTACAGTTACTGGGTAGAATAAATGGCAGCTGAATATGCAGACCTTTTGTGCATCTCCTCTCAAGGCCAGACTAGAAATATAACTACATTGGAGAACATTCACCTGGAATTACCACCTGAAGTCTAGCTAAGGAGGAGACTTATATTGAAGAAGGACAGAAAATACCTGAAGACTAGTAGGAAGGGCAAGTTTGCAAGAGGAGTTGACCCAGCTTCCGGGGGTGGCAGGCCGAGAGTGAGGAGGGAGCTCTAGGCTGAGTGAGGAGGGTCCTGTTCCCTCAGAAGACAGAGGCCCAGAACTCAGGCTGGCCTCCAAAGTCCAGAGCACAGAGCTGACACCACAGCCCATGTAACATCCAGCCGAGAAAGGTTGCAGGGCTGCAGACAGTGGTGGAGTCTGGAGCCCATAGACTGGAGCCAGTTGGAGAGAAAGCTGCAGTTTCAGATTTTTGGTTTGTTTGTTTGTTTGTTTGTTTGTTTGTTTGTTTGAAGGACACAGCACAGGACTTGTCATTTGCAGCTTCTCCCCTGAGGCTTTGGTGCAGGGAGGGAGGTGTGGACTTGAGGAACCTAAGGAGAATCTGGGGTGAGAAGCATTGTGGGGAAACATGGAAAAGCAGCAGCCAGGAATCCTGCATTTGGTCATGTTTTTCTGAGGAAACTATCTGCTCCAACTAGCTGCAGGGCAGGAAAAGGAAAAGAAAAAAAACCCTCCCTAGGTGATACAGCTCACCCCACCCTCAGGATCCCTGCCTGCCACACCCTGCATTTTGACCTTTTCAGAGAAAACAAAAGCAGTGGCCAACCCTATGGATTTACACAATCTCAGGTGCTTCAGTGACTGGATTGGGGGAGAGGCAGTCTACCCCACTATCCTGGGAACCTGTCTGATATTTTCTCTCCAAGGAAGAGCTGATAAAAACTCCAGGATTCCAGCCAATCCCACCGGACTCCATACAAGGATCTCTGCCCAGCTGAGGGGCAGAGTAATATTTTGGAACACTCATGGAGGAGTAGCTCTGGGACAGGGAAACACACCCACCACATTCCCTGAAAGTTACACAGCAGCTCCCCTGCCTAAAGCCCTTTCAGAAACAGACTTTTGAGTGATTAAGATTGACAACCTGCTTAGCAGGCAAAGGCAGGTAGAGGCAGAGCCTGGGGAACATGGGAACTTTGCTCATCCAGCCCTGGGCTCCTTGCTGCTAACAAATCTGCTTTAGAGGGCAGATTGGCCCCTCCTACTTGCAGCCAAGTCCTATGGAGACAGACACAGATGTGGATGGCTTGGAGCTTCAAGCAGGTTTAGCGCTTAGGTACCTCGCAGGAAGCACAGAATTGGCAGACAGAACAGTCAGCCACAGTCATCAGAAGAGTAAGATCCAAAAGAAGCCCCCATGGAGCACTAAACTGCTGAAACAAACACCACTTCACTTCTTTTTTCTTTTCTGTTCTCTTCTTTCTTTTCTTTTACATTTTTTCTCTTTCCTTCTTTTCTCTCTTTTAATATTTATCTTCTTTATCTGCTTTATTGATTTACTATTATTCTAGTCTCTATTGTTTTGTTCATATATCTATCCTTTTTCTACTCCTTTTTTTCTTTTTTCTATTTTCACTACTAAATTTTTTTTCCCTTTTCTTTGTCTCCTGCTTTCTCATCTTTTTTTCCTTTTCCTACTTTAGGTCTATCTGCCTTCTTCTCTATTTGCCTTTTCAAATTTCTTTCTTTTCTTTCTGATTTATTTTAAACCAATCACCTTCCCTATTTCCTCTAATTCTTTATCCTTATTTTCTCTATTTCAGCTCTGAACCAACATATTCCTTCCCCCACAACTTTTTGCTGTTTTTGTTTGTTTGTTCTATTTTCTCCTTGTATTGTTTTCTTTCTTTTTGTCTATCATTCTTGCTATCTTTTCTCTTTCATAATTCTCTCTTCTCTGGTGGTTGCTTTTTTTGGTACTGTAAGGGTCATGTGTATGTTTTTGTTTTGTTTCATGTTTTGTTGTGTTGTATTTTGTTCTGTTCAATCAGCACCTCTACAACAGCTTGCACAATGTGGTCGGGGGTGAACCACATAGTCAGCCTGAGAGTGGACTCCATTCATGAATGGGACAATAACATTCAAGACCCAACTCAAACAGGAGAACTAAAATAACTTAAGCAAGGGGCCTTCCTAGAGCACCCAGCTCAGGAGATCTAAGAGACTGCACCACTGGGTCCCACAAAACAACTACTACATAAGACCACCCCACAATGTCTGGGAGACAGAGCAGTTTGATCTAATACATGGAAACAAAAGCAAAGGGACAGAACAAATGGGGAGACAAATAAATAATACCCAAATGAAAGAAAAGAAGAAATTGCCAGAAAAAAAAAAAAAAGAAAAAAAAAACTAAATGAAATAGAAGCAAGCAATTTGTCAGGTAAAGAATTCAAAGTAATGGTAATATGGGTACCCAAACAATTCAGTGAGAACTATAAGCAACTTAATGAGAATTATAAGGGACTTAATGAGAGGTACACCATTATGAAAAGAGATTAAAACAAAAAACAAGAATCAATTGGAAATGAAGAATGACAGATGAAATAAAGAACACCCTGGAAGGACTCAACGGTAGACTAGAAGAAGTTGAAGACCGAATCAGCAAATTAGAAGACAAGGTAGAAAAAACACACATTCAGAGCAGCAAATGGAAAAACAAATTAAAAAGGAGGAAAATTTAAAGGAGCTTTGGGACATCGTGAAACATAACAACATTCACATTATAGGGATACTGGAAGAAGTAGAATCTGAGAAAGGAATAGAGAACCAGCTTGAAGAAATAATGGCAGAAAATTTTCCTAATCTGATGAAGGAAAAAGTCACTCAAGTTCAGAAAACACAGAGAGTCCCAATCAAGATGAACCCCAGAGATCCACACCTAGGCACATTATAATTAGACTGGCAAACATTAAAGAAAAAGAAAGAATCTTAAAGACTGCAAGAGAATGACAGAAAGTTACATACAAGGGAACTCACATTAGGCTGTCAGCTGACTTTTCAATAGATATACTTCAGGCCAGAAGGGAATGGCATGAAGTGTAAAAAGTAATGAAAATCAAGGGACTGAACCCAAGACTACTCCATCTAGCAAGGCTATCTTTCAAAATCAAAGGTGAAATAAAAAGCTTCACAGACAAAAAACAAAAAAAAACAAAAAAAAAGACTAAAGTGTTTATTACTACAAAACCAGCACTGCAAGAAATGCTAAAGGGACTGCTGTAAGAAGAAGAAATAGAAACAGAAGAACACATGCATAAAGAATAAGAATGGCAGTAAATAAGTACTTATTAATAATAACCTTAAATGTACATGACTTAAATGCTCCATTTAAGACATAGGGTAGCTGAATAGATAAGAAAACATGACTCATACATATTCTGTCTGCAAGAGACCCACCTCAGAACAAAAGACTCACACAGAATGAAAGTGAAGGGATGGGGAAAAAAATTACCAGGCAAAAGGAAATGAAAAAAAAAAAAAAAAAGGTGGGGTAGAAGTACTCATATTTATCAAAATAGACTTCAAAGTGAAGGCCATAACAAGAGATAATGAATCCCATTTCATAATATTAAAGGGATCAATACAACAAGAGGATATAACTCTGGTAAACATATATGCACCCAATGCAGGAGCATCCAAACATAAAAAAAAAAAAAAAAAATCTGGAGGATTTTAAGGGAGAGGTTGACAGTAATACAATCATCAACACCCCACTCACATCACCAGATAGATCTTCTAGACAAAACAAAAACAAACAAACCAACAAACAAAAACACAAGAAACAGTGACCCTAAATGACAAACAAAATCAGATGGAATTCATATTTTCAGAATATTCCACTCGAGAACTGCAGTATATACATTTTTCCCAAGTACACATGGGGCATTTTCAAAGATAGACCACATGTTAGGACAAAAACTAAGTCTCTACAAGTTCAAGAAGAATGAAATAATATCAAGCATCTTTTCAGATTACAATGGCATGAAATTAGAAATCAACTATAATAAAAACACTCAAACACATGGAGGCTAAATAGCATGTTATTAAACAATGAATGGATAACCAAAGTGCTCAAGGAAAACATAAAATACATCCTGGAAACAAATGAAACTGAATACACAACAACACAAAATCTATGGGACACAGTGAAAGCAGTCCTGAGAGGGAAATTCCTAATTTTACAGGCCTACCTCAAAAAAGGAAGAAAAACTTTTAATAAACTATATAACCCTGCAAATTAAAGACTTAGAAAGAGAACAACAAGAAAAGCCCAGAATAAGTAGAAGGGAGGAAATAATAAAAACTAGAGCAAAATTAAATGACATAGAAAAACAAAAATAAATAACAAAAAAACAACATTATACTCAGTGGACAAAAACCAAAAGCATTTTCCCCTAAGAGCAGGAACGAGACAGGGATGTTCACTTTCACCACTCCTGTTCAACATAGTACTGGAAGTGCTAGCCATAGTGATCAGACACTCAATTAACATTTGACAAAGGGGGCAAAGATAGTCTCTTCAAAAAATGAAGTTGGGAAAATTGTTAGGTACATGCAAAGAAATGAAACTACACTACCAACTTACACCATATGAATAAACTCAAAATGTATAGAAGACAAAATACATGTTGCGAAACCATAAAAATCTTAGCAGAAATCATAAGCAGCAAAATCTAAGACATCTCTCGTAGCAGTATGTTTACCAATACATCTCCTAAGGCAAAGGGAACAAAGGAGAAAATAAACAAATGGGACTATATCAAAGTAAAAAGCTTCTGCATAGAAAAAGAAACCATCAACATAAGTAAAGACAGCCCACTACATGGGAAAACATATTTCCCAATGATCCATCCAATAAGGGGTTAACTTCCAAAATATATAAGGAACTCATACAACTTAACAAGAAGAATACAAATTATCCAATTAAAAATTGGGCCAAGGTCCTAAAAAGACACTTCTCCAAAGTGTACATACAGAAGGCCAAGAGACCTATGAAAAAATTCTCAGTCACTAATCATCTGAGATAGGCAACTTCAAACAAGAATGAGGTATCACCTCAAACCTGTCAGAGTGGCTATAATCAACAAATCAACAAATGACAAATGTCAGTGAGGATGTGAAGAAAAGGAACTCGAGCACACTGTGGGTGGGAATTCAGATTGGTGCAGCCACTGTGGAAAATAGTATGGAGTTTCCTTAAAAAATTAAAAATTCAACTTCCTTGGAGCCCATAATCCCACTTCCTATCTAATAAAAGAGTAATATGCAAATTAACCATCACTCTGCTACACCCACAAGCCATGCCCACAAGCCACACCCATTAGCCAATCAGGAGAAAGTATGCAAATTAACCCAACCAAGATGGCTACGGCCATGGAGAGAGCAGGAGGGAGGCTTGGTTTTCCCCGGCAATGGAGGAAGCCAAGCTTTCCGCACACCCTGGGTGGCCCAGGCCTCCGCTTAAGGCTACAAAGTTTCAATTATAGAAGATAAATTAATGCCAACAAAAATGGCAGCAGCCACAGAGCTGGAGAGAGCAGGAGGCTAGGGTTGCCCCTGGCAATGGAGGAAGCCAAGTTTTCAACACACCCTGACTGGCCCAGGCCTCCACTCAAGGCTACAAAGTTTCAATTATAGAAAATAAATAAATCCAAACAGAAATGGCTGCCCCCAAGGAGGGAGCAGAAGGCTTGGCTCCGCTCCAGGCTACAAAGTTTCAATTGTAGAAGATAAATAAATCCAAGATACCAGGGCCTCCGCTTGGGTCACTGGGGGGGCGTGGCCACCCTGTAAACCACCACAGGCCCCTTGACCAGGCCCGCCCATGCCCCAAGGGAACCCCCACCCTGATCAGGGACACCCTTCAGGGAAAACCAGCTGGCCCCCACCCGTGCACCAGGCCTCTATCCTATCTAATAAAAGAGTAATATGCAGATTGACCATCACTCCAACACACAAGATGGCTGCCCCCGTGTGGTCAAAGATCCCCATGTGGACACAAGATGGCCACCACAAGATGGCCAGCAGGGGAGGGCAGTTGGGAGGGACCAGGCCTGCAAGGGAGGGCAGTTGTGGGTGATCAGGCCAGCAGGGGAGGGCAGTTGGGAGGGACCAGGCCTGCAAGGGAGGGCAGTTGGGGGTGATCAAGCCTGCAGGGGAGGGCAGTTAGGGGTGACCAGGCCGGCAGAGGAGGGAAGTTGGGGGCAAACAGGCTGGCAGGGGAGCAGTTAGACATCAATCAGGCTGGCAGGGGAGTGGTTAGGGGGTGATCAGGCTGGCAGGCAGAATTGGTTAGGGGCAATCAGGAAGGCAGGCAGGCGAGCAGTTGGGAGCCAGCATTCCTGGATTGTGAGAGGGATGTCTGACTGGTGGGATCGGGCCTAAACGAGCAGTGTGACATCCCTCAAGGGGTCCCAGATTGGAGAGGGTGCAGGTTGGGCTGAGGGACACCTTCCCCGTGCACAAATTTTGTGCACCGGGCCTCTAGTTTAAGAATAAATCCTAAGAAACCAGAAACACCAATCAGAAATAATATATGCACTCATTTGTCCATAACTATTGCTTACAATAGCTAACATGTGGAAACAACCCAAATACCCATCAATGGATGAGTGGATAAAAAAGCTGTGGCACATTTACACAATGGAATACTACATGGCAGTAAAAAAAAAAAAAAAAAAAAAAAAAAATGATCTCTTACCATTTGCAACAGCATGGATGGACCTAGAGAGTATTGTGCTAAGCGAAATAAGCCAGTTAGAGAAATATAAGTATCACATGATCTCACTCATATGTGGAAACTAATGAACAAATAAAATGATGAACAAAATAGATCCAGAGATATAGAAGCATGAAACATACTGACAAATTTCAGATGGAAGGTGGGAATGGGGGAGTGGGTGGGGAGTGATTAACTGGGGAACTTATATGCATATATGCATAGCCCAGGGACACAGACTATAGTGTGGTGAAAGCCTGGGAGGGGCAGGTGCAGGATGGAGGGTGTCAATGGGAAAAAAATTAAAACAAAAAACAAAGGGGACATCTGTAATACTTTTAACAATAAAGATAAATGAAAAATAAATAAAAAATTAAAGTTACCTAATTTTAGAATGTCAAGAAAAAAATATGGCACATAAACTTAACAACATATATATTTTTTGGAGATATGAGAAATTATATTTTTGCAAGTGTATATTGTAATTGTACTCTGAATTATTAAACAACAAAGAGAGAATGTCATGTGTGATAGCAAGTGTACAGGTGCAAAAGAAATTATTGTGAATATTTTTCATAAAAAGTAAACTTATTGACTACATGCTAAAGAGGCACATTTGATTTATAACATACATCTTACCTCTTTCCATTCACTTATAAAACAAATATTTCAAAAGTTCCCCTAGGTCAGAGGTATTAATAAAAATTATATATATACTAGGGGCCCGGTGCATGAAATTCATGCACTGGGGAGGGGTCCCTCAGCCCAGCCTGCCCCCTCTCACATACTGAGAGCCCTCAGGGGATGTCCTACTGACGGCTTAGGCCCGCTCCCCGTTTGGAGCGGACCTAAGCCCCAGTCTGGCCTCCGTTTGCAGGAGGTGATCGGGCTGATCAGGGGAAGGTGCCAGCCCCATCACCCCACTGCTGCAGCCACTGCCAGTCACCGCAGCCACCAAGGTATTTTCATCAACATGGACTCCAGTCCATTCACCATAAAAAATGACAACTTCTTTAAGCATTTTCAAGATGTATCTTTCATAGGATATGACATTTCTTTCTTTATTTTTCTTTTTATCCTACCTAAGGAAATGTTTCCATTGATTTTTTTCCCCTTCCCTCCGATCCCAGGCTTGGCCCCTGCCCAAGTCTAAAGCTTCCGCTCCAGGCTTTAGGTTTGGGAAGGGCCCCCCCGCTGCTCTGATGGCTGGCTGGGAGTGACCTGGGTGCCAAGGAGGTTTCTGGGACCCAGGTATGTATGCAAATTAACTGCCATCTTTGTTGGGTTAATTTGCATACTCATTCTGATTGGCTGTGGGTGTAGCGGAGGTATGGTCAATTTACATGTTTCTCTGTTATTAGGTAAGATATATATGTATATATCCATCCCATAAATTCTAGTGAAGTCCTAATAGAGTAAATATTTTAATAAACATTTAGCTTGACAGTAATTGAACTGCCATCTTTTTAATGGTAGAAGAAAATTCAAGTATTTTGAGCAGGTTGCATTATTCAGAAAGCATGCAGAATAATAAAGATGGCCTTCCAAGATCAACTTCCCATGGTATTCCTGCCCTGATCTGAGATACTATGAATTTGATAGATTTTATTCACATGACATGGATACATTAAATGTCACAACGGACTTTAAGAAAGGGACATTATGCTGCATTTTCTGACCTACAGACTGTGAGCTAATAAATCGGTATTGTTTTTAGCTCCTGGGCTTATGTTACATTGTTTTAGCAGCAATTGAAAACTAATGTATACAGAAAAAATTAATATTACCAAAAGAAAAAATACACTAAAATCATCAATCTTTGTTACCTTATGCTTCTATATTCTATGCAAAATAATAATGGATTTTTAGACTGTAGATTCATAATGTTTTTTTAAATTGTAGTTAAATAATATTAGCCTATTCTCTACAATTCCTTGTCAATACTTATAGGCTGCAAGGCAAAATGTCTGGCTTTCTAAAAGATAATAGCTATTCTTAAAAAGTTATATCAATATTAATTTAAGAGGTCTTTGCACAAAAGTTAATTTTGTTATATTGATTTTTGTTCTTCTCATTCATTTACTTTACACAATATTTAACACTTATCAGTTTAAATTATGTATGTGAACGTTTGAGCTTCTAATAGTTATCAATCATTCACAAGATGAATGTAAATGACAGTTACACAATATATGCTTTAGATTTGCAGAACAAAGAGATTAAATCAAATGTAATCTAGGTGACTAAAAGGTTTCCGCACTAAAAATACCACTAAAGACTTATATGTATTTTAATAGAATATGTTTCTTTCCCAGGGCAACTATTGATCTGTGTACTACTCTCTTCCAATAAATGATTTCACATTAAACTCAACTCAGTTCATATATTTATCATATTGAACACTTATCATCTTCATTTTAAATGACTGGAATTTCCATTCTTACATTTTCCCCAAGGTTTAATTAAATTTTAGCCCCCAAATGAAATATATATTTTCTATCTACCTAAAGTAAATTCAACTCCACATTACAACTAATATAAAAGTCCTTAGCAGGGACAAGTTTATAAAAATCAAAAATAGGAGAAAAAAAAACAAAAAGGCTAAGACACAGTAAAGAAAAGGAAAGACGTTTTTGTTATGAGATCAGACACGCAGGTAAGAAACAAATCATGATAGTCTCTGAAAAAGATTTTATGTATGAGAGTAAGTCACATATAGAGAGTGGATGTCATTTAAGTATACTTTGTAATGCTCAGTTGTGCTGTTGTACAGAATAGATCCTCAATGGGAACGAGTTTAGGAAAGGATATTGTTCAGAGGCTAGAGATATTCTACTACAAGGAATAGAGTTCATGTACTCCAACCATAAAAAATAAAGATTTCATAGTTTATCAGAGAAACAGTAGATGGGTGAGACATGGTTGGATTCAGGTTATCTTTTGAAGAGTTGCAGGCAGGATTAAAGCTGATGGCTTGAGGGCAGTTGATTGATATAAGAGAAATCAAGGATGACTAACTTAGTTTGGATTCCCCCAAAAGTAGACTCTGAGAAAAGGATTTGATTTCAGGTATTTTTAGAGTGAATTAATGTCATTAAACACATGTGAGAGAGTGAAGACAGTGAGGCAACGCAATTTAAGAATGTGTTAATTTTGAGACTTGATTCTCCTGGGACCTCTCAGGAGTATACAGAATGTCTCCCAGAATAACCCCTATAAAGGTCAAGAGAATGGGCAATTTACCCACCACATTCTCTTCAACATTGATTGTCAATGATACCTTGGGATAGTCTCTGCCCCACCAAACTACCCCCTACACTTTGGAGCTGTGGTTACTCAGGTCAAACAGTTACCTGAAGTCACCTGAAGCTTTATTGGGCAGGAGTTTGGGGCTCAAATATTATGGTGTATTCTGGGGGGATGTTACCAGGGGAAAGACAGGTGAGGCACTGATTTGTAAAGTAGGTAAATGAAGTTTTCAGTTTAAGATACATTAAGTAGGAGGCATTTTAAGTAGATAAGTGTATATATGGTTCTGGTCTTGCATATAGAGATAAAGGTCAAAAAATATAAATTTAGAACGTATTAGCTTATTAATGGTTTTAAAACTTATAGAGCTGAATGAGATCAACTATGGAGAAAACATATATAGAAAAGAAACACAAACAGTAAAGAATTAGACAAGGGGCAATATAATATTTAATGTTAGGGATATAAGGAGGATATAGAAAAGGAGACTGTGACATCAGTATAGTCAGGAGAAAGTTAGAAAAGATTCAGAAGTTAGACAAACAAAGCTTTATAGTACGATAACTGCTGAGTCATTCTGACAGAGTGACCACACTCTCACAAAAGCCTTCTTCCTCACATTTATACCCCTACTTTTTTTTTTCTTCATAACACCCATCGATACCTGAGATTACAAATGGTATTTGTATTCTATGACCCATTTTCCTCTCTAAAATGTAATTTTCATGAAGCCACAGACATTGTCTTGATGACTGCACTTTTTAAAATTGATTTTCTTTAGAGAAAGGAGGAAAGAGAGAGAGAGAATGTGAGAGAGACACGTTGATTGGTTGCCTTCCTCATAGCTCCCAACCAGAGATTGAACCCTCAACCTAGGTATGTGCCCTGACCAGGAATCGAACCCACAACCTTTTGATGTATGAGATGACACTCCAACCAACTGAACTACAGGCCAGGGACATGACTGCATTTTTGTGCCTAGAATAGTGCTTAGCACTGGATTTCATAGTTACTAAATATTGGCTGAACAATATAATGCTTAAAATCACTGATGGTTAATTGAGCAGCCAGCCACTAGAAAAGTCAAAACATTAGAAAGTAAAGACAGTGAGCATGAAAAATGTGCCTGAGTAGTTTTGCTATGATGTGAAATAAAAAGGAGCAGTAGCTAAAAAGGAAGGGTTGAATTTCGCATCTAGAAATTAATATTTAGTATGTCTTCAGAAATGTTCACATAAGAGGAAAAACTGATGATGGAGTAAAAGAGCTAAGTACAGGAGATGCCATTTTATAGACTAGAAAGATGGGGTCCCATTATAACTTGAGGGTCCATATTTCTAATGAACCTAGAATAAAAACAGGATTAATAGGAAAGATACTGGTAGACTGATACATTTGAGGTGGAGAAATCAGATTGTTATATTGCTGCTGCTATTTTCTTGGTGAAACAGAAGCATGGTCATCAGTAAAATTATGATAAAGAAGTTGTAAGATTGTTGAACATCTGATGACATAGGGCGATGATGTGACAGTGATAGAGAAGAGAAACTAAACAGACTAGGAATATGTAACTATTCCTCAGAAACACTTTTGAAGTCACAGCCCAGTAGTAGTGATTCAATAAAAGACTCAGGTATAGTCATAAGATTGTAGAATAATTTCTGTCACCCACCTTTTATGACCACATCAACTGGACTCCATGATAATAGGACTATATCTGAAAGAAGTGCAAATCTCCAGCTCTGTAGTTCTTAAGGAAACACAAGGACAACAGAGAATAAATAAGCAAAGATATTTCACAAAATGCCTGGCAATTTACACTCAAAATTGTCAAGGTCATCTAAGAAACTGTCACAGTCAAGAGTGGCCTAAGGTCATACATAGCTAAATATAATGTAATAAGGACAAAATATTCCACTAAAGTCACAAGTGAAATATGAATATAGAATGGATGATATAGAATCTCTAACCCTGTTGCTTATTCGAGTAGGGAAAAATAGGTTATAGTTCTTCACCTGGAAAAAGACATGATTATTACAATAGCTTTATTAACTCAAAAGAATGTCATAATGGCATAGTGCACTTAGGTATCTATATATATAAAAGCCCAGCGATTGTTATGGTAGAACAACCAGAATGACTGGTCACTATGATGCACTCAACGCAGGAGCTGACCTCTGGTGGTCAGTGCACTCCCACAATGGGAGTGCCGCTCAGCCAGAAGCTGGGCTCGTGGCTGGCAAGTGCAGCAGTGGTGGTGGGAGCCTCTCCCGTCTCCGCGGCAACACTAAGGACCCCTCGGGTAGATGTCTGACTACTGGCTTAGGCAGACATCCCCTGAGGGGTCTCGGACTGCAAGAGGGTGCAGGCTGGGCTGAGGGACGCCCCCCTCTAGTGCACGAATGTCATGCACTGGGCCTCTAGTAATATCATAAGTGTGTAATTTACCAACCTTCGTAATTTACACATTCTTATAGTCTATTTGCTATACTCAAACACACTTTGGCACAGAGTTCTTTATAAACTCTGGGTTTCATGTAATCACAACTGTAAATCTTTTGCTTGGCTCATATGTATAGATATATGTATATATAAATGCTTAATATTTTTTCATATTTCATTAAAACATTTGTTTTCATGCACTTCAGTTGATATGACAGATTTTAAAAACTATTGACTAGTTATCATTTGGATTCATAAATGTAAAATTACACAATCTTGGAAAATGGAATAGCCTTTACTCAGGCAACAGAGTTAGAAATTCTATATCAATATTTTACTTATGACTGAAGTAGAATATATTGTCCTTGCTATAAGCTTTGCCCTGAAATAACTATAATTCAAATGTGCTTATGGATTTTCATATATCATCAGCATAATACAGGTGCTTGTACATTATTGACCCAGGATTTGGATGAGTTCCCAGTCTCAAAAATTTCAAGATTCCTAATGGTTACTAAAAGATTCCTTAAGATTTGTAACTCTTCTGTGGAAAATGCTTATATATAAAACCCCAGTTAAATTTTTCAAAATTATGTTTTCTCCTATTCTACAATACAAAATGGCAAAACTGTAACTATCATTCCTTGAGGTAAACATTTTCTTTGGAAGACAGTATTTCTCTGGAAGGCAGTATGGGCCAATACATTATATTTCCCACTACTTTTATTTAAACTATACTTGTTTCACAGCGTTATGATTAAATTATGCTTGAGAGTACAAAAACCTGCTCATCTCCATTTTCTCATGGAGATAAAATTTACTTAGAATTTCCTGAATACATTTTATTATATTTAAATCTTATTTCCCACTATTTTTGCATATCTATATTTCTTCCTAAATTAACTATCAGCTAATCCATATACACACCAAACATATCCCTGCTTTGAAGATTTTTTTCCATGTAATTTCTTCTATCTTGTAGATCTAGATTCTCAAATTCTGCTCCATCTCATATTCACATTTTCTCCACACTATCAGACTCAAATAAAATATAATCTCATTTCATAAAGCTTCTGGATGTATAAGGAAAGCAATCATTTAGCCCTTTTATCTATCAAATAACTTTACAATTTTATGCCACATTTGTGACCCACTTCTGACATTTTATTATGACCTTTGTATTTACATTTCTCATCATCCTATCTAATAAAAGAGTAATATGCAAATTGACCATACCTCCACTACACCCACAAGCCATGTCCACCAGCCAATCAGGAACAAGTATGCAAATTAACCCAACCAAGATGGCTGCGGCCACGGAGAGAGCAGGAGGCTTGGGTTTCCCCAGCAATGGAGGAAGCCAAGCTTTCCACCTGCCTTGGCCTGCCTTGGCCTCCACTTAAGGCTACAAAGTTTCAATTATAGAAGATAAATAAATCCCAACAAAAATGGTGGCAGCCATGGAGCTGGAGAGAGCAGGAGGCTTGAGTTCCCCCCCGTGATGGAGGAAGCCAAGTTTCCCCATTCCTGGCCTGCCTTGGACTCCGCTTAAGGCTACAAAGTTTCAATTATAGAAGATAAATAAATCTCAACAAAAATGGCTGCGGTCACATGTAGGGAGCGGTTATAGGATTAAGCCTCGGACTGACCTGCTGGCAAAGTCACAAACAAGTCCCAGCTTGGAGGGCACAGTCCTCTAAGCATAATTAAGCTTGGTCTTGTGACTGCTCCCTAGATCTTTCCTGGGTAGCTAATGGGCTGTGGGAGGGGCAGCAAGTGCTGCCAAAACAAGTGAAACTTACAGGAACATTGTAAATTATCTTGTTTGCCCCTGACTATAAATAAAGCATCAGCATGCAGTCTGGATCTGTTCTGTGGCCTCAGGCAGGCACAGAAGATCCACCTAGACCCAGCTTATTCTCTTGTCTGTATTTTTCTTCATCCTTCACTGCCCTCCCTCAGGCTCGCCAAACTCTTGGCTGTGCTGACACGGCACAGCCATGGAGCAAGCAGGAGGCTTGGCTCTGCTCAAGGCTACAAAGTTTCAATTATAGAAGATAAATAAATCCCAGATACCAGGGCCTCTGCTTGGGTCACCAGGGGGTGTGACCAGCCTGAAAACCACCACAGGCCCCTCGCCCAGACTGCCCCATGCCCCAAGAGAACCCCCACCCGGATCAGGGACACCCTTCAGGGCAAACCAGCCAGCCCCCAACCGTGCACCAGGCCTCTATCCTATATAATCCTATCTAATAAAAGAATAATATGCAAATTGACAATCACTCCAACACACAAGATGGCTGCCCCCATGTGGTCAAAGATGGCTGCCCCCATGTGGACACAAGATGGCCACCACAAGATGGCCCGCAGGGGAGGGCAGTTAGGGGTGACCAGGCCAGCAGAGGAGGGAAGTTGGGGGCAACCAGGCCTGCAGGGAAGGGCAGTTGGGGGGGACCCAGGCCTGCAGGGGAGGGCAGTTGGGGAGAACCAGACCTGGAGGCGAGGGCAGTTAGGGGTGACCAGGCCTTCAGGGGAGGGCAGTTAGGGGCAAACAGGCTGGCAGGGGAGCAGTTAGGCATCAATCAGGCTGGCAGGGGAGTGGTTAGGGGGTGATCAGGCTGGCAGGCAGAAGTGGTTAGGGGCAATCAGGAAGGCAGGCAGGCGAGCAGTTGGGAGCCAGCAGTCCTGGATTGTAAGAGGGATGTCCGACTGCCCCTTTAGGCCTGATCCAAGTAGGATCCGGCCTAAACGGGCAGTCAGACATCCCTTGAGGGGTCCCAGATTGCAGAGGGTGCAGGCTGGGCTGAGGGACACACCCCCCGCCCCCCGGCAATGAATGAATTTCATGCACCGGGCCTCTAGAATACTATAATATTAATCAGAGTAGAATCTCCCAAACTGAATAGTATATTATGCTGCTTATAATAGTCACACAGAATGAGTAAGAATAGCATATCTATAGATGTTTAGGCTAGATGGTTTGTGTAGTTCTTGATAAAATATCTCTAATATTCATACATAAAAGTAGTTCTAATATACAGAGAATTATGGCATATGAGTTATTTATTGAACCCTCTATTTTTAGGGTGGAGGGTATTCTATCACATGATGCTTGTAATTATCTTCATTTATAAAAAGGGCACAAAAATACTTTAAAAATTCTTAGCCCTGCTTGGTAATTAAAAAATATATAATAGATTACATATATAACTTATTACATATGTAACATATAATTTATATTATATATAATTATGTATACACATAGTTATATATTAAATATATTATATATTAAAATATATATTATATATATTAAATAAATGTTAGATATCTCTGTCCTTGCACTAATAAAATTTAGTCTAGCACTCTGTCACCTTTGACAGATATCAATGGTCGGAACTGGATTGTTGTTTCTTTACAGTTAAGAATAATAAGTTTTTTGGCAGATTTTTAAAATCACAATATATCAGCTGAGAAAAACAATAACACCCCCTTGTTCTAAAAAACCCACTCCACAAAACAAAATTAAAAAATGCAATAAACATGTCTACAATTCAAATTATTTTCAACTGAAATAAAATTGATGGTTTGTTTGGAATTGTGATGTATGTCTTAACAAATAATTGTTATTTACACCTGTTTGTACTCTATGCTACAGGGAGATATGTCCACCACATTTCATAAACTGTTTTCTCCTTCCCACAAAGAGAAGACTTCTCTCTCCTACTGCTTTTTCTCTGGAGTGTTTCAAATTTTTATTTTGATGTTTAACAGCCAAATTTCACTGCATTCAGCATTCCAGCAGAAGAGGCACATGGTTTAGGACAGTAAATATGCAGGATATTTTGTTTACAGTACTCTTTTTGACAAAGTTCTCTATTTTCTAGCTATTTTGGCCACAGTGGTCTCTGAAAAGAAACATTCCAATGTCTATTCTATTTCATCTTCTAGGTTTGTTTCTCAAAACCCAGTGCCCATTAAAATCTAGCACAGCATACTTATGACTTTACTCATACATAATAATATTCCTTCTCAAAAGTGGAATTATAACTAAAATACAGAAGAACCACCCTGAAAATCAACTGAGGTCTAGCTGGAGGGAACGCTGATAACCAAGGAGAAAATATTTATAATAATAAAAGTGCAATATGCTAATTAAACCGTACAGCCGAACAACCTTCCAGACAACCTTCCGGATGAAACCAGGGCTGCGAGGGCCGAGCCCCTTGCACAAATTTTGTGCATCGGGCCTCTAGTATTTCAATAACACTCTATCTGTTCTAGGTATTATGAGCACTTCTCTAAAAGCAAATAAATGATATAGGACTAAATCACCTCCCTGTGACCTGATAAATGGTTTTTAGGTTAAATTTATTCTCATTGGGATTTGACTTATAGATCATAAGATCTAGTTCTTAGAAGAAATACAGAATCGTCAGTAGCTATCAAAGACATGGATTTTTCTCTCCAGGCCTCAAGTTATGTCCATTAGTCAATGTCAAGTATAAAACAGAGAAAAAAAGAAAATTTAGTGCTTTATTGCTGAACAAATATATGATAGAGTTCTTTAAATATCCTATTTACTGATTGCTCTTACCCACTGAAACCTAAAATGAGGAAAAGAAGTCTTTATACTCCATTGATGCCATCATTACTTTTTATAAATAGTTTTCATTCATTCATAAAAAGTATTTATCCTTTGCTGCTTTGTGCCAGGTGCTAAGTTATGAGCAAGGAATACAACACCAAATAATTAATTTCTTTGCTTTAAAGAATCTACAGGTCTGATGAGAAAAATAGAGTATAAGTAAATAATTGATAAAATGTGATAAATGCTATCTTAGAAACTTGTACAAGGATTATGGGAGATTAGCAAAGGATCAACTAATTTGACCTTAATAGGATAAGGCCAAACAGGAGAGCTAGATTAAAAGACAAACAAACAAACAAACAAACAAACAAACAAGTGTGATGCCTATTTTATATATGAGATCAAATGGGGTCTTAAAAGTTATTTTAATAGATATTTAAATATTTTGGATGTTGAAAAATGGCAGCAGAGTAAGTAGAAGCTCACAGACATGCTCCCAGGACAAAACTGGAATTATAACTAAAATACAGAAGAACCACCCTGAAAATCAACTGAGGTCTAGCTGGAGGGAACGCTGATAACCAAGGAGAAAAGCAGAGACCACATAGAGACTGGTAAGAAGGGTGGAGGTGTGAAAGGCTGACCGGGCTCCCACACACAGCAACTGAAGTTCCTGAGAGATATCTCAGCTGTGGGGGCTGCCACTGAGAATTCTGGGTTCTAATCCCCAAGCTGGGTCCCCCAGCAGAGAGCACCAGAACTGAGAAAGGTGCACACATAACATCTGTTTGTGAAAAACTGGGGTACTGTCTGCCAGGGAGAGATGGCTACAAATGCAGGAACCCTTTTAAAGGGCCAAGGCACAAAATTCTGTGTGCAACCACTCACCTTGTGCTCCAGCAGAGGAAGGGCAGGGTGCACTGGAGCTATGTAAACATAAGCCAGGGTTGGGGAATCCAGAGATAGAGCTTGGAAGGCAGACACCCCAGTTTTCTGTGATGAGTCATTCCCTCACGATGTGGAGGTCATCTTTCTCAGGCAAACCTGTGCTATCCTGACATTTTTGCCTGGGGGAAAACAGTTGATCCACCTATTGGAAAAACCCCTGCCCCACCCTGTGGAGTTTCTGAGGCCCATTAAGAGATTGAGAATAACAGTTAGCCTCCAAGTGGAAGCAATTGTCCCACAGAGTTGGAAAACCTCTCATCCCATCTGTGGATGATTGTTTGAGGATACTCCAGACTGAACTGAATCAGTCTTCAGGCAGAGGCAGTTCTCTATTGCAGTGGTCACCAACCAGTGGTCCCTGGAGGTCTGAAAGGTTGGCGACTGCTGCTCTAGAGGATTTGAGTCTTTGCCTGAACTAATTAGTCAGAAACATCAGTTCAGGTCCCCGCCATAGACACCTCAGAATGCTCAGTGAGGCAAAAGCCAGCAGGACCCCAACTGCCTGCAGCTGACACCTGTGGGAACAGCCATCCTGATCATTATCTTTCTCCAAGCCAAAGCAAAACTTTGACATGATATTTTTGTGAACTATCTTTCACCCTCTCCTCCACTGTATTTAATAGCTTCCTTTTCAAAGGTCATTCCATACATTGCTTGCTGCTTTATAGGTGTCTTTTCAGAGAAATATATATCTTACAATGTTCATATATATTCATATATATATATATATATATATATATATATATATATATATGTATGTATTTATCTTATAATAAAGAGTAATCATTAGTGCATATTTTAGATAAAAGATTATGGAAAATAATATAGGAAAGTTCATTGTTAAACTGGGAAATCCATAAATTGATAGTTAGTACTAAAAATTATAAACTTAACTAAGGAGGTAAAAGATCTGTGCTTCGGAAACTACACGACATTGAAAAAGGAGATAGCCCTAACCGGTTTGGCTCAGTGGATAGTGCGTCAGCCTGCGGACTGAAGGGTCCCGGGTTCGATTCCGGTCAAGGGCATGTACCTTGGTTGCGGGCACATCCCCAGTAGGAGGTGTGCAGGAGGCAGCTGATCGATGTTTCTCTCTCATCGATGTTTCTAACTCTCTATCCCTCTCCCTTCCTCTCTGTAAAAAAGAAATAGAATATATTTAAAAAAAATAAAAATTGAAAAAGGAGATAGAGGAAGATATAAACAAGTGGAAGAATATACCATGTTCATGGATTGGTAGAATCAACATCATTAAAATGTCCATACTACCCAAAGCAATTTATAGATTCAATGCAATCCCCAATGAAACACCAACAGGATATTTCACAGACCGAGAACAAACTCTCCAAAAATTTATATGGAATTAAAAAAGACCCCAAATAGCCACAGCAATCCTGAGAATGAAGAACAAAGTTGGAGGAATCACAGTACCAGATATCGAGCTATATTACAAAGTCACTGTTCTCAAAACTGCCTGGTACTGGCACAAGAACAGACATATAGATCAATGGAACAGAACAGAGAACCCAGAAACCAACCCAAGCCATTAAGCTCATTTAATATTTGACAAAGAAGGCAAGAGCATACAATGGAATCAAAATAGTCTCTTTAATAAAAGGTATTGGGAAAATTGGACAAATACATGCCAAAAAATGAAACTAGACCATCAACTTACACCATACACAACAATAAATTCTAAATGGATGACAGACTTAAACATAAGATGGGAAACCATAAAAATCGTAGAAGAATCCATAGGCAGCAACATATTAGACATATCTCATAGCAATATCTTTACTGACACATCTCCAAGGACAATGGAAACTAAGGAGAAAATAAACAAATGGGACTACATCAAAGTATAAAGCTTCTGTACAGCAAAAGAAGCCATCAACAAAACAATAAGAGAGCTCACTGCATGGAAGAACATATTTGCCAATGTTATCTCTGTTAAGAATTTAAGCTCCAAAATTTATAGGGAACTCATACAACTAAATAAAAGGAAGATAAACAATCTAATCAAAAAAATGGACAAAGGATCTAAATAGATACTTTTTAAAAGTGGACATACAGAAGGCCAAGAGACATGAAAAAATTCTCGAAGTCACTAATCATCTAAAAGATGCAAATCAAAAGGACAATGAGGTATCATCTCATACCTGTCAGAATGGCCATTATCAACAAATGACAAGTGTTGTTGAGGATGTGGAGAAAAGGGAACCCTCGTACACTGCTGGTGGGAATGCGGACTGGTGCAACCACTGTGGAAAACAGTATGGAGTTTCCTCAAAAAATTCAAAGTGGAACTCCCACTTGACCCAGTGATCCCACTTCTAGGAATATATCCCAAGAAATCATAAACACCAACCAGAAAGGATATATGCACCCCTATGTTCATAGCAGCACAATTTACAATAGCTAAGATTTGGAAACAGCCTAATTGCCTATCAGCAGCTAAGTGAATTAAAAAACGGTGGCACAGCTACACAATAGAATACTATCCTATCTATTAAAGAGGGAATATGCTAATTGACCATCACTCCCTCACAAAGATGGCGGCGCCCACAGCCACAAGATGGCAGCACCCAGTCCTCTCAGCCCCGCCGGGGTGGCAGGCGCACGGCATGGCCAGGCCCGCCCCCAGGTGGGTCCAGCCCTCCGCGCACCTGCCTCTAGAGTCCCCCAGTCCCCTCAGCCCCCCAGCCGCCCAGGGCTGGCCCAAGGCACAGGCAAGCTTCTGATGGCAGATGCCCAGCCACCCAGGGCCAGCCTGAGGCACAGGAAAGCCTCAGATGGCGGCTGCCCAGCTGACGCCCAAGGCGCAGACAAGCCTTGGATGGTGGTTGCCCAGCTGTTGCCCGAGGTGCAGGCAAGCCTTGGATGGCAGCTGCCCAGCCGCCCAGGGCCAGCCCAAGGCTCAGGTAACCAGGGCCAGCCGAGGCTTGCACTGCCAGCAGTGGCAGCAGCAGAGGTGTGATGGCGGCTTCGCCTTCTCCTGATCGCCGGGTCGCCTCCCACTCCTGAGGGCTACCGGACTGTGAGAGGGGACAGGCCAGGCGGAGGGACCCCCCCTCTAGTGCATGAATTTTCATGCACCGGGCCTCTAGTGCTACTATAAAAAAGAAACTACTCTTACCACTTGCAACAGCGTGGATGGACCTGGAGAACATTTTGCTTAGTGAAATAAGCCAGTTGGAGAAAGATCGCATTCATTTGTGGAATATAATGAACAACACAAAGTGATAAACAAAAATAGATTCAGAGACATAGGAGCATGGAACAGACCATCAAACCTCAGAGGGAAGGCAGGGGAAGGTGGAAGGGGGTGTGTAAGAGATCAACCAAAGGACTTATATGCATGCATATAAGCATAACCAATGGACACAGACAGTAGGGAGGTGAGGGCATATCCTGGGTGGGCAGGAGTGTGTAGGGAGAAGTCAATGGGGGGGAAAGGAGACATATGTAATATGTAATACTTTCAACAATAAAGAATTTAAATAAAAAATAAGAAAATAAAAAATAAAAATGATTTTAAATAAAATGTGCTAATCTAAAAATAATAAAGGTAATATTTCCAAGGGAAAAAATAGTATACTATAAATTGAAATTTTTTTGAAAATAAGTTTGATGAAATGTTTCTCAACCATAGAAATGGCCATAAAATTTGACTTCGACTTCTTCATAGTAATTTATTCAAAGTACATAATGTAATGGAAAAATATATATCTGAAGATATTCATTGCCATATCATTAATAATACATAATATAAAAATCATATATGTACAAACTTTACTTTGGGATCATTAAATTGAAGATATGATATACCCATTTGATGTAAATTTTATTATGGTTATTATTACTTTAACTAGAGGCCCAATGCACAAAATTCATGCAAGAGTAGGCCCTCGCAGCCCTGGCTGCCTCACGGCCCCAGGGTCCCGCCCCCAACCCACTGGTCATTCAGAAGGTCATTCCACTGTCTGTTCTAATTAGCATATTAACTCTTTATTATATAAGATAGTTATAACTATAAGAAGAATTAGTAATAACAAAATGTTAAGTAAAATAATTGAAAATTACAATTGTATTTCTAATGTTTGTACAAAATTGTATAAAGTTTTTAAAGCCTGTCAGGTGATGTGATTATAAATAATTTTGCTATTATGTTTTACGTTATAAGGTATTTTAATTTAGTTTGATAGGTATTAAAGCCATATATACAAAAAACTAAATTGGCACATGTAGCTGCCCTGTAAGCTCAGGATAGCCTCCTTTATGATTCTATAGCAATATTGTTAAGGACATTAATGAGTTTTCAGTTAACATACATATTTTTAAAATATATATATTTTTTTATTGATTTCTTAGAGTGGAAGGAGATAGAAACATCAATGTGAGGGAAACATTGATTGGGTGCCTCCTGTATGGTCCTTACCAGGGATCGGGCATGAAACCCAGACACGTGCCCTGATGGGGAATCAAACCAGTGTGCGTATGCGATGATGTCCAACCAACTGAGCCACACTGGACAAAGTCACAATTAACATATATTCTTTCCTTAAATTAAAATTTTGATTACAGAACATGATGCAACCCTGCAAGGTCAATTTCCCTTCAGTGTCAGAGATGACTTGATACTCTTTGCAAAATTATTATGATAGTATTACCATGTATGAACAAGCCTAACTAATGATAGATATCCTGATACCATAGATATCTTTGGGGCACTTATTAATTACTTGCTTTCAGAATTTGCTAAAATCATTTGCAATTTCTACTTGCATATTGGCCAAGATCCACTTTGATTCATTTAATGTTATGAAAACTTTTGTGTAGGTCTATGTTTTATTTGCATGAACAGAGGGCTATTTAAAAGACAATTTCATAATCAGATTTAAGATACCATCTGAAACACAGCAGCACCCTATGAAGACCACACTAAAAAAGAAGCAGGGGTTACTTTTATATCATGGAGAATAGTTACAGCTTCTCTGATTTTTCATAACATTAGAGTATGCGATTGTGAATACATTTAAGAAAGTTGTCCTAATTTGAGTTCCAAAAGTTGCTAAGCCTTTTCTTCCTGTATTACAAATGAAGAAACTAACAAGTTAATAATTTACCTACAAACATCTCTAAATAAGTCACAATTTAAGGAACTAAACTGAATAGTTACCCTAATTCCCTAATTTGAAAAGGAAGGAAAAAATACAGGTATAATTTCATTATGTAGAGATAGACATGTAACTAGATGACAGAACTAGGTCTAGATATGCTTCAGCTGCCTTAACAAAATACTATAGCATAGGCTGGGTGGCTTAAACAGCAGAAACGTATTTTCTCACAGTGACGTTAAATATAAAGGTGCTGTCAGTGTTGGTTTCTGGTGAGACCACTCTTCCTGGCCTGTAGATGCCCACCTTCTTGCTGTACCCTTACTTGACCTTTTTTCTGTTCGTCGGGGAAGGGGAAAGGAAGGGGAGAGAATTAGAGAGAGGGAAAGGGAGAGGGAGATGGATGTACCAGGTGTCTCTTCCTTTTCGTAAAAGGACACCAGGCCTTTTAGATTAAGGCCTCACCTTTATAACCTTACTCAACCTATTTTCTCTCTTTATGCACCCTATCTCCAAATACAGTCACTGTGTGTGTGTGTGTGTGTGTGTGTGTGTGTGTGTGTGTGTGTGTGTGTGTGTTATTGCTCTGTTTCTGGGAAAAGGAAGGCAGGAAAGCATTACAGAATACAAATTTTAGAATACCCAAGAAAGGTGTGACCACCACATTTTCTTTCATTCCATGTCTTATTGTGAGCATCACCAATCTCCTATTAAGTCCCCATTTCTCTGTCACTTAATTGGGATAAGCAGGCAGTAATAATCAGCACAGATGGAACACATTATCATTTGATTGAAACCTCACCCCAATTGTATGGTAAGTTTTATTGTTATATTCTGGAAACGCACTAGAGAACAGAAGTAGTTTTCCTAATTGGCAAGCTTTTCTAATTATGCCATGAAGAATGATATCCTTACATAGGAGTTAAAGAACTAAAGTGGAAAGCCTGTATACATTAATTTTCTGGATATGTTAATAAAACTTTTTAAATATTAAAAGTAGATATTTTATTGGTAAAATGCTAATTTTATAAAAGAAGGATTATTGTACCTTTAAAAAAATGAACAATCATTAATGAAACTTCAACCTACTGCTCAAAAAGAAAAAGGAAGTGCCTTGGCCAGGTGGCTCAGTTGGCTGGAATGTCGACCAACACACCAAAGGTTTCTGGTTCCGTTCCTGGTCAGGGCACATACCAGGGTTTTGGGTTCACATATCAGGATTTGGGGCGAGTACAGAAGGCAAATAATTGATGTTTCTCTGTCACATCAATATTTCTCTCTCTCTCTCTCTCTTTCTCTCTCTCCCTTTCTCTGTAAAATCAATAAAACATATCCTCAGGTGAGGATTAAAAAAGAAAAAAGGAAAATAAAGTCAAATAAGGAATATCTATTAGTAGCTAAAATAATTTCTAATAACCATTGAAATTAATCTATTCTCAATGTGATTATTTTTAAATAATGAATTTTAGTATCAAATTGTGCAATGATTCTTTAAATATAGGCCAACCAATCCATCCCCTATCAAACTACATACTGTTATCTTAAAATATCACATGGTTTTTTTTCCCTAATATAAAATACACTATGCTATTGAGAGCAGTGACTGGCAAGGCATTTATTTAGGCCCAGTTGCTTTTTCACTTTGAGTGGCTAGTTGATATCTTCTCCCTATTTAAAAATGAACAGTTGAGCCGAAACCGGTTTGGCTCAGTGGATAGAGCATCAGCCTGCGGACTCAAGGGTCCCGGGTTTGATTCCGGTCAAGGGCATGTACCTTGGTTGCGGGCACATCCCCAGTGGGAGGTGTGCAGGAGGCAGCTGATCGATGTTTCTCTCTCATCGATGTTTCTAGCTCTCTACCCCTCTCCCTTCCTCTCTGTAAAATATCAATAAAATATATTTTTTTTAAAAAATGAACAGTTGAAGTATAAGTCCTATGACCCATAAAAATGTAAGTGATGTCAGAGGAAAATCAGGAAAATAATTTTCTATTTATGTTAACAAACACTTAATATTTTTATTGTGGAGTTTGTCATATTACATTCTATTTATTCTCATTTTATATCCCTTACATACTGTGTTGTTTGAGAGCAGATAGGATGTTAATTTATCATTTTACTTCTAATCCAGTGATAGGCATGCCATAGATACTTATTTCTTGGCTGGAAAATGAAGAGAAACAAATTCTAAAATTTTAGTAGGGTCTTTTTTCCCCTCTTACACTTATAGAATGTACATATAGAGTACTATAGAAATCAGCATGTCAACTTTGAATTCATAAAATACGTTCAAATTAAATTCAAATAATATGAAGAAGTTGGGAGGTTTGGAATTTATTTGCTTTTTCTTTCATGATTCATTGTGAAGATCAGTGTCATTTTAGATTCATCAGCCTATTTTTAATGACTTCTGTGGTGCATCCCAAATGCTTTACTTTTTAAGTGATTTTTGCTGGAAGAAATCACTTGAGATATCAGTTGCTATTATTTTAACAATAGTACTTATAAAGCCAGGCCAAGAATGGCAATGCAAAGTAGAAAGCATGTTCACCAACAAGTATTTCACTTCTACTACCTTCCCCATGCAGCATCACTCGTCTCGACCTCTCAGAGCTCTTCCAACGGATCCCATGCTAGAGGGGGTCTGAAAGAGGATTGCATCCTGTTGACTTAAACGTATAATGCCTGACTCCCAGATTTTCCTGCAGTAATCATATTATTTACCCACTCCTCTTTTCCTGACCTGTTTCTATGTACCGCTCTTGACTGTCTTACCTGCAGAATATTCCAGTCCTTTTCTGTTTAGCTATGCCCATCATCATCAATGTAAAAACATAGCATTTGAGGAGAAATATGCATCATATAATCTGTGTGTGTGATTATGCACTCAACATATCTTGAGAGTAAATCATTGAGACAACTGTTTTATCTTCTTGTGGCTGAAAGTAATACTATTATTACATTTGTCTCTGTGAAACTCAGGTGTGGACTTTCAATTTTCCACGCCAGAGCTGTGTATAGAATTTTCTAATCATAGGATATTACACCACAAGGATCTTTACATTTTCATCTGTGGAACTGTTTCAGGATAGTTCCTCTTTCCTCAAACTGGGGAAGATAAAAGTAGAACTGAATTGACTGAGTGGGATAGGCAGGGATCTCAAAGTCTAATTTTTCATCACCATTTTGGCTTTCCTTGACCCTCCAATGGTCATTATCTTGCCCAGTTTAAATAAAATGAATATCTTCTCTGGATAGTTAACATTTGAAGAAAACAGGCCCAGTGAGATGTAAATGAGTAACAGAACTAGGACTGAAAAATAGGTCTCTTAGATATATTTCTAGATACATATCTCTCTTGTACAATCTCTGAATGTTCAGGTAAACAGGTATTAATTTTAAGCCAATGCCACAGGTCTGAATCTCTATATGCATATCATTCTTCCTTGTTCTCTCAAGCAAAAACATTGCTGCAATACCAGAAAAGGCTACCATTTAGTGCCCAATTTTAATTGTCTGACCGGATACCCTAAGAATATTACATATCAATAAAGTATCAGATATGGGTCGAACAAGAACACAGGAACTTAATAGAGAGATGTTCAGTACTCAGGACTTAAAAACAATACAAAACCTTTATATCCTTTACTTTTCCTCTTCTCATACTTCTGAGTCAGTTACTAACATGCTTATTTTAAAGATTAAGAAGAGATTTTTAAAATCGTACATTTTCTAAGTAGCAACATTTAGACTCAAACTCAGAAATGATATAATCAATCTCAATGCTCTTCCCTGGATACTGCATTATACCGTGTTTCCCCAAAAATAAGACATCCTCCGAAAATAAGACCTACTTACAGGTTTCCTTCTAAGTGAAATATAAGGCATCCACCCGAAAATAAGGCCCCCAAGCTCTGTCTCAGAATGAAAATTAATTTACCGTAAACTGGTTGCTAGGGCCGCCCCGACTGGCGTCTAGCAACCAGTGACGTTACGCGGAGTCCTGACGTCACTGCTGTGTGGAGGCGGAGCAGAGGTCGGAGTGAGCGGTGAGCGCGGGGCGGGAGAGAGGAGAAGACTTTCGCAGATGCGTGTAGAAGAACAGGAGGATTAGAGCGGATGGGACGCGGCGAAGGTGGTGAGTGCTGGTCTGTCTCTGGTGACACTACCTGATGCTCGCGGCCGCCTTCATGATGACTGAAGGTTCTCAGTCAGTGGCAGACCCTGCTCCAGCCCAGATTCAGGCCCCAGCAAGCCCAGTGACAGTCCCCAGGCAGGCCCCAGGGGGTAAATGTCTGATAAAGGGGTAGGGGGGATGTCTGGTGAAGGTGTTCAGTGGCACAGGGGTGGGGAGAGGGGGATCACTTAAAATGACACAGGAGGATCAGAGGGGGCAATCAAAATGACACAGGAGGATCAAAAGGGGTTACTAAAATGGTAATCCCCCCTCTGATTCTCCTGTGCCATTTTGATTCCCTCCTTTGATCCCCCCTGTGTCATTTTGAGTGATCCCCCTCCCCCCACCTTGATACCCCAATTCCTTTTTTTTTACTCCTAGAAATGAGCACAAAAAGAAAAAGCTACTCCGTGGAGTACAAGAAAGGAATCGTGGAAGACTCTTGGGGCCAAAATCTTACTGCTTTCTGCAAAGAGAAGATGTTGAGTATCCGATTGGTCCGAAAATGGCGAGCAGAGTATGGTAACCTCATTGAACAAGTGGACAAGGGAAATGCTAAAAAGCGCAAGTGTGGATCAGGTCGGCAACCATTATTTTCTGAGCTGGAAGACCTGATCTGTGAATGGGTTGTTGACAGGAGAGCAAAGGCTTTGGTTGTGAATAGGGCTCAGATTCAAGAATTTGCCCTTGCAATGGCACCACAGTTTGACATAGCCCCCGAAGACTTCAAAGCATCACAACACTGGCTGGATAATTTCCTTCAGCGAAGTGAACTGTCTTTAAGAAGATCTACAACATTGTTTAGGTTGGAAGATACTCAAGTTATTAAGCGAGCACTTGCATTCAAGTCAGTTATTGATGATGCTGACTTCTCTAAATACAATCTTTCCAACATGATTGCTATGGATGAAACTGCAGTGTTTATGGGCCAATCATCTCAAACAACAATTGAACAGCGGGGTGCCTCCTTAGCGTACATTCCCTCCACTGCTTACGAAAGTGCACGTGTTTCCTGTATTTTGGCAATTCATCTGGATGGCACTAAAATCCCACCTTTAGTCATTTCTAAGGGCAAGAAGGAAAAGATTGAACATGTTTTGGGCGTTTTTATTCCTGAAACTGAAAAAACCTGGGCCACACAAGCAGTTATAAGGAAGTGGGTCGATTTAATGCTGCCGCTTGTTATGCGAGGGAGCCAAAGAGGTCTGCTAGTCTGGGATGCAGCCAGCACTCACCACGCTAAAGACATGAAGACATTTCTTCACGAAAGAAAAATAGATCAGATAATGATTCCTGCAGGAATTCCTCAGACTCTTGATATTGCAATAAACAAGCCATTCAAAGACAATTTACCCATGGAAATTAATGACTACATTGAAAATAGAATGGAGAGAAATCAGCGTGGAAACTTTGTGAAACCTAAACTGCAAGAAGTTGTGACTTGGGTGAAGAATTCATGGGAGAAAATCACTGACAGTTGCATTGCAAATGCACTGCAAGCAGGCTACCTTGACAAGAAGTACTCATTTAAAGACAGTGCTATGGCTAAACATGAGAGATTTGGTCCACTGATTCTGAAAGAAATGAAGTCACAAGAAATTCACCAGGAAATTCAGGAATTGGATTGTTATGATGATGTTCCAGAAGATGATGACATGATTGTCATTGAATAAATGAGTAAATTCTTGATACTGTAGGATTCACAGTTTGTCTGGTTTGTGTTGACAACTACCATACTACCGTACCGTATACAGGTAATAAATTTCCTTTATTTTCATTTAACAATAAATGTGTACTGTATTCTTCTTCATGGAAAAATAAGACATCCCCTGAAAATAAGACCTAGCGTGTCTTTGGGGGCAAAAATTAATATAAGACACTGTCTTATTTTTGGAGAAACACGGTACCAAAGTCATTTTGCTTTTACTTTATATGCACTCATACACAGAGCAGTGGAATCTCCCAGAAACTTTTCCTCTACTCCATTAAGTTGAAGAATATAAAGTTTCATGTATGCACAATTAGCAAATTCTAGATACCTACTGTACAACATTGTGCCTACAGCTAACAGTACTATATTATACACTTAAAAAAATAAGAGATTTTGTTAAAAAATGTATCTCATGTTGAGTTCTTACCACAATAAATATATAAATAAGGAATAGTAAAGAATATCAATTGCTCTTCTTTATACATTTTATCCTCCGCAGAATACAAACTATGAATAAAGATTGTGTTTTAATCAAAAAACAAAATAAAATTTCATTATTTTTATGGGCTATGTCCCATGTCAAACAATAAGCCCATATTGGTACTTATATCTGGGGAAATTATAAACTTTTTTTCTTTAAGTTTACTTGTACTCTGAGTGATATAGTGGGGAAGGGCATGTAATGAGAATAGAGCCACAGTTGTCTAATAATTATTCACCTAACTAACTACAGATAAGGCGTTTTCTTACAGACCCTGGGAAACGGGAGGATGACACAAGGCTGTAAAAAGATAAGATGACTCAATGGGTCCATTACTTAGAAAATAAATACATTTTGAGAACAGACCAAGGACAGGATGTGCTTTGATTTGGTTCCTGTGCCCAGACCCTCACTCCATCCAGGAGTTTTTCTCAGGAACGCTGACCATTCTCTGGTCCCAGGAACAGGCTGAGCTGTTAGTAACATCATAGAAGTTAGCCACCTTGTTATCGGACTTGGAGCTCCTGAAGGCCAGACTGCAGACTCTCCCCTCCCTTTCCATGTTACACTTGCTGCTCACAGCTGCATGTAGCTATCCTCTCCGTCGTGTGTATAATAATCAGCCACCTGGTGAGGGGGTCAGAGCAGAATTTCCAGAGTGACCGCCTGCTCTCCCCATACTGCCCGCATTATTGGAATAAACGCTCATATATGACTCAACCCTGTCTCTGCTCAATTAGCTGAAGTAGTGACAGGCAACCCGGACCCCTTGGTTGTCTGGTTACAAGTATATTAGAACACCTTTCTCTTAACTTAATAAACTTATATTCAGCCTCACCAGCTTCTATAAGATATTCATACCAATAAACACTGTAAGATGTGATCATTTAACAGACACACACACACTCACACACTTGATTTGATTTTGTATGTTAAATTCACACTCGAGTTTTCTCAAGCAACTCATGTATTTGTCTGCTGTTTCTAAAAGCACCTCTGACTTCTTTTCCTTGAACGAATATGATTTGTACTTAGAGTTGGTAAAATTATGTGGCTTCTTTTCTATAAAAACTCAGTCTCTTGCCAAATTCATTTTCCATTTTTGATTCAAAATTGAAACACTGTCTTTCTTTTTCTGTGATTTTTTTCTCTTTTTATTAAATTTATTGGGGTAACATTGGTTAATAAGATTAGATACATTTCAAGTGTACATTGCTATGATCTATATATTGTATTATGTGCCCAACACCCAAATCAAATCATCTTCTGTCACCATATATTTGATCCCCTTTACCTTTTACTCCCGTCGGTCCCCCCTTCCCTCTGGTAACTGCCATACCATTGTCTGTGTCTATGAGTTTTTGTTTGTTTTTCTTGTTTGTTAATTGGTTGGTTTCAGTTTTATATCCCACATATGGGTGAAATCATATGGTTCTTACCTTTTCCTGTTTGACTTATTTTGCTTAGCATGATATTCTCAAGGTCCACCCATATTGTCATAAATGGCAGTATTGTATCCTTTCTTATGGCTGAGTAGTATTCCATTGTGTATATGTACCACATCTTTGTTATTAAATTATCTATCACAGGACATTTTGGTTGTTTCCATGTCTTGGCCACCATGCATAATGCTTCAATGTATATAGGGGTTCATACTTTAAACAATAAAGATAAATTTAAAATACATTTCTGATAGATACACAGAAGAGGGGTTGCTGGGTCATATAATAACTCTATTTCTAATTTTTTGAAGAATCACCATACTGTTTTCCATAGTGGCTGTACCAGTTTACATTCCTACCAGCACCGAATCAGGGTTCCTTTTTCTCATAGCCTCTCCAACACTTGTTACTATTTGTGTTGTTGATGATAGCCATTCTAACAGGTGTGAAGTGGTATCTCATTGGTGTTTTGATTTGCATTTCTCTAATAGCTAGTGAAGTTGAGCATCTTTCATATATTTGCTATCTATCTTTATGTCTTTTTTGGAAAAGTGTCTGTTCAGGTCCTCTGCCCAATTTTTAATTGGATTGTTTGTTTGGTGTTGAGTAGTATGAGTTCTTTATATAATTTAGATATTAACTCCTTGTTGAAGCTGTTGTTTGCAAATATCTTCTCTCATTCAGTTGGTTGCCTTTTCATTTTGTTGATGGTTTCTTTTGCTGTGCAGAAGCTTTTCAGTTTGATATAGTCCCATTCATTTATTTTTGCCTTACTTACCTTGCCACGGGGGTCAAATTCATAAAACCTTCTCTAAAACTAAGGTCCATAAGTTTGCTACTTATGTTTTTTTCTATGTAATTTATTGTTTCAGGTCTTACATCTTTAATCCATTTTGACTTGTTTTTTTCAATATGGTGAAAAACAACAATCTAGTTTCATTCTTTTGCATGTGGCTTTTCAGTTTCCCCAGCACCATTTATTAAAATGTCCATATCACGCAGCAATGTACAGATTTATTGCAACCCCCATAAAATCCCAATGACATTGTTTTAAAGAAATAAAACCAAAAAAATCTCATATTTTGATGGAATTACAAAAGATCCCAAGTAGTCAAAGCAATCCTGAGGGGAAAAAATGAAACTGGAGGTATCATGCTTCCTGACTTCAAATTATACTATAAAGCAAGGATAATTAAAACAGCATGGCATTGGCAGAAAAACAAACACATAATCGAATTGAAAAGAATTCAGAGCCCAGAAATAAATGCACATGTATATGGGCAACTAATTTTCAACAAAGAAGTCAAAACCAAATAATGGAGAAAAGAAAGCCTCTTCATTAAATGGTCCTGAAACATGGTCTTTTGTTGCCAAAAAGTTTCACCAGTAATCATTCTTTCCCCACCAAAAAATGTGAGGCTAAGATAATTAGCAAAGTGCAAGAAAGTTAAAAGTATATTCTTTTCTATTGTATCTTTTGTCCTTTATCCCTCACTTTTAGAGTTTTTGTGTACTTCGGATATTCATTTTTTGTAGTATACGTCTTAATATTTTCACCTAATTTGTCAGTTATCCTTTGACTTTACTTATGCTGTTATTTTCATGTAAATGTTTTGTTTAGTTGTTTTATAATAAAAAATAACTTCCTTTCCTTTACCAGAGAATAAAAGAACAAGTTTCTAAAGAATATGCAATTGAACAACAAGTCAATGTAGAATGTAATGTAACAGATTTAAGGAAAAAGTCATTCAACTCTAAATTAAAAATATATACAATCTTGTCTAAACCTTTAGCAAATATGTCTAAGTATGAAACTTATTTTTCAGAAATTAATTGTTTCAAATATCTATGTAGCTAAAGTAAATCTGTAAAATATAAATCACCTGTACTATAGATTGATTTTAGGTGTTCTATTTTCTTTGTTTATTTTTGTCTATTTGATCTATTTTCTTTTTTAAATATATTTTTATTGATTTCAGAGAGGAAGGAAGAGGGAGAGATAGAAACATCAATAAGAGAGAATCATTTATTGGCTGCCTCCTGCACACCCACTACTGGGGACCGAGCTCACAACCGAAGCATGTACCCTTGACCAGATTCGAACCTGGGACCCTTCTGTCCACAGGCCGACACTCTACCAGGGGTGGGCAAACTTTTTGACTCAAGGGCCACAATGGGTTCTTAAACTGGACCGGAGGGCCGGAACAAAAGCATGGATGGAGTTTTTGTGTGAACTAATATAAATTCAAAGTAAAGGAGCGGAGGGGAGAGCAAGAGAACCCTCTGCTCTTTTGGCTCCGTGGGCCGGATAGAACAGCCGAACAGGCCGGATTTGGCCTGCGGGCCGTAGTTTGCCCACGGCTGCTCTAGCCTCAGAGCCAAACCAGCTAGGGCTGTTTGATCTATTTTCTACTGAAAGAACTGAATTAAGTGTTCTATTATTAGTGACTTTCCTCTAGTCTTCATGAAATACCTATAGTATTAATTTTATAAAAGTCATTGTGTTTTTCTTTGACATCATTAATGCTTGTGGTCTAAACTCTATTTAGATATTATATCTATTTAGATATATAGGAACCTGTAATTCCTATTTGCCTATTTTTTTTGTTTTATTCTTTGTATTTAGCTTTATGAGTTACTTTATTTCCCATGTATATCTAATATATAACAGATATATGAGTTTTATATTGTAGGGCAAATTGAAAGTCATTTTGTATTAATACTTTCCTTTACATTTATTGCTATTACTTAATACGTTTTTCTTGACTCTATCAACATATTTTATAATATTGTGTATTATTATATATACTATGTTTTTTAATGGTGAGATTTATTTTTTGCTCTTTTGAAAAAATAATATAAGGTTTGTATTTTTGTTCTAATGAAGACTTTTGTGCTTATACTTTTTTCTTTTTATTTTTCCATCACCATTTATCCCCTTTATACTCTCCTTCACCTCTACCCACCCTTTTCCCACTGTTGTCCCTGTCCATGAGTTCTTTCTCTTTTTTAATTTTTATTATTTTTTTGGGGGGGTGTTATTTTTTTTAATCCTAACCCAAAAATATTTTTCCATTGATTTTAGAGAGAGTGGAAGAGAGCGAGAAAGATAGACAGCAACATTGATATGAGAGAAATATATCAATTGGTTGCCTCCTGCATGAGCCTTGACCAGGGCCCAGGTTGGGGATCCTTTCAGGCCACAGTACAACACTATATCCACTGAGTCAAACCGGCTAGGGCATATTCTCTTTTTTATACATATACTCTTGAGCAAATGATGAAATATTTTGAACAGCATACATAAAGAGAAAAACAAAAGCTCACATATGTCAACAATTTGCTAAATATCTAATTTTTTTTCTCTCAATTTCCAATTGAGCTTTGATCAGTAGGTATGACATTAAAACCCAAGATAAAATCAGCACACTCTAGCCCATGATAAGAAGAAGAGTTATTTGTTAGAACACTTTTGTTCTAGCAACATGTATCCAATTTTATTTCTGCACTGTAATGTATAAGACTTGTTTTCTCAAATTGCACCGTTATAACTTTCGTAATGTAAAAGCAGGATGACTATACTTAATAATAGCGTATTTCATATTTAAAAGATGCTAGAGAGTAGATCTTAAAAGTTCTTATCACAAGAAAAAATTATAACTGTGTATGGTGATGAACAGTAACTAGACTTATTGTGGTGATCAATTTGCAATATATATATATATATATACACATATATATACACACACACACACACATATATATATACATATATATATGTAATTATTATATGCACACCTGAATATAATATAATGTTATATATACCTTGGCCTGGCCTGCGGCATTGGGCTGAAACTGGCTTTCCAACATCCCCTGAGGGGTCCCGTATTGCAAGAGGGTGCAGGCCACGCCGAGGGACCCCACCGGTAAACAATTGGGCCCAGAGAGGGATGCAGGAGGTTGGCCAGCCGGGGAGGGACTATGGGAGGGCTCTCAGTCCCAATTGGCCAGACCCCAGTAGCAAGCTAACCTGCCAGTTGGAGCGTCTGCCCCCTGGTGGTCAGTGCATATCATAGTGAGCAGTTGATTGGGCTTAGCATTCATTAACATATTATGCTTTGATTGGTTGAATGGATAACTGGACACTTAGCATATTAGGCTTTTATTATATAGGATTATACCTCAATTTGCAAAAAATAAAAGATGTACAAAGAAAAAGTGAAAGATTTTTTTTGTGTGTGAGAAGTCTAATTATAGAAAAACTATTTCATTTATCTATTAAAAGCCAAGGCAAAATGGACGAACCAAAAAATAAAACCTAGATATGGTAAATATGTTGCTACATTACTATATAAAATTGGCTGCTGTATATAATGGAGCTTAAAATATATGTAGTACTAAAACTACATTAAAATAATGTGAACTTGAAAAGGGTAAATAAATTTAAAGTATTCCAAGTGTTTATTATAGAACTGGTAAAATGAAATTATTTTTATTGACTACAATATTTTAAAATGCATGACATATGTTTGAAGTAGTGGCACTTAATGAGAGCAAATTTTGCCACCAAGTGGTATATTACAATTTCTGGAAATTCATTTGGAAATCACAATTGGGTGCGATAGGCATCTGAGTGAGTGGAATCCAGTGATGCTGTTAAATATTCTGTAAACATAAGAGTCTACATAACAGAGAATTATTCAGACCAAAATATCAAGAACGTCAAAATGGAAAACATCTACTTTAGAGATACCACTAATTAAAAGAAAAATGTATGAATAACAAAGGCAGGGTAGAGAAATACAATAAAAGATCTCATTAATAAAAAATATGGCAGAACAAAAGAGATTAATACTTCTGGCTGGGTAGCTCTGTTGGTTGGAGCATCATCCAATGCATCAAAGGTTGCAAGTTTTATCCCTGGTCAGGGCACATATAAGAATCAACCAATGAATGCATAAGTAAGTGGAACAACAAATCTCTCTCTCTCTCAAAATAAATAAATTTTAAAATTTTTTAAATAAAAGAAAAAAAAAACAAATAGGAAGATGATAGACATAATAAACATAGCTATATCAGTAATTAATATATATGTAAATTAACTAACCAAAATAAAAAGAATAATATTTGAGACTAGGAAACCAAAAATAAATAAACATAATATAAGGCACACTCAAAATATAAACATTCAGAAAAAATGATGACAAATGTATAAAATAAGTCATATGATGAAAACACTGACCAAAGTGTATCTTTTTTAGCTATACAAATTTAGACACAGAACATTTTAAGGCAGGAAACATTAATAGAAAAAAAATGGATATTTCATAATGATAAGATAACTAATTCAGCAGGAAGACATCACAATATCAGATCTATATCTATACAAATAAAAGGGTAATATGCCAATTAGACTGGGTCGACCGGACATCTTCTGGTTGTCCAGTCCTCTTTCCGGACAAAGCCACGGTGGCGGGGGCTGAGGCAGAGGTGGTTAGGGGTGATTAGGCCTTCAGGGGAGCAGTTAGGGGTGATCAGGCTGGCAGGGGAGGGCAGGTAGGGGGGATAAGGCCAACAGGGGAGATTGGTTAGGGGCTAACAGGCTGGCAGGCAGAGGGGTTAGGGATGATCAGGCAGGCAGGCAGAGTGGTTAGGAGAGATCCCGTCAGGCAGGCAGGTGAGCAGTTAAGAGCCAGCAGTCCTGGATTGTGAGAGGGATGTCTGACTGCTGGTTTAGGCCCAATCCTGCAGGGTCTAAACCTGCAGTCAGACATCTCCCGAGGGGTCTTGGATTGAAGAGGGTGCAGGCCAGGCTGAGGGACCCCTGCATGCACAAATTTCATGCACTGGGCCTCTAGTGTTTATAATAAATAGCTTTGAAATATATTAATTGTAACTTGGCAGAACTAAAAGGAAAAGTAAAAGAATCTAAAATAATAGATGAGATAGTAATGCACCACCCTTTAACAGGAACAAAAGTCATTTGTCAGATTTATAAAAGATCTGATTAACACAATTAGTAAAATTGACCTAATTTACAAATATAAAAAATTGCATTCAATGTACAGAATTGAAACTTATTTCAAGTTCTGATAGATTGTTTACCAAAGTGCTGGCTAATCAAGTCTCAAATAATATTAAAGTTTATAATCATTGAGAAGTTGTTCTTTAACCATATAGAAATTAAAGAAGACATAGATAATAAAAAAAAATAAAGGAAACTCCTATTTCATAGATAATAATCAATAGACTTTTATATAGTGCAAAGATCAAATAAAAATTTGCAATGGAAATTCTTTAAAAATATTTTAAATTATTTATACATATTAAAACATATAGCTTTTACACTTATAGTAATGTTATAGTAAAGTTCTCTTTCTTGATATGAGTTCTTATATGGATGTGTTAAATATGTGCAAAGTTATTATGCTTTGTATTTATGACCTGTATACTTTCCTGTATATATATTATATTTAAACTAGAGGCCTGGTGCACGAAATTTGTGCACGGCGGGGGGAGGTGTCCCTCAGCCCAGCCTGCACCCTCTCCAATCTGGGACCCCTCAAGGGATGTCTGACTGCCCATTTAGGCCCAATCCTACCAGGATCAGGCCTAAACGGGCAGTCGGACATCCCTCTCAAAATCCAGGACTGCTGGCTCCCAAAGCTCGCCTGCCTGCCTTCCTGATTGCCCCTAACTGCTTCTGCCTGCCAGCTTGATCATCCCCTAACCACTCCCCTGCCAGCCTGATTGATGCCTAACTGCTTCCCTGCTAGCCTGTTTGCCCCTAACTTCCCTTCCCTGCATGCCTGGTGCCCCCCAACTGCTCTCCCCTGCAGGCCTGGGTCCCCCACTACTGCCCTTCCCTGCAGGCCCAGTCACCTCCAACTTCCCTCCTCTGCCTGATCACCCCTAACTGCCCTCCCATGCAGGCTTGATTGCCCCCAACTGCCCTCCCTTGCAGGCCTGGTCCCTCCCAACTGCCCTCCCCTGTTGGCCATCTTGTGGCAGCCAATTTATGTACACATGGGGGCAGGATCTTTGACCACATAGGGGCAGCCATCTTGTGTGTTGGAGTGACAGTCAATTTGCATATTACTCTTTTATTAGATATGATAGAGGCCTGGTGTATGGATGGGGGCCGGCTCGTTTGCCCTGAAGGGTGTCCCGGATCAGGGTGGGGGTTCCCTTGGGGCATGGGGCGGCCTGGGCAAGGGGCCTGTGGTTGTTTGCAGGGCGGCCACGCCCTCCGGCGACCCAAATGGAGGCCCTGGTATCTGGGATTTATTTATCTTCTATAATTGAAACTTTGTAGCCTTGAGTGGAGGCCTAGGCCAGCCAGGGTGTGTAGAAAGCTTGGCTTCCTCCGTTGCCGGGGGCAACTCAAGCCTCCTGCTCTCTCCAGCTCCGTGTCTGCCACCATTTTTGTTGGGATTTATTTATCTCCTATAACTGAAACTTTGTAGCCTTGAGTGGAGTCCACAGCCGGCCAGGGTGTGCAGGAAACTTGGCTTCCTCCATTGCCAGGGAAACCCAAGCCTCCTGCTCGCTCCGTGGCTGTAGCCATCTTGGTTGGGGTTAATTTGCATACTCGCTCCTGATTGGTTGGTGGGTGTGGCTTGTGGGTGTAGTGGAGTGATGGTTAATTTGCATATTACTCTTTTATTAGATAGGATAAGAAGTTACTAATCTAGTCACTATAGCCTCAAATGTCAATTGCTTTCCCCAGTTTATGAACATACTTTAACATCAAATCATAAAAATTAATGAAGAAAAACTTGCTCTAAAACTAAACTGATATTATTCTATTAATGTCATTTTCATTTAATGTAATTATATTTGGGTATATAGGTATCATCACACTCTTTGTTTTTTTACAGGTTTATGATTTTCTCTTTTCTTTTTTTTAATTTATCTGTATTGTTGAAAGTATTACAGATATCCTCTACCCCCCCCCATTTACTTTGAAATATAAAGGATGCATAGACAATGAGTAAAAGTTGATTATAGTGTCACACATAAAGGTAAAGTTTCAAGAAAAGAGAAGCACATAAATGAGTGTGATATGAACACAAGTACACTATGAAAGGACAGAGAACAGAGACTAGAGAGGGCCATTTATGAATGTTTGGAACTTTGTAATAATGGGAAGACAGTAGAGAGTCTTAAGATGACTTAAGACTTTAGACATTCCACTTCATGTGTAGAGACTAGTTAGGAGACTCTTAGCCATAAAATCAGCAGTGATGCTGACTAAGGTAGGTATGGTGAAAAGGAGAGTCTTGAGAACAAAGAAGAAAATAAGAATATAGAATCAGTAATAGCTGTTTATTGATTGAGGAATGAGAGTCATAGTGATGAGAGAATATATGATGTTGGCCTGGACTCCAGCATGATCATTTAGTATTTATTGAGAAGACATACAGAAAAAGCAAGTTGGTAAGTGTGGGTTTGGATAAAGTTGATGTGACACATTCAAAAGGAGATGTCTAATAGTAATAACATTGTAATTAGCTCATTATTAATAACTAGAGGCCCGATGCATGAAATTCATGCAAGGATAGGCCTTCCTTCCTCCGACTGCTGGCTTCACAGCCTCACCCCCTACTCGCACCCGCCTTGGCCTGGTGCTGCCTGCATCCACTACCACACACCCCACCAGTTCCCCAGTTCTGCAGAGCCCCTTGATCCATCGCCCCACAGAGGGTGTCCTGGGCCTCCCTCTGCTGGGCAATCATGGGGTGATGCCCACCCCACCCCCCAGACCAATTGTATCACACCTGCCTTGGCTGGCCTGGCACCAGTGCATGTCCTAGCATGGTCATCGTTCTGCTGTTTGGCTGTTGGGTCAATTTGCATATTACACTTTTATTATTGTAGGTGGAAAAGAAACAAAGGGAAGGCCAAATATTTTAGGCATGTTAATTGGGAACCACCTGGCCTGTTCCTTGGAGATCACTGGGGGAAAGAGGTTCAACAAAGGAGAAATAGACACATGCACAATGAAGTTGGGGTGACTAGGAAAAGTGTCTGTCATACCTGTGAACAGAGATTGTTGGCCAGAATGGGGGTGGCCACTGCAAGTCCATAAAAATTTGGGCATACATAATCCCCCCAAAAAGGAATTCTCTCTCTTGTGATTATTGGTTCTTGGTTTTCTTAGCTTGGCTCATGGGGCTCTCTCATTCCTGCTTCCGTGCATTTGCCTGTGTTTTCTCCAGAGTCATGTGGCCCCACGGAGCCCACATGCAATGGACTGATGGACTACAGTGGAGAACACAAACTAAACTAGCCTGATGCTGGACTGGACTCTGCGTCAACATGGAAAAGAAACTCTGGGCAATGGCTGATTTTAGCCTAATTGAAGGCACAGCTACACTTCTTTTATGGAGGTACTGAGGGAGAGGAGAACTCAGAAACTCAGGGATTTAATTCCATGCAAATAAAAATAACTTGTTCTCCCATGTGGGTCTCAGAAAATCATTTTTCTCAGTATGTAGCAGAATGAAAGGAGGCAGGCTCATGTGTATGCTCTCTACACTTTTTATTGCTTTCACTGATTCTTTTTTTTTTTTCCTTCTCATTTTTCTCTCTCTGTGAGTTGAAATTCAATTTAAAGCAAGGTAAGAATGAATGAAGCACTGAACCCAGCAAGTGTACCACCAACATACTTAGGGTTTTCAATGACCAATTTTTCACATTGTTCCAAAAGAGTGAACTATTAGTATTCATCTCACATTGCAAGTAAGCTGAAAAGGCACAGTTACACTTTTCAGTCTGCTTGTTTTTATTTGAAGTGTAAACTCACAAAATGTAGTTATAGAGAGGAATACAAAATGCACAGAACTGAAACTGGATTGTTGCCTGTTAGATTCAGGACCTATGTACTAGGCACCAACTGAAATGGTTTTACTTGGACTTCATAATGTCATCCATTTTAATTGGTTAATTAATATGTATAAAAGGTATTCATGTCCTAAACAGATATTAAATGGAAGGAAGGGGTGGGGAGAGAGTATTTCTGACTCTTAGTTCATACATTAATCCTTTGTATAAAAACAAGCCAAGTGTAACATTAACCTTAGTTTTTGAACCCTATAATTGTTTAATTGAAATAAAATACAAAAAAACCCATAAAACCTTTTAGACTATGTTCTGCAACTTCAAGTATATTTTACCCAATTCTCCTATAAATAAGTGGGAAAATTGTCAAAGGCCAATTGTTATGTAGACGAATATTTCACTGCTGAGCTCTGTGCCACAAGGGGAAGGATGTGCTGCTCAGAGCTGGGACATTTGAAGTGTGTCTCCATCCGAGGCTGTTGTCTGGGGACTGGGACAAAATGCTTGGCCCCTTCCTGCAAGCCTGGCTGGTACCACCCTCAATGAGAGACTCTTTTGGTCAGTGCTCCTAAGCCCCAATGGCTCCACCCTGTTGAGCTTGCTACTGGAGAAGGATGCCTGGCTGCATGCAACCTGAACCTGTGCCACACACCTCCTGGGGGAGCTAGGCTAGAAGATTCTGGCAGAGCCTGAGTGGTTTTGCTCGGGAGTAGGGGCCACTTTCCCTTCATTGAGTACCTAACCACAGGATCCTCAGGAAGGGAAACGAATAGTCCCATTCTTTCCGACCCCAGTCACTCCATCCTAACAAACTCATGAGTTGTGGAAGGGTCTGTGCCTCATGGCCAACCTAGGCCCACTGTACAGTCTTTGTTCAGAAGGTTCTGGAGAAAGCCCAGGCAACCTATGTGGGAGGCAGAGCAGCTGACAGGTGAAGGAGTACCTCAGGGAGCCTCAGACCTTTTATAGATCTGCCCGCAGCTCTAAGCTGGAGAAAGTTGACCCTTGTCCACAGATTGGCCTCTCCCATGCACCCCAGTCACAGTAGATGCAGCTACAAACTGTGAATAGCATGGTAGCACCACAAAGGTAGCCCCAGGCAGATTACACACAACATCTGACATCCACCTGTACCTGAATCCTGCCCAAGTGGATCTAGAACCAACACAACCAGTGGTGGTTTTCAGACTACACCAGAGCTCTACCCAACTAGCCACACATGCCACACACCCAAAGGGGGATTCTGGCAGGAATCAGACCCTGCTGGGGACAATTCCCCCTCAGAAGGCAGCCCATTCACAGTTACTCATACATGGTGAGAGAGGTTAATCCTTATAGTCAACCAGTCTAAAGGGTTAACAGCACCTATGTAAGGGCCAACAGCATTCAAGACACACTGTATCAGAAGGGTGTACATAACCTACAAGAAACAGGAAACAATTAAGTGTTGATCTAAAAGAAACAATCTAGAGGCTAAAAAATATATATAAAAAACAATGAAACCAAGAGCTGGTTCTCTGAAACAAACAAACAAACAAAATAAGATTGATGAAACTTTAACCAGACTAATCAAGAAAGAGAGAGGACACAAACAAATAAAATCAGAAATTAAAGAGAGTTAACAACAGATACCACAAAAATATAAAGGATTATAAGAAAATACTATGAACAACTATCCACCAACAAATTAGACAGACTGGGTGAAATAGATAAGTTATTAGAAACATACAACTTTCCAAAATTGAATCAGGAAAAATCCTAAAAGCTGAAAAGACCAATTACAATTAATGAAATCAAAGCAGTAATAAAAATTTAAAAAAACCTTCCACCAAACAAAAGTTATAGACCAAATGGTTTCACCAGAGAATTTTATCAAACACTCAGAGAAGAGCTAACACTTATCCTTCTCAAATTAACCCCAAAAATTTAACATCAGGAACAACACAGTGATCAGCTTTCACCACTCTTACTCAACATCATACTGTAAGTACTAGCCACAGCATTCAGAGAAGGAAAAGAAATAAAAGTCATCAAAATTGGAAAGAAGAACATAAAACTGTCATTATTTGCAGATGCCATTATATTTTTTATATAAAATCCCAAAGACTCTACCAAAAATTGACTTAATAAATAGACTTAATAAATGAATTTGGCAAAGTAGAGGGTACAAAATTAATATTCAAAAATCAGTGGCATTTTTATACACAAAAAAATGAACTATGAGAAAGAGAAATTAAGAATACAATCTCATATACTATTCCAACAACAACAAAAAATATAAGGTACCTAGGAATAAATTTAACCAAGCATGTAAAAGACCTATATTTGGAAAATTGTAATATATGGAGGAAGGAAATTGAGGAAGATACAAATAAGTGGAAGCATAGAGTGTGCATGGATAGGAAAAATTAACATTATTAAAATGTCCATAGTACCCAAAGCAATCTACAGAATCAATGCAATTCTTTTTAAAATATCGAATGCATAGTTCACTGATCTAGAACAAATGATCCAAAAATGTATATAAAATCACAGAAGACCCCAAAGAGCCTCAGCAATCTTGAGAAAGAAACAAATTTGGAGGTATCCCAATACCTAATACCAAGCTATCATATATGGCTACAGTAATTAAAGCAGCATGATACAGGTACAAGAGTAAGCATATAGATCCATAGAACAGAACAGAGATCCCAGAAATAAACTTTTGCTTTTGTGGCCAATATTTAACAAGGAGACAAGAACATACAATGAGGTGAATACAATCTCTTCAGTAAATGGGGCTGGGAAAATTGGACAGATACATGAAAAAAAACTGAAATTAGACCATCAGCTTATACCATACACTAGAATAAACTCAAAATGGATTAAAGACTTAAATGTAATTTGCGAAACCATAAAAATTCTATAAGAGACCATAGGCAGTAAAATTTCAGACATTTTTCTTAGCAATATTTTTACAGATATATCTACGCTAGCAATGGAAACTTAAAAAATAAACAAATCAGAATACATCAAACTAAAAAGCTTTTGCACAGGAAAAAATACCATCAATAAAATGAAAATATAACCCACTGTATGGAAGAACATATTTCCCAATGACACATCTGACAAGGGGTTAATTTCCAAAATATATAAAGAACTTATACTACTAAACAGCAAGAAGACAAACAATCCAATTTAAAAAATGGGCAAAGGACATGAATAGAGGACATACAGATGACCAATAAATATATGAAAAATACTCAACATCAATTATCATCAGAGAGATGCAAGTTAAAAGCACAATGAGATATCACATCATGCCTGTCAGAATGGCTATCATCAATAAATCAACAAAAAACAAGTGCTGGTAAGGATGTGGAGAAAAGGGAACCCTCGTGACTGCTGGTGGGAATGCAGACTGGTGAAGCCAATGTGGAAAAAAGTACTGAGTTTCATCAAAAAATTAAAAATGAAACTGCCTTTTGACACAACAATTCCACTTCTAGGAATATATCCAAAGAAATCCAAAGCATTAATTCAAAGAATATATGCACCCCTTTGTTCACTGCAGCATTATTTACAATAGCCAAAATCTGGAAAAAGCTGAGTGCCCATAAGTAGATGAGTGGATAAAAAAGCTGTGGTGCATTTACATAGTAGAATACTACTCAGCCATAAAAAAAAAAAAAAAAAAAAAGGAAATCTTACCTTTTATGACAGCATGGATGGACTTGGATATTATTATGCTAAGTGAAATAACCCAGTAAGAAAAAGACAAATACCATATGATCTCAATTATGTGTGGAATTTAATGAGCAAAATAAACTGATAAACAATAGAACAAACTGTCATTTGTGAGAGGGGAGAGGTGAATGAAAGAAGGTACAGGGGTTAAGCATATAACACATAGGCATAGACAACAGTGTGGTGATAGCCAGAGGGTAAAAGGGGGTGGGGTAGGTAGAGGCGGGCAAAGGGTAGGAAAATGGGAATTGTAGGAGAGTTGTTTGGGTTGATGAGCGCACAATGCAGTATGTAGATGATGTTTTGTTGAGTTGTACACTTGAAACCTGTATGATTTTGTGAACTAATGTTACCCCCAATAAATTCCATAAAAATTTTAAAAAAGGAAATAAAATTACAAAGAAACTAAAGTCCAGAGTTTTAAATTAAAATCTAACATTGCTCTATCAATTAACATATAAAAATATTCACTCTACCATTTCTATTACCATATAAGATATGAGTACCTTCTTCACAATAGAAACCCAAAGGTAGTTTATTGTTTGCATAGAATAACACCAACAAAAGAGCAAATAATCCTTCCAGGAGACAGCCAATGTGCAGAGGGTGATCAAAATAACATTTGTCAGGCTACTTACTCTTAGTCACTTGAGCAGAGCAATGCTCTTTCAGAGGAAGTCTTTTCCTTAAACTCCGTTTCAAGTTTCGTAAACACAGGTGCAGTGAGGAGTCAGTGAATGGTTTCCAAATGGAATATCTATGCTTTTAGGGGAGAATCTGTGACAAGCATGTCCATGACTCTTAATTAGATCCCAGCACTGTTGATATTCCTGGTACAAGCTGAGAGGATAAAGATAATGGATAGAATTGTGTCCATCCATAAATCAATGTGGCTGTAGTTGGAGATAGGGCATTTGAAGAGATAACGTAATACGCAGTCAAAGCTGGGACCCTAAACCAAAATGATTGATGTCCTTATAAGAGGAGGGAAAGACACCAAGTATGTGTGCATAGAGAATAGGCCTATGAGGACATAGCAAGAAGATGACCATCTGCAAGACAACGAGAGAGGCTTTAGAAGCTTAAGCTGCTAAACCTTGATCTTAGACTTCCAGTTTCCAGAACTTGGATAAAATACATTTCTGAATTTTAAGCCATCCAGAGGGTATATAACTAAAACACAATAAATATTTGTTTGTCCTTGAAAAAATCACTATGTTTGCAAGGAATATCAGAATCAATAAAACCTTTCAGACACCAGATATGCGGAAGGCAATTTTCAAGAACCTACATCAAATCCAAGTTCTTGTGATTTTTTTATTAACTTTTTAATAAATTTACCTTTATTGTTGAAAGTATTATAGATGTCCCTTTTTTCCCCCATTGACTCCTTTTAGCCCACACCTGCCCCTGTCCCAGGCCTTCACCACACTATTGTCGAGTCCATGGGTTATGCATATCTATATATATAAAAGCCTAAGCGACCGTCCAACCATTTGACCGTCCAACTGGTAGCTATGATGTTCAATGACCACCAGGAGCAGACACTAAATGCAGGAGCTGCTGACCTGCAGTGACTTCACAGCTGCAGTTTTTGGGTAGTGCATCTGGAACCAGTGAGAAGGGGGCCTGATTTTGAGGTGCATAACCCAAGAACCGCCCTCACGCAATGTGGAACCTCTTGGGGGATGTCGGAGAGCTGGTTTTGACCCGATCCCCGCAGGCCAGGCTGAGGGACCCCTCTGGTGCACAAATCCGTGTACCGGGCCTCTAGTATATATATAAGATCTTTGGTTAATCTCTTCCTGCCCTCCCCCGCTTCCCTCTGAGATTCATCAATCTGTTCCATGTTTCCATGCCTGTGGTTTCCACTCCTGCGTTGAGCGTCTGCCCCCTGGTGGTCAGTGCACATCATAGCTACTGTTCAGACAGTTGGACAGTCAGATGGTCAGACAGTTGCTTAGGCTTTTATATATAGAGAGAACAGAAACCCAGTTAGATGAATTGTCTTCACTTTAGAGGCACATAAATATAAATGGAGGTTTTGAAAAGTTGAATAAATTGTGAATAGTGCATAGCAAGTGAGAGTTTGAATGTATTTCTTCCAAATGCAGAACCTGTGCTTTTCTATTATGTCACAATACCCCTTATATGTGCTCATTCATTGAGTGTGAAATGTTTTATATTTCCCTATAGATATCAAGTAAAATTTTGCATATGAAATTTCTCTTTAGTAATTAAGGAGCTAAACGAACTCTTTAAGTTTAGCAAATATTTACTAAATGCCAATATGGTGGGCCCATTTATAAAGTATTAGGGTACAACAGTAATCATGAATATAATATTCAACCTTATACAGTTTATGATCAAGAAGGCACAATATTTAAATATTTAACATTTTGTTTCCTATGAGAGAGAAATATTATTGATTATATAGTATATGCTAGGAGACTTTAGGTTTAGATAATATGACTAAGGGTCTTGTGAAACAAATACACACAATGAAAATACATGAAACTCCAAAATACTCTATATTTTGAGTATTACCCACAGACTTAATTGTTGCAAAGTGACCTATATTGATTTTTGTAATTTACAACGAATAGATTATTTGTTTTTATGTGAGTAGTCTCTAATGGTTGTCAAGGATAAACCATTACCTGAATGTCCACTTACCAGGTTAAAATAAAAATACATTTAACCAGATTGAATTCTAACTTATCTCTAAATATTGATTATCAAGCAAGCATAAAAAATTTTTTTAAATTGCTTTGTAATCTGCATAAAGTTTTAGTTGCCTGTTGTTTAACAGTTTAGACCACATTTCTCATGAATAATTTATTTGATATAAAAATGTATATATGTTGGAAGCAGTTTCAGTTAACCTCATTGGCTTCAGTCGACTATAATCATAATCCTCCAATTCAAGACAACCCAAGAACATTAAGAAACAATCCTAGTTTGTTATTTTTAATATTAAAAGGCACATGGTTTCTGAGATTTTTATACTTTCTTCCTGGATAGGTAAATACTATCTCAAAGATGTTAGAAAATTTATATTCTTGAACACCACTTATTTAAAACACAGACACACAAATAAAATATTTCTAATATTTGTAATTTTAATTTAAAAGCCAATGATATTGATCAGATATAGAGATAAGTAAAACACTTTTGGATGCCACTTATGCAGAACTTTCTAATTAGAATGCTAACTAAATACCCTTCACATGTAAATTTCTGATTAAGGAAATTAGAATGGAATGTAACCTACCTAATGAGTACTATAAATACCACATTGCATACCTCAAAGCATCTACCATTCAGGAATATATTTTTTGAGTTCTTATTAACTGATTAGATAATTTCTGTCACATAACCTGTAAAACAAAGGTGCTGGAAGTACAATTAAATGCATGGGCCTTTACAACTGATTCCTACTATTCCAAAAAGGTCCCAGAAACCAAAATCATAGTTTAGGCAATATGTCAAAGATTAAAATTCCTGAAGCTTCCATTATCTTTTTAGAGATGGCATCATGTAACTTGAATGGAAGAAATGTCAACAGTGACTAAATTATCCTTACTACTCAATTTAAGTACAGAAGAAAGCAGTTGGCAATTTTGTTCTTGATCTGATGAACAACCAGAAGCTATGCTCAGCTGGATGCTGGTCTGGATGAGGTGACTAGAATCAATCTATATAAAATGATCTATTATGACCAGCATAAAGAACGTGAAAATATACCACAATCTAAAAGATTTTGTACCAGTTTGTATTCATATTTAGAATTTCATGTTAACTTTATTAATTCCCAAGAATCTTACTAAACAAGAAAAATAGAGCAACAAATATCTTTCCAGTAATACATTTAATTTGGAACAAGTTTTGTTTGAAGAAGGAAGCCATAGCAAATGCTATTGATTGAACTTCTTATCCACATAATTTACCTTATTAAGGTGCAACTTAAATTGTTTATTGACTAACTGAATATTAATAAATATTTTCTTCTTTTTTTGTTCTTCCAGAAGGCAGAGTAATGTTATTGCATGTAGAAACGAGCCTGTTAATAAGTTCTCAGGGTGACAAATTAAATGCTAATTAAATGCACAGGTTAATATAAACATCCATACTTCTTTTAGGTTATAAAAACCACTTACTATAGCTTAAGGAGTGAACAAATTACACATGTAATTGGGAATGTCACATTAACTTATTAAAATGAAATTCAATCATTATTTACAAAATACATAAACTTGTTTATTTAAATCAATACAATGAATATAAAGCCTTATTATGTGTTTAGTCTACTCAAAAGGACACAGGGATATGGGATATCTTTAGGTACATTTTTGATAACCATTATCTGTGATTCTCAACTCAGTGTGGAATTTGAGATTCTAATGGTTTCTACTTTTCTCTATATTCTCTGTTTTATGTAGTCCAATATCTGCTTCATTTCCTTTAAGGATCTTTAATTGAAAATCATCTTCTTAAGAACAAAATTGGGGGTGGTTCCCAAATACCTCAAGAGACCGCAGCAGATATCTTACCATATATTCCTTGGGATGACAAAATCCACCACCTTCAACTCTACCTCTTCACATGACAATGGTAAAAGGTGTCTTTAGTTACAGTAGTAAGCAATTAACCAATTAGTTAGAAATGGATTCAACACAAAAGTGTCATTGCATCCTATTTATCATAAGATGTGAATATAAAATTCAAGTGTGGTCTAGCTCTTCAATGATCACAAATCCATCCCCAGCTTCCCATACTCTTATCAATTACAGGAAGTAAACTAGTAATGCTGAATTCACAGATAGGTTCTGTGTGAAGGCTAAGGTGAAATAAAGTAGCTAGTAGAAAACTTCTTAAATAAAATAATTATCAACCTTGGGATCACCATACTGAAGTGGTGTGAATAGACAACTTGATTCTATTGGTACTCACCAGTGGAAATGGGGGAATCCCTTTCTCCTGAGTGCTCAGGGTTGGGTCCTTATGTTATCTCGAGGCAAGAAAGGTTTCCTCTTTGGAGCCTTGGTATCTGTCACTCTTCAGACATTCAGAAGGTATCAGCTGCCTTCAGAAAGTTGATCTGTGCTGCACTTTCTTAGTTTTGAAGGATTGCCATTTTTATGTATTACTTTTCCTTTTCTACATTTATCCATTTTAAAATTAGCCTTTGGAACTTGGGAGATGAACAGTGAGCGCACAGGGAAATCAGACCATAAATGGATTTTCATTTCATTTCTATTTAACCAAAGAAAACTTCATCTAGCCTAGGAGCATATGGAAACTTAATTAAGCTTCATTATCCATCTCTAATGCTCAAAGCAAATATTTTAATTTTAAAAAGCACTTAAATCATCTGCTTGGGAGCTTTGAGGGTCAGCTGTTGCTTCCATTAGTTTCAAGTCTCTGATAAATGAATGTTACAAAGGAAAACATACTGTATCTTACAAGAATTAATTCTCTGTCATATGTAAACAATCTGGAATGTGTACGATTATTTTCAGGGACATCAGCAAGATGGCATAATGGTAAGCCTCAGGCCCTCCTACCTACACCCCTATGCCCACCAGGAGACATTGACTCAACAACAACACACAGACCAATTTCCTTTGCAAATATTAAAACAGTTAAGAGGTTTCTGCAAGCCAGGTGAGCAAAAAACCAGCCATACTGAAGCTGAAAGGAAAAATTGTGGCATTTACTTGCCATAGTCACTCTCCCTGGCTAAATGCTGCATGATACATAGGGAGAAAATTCCCAGCTCCTAACTTCTTCCTGCAAAGAGAAGAAGACTGAAACAATAACCCATTGTGGAAATAGTTTGAGGAGCTTGGAAGGGATTGGTTTCTGTCTTGCCTGTCTTGGAGTGCTGAGAGGACAGAGCATACTCAGTGCCCTGAGGCCAGTGAGAACAAGAGTGCTGGGCAGCTTGCTGCTCAACCAGGGGACCCGCAGTACAGGTGATCGAGGCCCACACAGCTCAGCATGTTCATGTGCAGATGGAGGCAAATTGGAATGATGCAGCTGCAAATCAAGGAGCACCAGGATTTCTGAGAGCCACCAGATGCTGGGAGAGGCAAGAAAGGATTCCTCTTTGGAGCTTTCAGAGGGAACATGGTTCTGTGGATACCTTGATATGGACGACTGGCATTCATAACTGAGATAGAATTAATTTCTCTTGTCCAATGATACCTAGTTTGTGGTCATTTTATTATCAGGGGGTACCCAGCAGTGGTAATGGGGGAACCCCTTTCCCCCTGGGTGCTCAGGAGTGGGTCCTTATGTTATCTTGAGAAAAAGAATATTCTGAGACTCGCAGGGAGGATAAGTGATTTTTATTTGCGTGAAATTATATTTCTGCATTTCCAGAGTCCCATTTTCCTTAAGCCAGTCCTGGAAGATGTGCAGCTGGCATTTCAGCTGAGCTAGAATTAAAGCTAGTGTCCAAAGTTTATGTCCCAGAGTGGAGCTGGCCCAGTGTAGCAATAGGCTAGTTGCAGTCCATTAATGCCTTGCTTATGGTGGCCAAGCCAATGACTTGTTTCCAGGTGTGACTGACAGACAATCACCTTCCCTGCATCACCCAGACTTTACTGGGGATGCCTATAATATTCGGCTTTCTCTTTGCTCCTTTCCAGGTATTAATAAAGTAGGTTAATACCCTATATAAAACAATGATTATAAAATTGTGTTGATGGTATATTGAAGGAAAGGTTTTTATACTATTGAAATAAAGTTACTTTTCATCCAAACAAGATTTTTAAAAATTAAGATGCCACTGGAAAACACAATAAAACCACTGAGAGATTAACTAAAATAATGTATAGCTAAGAAAAGAGCAAAATAAATAAGGCAGAAAAAGCAAAGAACCATATAATTTGATTCATATTGATGGGAAAACTCAAGAAGTTATAAAATTTTAGCTTTCGTTATACAGTATAGTTGATAGCCTTGGTAATTAATGCATGTAGAGAGATATTGTTCCAGGGACTGGAATGTATGAGTGGACCTGCCTGACTTCAGGAGACCTGCAAGCAATTTGACCTTTGTGCAAGTGACCAAGACATTATCTGAACCATTGTGCTCCAGGGAGAGAACATCAGCTGCCCAGGGTACAGACAAAGAATCACCCATCAGCATATGAAGGGATGCTTGGAAATTCCCTGGACTGCAGCTTTTATCTCATTAACCTTTTCCCCTGAATTCCAAACCCCTTACCTACTTTCTCCTGAATTACAAACCCTTTACCTACACGTTTCTTCTCCTTATAAAAGGGGGTCAGCTTGAGATGAGATGTAAGATGGTCTTTTTAGGGTCCATAACCAGCCGTCTTCACAGATCATCAGCCATCTGAATAAAGCACCCATAAAAAATTCAGTCCTCATTTCTGCTTACTGGTTCTGGTAGTGACAGGTAGCAGGAAGGCCAATTTTTCCGGTTTCATGTCCTGGGACAGGTTCGGGACTCTCTGGTAAGTGTGGGTATTTGACAGGAGTCTCCTTGGCTACCTGGACTGCAGGCCCCTGGGTGCACATTTGGAGACTCCCTAGCAGCTGCCAAGTGATTTTACCCGGGACTCTCCTCCAACTCTCAGCACTTCCTGTTGCCTTAAGTTTCCATTGAATTTCTGCCTTTCTGGTTGAGGATTATAGTCCTGGGTTACGATTTAGATTAGTCATCAGGAATTAACGTGCCTTCAGGTCTGGTTTGTGTGTAATTACAGAACTCTGTCTGGTAGAATGGGGGAAGAGTTCCCGTTCCAGGAAACAACCCTTAGAGGCAGTTTTGGCTGATGGATCAATCTACACTTATAAACCTATGACTAAAAAGAAAATTATTATCTTTTAACCATAAGTGGTATGTTTTCTGCCTCTGGGTGACATAAGTAGGGTGTAATATTTTATTGGGCTAAAGAAATTAAATATTGCCCGACTGGCGTGAGCATCGACCTATCAAACAAGAGGTCATGGGTTCAATTCCCAGTCAGGGCACATGCCCAGTTTACAGGCTCAATCCCCAATAGGGGGCGTGCAGGAGGCAGCCAAGCAATGATTCTCATCATTGATGTTTCTATCTCTCTCTCCCTCTCCCTTCTCTGAAATCAATTTATATATATTTTTTAATAAATTAAATATTTACAGAATTAAACAGGATCCTGTGGTTTGGACAAAATATTTAATATTTAAAGAAGTTTAAGTTTGAATGCCTTCTTTTAAAGTTATTACCATAAAATATGTGCATTTTTAAGCCAGTCTACAAAAAAAAATATTATCTTTCAGTTAAGTTTGTTTGGCAACCTTCTCAAAGTTTAAATTTTAAGAGACTTTTTTAAACCCAGAAATGACTTTGAGTTATTCCAATGGGCCCTGGAATACCTTAAAGATATGTTCTCTCATTATAAAAGAGAAGTCCTTGAATTAATTAGGCCTGTTTAAATGCTTGAAACTACCTGGGAAGCTTTGACAAATCCTATCTAATAAAAGAGTAATATGCAAATTGACCATCACTCCAACACACAATATGGCTGCCCCCATGTGGTCAAAGATGGCTGCCCCCATGTGGACACAAGATGGCGACCATAAGATTGCCAGCAGGGGAGGGCAGTTGGGAGGGACCAGGCCTGCGAGGGAGGGCAGTTGGGGGCAATCAAGCCTGCAGGGGAAGGTAGTTAGGAGTGATCAGGCCGGCAGAGGAGGGAAGTTGGGTGTGACCGGGCCTGCAGAGAAGGGCAGTTGCGGGGGACCCAGGCCTACAGGGGAGAGCAGTTGGGGGGGACCAGGCCTGCAAGGGAGGGCAGTTGGGGGGGACCAGGCCTGCAGGGGAGGGCTGTTAGGGTTGACCAGGCCTACAGGGGAAGGCAGTTAGGAGTGACCAGTCCTGCAGGGGAGGGCAGTTAGGGGCAAACAGGCTGGCAGGGGAGCAGTTAGGCATCAATCAGGCTAGCAGGGGAGTGGTTAGGGGGTGATCAGGCTGGCAGGCAGAAGTGGTTCGGGGCAATCAGGAAGGCAGGCAGGCGAGCAGTTGGGAGCCAGCATTCCTGGATTGTGAGAGGGATGTCCGACTGCCCGTTTAGGCCCGATCCTACCAAGATCAGGCCTAAACGGGCAGTGAGACATCCCTCAAGGGGTCCCAGATTGGACAGGGTGCAGGTTGGGCTGAGGGACACCCTCCCCTCCATGCACGAATTTTGTGCACTGGGCCTCTAGTAAAATAATAATAAATTATAAGAATAAGAATTAATAATAAATAATAATAGCTATTTGCATACATATATTTTTATTAAAATGCATATTCTAGAAATTTCAGTCTGCTCTAGGAAGGCATTTGCAGAGTCAGAGCCAAGTTCAAACAACACTCTCAGGGGTAGCAGGTGTCCGGTCAGTGACAAGAGTGATGGTTATTGTAATACTGCTTGGCTCATGTATAACCCAGGCTCAGGAGAGTGCTGGCCGCTGAACAGGTTTTTAAATGACTATACTATCCTGTCCTGCCATTAGAGTTGTTTTGTCAAAGATTAGGGAAATGGGATAAAATACCTTATGTAAAAGGTTTTATGACTTTACATAATTAAGATGAAAGATGAAAAGGAAATAGATTAATGGTCCAGAGAAAAAGGCACTTGCCTGTGATAGCAGAAGCTCCGAAGAGAGGGACAAGGAAGACCTGAATGGTATGCCTACTGCGAGCATGGTCAGGGTTCCACGGTCCCTCCAAGCCTGGGGATCTTCCTCCTTACTCGGCTGTGGGAGCTGGAGGAGGTGAGCCTGAGCAGGTCTCTCCATCCCTAACCTGCCAGGGAACCACATTCAGTAGAACACTTCCTATGAGAGTGGGGCCAGAGGGCCAGACAGCCAGACCGCTGGATATTATTCTACACATCCTCTGATTTCCTCATCAGATTGGTTAAACTGGAAAAACTCAGTTCCTTCTTATAGGATGATTCTGCTAAAATGATTGGCTTAGTTATGATAGTTTTTGCCACCCACCATTCCAATGGGGCAGATATACAAGTTTGACTGAATATCTAGCTTGGGGGGTTGGGAGGTTGGTGTTAGATAAGACAAATGAAGAGGCTCAGAGACTGCACCAAGAACATGCAGGTGGAACTCCCGCCCCTCCTAAGGCAATACCTTTAACAGTGCCCAACAGGGACCCTAATGAGAAGGCCCTTTCTATCCTAGAGCAGAATAAGAGGACATCCTTGAAGGACTGGAGGAAGGAGTTCATTTGCAGAAAAGTCTGAATATGGCAGTGCAGACACCTCTGAGTTTCTTGAAAGAATCTGCCAGGCCTATAGAAAATACACTGATTTGGATCCACAAGCCCTGAATAGATTAGAATGGTGAGTCTGACCTTTATCTCTCAAATGCACCTGACATCAGAAACTTCAGAACTGAGAGGGAGGAATAGGAATGAATCCTTCTCACTTAGTAGACATTGCCTTCAAATTTTATATCAGAGAACAGGAAAAGGCTGAAGTGGCCAGTATTTGGGGGGAACAGGTATCCAGGCAATTCCATCAACAGCAAGAAGTGCCTGACCCCCATCTAAAATGCTTGCCACTAATCAATGCGCATATTGCAAAGGAAAGGGGCACTGAAAAATGAGTGCCCCAAGCAAGGGAAAAGGGTCCAAGTCTGAGAACTCTGGGAAAAGGAAATAGCTCTAATGATGTGTGACCAAACCCAGGGGTTCAATTATTACAGCAACCTATTAAAGTCACCTCCCAGGAACCTCGGGTAACACTAACAATTGGAGGACAAAGTGTAGCCAGGGGTGGTCAGCCTGCTTGAGAGCCATGACAGCCACCTGCCAGCTTTGACGGGAAGCTGAAAGTTTCCCTTGGGGCAGCCTATCACCATTTAGGCACTCCACCAAGTGTTGAGCCTGCTAGAGCAGAAAGGGAATCTGCAACTCACTGTTGGAAGAATGGGCAGGTACCAAGCAAATCTTCTCAACAATCCCAAAGTCTCCCTCAAAACAGTAAGTAAGTTAAACCCTGCCTCCCTGCTCCTGGGCCAACTCCGGCTGATGCATGACTGTGCTGAAATCATTGATGAGGTGTTTTTTTGTGTGTGTTTTTCTAGCAGGATTGATTTACAGGACCAGGCTTTAAAAGAGACAGAATAGACTCTATATGCAAATAGAAGCAGTTATAAGGGCAAAGGAGACAGAAAGGTTAGATGTGCGGTTATGACTCGGGAATGTATAGTAGAGGTTGAGGCCTTACCACTGGGAACCTCTACTCAGAAAGCTGAACTGATTGCATTGACAAGGGCACTAGAATTTTCACACAAAAGAATGTGTATACAGACTCGAGGTACACTTTCCTAATTTTGTATGCACATGGTTCTATCTGGAAGGAAAGAGGACTATTAACCTCCAATATAAAGGAAATTAAGCATGCAGCAGAAATTTCAAAATTATTAAAAGCTGTCTAAGTATGCACTGTCCCGGGCATCAGTAAGAAGACACTGAGGTAGCTAAAGGAAACAATCTGGCCAATCGAGCAGCATTTATAATGCTTTTGGTACCTGTTCTAGACTTGTCACAATTTGACCCTGAACATTTGCCTGCAGACTTAGAGAAAGTTAAGAGCTGAAGTTCTGGTGAAGAAGATCCCTATGGCAGATGGAGGAAGAATAAGAAAGGAGTTACACTGCTTCCTGAATACTTAGTAGAGCCAGTCATGAAGCATTTGTATGAGATCACTCGCTATGGAAGGGATTCTTTAACCACCTGTATCAACCTGGCTCACAGATCCTGGAATTTCTAAGTGCATGTGAAAAGTAATAGCTAGATGTGCTGTTGCCAGAAGAACAACCCCAACACAGATCCCCATCAAAAGAAATAAGGGGAACAATACCAAGGACAACGCCCCTTTGATGACTGGCAAATAGACTTTACCCAGATGCCTAGTATCTGAGGGTGGAAATATTTGTTATTCTTTTTTGATACCTTTTCAGGATGGGACAAAGTCTATCCTACTAAAACTAAGAAATCTTTGGAGGTAGTGAAAGCCTTTCTGAAGGAAATAATTCCCCACTATGGCCTACCCAGCAGCATCTAGAATGATAATGGGCCTGCTTCTGTTTCAGAAATTACACAGAAGGTTAGTAAATTTTTAGGAATCAAGTGGAGACTTCACACGGAATGGAGACCTCAGGTGTAGGGAGCGTCTGGGAAAGGCCACTGAGCTGATTGTCATCTGAATTCAGCAGTGCCTGGCAGAGCCATGCCCTGGAAACATACCTTGCCAGAGGCAGGTGTGTTGTCAGCCTGATCTTCAGCTCAGGCATCAGGGGGTGGGTTTCATTATTTAAATCTAGCCAGGCACCAGGAACAAACATGATTATCTGGGCCCACCCAGAGGTGACTATTACAAAGAAGCCACAAGAATGCACATAATCTCCTTTGTCTTGGGCTTTAGTATAGCTTCCTGGTATTTTGTTATATAAAATAAATGTGCTGTATCGGCTCTGGGTCACTGTCTCTCCATCAGAGGACAGCTGTCCCACCCAGCCCCAGCTTTTTCCTTCTATCTCTGTGTCTGTCTCTTTCTTTCATTTTCTCAATCCCCAGCCCTCCTTACTCAGGAACTGGTCTGGTCTCTAGCTGTGCTGGATGTGGAAAAGAGAGAAATATTTATACTCAGGCTTCTGTGTCAAGACACTCATCCGCATTTGGATCAAGTTTGTACCATTTCAGGCTATGTTTGGGATGGGAGATATGTATGTAGATCATGAAGTGAAGATAAAGAACTATCTACAGCATTTAAGTCTGACCTTAGCTGTCATTACCTTGCTTGTATTAAAGACCTCTCCCCCACAGGTACACTGCATTCCTTTGAGCATGGAGAAAAGGTGCTACTCAAGACTTGGAAGACAGGATCCCCAGAGAGCCAACTAGAAGAAAAGTGAACTGGACCTTAGGACATACTAGTCACCACCCCAATCAGGGTGAAATTGGCAGGAATAAAACCTTGGATTCATTACACCAGAGTAAAGAAAGTGCTAGAAGAACAATGGACCACCAAACTGCAAGACCTGAAAGTTGTCTTTCAAAAACAATGACATATTCTTTTCATTACTTCTGTTTAACCCCATGTTATGGAGAACTTATTCTTTTCAAATGAGATGAAAATATTAGCAAAAAAAAAAATGTTCTAAATATCTACAACTGTAGTCTTTCAGGAGGAACCTATGTGGAACAAACTTCCACTTCACATCTTATAGGTGATTGTACTCCCCTGAGAAGCCTTCAAAATTATTCTTTGTTACAGCATATCAACAAGACTATAACCTACTCTGATATTTATCATTGGGGACCTGTGGTAACTCTAAAGGTCAGGGAAATGTTTTCCTTAAAAGTCACTAATGTAGGCCCAGCTGGAGAGTGTGTAACTTCTTTTCATCTCTTTCAGTGCCATAGCTTGTTGTTGCTTCCAATGTTTCCCCTCATGTGGATCTGCAAATAAGTGTATTCCTAAAACCCCTAGGAGACTGTCTAGTGCTAAGATACATGTTCAATAGCAAAATGATTACTTTCATCAGAGAGTAATCTCATAGATATGGTAGTTAAAGAATAACTGTGGAATGATGGGGGGACTCAAGAAATTAAATATCTTTAACTTTAGTTATATGGTTAATAGGCTTGGTAATGAATGCGGGTAGAAAGATATTGTTCCAGGGACTGGAATGTATGGGTGGACCTGCCTAACTTCAGGAGACCCACAAGCAATTCGACCTTTGTGCCCCAAGAGGACTGTAAGTGACCAAGACATTATCTGAGTCATTGTGCTCCAGGGAGAGAACATCAGCTATCCAGAATGCAGACAAAGAATCACCCGTCAGCCTTGGACAGTGTTTGTTAGTGGTTGAGCATCGGCCCATGCACCAGGGTCTGATTTTCAAGGGCACGTACCTGGGTTGAAGGTTTAATCCCCAATGCTGGTCGGGGCATGTGCATGAGGCAACCAATCAATGTGTCTCTCTTACATTAGTGTTTCTCTCTCTTTCCTACTCTCTCTCTCCCTCCCTTCCTCCCTCCCTCCTTTCCACTATCTCTAAAAATCAATGGGAAAAATATCCTCAGGTGAGGATTAAAAAACAAACAAAAATAGAATCACCAATTAGCAGATGAAGAGATGCTTGGAAAATCACTAGGCAGTAGCTTTTATTTGATTAACCTTTTTTCCTGAATTCCAAACCCCTTACCTATAATCTCCTGAATTCCAAACCCTTTACCTACATTTCTCTTCTACTTCTAAAAAGGGTAGGCCCGAGATAAGATATAAGACACTCTTTTTAGGGTACATAACCTGCCATCTTCTCAGATCGCTGGCCATCTGAATAAAGTACTCATAAAGATTTAATCCTTGTCTCTTAATTAATGGTTCTGGGAGTAACATGTAACCTACTTTCCTTGTTTCAATATCCTATTAATAGAAGCCTATGTGGTCGTCATGCCCTCATGCCGCAATGAGCGATCACCCTGAGGATGCGTGTGCAGCGGGTACGCACGGGTGGGCAAGGGCTTGACACTGAGCACGCGGGGCACAGAGGCAAGGCTCATGGTTCCACGCGGCAAGGCCTGGGGATCCCATGGCTCTGCGTGGTGCAGAGGCAGGTCCCGTGGCTCTGGCCTACCTCTTTGAGGCAATCCATTGAGAAGTCCCGGATGGGTGGGCGGGGGCCTACCTCTTTGGGGCAATGGATCGTGGGGCTCCTGCACTGTCAGAGGGCACAGGCCAGGCTGGGAGAGCCCCCTCCCCCACCCCTGAGGGTATGAATTTCATGCACCAGGCCTCTAGTGTGAAATATAAAACTAAAAGTAGCCTGGCCAGAGTGGCTCAGTTGGTTGAGCATTATTCTGTGCCCCAAAAGGTTGCTGGTTTCATTCCTGGACAGGGCACAAATCTGGTTGTGGGTTTTATCCCTAGTAAGGGTGCATACCAAAGGCAACCAATAGATGTTTCTCTCTCAAATTGATGTTTCTCTCTGTCTTTTTCTCCCTTCCACTCTCTAAGCATGTCCTCGGGTGAGGATTAAAGAAATACACCAAAAAAAACCCTGAACGCAACAAATGAACAAATAAGATAAATAAACAAAAACTCATCTATATATATAAAAGGCTAAGTGACTGGCCGATAGGTATGACACCCACTGACCACCAGAGGGCAGACGCTCAATGCAGGAGCTGCCGACTGACAGCAACTTTGCAGAGTGCACTCTCACACTCCGGGACGCCTTGGGGGATGTCAGACTCCTGGTTTTGGCCCAATCCCCACAGGCCAGGCTGAGGGACCCCACTTGCCAGAGGGACCCTGCTCACTCCACAGATGCCCTTCAAGCCCCGGCACTGCCCCAAGTGCAGCCGGCTGGGGAGGGACCATGGGAGGTTGGCTTCAGCGCATGTCTGGCCCATCTCGCCCTGTCCTGACCCACCAGCCACTTTCTAATTGATTTCCTTTCAATGTGCATGAATCCATGCACCAGGGACACTAGTAAAGTTAATAGTTAACTAGAAGTGGTTGACAACCTTGAAAGGGACTGGTGTATATGAGTGCTCTAATGAATGCTCAATTAAAATGGATTTTTTTAAAAAAAGAATTGAAAAAAGTAAGAATAGATAACATTTTCAAGAAAGTTGGTTCTAATAGAGGAAATAGAGTGTCACTGGAGAGGAAGTGGGATTTTGTTTGCTTTGTTTTAAGATAGAGAAATGATTATGTATTTCATGTACCTGTATGATCCAGCAGAGAAGATTTTGATGATTGTGATATCTAAATGTGTCTCCCCAAATACACATGTTGAAACCCTAACCCCTAAAGAAGTTGGTATTCAGAAGTGGGGCTTTGGGGAAATTCTTAGGGCATGAGGGTGGAGACTTCATAAATGAGATTAGTATTCTTATAATTGTTTTTGTACTGATTGATTTTAGAGAAAAAGGGAGGGAGGGAGTCAGAGAGACAGAGAGAAAAAAACACCTATTTGTTGTTCCATTTATTTATGCATTCATTGGTTGATTTTTGATGTGCTCTGACCAGGACTGAACCCCCAACCTTGGTTTGTTAGGATGAAGCTTTAACCAACTGAACTACTCAGCTAAGGCATAGTGTTCTTATAAAGATTTTTCTTCTCTTTCACTATTTGAGGACATTGCAGAGAATAATCTGGCTATTAACCAGGAAGAGGGCCTTGATCAGAATGTAGCCATGCTAGTGACTTAACCTTAGACCTTTTGTTTGTTTTATTTATTTCTAGATGCCACAATAAGTGAAATCATACAGTATTTGTCTGACATTTCATTTAGCATAATGCCCTCAAGGTTCATCTATGTTGTCCTAAATAATAAAATTCCTTCTTTGTAATGACTGAATAATGTTTAGATAGATACATATACCATGTACCATATATTTTTCTTTATCTATTTATTCATCAATGTATATGTGGTTTGCTTCCCTGTCTTTGCTAGTTTAAATAAGGCTGCGATGAAGTGGGGTACAGGTATCTTTCTTAAAAATATTTTTATTGATTTTAGAGAGGAAGGGAAAGGGAGAGAGAGATAGAAACATCGATGAAGAGAGAGAATTATTGATCAGCTGCCTCCTGCACGCTCCACACTGGGGATAGAGCCAGGAGCCTGGGCATGTGCCCTGACTAGGAATTAAACTGTGATCTCCTGGTTTATGGGTTGACACTCAACCACTGAGCCACACTGGCCAGGCACAGGTATCTTTTTTACTAGTGTTCTGTTTTCTTTGGATAAATACTAAGAAGTAGAATTGCTGGATCATATGCTAGTCATATATATATATATATATATATATATATATATATATATATTTTTTTTTTTTTTTTGAGAACTCTCCATGCTGTTTTCCATAGTGGCTGAAGAAATTTACAGTCTCACCAATAGTTCCCTTTTTCTCCAAATCCTCATCAACACTTATTTATTATCTTTTTTATAATAATCATCCTAAAAAATGTGAAGTGATATCTCATTTTGGTCTTGATTTGCATTTCCCTGATGATTAGTAATGCTGAGTGCTTTTTCATGTGCATGATAGCCATTTGTATGTCCTCTTTAGAAAACTGTCTGTTCAGATCCTTTGCTCATTTTTAATTAGATTTTTTTCTATTGGTTTGTATGAGTTTTTTATGTATTTAGGATATTAGGCCCTTATCAACATACAATATGCAAATATTTTCTTTCCTTTGGTAGTTGCTCTTTTGGTAGATTTTTCACTCACTATCATTTTTTGTTTGTTTCTTGTTAATCCTCACCTGAGGATATGTTTCCATTGGTATTTAGAGAGAGTAGAAGGGAGGCAGAGAGGTAGAGAGAGAGAAACATCCATGTGAGAAAGACCCATCAATTGGTTGCCTCCAGCATGCACCCTGACCAGGGCCAGGAATTGAGCCTACAACTCAAGTATATGCCTTTGACTGAAATTGAACCTGGAACCCCTCAGTATGCCTGCTTATGCTTTATCTACTGAGCCAAACTGACTAGGGCTCACTAGAATTTTCTTTCTAAACACTTAAAATATATTTTTTTCTTATTGATTTCAGAGAGGAAGGAAGAAGGAGAGAGAAACATCAATGATGAGAGAGAATCATTATTGGCTGTCTCCTGCACACCTCCCACTGGGGATTGAGCCTGCAACCTGGACGTATGCCCTGACTGGGAATTGAACCATGACCTTCTGATTCACAGGTAGATGCTCAACCACTGAGCCACACCAAGGCAGGCTGCACTCACTATCATTTTGAAGTAGTTTTTTGGTAAAGACGATACGTTGATATAAGACAAAGAAAAGTATGTTGCTAGTGTGGCTCCACCATTTGCTTGTATGAACTTCAGTAAGACTCTTAAAGTTGTGTTCTTGATTTTTGTTGAATAAGAACTCTATTGCTGTGGATTTTAACTTGGTTGTGCGTACTTATTTCTCATTTATTCACACTAGCATATATTTTTTAATTAAACAATTAAGGAATTTACCACCATAAACAAAAATGAAAATATTACTGGTAACTAACATCTACCTCTGTATTCTCCCTCTATCTCTCCAGTTGGCTCCTCCCTGCCTCTTAAATATACCACTATTCTGGATTTTGTGTTGATTGCACCCTTGCTTTTTTTCTTAATACATAGTTTGATGACATAAATAAGTAAATTTAAAAATGAATTGTCAAGCTCTGAATTCCTGCTTGTGTTCAAATGCAACAGTTCCCCATAAGTCTTTATCTCAATCATTTTTGCAAACACTTTCTCCATATTTTAAGTTAGTCTTTTTAGTTTCTTTGAGCTAACTTTTCGTGAACTGAAGTTCCTATTTTAATGTAATTAATCTTTTTCATTTGTTTAGAAATAGGTATATTGATACTAACAATACCAATGGGAAGTTTTAACAAATTAAGGTTAATAATGTGTCTACCGTGGTGTCTGACACAGAGTAATTGTTTAATAAATTATAGGTACCCATTTACTTTCCTAAAATGTCAATTCTATTCTTGCTTATTACTTTACTAGAGGCCTGATGCATGAAATTCATGCAAGAGTAGGCCTTGCTTCCCCCGGATGCTGGCACCAGCTTCCTTCTGGCACCCAGGACCTGGGCTTCCCTCACAGCCCTGGCTTCATCCGAAGGTCGTCCAGAAGGACGTCTGGTCTAATTAGCATAGTACTCTTTTATTATTATAGGTACCATAGATTACTAATTATGCCAGCTCATTTTAAATGTACTGTAACATAGCATCTCAGTACAAAGCATAAAATGCAAATACATATCAAATTACTGTTTGTAATTATATTGTCCCTTACCTGCTTCATGTTTGCAAGTTACTGAGTGTGACAATGAAACACGTACACACACACACACACACACACACACACACATACACACATATTAGCACAGTGGTTTTTGTCAAAGAATGTTTTTTTGCAAGTTATAATAAGCAACTCACATTAACATAAAGAAGGAAAGAAGGAAAAAGAATGAAGGGAAGGGAGGAGGGAGGATGGAAGAGAGGAGAGGGAAAAAAGGAAAATGGAATGAAGGCAAGAAGCAGGAGCAGGGGGAGGAGAGTGAGAAAGAGGATAGGCAGGAAGGGAGCAGAGCAGGTGGAGGAAGAAAGGAAGAACTATACTGATTCCTAATGTGTTCTTCTCCAAAAACCAACCCACCATAACTGACTGCCTTCAGCCCTCTTTACAAATTTTCAGATAACCTTTCAAAGTAAAGGCCCTCTTACAAAATCAATTGATTTTCTCATATAAGCATGTCTTCTGGGAGTCTACTGCTATGAACAACGAGGAAGCTCACTGATAAAGTGTGCCTTTTGTCTGCTACACAATTGCATGTGTCTCTCCCCGCTCCTCCCCCATAACACTCTTTAGCTTTATAGATACATATTGTTTTAGTTCTACAGATTTCTTTAGGTTTGAAATATTGTATAATAAAAATTAAAGTTAATGAAAACTTTCAAACACATCATTTTATCTGTATTTGACAAATCCTCAAACTATAAAGGGAAATGAAATATCAAATTATAAATATTTTATTAGGACCTTTTGCAAGGTAGTTTAGCATTGTCCTTTTCATGTAATTTTGTAGTTCTTAGATAGTTTCGAGGTGAGAAAATAACCCTGCTTCTTTTTTTTGTCCTTTCTCTAAGTATGTAGTAAATATTACTTTTAAAAAAAAATTTATTGTTTAAGGTATTACAAATAGTAGTACATATGTCTCTTTTATTTTTTTCCCTACTGACCTCCCCCTGGCCTCCCCTACCTGCCGGCACTTGCCCGCCCCCAGTGTCTTGAGTCTGTTGGTTATGCTTATATGCATGCATACAAGTCCTTCGGTTGATCTCTTACCCTGCTTCTTGAGGAAGAAACACACAGGCCAAGAACTCTGAAGGAATGTGTGCTCCAAAACCTCCTAATTTTCAAAAGTTGTATTTGATCAAATTTCACAAAAATAGAAGATGGGGATACCTTTATAAAACACAAAACCTTTCCATTAATAAAATGAATCAAACTAAATTATGCTTTTTGACCTTTACCACACTTGGGAGAACACTAATGCTGTGGCTGATAACAAGTCAATCATTTATGCAATGATATCCATTAGCCCTCCTAGGTACCAAAGGCATTACTCATGTCTATTAATTCCATGCCTATTAATCAGGAGCTTTGGCGAAGCTTCGCTAATTTCATTCCCCTGTGCCACCAGCATCATTAGTAGCATATTACTCCCATCACTCAGGAAGCTTCCTGATGAACCTCTGCCATTGCTTGACATGTGTTACCTCCTCGGCATTATTAAAAGGTGCTGTTTTAATATTTACATACACAACCTAATTGTTTTGCAACTGGGAGCATTATGAAAATAAATCTGTCATATACTAGTAATGTATGAAGTAACAAATAACTCACAAATGTTTTACAAATCAATTAGCCCAATTACTCTGAGGTTAGTACGTGACTTGATAAAGGGTTTAACAAGGTCTGTACTTCTAGTTGTTGGACTGAGAGTTTTCAAGCCACTAATCCACATTAGAATTAAGTTTAATCTTCCACAACTATTCACAGAAAATAGAAATGGAAAGTGACTATTAACAGATATTCAGCATATTTTCTACACTGCTTTATAACCCATAGGTGAAAGCTTAATAGGGGAAAAGAGAGAAAGTTAAATAATGGTGACCCCCATAAACATAGAGAACTGATGAAGCATTTATCTTTAATATACTTGAAAATGTATGAAACTTAAAATATTAAAAATTAAATAGCAGAACTCTGGGACTGTACTTTATAAGCCTGTGTGAAGTAACAAAAATCCTATAAAAAGTTTTTTAAATGGACATCTTAAAAATTATCTCTATAAAAGTCATTATAACCTTACCACTGCCATTTGAGCATCAACCAATAAAAAGGACAGATTGCAGTAATGACAATAAATGCAGTGCAATCTTAGTGGGCTAAATATTTACATGCATTATTCATGTAATCTCAACAATTCTGTTTCATGGGCTCTATTATTATCCATGTTTTATAAATTAACAAACTGAAGTTTAGAAAAGTTGAAACTCATACAACTGTTGATAAAGTTGGGATTCAAACCCAGATCATACCAACTTGAGAACCAGAGAACACTGCATTATCAACCAAGTTCATACACTTTGACCTAGTAATTACAATTATGATAATATAACCAAAAAAGTAATGAATATATATTGAAATAGTTAAATAGTTGAATCAACATTTTAATAACTAAGTTATTTAAACATCTGACTGTGTAAACAAAGTTGTTTTTTGAAAAAATATAATTTTTAAAATATTAAAATAAAAATTTTGTGCATACATTATCTTTAAGGATATACATTTTACATTTTTTGAATCAATATTGGTCATGCAAATATATTCTAACAGTAAAATGTGTTATGATCCATTTCTTTAGTCACAGCAATAAAACATGATTTTCTCACTTATCCTATGCTAGGCGCCCAGGATTTGTGCACCTTGAAAGGAACTGAGGGCCACAAGGCTGTGGTGGGCACCAGGGTGGGTCTCGGCCCATTCTCCGCGTCCCCGCCCCGTCCAGCCCCTCCCACCACGGCCCCCCTGTTCCCTACTGCTAGCAACCCCACTCCCGTTGCTGCTTCCACAGCAGGTGCAAGTGGGGCGGCACCAGCAGTGGGTGCGAGAGGTGGCTGCTGGCCCTGATTGCCCTGCAGGAGCAGGGGATGTGGAGAAGCCCTGAGGGGAGATCAGGGCCAGCAGCCATTATCGGGGTCAGCACCAGGCGCTGGCAGTGGGTGCAAGTGGTGGCTCCAGCGCCAGCAGCAGGTGCAAGCGGGGCCAGCACAGGCAACAGGTATGAGCACAAGGCATGACCATGGCATGCAGGAGCAAAGAATTTTCAGCAATCACCAGAGGCTCACCCTGATGGCAGCAACTGGCGCGCTGCCTTGGTCTGGCACCCCTGCTCACCTGCTCCACCATCCCACCACAGACAACGCCTGCCATGTTCCATGCTCTGTTGCCTGCTGCTGACACTTGCCATATTCCACATGCGCTCTCTGGTGGTCAGCACACGTCACAGTGACTGGTTGTTTGGTTGTTCTGCCGCTCGGTCTATTTTCATATTAGGGTTTTACATATCTTATATAATAAAAGCCCAGTGACCAAAATGGTGGAACAACCAGAACAACCAAAGACCAGAACACCATGGCCCCTTGCCCCGACTGGCCCCACCCCCCAGGGAGTGGTTAGGGGCAATCAGGCAGGCAGAGGCAGTTAGGGGTTATCATGGAGGCAGGTGAGTGGATAGGGGCGATCAGGTAGGCAGGAAAGTGGTTAGGGGTGACCAGGCAGGCAGGCAAGCAGTTAGGAGCCAGCAGTCCCAGATTGCAAGAGGGTGTAGGCCAGGCTGAGGGATCCCTCCCCCACTGTGCACGTATTTTGTGCACCAGGTCTCTAGTCTATATATATAATAGAGAAATATGCTAATTAACCGGGACACTGTAATGGGTCAACCGGACAGGAGGTTGCGCATACAGCGTAGGAGGCAGGATGGCAAGGGCCTCTGCACACCTGCGCTGGGGGAGGGCCTGATCAGCAGCAGCTGGGCTGCTTCAAGGGCCGGAGAGGGAGGCAGGTCCAGACCGGCAACTCGAGAGTGAGCGGCGCTGCATGATTTCGAATAGTGCACTGGGCTCCTAGTATAGACAATAAAAGCCTAACATGCAAATTGTTCATCTAGGAGTTTGAACTTTTGCTATGATATGCTCTGACCACCAGGGGGCGGTGTGGAACATGGAAGGTGTGGGCGATGCGGCACTGGCAGTGGGCAGCAATGGAGGCTCTGCCAGCCCCGATGGGCCCCGATGATAGTGGGACCATGGTGGGGTGGTGGAGCAGATGAGCAGGAGGCACTAGGCTAAGGCAAGTGCGAAAGAGGGCCCATTTGCCCCGCTGATGGCCCCGCAGATGGCAACCAGCAGTGGTGGCAGGGCCAGGGCTGCTGCCCAGCTCCCAGGCACTGAGGGAGCCAGGCAGGGGGCCTGGCCCTGATTGATCATCCTGTAGGCCGGATGGTGGAGCAGGTGAGGGGGCAGTGCCAGGCCAAGGCTGGGTGCCAGGCAGGGGTGCAGGGCTGTGAGGCTTGGGGCACGAACTGGGGCCCGATCCCCAGAGGCTACCCTGAGGGACCCCACCCATGCACGAATTCATACACCAGGCCTCTAGTATCTTAATAATTGTTATTCTCTGTTAAAGATGTTATAAAGATTTCTTTCTGCAGTATCTCGAAACACAAATGATCAAAACTGTTTCTAGCCCAACCAGAAAATATTGCATACAGTAACTGTTCATTTTACATGTTCAGCTATAGTTGAAAGAAAGTATGAAAACATGGACCGTGGGGATAGGGTGCATGGAGAGAAGGACCAGATTGCCATCAATCTCTAGAGTCATTTCTTGGTCTGAAGCATCAGGACATAGGGTCTTAGAATCCTATCTGAAACTGTCAAGACCATCCTTGTACAAGGACATTTTGGTGTGCTGTGAATGAGGCTGTCATATAAAATCAGAACTTTAGGAGGGCAAAAATCACATTGGGATGGGTTGGAGGCACAAATATCTTTCTGGCAGAACTTTTTGGGGGTTAAAAGAAAAGAGGAAAAGTCTAAATCTTCACAAACTGGCCTTTACCTATATCTTGGTTTAGTTCAGAATATTTCCATGACCCCCAAATCCTAAATGTTGTTAAATTACATGTAGAAATTGAAAACCTAAGGGAAAAAATGTGATGGAAAAAAAAAATACAAATGATGGGATAGATTTAAAATATCTGTTATAAATTAAAACTATATCATTAAAATTTAAAGCATATTAGACACAACCAAAAAAAATAAGAATGAATCAAGCACACTTTCTGTAATTGGTCCTGGCAAACATATGGTGAGATGGAAATTTGCCTACAGAAAATTTGTTGGGAATTAATTTTAAGATCAACCTTTTCAGGGGTGAGGAGAGTAGGGTGGATCAGACAAAGAGGTTCAGCTGCCATACAGTTGAAACAGCGGCCTCACAGGAGCCCACAAATTCTGAGGCTGAGGTGGTCCTCTAAAGAGTACTTAATTGAGTCACGATGTCCTGAGTTGTCACATTCACAGGTCATTTTATGTAGGCTACCCAGGTAGTGTAACCGTGGGGAAAGCTGAGAATACTTTTTGATGAGGCTGTAGACCATCAGTGGACAATCCTTCCAACAGCTGGAGGAATGATTGTCTCATCACAGCAGCCATTATTGCCACTTTCTGATAAGGTATTTCTGACAAGGGAGGTGGGACACTCATCCCTTCACTCTATTAAATGTATACAAATGCAGGTCTATGCAAATGCATCGGAGTAAAAATAACAACAACAGCCCTAGCCGGTTTGTCTCAGTAGATAGAGCATCGGTCCACATACTGAAGGGTCCCAGGTTTGATTCTGGTCAAGGGCCTGTACCTCAGTTGTAAGCTCTACCCCGGCCCTGGTCAGAGTGCATGTGGTAGGCAATCAATCAATGTGTCTTATTGATGTTTCTCTCTCTTTGTCTCTCCCTCTCCCTTCCACTCTGTCTAAAAATCAATGGAAGGATATCCTCAAGTGAGGATTAACAACAAAATAACAATAATAAAAATATATATACATATAAACACATTCATATACACACACTAGATGCATTATCCTATCTAATAAAGAGGGAATATGCTAATTGACTGCCATGCCCTCAAAGATGGCGGTGTCCACAGCCACAAGATGGTGGCACCCAGTCCCCTCAGCCCCACCAGGGCTGCAGGCATGAGGCACGGCTGGGCCCGCCCCCAGGCAAGTCCGGCTGCTCTGTGCGCCTGCCTCCAGAGTCCCCCAGTCCCCTCAGCCCCCCAGCCGCCCAGGGCCAGCCAGAGGCGCAGGCAAACCTTGGATGTCGGCTGCCCAGCCGCCCAGGGCCAGCCCAAAGCACAGGCAAACCTCAGATGGCGCCTGCCCAGCCGCCCAGGGCTGCCTGAGGCTCAGGTAACCAGGGCCGGCCGAGGCTTGCACTGCCAGCAGTGGCAGCAGCAGACGTGTGATGGTGGTGTTGTCTTCCCCTGATCGCCGGGTCGCCTCCCACCCCTGAAGGCTCCAGACTGTGAGAAGGGGCAGGCAGGGCTGAGAGAAACCCCCTCCAGTGCATGAATTTTCATGCAGCGGGCCTCTAATTATTATATATGTGCTTATGCATGTGTATTATTAGGTGGTATTAACTAATTGAAACACATTTATCTTTGAAAAAAATAATTAAGGTTAAATACCTCTCCTTGGCAAGTGCAATCTCAATTGTTAAAGGAGATTCTATAGTACAAACTTCCAAATTTATGTTTCTATTACACAGAAAGGAAGGATGACCTGTTGCTTTTCATTTTTTTTGCCTGAGAGTTTGTACATTCCAAATTTATTCATAGAATGTCACCTTCTTTCTAAAGTATTTGGGAATAAGTCCAGAAAATTATTTTAATAGAAATGAAATAAGTAGAATCTAGTCAGTTGGCATACTTTTTAGGCCTAATAATTTATTTCAATCCCAAACAGAAAAAGAAAGATCTTTCGCTAAAATGACTTTATCACAAGAAGTATTCACAAAAAGTTTTATTATACCAATAAACAAGTTAATTTCTAGAGATGGACACTTTAAAGAATTTTTTTTGGCCTAGCTAGTGTAGCTCAGTGGTTGAGTGTTGGCCCATGAACCAGGAAATCATGGTTTGATTCCCAGTCAGGGCATTTGCCCCAGTTACAGGCTTGATCCCTAGTAGGGAGCATGCTGGAGATAGCCAATCAATGATTCTCTCTCATCATTGGTGTTTCTATCACTCTCTTCTTCCCCCTTCCACTCTCTGAAGTTAATAAAAACATATTTAAAACATTTTTTGAAATGTAGCAACATATAGTACTGCACATAAATTAAATAATTTTATATATTTGAGTTATGTATACAGATTTAAAGCCATTATCATAATCAGGAAAAATAACTCCAAATGTTTCTTCCTACCACTTTGTTGCAAAAAAAGGGTTTATAGTATACACCTCTAATGTATTACCATCTACCTTCAAGTAAAATTATATTATCCTATATAATAAAAGGGTAATATGTAAATCGACCAAATGGCAGAACAACCGGTCGCTATGATGCGGGGTGCAGACACTCAATGCAGGAGCTGCCCCCTGGTGGTCAGTGCACTCCCACAGGGGGAGCGCCGCTCAGCCACAAGCCTGGCTGATGGCTAGCGAGCACAGCAGCGGTGGCAGGAGCCTCTCCTGCCTCTGTGGCAGCACTAAGGATGTCAGACTGTGCCTTAGGCCCCCTCCCCACAGGGAGTGGGTCTAAGCCATCAGTCAGACATCCCCCAAGGGCTTCTGGACTGCTAACGGGCACAGGCTGGGCTGAGATACACCCCTTGCACCCTGCACATGTGTCATACACCAGGCCTCTAGTTCTATATATAAGAATCCCACAATGGTATACTTTCCCCCTCTATACTTTTGTTTTATCATTATCATGTAAATTTTTTTTTCTGATCAATAGGGCTAGAGGTTTATAATTTCATTGAAAAATATGTGTATTATGTTGTTGTTGGCCAAAGTGTTGTAAAAATATCAATTAGGACAAGTTGGTTTTGATTTTAGGATTGTCTTCCTGATTTTCTCTATCTAGTTTATTTTTATTGAAAAAGAGAAATTGAAATCTCCTGCTATAATTTCGGATTTGTCCATTTGTTTTTGCATTTCTATCAGTGGTTGCTTCACAAGAACTCAGACTACTTTTCCCCATGCAGTTGCATACATGCACGTATTGATGAGTAGTCAGCTGACTAATAGGGATTCACCTGCACATTTCCCCGGATGTTCTCCATGCAAGTCTCTCGCTTGTGCTCTTCCCTGTGTATTCCAGCTTTCTCTGTCACCCTGGACTCTCCATGTCAGCTGGGCTCTGCCTGGATTCCCCCCCGCCTCCCCTTTTTTATGAAACCTGAGAAATCTCACAAGGATATTAGCTATGACAATGGTAGGACTTCCCTCATTTATTTCCTACCTCTCAAGGATCACTGTCGTCCATCGCCTGATATCCTGTGCCTTGCAACCCATTGCATTATTTAGCCTGTTTTATGGTTGTTTTAGGAAGGAGAGAATCTAATTCCTTAAATCCTTCTTGTTCAGAAGTGAAGGTCAGACACGTTTATACATCTCTGGGTCTCTGTCTTCTCTATACTCTCTATCAATTTATGTAAGTATCTGAAACACTTTATCAGTCATAATTTTTTTTTTGTTTGAATCAAATGAGATTTATTAGTCTTTAGAATATCTTTGGAATGGCCAATTTTCTTCATGGCCCAGTATATAAAGATTAATTTATTAATCATTCATTTGATACATATTTATTTAACTTCTGTCCTATGTCACATGCTGCTATTGGTGCTGGAGAAAAGCAGGAAAAAAATCAAATGGAACCCCCTGTGAAACTAAAGCTTATATTTAGGAAGAGAAAAGGGACAGACAGTACACAGAAAAATTTATAAAAGTAATATATTAGATAAATGCAACAGTAAAAGGGAAAATGCTAGTAATTATACACAATTTTTAGGACTTTAGGTAGAAGAGTTCATAATGGACTCCCTGAGAGAAGTTGATATTTGAATAAAGACTTGAAGAATGTAAGGTAAACACTTGGAAACCAGGGAGAGTTTTCTTGGGAAAGGCTTTGTGTTCTCGAGGAAAGGATATGCCTGTCAAAACTGCAGATTCATTATTGGAGGTGGTCTCTAAGCCTGGTACTCACAGCAAAATTAAATTACACCACTCTTTACTAAATTGAAAATAATGTTAAGGCTTGTTATAGATGTCGTTTATGACTATAAGGAAAACATTTCTAAACAACTAGCAAAACCTCCTATTGGTAGTATTTTGTTAATGTGCTACCTAGTACTTCCTATACAAATATTTCATTTTCTTTTAATAATCACTATCTGTGACTGAGACAGGAATATTAGTATTCCCATTGCTAGATGGCAAAACTAGCTCTCTGAAAGGTTGGAAACTTTAGTAATCTCACTCCGTTAAAAAGTATCGGATCCACGATTTCAACTCCAGTCTTCTGCCCTGAGAAGTGGTGTTGTTTCTGTCCCATCGTGTTGTATCACATTGCTCTCTAATCCTCCTGCAACTGGGTGCCAAGATACATTTCTGTACATTAAATATTCCAGCAGCTAAGGTGCATACCATTAACTAAAGAATTAAAAAGAGATGGTCATACAATGATAAGTATAGAAATGTGAACATATCACTGAAACTACTCCCGCTATTAAAGCTTTGAATTAATAGCCTTTTTTAAAAAAAAAAATTGAATTCCTCCAGGATATAGAAATATGATGACTGATTACCACAGAGTATCATTTCTTTTCTCTTAAAAATATCAGACTCATTATTACATTTCCTCATATCCTTTTTCTTTTTGTGTCATTCTGCTAACGCTTAGCCAAATGCAATTTGTGGTCCACCTTTTTAATGTTTACATTTGAGTGGGTGAATGTATTTATATTCCACGGAACTTCAGTAGCTCATTAAAATTCATAGATATGTGTGTATATGATTTTTTAAAATATAGGATACTTAATGTATATTAAAATGTTCTAGTTGCCATTATGTTTATCATTTTGAATTATAGAGAAATTTGGGTATTTCATTTACTTCTATACAGAAATGAATCTTCCACATATCATTAGTAAAAATTAATATCAATATTACTTTATTCCACAAACTTTTATAAACATTAAGTGATACTAATTCATAGTATAATTCAATTAAACCAAGGATTCCTTTCTTTTTTTAAATTTAATTTTATTGTTTCCATCACCATTTTATCCCCTCTATGCCCTCTACCATACATATGTCCCCCTCTGTCCCTGCAGTTGCCACTATTGTCTATGTCCATGAGTTCTCTCTTTTTTATTTTTTGTTTAATCCCTCACCACCCAAAACACCCCTTTCCTCCCTGCCCCTCCCCCAGCACACACACAGCTGTCTGCCTGTTCTCTATCTATAAGTCTGTCTCTATTTTGCTTGGTGGTTCACTTTGTTCATTAAATTCCCCCTATGAGTGAAATCATATGGTATTTGTCTTTCTCTACTGGCTTAGTTCACTTAGCATAATGCTCTCCAGGTCCATCCATGCTGTCTTCCTTTTTACAACCGAGTTGTATTCCATTGTGTAAATATACCACAACTTTTTTATCCACTCATCTACTGATGGACACTTGGGCTGTTTGCAGATATTGGCTATTATAAGTAACACTGCAATGAACATAGGGTTACATATATTCTTTCAAATTAGCATTTCGGGTTTCTTCACATCAATTCCCAGAAGAAGAATCACTGGGTTAAAGGCAGGTCCATTTTTTATTTTTTTGAGGTAACTTCTACTGCTTTCCACAGTGGCTGCACCAATCTGCATTCCAACCAACAGTGCACAAGGGTCCCCTTTTTTCCACATCCTTGCCAACATGCTGTTTGTGGATTTATTGATGATAGCCATTCTGCTAGTTGTGAGGTGATATCTCATTGTGATTTTAATTTGCATTTTTCTAATGATTAGTGATACTTAGGTCTTTTGCCCATTTTTAAAATTGGATTATTTGGTTTTTGGTGTTGAGTTTTATAAGTTCTTTATAAATTTTAGGCATTAACCCCTTTTCCAATGTATCATTGGCAGATATGTTCTCCAATACAGTGGTTTGTCTCTTCATTTTGTTGATGGTTTCATTTGCTGTGCAAAAACTCTTTAGTTTGATGTAGTCCCATTTCTTTATTGTATCTTATGTTTCCCTTGTGTGAGGAGATATATCAGAAAAAATATTGTTAAGAGAAATGCCTGAGATTTTACTGCCTAAGTTTTGTTCTAAGATTTTCATTATTTCCAGTCTAACATTTAAGTCTTTAATTCATTTTGAGTTTATTCTTGTGTGGTCTAAGAATGTGGTCTAGTTTCATTTTTTGCATGTATCTGTCCAATTTCCCCAACACCATTTATTGAATAGACTACCTTTAATCCATTGCATACTTTTGTCTCCTTTGTCAAATCTTAATTAACTATAAAGTTGTGTATTATTTTGGGGCTCTCTATTTTGTTCCACTGATCTGCAAGTCTGTTTTTATGCCAGTACCATGTTGTTTTGATTACTATGGCCTTGTAATATAGTTTGATATCAGGCAGGGTTATTCCTCTAACTTCGTTCTTCTTTCTCAAGATCGCTATTGTTATTTGGGTTCTTTTGTGGTTCCATGCTAATCTTTAAAACATTTGTTCTAGTTCTGTGAAATATTCCATTGGTATCTTAATAGGAATTGCATTGAGTCTGTAGATTGTTTTAGGTAGCATGGACATTTTAATTATGTTAATTCTTCCTATCCATGGACACAGTACATGCTTCTACTTATTTATATATTTCTCAATTCTTTTCTTCAGTGTCTTATAATTCTCTGAGTACAGGTCTTTTACATACTTAGTTAAGTTTTATTCTTTTTGAAGCAATTGTGAATGGGATTGTTTTTTTGTTTTTTTTTTTTTTTTTAGTTTCCCTATCTGATGATTCCCTATTGGTGTATAAAAATATAACTATTTATGGATATTTATTTTTTATCCTGCTACTTTATTGAATTAATTTATCATTTACAAATTTACCATTTATAAAAGAATTTATTTGTTGTTCATTTATTCATTTTTAGCAGAACCTTTAGGGTTCTCTATATACAAAATCATGTCATCTGCGAATAATGACAGTTTTACTTCTTCTTTTCCAATTGGATGCCTTACTTCTTTTTCTTTTCTTATTTCTGTGGATAAGACTTCCAGTACTATGTTTAATAAGAGTAGTGAAAGCAAACATCCTTGTCTTGTTCCTGTTGTTAGGGGGGAAACTTTTAGTTTTTGCCAGTTGAGTATGATGGTGGCTATATGTTTATCATAGACTAGGGGCCCGGTGCACGAAATTCGTGCACGGGGGGTGTGTGTGTCCCTCAGCCCAGCCTGCACCCTCTCCAATCTGGGACCATTCGAGGGATGTCCAACTACCCTGTGGGATCGGACCTAAATGGGCAGCCAGACATCCCTCTCACAATCCAGGACAGCTGGCTTCCAACCGCTCACCTGCCTGCCTGCCTGATTGCCCCTAACTGCTTCAGGCTGCCAGCCTGATCACCCCCTAACCACTCCCCTGACAGCCTGGTCGCCACTAACTGCTCCCCTGCTGGCCCGATTGCCCCTAACTGCCCTCCCTGCAGGCCTGTTTTCCCCCAACTGCCCTCCCCTGCAGGCCTGGTTGCCCCCAACTGCCCTCCCCTGCAGGGCTGGTCCCCCCCAACTGCCCTCCTCTGCAGGCCTGATTGCCCCAACTGCCCTCCCCTGCTGGCCATCTTGTGGCGGCCATCTTGTGTCCACATGGGGGTAGCCATCTTTGACCACATGGGGGTAGACATCTTGTGTGTTTGAGTGATGGTCAATTTGCATATTACCTCTTTATTATATAGGATGGTCTTTATTACATTGAGGTACATTTCCTCTATGCCCACTTTGCTGAGAGTATTTACTAAAATGGGTGCTGGATATTGTTAAATAGTTTTTGTGCATCTAATGATATTATCATGTGGTTTTTGTCCCTCAGTTTGTTTATGTGGTATATCATGTTTATTGTTTTGCAGACATTGTACCAACCTTGCATCCCTGGGATAAATCCCACTTGATCATGATTTATGATCTTTTTCATATATTGCTGATTTTGTCTTGCTATTATTTTGTTGAGGATTTTAGCATTTATGTTCCTCAGAGATATTTGCTTATAATTTTTTTTCTTTGTCATGTCTTTATCTGGTTTTGGAATTGGGATAGTGCTAACCTTGTACAATAAGCTTGGGAGTCTTCTCTCCTCTTGATTTTTTTGGAATAGTTAGAGAAGGATAAGTGTTAGTTCTTCTTTAAATGTTTGATAAAATTCACTTATAAAGCCATCAGGTCCAGGGCTTGCTTTTTGAGAATTTTTGTTTTGTTTTGTTTTGTTGTTTTTTATTACTGTTTCAGTTTCACTAGTTATAACCAGTCTATTCAGATTCTCTGATTTGTCTTGATTTAGTTTTGGAAGGTTGCATGTTTCTAGGAATTTATACATTTCTTCCATAGTGTCCAGTTTTTTGGCATATAGTGAATCATAATATATTATTGTAATCCTTTGAATTTCTTTGGTGTCCATTGTTACTTCTCTTTCATTTTTGATTTTATTTATTTGGGTCCTTTCTCTCTTTTTTTTTTTTTTTCTTAATGAGTCTGGTTAAAGGTTTGTCAATTGTGTTTACCTTTTCAAAGAACCAGCTCTTGGTTTCATTGATCTTATGTATTGTTTTTGTTTTTTGTTTTTTTAGACTCTATTTCATTTATTTCTGTTCTGCTCTTTATTATCTCCTTCCTTCTATTCACTCTGGCTTTATTTGTTGTTCTTTTTCTAGTTCCTTTAAGTGTAAAGTTATATTATTTATTTGAACTTTTTCTTGTTTCTTGAGATAGGCCTGTAATGCTGTGAGTTTCCCTCTTAGGACTGATTTCTCCTGTGTCCCACAGATTTTAGATTGTTGTGTTCTCATTTTCACTTGTTTCAAAATATCTTTTAATTCCTTCCTTGATCTCATTGTTAATCCACTCATTAGTTTTTAACCTGTTATTTAGTTTCCATGTCTTTGTGTGTTTTTCAGTTTTCTTCTTGTGGTTGATTTCAAGTTTCATTGTGGTGAAAGAAGGTACTTGATCTGATTTCAGTCTTCTTAAAATTATTGAGACTTGTTTTATGTCCTAACATGTGGTCTATCCTAGAGAATGTTCCATGTGCACTTGAAAAGAATGTGTATTCTGCTGCCTGGGATGATATTTTCTCTGAAAATATCAATTACATCCATTTGATCTAGAGTGCCATTTAAGGCTGCCATCTTCTTATTGATTTTCTGTTTGGAAGATCTACCCATTCATGTAAATTGTTGGGGTGTTTCTCAGCATCTAGAAGGGTTCAGGAATCTGGAGAAGGGGCTGCGTGTAAATTAATAAAGAGACTAGAAATATAAATTTGGAAGGCATTCTAGGGAGCCAGAGGAGACTTAGCTATAGTAACCAAACCTTCAGAGAGTTTCTTTTTAAAAATCTTTTTCTTTCTTTTATACCAAGCAACCTACATGGCTGCTTTTGAGATGCTGGCTGATGCGGCCATGCTTATATATTTAAGTGACTCTCTTTATAGTTATGGTGACTACTATTGATTAGATTTAATGCTTGAATAATATCCTTCAGTTTACCCTGTAAATATTAGCTGAAGAGATTTTAAAATTTCTCCTTTTTATTAAGCTTAAAATTTATTTTAAACAGTATTCTTTTTGGCTCATTTGCATATACAGAAGGATTATGAGAAGTCTCAGTAACTTTTTCAGAGGACTTTATTAAAATCTAATTGCTTATAAAAATATTGGCTTCTCATATAACTTAATTTATATGAAACCTTGATTATATTTTAAAAAACTAATTTTTTAAGTAATTAAAGTAGGCATCTTTATTGAAAAAACAAATTTAGTAAACTTATACATCTGACCCATGAGGCACAAACACTGCCCCACCCTCAGCCTATTTGAAGCGCAGGCTGATAGGGCTTTTTGTCTTTTAAAATTCTGTTACTTTTATTTTTTAAAATTCCGCTACTGAAAAAGTCAGCTGTACTTAAGAAATATTTTAGCAACTTTGCCTGCCCTCCCTTAGAGGTTAAAACTTTATAATATTTAAAATATATGTATATAAAAAATATATTTATTAATTTTTATTTGATAGAGCTTTCCATGTGATTTCAAGTATATCAGATTGTCCAAATTCCAAAATATTTCTTTTAAGAAGAGAGAATAAATTTTTTGACTCACTCCAGGGCCTGTGAAATGTTTCAAAAGCCATCCCTCAGTTAAGTCTTGAAATTTAACTTTGAAAAATCATTTTATATATATATATATGATTATATTATATATGTATAAGATTATATTATATACTTTTTGTAATTATTCTAAAAGATATTAAATTTAAACTGGTTTTTATATTAAAAATTTGGTTGAAATCACAGAATTAATCCTCTTTTTTAATTAGACTATATGAAATAATATATCTTAGGTTGAAATTTTACCACACTTGGTACATTAATATAATTTAAATTACTAATTTCTTCAGAGAAAATACAAGAATTATTTTCCTTAAAATAAATTTTTATACTTTATGCATTTTGTTACCATAACTATATAATTTCTTCTAACTAAATTTGAATTTTAAACTCTTAGAAGGCTTAAATTTTAGCTGGCAAGTTAAATATTTAGCATTTCTCAGGTTAATAATAACTTCACATTTTTTAAGAATATATTTCAAAAATACAAGACATATTCAATTGATAGATTCAGTTCTATATTCTAGATTTTTCATGAGGCAAATTCAGATTAACATTTCAGTATTTTGTCATTTCAAAGTACCTAGATATTCAACAAGTTTTTTTATTATTTAATTCAGTAAACTTCAAAGTTTTAAGTTGCCAATGGCTTTGGAAAACCACATTGTTGGCTGGTGAAACAGGTTTGGCCTAGCCTGGTTTATTTAAATGTAAATTGCCACATTCTTCCCACTGGGGGAAGTACGACTAGCCTAGCCTCCTCCTTCAACAAGAAGCGAAACTACTTTTCCCCCAGGCTACTGGACCTTTATAATTAATATATTATTTATCTATGTTTCAACAATTGTGAGATTTTAAAGCCAATTATTAATATCCAAGGCATTTACTTTGGAACAGAGATAATTTACTGATTTTTTGGCAGCTTTAATGTTAACTTTGGAATGCAGTCCATTATTATTCAAAAACTGCCCTCTATTATGGAAACACCAATCTTTTTTTAAAAAAAGATATTATATTGATTTTTTTACAGAGAGGAAGGGAGAGGGATAGAGAGTTGGAAACATCGATGAGAGAGAAACATCGATCAGCTGCCTCCTGCACACCTCCTACTGGGGATGTGCCCGCAACCAAGGTACGTGCCCTTGACGGGAATCGAACCTGGGACCCTTCAGTCCTCAGGCCGATGCTCTATCCACGGAGCCAAACTGGTTAGGGCTGGAAACACCAATCTTATTGCTTAGAACCAGTTTGTACCTTTCTCTTGTGTCACCTCCGCCATCTTTTTTTTGCGGGAAAAACAGCTTTGTATTTTATTTTGTATTGTCAGTAAAGAGAGTTAAGTTTAGCTCAAAATGATCTAAGATCCAAAATTGGATGGTGCGCTCTTGACGGCTGGAGGAAAATGAATCAAAAATCAGAATAAGATTTTAAAGTTACTAGAAGCAGTCTGGGAGCCCAAGGAAATAGCCGTCATCCATTGCAAAAGTCACCAGAAAGGGACAGACTCGGTGTCAGAAGGAAACCAGCGTGCTGACGCTGCAGCCAAGCAGGCTGCCAACGAACAAGCAGCACCAGCACAGATCATGTTGGCCCGCCAATTACCTGAACCTCCAAAATATACTCCTCAGGAAGAGGAATGGGCCCAGCAAGAAGGGGGCAAGAGAACGAAGGAAGTCTGGTGGATACTCCCAGATCATAGGGTCTATGTCCCAGAACAGTTAGCCCATAAGGTAGTCCTCCAGCAGCATGAACTTACTCATTTAGGGAAGACTTCCCTAGAAGCTTTGTTAGGCAGATACTACCTAATTGCCCGTCTTCCCTCCTTGTGTGCCTCAGTCTCTCAACGTTGCCTACTCTGTGCTCAGAACAATGCCAAACAGGGTCCTGTGGGACCAATAGGAGTTCAGTGCTGTGGGCAAGCTCCTTTTGAGGACTTAGAAGTAGATTTTACAGAAATAGGGCCTAGCAGAGGAAATAAATACCTGCTAGTTTTTGTTTGCACCTTTTCAGGCTGGGTCGAGGCATATCCCACTCACACGGAAAAGATGAGAGAAGTCACTAAGGCATTGCTGAAGGATATAATTCCACCGTATGGAATGCCTCTGACCATAGGGTCTGATAATGGCCCAGCTTTTGTAGCAGAAATAGTACAACAGGTAGCTAAGGCTTTAGGAATTAAATGGAACCTACATACAGTCTACAGGCCTCAGAGTTCAGGGAAAGTAGAACACATGAACCGGACTCTAAAGCAGACTATGGATAAGCTATGCCAAGAGACAACCCTACCCTGGACAGATATCTTGTACTTCTGTGGGTACGCTGTGCCCCGAGGGCCAGGGTAGGTTTCTCTCCCTTTGAAATTCTATATGGTGGACCCCCTCCCTTAATCCGGCTAAAGGGAGATTTGGGGGAAATAGGGAACTTAGAAATCCAGAAACAACTAGAAGGACTTGGAAAAAATGTCTTTGAGGTACACAGATGGGTTACTGACTGACTACCCATCTCTCCAGGAACAGCTGTACATCATTATAAACCTGGAGACCAGGTTTGGGTAAAGGACTGGAAAAGGGAGCCCCTCACGCCTATCTGGAAGGGACCCTATCCAGTCATATTAACCACCCCCACAGCTCTCAAGGTTGCAGGACTGAATACCTGAATCCACCACTCCCAGGTGAAGGCAGCCCACCAGCCGAGTAATGCCCAGACTGAGTGGACGGTGACCTCTGACCAGAAACACCCCCTGAGAATCACTCTCAAGAAGACAGTGGATCTGGCCGATCAACCTGCTCCAAGGAATTCAGAAACACCCTGCTGAATTCTCCCTAACACTAATCTCTCTTTCTTATCTCCTTTCTTATCTCTCTTTCTTATCTCCTCCAAAAGAGTTAAAGAGTGCTGCTGGGACCCAAGGCTAGCAACAGGAGAACTCATCTGTTCTTGCTGGAACACAGAAGCACCATAAAATTACTGCTTCCCACACAGCAAGGAAACAAAGGCCTCATCATGGATTGCTGGACTGCACCTTGTCATGCTATCCTTGGCTACATCTGCCTTGCAGGAATAGCCATAATACTGCTCTTTGTCCTAGCAGTTCACTGTTGTGGACCCCCACTGAACAGAAATAGAGGGAATAACATGCTCCCACTAATAATATTAGCTAGCACATACTTGCCTCCCATAGGGACCACTGCCACGTGTCCTTGCTTAGAAACTCACTACCCAAATATGCTAGACCGGGAAGCCTATGGGAAAGCCCCATCAAGCCAGATGTTTGTTAGCTATACTTATCAGCCTGCGGAATGTTACAACTCCACTACCAAAAGCACGTGGTGGAGTGGGAAATTGTATTGGATAGAAAAAATGATAGGACCTGTCACGGCCAATGTGCAGCTAATTAATGTTGCTCCTATTTGTTTCAGCAGTACCCAGGGCCAACATCCAACAGGTTGCCTCCCAGATGAACTATGCAACTCTACCCCCAAGGCTGAAAACACCACCTGGTGCTCCCCTGAAGGAACATTCTACGTGTGTGGAACCGCTACTTGCCTCTGCCTGCCTGCAAACTGGATGGGAATGCCTTTAAACTTCAGAATTCCCTACAAACCCCTCACAAGATGCTAACCCCTTTGTCATCGCCCCTTTCCAGCTGGAAGCAGTTAAGAGCGGTCGTCGGCCATGTTCACCATAACATCCCATAGTCGTTGTACCACAAGGCTAAGAGAAACTTGTGGGACAAGGGGTGGGGGGAATGAGAAGGCTAAAAAGGGCTAATTCCAATGTAACCCTGATATTGGGGGCTAGTGATCTGAATCCAAGCCAGCAAGCTCAGTGTACATTCCTGATAACCTATAATTAAGTCCCTCTCTCCTTCCCAGATACTGGTCTTACAGAACCTGTTACTGTGAACAGTGCACTGCCCTGGAGGGAGGGTTATTAACGCTGGCACCAGGCCAGACCATCAGATATGGCCTGAAGATCCCCAACACCTGGGGGCCTTCTTGCAAGGCCCGCAAAAAGGAACGGAATCATAATCATAATCCATGTTTGTGGGACAAAGATCACAGGGAAGGAGATATCAAGGAAAGCCCCATGCGTGTTCCTTCACTCAGATTTGGAAGGCTGTTCCCTGAGTCTGCTGGCGTATTAAACAGTGTCCCTTCTTTTTTTTCTCAGAAGCTTCATTGGTTTTCTTTGGTCTTCTGCAATATCTCCACCCACAAATCCTGTTTGTTTTGGGAAATTTAGAACTGATCTGGCCGAGTCTCTTCCCATTAAATTAAAGGACAGATCAACAAGACTAAATAAATCAAAGTTCTTTTCCTGAATCTTTTCTTATTCTGCTCTCCACAACATTGACTAACTTTTAAAGTTACTTTTTGCTAAGATTTTCTGTCCCAAGGTGTCCAATAGTAATTTTTAAATAAAGCATTAGAGAGTCTCCCAGCGAGAGGATTAGCAGCTCTACCTTCTCTAGCTGCCTTTGAATCTCTCAACATCAGAAGCGGATCTGGCAAGGCTTTTTTTTCTTATTATGGACTTTAGATCCTCAATACAAATTAGGTATTTTGCAATTTGAACAAGAAGCCACATAGTAAAATATGACAACAGCACTCTTTTTTCTTGAGCCTGATTTAAGAAAGTGCCTTTTGACATTTTTAATTTCTTTATCCTTGAGCATGGAAGTTAAAAATTTACAATGATATTTTTGCCTTTAAACTGAATTCTTCTCCATAATAGTCTGGCTGAAACAAAAAGAACATACTCAAGCACTTATGGATCCATGGCCTTCCGAAGCTGACAGGAGCTTTGCATGCAGTTAATCTCCCATTGTTCAGGTAAATCACCTCTCTGGGTGATTGTTTTTTTCACTCAGGTGAAATCTTCTTCTCCAGACATCCTGTTTCGAGGCGTTACATTAATGCTGGGGTGTTTCTCAGCATCTAGAAGGGTTCAGGAATCTGGATAAGGGGCTGCATGTAAATTAATAAAGAAACTAGAACTATAAATTTGGAAGGCATTCTGGGAAGCCAGAGGAGGCTTAGCTATAGTAACCAAGTTCTCTGAATCTCTGGACCCCTAGCTTTTTATTAACACAAATTGCCCTGAAACAAAGCAGATATACATATCAAAGGTAAGGTTTGGTATACAGTAGGCATTATCAGGTTGGGGGAACAGCCTTCAGCTGTTCCAGTGGCAGGCAATAATATACGCAGATTTTCAGGTTTGGGGAAATGCTTTCAGCTATTCCAGCAGGCAATAAGCCCTGCTGAAGCCTCAAGGTCCACTAACCTTTTGATGAACTTCTTGCCTTTATGACATGCTGGAATTAGCCCCCAGCAGTCAATGGGGGGTTAAAATCTGCTACTATGACTGTATTACTGTGAGTCTCTCCCTTTATGTCCATCAAGATTTACTTTACATATTTAGGTGCTCCTATGTTGGGTGAATAAATATTTACAAGGGTTATATCCCCTTGTTTGATTCATCCTTTTATCATTGTGTAGTGTCCTTCTTTTCCTCTCACTATATAGTTGGTTTTATAGTCTGTTTTGTCAGATATAAGTATTGCTATCCCAGCTTTTTTTTTCCTTTTCAATTGCATAAAATATCTTTTTTCCATTCTTTTACTTTTAGTTTGTGTGTATCTTTAGTTCTGAGTTTGGTTTCTTGAAATTTGAACAAGAAGCCACAGTGTCCCTCCTTTTTAAGAAAGTGCCTTTTGACATTTTTAATTTCTTTATCCTTGAGCATGGAAGTTAAAAGAGTGCTGTTGTCATATTTTACTATGTGGCTTCTTGTTCAAATTGCAAAATACCTAATTGCAGCATATACATGGATTTTGTTTTCTCATCCATTCAGCTACCTTATGTCTTTTGATTGGAGCATTCAAGCCATTTATATTTAAAGTCATTAGTAATAGGAACATATTTATTGCCATTTTACCTTTTTTTTTTTTAATTATGATACTCTGTTTTGGTTTTCTTTCCTGTTTGTTTGTTTTTTTTCTTTTCTTTTTCCACTTCTTAAAGCAAGATCTCCAACATCTCTTGTAATGCTGGTTTGGTAGCAACAGACTCCTTTTGTTTTTTTCTTGTCTGTGAAGTTCTTTATTTCTCTTTCAATTATAAATGATAGCCTTATTTTTTAAAGTAGCCTTGCTTGTAGGTCCTTGTTTTCATCTCTGAATATTTCATGCCAATCCCTTCTGGCCTGAAATATTTTTGTTGAGAAATGAGCTGACAATCTTATGGGGAGTTCTCTTTAGGTAACTGACTGTCTTTCTCTTGTGGCTTTTAAGATTCACTCTTTGCCTTTAGCTTTTGGTATTTTAATTATGATATGTCTTGGTGTGGGCTTCTTTGGATCCATCTGGTTTGGGACTCTCTGTGCTTCTTAGACATGTATGTCTTTTTCCATCACCAGGTTAGGAAAGTTTTCAGACAATATTTTCTCAAATAGGGTCTCAATCCCTTGCTTTCTCTCTTCTTCTGGTACCACTATCACATGGATGTTACTATGTTCCATGTTGTCCTATAGGTTCCTTAAACTATCCTTACCTTTTAAAGTCTTGTTTATTTTTGCTGCTCTGATTGGGTGTTTTTTTTCTACCTTATCTTTCAAATCACCGATTTGATCCTCTGCTTTATCAAGCCTGCTGTTTATTTTTTCCAGTATATTATTTATTTCAGATATGGCATTTTTCATTTTTTGCTGATCTTTTTATATGGTTACTATATATTTTTTAATGCTATTGAGCTAATCATTACTCTGAATTATATATCAGATAAATTGCTTACCTCCACTTCATTTAATTTTTGTTCTTAAGAATTCTTTTGTTCCTTCATTTGGGGCCTGTTTCTTTGTCTCCCCATCTTGGCTGCCTATTTGGGTTTGTTTCTATATATTAGGTAGATCTGCTACAACTCCCAGTTTTGGTAGAGTGGTCCTATGTAATAGGTGACTTGTGGAACCCTGTGGCACAGTCTTCCTGATCACCAGAACTGGATGCTCTAAGAATGTCCTTTGTGCATATTGTGTGGACCTTCCTGTTATAATTGAGTCTTGACTGCTATTGGTCCATTCATGCATGGGCTTGATCTTCAGGCTGGCTGACAATGAGGCTCAGTCCCCAATACCATGTGCAGGCTGATGAGCAGGTACTAATCACACAAAACAAAATTCATGCCAGCCAATATCTGCCTTGAATATGCTGCTTGTGAAGTTTATTGGATCCTGCTCTGTTGTCTGAAGCTGGCCACTGTGTGTACTTGCCTGTTCCTCTTCAGTGGGACTCTAGTGCAGGCCAATGTCAGACACTGTTTGTGCTTGGTCCTGAGCAACCTGTGTGAGCTATCAGTTATTCACAGCTTGTGGTTCCCTCTGTTGGACTTGGATGTATGTACCCAGCTGTGCACTAATATTTGCTTTTACTAGCCCTGGGTGCAGGAGCAGGTCAGGCAAAGACTCAAAGCACCCAGGGATTTGCCTATGCCTGTAGGCTGGCTGTTAATCTCAGTCCGTTAATGAGCTTCAGGCTGTAGACCTCAGCAGGCCATAAACTCCACAGCAGGGAGGGCAAGAGGATTTCCAACATGTGGGGCTATTGCTTCCCACCAGGCAAAAGCTGCCTTGATGGGAAAGATGGTTTCTGCAATATGGGAATGACTCAGCACAGGGATCCTGGTGGCTGTTCTCTTAGCTCTTGTCCTAGAGCTACCAAACCCAGACTCTCCTTATGCAACTCTGGTCCACTCTACCCTCCTGCTGCCAGGGCCCACGGTGAGTGGCTGCAAATGAAATTTTGTGTGTTGGCCCTTTAAGAAGGTGCCTGCATTTCTAGCCATCTTTTCCTGGCAGACAGAAACTCTGCTACTTTTACAGCCAGATGTTATCAGAGCACCTTTTCCAGTTCTGGTGCTCTGGGCTCTGGAGCCATTTGGTGTTTAGACCCCCAGACTTTTCAGGGGGAAACCTCCCAGCTGAGATATCCCTCCTGAACTTCAGCTGCTTCCAGTGGGAGTCCGGCCAGACTACTTCCTCTGCATTTCCTCCTGGTCTCAATGTGACCTCCTCTTTGAGTTTCTTTCTTTCTTCCTTTCTTTCTTCCTTTCTTTCTTCCTTTCTTTCTCTCTTCCTTTCTTTCTTTTTTTCATTCTTTGTTTCTTTCTTTCCTTCCTTCCTTCCTTCCTTCCTTCCTTCCTTCCTTCCTTCCTTCCTTCCTTCCTCCTTTCTTTCTTTCTTTCTTTCTTTCTTTCTTTCTTTCTTTCTTTCTTTCTTTTATTCATTGGAGAGAGAGAGAGAGAGAGAGAGAGAGAGAGAGAGAGAGAGAGATTGATTTGTTGTTCCACTCATTTATGCATGCATTGGCTGATTTTTGTATGTGCCCTGACCGAGGATTGAACCTATATAATTTGCATATTGGAAAAATGCTCTAATCAACTGAACTACCTAGCCAGGGCAAACTAAGGATTCCTTAAAATTGTAATCTCCAATGTGTATTTTTCATAGATATATAAGCCAGTTGAATAGGTACATCAGCAGACAAGTTAACAAGAAAAAAAAGCAGGTATTTAGACTTACCTCAAAAGTCTATCTACAATAAAAAGGTATTTAAGAAAACCCCTGCAATATAACAGGGTACTTGTACAAGATAATAATCATTTCATTGGTGTTTTCTCCATCTAGTTATTGTACTATATGCAATTTTTAAAATAACTTGTTTCATGCTATATTGGATTCTATATGGTTATAATAAATTTTGTTTTATGATTCTAGTACATTATCATATGTTTATTTGTATAAAGAATATGGATTTATATATATATGTTTGTATACATCTGTTATTAGATTATAAGTATTTTAAATATGATATTAAATGCAGTCAAATTTTTTATTTGACTCTATTATTATTTTTGGAATTGCTTTTCCATAATACTCAGTGGTTAGCATTATACTTGGAAGGGAGTGTCAGGCATTTGATTTATGTTTCCTCAATTGGAATTCTGATTTTTTTTTTCCTACTTGAGAAAATATATGTTTATTTAAAGTCTTGCTAATTCATTTATGACTTTTTTAAGATCAAAAATGTGTCTCAGCAATTAGACAACATATTTGTGAGTCTTGATGAAACATAGTGATTTATGCACACAAAGCATGTAAAACATAAATGTAAAGTAAATCAGATTCCCTCAGAATAACATGGAGGAATGTCCAGATCTGGGATTTATACTCACAGAGACAGTGGTTATATCCAAGAAAACACTGTGAAAGTTGAAGGTGGACTTACAGCCCTTTTTTAAAACTACTTTATTGAGGTATAGCTGAAATGTTAAAGCTGTACCTATTTAATGTATATAACAATGAATTTAGGAATAAGTACAATATACAGACATGAAAACATAACCACCATCGAGGTTATAAACAAATTCATCACCTCCAAAACTTTTCTCTTTCTCCATTATTTTGTGTGTGATAAGAACAATTCACATAAGCTCTATCTTCTTCGAAAATTTTAAGTATAAAATAAAACATTATTAGCTATTGGTGCTACACAGTGTGGTAGATCTCCAGAGCTTATCTTGCATAACTGAAATCTTATAAACTTTGACCATCACCTCCCCTTGCCCCCCTCCTCCCAAGCCACTGGCAAACCTCCATTCTATTTTCTGGTTCTATGCGTTTGACTATTCAAGTGAAACTGTCTTTGAACAACCTAATTCAAATAAATGTGTATACCACAATAATAATTGTAATTAGTAATTTCTTATTTACTGTATAAAATTAAAGTTCTGATGAAACACCGACACTCAAATTTTAAAAATATTAGAAAATGTTATGTAGTGATAGTGGGAACAAGTAGGACAGTAGGTAGAGAAACAAGCTAAAAACCCAGAACTTAGATGGAAGGTCAGCTTATGGGGAAGAAGAGAAGTCAAAAAGAAGCATTTCCATTATAAAAAATGGACTGACTCAAAGTAAAATCAGACCTTTTTGCAGTCTATTCCTCTTTTCCTGGTGTTTCAGAGATTCAGAGGATTTTATTTTTAGTCATCACCTTGAATTATTAAAACCTTAAAGCATAAATAATTACAAATTATAAAGAAACTAGTAGCCCTGCGCATGAATCCGTGCACCAGTAGCTTGCCAGTAGCTCGCTTCTGCCCTCCAGTAGCTCTCCATCCACTGCTCCTCCCTCCTGTAGATCCCCCTGCCCCCTCTCCCCAACCCCCCTGCATAGCTTGATGCCCTGCCCCCTCCTGTAGCTCTCCGCCACCCACTTGTAGCTCACTGCCCCACCCTCCTGCTGATCCATGATCCGGTTGTTACACTTCACAGCGTAACGACCATTTGCATATTACATCTTTATTATATAGGATTTTTGATAACCCCAATATAATACAGCAATCCTTTTCCAGTTTCTTAACTAGGTTTCTTTTTCCTTTCTTATGTCCAATTTAATTATGTTCACTTTCACTATTATATCATATTGATATTTTCACTTTAGATGCAGCTCACCTTTTATATACAGTATAATATGCCTTAGACAAGAATTCACACATATTTTATGATTTTTTTTCTAATACTTTCACCTACTTAAGGTTCATCTTTTTTAAAAAATATTTTTTATTGATTTCAGAGAGGAAGGGAGAGAGAGAGAGAGAGAGAGAGAGAGAGAGAGAGAGAGAGAGAGAGAGAAACATTAATGATGAGAGAGAATCATTGATAGGCTGCCTCCTGCATGCCCCCTACTGGGGATGGAGCCCACAAACCAGGCATGTGCCCTTGACAGGAATCAAACCCAGGACCCTTCAGTTCACAGGTTGACTCTCTATCCACTGAGCCAAACCAGCGAGGGCTTAAGGTTCATCTTAATTTCAAAGTCATTCATACCAAAAATGTAAGTAATATAGAATTAGATCTAAGCCTTCATTTTAAAATAGCCTTTTCTTTTCTTTTCCACACTGTGCAACCCCCTTCAGTGCTCACAGCCACACGCCAGGAGGCTGGGCACTGGTTCAAGGCTGCAATTTAATCCGGCATGGGTATACCATGAGAGTAAACAGCCTTTTTTGCTTTTCTGTTTTAAAGACTTCTTTTCCTTCTCCTTTCACTCCCAGCTTATAGAGTCAGAGATTTAAATGTAAATTTAAGTCACTTCAGATGGATATTTACAAAGTAAACAGTAAGTCAGAATTGCCCTAGGATGAGACACTTACCATGTGATATCAATCATCCTTGACTGTTTAAAAGTTATTTTGTTAATATCTGTAGGTTGGTGGTGAGGAGGTCTAAAAACGTGATGAATTGAATGCATAAATCCAGAAAGAAGTAATTTATAATGAGAATCTCAATCAAATGGGCCACTTGACTGACCCAGCACATCCTCTTTGTATAGATAGACTACATGGGAAACTAAGTGATGCGAGTTTTGTTTGGTTTATATTGACTCATAACATTATAATTAAGTGGAAGACATATTAAATGTGACTTTATAAACTCCTCTTTCATACGCATTGCGAAGCATGTGCTCCCCTCTCCCTAACATTTACTCAGACAATCTGACATATAGGCATACCCATGAGGTATGGTGGGTTTTGTTCCAGACCACCTCACTAAAGCAAATATCACAATAAAGTGACTCATAATGTTTTCACTGGTGAAGGATCTTGTCTTCAACCTGTAAAAAATGCAGCATCTGTGAAGGGCAATAAGGTGAAATAAGATAAAACGAGGTCTGCCTTTACACACTTACATGCATTTAAACATACACACATGCAACTAGATAAAATTCTTAAGGAGGTGATTGATAGCCTTGGCTCGGAAGTTATTCAAGTTCTAGTACGCAGCCCTAGCCTTCCACCAGGTGAGGTACAAGAAGTCTGTAACCTGGAGGGCCTCCCCTTCCCCCTGGTTTTGGAATTCCAGTCTCCATAACATTGAGAAGTAAATTTCTGTTCTTGTAAGTCACGCAGTGTGTGGTATTTTGTTACAACAGCCCATGTGGACTAAAATATTTCCCTATTTTTAACTTCAATGCACAATCATTTTTCCTTGGTTCCAAGATCATGGGGAGTAGCCACCTTGTGACTGAATCTTCATGACGACAGCAGTTTTGTTTTTGTTTTTATATTCCAAATAGTGTTTCTTCCCCTCTATCTTTCCTTTGGCTGACTTTGTTTATTTTATTTATTTATGTTGTACTGAAGTATGGTAGCGACCATACTTGGGTAAAAATTGCTGTTTAATATTTTAACCTTGCTGTTTTGGGTTCTGTACTCATTTAAAAGTTATGATGGTTTGAATATCCCATTGATTGTGATCTCACTGGTCATCAAAGCACATTCTTCTGGGACCCAGGCTACAGATAACTGAGTTTCGGTTGACTCAGTGGTCCCAGAATCAGAACAGACCCTAAATTGCCTCAGTAGCTACAGATAATGTGTTTCTGTTGATTCAGTGATTCATAGATACTTTAGATAACTAAGTTGCTCAATTTCACTTCTGTAAAGAATACTTTTCTCAAAACAGGTTCCTCATTCCAGACCCAAAGATGTAATCGATACTTTTGTGATACTCTGCCAATATAAGCCAGATGTGGCAAGCTGTTCGGGGCTGCGAGGTCTGGAGCACTTTTGCTCCCTTGTATGCCACCGGCTTTTAATAAATGACTCCATAATTTGACTTTTTGAGGCGTCCTTTGTAAGATGGGGGTTACACTACAACATTTGGAAGCCCCAGTGAGATCCGCCACTAGGGGGCACTGGTCCGGACGCCAAGGGAGGCCAATCTCCCCTGGGCCGGTCATGGAGACTGAGGGGTCTCTAGGGGGTGCACACCCTGAGAAGTCCCAGGGCCCCAGAGAACTTCCCTTCGATACCAGCAAGCGGACAGGGAACATTGGCACATCCCTTAAAAATATTTGTCTCGGTGTCCTGGAAACCCTCCTGGAGGTGAGTTCTGGTTTACTGGTGGACCGGTCACCTGGGGATGGCGGGAAGGGCTGGATGCAGTCAGGACTTCCCCATCCTAGAAGTGCCCTGAGACGTCAGAGGTCACTCCTGGTTTCTGGATTGTTGTTTTGTCTTTTTGTCTCCTGTTTGTCTCGTACTTGGGCCCTATGTGTATTATTTGTTGAGTTTTGATTTGTCAAGGTTTTGTCAGGTTGTTGAAATCCTCTTGGAGGACATTGAGTGGTTCTTCCTTTCCTGTTTAACCTTTGACTGTGTGACTGGATTACTGATCTTTTTATCAAGGTTCCTTGCAGGATTTTACCTCTCCTGAAATAACTCTCTATGTGTAACCTGCCCCTCCTCAACTAAGCACTCTTTTTCCCAGGTCAACGCCGGAGTGCAGGGTTGCTTTCCCCTCACAGTCCCTGGCAGACTCCAGAAGTGGTTTTAACCTCTTTTTTTCCTTCACACACACTGGTCCTGCCCACTGGCCTGAGGCAGTGGCAGCAGAGCCAGAAAAAGCTGTGGCGGCATTTGCACGCCCTCCCCTCCCTCAGGGTGTTCGCTTCCTGAGCCCTCAGTCTCCCTGCACCACCCCTCCTGGTCCCGCCCTCATTATGGGAGGCAGACCGAGGTCCCCAGAAACTCCCTAGGTTGTAGGATGGGGCATTTATCTGTTTGTTGCATCTATTAGTCTTGTTTCCTCTGTCCAACATGAGTGCCATTTCTGTTTTGCTGAAACATGGGTCGAGAATCCTGTCCTGGGACATGGGAAAGGGAGGCCCCCAAGTCTGTTCTTGTTAGGCCCCCATCAGGGGACTTGGGCAGTGTTCCTGTTATCTGTTCAGATCCCAAGACTGTAAGAGTACTTGTTCATTGAAAGGGTGTAAGTACAGATGTTTGTTTGATATTTTGTTTGTCTGCCTGGGTATAATTATTTGTTCATGTAGTGTGGAAGTCTGTGAGAAAAAAAAAACAAAAAAAAAAACATTTAATTTATTTAAGACTGAGTGCTCTGACAGGTAGCAAACCGCCCCGAGTGGCCACTGGGATTCCTTTTTCCCAGGGGTGCTTGCTCTCTGTCAGAGGGGGAATCGGCCCACCTAACTAATAACATTTCTGTCTATGTTTATTAATTTAAAGGTATGAAGTTGTAACAATTGTGGTCCGAAGAGGTTTAAAGCAGGGACCAAATTCTAAAGTAAACTATTTATAAGAAGGAAGCCAGAACTGGCAAAGTCACCAAGTCTGCCCAGAAAGCTCAGAAAAACTAAATGAATCTTATTTCTGACACCTGCCACCACCCAGTCTTAATCAGTGGTGGAGGAACAGTCTCAGAACTGTTTGTCTCAATTGGCCATTTAAGTTTAATATGGTTAATGATTACAATACATTGTAAAACCTTCAGAAGGAAAGGAAAATATTTTGTGGACCATTTGGTCCTTTGTGTGTGTGTGTGTGTGTGTGTGTGTGTGTGTGTGTGTGTGTGTGTCAGCTCTTAAGTTATTAGTTTTAAAATCAGTACTTTTTAATGGAAATACACTCAAGCAGAAGGGCTTTTCAGAGAGGTCAGGGAGTCTGATTGTAGTGTAAGGGTCACTGCCCCCATGCCACCTTCATTGGCAGGAGGCAAGTGCTTTTCCCAGCGGGAACAGAGAGAGGACTGCCAGATGAAAATGCCTTCTCCCTTGGTGGGAGCACCTCCATTCGCCACCTGGGACCTGCGCCGCGCTCCCTGCCTCTGCCCACCCGGCACCCATCCCTTCCAGCTGGAGGCAGCGGCGAGGAGGGAAATTCCCTTGTGACTCCCTGTGCCCCAATGAGACCCAAGAACCCCTGGCAACTCCTTGGACACTTTTCACCATGTTCTGTTAGGGGGCTTAAAGGCGGCAGCTAGAAATTCCCCCATTCCCCTTTTCAGGAAAATGTGGCAGTTTAAAAATTCAAGCGGCTAGAGGCCTGGGAACAGGCTGCTGGGCCTGCTCCCTCCTCGCTCTGCCTTTAAAATAGCATGAAATACTGGAACATTGATTGCTGGACATGTTTAGAAATACTTAATGGAAGGTTTGAGGCATGGTTATGCATTTTTGAAGGACATAGAAAGAAGGTTTGAAGGCTAATTTGAAATTGTGAGATTTGTGAAGGTTTGTGTATGTGATGAGAAGGAAAAGAGAAATGTAGAAAGAAAGAAAAGGCCAGTAGCAAATAGGAAGGAATTAGTATGCCTATCGCAGGAAGCAGGGGCACTGAAAGAGAGAATGTCCTGGCAGGTTAGCTAGGGAAGCAAAAGGGGAGACTCAGACCCCAAGGGTCTTTAACTTAGAGGAAGAGGACTGACGGGGCCGGGGCTCCTTTCCATTAAGCCCCCAGGAGCCCAGGGTAACTTTACAAGTGCGGGGCAAATCTGTTAGTTTCCTGGTGGACACTTGGGGCAGCCTATTCAGTCTTGACAGAGCCGATGGGACCTGTAACCTCTAAGAAGATATCAGTCCAGGGAACCACTGGACAAACTGCCTGTTTTCCTTGGACATCAAAGAGGACTGTGGACCTCAGAAGGAACACGGTAATGCATTCATTTCTGGTCATGCCAGAATGCCTGTAACCCCTACTTGGACGTGACTTCCTACAGAAACTACAAGACACTATATCCTTTGAGGGGGACGGAGCACACCTCACCATGGATCCAAGGAACTCAACTCCAGTTGCATCCTCTCCTGCCCTTTATTCTTTTAACCTGTCCTCTCTCAGAAGAATATCTCTTGCAGGAAATGGAAAAAGCGGTGCCAGGGGAAGAGCATAAGCCTTCCACCTACTTGGGGGAGTTACAGTGTCTCTATCCCATGGTCTGGGCAGAAAACACCCTCCCGGGGTTGGCAAGTCATCAAGCTCCTGTATAGTCGAATTGCAAGCCACCGCCACTCCAGCTCAGCCGCTGAACTAGACCGAAGTGGAACAGCAGGCCTTTAAGAAGCTAAAGAAGGCTCTCGTCTCAGCACCTGTCCTAGCCTTGCCAGACGTCACGAAGCCCTTCCACCTCTACGTGAGTGAGGTAAGGGGCATTGCTAAAGGGGTTCTCACTCAGACTCTAGGTCCCTGGAAGAGACCTGTGGCCTATCTGTCTAAGAGACTAGACCCCGTGGCAGCAGGGTGGCCAGCGTGCCTCCGAGCAGTGGCCGCCACAGCATTGCTGGTAAAGGAGGCAGATAAGCTGACTCTGGGCCAGGAACTAGCCCTGAAGACACCCCATGCTGTGGAGGCCCTCCTTCGAGGTGCTCCGGAGAGATGGATGTCAAACACCAGGATCACCCAGTGCCAAGCTCTTCTCCTGGACCAGCCCCTATCCGGTTCCATAAGACACTGGCCATCAACCCTGCCAGCCTGCTTCCAGATGATGATCCGGAGGAACCAATTCATGACGGCATAGAGGTAACAGACGCAGTACAAACGGCTCGCCCAGACCTGACAGATGTCCTGCTATCATCACCAGACAAGGTACTGTTCACGGATGAGAGCAGTTATGTTCAGGATGGGATCCGATATGCAGGGGCAGCGGTAGTCACCCTGGACCGCACCATTTGGGTGCAGTCCCTGAACAGGGGGGCATCAGCACAAAAAGCTGAACTTTTGGCCTTGATCCGGGCCCTCCGATGGGGACACAGTGCCATCCCCCGGGAAGAGGGTTACCAACTTCAGCCGGAAAGGACATTAAAAATAGGGAAGAGATTTTAGCCTTATTAGAGGCCATCTGGCTCCCAAGGGCAGTTGCAATAGTGCACTGCACAGGACATCAGAAAGGGGAGACAACTGAAGCCAGAGGAAATAGAGCCGCAGACCAAACTGCCAAGGAAGCCGCCCTAAAACCAGTGGAGCCTTTACAAGTCTTAGTAACCCTGCCGGACCCCGACCTACGGCAGACCCCTCCTACACCAAACAGGAGGAATTGGCAGAACAGAAGCAAGCCATCAAAGGACCACATGGTTGGTGGACCCTAACAGATGACAGACTGTTGGTCCCAGAGGCTCTAGGTTGGACGTTAGTTGCCCAGTTACACCAGGCTACCCACCTAGGCGTCACCAAGACTTCTGAACTTCTGCGAGGCAGGTACTACATACCAAGCTTAGATAAGATAATTAAAAACATAATCACTAGAAGTACTGTCTGTGCACAGGTAAATGCTAAGCAAGGTAAGAGGGTCCCCCTGGGAATTCGGGCCTGGGGGAAATTCCCTAGGAGAGCATTGGGAGGTGGATTTCACAGAGATTAAGCCACCAGCGTCAGGGTACAAGTACCTGCTAGTTCTTATAGACACCTTCTCGGGTTGGGTTGAAGCATACCCCACTAGGACAGAAACTGCCTCTATAGTAGTCAAGAAATTACTCCAGGAGATTATACCTAGATTTGGGCTGCCAGTAGTCATAGGAACAGATAACGGCCCTGCCTTTGTAGATCTCAAAGTATAGCTCAAGCCTTAGGCATAAATTAGAAACTCCATTGTGCATACCAGCCACAAAGTTCAGGACAGGCATGAGCAGGACTCTAAAAAGGACTTTAACTAAATTTGTCCTAGAAACCGGTGAAAACTGGACCAACCTCCTGCCCTTCGCCCTCTTATGGGCCAGGTGTACCCCCTACCAGGAGGGGTACCCCCTTTTTGAGATCATGTATGGTAGACCTCCCCCACATCCTTCCCAGGGTCAGGGAGAAACTGAAAGCTGGAATTCATAACCATTCCTTGCTCAGGTCCTTACAGGCTCTGCAGTATACCCAGAGAGCCACCCATAAGCTTGTTTGAAACGCACTGCCAGTGCCCACCGCGGACCCTGTACATCCCTTCCAGCCCGGGGACTCGGTGTGGGTAAAGAAGTTCATTGCCCAAGGACTCACCCCAGCCTGGAAGGAACGCTACACTGTTATCCTGAGCATGCCCATGGCTGTTAAAGTAGACTGCGTCCAGACCTGGCTATACCACTTCCAGCTCCTACACCAGGAAACGGCCTGGATCCTGGTAACCAGCAGCCTCACCCGTGAGATCCCTAGCCTGGGCTCCACGCAGGCCAGGAGGAGACTCGACGCCTGCAGGAGGGGAACTGAACTTCAGTGATGACAGTACTGATGGGGACCGTGGTACTAGGGGCCTTGGTAACTGTAAGAACATTTTTGCTAGCCAGTGAGAAAGTCCAGGGCCAAGTAGGACTAGAAGTGCTAGGGGACGGGAGAACAGGAACAGAACAGAGAATGCCCTTAAAAGAAGTGGAGTGAGTAAATAGAAAACGAATTGTGCCAAGCAGGTAGTTTAGAAAAATTAATGCAGTCAAACTACTTGAAGTTAGGAGGCAGTACAATCCCCTAACTAATAAGGATGAGTCTAGGATTTGACTCATGCACATAAAACCAGTGGGGAATGAAGTATGGTAGCAACCATACTTGGGTAAAAATTGCTGTTTAATATTTTAACCTTGCTGTTTTGGGTTCTGTACTCATTTAAAAGTTATGATGGTTTGAATATCCCATTGATTGTGATCTCACTGGTCATTGAAGCACATTCTTCTGGGACCCAGGCTACAGATAACTGAGTTTCAGTTGACTCAGTGGTCCCAGAATCAGAACAGACCCTAAATTGCCTCAGTAGCTACAGATAATGTGTTTCTGTTGATTCAGTGATTCATAGATACTTTAGATAACTAAGTTGCTGAATTTCGCTTCTGTAAAGAATGCTTTTCGCGAAACAGGTTCCTCATTCCAGACCCAAAGATGTAATCAATATTTTTGTGATATTCTGCCAATATAAGCCAGATGTGGCAAGCTGTTCGGGGCTGCGAGGTCTGGAGCGCTTTTGCTCCCTCGTATGCCGCTGGCTTTTAATAAATGACTCCATAATTCGACTTTTTGAGGCGTCCTTTGTAAGATGGGGGTTACACTACAACAGTACTTAATATAAATATTGCTAATATAAAGATATCACATTAACACTGATATATTATATTAAAACTGATTACATGACATTAACTTAATGCAAACCATGCACATCTAAACTCTAACTCAATAATATTCCACCTTCATAATTGTGATTGTTAATTTATTCTAATATTACTATTTATGACAAGGGAATTTCATATTGTCTTTTCTTCTTTTACATTTTAAAACCTATTTAAAGGAAATTTAATTTCCAACTTATTATTATGGGGATAAATGATATTATGAAGCACAAGTTATTCAAGTTGAATATCTGGCAGTGGCAATGTTCTATTTCTTTTTTTGGAGGGTTCTTATGTAGGGGGTGTTTCTTTATTCTTTGTAAATACTTACCAAGCTGTATAATTAAGATTTGTACACTTTTTACATATAAGTAATACTTTAATAAAAATGTATTTTAAAACTTTTGGGGGTGATCTTTAATTTGTACAATGAAACATTTTTTTGCAAACATTTTTAAGTTTATAAACAGCATTGTTAATGATGTTTAAAATGCACATTTTTTCTGTATATTAATAGAGATAATTATATTTAGATTTATATGTTTATAGAATTTTTAAAGGTAGAAAGCACTAGAATAATCTCTTCCAAATTATATAAAAGAGCAACGGGGACTTATATAAAATTATAGTGTTAATTAGTGGAAGAACTAGAATTAGAAACTGGCTCACTGGATAATAATTATTTTTTTATATATTTAAAATTAACATCTGGGTCAACGGAAATTTAGCTTGCTTGGGAGAACAATCAAAGAGACATTTCAAAGAGGATAAATAAAAGCTTATATAAGATGAAAATTCTGAAATAGTTGACTATCTGTAGTTGTTTAAACCTCATTTTAATTTATATTTCATGATTATTATATTCTCCATGATCTGGATTTTTTATATCATGGGCTACCACAAAGTATTATAAACAGTTATGAAGGGTAACCATATCATGTTTTCATCAACCTCATGATTAGAAATAATAATCTAGCGCTGGCCATTATGGCTCAGTTGGTTGGGCATCTTCCCATGCACCCAAAGGTTTCCAGTTCAATTCCCAGTCAAAGCACATACCAGGGTTGCAGGTTCTATTCCCGGTAGGGGGCATACAGGAAGCAGCCGATCAATTTTTTCACTCTCACATTGATATTTATTTCTCTCTCCCTCTCCTTTCTCCTCTCTCTAAAAACAAATAAAAAATAATAAGCTGAAATTTAGGTGACTTTACCAATTTATTAGGCTTACTGAAAGAAAACATACTTTGTGTTGAAAGTACATTTTTTAATGTGTATATTGTTTACATGTAATCTAGTTTAATTTTATTCCATTGATAAATGTATGGATTTACTTTTCATTCTGTGGCCTCATCTTCTATTATAAGCCATCATACCTATAGTAGAATTAAGGAAGCTCAGGCTGACATATAAGCTAGCACTCTCATCTGGGACACACAGAGGTTACCATAACATTGTAACCTTTTATAGAACAATATATCATTAAACTGGAACTTTTTCCAATAGAATATTATAAGAGATAAAATACCTAGTAAGTTTCCAAAATGATCAAACATTTATACAAGAATAGCATATGCTAGGCTAAAAATAAAGGCTATTAATAAAAGCCTTTATTCACTACTGCTGTCATCAAATCCATCTGTCCCTGTGAGGACTCAGCGTGTTCATTCTGGTGCCAAGAGAGCTGTCCTGTGTTGCAAGGACTTTGAAGGACCTACCACCCGTGAACACCGTCATCTCTCTCTGTTCTTTCAGTTGGATGACTGGGGCCAAACAGAAAGCAACAACAACAACAATAAAAACTGTCCTTTGAATTGAGGATCTTCATGCTAGTATCATTCAGTTCCAAGAGTTTTTTTTTGTGTGTGTGTGTGTGTTTTTAAAATTTCAATATGTAAGTTAACCAGCAAATACCTCAGCTTCATTGTCAAGAAAATGGGGCTAATTCACTTTCACTTTGTGCTATGAGGTGATTTATTTGAAAGCACAACATAATTATCTTGTGGTTTTAGTAATTTTGAAGACTAGACTCTTTGAGAGATAAAAAGTCTTGAGAGAATCCATTTCAAACTTCTATCTGATGAGTAAATCTCTGCTGCTTACTCATGTGTAATACATGGAATATTTATGGCAATTTGGACCTCATTCTCCTGGGATAAAAAGGGGTCAATGAAAGGTAAAGAATTTTGTTTACTTTATCTTATCTGGGCAAATCCTGAACTTCTTAACTCCAGAGATTAAAAAGCAACAATAGAAAATGGAGCTTCAGGAAAAAAAGCAAACCCTAACTGAAAGAGTAAAGTTTTTTTTTACAGCTGTCCGTTTTATCTTAAATCTCCAAGGTCTTCCCCCTTCACCAGTGATGGGAACAAGACCCTTAAACCTGTCCCAGGAAACAGCCCCGAGCTAAGAGCAGACAGAGCAAATAGTGCTCTGACAGATAAGAAAAGCAGGACATGAGATTACCGGATGGGACTGTTGACTGAAAACTTAGGCCCTGTCATTAAACATGTTATTAACGAGCCCTGTTGGAATTTCCTGGCGACTTTGTCCTCTCTTCCCCCCTCACATGTGTAACCCCCCGATGTATGGTTTTTGCCTATATATACTTGTAAGACTTTCTGCTCGGGGTTCGACTCCTCGCTCCGTGTGAGTTACGAGTTGAGCCCCAGCGCGCTGGAATAAAGCCTCTTGCTGTTTGCATCAAGTGACGCCTCCTGCGGATGATTGGGGTTGCCGTCGATCCGTGGGATAGAGTAAGGGTCTCCCTCTGGGGGTCTTACATCACATGCTAACCTGACAAGCTTAGGGAAGGCCTGCATGGCGGTCTGGCAATTTCAAAGACCAAAAGTAATCACATAGGATGGTCTGCAATTAAAACTTTAACTAAAAGCAGTTATGGTGGCTAGTCCCATCCTAGGCCAGTATCTTTCCTGACAAAGGTCAATCTTTACCTTAACTGCTCCTATTGTCTTTTTGCATCTACAATAACATACTGTTGGAATGTCAAAGTAATTTTCCTTTTTCCAGGCTCCTCAAAGCACAGGCACCGCTCTGTAGAGAGCACAAATCCCCTCATTCTTATTGAGTTAATTATTGACTGTTAACTATCCTGCACCCACCTAATGATACCGAATTTTTGAACTGGAACCCAGATTCCTTGTCTGCCAGAATCGAAGAATGAATCCACGGACAGAAAGTGGTATAGCAAAGGTGGAGATTTATTGAAAAACAAGTACAGAGCGGGAAGAGTCCCACTGGGTTCCTTACCCTATGACTTATAAAGGCTGCAGATCCTGAGTTGGTTACTATAGTAACTCCTGGGCTCAAAGGTTGAACCTCACATGGGACATGTGAGGCTCTCCCCCCTCCTTCCCTCTGGGCTTTCTTCTTCTCCTTCTGAATGAAGGGCTTCCTTCTCTTTATTTTGTAAATGTGACCTTTCTTGGCTACTTCCAGTTCCCCTGTCTGATGGAAATATACCTGTTGCTGCTCCCTTGTCTTATGGAGATGTAACTGCACCTGGCTTCCTTGTGTTTTGGAAATGTACCTTCTCCCAGTCCCCGGCCCTGTGTTTTTTCCATGGACCCCAATTCTAAAAAATCCCTAAGCTGCCTATATCCCCTTAAAATTCCTGCTTCACTAAGAAAAATAAGTATGTGTCTATCATTTTACATTTTATCCAATCCCAGAGGTTTTCTCGCTTTTCTTTCACCTGCTCCCTAATCTATCACCAATAAAGTTCATGTAACCCACTTACATCTCCTCTTTTGATTGTAATGTATAAAACAAGGTAAAAAAACAAACAAACAAAAGACAAAACACCCCACTATTCTCCAGAGCATTATCCCAATACATTGAGATTCGGCTTCCTGGCAATTGTCAACAGTTTGGCTCAAATAAACTCATAAAAATTCTTTCCAGGTTTGAATATTTTCTTACATTAACACTCCAAAGTATTCTAACAATTGTTAGAAGTGTTGTCTTTTATTAAATAAAAACAATAATAAATATTTCTATTGAATGTCAGTTTAACTGCCTTAGTTTACACAAAACAAATTTTAACGTTTTTCAACTTAATTTAGTTCATATGTTGTAGCGTAACCCCCATCTTACAAAGGACGCCTCAAAAAGTCAAATTATGGAGTCATTTATTAAAAGCCAGCGGCATATGAGGGAGTAAAAGCACTCCAGACCTCGAAGCCCCGAACAGCTTACCACTTCTGGCTTATATGCAGAATATCACAAAGGTATCGATTACATCTTTGGGTCTGGAATGAGAAACCTGTTTCACGAAAAGCATTCTTTACAGAAGCAAAAATTGAGCAAGTTAGTTATCTAAAGTATCTATGAATCACTGAATCAACAGAAACACATTATCTGGGACCACTGGGACAATTTAGAATAATTGTGCAGCCAAGATTCCGGGACCACTGTGTCAACCAAAACTCAGTTATCTATAGCTACTGAGACAATTTAGGATAATTGTACTGTTCTGATTCCCAGAAGAATGTGCTTCAGTAACCAGTGAGATCACAATCAATGGGATATTCAAACCATCATCAATAGAGTATTGGGATAGCATACATAAGTTCAGAAAATCAAAATAACTTTTAAATGAGTACAGAACCCAAAACAGCAAGGTTAAAATATTAAACAGCAATTTTTACCCAAGTATGGTTGCTACCATACTTCACATAATGATACAGAATTTTTGAACTGGAACCCAATTTCTTTGCCGCTGGAGTCGAAGAATGAATCCACAGACTGAAGGTGGTATAGCAAAGGTGGAGATTTATTGAAGAACAAGTACAGACTCCCACGTGGAGAGGGAGTCCCACTGACTTCCTGTTTCCATGGCTTATAAAGGCTGTAGTTCCTGTGTCCTGATATCCCCTGTGATGGTTCAATATTCCCTTTCTAATTGGTTACTATAGTGACTCCTGAGGCCCTCCTCCCTCATTGTCTTCCTATTCCTTCTGGGCTTTCTTCTTCTTTATTTTGTAAATATCGACCCTTTCTGCAACTTTCAGTTCCCTTGTGTTATGGAAATATACCTGCTGCTGCTTCCCTGTCTTATGGAAATATAACTGCATCTGCCTTCCTTGTGTTATGGAGATGGATCTGTTGCTGCTTCCTTGTCTTATGGAAATGTACCTTCTCCCAGTCTGTAGCCCTGTGTTTTTCCCATGGAACCCAATTCTAAAAATTCCCTAAACTTGCCTATATTCCCCTAAAATTCTTATTTCAATAAGGATTTATTAAATGTTAATTTAATTATCCAAATATACCTGATATAATCCCCATCCTAAATGGCCTAAGGTGGGGGACAAATAGGAACATGTCATTAAACACAAACCCCCAAAACGGGAAGGCTAGCAATTCGATTTTTTACTTCCTGCCTGATCAGGTTGTTCTTTTATCTAAAAGTTTCCTATTAAGTTTGCCAGTTCAAAACATTATTTTAAAAAAAAAGAAAGATTTGTGGGGGAAGCCAGCAAAAAGAATGTTATTTAAGGGTTTTAGTGAAGCCCCAGGAGTTTATTTTTCTTTTTTGTAATGCAAAGGCACTGCTTAAGCTCTTGGTTGCCCAGGCTTCCATTTCCAAAACAGCTATCCTATATAATAAAAGCCTAATATGCTACGTGTCTGGTCATCTGGTCATCCGTTCAACCAATCAAAGCATAATATGCTAATGATATGCTAAGGCCAGTCAATCACTCACTATGACATGCACTGACCACCAAGGGGCAGATGCTCTGACTGGTAGGTTAACTTGCTGCTGGGGTCTGGCCGATTGGGACTGAGTTTTATGGGCCGGACACACCCGGAGCCCTCCCGAGGTCCCTCCCCAGCTGACCAACCTCCTGCATCCCTCCCCGGCCCTGATCATGCACTGATGGGGTCCCTTGGTCTGGCCTGTGCTGTCTCGCAATCAGGGACCCCTCGGCAATGTCAGAGAGCCAGTTTCAGCCCGATCCCACAGGCCAGGCTGAGGGACCCCACTGGTGCATGAATTCATGCACTGGGCCTCTAGTCTACAATGAACAAGTTGCCAGGCACTTGAATACATAAAGAGCCACTCCCCCCCCCACCCCCCACCCCCGCCGCCACACACACACACACACACACACACACACACACACTCTTCATCCCCAATGTTCATTTGTTTTAGAGATCTTGTTTGATTTCAATAACTGACCATTTGGAAACAGAAATTTTAGGGGAATATAGGCAAGTTAAGGGAATTTTTAGAAATGGGGATCGATTAAAAAAACACAGGGCTACAGACTGGGAGAAGTTACATTTCATAAGACAAGGAAGCCAGACACAGTTACATTTACATAAGACAAGGAAGAGGCAACAGTTACATTTACATAAGACAGGAAACTGGGAGTAGCCAAGAGGTCTATATTTACAAAATAAAGAAGGAGGAAGAAAGCCCAGAGATAATAGGGAGGACTATAGGAGGACAATGAGGGAGGAGGGCCTCAGGAGTTACTATAGTAACCAATTCAAAAGGACTATTAAACAATCAGAGGGGATATCAGGGCACAGGAATTGCAGCCTTTATAAACCATGAAAATAGAAAGTCAGTGGGACCCTTTCACCCTCCCCACATGGGAGTCTGTGCTGTGAGATTCTTTCTCCCTACCCATGTGGGAATCTGTACTTGTTCTTCAAAAAATCTCCACCTTTACTACACCATCTTCAATCCGTGGATTCATTCTTCGAGTCTGATGGACAAAGAATCCAGATAACCATCCTGCCCAGGGGAACACTGCGTGTCTCAGTCCAAAAATTCCATTTCAATTTGAAGCCCTGTTTTTCTCTTCCTGAATTTTATTTTATTTTATTATTATTTATTGATTTTAGAGAGGAAGGGAGAGTAAGAGAGAGAAACATCAATGATGAAAGGGAATCATTGATTGGCTGCCTCCTGCACGCCCCGTACTGGGGACCGAGCCCTCAACCCAGGCAGGTGCCCTTGACCAGAATCAAACCTGGGACCCTTGAGTCCACAGGCTGACGCTCTATACACTGAGCCAAACTGTCTAGGGCTCTTCCTGAATTTTAAATTCACACTCTTATAAATTTAAATTCACTGATAAAGACTGAGCCCCTCAAATCTAGGCCCCCACCCTCGACCTCACAAAAGAAACCCAGGCTTGTGCTCATTCTCTTTCTCGACCTGTAACCTCACTCTGTGGCCCCAATATTGTTTTGCACCCTCTAGAACCTGTCATAAAACCTTCTTGTTGTTGTTTTCAAAAATAAAAATACAATAGACTAACTGCTATGTGAGGTAGCATATTACAGGAGAAAAGTGGTGCCTAACTAAATTTGAGAGAGTTAATCAATGATATAAAGTGGAATTCATACTCTGTTAAGAATGAGAAATCTCATTTAAAAGGTGGGAAATGGCATTCTAACAGGGAAAAAGAGTATGCACAAGATGTAGAGTCAGACCATATTCAAATACTTTGAATATTTCAAACCACTTATACATTATTAATCTTTTTTTTTTTTCTGAAACCTAAACAGCACCATTTTATGTTTGTTTTGTTTCCTTTGCCATGTTTTTAAATCTGTTAACAACAATTCAGGAGCTTTATGTTTTTTCCTACATCTCTTCTTAACAGGAAACAGAGTTCTACTCAAAACAGGGATGAACAACTGGACAGAACCTATACTCTATCTCTCAGCCAATGTAGACATAGCCCCCAATAGTCAGTCTTTATCTGTCCCCATAACCCATCATCTCTGACACAAAAGGGCAGTTCAGATAATCCCTCTCCTCATAACCCTCAGTATCTCAGCAGGTGTTGGGACTAGCATAGGGGCCTTAACCACTGCTCTATCATATTTTGAACACCTGTCTCAGGACTTACAAGAAAGCCTAGATGACATTGCCAAAAGTTTAGTTCCCATTCAAGGTAGATAAATTCACTAGGGGCTGTCACCCTCCAAAACTGGAGAGGACTAAACCTCCTAACTGCAGAGAAAGGGGGTCTATGCCTCTTTCTGGAAGAATACCATTGTTTTTATGTCAATCAGTCTGGCCTAGTCAGGGATACTGTCCCCAAATTAACAGAAAGGACCACAACAATTAGAGAATGTCAATCAAATTCATGGGACTACTAGGTAAGGAATATGAATTGGTATACCTGGCTACTTCCCTTCATAGGGCCATTAACATTCCTATTCCTGATCCTTGTTTTTGGCCATGTATTCTGTATCATTTTTCTTCTTTCCTTCAGGACTGCTTTGAGCCTTCACTAACCAGTCTCTGAGGGAAATCATGCTGCTACAATCCCTCACCCAACCATGAGGAATCTGTACAGTGTTCTAGCTGACTACAATCAAAGTCCATCCCCTTATGATCTTGACATGCCTCCCCCCCAGCAGGAAGTAACTATGGAAGAAATGGCCTCTATCCCTATTCCATAAAACAAAGAGGCTGGAATGTTAGGTTTGATAAAATAATTGAATTGATACTCCCTCCCCTGGGAAATTGACCTTTAGATCATTTCACAACCAACATTCCCTTTTGCTTAGACCACATTCCATTTGCTAAGACCAGTAACTTTCCCCTCTGGATTTTCCCAAGATCTGGACCCTCCCAAAGATTTCCCCACTGAAAAAGCCCACCTAGAGTCCTTTAAAATCTCTGACTCCCAGTCCCCGTTACTGGCACCATTTGGGGGCTCAGCCCATCTGGTTTACAGATGACCTAATAAATTTATAATTCTTTACCACTTTTGGCCTCATGCTTCCCTCCTTTGAGACTCTAACATGTATCATGTGGAAAATACAAATATAGATTAATCATTATTTTATTCTCTTTAAGGCATTTTAAATTCAGTTTGTGGGTTTTTGGTTCATATCAAGTGATGAATAGCTTATGAGAAGAAAGGCTGAAATCTATTTAAAGTGATATTAAGAAAAGAGTTGAGGTGTCTTTAAAGTATCTGTACACATAAACTACTAGAAGCCCAGTGCACAAAATTCGTGCATAGCGGGAAGGTGACCCTCAGCCTGGCCTGCACCCTCTCCAATCTGAGACCCCTTGGGGGATGTCCAACTGCCACAGAGGAGGCAGGTCTCGGGCCTAAACTGGCAGTCAGACATCCCTATCACAATCCAGGACTGCTGGCTTCTAACTGCTTACCTGCCTGCCTGCCTGATTGCCCCTAACTGCTTTTGCCTGCTAGCCAGATCGCCCCCTAACCGCTCCCTGCTGGCCTGATCCACTTCCCTGCTGACCTGATTGCCCCCAACTGCCTTCCCCTGCCAGCTTGATTGCCCACAACTGCCCTCCCCTGCCAGCCTGATCACCACAACGGCCCTCCACTGCCATGACCCGCCTCCTCCGCTGAGACCCGCCTCCTCTGTGCCAAGTGGAGCCGGGGGACCCCCAGACCTCACTGCGTGGAGCGGTTGCCAGGCCCCACCTCCACTGTGCATGCAGCCATCTTATGATGGCCATCTTGTGATGATGTGAGGGCATGACGACCACCTAGGCTATTATTAGTATAGATAGGCCACTAAGAAGCAAGTATGAGGTTGACTTTGGTACAGATAAAAAGCAATGTGTTTAAAGTTTCTAGCTTATTGTCATTTTGATTCAGAAAACTATATTTCTTTGTAATCCCTCTCCATCAAAATTAAAGATGCTTTTTTAACATGGAATAAATTACTTAGTAAATATTACAATTCATTTTTTTTAAAGAATTTGATCCCGTCACCATTTATCCCTTCTATGCCCTCTTCTATCTCCCTCCACTACCCTCCTCCCTGCAATCACTACACCGTTATTCATGTCCATGAGTTTTTTTTTAATTTTAGAAGGGGATTGGCTTTCTCAGATAGGTGATTTTGTGAGTTGTTCATGAAGCCAGTTGGGAATTTGGAACTCAAGTTTCATGCAGAAGTAGTAATTGACTAAATGTTCTAACTGTTCATCAAAATAGGACTAATAAAAACACACACATACACACAAAACATAATGTTACAGCCACACAATGGAACACCAAGAAACTATTAAAATGAGTAAGATATTAATGTAATTTGATATAAGAACTCTTAAATGTGTGTCCAGATTTAAAATTATAAGAGTTCAGAAAATTGTGTAGACTAATATCCTATTTACGTGTTTAATATATTATCTTAATATATAAAGAGGTAATATGCAAATTAGGCCAGGACACCGTAATGGGACAACCATACAGGAAGTGGGTGTGCACACAGGTGAGGCCTGGAGCGGAGACGAAGACAGAGACAGGAGGGCATGCCCGAGCTGGCGCGGCAGCTCCGACGGCCCAGAGCGGACACAGCCAGGGGGGCCGGGGAGGTCCTGGGGCTGGCCAAGATGCCGTGCTGGCTCGGGCAGCCCCAGAGTAGACCCAGGCAGGAGGGCGGGGGGGCAGGGTCCTGGGGTGGAAGTCAGGCGCGGGTCCTGGCCACCCTTGGAGGCGGTCTGGCCTAACTCCCACAGCAGCCCGAGGGTGCCTCCTCACATGGCAGGAGGCAGGGCGCCTCTTGGCGCGATTTCAATCGTGTGCTGGGCCTCTCGTGTGTTCATATAAATGGTTGTTTACATTTAGCCAGATTAGAAGTGATACATATAAATGGTTGTTTAGATTTAGCCAGATTAGAAGTGATATGCCACATGTTCCTGAGGAGTGCTTCTCTAAGAATCAGGGGTAGATGGTGACTTCCTTCTCCTTCAGATACTACAGAGATAGCAATGTACCCTTTCTGTTTTGTTTTGTTTCTTAATAATAATCTTGAGATAGAACTAATTTAAAAGAGGGAGGGGAGACAAGAAGGAACTTGACCCTTTCACAGCAAATGATGTTGGAGAAAACAAACCCTGTGGCTGGAGGAACTTAAAAAAAAGAGAGAGAGAACAAGAAGAAACACTCAAAGTTGCATCCTGCTCGATGTTATTTATTCACGTGGGTCCATATACCTTGAAAAAATTACCCAGAAAGGTGGATAACTTTCATATGACTTTATTTCTTTGGAAGTTGGAAGAGGAGCTCAATGTTTTGGCAAGTTGGTGAGCTAGTGGAGATGGAGAGGAGCCAGATCATGCAGACCAGGGCTACCTACCACTGCCATGTTTATCACTGCAGTGTTTGAGCCTTCATATCCTGTATGGCTCCTCATGCTCTGCCACCATTAGTGATGAAGGTCACTGAGGAAACGGTGATACCAAAAAGGAAGGCATGTGTACTAACATGGATGGTTCCTCCCTGATGTCTCTAGCATGCAACTGTATTTCAGCTTTAAAGAATTATTTTCTCTAATCAACCTTTTCAGTATGTTTTTATTACATTTTTATTATGCAGGATGATGTTCTCCCATTATTCAAAACACTGCAATAGTTCCATAGCTATGCTACCAGAAAAACAAATGGTAAACAAGAGTATGAATATGCAAGACATGACAAAAGGAAGGTTACAAGGCAGAAAAAAAGTCATAGAAAATAATTCATAACATAATATAATGGAACAGGTTCTTTATGGATTTAATTTATTGTTTTGTAATAATATATCTATGTGCCTATCTTCCCTAGCAGGTTTCAAAATCCTCCTAAATGGCAGCGTTTATATCTTCAGTGTCTGGTAACATTACTACATAAAAATCTTTCAATAAATATTTGTTAAATGGATTCGCACTTAATATAGACCTTTTAGGAGTCATTTTAAAGACTATTGGTGATTACAGTTGAATACTCTATTTAAGTCAAACAGATTTGACACATGTTTTACAAAAATATATTAAAATTAAGTATTTGGAAATCTAGGATAAAATCTGGAATAAAAAAATCATAAGTTTAGCTTTTAAATATGTGGTCTCAACTATTTTGTGTTAGACTTAAGTTGTTATCCTATCTAATAAAGAGGGAATATGCTAATTAACCATCACTCCGTCACAAAGATGGATGCACCCACAGCTGAGGCCAAGTTCCCATAAGGAGCCTTAACAAGCAATCAGCAGGGACCTGAGGCTACACCAGGGGTGGGCAAACTTTTTGACTCGAGGGCCACAATGGGTTCTTAAACTGGACCGGAGGGCCGGAACAAAAGCATGGATGGAGTGTTTGTGTGAACTAATATAAACTCAAAGTAAAGGAGCGGAGGGGAGAGCAAGAGAACCCTTCGTTCTTTCGGCTCCACGGGCCAGATAGAACAGCCGAATGGGCTGTAGTTTGCCCACGGCTGGGCTATACCCTCCCCCACCCCTGTGGGGCTTGACAGGGGACCTCAGGCAGGCAGGGCTTGACAGGGGACCTCAGGCCACGCCCCCCACCCAGCAGGGCTTGATGGGGGACCTCAAGGTGCGCTTCCCGTCCTGGTGCTGGGCTAGGGGACCTCAAGCTGCTCCCCCCGCCCCAGCACCCAGCCAGGGGACCTGAGGCTGCACCCCCCTGCCTGGCGGGGCTTGACAAGGAACCTCAAAGTGCACCCCCAGTGCTGGGTCAGGGAACTAAGGCCACAGTCCCTGCCTAGGGGGGACCTGAAGCTGCACCCCCCTGCCAATGGGGCTTGACAAGGGACCTGAGGCTGTTCCCCCTTCTTGGTGCTGGGCCAGGGGACCTGAGGCTGCGCCCCCACCCCAGCACCTGGCAGGGCTTGATGGGGGACCTCAGGCCATGCCCCCCACCCAGAGGGGCTTGACAGGGGATCTCAGGCCATGTCCCACACCTGGCGGGGCTTGATGGGGGACCTCAGGCCATGCCCCCCATCCTGGCACCGGGCCAGGGGACCTGAGGCTACGTTCCCTGCCCAGTGGGGCTTGACAAGGGTGGGACTAGCCAGGTCTGAATCTATCCCAATGCGGGGGGGTGGGGGTGGGGAGCGGCCGGGTCTGGGTCTCAAGCGATTTTGAGGCGCATGTGGGTGGACAGGGACTTGCCTCTGGGTCTCATGGTGTGCCCCAGACTCTGACAGGAGGAAGGTTTTCATATACATTTTACTAATTTTCTTTCATCTCTGACACTTCTATTATAGAGAAAGGGCAAATAGCAATATTAAATTATTTCCTTTAATTAATCCCCTTTTAATGTGCACGAATTTCATGCACCGGGCTACTAGTTTTACATAAATGTAAAATATATAGACCTGATAAAACACTTTCCTCTTTTTAAGAACAAAAATGTAGGAACAGAATGACAGTTTCAATTAGTACATTGATTACAATCTCAAGATAAACCAGAAATAAAATGATGACTTTGATAAAATTATTTTTTACCTCTCTTATTTCAGATTTTTTTTAAAAATTATTGATTACAGAGAGGAAAGGAAAGGGAGAGAGAGATAGAAACATCAATGATGAGAGAGAATCATTGATCGGCTGCCTCTTGCACGCCCCCTACTGGGGATTGAGCCCGAAACCTGGGCATGTGCCTTGACCGGAATCAAACCCAGGACACTTCTGTCCACCGGCTGACGCTCAATCCACTGAACCAAACCGGCTAGGGCTCTTATTTCAGATTTTTAAAAATCCTCTAGATTCCTAAAAGATCTAAAGGAAACTTTGACACAAACATCTTGTAGGCCATATCTTTTGCAATTGGGTGAAGCTAAGATTTGGAGCCAAATAACTCACAAGGGCCATAAAGGTCTAGCTACTTGTTCTCTTTCTCCTCAGTCTCATTTCACAAAATTTCCCAACTGTGTCCTATTCTCCTTCCAAGGCCTAATTCCTTTCTGTTCCCTGGACACACCAGGCAATCATTCTTGCATACTGTTCTCTCTAACTTGAATATTCTCCTATTTCTCTGTTCCAAGCCAAGTCTAACTCCAGTCATCCCCTCAAGCCCCACACGTGCTTTTCTCTCACATTCAGATTCTTTGCCAAGTGAAATCTCCATTCTTTTAGATTCAGTTTAAGTGAAATCTTTCTTAAAGCCCTAAAGCAGGAGTTGTTTTTCCACTCTCTGAGCCTACACTTTCTATTTAGCATGTAAGTTAAATATCATCATTAGTCAGCATCTCTTTCTCATCCATTAAACTTGGGCTTCTGAAGAATAGAGAGTGCTATGTTATTCATCAATTCATCCCCAAGCCCAGCACATAGAACATAGTGGCATTCAGTTTGTTGTGAATGATTATGTGAATAAATAAATGGCAAAGCAAAAAACATGGTACATACTAGTAAACCTGAAAACTAAATTTAAACAACACCCAAGCAATTAGATATAGCATAAAGAAAGAAAAGATCTGCAGAAATGGGTTGAAATGAAAACATTAAGAATAACCTAACATATTATTGGACTTGCCAATTGTTCTTGCTTTAGGGAATTAGTGTTTATGAGAGTCAAATGTATATATTACTCATTTAGTATATACCTTTATACACTGTCTATTATTAAATGATGTTCCAAGGCAGTGATTTTCAACCTTTTTCATCTCATGCAGACATACACTAATTACTAAAATTCTGAAGCACACCAAAAAATATATTTTTTGCCAATCTGACAAAAAATAGGTATAATTTTTATTCATTTACACTGGAGGGCTATTGTTGTGTTGGCTGTTGTCATGTTTTTACTTGACAATGTAAGGAAATAGAGCTCATTGCCCCTGACTAAATAGTCAGGTATTACATATATTAAAAATCCTTGGTTGGAAATTGCTGTTCTAAGGGCTTTTCTTTTTTAAAAGCATTTTGTAAACTCCTTGAAATTAGTAGATGTTTTTCATCTAGTACTACATTTCCATATTTTCTGGAATGTGAATGAACATAAGAAAAACTCCCAACTTGTGGTTCATTTTTCTAAGGAAATCACTTCACAATTTTCATGTCATAATAAGTGTTATGGGTTGAATTATACCCCCTCCCCCACTCCACTCCTATTTATATGTCGAAGTTCTAACTCCCAGAATCTCAGAATGTGACCTCATTTGGAGATAGGGTCTTTGCAGGGGAAATTCAGTTATAACGAGGTTATTAGAGTGGGCCCTAACCCAATATGACTGATGCTGTATAAAAAGGGGAAATGTGAACAGACAGATATGAATGGAAGGAAGACAATGGGAAGAGACATAAGGAGGAGATAAGCACCTATAACTTGAGGAGATCTGATAAAACTGGCATCCTTATAAAAAGGGGAAATTTGGACACAGAGACAGCATAGAGGGGAATATGATGTGAAGCCATCAACAAGCCAAGGACAGAAACCTGAAGCAGATCTCCCCTCACAGTCCTCAGAAGGAACCCATCCTTGCCAACATTTCAATCTCGAGCTCCTGGCCTCGAGAGCTGAGAGACCATATGTTTCTGTTGCTTAAGCCGGCCATTCTGTGATATTCTGGTATGGCAGCCAAGCAAACTAATACAGTCAGCAATGATTTAGCTACATAAATAATATAACAAATTCCAACTCGTTGCATCTTGCCTTGTTTTGGTAATGACCTCCCTGATTTATTTTAGTCATCCAGAGTATATCTGTATTAGTTCATATGTGAAATATTACCTGAGGATACTTTTCTTTATATTTTCTCTTTTCCATTTCAACATGTAAGATTGGACTTTTGAAACTATTTCTTATTTAGAAATATGAACAGGATGACCCTGAAATAACAATGTTTGCAACAGACTTTGTTGACGATCCTTAAGGAGAAAGGCAATTGAAGAAATCAAATGGAAGTCAGACATCTGGAGTCCTCGGGGAGATTTTCGTGACTTTTGAAAGTCCAGTTATTTCTTCCTCTTTATAGTCTTGCTTCTCTACTTAGAAAATGATGGTATTTTTCCACTAAATCGCATCAATTATTAATTGCAATGGAATGGTATTTCAGAATTATGACATCATAAAACTCATTAAAAGCCACTTCTCTGTTCAGTTAATATAGGAGTTGGATTAATCATGAAATAATTAAATAAGTTATATAATGGAATTTACTATATTAGCTGGTGTATAAACTGTTGACACCTAACTTTCATATTTTCCCAAGATCTGTAAAGATATCATGGCAAATATTTATTTATATAGTAACAAAATACAGACTACTGAAATGGCTTTAGATAAAGCAATTGTTTTTTGGTAACATCAAAAAAGTGAGGTAATAAAGGAGGTGCTTTAAAATGCACTTTTTCTTAAATCCCTTGCATTTTTAATAAACAAATGGCACTTTTCTCAATAATATGTATTTCTAATCTAAGAGCTTTCCTGCAAAAATGAAAATTGAATATTTTATTGAAGAATACAAATCTCATTGCAAAACACCTGCTTTAGTTCCAGTTATATGAAATATACACGGGTTTTATCAAAACAGATGGTTGGTTTTGATTAAACTTGATAAACCTCATTACTTTGGCTTTCCATTTTCATGAGAAAGCTGAGAATGGGCAGAGGTAATTCTCAAAATTAGTCTGGTATATGGTGGTGGTATTCATTTTCTAGGGCTGCCATAACAAAATACTATCGATAGTAATTAAGCCACAGAAACTTATTTTCTCACAGTTCTGGAAGCTAGACATCCAGACCAAGGTATTAGCAGATTTGGTTTCTTCTGAAGTTTCTCTCCTTGGCTTGCAGATGGTTAAATTATCTCTGTGTTCTCACATGGGTTTTCCCTGGTGTCTCTGTGTGTCTCTCTTGTTATAAAAATACCAGTCAGGTTGGATTAAGTCCTACTTTAATGGCCTTGTTTTAACTCAATCATATCTTTAAAGGTTCCATCTTCAAATATAGTCACATTCTGAGATCTGGGAGTTGGGGCTTCAATATATGGATTTGGAGGGACACACTTCAGCCCATGGAGTGGTGAAAAGGATTCTGGATCCTGCAAATTCCCCTTCTCTTATGTAAAAGGTTAATTTCCTTCTCTAGAACTTCATGTAGCCATTAATCTGCTTAATGACTGACAAATTTGTTATTAGGCAGTAGTAGTCTTTAGAAAATTCTTCTTACATTCGGTTTCACTGCAACTTCTATTTTTTCTGTTAGTCAAATTAGGAACTATTTATCTTCCTCAATTCTATGCTCTACAATATCTCCTCTCCAAAAATTTCCCCAAGTAGCTCTGGTATATTGAAACATTGTTCTTATAGAATTAAAATAGCTGTTTCTTATTATGATAGTTCTTAATAATGAGCTTGTAATGAATATAGATATAATCTCTGACCCAATGAAGCACACAGTATTCTGCAATAGAAAGACAATATTTTAATCACCACAAAAATAGATCATTAAAATATATAATAAATGCTATCATGTAAGCAAGCAGGGTTATAGGAGACCTCTATTAATAGTCAAATGTGCTAAAATTTAAAAAATGCTATTTAGAAATAATTACATAGAGAAATCATGGAATAATATTCCACACCAAAAAAAGAATAGAGAAACAGAAGATTAGAGTAGCTTAATGGAAGTCTCAAGGGGAACTTTTAGAATTTAGATTTATGAAACTTGTGGTATTTGACTACATTCATTGAGAAATGGAAGTCCTGAAAAAGAGCTATTTTAAGGAGAAAGATCAGGCATGAGTAATGCTTTAAACATGTTAAAGTTGACATGTTTATTAGATATTTAAGTATGAGGTTCAAATAGATAGATAGATAATTCTTTTAAGGCATAAATTTGCAAATCATTGGCTTGTTTAAAAAATACATAATTAAAGGATAAGTTTTATATAAAGATATATACAGGGTGGGACAAAAGTAGGTTAATAGTTGTTCATATGGAAAATAATACAATAATTAATAAATAATAATACAAGAATAAACTGTTTCACACACTCACATCTGTAGACCCACTTTTGCTCCACACTGTATATATACTAGTAATATAAAGGTATATATTATTTAAAAATACATATGTAATATAAAGGCATATATATATACATACATATACCTCCATGTAGAGTCTTACATTACATATAGATGCTCAGAAAATGTTTTAAAAATGTGTATTGAAACTCAACAAGAAGATGCCACTATAATGAATTCCATCAGATCAATACTTAAATAATGGAGTTAATCTCCAAAATATATAGAGCATTTATACAACTCATCATCAGGAAGACAGACAATCCAATTAAAAAGTGGGCAAAGTACCTGAACAGACACTTCTCCAAAGACGACTTACAGATGGCAAATCCTATATAATAAAAACCTAATATGCAAATTGACCAAACGGCAGAATGAATGGTAGGCGGGAGACGGGGCTGGTGAACAAGTGGCACCAGGCCAGCCAAGGCAGGTGCCAGAAGGCAGAGGTAGGGGACAGTGATTTGGGGGCATGGCTGGCCACTCGCTGGCCAGCGCCATCCCCTGATCTGCACGTTGCTAAGAAGCAGGCCTAAGCCACAGTCAGACATTACCCAAGGGCTCTCAGACTGCAAGAGGGTACAGGCCTGGCTGAGTGACCCTCCCCCAAGTGCACGAATTTTTGTGCACCGGGCTTCTAGTAGACATATAAAAATGTTCAAGTTCACTAATCATCAGAGAGATACAAATTAAAACTACAATGAGGTATCACCTTACACCTGTCAGAATGGTTACTATCAATAAATCAACAAACAACAAGTGTTGGCAAAGATGTGGAGAAAAGGAACCCTAGTGCACTGTTGGTGGGAATGCAGACTGGTACAGCCACTGCGTAATATAGTATGTATTTTCCTCAAAAAATTAAAAATGGACTAACTGCCTTTTGACCCAGCAATCCCACTTCTGGGTGTATGTCCTAAGAATCCCAAAAGATGAGTCAGAAAGAATATGTGCACCCCTATGTTCATAGCAGTGTCATTTACAATAGCCAAGATCTGGAAACAGCCCAAGTGCCCATCAGTAGATGAGTGGAGAAAAAAGTTGTGGTACATTTACACAATGGAATACTACCAGGATGTAAAAAAAAAAAAACAACTCTTACCCTTTGTGACAGCATGAGTGGAACTGGAGATAATATGCTAAATGAAATAAGCCAGTCAGAGAAAGGAAAATACTATATGATCTCACTAATCATGTGGAATCTAATGAACAAAATAAACTGATGAACAAAATAGAACCAGAGGCATGGATACAGGGAACAGCCTGACAAATATCAGAGGAGAGGGTGGTTGGGGGGGGGGGGGACTGGATAAAGGAAGGTGAGGGGAGTAGCTAAAGAACATATATACATAGCCCATGGACATAGACAGTAGTGTGGGGAGCGGGGAGAAGGCTGGGTGGAGGGGAACAACTGGGGAGAAAATGGGGGGCATCTGCAATAGTGTCAACAATAAAAATTTTAATTAAAAAAATTAAACTTGAGTTAAGTAGATCGACAATCTTAGTTAACGGATCATTTTTTATCTGAAGGCTTTTAGGCTGGCAAAGTATTTTTAGTCATGTTTTGTCTACTAGGTAATAGAAATCTGCATAGATGCTGTGACCTGCCAGATACAGTAAGTGGAAGGAGCTTAAAGGGGCAGAGTGGTACCAAACCTGAAAACTTTGGCTTCCTAACTATGCGCAATGTAAGTAGATGATAGATTAACATAAATAATAATATATATTTACCCGTATTTACTTTTGCTTGTGACTAATTCTAGCCTGTGTAAATAAAGTTGAATCAATAGGTTTAAAATGTTCTACAACACTGATTTAATTGCATAGGGGAAAGGAAAGAACAATAAAAGATAGCCTTGGTGTTGAAAATGTTGGAAATGTTACTGAACTCTTTTAGTTCCATTTTTATAGAATTTTATAATTTCCATGGGGACTTAGAAAAGCTGCCATTTAGTCAGGCTCTTACTAAGAAAATATTTATAGTAAAGAAAACAATTAATTAGAATATAACAGAATATACAATAAAATTGATAGATTTATAATATAAAACAGGAAGTGACATTTCAGTGGCATTTTGAAAGCTATATAAATATATGGGTTAACATAAAGAGGTTCAATGTAATAGGTCAATGAATATGTCATTGACACCTAAATTTCACATTTCCCTGATATACTTTCCATTTCAGGAAGGCAAAATAGCTGTGCAAAGAAATGGGAATGGGAAGGAGTGTGATGTTTTGGGTAAGAGTAAGGTCAGTAAAATGTGAAATTAAGGGAAGAGAGCAGTGGAAAATGAAGTTGGTAAACTGCAATGAGGCCATAGTTTGAAAATCTTTTTCCTGTTATTTGGTAAGTACTTAATACCTGATGTCAAGTTTAGTTTCTTAAAGTAGCTGAAGATTCAAAATTGCAAATATGGTTGATTCTATGAAGTTAATCAGTAAGGGTTTGATGTAGTCACAATGGCTTCCCAACAATAGTCATCCTTCTCCCCATCCTGCATTCCAACACCAGATTCTTTACTGGGGTGATTCAGATATTCTGTGGAACATACTCATGAAAGGTGAGCACAGCCACAGGGTATATCGTGTTTACTATCATTGTAATAACATACCTTATTGTCATTGATTAATGTGATGCTGTATTGCCCTGGCCAGTGTACCAGTGGTTAGAGCGTCGACCTGGGTACCAGAGAGTCAAGAGCAAGTACCTGGGTTGCAGGTTCCATCCTGGGCCTCTGTCAGGGTGCATATGGGAGGCAACCAATTGATATGTCTCTCTGACATGGACGCTTCTCTCCTCACTCTCTCTCTCTCCTCACAACTCCCTTCCACCCTCTCTAAAAATCAATGGGAAAAAAAATACTCCCATGAGGATTAACAAAACAAAACAAAACAAAAAAAAAAAAAAGGAAAAGAAAGTGATTCAGTTTTTTAAGGGAAAGCATTTTTTTGTAATCTCTCTCTCTCTCTCTCTCTCTCTCTCTGTTATAAAGAGGGCCAGATGCACAGGATGGGAATCCCTTTTCTTTTTTGCTTTTGGGTGTCACTGAGTGAGGACATGATGTTAGGGCAGCTCCAGCCCCTAGTGATCACGACAGAAGAGTCACTGGTATACTGAGAGTGGCAAGACAGAAAATGGAAACTGTATGGGTCCTCAATGATATCACTGAGCCCCTGAGCAACCCTTGAACATATGCTTCTAATTTACAGAACATGATATTAGAAAGGGACTATTATTTAGTGATTAAGAGTTTGACTCTGAAGACATATTCTTTGAATTTAAAACATGGTTTCCACATTACTAGCTGTGTCACTGTAGGGAAGTTACTCAACCACTGTGTGTCCTTGAGACAAAAATAGTGCAGCAGGTCTGTTTCCCACAGGCCTCTCTGTTACCATTGTGACGGCCCTTGGTCAAACACTGAAAACTAAACCACTGGAATGCTCTCATAGTTACATGGTACCTATGGTTTTCTACATGCTCAGAGCAGTGGGTCAAGATGAAGCAGGTTGCTAGCATGTTTAAAGCGGAACACGAAATTTTCTTAAATGTACCTCCTGTCTAGTTTGGAGGTTTGCACCACAGATGCTCTTTGACTCCAAGACTCAAGTGAACTTTCCTGGACCAAGATATCTCACCATTCCCCTGTATTTACAGCAGAGAGGAAGATGTGGGATCCCCACAGAGGAATCCAGGAAAGCTTCCTTTGGGCTTCTCTAGCCCCCACCTATGTATATGTATACACTTGCCTTGCTTTTCCTACACTGTATTCTTTCCTGTAATAAATCTTAGCCATGAGCATAATTTTATGCTGAGTCATGGGATTCTGCGCAGTGAATCACTGAGTGAATGCAATTATGTGACATAAAGTTTTTACCTTACAAATATAAAGGAAATATATGGAATAGCTATCATTACCTTAAAAAAAAACTTTTTAAAGTGAATTTTAGCCCTAACTGGTTTGGCTCAGTGGATAGAGCGTTGGACTGCAGACTGAAGGGTCCTGGGTTCAATTACAGTCAAGGGCACATGCCCAGGTTGCGGGCTCCATCCCTAGTGGGGGACATGCAGGAGGCAGCCGATCAATGATTCTCTCTCATCATTGATGTTTCTATATATCTCTCCTTCTCCTTTCCTCTTTGAAATCAATAAAAATATACAATTCAATCTATCAATAAAGTGAATTTTAGTGGCTATTCACTTACTCAAATAGAAAACACCCTACTACTTAAGGCTTTCTACCTTAAAAATTTAACAAAATCTGAGCTTTCTAGATGATTGGCCTGAAAAAAAAAAAAAGGCCATTGATGAGTGATGAGCACAGCCAGACAGAGCTTCAAAGTGTGTTATAATTACTGCATTTATGTCAAAATTATTATTTTTTAGCTTCATTTTTGGTTGACAACATAGAATGTAGGATGCCTATTCATGAAAATACTTTAAGGCATTAACATTGATAAATTCAGAGTTCGCCTTATAGCAGTTACACTGTTAATCATTTAATTAAAGAACACAAAATGTAATATTCTACTCTAATGAAGCAAGTGAGCAGGTTCTTATACCATCACGAACACTGCAACAAGAGCTGACTGGATGTATAAAAATACCATCTGTGCAGAGAAGACATTTACCAGTTTGTATGATTTTCTTCTCATTAACCCCCTTTTTCAGTGAAAATGAATTTTATTTCAATATAATGTGTGAGTTGACTGCTGCAGAAGTCCATAACATGGGAAATAGACACATTGAAAAACCTAAGATTGATTGACCTTGTAAAAAGCAGAAACACAGCATATGCCAGTAAATATGCACAGAACACGTACTTACATTCAGCAGAGGTTCAGTCTCAGATTATATGTTCAGGGCAATCATATCAAAACATTATTCATATTAGACAAGTTTAAAATGACATAACCTAATAACTAAAGATAAAAATAGCATTTGATTTTAAATTCTTTCACAAGGCATGAGCCATCAACCTAAGCTAATGTAATGAAGATTTATAATATAGTAACAGTAAGCAGTATCTGCTTGCTGTTTTCCACTGTGTTTTTATATTCTACTCAAGGCCCAGTGCACGAATTTGTGCACGGGTGGGGTTCCTTGGACTGGCTGGTGATTGAGGCCGATCAGGGCTGTCTCACCCAGTCCCAATGGGGGCCGATCAGGGCCAGCTGACTGGGGGAGAGGATTGACCTCAGGAGGTTGGCAGTCCGCAGGAGGTTGGCTATGGGAGTGCACTGACCACCAGGGGGCAGCTCCTGCAATGAACGACTGGTGGTCAGTGAGTGTCATAGTGACTGGTCAACTAGTCCTAACGGTTGCTTAGGCTTTTATATATATATAGACTAGAGGCCTGGTGCACGAAATTCGTGCACGGGGGTGTGTGTCCCTCAGCCCAGTCTGCACCTTCTCCAATCTGGGACCCCTCGAGGGATGTCCAACTGCCCATTTAGGCCCGATCCTACTGGACTGCTGGCTCCCAACTGCTCTCCTGCCTGCCTTCCTGATTGCCCCTAACCACTTCTGCCTGCCAGCCTGATCACCCCCTAACCACTCCCCTGCTAGCCTGATTAATGCCCAACTGCTCCCCTGTCAGCCTGTTTGCCCCTAACTGCCCTCCCCTGCAGGCCTGGTCACCCCTAACTGCCCTCCCCTGTAGGCCTGGTCACCCCTAACTGCCCTCCCCTGCAGGCTTGATCACCCACAACTGCCCTCCCTTGCAAGCCTGGTCCCTTCCAACTGCCCTCTCCTGCTAGCCATCTTGTGGCGGCCATCTTGTGTACACATGGGTGCAGCCATCTTTGACCACATGGGGGCAGCCATCTTGGGTGTTGGAGTGATGGTCAGTTTGCATATTACTCTTTTATTAGATAGGATAGTATATTCCAAAAAGATTAAAAGTATTAATATTGAGTGGGATTTTACTCTTATCCGACAGTGCACATTGCACTGTGTGCACTTCATAATGATAATGATAATGATCCTATATAATAAAAGCCTAATATGCTAAGTGTCCAACCGTTCATTCAACCATTAGACCAGTCGCTATGATGCACACTGACCACCAGGGGGCAGATGATCCAACCAGTAGGTTAGCTTGCTGCTGGAGTCAAGCTGATTGGGATTGGGCGAGATGAGCTAGACACACCCTGGAGCCCTCCCCTGGTCCCTCCCTGGCCAGCCAACCTCCCACAGTCCCTCCCCAGCCAGCCGGCCTCAATCATGCACTGGTAGGGTCCCTTGGCCTGGTCTGTGCCCTCTCGCAATCCGGGACCCCTCAAGGGATATTGGAGAGCTGGTTTTGGCCCGATCCCCACAGGCTAGGCCAAGGATCCCACCACTGCATGAATCCATGCATCAGGCCTCTAGTAAAATTTAAAAAAACAGGAAGCACATACTCTGACCAGACATTGAGAGGCATTGAAACTCCTTTAGTTTATAAGTCTATTACTTAATACTTACAATGATCATGGAGATGAGGGAGAACCAGTGTTACTAAGTTTTCTGGGGCCCTTCTTCTAGACCAGCCATGGGCAAACTACGGTCCGCGGGCTGGATCCGGCCCGTTCGGCTGTTCTATCTGGCCGGTGGAGCCAAAAGAGCGGAGGGTTCTCTTGCTTTCCTCTGTGCTCCTTCACCAGCAGCAGTGTTAACATGGCAACCTCGGGAAACACGGCCGCAGCTCCTTCTTCTGAGTGGGCGGATTTATATCCGCCCATTCAGTAGAAGGAACAACCTCTCCATCTTCCAGAGGCTCCTTGTAATGCCCGCGGACGCGTCCCCCGACATCACCCTGGGAATGCATAGACACGTTATCGTGGTGATGTAGGGAGACATGCCCCTGGAGAGCACAGTATCAGAGCATTAGCTAAAAAGGAGACCAACAACACTGTTCCCACTGAAGTTGATGTTTTAAAGACCAAAAACCTTTCAACCCAGTCTACATTGCCATCTACATCTACATCCCGGGCATAATTTGGAAGTTGCACTAAAGAAAATGTTTAATTTACTGTTTACACATTTTGTTCTTTTCTATTTGTTTTAGTTTTAAATTATTTTATTATATTTAAGTTTAATTTGAAAGGCTTTTGTACCTTTCCTTTGTTAGGCAATTTTATTTTGCCTTTGCCATCTTCAATATAAGTATGTTATTGTGCTATGATTCCTCCATTTTTTGAAGTTTCAAATTATAATAATTAGTGTTTACATTCTTCTTGTTAAAATGTTTGAAATGAATAAAACTATTGAAATAATAATAAAAAAAGACCGTACCCTTTTATGTAATGATGTTTACTTTGAATTTATATTAGTTCACACAAACACTCCATCCATGCTTTTGTTCCAGCCCTCCGGTCCAGTTTAAGAACCCATTGTGGCCCTCGAGTCAAAAAGTTTGCCCACCCCTGTTCTAGACTCTATGTTCTGCCAACCCCTACCTTTTCCCTGATGCTCCCTGGCCCTAGGAGGAAGAGCTACCTCCTGGAGTTATTATATTTAAGTCCATGCTGGGATCTCATTTGCCCTCTAACACCTTAGTATTCAATTTCCTATATAAAATCCCCTCCATTGAATTCCTAATGTGGTTTCCATTTTCCTGTCTGGTTTGTGACTGTTGCAGTCACACATGATTGGAATCATGTATTCCTTTTCCAAATGCAATTCAATTCCATTAAAATATATTATTTAAGCCCTTGCAGGTTTAGCTCAGTGGATAGAGCATCAGCTTGGGGACCGAAGGGTCCCAGATTAGATTCCCATCAAGGGCACATACCCAGGTTGCTAGCTCGATCCCCAGTAGGGGGTGTGCAGGGGGCAGCCGATAAATGATTCTCTCTCATCATTGATGTTCCTATCTCTCCCTCTTCTTTCCTCTCTGAAATCAATAAAACAAATATATTTTTAAAAATATTATTTAAGTCATAACTATAGACAGGCACTCTACTAAGGTACAGAAAACCAGTCCTCAGAGTAGAGAAGCTGAGAGCAGGCTCTCCTGGGCAGACTGCCGGGTCTGTCTGCTCTTCTGCTCTTACTTCAGGCCACACCCCTGAGTCCTCAATACCTACAATGACGTTTATGCAATTCTGAGAGCCTGACATGCAGCTGCTAATTATCACCACTCAAAGAAAATATTTTAATTCTCCTTCTTCTAACCTTATCATTTAATTTTATGCTTTGTTTTTTGAGGATATGCTTTTCATCCCATCTCCTTTAGGAATATTGTTAAATCTCTTTTAGCTGAAAGGCTACTCATCCAGAAAAGTAATAAAGCATTGAGGGAAGTTTTAAAAGTCCTTAACCAGGCATAATCAGGGTGAACACATATGTAGATTTAAGCAATATTTTTGAACTATTGTCTCAACATAGCATTTGTTAAGATTTTTATTATCTTTATTAATACAGCATTAAAATACATTTTTCTCTTCTGCGATGGTCTGTTAGTGAAGCTATATGAAATAAAAGAATTCTTATTTTAAAATGTGTTCAAATCTGAAAGAGGGCCAGCAAATAGCTGTCTCTTCTTTCTGATTCTTTTAAGCACAATTTCTGATAGTTACTTTTAAGTTCAACATGCAGAGTACAAGCTGAAAAATGAATTACCTTGGATACAAATGGCTAGAGGGCACTGTTTTCAGTGTTCGGGAGCGGCAGCAGGATGATTTGATATTGCTTTCTTGCCTGCTCACTTGGATCATGTCATAATTGGCCAACTAAAGCTTCCATGCAGCTAGTTGGCATTTTTAATAGGAAACATGGTAAATTATGTTAGATATATGTGAAATAATTGTAGGAAATAAATTGAGAGTTCTATGAAAGTTCTTGCTATAATAATTGTGTAGCTTTTATGTAGAATAAGTCTACTAATTATGTTATTATTTTGGAAACACTTCTTTTTTGCAATGTACCTTTTTGTAGCAATTACCTCATAAGCAGGAAAGTCATGTTAAATGTAGATTTAAATACCAAATTCAAACACTCTAAAAGTTTGAGGATGGACATATAACTTGCCCTTATTTATATTTACCATTCTATATGGGCACACATGATATCATTTATTCATCAAAACAAGATGTCAAAAATCTTCCTAAAAAATATTTACTTTATAAGTTCACAGTTTCAGAAGTTTCAATTATATATCACTCTATGAAGCATTATTTTTCAGATCAAATGGCTATTCTTCTAAATCAATTTCACTGCTGAGTCCACATTTTTTAATATATGTAGAAAAACTATAAATTTTTTGGTTTCATTAGCTGATAACCTTATATACAGTTGAATGACTCTTTAGATATTTTAAGAAAGAAATCATTTATTTTTCATATTTTCCCCTGCTGTGGTATAGACTAGAGGGGAGAAAAATCGCTGAAGTGGAATGAAGGGTAGGAAGATATAAAGATTGACTAGGTTAGTATTTCAATATATACCTCTCCACATTAAGAAAATCTTTAATTTCTTTATCTCTCCTCTTCCCTTCCATTACCCTGCAATCTTATGAATTGCTAAAACCTCTCTGTATTATCTCCTTTTCAACAGTCATCACTTACAATTTTTACTACCTTAAATATTTGCTATTATGTTATCCAAATATCACTGACTATAAATAAAGTGGACCTAATGGCAAATAAACATGAAGTCAATGCTTAGAACTGTGCCCCACTCATAATAGCTGTTGAATAAATATTTGGTGAATGAGTAAAAGGGAAAAAGCAATGTTGCAGAAAATTAGACTTAAGAAGGATGTACAATAGAAACACTTTAGAAAGCACAGTATCAGAATCATTTAATTTAGAGCTGAAAGAGATTGTAATTCAATGGAGGAAATTTTTGATTTACATAATTTTGTGTACATATAACATTTTAGAGTCATCATAATTACAAATAATATTTTTATGAAACAGTATAAAGATGAAGACTCATTTACTAATTATAAAACCTCATCGCTCATTTAGATAGTTATTTGCTTCCTATGTATACATTTGCCCATAGCTGTTGGCATAGTTCACTTACATGTATTATTCACTTGCTCATTCTCCCTCTGTTGATTGAGAGTGCTCTTGCTAAGCTAAGGAAGATGGTTTCCTGACCCAGCTCCTAAAGTTTTGATAATCCTGTACCAAATACTAAATTTTGCCACTTACATTTCATGTTCTAATTAGCGTATCATTATTACTACATATGGCTTTTCATTCTGATGACCATGCATTCTATTTATTTTTGTTGTAGAAGACTGAAGAAACCCAAGCGATGCTCTGAGAAATGGAGTTACACAGCTTTATTATGCCAGAGGTCTCAGAGAGTTGCCTCTAGAAATGGAGTTACACAGCTTTATTATGCCAGAGGTCTCAGAGAGTTACCTCTTGAGTCTGAGCAAACCAATATGGTGGAAGCCCTTCTTTTATCCCCTTTGGTTTCTTTGTCCCCCAAATATGGATGGGGACTTCCGGACCTTTCGTGGGCTTTGCAAAAAGCCCCGTGGGTTGGGATGGGGGTCTTGAGATCATATCTAAGGACCTGGCCTGGCGTCAGCGCTGATAACCCCCTCCGGGGGTTGTGTGTTGTTCATGGTTTATGGCCTCTGTAAAATGTGAGCATTTAGGTAACAGGTCTTGCAAGACCAGATTGTGGAGAAAGGGGCAGTGACTTAATTATAGGTTATCAAGAATGTACATTAGGTTACTGCACAGATTCAGATTGCTAGCCCCCCAAACATCAGGGTTACATTGGAATTAGCCTTTTAGTCTTCTCATTTTCATTGTTAAAATGGTTAGCAATGCAAGGTCTTTTGATAGAGGTAATTCAATTACTGGTAAGTGAAGATTCACATTCTTTCTCTATAATCGCACACCATACATCCTGGTCCCCTTCGTCTCCTTGTATGCATTTGGATCTTACAGTAATATGAAACCACAACCACCTCCTGGCAAGAATGAAGAGAGAGTTGCCAAGTTCTCCTGATCTCAGAGGAGAGGATATTTATTAAATGATCTCAGGGCGGCAATTTCCATAGAATTTTTGCTGACCCCATAAATCATGTATAATATATCCCTCCAAATTCTGATCTTCATTTTTATTTCTGTCTTTAATAAAATGTATTTGGGTGTTTTCTTTCTTTTCTTAAATTATGACTGCTTACTTGATCATCTTAACTAAGTGTAGGATACATATAAGAAGTCACTATTTTTAATTCAGTTGAAAAATACATGTGTTTAGGACTAAAACTAGGTTCTTATATCTATGTTCCTCTTTCACACTACCTATCAAAATGATTTTTATGTACTAACTACTAAAAACCTTTCTCAAATTATCAATTAAGCTTATATTTAAGAAAGGCATTTCCGTTTAACATCTATAACACTTAAGAGTTCCATCCTGTTCTATATTTTATGGGGCTATTTATTCTTTCATTTATCAAATGTGTACCCAGTGCACTGATGTGTCAGTTCTGTGCCTTTGGTGGTCAAAATAATGCAAACATTCACGGTACCATGTTGATACTGTGAATTCTTCCTGGGTCAGTGATAGCAGTTTTGTGGTACCTTTTTTTTTTTTTTTTTTTTTTTTTAAATATATTTTATTGATTTTTTACAGAGAGGAAGGGAGAGGGATAGAGAGTTAGAAACATCGATGAGAGAGAAACATCGATCAGCTGCCTCCTGCACACCCCCCACTGGGGACGTGCCCGCAACCAAGGTACATGCCCTTGACCGGAATCGAACCTGGGACCTTTCAGTCCGCAGGCCGACGCTCTATCCACTGAGCCAAACCGGTTTTGGCTGTGGTACCTTTTAAAGAGAGTCATTGAGGTAAGACATTCTTTCTTCATGGTGATGGGACAAATGAGCTTTTATCTTTCCTGTGTGTGGTTGTGTCAAGCCTTTGGGCAGCTTTTGTGGTGTACCCTTGCAAGTTAAATCAACCAACATCTATTCCAAATCCCTTCTCTCATTTTTTTTTTTCCCTTCTTGGAAATGGAAAGTACTTAAATTTCTCAACTTCCTTCTACACTTAAGGGTAGACATATAATACAATTTTAGGAATGGAATACAAACAGAGGCTTTCTGTGATATGATCTGGGGAAAGTTTTCTTTCCCAGATAAAGCAAAGAGATGCAGCTGAAGTTATCATTTTGATTATTCATTTTTTATTGCCTTAAAGTGGCATATTATGATTGGAACTCCAAAATCATCTTGTGACAGTGTGGTCACTGTCAGCAGATGGAACCAAAACCTATAAAGAGCATAAGTTTATAATGGTATCGTTAAGCGGCTCATCCAGCATCACCAATTGCCTCCTTCAGACTTCTTGTGAGTGAAGAAAATAAAATCCAATTTTGTTAAATCATGAAGGTTAGGGTTTCTTTTACTTGCAGCTGAGCACATTCCTGATTGATTCATAGTACAGTTGTGGGTAACTTGTTCTTTTAAACCATTTCACTAAGTGTTGCACAACTGAGGGGACATCGCCGCCTTAGAAAAATACAATTTTATCTTCTAAGATGTCTTACAATTTATCAATGAAAATCACATTTTATATTTTAAATGCATTAGAAATGATTTACATCAAAATATGTGAGTTATAGACAGTATTCCATAAATAAATGGAAGGCATTTTAATTTGATATATTTAATAGGGGGCAGCAGAATTTTTTCTCCTTAGAATATAACACTTACTGAAAAAAGACAGGAGGTGCAAATACAATGTGACTGGTGATATTTTTTTTCTTTCCCCGTAAGCCACGACGTGTGGAACTAGAAGCCAATTTTCCTTCTGTGCTAAGAATTGAGCCTGGATAGCTAGAGAGAGCTGAGCACATTCAAGCAGAATAAAAATGCTGTGCCATCAAAAGACTCTGGAACAAAACCTTAGCAAAAGAAAGTGTGCAAAAGGCCTACAGATTTTCAATACTTATAGACTTATAGGGAAGTAATATTGCAAATTTTTCTTGATAGAAGGGGGAGAAGAGGAAAAAGGAGAAAGATTACATTGTTACCAAAGAATAAAAATAGTGTAAAGGCACCAGGCTTTATCATGCTATTTGTATTAATTAAAGCAGAATTATGTTTAATAATCTTTCAATTATACTGCTGTTAGAAATTTTGAACAGAGTCGAACTCTGATTTGTAGTTACTGGAAATTAGTCAGTTAACTTAAAAATTATGTACCAGTAGTGACTAATAAATACACATATATCAAATATTTTGAACTTAAAATATATAAATATAGGTATTCCTATCTGATGTAAACATAGATATCAATTTTCAAAGTTAACAATATGTTTTACAGTTTTTACCCAGAATTATTGGATAGCAATAATAGCAAATGATTATCTGACAAATTATTCAACCCAATTTTTATTAAATAAGAACTCTTTCTTTCTCTATTCATATTTATCAGTTTATATGTTCTTTAATTACAGTACATGATTGGAGTAATAAGGATAACTAGCATAAACAGTTTGGCTTGAAAAAGATAACATTCTTTCTAAGTAGGTAGCTTAACTTGTGGGAGCATTGTATACATGGACATGTAAGTAAGGTTATCTTGTAACTTATTATCCAAACTGGACAGTTATGAGGGAAAAAAGGGTGTTAAATGGATGGGGCATTGGAAGGCAGGTATAAACTGTGAGAGTCCAGGCAATCCTAGAGGCATGTTCACCCTAGTAACTCAGGGTGAGCATCCATTAATTTATTATAGGAATATTGGATTGCAAGATCTGTTACAGGAATTAAAAGATGCACATCAAATGCACTTTATTATTGAGTGTTGTTATTTACTTTCATGTTCATAGAAAAAGGTTAGTCAATGGAATTATATACATTTATTTATAACTAGAGGCCTGGTGCACAGATTCATGCACAGGTGGGGTCCCTCAGCGTGATCTGCAGGGATCAGGCTAAAACCAGCAGTTTAATGCTACCTGCCACTCCTGCCTGCTGCTCCTGCTCAGCCCAGCCCCACTGAGCCTGCCGCCACCTCCGCTCCGTAGGATCGCTGCCACTCCACTGCGGTCTCCGAGCTGCGGCAGCCAGTTGTGAGCCCTGAGTCTGGCGCCCATCAGTCAACTGAGTAGCGCTCCCGCTGTGGGAGCACACTGACTACCAGGAGGCAGCTCCTGCGTTGAGCGTCTGCCCCCTGGAGGTCAGTGTGTGTCATAGTGACCAATTGACCAGTCATTCAGTCATTTGGTCTACTGGTAACTTAAGCTTTTATATATATATATAGATGTGTTTTCTGCTCGCACACATAAAAAGTTTATGTCGGACATAACCAGTTATTTGAATTAGACCACTCCTTTCAATTAATAGCATTGACCTAAAATTTAAAAAGAAAGAAAAATATTTAATTCACATTTCTAAAATGATATGAGAGCCTACGAAGACCTTTCTAACCCTTCATTCAGAATAGAGGTTACTTATTCTAATGTAAGTTAATATGTTGACGAGGTTTTGTCCTGCTTATGAACTCATGAGCCTCATTTTATCCAGGAAAAGTGTCTTGCCCCATATATCTTAAGTCCACCTCTCCAAAACCCCAGCACAGCATGTTCCTGAAGACTATAATAGATTAGGTAGACTAGGTGTGTACACCAGATTTACTAGTCTATCCACAGCTGTAAGGCAATTTGAGGTGAAACTGAGGGGAAGCAATTTTTAGGACTGACACAAATCAAATTTCTTTGCCATTTCTATCAATTTCCAAACATTCTCATTTCAATATTTTTACTATTATTGCTGTTCAGGTTGATATGCTATAAAATGTAAATTGCACTTTATCTTTATTGATTTCAGAGAGGAAGGGAGAGGGAAAGAGAGATAGAAACATCAATGATGAGAGAGAATCATTGATTGGCTGCCTCCTGCATGTCCCCTACTGGGGATCAAGCCCACAACCCAGGCATGTGCCCCTGACCAGAATCGAACCCAGGACCCTTTAGTCCACAGGCTGACACTCCATCCACTGAGCCAAACCAGCCAGGGCTCACCAATTATATATTATTCTCTCTCTCTCTCCTTATCTCCCTTCCACCTTTTTTTCCATCTTTCCTTTGTCTTCCTTCCTCCCTTCCCCTTACCACTCTTCTTTGCCTCTCTCTCTCTCTCACTCACTAAAATATGTGAAAGCTAGTTATAGACATCATGAGTCATTACCTTTAAATACTTAGTGTATATCTCCAAGATAAAGGACAGTCTCCTTCATAATCATAATGGAACTATCATCTCTGGAAATTTGACCATATTATTATTACTATTTAATATATAGCACAGACTGGAATTTCTATAAATTAATCTAGAATATAAACAAGGATCATTCTTTGCATTTATTTGTCATAATTTTTCAGTCTCCTTTATTACAGACAGTTCCCCATTTTTGTTTATTTTTTACTAGTGGCCCAGTGCACGAAATTCATGCACATTAAAGGGGGATTAATTAGAGGAAATATTTTAATATTGCTATTTGCCCTTTCTCTATAATAGAAGTGTCAGAGATGAAAGAAAATTAGTAAAATGTATATGAAAATCTTCCTCCTATCAGAGTCTGGGGCATGCCACAGGACCCAGAGTCAAATCCCCGCCCACCCGTGGCACCTCAAAATTGCGTGAGACCTAGACCCAGATGGCCCCACCCCTGTTGGGTGAGATCCAGACCTGGCTGGCCCCTTGTCAAGCACCCTGGGTGGGGGGCACAGCCTGAGTTCCCCCGGCCCAGCACCAGAGTGGGGGGCGCAGCTTGAGGTCCCCAGGCCTGGCGCCAGGGCGGGGGGTGTGGCCTGAGGTGCCCTGTCAAGCCCCACCGGGTGGGGGGGCACAGCCTCAGGTCCCCGGCCCCGGCCCAGCGTCACACAGCCTTATGTCCCTCCTGATTGTTCATTAAGGATGGGAACTTGGCCTCCGCTGTGGGTGCCGCCATCTTTGTGATGGTCAATTTGCATATTCCCTCTTTATTAGATAGGATTTTTGTATTTCATGACAATGATATATTTGAAGGACCAAAACTAGTCATTTTGCAAAATCTAAATCTAAATTAGGTTATATATTATTGTTTCTTCATTAGTATATTCAGGGTAAACACTTTGGGCAGGTTTTCTACCTAAAGGATACTGTGTCCTTAAGAACACCACATCAAAAATATTTCCTTTTTCATAGTGAGAACCCTAATTTAAAAAAAAAAATTATTAACTTGCTCATTTGTAAATTACTCAAAAATAGTTTTGTTATTATTAATCCAATTCTACTAACAACAACAAAGCTAGTAACTAACTTCAAGATTTTCTTTCAATTCTTGTTTTTAGAATATATTTGACTGAGAATCTCCAAAGTTCAGAGACACTGGGATGTATTCTTTATTCCTTCTTCCAAGTGGTTATCAATTTTATATTAGGCTATATTTATTGTTTTGCATTGCTATTCAATATTAGTTTGTTCATTCTATGCATTTAATTTTTCTTTTTAAATATAAAAAATTTTAATATAACTCAGAGGGCAAAAAGATATGAAAAGACATCCTCAAAGGAATTTCATACACTTTACTATCCCTTCCCTATTTCTACTTACCATTTGTATGTAATCAAATTTATTTCTGGTTTATTCCTTCCTTTTTTTTTTTCTTCTTTTTATGCAAAATATCCTTTTTTGTTGTAAAATTATAGGTACACTAGAGGCCCAGTGCATGACATTTGTGCACTCGGCACGGGGGGAGGTCCCTCAGCCCAGCCTGCACCCTCTTGCAGTCCAGGAGCCCTTGGGGGATGTCCAATTGATGGCAGTCAGAGATTCTTAGCGCTGCCGCAGAGGCAGGAGAGACTCCTGCCACCCCCACTCTCGCCAGCAGAGAGCCCTGCTCAGGGCTTCTGGCTGAGTGGCCTCCCCCTGTGGGAGTGTACTGACCACCAGGGGGCAGCTCCTGCATTGAGCGTCTGCCCCCTAGTGGGTCAGTGCATGTCATAATGACCGGTCATTGCGCCGTTTGGTCGATTTGCATATTACCCTTTTATTATATAGGATTCTCATAAAAATAATGTTATTAATATGTTTATAGTATCAGATACCATAAGAATGATTAGAAAGAAGTGATTAGTTAAGAGACCATATATATTGAATATTCTTAAAAGACACATTTAAAAATGTTGAAACAGGTTGTTGTATGAATTTATTTATTTTTTTTAAGTATGTTTCTTTTATTGATTTCAGAGAGAGGAAGAAAGATGGGGAGAGGACTAGAAACATCAATGATGAGAGAGAATCACTGATTGGCTGCCTTCTGCATGCCCCCTACTGGGGATCGAGCCTGCACCTGGGCATGTGTCCTGACCAGGAATCAAATCAGGACCTCCTGGTTCATAGGTTGACGCTCAACCCCTGAACCATACCAACCAGGCTGTATAAATTTCTGATCTTATTCTTTTTCATCTTTCATAAATTACTCAACACAGGCCTGATGATAAAAATATATGCCAATAAAAATATAGCATTTAAGTTCTCAACTAAATAGTTTAGCAAAAAATAACTTTCAACTGACATTTCCAGATACCTTAATTGATGCAAGCATTTTTAATTTTCTGTTTTGAATTCAATTATCTGGACAACTGCATAATCCACTTTTATTTTGAACATTCAGATTCAACAAATGTTTATATACATACCTACAGGTGCCACTTTGGGACTCACGTTTCAACACCGTTTTCATCATTTTATCTTTACAATAATCCCTTTTTTTTTTTTTCCTGTTTTACAGTTAAGGAAAGGAAGTGTCACCCTACCTTGCTACTGACAAAGAGAACTTTTGGACTTAGGGCTTTGTTGTTAATTAGTGAGTACTTCTTTATTTTGCCTCTTTTGTAAACTGTAAGAAATTATTAAAATCTAAGAAGATTTTAGGTCAGCTTGTTTTTAAATAAAATAAAATTTTGAACTATGAATTGTAGGTTTATTGTAGAAGAGTAGTGGCTATGAAATAATTGAATACTGAGACATGTAACACAATGGAATACTTGAAGTGCAATATTGTAAACTTAGTTTGTCTTTCTATTTCTTATTTGTCTCTTCCAATAGACTAGTACAATGAAATTCAAAGGGGTATTCTCGGGAAGACAGCAGTTCCTTTGGTAAGTAGCCATTAAATATATTATATGGTCAACTAAACTTTATGTAAATACTTTAGAATATATTTTATTCAACTTTCAAACACAAGGCATTTTTGGTGGGATGAGAAAATGAAAAAAATATTTTTCTTATAAGGGGAAATCTTTATTTAAAAAAGAGAAATAGCATTTTTTTTTAACCCAGCAATTCCACTTTTAGGAATTTATCTTATGGAAATATATGTGACACCTAAGTATTTGTGAACAAAAAATTGTATTACAAACTATCTGTAGCCTTCATCATTATTTAAATATTATTCTATTTTTACAATTATTTCTCATTTTCATAAAAGCATATCTTGGTACATATTCTCTTATTTCATTCTACTTTCTGCTCCCAAATTATTTCTCCTAAATAACTGTCTACTTTACAGTTCTGATTTAACTGTTATATAGTGACTGCAGTGGGTTGAATCATGTCCCTCCAAAAAGTATGTTGAAATACTAACCCCAGGTATCTGTAATGTGCCCTTACTTGGAAATCGGCTCTTAAAAGATATAATCAAGTTAAAATGAGGCCTTACTAAATGTGGTGGGCCATGAATCCAGGAACAGGTGCTTTATTAGGAGCGGGAGATTTGAAGACACAGGAACACTCGCCAAGGAGAGATAGTCTTGTAAAGACAAAAGCGCACCTTAGACTGATGCAGCTATAAGCCACGACATGCCAAGGGTGGCCAGCAACCACCAGAAGCTGGAGATGCAAGGAGTCTCCCCTAGGGAAGCTGAAGGAAGTATGGCTGCCAGCCCTTTTGATGTAGGATTTCCAGCCTCCAGAGCTGTGAGAAAAAATTATGTTGTTCTCACCCACCCAGTATGTGGTATTTTGTTATAGCAGCCTTAAGAAACTAGTATGGTGACTAATAACTTGCTCTCTCCAGCAATCAGATTTTCATATGCACATTCCAAGAATCTCTCTGTTTTTTTTCACCCTAGCCAGTATTCCCTGTCTGTCCAATCAGAACAATTCTGGCTGAAAACAGCCATCCCTAAATAACTGACTCATTGAACTCAGATTAACCAAGAAAACAAGAAGTTACATTTTCATACAACTTTTCCTTTGAATTTATAGATCTTATTTCTACTGCCTGCAATAATTCTTTTAACATCTTCATTACAGTATAATTAATACACAAAAATCTGCCTATATTAATGTGTGAAATTTGATGAGTTTGGATATATGCAAACATCCATAATACCATCACCACCATGATCAAGGTAAAAAACATATCCAACACCTCCCAGTTTCCTTATGTCCATTGTTTTGTACTTCATTTTATTTTTAACAGATAAAACTCTCATTTTGAATTCATCCTGAGACTCTCTCAATGTATTAAAGGCCCCCCCAGGCTCCACAATTGCCATCACAAAGCCAGGGCCTCTCAAACCCGGTGGGCCTCATTATAGAATGACCTTGCCTGCCTCTGTAAGTGTCAGACTGGAAAGTATTGACCCTGAAATCAAAGCATCCGTCCAGCTCAGTGCTTTTTGACCATCCTGAATACCCAACGCTAATGAAAAGCATTTTACTTTTCCTCCTTTCATAATGTGAAAATAGAATACAAAATAAATCATTCCTAATTAGTAATTGTATTTTTAAACCTGTCTGAATATTGTTCTAAGAAGTTCTGTATGTTTAAGGAAAAAATATATAAGTTTCTCTATAAAGAAAAGCTAAAATTTATAGCACAGAGAAATATGAAATCGAATTAATTTGACACTATTACAGAGAGAGTATCTGGGCACTGTTTGTCAGTTTCTAAATTATTTTTGCCTTGTGCATTTCTTCAAACCCTGGACAATAGCAAGTGGGTATAATTTATGACACACCCAGCGGGGGTTATTTTCTACTAAATTAACCACAGCAAATGGAAACAACAGCAAATATTCTTCCTACATGAGTTCAGGTATAGAATTAATATCATTGACATACAAGATATCACAAATGGACAAAATAATAATAAGAAGAAGAGTATTTTCTATGGAGAGTTATTACTAGAATTATATCTGTTAAACCACTTAGAATATGTTATGTACAGTGTAAGACTATTGCTGAGTATAATTAAAAGTATTTATAATTATATCATTCAACTTTGAATCCCACCAGCACTTTATATTTTCCTATTTGTTTCTTTATATTATTTTAGGCCTTTATTGTCTTGCATCTGTGTCAGTGAACTTGGATTTCAAATGCATCACAAACAAAAGACGGAAACCACCATTTTAAAGAAATCTATCAAATACCATAATACTTTGCAAAATAATCAAAGTAAAGCCATGATCGGAAGCAGGATACATGCTAAATAGAAGCACTTTGCACATGAATGTTTTCAGGTTGGGTCAATACTCACCCCTTGATTACTAATACCAACATTAATTCTTGACAGTCTGTCTTTCTGGCCTTGTTTCTTACAATTTTAGTACATTAGGGCCCCACATACCCTCATAAGGAATGTAATAATGTATTGAAATGTCTTCAATGCCAACTACATCTGGTGATGATGAGCCTTTTATATATTCAGCTGCACAACTAGCTCCATCTTCCTGAAAATTCATGAATCAATTACTTTCCCAAATGCCTTAGCATATCATTCTGCTTTAGAAGAGTTTATATTTTTATTCTATATATAAGTGAGGTAAGGGGGAGAGGGAAAGTATTTGAATTAATAACACCTATGATTTATTATTTAGGGAAGGTAAATTATTTTTCACTTAATAACATAGCAATAGATTAAATGCTAACTAGGTAAGGCTATGTAGAGGTCTGATTGGGTCTACATGAATAAAAAATACTTTTATTAAAGCATTATTATGCAGATTGATACAAAGAAAAGCTGAAGCATTTCACCTCTAATATATATTTTATGCACTTTTTCTTCCTTTTCTTTTTAGAGTTACATAAATAAGTTTAGCTTGGCCTTAGTAGAATATTTCTCATAACCATGGGTATGTGCATCATCACTGAGACAAAATTTTCGATAAACACCAGTGAGAATATATAGAACATCTAATAAATGAAGAATTAACTTCTTATAGTTTTAGCAAATTTATCAAGCTTATAGTAGAAATTAACTTGATTTAAATTTTGGACAAATATTTAAGGAACAAATAACAACATTAAATCATTTATATGTCAGAAAATTCTTTTTTTTTTTTTATTTTATTTTTTTTTATTAAATAAATCTTTATTCAGATTATTACAATTATTTCTCCTTTTTTCCCCCATAGCTCCCCTCCACCCATTTCCCACCCCACCTTCTGCCCTTACCTACCCCCCACTGTCCTCATCCATAGGTGTATGATTTTTGTCCAGTCTCTTTATGAACCCCCCCATACCCCTTTCCCCCTGAGAATTATCAGTCCACTCCCTTTCTATGCCCCTGATTCTATTATATTCACCAGATTATTCTGTTCCTCAGGTTTTTAATTTACTTGATTTTTAGGTTCACTTGTTGATAGATATGTATTTGTTGTTCATAATTTTTATCTTTCCTTTTTTCTTCTTCCTCTTCTTTAAGAATACCTTTCAGCATTTCATATAATACTGGTTTGGTGGTGATGAACTCCTTTAGCTTTTTCTTATCTGTGAAGCTCTTTATCTGCCCTTCAATTCTGAATGATAGCTTTGCTGGGTAGAGTAATCTTGGTTGTAGGTTCTTGCTACTCATCACATTGAAAATTTCTTGCCACTCCCATCTGGCCTGCATAGTTTCTGTTGAAAAGTCAGCTGACAGTCGTATGGGTGCTCCCTTGTAGGTAATTAACTGTTTTTCTCTTGCTGCTTTTAATATTCTCTCTTTGTCTTTTGCTCTTGGCATTTTAATTATGATGTGTCTTGGTGTAGTCCTCTTTGGATTCCTTTTGTTTGGGGTTCTGTGGGCTTCCTGGACTTGTAAGTCTATTTCTTTCACCAGGTGGGGGAAGTTTTCGGTCATTATTTCTTCAAATAGGTTTTCAGTATCTTGCTCTCTCTCTTCTTCTGGCACCCCCATAATTCTGATGTTGGTACGCTTGAAGTTGTCCCAGAGTCTTCTTAGATTATCTTCAACTTTTTGGATTTTTTTTTTTGCTTTTTGCTTTTTCGGTTGAGTGTTTTTTGCTTCTTTGTATTTCAATTCTTTGACTTGATTTTTGTGTTCCTCTTGTCTGTTTTTGGGTCTCTGTATAATATTTTTTATTTCAGTCAGTGTATGTTTAATTTCTAGTTGGTCCTTTTTCATCTCTTCGAGGGTCTCGTTATATTTATCGGCCTTTTCTAGGATATTCTTAAAAAGCCTTATAACTGTGGTTTTGAATTCTATGTCCAGTCGTTTGTTTTCCTCCATTTCTTTTGTTTGTGATCTGATTCTTAGACGCCGCATTTTCACTGCTTCCCTGGGTTGGTAGATTTGTGTGCTAGGTTTCCAATTTGGCCTAGTGGGTCTGCCTCCCCAGTTAACCTGAGGTGGACACTCTTGGTGCACCCCTTTGTGGACTGTGTGTACAGCCTTGTTGTAATTAAGTCTTGATTGTTGTTGGTGTAACTGGGAAGAATTGACCTCCAGGCCAGTTGGCTGTAAGGATCAGCTGTGTCTATGCTGGGAGAAGTTCGGTGCTGGAGACAGCCTTATAGGATTAGACTTGCCAAATTGCAATAGCCTCTGTGCTCAGCTTGGATGGGGTGGAGTCTCAGTCTTGGCTTCCCGTCAGCCTTGCCCTTGCGCGCACGTGTGTGCCTTCAGTCCTCTGCCTTCCCGGCTCCCGATTCTCCGCCCGAGAGTCCAGACTCCCCCCACAAGAGCGTGGGTCCCCAGGGGCTCGCCTGGAACTGGGGTTCACTGCCGTCAGAACTGGGGCTCACTACAGTCAGAACTGAGGTTCAGTGCCGTCAGGAGCCTCTCACTCCCTTCCGCTAGTGAATGCCTGTGGCAGCCTCTGCAGCCTTTGTGCGCACTGGCGCGAGCGGACTTTCAGTCCTCCGCCTTCCCCGGCTCCTGAGTCTCCGCCCGAGAGTCCAGACTCCCCCCACAAGAGCGTGGGTCCCCAGGGGCTCGCCCGGAACAGGGTTTCAGTGCAGTCAGAACCGGGGTTCAGTTCGGTCGGGGGCTCCCTTCCCCCTTCCGCCAGAGAAAGTCAGCCAGGCTCTCAGCCGCCCTTCCTCTCTGCGCGCACAAAGCCCCTTTGCCGTACCTCCAATTCTCTGTGAGCTTTTCTCTATCCTTCTAGTTGTAGAATTTTCACTCAGTCAGCTTTCCTGCGGTTCTGGATGGTGTCCGTTCTGTCTTTTAGTTGTAGTTTTGAAATTGTTGTGCGAGGCAGCAGTTTAGGTGTTTACCTATGCCGCCATCTTGGTTTTCCTCAGAAAATTCTTTCAAATAAATTATAAATATATGATAACTCTTTTTTAAAATACATTTTTATTTATTTATTTATTTATTTTTTGAGAGAGTGGAAAGGAGAAGGAGAAAGAAAGAAGCATAGATGTGAGAGGTGAGCATCGATTGGTTGCCTCCTGCATACCACAACCTGGGCATGTGCCCTGACTGGGAATTGAAACAGCGAACGTTTAGTGCTTGGGACAATGCCCAACCAACTGAGCCACACTGGCCAGAGCAGATATGTGATAGCTCTTTAAGTCAATTATGGAAAAAATGTTTACAGCTTTTTATTTTTCTCAACCAAGTTCACAAGTGCATAACATTATATCTCAGTTTGAATTGTTTAACTTCACTAAACAGTTTAAACTGCTGGGTTGGAAATAAAATTTTTAAAAAGGTGATGACAGTTTAGGCGAGGCAGAGAAATTGGCATGCAGAAAGTAAATGGGGAAAAAAGGAGGAAAGGGAATCATTTAGTATCTTCTTAGTCATTTGAGATGGGTATATAGTAGAATAAAAGGATGATGCTTTTAAGAAATGAGCCCAGATCCTATAAGATCCTAATTGCCAAAACTTAAAATGTTATCAACAGGGTATGAGGAGACTCAAAAGAGTTCAACCAGAGAAGTAACAGAATCACATTTGCATTTTTTAAACATCATTATAAAGACTTTACTAAGAATGGATTTGAACAATTGGGGTAGGGAGAGGTGGTTTGTAAGGTTAGGTAGGGCAAAGCACTTTTTCTTGAATAATTTTTCCTCTAATAAATTTGAATCTTGAGTTGTATCTTCAAATGATTATACCCATATTTTTTATGGATTAATTGGACATTTAGAAGTCTGCATTCTAGCCCCAGAAGTCTGAAGAAGAATATGGAGAAATATTCTGGACCCAGGTTTATCCTAATGTTTGCAATAGAACAAGGAAATTCTGAAGCAAGCAGGACTCCACTGTTGTCTATGATGCAAACAATTACACTAATAAAAGAGAAACATGCAAATTACCATCACTCTGCTATGCTAGCAGCCAATCAGAGTGAAAATGCAAATTAACCTAAAAACATGGCAGCAGCCCCGCCCCCCTGCCGCTCCAGGCCTGTGGGGGTTGGAGAAGTCAGGCACCAGTGCCTGAGGCTGGCTGAAGCCCGGGAGACGAAGAAGCCGCCTGCCCCACGATCCTAGGCCACAGACAGCAAGCAGAAGCCTCACGTCCGCCTGCCCCATGTCCTGGGGGAGACAGAGAAACTGGGCCCCAGCGCCTAAGGCTGGCTGCAGCCCAGGAGACAAAGAAGCTGCCTGTCCCCTGATCCCAGGCTGCAGCCAGCCAGAGAAGTCGCCCACACTGCATCCCAGGGAAGACGGAGAAGCCGCCCGCCTGCAGTCCAGGCACCAGCACCTGCGGCTGGCTACAGCCTGGTAGACGGAGAAGCTGCCCACCCCACAGTCCCGGGCACCAGTACCTGCAGATGGCTGTGGCCTGGGAGAAGGAGAAGCCTCCCACCCCGTGGTCCCAGGCACCAGCACTTGTGGCTGCAGCCCGGGCGAAGCCACCTTCCCACCATGCCCTGCGGCTGCAGCTGGCCTGGGCGCCTATGGCTGACCAGAGTGAGGGAAGCCCAGATCCTGGGTGCCTGTGGTCGGCTGGAGGAGGGAATCCTGGGTCCTGGATGCGGGGCCGAGGCAGAGGTGGTTAGGGGCAATAAAGCCAGCAGGGGAGCAGTTAGGGACAATCAGGCTGGCAGGCAGAAGAAGTTAGGGGCAATCAGGCAGGCTGGCGAGCAGTTAGGAGCCAGCAGTTCTGGATTGTGAGAGGGATGTCCAACTGCCGGTTATCCCCTGAGGGGTTCCATATTGGAGAGGGTGCAGGCCGGGCTGAGGGACACCCTCCACCCGCCCCACCCATGCACGAATTTTGTGCACCAGGCCACTAGTACAGATATAATCATCAATTTATTAAGAGTCTAGGAAGAAGTGTCTTGAAGCAGCAGGCAAAGTGCAATTGAAGAAATCCACAGTTTTGTGACTTTTGAAGCTCTGAGGGATGCTTTGTCAGATGGGCAGGCACCACCATTCTTTATTCTAAGGCATGAGACCTGTCTACAGTGGATGCAAATGAAAACTTGTTAAACATTTCATATCCTCTCCTACGAACACATGCACACACATAATTATACAAAACTAGAGGCCTGGTGCACGAAATTCATGCACGGGTAGGGTTCCTAGACCTGGCTGGTGATCAGGGCCTATCTGGGCCTTCCAGCTGCCAGCCGGGGCCTTCCTTCATTCCTCACCATCCGCTGGTGGTCAGCACATGTCATAGCGAGTGATTGAACTCCCGGTCGGTCTTCCGGTCGAACTCCCAAGGGGACACTTTGCATATTAGCCTTTTATATATGTAGATAACAGAGTCCAGCCCTAGCTGGTTTGGCTCAGTGGATAGAGTGTCAGACTATGGACTGGAGGGTCCCAGGTTCAATTCCAGTCAAGGGCACATACCTGGGTTGTGGGCTCAATTCCCAGTGGGGGCATGCAGGAGGCAGCAGATCAATGATTCTTTCTCATTATTGATGTTTCTATCTATCTCTCCTCACTTCCTCTCTGAAATAAAATATATATATATATATTTTAAAAATAACAGAGTCCAACTTAGAGTTCAGAAAATAAAAGATGGCTTTAAATTTATAGTTAGGAAAAAATAGTGTGTACTCCAAAAAGGAATTATTGGAAGTCATATAGTCTCATCCAGACAAGGTACAACAAAACCAGCAAGCAAAGGTGCTCTCTGGGAGACAAGCTATATGCTGTTTATGATTTTCAGTTTCCTAAGTATACCTTTGATTAGTAATTATTCTATATAATAAAAGCTTAATATGCAAATCGGCCAAACGATAGAACAACTGGTTGCTATTATGCACACTGACCACCAGGGGGCAGATGCTCAGTGCAGGAACTGCCCCCTGGTGTTCAGTGCGCTCAGCCAGAAGCCCGGCTCATGGCTGGTGAGCACAGCAGTGGTGGCAGGAACCTCTCTCACCTCTGCTACAGGCGAGTAGTAAGGAGCAAGGGGTCCCAGACTGCAAGAGCCCAGACTGTGAGAGGGATGTCTGACTGCCTGCTTAGGCCTGATTCCCGGAGGGGTCCCAGACTGTGAGAGGACGCAGGCCGGGCTGAGAGACCCCACCCAGTGAACGAATCTCATGCACTGGGCCTCTAGTTAGTATTTAATAACTGATTATGAGAGGAGAATATGCACAAGACAAATGTCAGGCTGTTGCTAGATCTTAGGATAGACAACTCACAAATATGTGAAAACTTCTCTTGAAATTAATACCAAGGAGTAAAACTATCATTCTTTAAGAAAAGAAAAAGCCACTTCCTTTTTTTTTTTTTTTTTAAATATATTTTATTGATTTTTTACAGAGAGGAAGGGAGAGGGATAGAGTTAGAAACATCGATGGGAGAGAAACATCGATCAGCTGCCTCCTGCACACCTCCCACTGGGGATGTGCCCGCAACCAAGGTACATGCCCTTGACTGGAATCGAACCCGGGACCCCTCAGTCCGCAGGCCGACGCTCTATCCACTGAGCCAAACCAGTTAGGGCGCCACTTTCTAATTCCTCAATGAAAGAGAGCAGGGTGTCAAGAGGCCAGGTGTGAGATACTGTATTTCCCCTTCCTTTTGTCAAGGATCTATGCTGTGTCATGGCATGGCATGTGAAGGAAGGTTCAGGCAAGACTGGTGTTAGGAATATGGCAGTTTGCATGAGCAGCAGCAGAAAATGCTCAGTGGAAGATCATGAGGGTTAAATGTTAATTAGCCCTATTCCAGTCAAGGGCGTGTACCTTGGTTGCGGGCACATCCCCAGTAGGGGGTGTGCAGGAGGCAGCTGATCAATGTTTCTCTCCCATCGATGTTTCTAGCTCTCTATCCCTCTCCCTTCCTCTCTGTAAAAAATCAATAAAATGTATTTTTTTAAAATGTTAATTATCCTCCTCATTTTTTTTTCTTTTAATAAGAAAAAGAAAACAATAGGTATCATCTGCCATCAGGCAGGATGCCAGAGAATATGATTCTTCAGGCTTTTCAAGCCTGCACCCAGCATAGGTTGGGTGAATCCTAACCCAATAAAACGGATGTGCTTATAAAAAGGGAAAGTTGGATCACAGAGACTGGGCAGAGGAAAGACAAGGTGGAGAAGCTTAGTTCCCTCTGTTCATTTTCTCCTTTGTTACCCTTTCCCTAGGAGATGTATCAACAAACAATTTGCTGCAAGATATGTCTGAGATTTGCTGCCTATAGTTTCTTCCAGGATTTTTATGGTTTCACAACTTACATTTAAGTCTTTTATCCATTTTGAGTTTATTCTTGTGTGTAGTGTAAGTTGGTGGTCTAGTTTCATTTTTTTTTTTTTGCGTCATTTATTGAAGAGACTGTCTTGACACCATTGTATGCTCTTGCCTCCTTTGTCAAATATTAATTGATCATAATGGTTTGGGTCAATTTTTGTGTTCTCTGCTCTGTTCCATTGATTTGTATGCCTGTTCTTATGCCAGTACCAAGCTGTTTTGAGTACAGTGGCTTTGTAGTATAATTTGATATCCAGTATTGTGATCCCTCCTACTTTGTTCTTCTTTCCCAAGATTGCCGTGGCTTAAAAGCTTCTGCACAACAAAAGAAACTATCAACAAACAAAATGAAAAGGGAGCCCACTGTATGGGAGAACATATTTGCCAATGATACATCTGACTAGGGATTAATTTCCAAAATATATAAAGAACTCATACACCTTAACAAAAGGAAGACAAACAATGCAATTAAAAAATTGGCAAAGGGCCCTGGCCAGTGAAGTTCATTCAGTGGATAGAGTGTGGGCCCATGCACTGAAGGGTTGAGAGTTTGATTTCTGGTCAAGGGCACATTCCTGGGTTGCAGGTTTGATCCCTGGCCCAGGTCAGGTGGCAACCAATCGATGAGTCTCTCACGTCAATGTTTCTTTCTCTCTCCCCCTCCTGCCCCCCCCTTCTACTCTCTCTAAAAAAAGCAATGAAAAAAAAATCCTCAAATGAGGATTAACAAACAAAACAAACAAACACACAAAGAAACAAAAATTTGGCAAATGACCTAAATAGACATCTTTCCAAAGAGGACATACAGATGGCCTAGAGTCATATGAAAAAAATGTTCAAAGTCACTAATGATCAGAGAGATACAAATCAAAACAACAATGAGGTACCCTCTCACACCTGTCAGAATGGCTACCATCAACAAATCAACAAATGACAAGTGTTGGCCAGGATGTAGAGGAAAGGGAACCCTAGTACACTGCTGGAGGGAATGTAGACTGGTGCAGCCAGTACAGAAAACAGTATGGAGTGCCCTCAAAAAATTAAAAATGGAACTGCCATTTGATTCAGTGATCCCACTCCTAGGAATACATCCTAAGAATCCCAAAACACTAATCAGAAAGACTATATGTACCCTTATGTTCATAGCAGTGCTATTTACAATGGCTACGATCTGGAAACAGCCCAAGTGCCCCAAGTAGATTAATAGATAAAAAAGCCATGGTGCTTTTACACAATGGAATACTATCTATAATAATAAAAGCATAATATGCTAATTAGACCCAACATCCTTCCAGATGTCCTTCCAGATGACCTTCTAGACGAAGCCAGAGCTGTGAGGGAAGCCCGGGTCCCGGGTGCCAGAGGGAAGCAGGTGCTGGCAGCTGGGGGAAGGAAGGCCTTCTCTTGCATGAATTTCATGCATCAGGCCTCTAGTGCAGTTATAAAGATGAAGGATCTCTTACCCTTTGAGATAGCATGGACAGACCTGGAGAGTATAATGCTAAGGGAAATAAGCCAGTCATAGACAAGTATTGCATGATCTCACTCATATGTGGAGTCTAATGAATAAAATAAACTGATGAACAAAATAGATCCGAAGACATAGAAGCATAGGACACAGTGACAAATATCCGAGGGAATGGGGGGAGGTGTAGGGCAGCAAAAGATTAACCAAAGAACACATGGACACAGACAATAGTGTAGTGAAGACCTTGGTGATGTGTAATTTAAATCTTATGAATTGTTTATTTTTGGAATTTTTCATTTAATATGTTTGGAATGCAGTTGACCATGGATAACTAAAACCAAGGAACACAAAACTTCAGACAAGGTGAACTACTGTATAAGCAAGTAGTTATATATTCAAATATTTATTTCATTAGTAGTTGAATTTACATATTTGTAAGCTGGGACAAAGGAGAGGAGATTTAAGCTTATTAGCTCAAATCAGAGCCTTTTTTTCTTAATTTGAAATGTACCAGAGAAGCAACTGACCATAAGTCTAATCACAAGGAACAAAACATTTGAGAATAATTGTAAGTTTTAAACTGGAAATAACAGAATTGCCTTTTAGAGCAAGGAGAGCAGAAAGCAGAGGGAGAAATTGTTACCTTATTAGCCAGCAGGTTGTGCATGATTATCTATATTTCATAAACGCTTTTGTTGTTTGTTTATTATTGTAATTATTTTGTGTCTTTTTACTTTTGATTCATTTAAACCTATTTTATGTTTTATATCTTGTCAATGGTCTCATCATTTAATGGAATTTCTGTGCAAAGGTTGTGCATGATTATCTATATTTCATAAACGCTTTTGTTGTTTGTTTATTATTGTAATTATTTTGTGTCTTTTTACTTTTGATTCATTTAAACCTATTTTATGTTTTATATCTTGTCAATGGTCTCATCATTTAATGGAATTTCTGTGCAAAGGTTGTGCATGATTATCTATATTTCATAAACGCTTTTGTTGTTTGTTTATTATTGTAATTATTTTGTGTCTTTTTACTTTTGATTCATTTAAACCTATTTTATGTTTTATATCTTGTCAATGGTCTCATCATTTAATGGAATTTCTGTGCAAATGATTTAGATATATCTGTATTTTTCAAGTATAAGAGTTTTATTCCAACCAATCTGACACATTATTGGGTGCCTACTATGTATCAGGAAATATTGTTGGAAATTGGAACACATCCAGTTAAAAAAGACCAATATCTCTTTCTAAAAAAATATGAAAATGTTAGATAACCTCTGGCCAGAAACCGTGCTCTGTGCCCCCTGTTCTTGTCTTGCTTGTAAGAATGAATTTAAACAAAAGACAACAAATGGCAGCAAAAGCAGGTAAGGATTACTTGTAGGAAAGAAATACACTCAGATAGGACCTGAGTGGGCTAGTCAGCTGCCCAAAATTCAAATGAGTGCCCCCCAGTAAGTCTCTCCCTCTCTTATTTCTAAAAATAATAATAATAATAATAATAATAATAATAATAATAAATAAAATGTATCTTTAAGTTATAAGGCTCCTTCATCCAGGTGCTATGGCACCGGTTAGGCCACATTCTGGAGAGCTCTGCTCACGAAGGTGCCTGCCATCTCCGTTGTCTATGTTCAGTTTGTCACATCTCACACTTACTTCCTCTAAGCCCCAGCTGCCTCTCCCAGCCTCTCTGAGCTCATATATTTCTATCTGCCTACTCTAACAAAAAGAATTATGCACTGTTAGACACTGAATAGAAAAGGGAAACATGTACTTATTCCTTTTCACTGCAGTGTTTTTAATATCCTGACAAAATTTATGGCTACTATAAATTCATAGTTTAAAATGCAAATCCAAATGGAAACTGGGACCTGCATGCTGGGATTGCAGAGAGCCAGGCTGTATTGGGAATGAAGGCCTTGCAGATGATGGATGGTGACAACATTGTTTCACTTAATGAAGTGGCTATTGAAGCTTAAAAGGGCAAAGATGACAAGGGGGACAGAGTGCTTTGTCTTTGGAAGAAGAAAAAACTTCACAGGATTTTACCAAGAAGACATGAACTCACTACTCCTTTTTGAACTTCATTAATCTTTTCAATGAAAATGTATCTCATTGTCAAGCAGCTTGATAGCCACTTTGGGAAAATGCTTTGCTTCTTTGTAATAGAACCAATGCCTTCATTGTCCCAAAGCTCCAGTGATGTTTAACTTTCAAGAGAAACTAAGAACAGCAATGCTCTGGAGAAGCCAGTGTGAAGATGCCAAAATTGTGTGGTTGGGGCAGGCAAAACTTTTGCCTGTGGGGCAGTTTTTATTCTATTAATTTGTTCCTGAGAACAGCAACATATGGCAGAGAAAAAGTGTTACTGGGAATTTTTATGCAGAGATGTGTATTCCTGAGTCAAAGAGAGAGAAGCTTTGAAAATTGTTCTGGTGAATCATCTCTGTAGATTGATTTTAAGGTTTAATAGCACAGACTTTTTGTGAAGTCAAAAGGCTAAACAAATGATCGCAACAACAAAATGTATCATGAAAACCCGTACTCTTAAAGCAGTCAAATCATTTTACATCCTCAATCCCCAAAGCTTTGCACAGTCCCAATTATTATCTATTTTTATACAAAGAAAGCAAGAAAACAACACAGGTGAATTTCCCAAAACAACTTCCTTTGGAAAATGTTCAAAATCCAGCACTACTGAGAGCGGCAGAAATGGAATGCTGGGGAACCCACTAGAATGGTAAGAACTATTAATCATGCTCTGTTAACTGTGATTGTTTTATTCTGATTAAAGAAGGCACATTCTAATCTGGCTGGCAGCTGCATGCAGGACCTGGGAGCTCACCAGGAAATGCAGCTCTTCCTCCCCATTTGGAGCTGCTATTATCATGGAAAGATTAGCAACTTTGTTGTAGAAACCAGAGCCAAAAACCAGAATTGCCAGCCCATTGAAGATCCCAGCCTTTGCAAATCACTAGCCCTTTGAAGACCCCTGCCCTTTTGCATATTTCTAAGCCCTTTGAAGATCTCCAGCCTCCATTAGCTGTAAACTGCCCATTTGGCATACCCTTTGGCTACTTCCCATGTAATTTTTGTCCTTTGATATAAGCAGCCCCGGCTTGTGATGGAGTGTAGAGCAGATTTGTGTGGATGACCTGCTGCTCTCCCATACTGTCACCAGTATTGGAATAAACGCTCATAATGATTCAACCCTGTCTCTGCTTAATTGGCTCAAGTAGTGGCAGGCAGCATGGACCCATTGATTGTCTGGTTACACTACAGCCCTCTTTTAATTTTAAAATATGGACTTTGGTTAGCAGAAACTCATTTTTTTTTAAATTAAAACATTTGAACAATAACAAAATATTTTTAAACAAATACTGTATGATTAATCATTGTTTTTCTTTTGGTTGTGATGTGTAGCCAATTAAATCGTTCTGGCATTCTAGCATATGCACTTGTATCACACTTTGCTTTCACAAGGTCTTGATATTTTTTTAAAAAATATATTTTTATTGATTTTAGAGAGGAAGGGAGAGGGAGAGAGAGATAGAAACATCAATAATGAGAGAGAATCATTGATCAGCTGCCTCCCACAAGCCCCCCACTGGGCATCGAGCCCACAACCCAGGCATATGCCCTTGGCCAGAATCAAACCTGGGACCCTTCAGTCCGCAGGCTGACGCTCTATCCACTGAGCCAAACCGGCTAGGGCACAAGGTCTTGATATTTCTTGTCTTTAAAATGACTATATTGCCTTTGAAATCACAGGTACTTATTTCCAACCCCATTTCCCCCCTTAGATTCCTGCATCTGTTTGGTGGGTGGAACTGGCTTTACATCAGTTCCAACCCTTTAATGGTAGGGATCACAGACTACAAAACATAGCCCAGAATGCCAAAGGCAGTGTGGGGGAGGCAGCAAATGAGGATAAAGCCTGCTGCTGGCCTAATCCTTTATCTTAAAAATGTAGCATGGTGTTCGTGGGGGTTATGATTATTCTAGAGTTCAAAAGAGAAGTTAAAAAATCTGAGTTACCAGTTGTATTTTATTATCTTGATTAAGCTCATATGAATAGACCAGAATAGAAATGCTACTCAGATCTGATTGTAAATGTGATCATACTGAATAAACTAGCTTAGTAGAATGTTAGAAATGAGAAAACAAACGGAAAAAAAGTATGTTCTTTTAAATTTTAACTATATTGTTTCTTAAATGTTTCCTGAAATGTAACTGGCAGAAAGATTAATCCATGATACATAGTTCTCTGACTATATTTGTCAGGGAGAATATAAATTAATTGCCGAATTTCAATTGCAAAGTTATTTAAATCCAATTTTTCTTTTGCTCTCATAGTTTCATTAAATCGGTGTGCAAATACAGATAATCACACTATTGTCACATAGATCAGGGGATTTAAAATTTAGTAGATCTAAGATGAAAAGTAGACAAATGTAATTTATAAATGTTTTCTCTTTTATATCACTTTTTTCCTTAAAATATTATTATTAAGAAATTTTAAAAACTATTGTGTGTTTTTCCCCCCAGTTTTTAGCTCTTACATGTGAAGAACTTAGAAGTTTTTACTCCTCTCCTTATAACAAAAAAAAGCTGGACAAACCCCTCTTGAGCCAGTCAGAGAAAGAAGTTTCCATGGGCAAATACAGAAAGCCTCAGGGTGTTTTTCTGGAGTCAAAGCCCCTGTAGTTGGAACTGAAGCAGAATTTTTGGACCAGAACATGTGGTATTCCCCTGGGCAGGATGTCCTGGATTCTTTGTCTGCCGGAGTTGCAGAATGAATCCACAGTCAGAAGGTGGTATTGTTGCAGAAGACCAGAGAAAAACCAAGAAATGCTTTAGAGAAAAGGAGTTACACTGTTTATTACACCCGCAGACTCAGTGGAATAACTTCCCAAGTCTGAGCAAAGTAACATGCAGGGAGTTTCTCTTTTATATCTTTCTGGTGTCTTTCTCCCTCAAATATGGATTATGCTTCCGGTGGGCTTTGCAAAAAGGCCCCAGGTGCTGGGGGTCTCCAGGCCATATCTAATGGTCTCACCTGGCGCCAGCACTAATAACTCCCCCTCTGGGGTTGTGCACTGTTCATAGTTTATGGCCTCTGTGAAATGTGAGCATTTTGGTAACAGGTTCTGCAAGACCAGTTTCTGGGAAAGAGGCAATGACTTAATTATAAGTTATCAAGAATGTACACTGGGCTTGCTGGCACAGATTCAGATTGCTAGCCCCCCAAATATCAGGGTTACATTGGAATTAGCCTTTTTAGCCTTCTCAGCATAGCACTGTATTTGTATTTCTATCATATACAAATACATATTCTGCAATATGTTTGGTATTTAGACATATGTCTATCTCTAGCACTAGTTTATGAATTCATGGAAGACAAAACTGAATTTTTTATTTTATATCCTGTATTTTGCTTTGACAATATTTTGTAGCAGTGTCCTTACTGTCTTACTGAAAAAAAAAAAAAATGCCCTGTGCTACCACAAAAGTTTCAGGGTGTTGAAAATACTCTTTTTCCTTATAGAAGAGACATGAGAAAACCAATATTCAGTTTTTAAATGTGCTATGTATTTGTTAGAATAATTTTATAGAGGAGTAATATTTTGACATATTGAAACTGATGTTTCCAAAATTGTTTTGTACCTGTACTTCTTCCTCCACCTTTTAGGAAGAATTGGTAACTTTCTATATTCACTGTTTTGATAGGCAGAGCATCCATACTGCCACATCAAAAAAGAAATAAATAAACCTTGAGATAATTGTCTTAGAGACAAGAGTCATTTTTAACTTTTTAGAGAAATGTTTAAAGTGTTTCCAAAATCTAAATTTCTGTTTCAAATGTTAAATGCTAAAACACAATAAAGCAGAAACTACAGTTTTTAAAATTAAAAAAAAAAAGTGTAGGTAATGCAAAGTGTTAAAAGAGTCAGCTTCTGATCTCCCAAAGGAATCTAAATAACTTTTTGGAGAGGAGAGTAAAGGGAAAAAATTGGGCTTAAGGAACCAGGAAATGTAAAACAGGTGTGTTCTATCTTCAGGTGAAGATGTTTTCACCAGATAAAGATATATAAGTCCCACAAATTTAAGGGATTTTAAGAAGATATAAAGAGATATCCCAATATCTGAAAAAAATGATGCAATGTGAATCACATTTTTATTTTGTTCTATGTTGTGACTTAACAAGATTCTTTATGCAACTTGCTACCAAAATCCTTCAAATTATTGACAACTTCTCCCCCTTTTTCCCTTCAAGAATGCAAATTCAAACATTAAGAAAGTAGTGTATGATGTAAAATGGACTGAAAATGTGTTGGGAAATGTAAACCTTGGTCTATTTTTTAGTACTAATTATGAGAGAATCTTAAAAGCAGCAAAAGAAAAGCAGTTAGTTACCTACAAGGACCATCCATATGACGGTCAGCTGATTTCTCAACAGAAATTTTGCAGGCCAGAAGGGAATGGTAAGAAATATTCAAAGTGATGAAAAACAAGGACCTACAGCCAAGATTACTCTACCCAGCAATTCTATCATTTAGAATTGAAGGTCAGATAAAGAGCTTCACAGATAAGAAAAAGCTAAAGGAATTATTTAATCACCACCAAACCAGTATTACATGAAATGTTGAATGTTGAAGGGTATTGTTTAAGAAGAGGAAGAAGGAGAAGAAGAAGAAGAAGAAGAAGAAGAAGAAGAAGAAGAAGAAGAAGAAGAAGAAGAAGAAGAAGAAGGTGAACAATAATATGAATAATAAATATATATATCAATAATTAAACCTAAAAATAAAAATAAATGAACAAGTAATCTAATGAACAAAATAAACTGATAAATAAAATAGAACCAGAGGCATGGAAACATGGAACAGACAGAGGAAAGGTGGGAGGGGATCAGGAAGATATTAACCAACAAACTTATATGCATTACCTATGGACACAGACAATAGAGTGGTGAAGGCTTGAGGCAGGGTGGGAAACTGGTGGAGGAGGGCAATGGGGAGAAAAAAGGGGGAGACATCTGTAATACTCTCAAAAATAAAGATTAAAAAAACTAATCATGACATGCTTGGCACTTAAAATTCTGAGCGCATCCTATCTAATGAAAGAATAATATGCAAATTAACTGTCATTCCGTGACAAAATGGGGGCGCCCATAGACACAAGATGGCGGTGCCCAGTCCTCTCAGGCCTGCCGGAGTCCCCCAGTCCCAGGGAGGGCTGCCGCTGAGAGCAGGCAGTGTGCAGCCCAGGCTGTTGGCCTGGGAGACGGCCGTGCCCCCCCAGCGCTATCTGCTGCCAGCCGTGGTCCCGCCCGCGCCCCCCCCCCCTCACCCTCCCCTCCCGCGCTATCCGCTCCCAGCCGCGGCTTGGGCTGTGGGCCTGGGAGGTGCCTATTCGCCCCCCCCACACCCCAGCGATCAGCTCCCATCTGCATCCGGGGGGCTGTAGGCCTGGGAGGCAGCCGTACCCCCCAGAGCTATCCCCTCCCAGCGGCAGCCTGGGGTGTCAGCCTCCAAAGGGCCTGCGCCCCCATGGAGTGATCCCCCACACACACACCTATAGCCTTGGAACTTCCCATGCCCCCAGCTGAGTGATTGGAGATGGGGGGTGATATCTGGGCAATGCTGCCGAGCAAACCTCTCCCATTGGGTAGAAACTTCTGACCAGGTTAGGGAGGTAAATGGGTTTTGTTTAAAATCTTTAGAAACCGCAATGGAAATGTCTGAGGTAGGGTTTCACATCAGAAGTAACTTACAACTTATTTCTGAAGGCAAACAGGGACATTGCAGTTACATTACTGGAGAGTACCCCGAGGTCCACAGGTTGGCTCTGCAAGGGCAGTGGTGGGTGCTCCCCTCCCTGGTTCCTCAGCACCTTGGGCAGGGCTTGAGCCCACCCAGGAAGGCCTTTTCCCCTACAGTTTTCACCAAGGCAGGGAGGTTTTGTAGACATGAATAAGAAGTGCCCATGCACAAGTCCTGAAGATGCCGGGGCCAGCAGAAATGACAAACCAGGAAAAGAGCAAAACCAGAAGCACGACCCGATCCCAACACAGATGATCTTTTTCTTCAGATGATGGTGTGTTTCCCTCTTCTTCGTCTTCTGGAAGCAAGACAGATTCAAGTACTGACGATTCTACCAACGGAAAAGTTAAGAGGAAGAGAGGACAGAAAAGGAATAAAAGGCAAAAAGAAAGAAAGGACAAAAGATGAAACATCAAGAAAAAGAAAGAGAAGGAAAAAAGGAAGAAACAACCACATGATATCACCTTTCCAAGGTCTCATGAAATTCCTGTTTAAGAAGTTTATTTTATGACACTTTTTAGTATGAGTTTACATTTTTACTGGTTTGTCAAGACCACGGCAGGTACACTGTCCAACATGTTAAAGAAAAAACCCTATCTAATAAAGAGGGAATATGCAGGGGAGGGCATTTGGGGGTGACCGAGCTGTCAGGGGAGGGCAGTTGGGGACCATCAGGCCGGCAGGGGAACAGTTAGGCGTCGATCAGGCTGGCAGAGGAGTGGTTAGGGGGTGATCAGGCTGGCAGGCAGAAGCGGTTAGGGGCAATCAGGCAGGCAGGTGAGCAGTTGGGAGCCAGCAGTCCCAGACTGTGAAAGGGATGTCTGACTGCCTGTTTAGGCCCAATCCGTGTGTGGGATTGGGCCTAAACAGGCAGTCAGACATCCCCCGAGGGGTCCCAGATTGGAGACAGTGCAGGTTGGGCCGAGGGACACCCACCACAGCCCACGAATTTCATGCACCGGGCCTCTAGTAGAATTATAATTCTCAGAAATACACAGAACATTTTGAACAGTCTTAAGACATTAAGAAAAACAAGATTTTGATCAATTTGGTAAATTTATTATTTGACAAATTAGGGAAAAGCTGAATGTTCTCTATGATGAATTTGTGTTCAGTGTAATAATTAGGCTGATGGGGGCTTCAGGGAATCATTATTGAACAGTCTACTTTCATTTTCAGCACACTGACCTGACTTTAATTAATGGCAGTGGGTATGATGTTACAGATTTGACATTAATATGAACCTCTTTCTGGTTATTGTGAAATTGAATCTCATTCTTATTTTAATATAAATTTGCGTAATTATTAGCTAAGTTCAGTGGCTTAATGTTCTCATTGTCATTTGATATTTTCCTGATTCTTGGAATGATGACTGATTTTCAAGTAAAATATAGACAATTTGAGTATTTCGGACTTCAGACTTGGGTAAACCGGCCATCGGACTTCTCTCTCACAATCCGGGACTGCTGGCTCATAACCGCTCACCTGCCTGCCTGCCTGATAGCCCCTAACCACTCTGCTTGCCTGCCTGATTGCCCCTAACTGCTCACCTGACTACCTGATCACCCCTAACCACTTGCCTGCCTGCCTGATCATCCCTAACTGCCTCTGCATGCCTGTCTGATCACCCTAACTGCCTCTGCATGCCTGCCTGATCACCCCTAACCACTCTGCCTGCCTGCCTGATCGCCCCTAACTGCTCATTTGCCTGCCTGATTGCCCCTAACCACCTCTGCCTCAGCCCCCACAGCTGCTGCTTTGTTGGGAAGGATGTCTGGAATGACATCCAGAAGGTCATTTGGCTGTCCAGTCTAAATTAGCATATTACACTGGTTTGTTTTAACATCACAATAGCAGGGAAGGGGGGGAATGTGGTCTATTTACCACTGAGTAGAAACCCAGGACCTGTGGATCTCCATTGACACAGGAGAGGGAAGAGCTCCTCATTACTGAGTGGCAGGGGAAGTCGTGGATTCTTTGAGGGCTCCATGATACCACTGGGGAGGCCACCTTGTTACTACAGGGAGGTGATGACAATCCCAACTCTTCACGAGGCTTCCTCTGGCTCCCACCCCAGGTGGAGGAGGAGAGGTGCTACCTTGCTGCCAAGTTGGGGGAGAGGTGCAATCTCACCTTGTGGTCTGTGCTGGCACTTTCCCAAATTCATGTACATGTTGACATTTACTTTGTGAACTGCTCTGCATATACAGGCATATCTCCAAGGTATTGTGGTTCCGTTCCAGACCACCACAATAAAGCAAGTATAATGATAAAGCCAGTAATAATCTGTGGGCTGGTGATGGGTCTTTGCCTTCAATTTGTGAAATACAACAACAACAACAACAACAAAAAACACTGCGACATCTGTGAAGCACAATATAGTGAAGCACAGTAAAACAAGGTAAGCCTGTATGTCACACTTCAGTAAAATATGCATGTACTAACCATCTGGTGGGGTGAGAGTCCATGCTCCTTGCTCAGCCTCTTGGACACCACCTCAGAGAGTGAATTGCATCTGGTTACAGCCCTTGTGGGAGCAGAAGTCTAGGCATCAGTGATGGTTAATTTTATGTCAATTTGGCTGGGCCACCATACCCAGAAATTGGGTTAAACATTACTCTGGATGTTTCTGTAAAGGTGTTTTTCATTTGTTTTGGATGAGGTTTACATTAAAAATGGTAGGCTTTGAGTACAGGAAGCTGCTCTCCACAGCAGAGGAGGGCCTCAGCCCTCAGGTGAAGCCTTGCTAGAACAAAGACTGACCTCCCTTAAGCAAGCTGGAACTCGCCCGCAGACTTATTTGGACTGCAACTCTACCCCTCGTCTCCAGCCTGCCAACTTTCTCCATCAGATTTGGGGTTCACCATGCTGCCACAATCACATGAGCCAATTCCTAAAATTAAATCTCTTTATTTATTTATCTGTGTATATAAGCATCTTGTTGGTTTATCTGGAGAACCCGGACTAATACAGAGTCCTCCCTGCCTTTGACGGAATGGGTAAAGATGGGGATTTATTTTTCCTGTGGTGTTTGGATAGAGTAGAGTAGTTATTCTCTAAAAGTTTTTGTCTTGCTAAGTTGACCCTTTAATGATCCTTTGGATAGAGAGAACACACATTTTGAGTGGGGTGCCCTACAGGTAAAGAAATACAACCTACCTGTGGGGTTTCTGGGTCACTCACCCTAAAAAGTCTGGGATAAGGAGGCAGCGAGAAACTCCACAGAACTGACCACCATGTGGTTTCTCAGTTCCTGTATCCTATATTTTGTATATTTGTCTATCTCCTATAATGATTATGCCTTTTACATTTTATATTTTCTTTACTGCTTATTTCTTTTATCTTTTGATTTCTTTTCTTTGTTGTTTTATTTCTCTTTTCAATACTCCTTATTATTTGAGTTGAATTTAATCTCTCTGGCACAAATTGTCACTTAATCTTAACTACCGACATGAGTCTTTTAGTATTTTTATATTCTTTACTTTGTTCAGTAAACACTTTCACAATTATTTTCTTGTTTAGTATCCATTTATACACTGAGTAAAATTTCTGTTTTGATATCTTTCTTAATGTCATTCAATACATTTAAGAACACTTAATTATCTTGAGGTTTTCTGTTACAGTTTTCTCTATTTATAATTTGAGGGGATTTTTTTTATCAACTTAAATACTTTATTATTTTCTATTTTCTTCCTCTAGCACTTTATGATACTGCCTGTTATTTTTTTCTTATATTGAAATTTCTAATATTTTCCTGCAACATCAATAAAAGATATTTCTGTATAAGCAGTATTGAAGAATATTACATTTTTAAAATCAATGTTATGGTTTTCTGCTGGTACAAGAGCAATTTTTTTAATGGATGACTTTTTTTGAGAAAGAGAATATTGCATTTTCTATTTTTTTTAATATGGGGATATTTTAATATTTAAGTGCTCATTATGATTAAAAAAAAAAAAAAGGAAATCCAGAAGTACAGTGATTTAAATTGTACTTGATAATAGTCATTTAGGATGTTTTCAAAGGCTTTCTAAAAGCCTAAATAAATGCCTTCTCTTTCTCTCAAAAACTAAACAACCAGTAAGACAATGTCTTAATATTTTCAATACTTATTAGGCACAATGAATCTTTTCAAAAATAAAGGTAAATGTTGTGGATTCTTTTTATTCCTTGAGTCCCTTACACCAAGAGTCACACTTAAGTACTCAGTCTACTGTCCTTGTAGTTGATTCTGCCCATATGTGTTTCTCGTGGTTTTTATTAGTTTTCTATTACCACCATAATTAATCTCCACATATTTAACAGTTTAACATAGCTTAAGTTTCAGATCTCAGAGTTCTGTAGGTGCCAGATTGGAAGCTGGTTTCTCTGCTCTGGGTTTCAAAGGGCCAGAATCATGTTTGCCAGCTTGGCCATCATTGGGAGCGGCGGCGGCGCAGGGCGGGGTGTGGGGGGGGGGGGTGGTGTCTGAGAAGAATCTGTTTCTAAGCTCACTCAGAATTTATAAAGTCCAATTCTGTGATGGTCTTAATTCTGAGCTCCTCGTCCTCCTGCTAGGTAATAGCTGAGTACTTCACTCAGTCCCTCAAGGCCCATTTTTTTGGTCATTAAACCTAGAACCCTGAATCTCAGAACAGCAATCATGCAACGAATCCTTCTCAGGTTTGGAACTTTCTGGTTTCTCCTTCAGCTCTCTTCTGCTTCCAGCTTGAGACAATTCTCTGCTTTTAAGGATCATGCGTAGGATTGGGTCCACCTGGATAATCCAGGATAGTCTCCCTGTTTTAAGGTCTGTGATGTTAAATATACCTGCAAATTCCCTATTGCCTTGCAACATAAAATTCACAGGTCCCAGGAGATATCTTTGAAAACCATTCTGCCTACCACATAATTACTTTAATTTTAAGCAGCTCATTTAGATAAACATCTCTCCAATTTCATCATTGAAATCCTTCAATATCCTCCAGTGAATGTTACTTGCTTTACTGAATATTGCCTAATAAATGTATATTATACTCATCAAGCACATAAATGCATATGGAAAATCCATTCAAAATTCTTTTTTCCATAGCCTTAAATGTTCTTCAGTGTAAGAGGTCCCATCCCGGGAGCACCATGCTCTAATTTGTTAGTCCAAAAAACCAATCGGGAGACCAGAGGGCAAGGACATAGCCTTTAGTACTTACTAGTACGCAGGGGAAGACCCGATGACGGCCAGTCAGGGAAGTTTTGGCATTTGGCCAGGGTCGGGCAGGGGCTTATCTAGCAGAGGAGAGGGGGAGGGTGCCATGCTTGGAACAGCTTGCGTGTAGGCCAAGGACAAACATAGAGTCTGGTGAGACTTGTTGGCTGTCAAGGACATGGGAAGACACCTGGGGATATGCTGCTCTGCTCCTTGTGGCTGCTGGCCGGGTGGACACCTTTCAACTAACTGGTGGGGTAATTAGGCTGTATCCTCACATGCCCCCACACTCCACCTGGATATCACCCATTACACCTCACAGTCCATGCACCAGTCTTCTGGTAGGGGACCTGTGTGGTTAGAGTGTTAGCATGTTGCATCCAAATCCCACACATGGAGAATAGGCTGAAGCAGAGCAATAGCAGCAGGAGGAGGAGACTCATAACCACCAAAATGGTAGCACCTCCAGGAAGGAGGTAAGAGAGTTCCACCAGGAGGTGAGGGCGTCAGTGCCCAGGGCAGAGATGGTATGGATCTCCGTTCTCAAGGCCTGCAGGGCTAAACAGACATTGTGTTCTGAGTCAGGTGTGTAGGCGCAGCACTCAGACCGGTGAGAGCACAGCTCCCTCCTTGTGCTGCAGTCAGCAAGTCTAGTGCCATCGGGTTCTGTAACACTACCTTGCTCATCTGTGAGGTTCAAGGCCTTAGCCGTGTGGTCTGCTAAAACCTGGATCTCATGTTATGTTTCTATGTTCCCTCCTTTGGGGGCGAAGATGGCAAGGGGGTAGAACCTCCAGGGGTCCAACATACATGGTCCTGTGCCAGTTACGGGAGACAGTCAGCAGAGTGGTTACCACCTGTCCGGGGATGCAGGGGGTTCCCCAAGTGCAGCGCTCTATCCAAGTAAAAGGGAGCTATGGCTATCCACACATCCCACAGACCCAGAGGGTCCCCCAAGGGACAGAAAATGCGCCCACCCCTCAGCTGTTTTTCCAAGAGGTCTTGGTCAGAGGATGAATGTATTCCAGCATTGTTCCTTAAGTGTGGTGTTTGTTGTGGAATTATTTTGGCTCTCTATACCTGAGGGGGTCTGACCTCACAATTCTACTTGCACCACAGTCAACCACCCTCGTCCATCTCACACAGGATACTCTAGCCGGGGTTGTGTGCGATCGATCTGTTCTCAGACAAGGTGGAAGACCTTATTGCACATGTGGTTGAAGTCAGGAACAGGGTCATCGCACAGGCACAGGTGACTCCATTCTGTCTAATTGTTGGGGTTGGTGCATGAGGAGAGGACAAATGCTGCTGACAGAAGAAACTTGGAGCATATCTAGCTGTCTGAATGGTTGGCCAGGGTACATGCCCATTAATGGAACAGGTTCCCTGTGGTCAGACTAGGGTGAAAAGAAAGATGTTTTAATGGGATTAGCAAAGGCAGATCTTTCCCATCAGGTAACACACATGCAAGAGTGTGATCTTGGGTTAGTATGGTCACTGTTGCTGGGGGTGAGGCTGGCTTGGTATACCAGGCCCATGTGGGTCACTCACTGCGGGTGGTTGTGGAGGTCAAAACCAAGGGTGCCAGGCAAACCTGCCACAGAAATGCTATATACGTTCCCCTTGGCACAGTATGCATGGTGAGATTATGGCATACTAGGGTGAGGGGCCATGTCATAGATACTCCTGGGATCAGGGTCAAGTCCTCCTCTAAGCCCTCACCCTAAGGGGCCACCAGCGAGCACCAGCTTAAGCAGTTCATGGCCATCTAAAATCTTTCGCCCAGGGGGAATGTCACAAGGAGCCAGCAAAAGGCCCTGGTCTCAGGGCCTCCTCTGCTGTAGCTATCTGGAGGCATACAGGGAAAGTCTGGCGCCGTGTTAGTATGTTGACTGGGGACCGTTGCGCGGCCTGAGGTCTCTCACTCAGGGCCCTCAAGGTGTCATGCAAGCAGGAAGTCCAGCCCTGTAGACACTGGTTGCCCACCTGCAAGGCATCTTTGGGAAGGCCATTGTGGTGAGCCTTGCTTCCTTGGTGTTGCATGGGAGGTGGAAGCACCAGTTAATGTTGTGATCTTTGACCCATTTTTGGACTCAGTGTCCAGTGAAATGGGTGCCTTGGTCACTCATGATGGTCTCCGGGGTACCTACTGTATGCGGCACACAGTTGCTTGAGAGCCCAGATGGTCGTTCATCGTGATTCCTCTGCACTTGGGCACACAGGAGCAGACCTGTAGCAGTGTCCACACAGGTCATAGTGTACCATGCTCCCTTTGCCCAGGGCAGTGGCCCTATGTAGTCCACTTGCCAATGCACCAGGGGTTGGGTGTCACTTTGCACGGGAAGGGCACACTTGGCCAGAGGCCACTACATCCATCCCAGGCCTTCACCATGGCCAGACCATTGACAGGCCCACATGTTTCATCTTCTGGTGGAGCCAGGCTGCAGTCTCTTCAGCGTGGGCCTCCTCTAGCCAGTGGATGCATGCTAGGTCTTCGGCTTCATCATTCTCTGGGCACTGCAAAGGGGCATATCCAGTCTCATGATAGAGGATGACGGCCTTTTGAGCAGAGAGCAGACAGGTCCTGCCGAGATCCGATCCCCAGAGAGGCTTTCCAGCCTATAGCCATGAATCAGCTTCCCACCTAGAGAGCCAGAGAGTCAAGCCTCAAACAACACCCAGCTGTCTGTATAGATCACCATGACCCTGGCTCACTGAAAGTCACCAACCATACCACCCAGGGCCCATCCCATTGATTGCTGTGTCCTTCCTCATCTTCTATCCAGATATTGTCCGTCTGTGGGTGTACACCACCACCCTCCAATGGAGCTGCTGTCCTTTATAGGACCCATCTGTATATCAGGTGGATTCTGGTGTGAGCAGTATGCCTCTGTCACGGGGATGGTGGAGGCTGTCAGCAGGGGAGTCTTTAGTGGTCACATAGGTGATGGGGCCAAGGAGTTCTTGCACCTCTGCGCTTAGGGAGCTCGTGGAGAGTGTCCTTCTCTGTGTCAGGTACATGCTCCACATTGTCAAGGCGGCAGACTGGGTGGTCTGGCTCCAGGGCCACCTCCTAACAGAGTAGATCCAACCCAAGATCGGGAGGGCAGTCCCCATGTGGACAGGTGCTGGTCCACTATTGCTCCCACGGCAATGAGAGCTTTGTAGACAGTAAGGCCTTGTTCAATGGGACTGTAGTGGCTCTCAGCCCCTTTCCATAGTGGGGACCAGAAGCCTATGGGGACCTATGTTTTGCCATGCTTTATCCAGACCCCCAGCCATACCCCTTATTAACTAATAAACTCATATGCATAGGCCATGGACAGACAATAGTGTGGGGAAGGCCTGGGGAGGGGACAGGAGTGGGATGGAGAAGGTCAATGGGGGGAAAAAGGGGACATCTGTAATACTTTCAACAACAAAGATACATTTTAAAAATAATAATAAAATAAAATTCAGATTATATAAACTGCTTGGATTTATGTGTTGTTTTTTAATCTACTTCACTGTAATTTGGATGCTCGCTCCATATAGTTAATTGTTAATTTGATATTTAGATTTAACTCTACCATTGGACTAATTGCTTTTCAATTTTCCATTGTCTGTCCCCACTCCCCACCCCCTTCTTGGTTTCCTGCCTTCTTTGGGGTTTATTAAGCATTTTTAGAGTTCCATTTGGTTTCCCCAATGGTCTCCTTAGTTACACTTCTTTTTATTATTTCTAGTTTTTCGAGACCTAACGGTATGTATCCTTACCTTCTCAGAGTCTGTTTTTGATCAAGTCTTCAAAAGTTACACTTCATATCTGACATTTCACCCTTCTCAATTTACACCAGACTCTTCCTATTTTCCACTTGCAGTTTTCATTTCCTGCTCTTCATTTACCACTTTACAGATGTAATAACCTTTACACTCTATACTTCTATTTACATTTCCCATATCCTTTGTGTGACTATTATGCATTTTTTTAACTTCCACATATATTTTTAATAGCACATGTTGGATTATTATTTTTGCTTCAAATAGTTGACTTTTTTCCCAAGAAAATTATAAGATGAAATTATATTCTTTGTAATTGCCCATATACTTATAATTTCTAGTGTTCTTCATTCATTTTCACAGGTGAAATTTTCCATATCCTATCTAATAAAGAGTGAATATGCTAATTGACTCTCATGCCATCACAAAGATGGTGGGGCCCACTGCCAATAAGAAGGGAATATGCTAATTGACTGCCACACCCTCAAAGATGGCGGCACCCACAGCCACAAGATGGCGGCGCCCAGTCCCCTCAGCCCCTGAGGGCTCCCAGACTGTGAGAGGGGGCAGGCTGGGCCGAGGGACCCCCCCTCCAGTGCATGAATTTTCATGCACTGGGCCTCTAGTGGTGTCATATTCCTTTAACCTGAAAGGCACCCTTTAGGTTCTATTATTTGTGCTTGCAATGAATATTCTTGCTATTTGGATATCTGTTACAGTATTATTTTTTAAAAAGGTTTAATATTGATATAGAAGTACAATTATAATTATTTTTCTTTCAGCTTTTTAAAAGATTTTATTCTATTGCTTTCTCCTGAGAAGTCAACTGTCATTGTTATCTTTGTTTCCCAGTATATCACGTATCTTTTATCTCTGACTGCTTTAAGTTTTTTTTCTTTAAATTTGGTGTCCTGCTGTATGACTCCTATGAGCTCACACATGATTCTGTTTATAATTTGTCCTGCTTGGATATGTGATAAGCTATAAAATTCTGTGATAGGTCATTATATCTTTAAATGATTTGCTAACTTAATTCTCATTCTGGTCCACCAATTATATGTAGAATAGACAATTTGATTTGTCCCATATTTTACACAGACACTTTTAACTGTTTTTTCTTCTCATTTATTCTGTTTTGATCATTGATATGTCTCCTAGGTTTATTTTATTTTATGTTACATTTCCAATCTTATGGTAAGGTAATTCAACATTTTTTTATTTCAGATATAAAATTTCCTGTTGATCTTTTTATAATTTTTATTACTTTGCAGAGATTCTTTATTGGTTTAGTCATTAAGAATATATTTTTGTTTATTTTCACATATTTCAGATTATTTGTTAGTATTTTAAATTCTTTATCTGCTATATCCACTATCTTCTGGTTCTTCTTGGATTCACTTTCTATTGTCTGTTTTCTATTTTCTTGATTATAAATCATAGTTTTGTTTCTTCATAAATCTATTAATTTTTTATGAAACATTAGACATTTGGGATAATATATTGTAGAAGGTCTGAGTTTTATTATTTTCCTCTGAAGAATCTTTTGATTTTTAGTATAGCAAGCAATTGAAATAGCAGATGATCACTTTGAACTTGTATCCCTGTTTTTAGTTTTCTGAGCTCACTCTACCTTTGTTGGGCTCAACTCCCTTGTCCACTTTGTCAGGGCTTACTTAGAACTTGTTAAAGCAGGTATGAGGTATGGTGCTTATTCCTAAGTTGTCTGTAAAATATTAATAAGATTTAAAGATACATGTTTGCTATGACACCAAATTCTGATTTTTCATCCTCAGCTCAGTGGGATAACTATGCTCTGCTTGGATTTTTCCTCTCTGTGCCACATTGAGAGATTATCCCAGGTCATGGAATTGTGATTGAGGGTTCATTGGTGTCTCTTCTTCTGTGTGTGTGTGTGTGTGTGTGTGTGTGTGTGTTTTCTTTCACACATTACAGTCCTGTACTGCCTATTGTCCATTTTCTAAAAACTCTCATAAATTTAAAAAGTATTATAATTATTTATACTGCACAGACCAGTTTTTTTTCCAGACTGAAAGCAGATTTCTTATTCATCTTTTACACTTTTTTTAGAGCCCGTGAATAAATTATTAATTACTATTTGCAGCAATGAAAGTACTATTGACATAAATGAAAATTTTAAATTACTATTATTATCAATTCTATGCCATAGCACATAAGGAATTACAGTGAAATAGGAAGACTTTTCAGAGTCCTGGTAAGGGCATGGTTTCTCTAAAAACTGAAAACCTGCTCCCATGACTATCCCAGACATTAGCTCAGGGAGATCAAATTGGATTAAATGGCAATTAATTGGCAGTAACTGCTGGGGTGCTGAAGAAATGCCTAGTATTATGAGAAGAGTTCATGACTCATTTGTATGCAAGCCCAAAGGAAGGTGTTGGTACATCATACATTATCATAATTCTTGCATTGCTTATCTACATCAATTATAGAGACAAAAGTCTCAACCATGCCAAATATATTTTGGACATGCTTTTTGCAGGAAAATTGCATAATTCTATTACTGGGTTTATGAACCAATTGTAGGGTGCATAATTCTGTCCATAATAGCAGAACATCAACCTTAAAAAACTAAGAAAATAATTCTTCTGAGAAATAAAAACGCATCTCAATCAACGTTAAACACAGGCTAATTTCAGGACTTTGGGGTTCTGACCAAAAAGTTGTCTCTTTCCAACAGGGCCAATTGTGGTGCGGTGTTTCTTCCTTTTCCGAGTCCCGCACGGAAAGGGAGAAAGACAGGTTCCTGAGGGGAGGAGCTGGGGATTAAGAAATTAGAGAAAGAAAGAGACAAGAGACAGAAATAGATTCAAGCTGGGTGCCAGGTGGCTTCCTGTCCTCTGATAGAGACAGTCACACTCACCTCAGACAACACAGCATATTTATTGGTTTCCAAAAGGGATTTTATGATCAAAAGGAGTTTCAGGTGTGCCCAAATCCTATTCATCAGGATCTGAGTAAGCTCCTTATTTTGGGTGGGTTTCAAGGTCCTTTTTGTTCCTCATTCCAAGTATGTGGGTACTGATAACAGGATTCTGCCAGTGCCCTTGGGCTCAGCTGATAAGAATTAAAAAAGTATCCATGTGCCTTCCCAGATGGCTCTCTACAGCCCATAATCCTCGTTGCCTCTTTTTATGAATCCTGGTAATTTGATATCATGATAGCATGTTGACATTTTTTCATTGCTTAGTATGTAGACTAATTTTTGAAGATGGTCAACTATCAGGAGTTTGAGAAAATGATACTAAGATTAGGAAACACTTCAGTAGTTTTGCTAGTTGCCTATGAGAGTCAGTTTAAAAGTAAGCATAGTAATGAACAAAAGAATATCTTATTTTGTCCAGCTCTGTCATTTAAAATGTACTGTTACATACTAATATATTTGACTTCACATTAACCCTGAGGGTAAGATGGTCAAGAAAGATTATTCCCTTTTTAGAACTGAGAAAAGAGGTGAAGTAATTTGCGTCAGTCCTCACAGCTGACAGAGTTTAGTTAAGGTTTCTGAATCCAAATGAAATGCTCTTTCCTTTCTACTACACTGTCCTTTACTCTAGCAAATATTCCCTTGGAGAGATAGAAAACAATCCCTCTGCCGCACAGGTTTTCATGCTATTTAACTTTACTTTAGCTACCAGTCCTTTCTGTTTATTCAGATTTCTACTTGAATGGCACACTGATGATCCTATTACAGAGGAATGCGTGCTGCCTTACCTTTATGGGACACAACCTGCAAAAATTGCTCTGGCTATAAAGTTCAATATAAATGCAAAATATCATTAGCATTATTATTGTGCAAGTATTCAATGGTTAATAAAAAACATTCTTTCTCCCTCATGAAGCAGCTATTATTCATAACCTATATGATACTGAAATAACGGCCATTCCACCCAATTTCATATCGTAGTGGAAACCCTTGTTATCCAAATAATTGTGGTCTTTTTGGAAACAAGACACTGGTTTAGGGAACAGGAAAGGAAAATGGGATTCCATTCATTCTTGCTTAATAGTTGGAATTCTGGGATGATGTGATCTGAAGGTTGATATAATGTGTACTGTTTCATTATTTTAAAATTTTAAAGAAAGATTTGTAAATAGAATACTGTACTTAAAAAAAAAAAACTTCCCCCAAATGTGTACAGTTTGGAGTATTTAGAAACCACAATATGAAATGTTTCAGTTTAATTAAATTATAAAATCTCCAATTAAAAGCATTTTATTATTGTGGTTAAAAGTAACTTGCAAGTCATAAAATTGCATTTCCTTTAAAAAGATAGAATATCATATAGCAGATCTATTAATATGGTATCTCAGTAGTAAACTTCTATAGTGCCTCCCTTAGCATTCACAACATAGTTTAATTCTCAGTGAGAATATAGCCAATTATTTGCGAGAGGGAAATTAGAAAGTTTTGGGGACATAGATAACTGTTAAAATCCCAGCTTCGCCATTTACTATCAGTGTGAGTTGAGACAAGTTACTGAATCCCTCTAAGTTTCAGTTTCCTAAATTTTTAAATATATTTTTTATTGTTGACTAGAGGCCCGGTGCATGAAATTTGTGCACGGGCGGTATATGTGTCCCTCAGCCCAGCCTGCACCCTCTCCAATCTGGGACCACCCGAGGGACATCCCTCTCACAATCCAGGACTGCTGGCTCCCAACCGCTCGCCTGCCTGCCTGCCTGCCTGCCTGCCTGCCTGCCTGATTGCCCCTAACAGTTTCTGCCTGCCAGCCTGATCACCCCCTAACCACTCCCCTGCCAGCCTGATTGATGCCTAACTGCTCCCCTGTCAGACCGATTGCCCCTAATTGCCCTCCCCTGATGGCCTGGTCACCCCCCAACTGCCCTCCCTTGCCAGCCTTGTTGCCCCTAATTGCCCTCCCCTGCATGCCTGGTCCCTCCAACTGACCTCCCATGCAGGCCTGGTATCCCAACTGCCCTCCCCTGCAGGCCTGGTCACCCCCAACTGCCCTCCCCTGCAGGCCTGGACACTCCTAACTGCCCTCCCCTGTAGGCCTGGTCGCCCCCAATGGCCCTTCCCTTCAGGCCTGGTCCCTTCCAACTGCCCTCCCCTGCAGGACTGGTCACCCCTAACTGCCCTCCCCTACAGGCCTGGTCCCCCCTAACTGCCCTCTTCTGAAGGCCTGGTACCCCCAACTGCCGTCCTCTGCAGACCTGGTCACCTCCAACTGCCCTCCCCTACAGGCCTGGTCACTCCTAACTGCCCTCCCCTGCAAGCCTGGTCCCCCCCAACTGCCCTCCCCTGCAGGCCTGGTTCCTCCCAACTACCCTCCCCTGCAGGCCTGGTCCCCCCAAACTGCCCTCCCCTGCAGGCCTGGTCACCCCAATGGCCTTCCCCTGCAGGCCTGGTCCCCTCCAACTGCCCTCCCCTCATGGCCTGATCACCCCCAACTGCCTTCCCTTGCAGGCCTGGTCCCTCCCAACAGCCCTCCCCTCATGGCCTAATCACCCACAACTTCCCTCCCCTGCTGGTCATCATGTGGCAACCATCTTGTGTCCACATAAGGGCGGCCATCTTGTGTGTTGGAGTGACAGTCAATTTGCATATCACCCTTTTATTAGATAGGAGGATAGTATTACAGATATCTCCCATCCCATCCACCCCCACTTCCACCCCCCATTACCCCTTTTCCCAGCCCCTACCCATCCCTCCAGGTCTTCATTACACTATTGCCCATGTGCATGGGCTATGCCTATAAGTATGTAAGTTCTTTCGTGTAGAGAGCCCTCTGGGAAGGCACATGGATACTTTTTTAATTCTTATCAGCTGAGCCCAAGGGCACTGGCAGAATCCTGTTATCAGTACTGATTTCTTATCCATGTACTTGGAATGAGGAACAAAAAGGACCTTGACCCACCCAAAATAAGGAGCTTACTCAGATCCTGATGAATAGGATTTGGGCACACCTGAAACTCCTTTTGATCATAAAATCCCTTTTGGAAACCAATAAATATGCTGTGTTGTCTGAGGTGAGTGTGACTGTCTCTATCAGAGGACAGGAAGCCACCCGGCACCCAGCTTGAATCTATTTCTGTCTCTTGTCTCTTTCTTTCTCTAATTTCTTAATCCCCAGCTCCTCCCCTCAGGAACCTGTCTTTCTCCCTTTCCGTGCGGGACTCGGAAAAGGAAGAAACACCGCACCACACTTTGGTTTATCTCTTCTCATCCCCCCAAATCCACATTGAGGTATGTCTGTCTGTTCCAAAGCCTCCATGCTTTGGATAGTTTCCTAATTTTTATTAATGAAAAATAAGATTAGCATGTAAAGGGTTAAATGTATATTAAAATAGATAATATATGCAAAGTGCCTCTGTTAAAAAAAAGAGATAAAAATCAACAGTAGACATTATAATGCTTACCACTGCTGACTATTTGTATGACTTATGAGAAACAAAAAACAAAGTTATGTTTTCTATTTCAACATTCCCAAAAAGTTAATAAAAGTTGAAACACCACCTCTTTTCTACCTTGAAAGAATGAAAAGATTGGACAATGGTTTCTGGCTTGATACCCAAACCCTTCACTTTAGTTCACATGGGAATTAATCTTGATATGAAAAGAAAAGAAAAACTGTTTTTTATTCTTTGAAAGAAGGGTGCTCTAATAAAATGAATATAACACTGTATCCTATATCTTACCTGCTATCCTTTATCCATAAAAACTTTACTCTGCAGGATTTATAGCATACACATATAACACACATGCATGCACACTAAGGCATCCTATATGTTACTTTTCTTGAATTTTCAAAGTAACTACTCATGGGAAAATTATTTGATGAATATAGAAGTATTTTTTAATATTTATATTTAGTAACAACAACAATAAAAAATTTTCTGCTATCTGAAAGTTAATAAAAGCCAAGGCTGATTTGGGAATTCATGTAAAATGCCTACAGTCAGCTGTATTATAAACAATAGCACATATTTTTGTATGTTGCCTCATGTTTCTAAGCAGTATTGTATTATCCAGAAAACAGAAAGAAAAAGTAAAGTTCCAGGATGCATTCTAGAGTTATGACATATATAAGAAATTTATGTGTTTATAATCATTTACTCTTTTTTAAAATAATAGTTTATATAAAATGCTTCCCTTTTTTGTCTCCCCCAACATTCAACTGTTTTTTTTTCTAGCTTTATTGGGTCATAATGGACAAATAAAAAATGTTTATATATAGGGTATGCATTGTAATAATGTAATATGTGTATATTTTTAAATGATCCCCACATAAGGTTATTTTACTCATATACCACATCACTTAGTTACCTATTAGTTTATTTTTGTGGTGAAAAACTTAAGCTCTCTCTCAGCCAATTTCAAGTATACAATATAGTATTACTAACTCGTCACCACACTGTACATTAGATCCCCATCATTTATTCATCTTATAACTGAAAGTTTGTACTATTTGACAAACATCTCTCATTTCCCTCGCTTTCCAGACCCTAGTATCTATCATTCTTTTCACTGGTTCTATAAGCTCGACTATTTTATATTCCACATGCAAATGAGATCTTACAGTATTTGTTTCTGTGTCTGGCTTATTTCACTTAGCATTGCATCCTCCAGGTTCATCCATGTATTAGCATATGGCAGGATTTCCTTCTTTTTTATGGCTGAATAATATACAATTATATATACATAGAAAATGTCTTTATTTATCCGTTGATGGACACTTAGGTTTCTTCCATGCCGTGGCTATTGTAAATAATACTGCAATTAATGTAGGCATGTAGATATCTTTTCTAGCTAGTATTTTCATTTCTTTTGGATAGATGCCCAGAAGTATAATTGCTAGGTCATATGGAAGTTCTACTTTTAACTTTTTGAGGAGCCTTCATGCTGCTTTTTTTCAGTGGCTGCACTGATTTATATTCCCACCAACAGTGCATAAGGTTATTTTACACTTTTCTTCACAACCTGACCAACACTTGTTATGTCTTATCATTTAAAAAAAAAAAAACATTGAAAGTATTACAGATGTCTCCTATTTTTCCCTCATTGATCCTATCCACCCTGCACCCACCCCTCCCAGGCCTTCACCACACTATTGTCCGTGTCCATGGGCTATTGATAACAGTCATCTGACAGGTGTGAGGTAATATCTCATTGTGATTTTGATTTGCATTTTCCTGATGACTAGTGACATTGAGGACCTTTTTATATACATGTTAGCCATCTGTATGTCATCTTTGGAAAAATGTCTAATCAGGTCCCAACCCCATTTTTAAAGTGAATTGTTTGTTTTTTTGCTATTGAGTTGTATTAGTTCTTTTTATTTGGATTAGCCCCTTATCAGATATATGATTTTCAAATATTTTCACCCATTTGTTAGGTTGCCTTTTATTTTGCTGATGGTTTTCTTTACTGTGCAGAAGCTATTTAGTTGGATGCAGTCCAACTTTTTTGTTTTTGCTTTTGGTGTCTAATCTAAAAAAAATCACCAATGTCAAGGAGCTGATATGTTAAATGATATACAAATATTAATTCTCAAACTGGACACAAAGTCATAGCAGGAGGTAATGAAATAATGAATTCATTTATTCTGAGGTGAGCATGTTGGTGTTATAGTAACCTCATGTTTTTAAAAACTGCTGAACTATTAAAAATATAATCACATTTTTATAATAGATTTATAGATTTTTATGAGTATGAATATTTTTTTAAATTGCTAAGTGCCTATAGAGTGAATATTTTTGCATATATTATAATATTTCATTATGATGATTCATTATAAAGAGGAACTGATTGACCTAGAAATGTATTATAAGTCTCTAAGTAAACAAACCCATGTTATTTTAGTGCTGGGATTATGAATTTCATATATTTCTGATAATGAGCCAAAAATCTGGATAATGTTGATTCTATGAACATGTTTTACTTTCAGGAAACTACTTGAATAAAACTTAAGAAATGAGTCTCAACCATGCAGCAAATGTTAATACTAGGGTCAAAATTTTAATTTCTTTCTCTGATCCCTTCACACAGCAAGACTAGTTTGTGTGTGAAAATGCTGTGTTTAAATTGTTTTGCTCAAATTGATAGTAATCTTACTTTTAGAGCCCTGCCATTACTTAATAATTAAAGATTTATTTTCATTATGCTAAAATTAATATTTTGTTACCTAGCATTCATTACACCAGTCATTTAGGAAAAAATGTAGATGATCCATATTTGTTAGATCATGTAATAAATAAATTAATAGATCTGAATCTCCTTTGTAGAATACCCCTCTCTCATTTTACTCTTAGAAATTTCACACTTAAAATTTGAAGTGACTCAGCCAAACATGTGTAGTGTAATGTGGGTAGAATCATGACTCTCAGTGTATTGCTTATTATGCACATCAAATAGCAGGGAATGACCTGAATTCACCCTTGATTGTATATGCAAAGAGAAAGTTTAGCTTATAGTAATTTAGAGCCTTATAAGAATTAAGCATTTCAATAAGATTATGTCTAATAAAATATGTTAAATAAAAATACATAAAGTTTAAATCAAAATTGTAGTGCACATATGTCATATTGAAGAGACAGAAAAAGAAAGCTAGGTAGTCAAGGACAGGACCATGCGGGGAGGAAGTAGAACTGGGGAACCTAATCTACCCGGGAGTGTTGCTAAGGCAACCCAGCGGGCAGCTGGCTGGGGAAAGAAGGGCGAGCTGAGCTTGGGAGACATGAGCTTTAAAATGTATGGATGTTGCTAAGACAGGCAACTTGCATATAACCAATCACAAGGCAGTGAGGCCTATATCAGTCCCAAAGATGTTACTAAGGCAGAATTATTTGAAAGAACCAATCAGAAGCTAGCAAGCGTATATCTACCCACTAGACAAAGAAGTACCACTCTCCCTCCTTCTCTCTGTGGCTCACTGGGTTCCTGGCTCTCCTATGGCAGAGATATGCTCCCCTGCGCCCACGTGGCTTATGGCCATATGGGATTCCACGCAGGGACTAATGGACTTTAGTTAGCTTGTGTGCTGACCTACACCCGGCTGCAACATGGAACCGAAGCTAGACACTGGCCTGCTTTTGGAACCCCAGCTGTTCTTTTCTAGAACTGGCTTCTCTCAATAAACTTTGCTTCTCCTAACCGTTTTTGTCTGTGAATTCATTCTTTCATTTTGCCAGACAACAAACTCGGACCTGACCGCCACATTTGGGTTTCAATATGTGACATAGGGTAAAGAGGGAGTACTATGTCTAAGGGAAAGTGGTAAAAATTGGCTTTAAAAAATCTATTTTACCAATATAAAATGTGAACAATCTAGGGATTTTTTTTCACCCAGAACAACAGACAAGAAGCTCAGCATTCAGAGAACAGAACTAATTCCTTCAAGTTTAGTCACACTTAAATTATAGAAAGAACTTAATCCCCATTGCATATATTCATGTGAAGATCTATCAGGAAATCTTTGAAGGCCTATGTGTTCCCTATGGAGTCAACTCATTTTTTTTCTTGCCCATAGCAAGAGCCCTGTTTCTCTGAGTACTAAAGAAGATATACTATCTCTATGAATATAGTGGTTTTTTTTAACCAATCATAGCTAGAGAAATCGATCATAGCTAGAGAGAAGAGAGATTTTAAAAATGCATGAACTGTATATAGTCTAATTTTAGGCATATAGATCATTTGTTCCCATATGATTTAAAAGTATTGGTATTCTATAGGTTTATGGCTACATCATTCAAAGGATACATTTATTTATTTTTATTCTTTGCCTATACTAAAAGTGGGGCATCGTTTATTTTGAACATAGTTTATTGTTATGTAAGTATATTATAAGAAAATCAATAATAACTAACATTATGAGCTTTTAATATGTGCTATACCTAGTGTTCAATATTTGATATATATTACCACTTTCAATGCCTCCAACAAACATGTGGGGCAAACACTATAGCTAGCATCAACTTAAAAATTGACAAAGTGGGGCTTCAAAGGTCTTAGTAACTTGCTTAAAGCCAGAAAGCTAGTAGATGCTGGAATCAGGACTTAAACTCACACAGACTGAATCAAAAAGTCAACCTGTAAATGATTATGCTATGTTAAATGTGAATATATTGATCATTTAGTTGAACAATTTTCATGAATCAATGATAACTCCATGTAAAACATCTAACTAATAAATAAACTACGTATATCAGTAAGAATTAGGTTTGGATATTTACAAGAGTAAGCCCAAATAAATAGTGACTAAAACAATTTTCCCTCTTGAGCAAATCTATACCTAAGCATTGAAGGGATAGGGTGTTGCCTCTGCATTGGCCAGAATCCAATGCATTTACACTTTCCCTTCATGATTTCTAGATTATGATGTTTCTCCTCGTTTTCCATGTAATGAGGATTTTTAAGGTTTAGACTCTTAGGAGCTTTCAAATAACACAGTACAGCATTATTAACTACAGTCACCATGATGTACATTACATCTCCATGATGTATTTCTTTTATAACTGCAAGTTTTTTTCCTTAGATGCTGATCACCCATTTCACCCACTCCCTACCTCTGGCAACTACCAATTTGTTCCCTGTACCTATGAACTTCTTTGTTTGTTTTGTTTTGTATTTTTGGGGGGAGGGTTAGATGCTACATATAAGTGAGATCATATAATATTTGTCCTTCTCTGTCTGACTTATTCCATTTAACATAATGCCCTCAAAGTTCATCCATGTTGTCACAAATGACAATATTTTCTTCTTTTTAATGGCTGAATAATATTCCATTGTGTGTATGTGTGTATACAGCATGTTCTCCCAAAATGCATACACACAATGTATTTTAATAAACACTGCCTTTATTATTATGCTAAGTGTGTATAATTATTTATATATTATATACATATATATATATATATATATATATATATGCACCCATTGATGGACACTTAAACTGTTTCTATGCCTTGGCTATTGTAAATAGTGATAAAATGAAAATGAGGGTGCAGATATCTTTTTTAATTAGTGTTTTCATTTTTTGAGATAAATACCCAGAAGTGGAATTGCTATATCATATGGTAGTTCTATTATTTAGCTTCCATACACTTTTTCATAGTGGTTGCACCAACTTACAATCCCATCAAGAGCACATAAGTGTTCCCTTTTCTCCACATTCTTACCAACACTTGTTACTTCTTATCTATATATATAAAAGCCTAAGTGACCAAATGACCAAACGACCGGTCGACCAGTCGCTATGACATGTGCTGACCACGAGGAGGGAGATGCTCAATGCAGGAGCTGCCCCCTGGTGGTCAGTGTGCTCTCACCAATAGGCACCAGACACAGGGCTCATGGCTGGCCACTGCAGCCCAGAGACCACACCAGAGTGACAGGGAGCCTACTGAGCATCAGCGGCAGGTGCAGCAGGGCAAGAATGAGCAGGAGCCGCAGGAAGGAGCCACAGGCAGGAGCCGCAAGCGATGTTGTCCTGCTGGTTTCGGCCTGATCCGTGCAGGCCATGCCGAGGGACCCCACCCACCGGTGCACGAATCTGTGCACCAGGCTTCTAGTCTTTTTTCATAATAGCCATTCTAACATGTGTAAAGTGATATCACATTATGATTTCAGTTTTCATTTCCCTGGTCATTAGTAATGTTGAGCAACTTTTAATGTACCTGTTAACTTTGTATGTCTTCTTTAAAAAATGTCTATTCAGTTTCTCTAGTTATTTAGGATATTTTGTGGTTCCATACAAATTTAAAATTATTTGTTCTATTTCTAAAAAACTGCCATTGAATTTCTGACAGGGATTGTATTGAATCTGTAGATGGCTTTTTCGTAGTATTGACATTTTAACATTAATTCTTCTAATTCATGATAACAAATTATCTTTCCATTTATTTGTGTCTTCTTTAATTTCTTTCATCAATATCTTATAGTTCTCAGTATACAGATATTTCCTCTCCACTCCTTTGTTAAATGTATCCTAGGTGTTTTATTCTTTTTGATATAATAGTTAATGGTATTGTTTTCTTCGTTTCTCTTTCTCATAGTTTGTTAGCATTTAAGCCAAGTCCTATCTTATCCAAGAATCAAAGAATATTATAAAGCCAATCAGTGCAATTCTTTTTTTTTTTAAATATATTTTATTGATATTTCACAGAGAGGAAGGGAGAGGGATAGAGAGCTAGAAACATCGATGAGAGAGAAACATCGATCAGCTGCCTCCTGCACACCCCCTACTGGGGATGTGCCCACAACCAAGGTACATGCCCTTGACCGGAATCGAACCTGGGACCCTTGAGTCCCCAGGCCGACGCTCTATCCACGGAGCCAAACCGGTTTCGGCCAATCAGTGCAATTCTTAACAAACAAGATAGTGTACACAGTTCAGCCAATCAGTGACTACATTCAAGTCAGGAAATGTTCTGAGAGAAAGGAAATGGACATTGACATAGCATATGCTCAAAAAACATAATGCATCCACTGCACAGCACATAATCAAAGTTGAAATCCAGGACAGTACATTTAACATTTTCTTGAAAAAATTATCAAAGGGGGGAGGGTTGAAGTTAATGGCTAATATGATAAATTAAATCTGGATGGGGAACTGGTGTGAGCCTATCAAAAGAGCCATTTCAACTGCTACCTGAGTTCAGAATACCAAGAGTAAGAGGTGTTTCCCTAATCTAAATTCCTTCCATTTATTTTTTTAATTTAATAAATCTTTATTGTTCAGATTATTACAATTGTTCCTCTTTTTTCCCCCATAGCTCCCCTCCACCCGGTTCCCACCCCACCCTCTGCCCTTACCCCCCGCCCCCACTGTCCTCATCCATAGGTATACTATTTTTGTCCAGTCTCTTCCCCCACTCCCCACACCCCTTTTCCCCTGAGAATTGTCAGTCCACTCCCTTTCTATGCCCTGATTCTATTATATTCACCAGTTTATTCTGTTCATCAGATTTTTTATTCACTTGATTTTTAGATTCACTTGTTGATAGATATGTATTTGTTGTTCATAATTTTTATCTTTACCTTTTTCTTCTTCTTTCTCTTCTTAAAGAATACCTTTCAGCATTTCATATAATACTGGCTTGGTGGTGGTAAATTCCTTTAGCTTTTTCTTATCTGTGAGGCTCTTTATTTGCCCTTCAATTCTGAATGATAGCTTTGCTGGGTAGAATAATCTTGATTGTATGTAGGTTCTTGCTATTCATCACTTTGAATATTTCTTGCCACTCCCATCTGGCCTGCATAGTTTCTGTTGAGAAATCAGCTGACAGTCATATGAGTGCTCCCTAGTAGGTAACTATTTTTCTCTTGCTGCTTTTAATATTCTCTCTTTGCCTTTTGCTCTTGGCATTTTAATTATAATGTGTCTTGGTGTGGTCCTCTTTGGATTCCTTTTGTTTGGGGTTCTCTGCACTTCCTGGACTTGTAAGTCTATTTCTTTCACCAGGTGGGGGAAGTTTTCGGTCATTATTTCTTCAAATAGGTTTTCAGTATCTTGGTCTCTCTCTTCTTCTGGCACCCCCATAATTCTGATGTTGGTACGCTTGAGGTTGTCCCAGAGGCTCCTTACACTATCTTCAACTTTTTGGATTCTTTTTTCTTTTTGCTTTTCCAGTTGGGTGTTTTTTGCTTCTTTGTATTTCAAATCTTTGACTTGATTCTTGCAATCCTCTAGTCTGCTGTTGGATCTCTGTATATTATTTTTTATTTCAGTCAGTGTATGCTTAATTTCTAGTTGGTCCTTTTTCATATCCTCAAGGATCTCACTAAATTTATTGGCCTTTTCTAGAAAATTCTTGAAAAACCTTATAACCGTGGTTTTGAACTCTATATCCAGTCATTTGCTTTCCTCCATTTCTTTCATTTGTGATCTGTTTCTTTGTCTCCACATTTTGGCTGCTTCCCTGAGTTGATAGAGTGGCTTTGTGTGCTAGGTGTTCCTATAGGGCCCAGTGGCTCAGCCTCCCCAGTTTCCTGAGGTGGACACTCTTGGTGCACCCCTTTGTAGGCTGTGTGCACAGTCTTGTTGTAGTTAAGCCTTGATTGTTGTTGGTATCACTGGGAGGAATTGACCTCCAGGCCAATTGGCTTTGAAGATCAGCTGTGTCTGCGCTGGGAGAACTTCTGTGCTGGAGACACCCTTATGAGACAAGACTTGCAAAAGCCTCTGTGCTTAGCTTGGATGGGGCAGAGTCTCAGGGCGGAGCAGACAGCATTGGTTTCCCGTCAGCCCTGCCCTAATAGGCCTCTGTGTCTCAGTGTCCTGTGGTAACCACTGCAAGCACCTCTGAGAGAAAGCCACCCTCGAGTTCCGCCTGCTGCCAGACAGTCCAGTTTCTCCCCAAATGAGTCTGAGTCCCCAGAGTCTCACCCAGAACTGGAGTTCAGCGCAGTCAGGAGCTTTTGTCTCCCTCCCGCTTGAGAAAGCCAGCACGTACTCAGTTGCCAGTCCTCTCTGCACACACATCTCAGTACCTCTGCCTCTGCAGCTCCTCTGAGTCTCAGTGTGCTTTTCTCTTTCCTTCTATTTGTAGAATTTCCACTCAGCCAGCCTTCCTGTGGTTCTGGATGATATCCGTTTTGTCTTTTAGTTGTAGTTTTGAAATTGTTGTGCGAGGCAGCAGTTTAGGTGTTTACATATGCCGCCATCTTGGTTTCTCTCCAAATTCCTTCCATTTACATTATGTATACTATTAATTAGTCAATTCATCCTGTGCTGTTTTCTGAGCACAAGATGTATTGTCTTTAGATGTCATTTACAACATGTATTGTTCATTTTAAAAGGTATTTTTATTGATTTTTAGGGAGAGAGGAAAGGATAAGGAGAGAGAGAGGCATCTAATATGAGAGTGAAACATTGATAGGCTGCCTCCTGCATACCCTCTACTGTGATTGAGCCTTCAACCTGGGTGTGTGCCCTGATTGGGAATCAAACTGGCAACCTTTTGGTGCACAGGGCAATGCACAACCAACTGATCTACACTGGCAAGGGCTGTCCACTAATTTTCATTCTGCTTTTCCTAAATAAACTTAGTCATTTCTAAATAGAAATGCACTATATTATGTAATATAGAACCTCGTGATGTATTAGAAACAATTTAGTATTGAAAGTCAGTATTTTTCTACATTCAGTTACTAGCTCCACTACTTAATAGCTCTTTGATCAGAAGTCTTTAGTCATGTTAACAAACTGTGTAGCCCAAACTGGATAAACAAAAATGTGTTGTTGTTTTTCATATTCCCTAACAAATAGAAAAGTAGAAATCATTGATCTCATCCAAATATTTATCAACAAAAAAACATGCTGTCTGTTTTACAAACATAACCAGATAGCTTTTATGTCTAAATATTCAGCAATATACAAATTTTGATTTTTTAATGTGTGTTTTTACTACTGGCTTGGATATCCTTGGGAAAGTCACTTAAATTCTCTGAGTCTTCCTTTTGCATTTGAAAATGACAAAAAATAATATTTTAATACATTTTAATCACATGCCTCCCAATGCATTCCTCAGAAGAAAAGCAAACTGATACATATTACTATCTTTATTTTCAAGATGAAAAACGAAGGCATTCAAGGTTATTAACTTGCCTATAATGAGTGAGGAAAATGACATTTGAATTTAAGCAAAATCTTAAATATCTTTAGTTCCTAACTGAAATTTTTCTAATGAGTTAAATCATTCATAGGTTTAAATAAAAGAGATTGGGAAATAAGTGAAATAAGATAATCAGAAAAATAAATGATTGGGAGTTAAGAAAAAAGCAGTAGCATGAATATTTCTAGTTGGGCTATACTCTATGTTCCCAAATCTTGAACTATGAGGTAATTACAATTGTCATCCAACTTGAATTTCTATATTGGAGAATTGCTGATATTTAAATAGAGAATAAAAACAGAGCCCATGACCTATGTTAAGTTGATCAATATTTTTACATGTGTCTTTGATTTCTTAAAAAAACAACTGTAAAAAAATCTAGACTACATTCCACTAATTTTAAAAATTAAATATATAAACTAATTATTTAGCATAGTTAACATCTGCATATATGATTGTGTATAATTTGCATGCAAATCAGTAAAGGATGGTTCATCTTTGCCGTAAAGTGTGAGCTAGTTTTGGAAGTGTTTCCACCTTACTTTGCAAAGTGAAAGCCTGTTCTTCTTAGGAAAAGTGATAAACATGTTTATTTAAAGCTTGTTTTGAACGTGTAGTTTTTGTAAAAGTTATAAAGTGGAAAACACTTTTTTTACCTGGAAAGTGTATAATGTAAAGAAGATGTTTGCAATGGAAAGAAAGCATGAGGATACCTTAATAAGGATCTAAGTGAAAGGAATTTTTAGGGGTAAAATAGGCAGGTTTAGGGAGTTATAGAACTAAAGAGGGTCCATGGGGGAGGACTGCAAAGCTTGGGGGCAGGGAGCTGCCAAAAGGCATGTATTCACAGAGAGAGAAAAGAGATGCCACAGGATAAAGGGGAGAGAAAGATACCCACTTACAGAAGACAGGGGAGAGCCGCAGGGAGTAGAAAAACAAGAGGGAGAAAGAGGAAAACAGGTTTTCACAGGGAATAGAGAATTCTACCACAGGAGAAAAAGAGGGGACCCCACATGGGGTTTGAGCTCTGAACCTGGTATAGTGACCAATCATAGGGGCTATCAAGACACAAAGAACTGCAGCCTTTATAAACCTTAGGAAAGAGGGACTTAGTGGGCTACCCCTTTGGAACTCCCTCCCCATGTGGGAGTCTGTGCTTCTTTCCCAATAAATGTCCACCTTTTGTCCATGGCTTCATTCTTCGAATCCATCTGGACAAGGACCCAGGAAAGAAACCACCTTTGCATCCTGCCCAGAGGAAAACCACATGTTTCAGTTTGATTTCTGCATTTCATAAGCTTTGATGCCTGGCTCTTATAACTCCCCATTCCCTCAGTAAAAGTTTTAGCATTATGGCCTGTCCAGTCACACTGTCATTGAGCTTTGAGCACAAAACATTAATCTCCCCAAGCCTCTCATGGAGAATTAGATATTCTGCAGATGAAAAAATGCTAACTGTGACACAATTTCAATGTCCTTGTCAGGAAGAAAAATGAAAATCTTGCTAGTAGAGTTGTGATTCAAAGGCAGCTGTGACTCAGACAATGAGAGGTTGACCATTTCTGATAAAGTAGTGTGTCCCTAATGCCCTCTCACCTTCTTTGATCACTACCTCAGCTAGTTGAACAAAAATAATTGTAAATATTACACTAAAGAAGAGTCTGCTCGTCATCAGTGACATCTCTCCATATTATCTGCTATTTTGTGTCCTAAAGTTAAACTTAGAAACCCTATGCAGTTTTGAGAGACAGAAAGTTAGGGCAGAAAATTTAGCTAAACTGTAAAAGTGTAACTGTCTAACAGATGATAACCCATATGATTTGTACTGTATATATAATTTGTCTACCTGGGATAAAGAATGATGATGATGATGATGATGATGATGATGATGATGATGATGATAATGGGTCTCTGGAAACTAGAGCAATGATTTTAAGTAAAATTTCTAAAGCAGAAAGAACATCAGAAATAGAAGTCATAAAAACTAGAGCATACATTAGGCAGACCTACAAAATGTGAGGGGGGATTCTTCTGTGAGTCAGGAAAATCAGAAGCTCCATGGCTCCAACACATATGTGATACTTTCAATAGTAAAGATAAAAGATAAAAAGAAGACATTAGTTTTCTAGCAGATTAAGAAATAAAGCTAGAGATGACAGAAATAATTTAAATATTAAAAGCAGCCCAGCCAGCTTGTGGTTGAACATCAACCTATCTATATACCTGAAGGTCATAGTTCGATTCCCAGTCAGGGCACATTCTCCGGGTTGTGGGCACAATCTCCGGGGCGGGGGGGCAAGGGAGGGGGGGAAGGTGTGTCTTTCAACCCTCTTTCCCTCTCTCTGAAATCAATAAAAATAAATAAATAAATAAAAATTAAAAGTAATAGTTGTGCATAAAAATATTACTAAGTCTCTCCTGAGATGGGTGTTCAAATAACGTAACATTGATGGCCTGAGCCTAATAAAGCCATCAAAAACTATAACTGCAGCCATTGAATTAGTAACATTATTGTAAGAATTACATAAATATACTAATCACAACCAGAAAGGTATAGAGGACTGACCTCTGTATATAGAAGGGATAAAACAAATAAAAAAGATACTAATGATATTTGTTCCACCACCAACAACAAAAAACACCAAAAAACTAAATTATGTCACATGATAGCTGCTATAGGAAAAAAAAAAGAGGGGTTGATAGATGCCTTGAAAATGGCTGAGAAAATGCATAGTAAAAGTATTACGCTTTAAAAGTTTAATATAAAATTATGCTTTAAAATTAAATATAAAATGAAAATACTACATAAGTATACACACATGTGTAAGTATGTATGTGCATGTGTGTTCAATCATATATGAAGAAACATTGAAAAAATATCATGAAATTCATAATAAATAGAAATATCCTTCATGACAAAATGTGTGTATTATGTATAGATAGCTTGAAAGAATATCCTATACTAGAAGCCCAGTGCACAAAATTCATGCATGGGGGTGTGTGTCCCTCAGCCCAGCCTGCACCCTCTCCAATCTGGGACCCCTCGAGGGATGTCCGACTGCCAGTTTAGGCCCGATCGGGCCTAAACTGGCAGTCGGACATACCTCTCACAATCCAGGACTGCTGGCTCCCAACTGCTCACCTGCCTGACTTCCTGATTGCCCCTAACTGCTTCTGCCTGCCAGACTGATCACCCCCTAACCACTCCCCTGCCAGCCTGACTGATGCCTAACTGCTCCCCTGTCAGCCTGTTTGCCCCTAACTGCCCTCCCCTGCAGGCCTGGTCACCCCTAATTGCCCTCCCCTGCAGGCCTGGTCACCCCTAACTGCCCTCCCCTGCAGGCTTGATCACCCCCAACTGCCCTCCCTTGCAAGCCTGGTCCCTCCCAACTGCCCTCTCCTGCTGGCCTGATTGCCCACAACTGCCCTCCCTTGCAGGCCTGGTCCCTCCCAACTGCCCTCCTTTGCTGGCCATCTTGTGGTGGCCATCTTGTGTCCACATGGGGGCAGTCATCTTTGACCACATGGGGGCAGCCATCTTGTGTGTTGGAGTGACAGCCAATTTGCATATTACTCTTTTTTAGATAGGATAGAGGCCTGGTGCACAGGTGGGGGCTGGCTGGTTTGCCCTGAAGGGTGTCCCAGATCAGGGTGGGGGTTCTCTTGGGGTGTGGGGCGGCCTGGGTGAGGGGCCTGTGGTGGTTTGCAGGCCAGCCATGCCCCCCCCCAGCGACCTAAGAGGAAGCCCTGGTATCTGGGATTTATTTATCTTCTATAATTGAAACTTTGTAGCCTTAAGTGGAGGCCAAGGCAGGCCAGGGCAGGCTGAAAGCTTAGCTTCCTCCATTGCCGGGGAAACCCAAGACTCCTGCTCTCTCCGGTGCCACAGCCATATTGGTTGGGTTAATTTGCATACTCGCTTCTGATTGGCTGGTGGGTGTGGCTTGTTGGTGTAGTGGAGGTACGGTCAATTTGCATATTACTATTTTATTAGATAGGATAATAAAAGGCTAATATGCAAATTGACCAAACAACTAGTCACTATGACGTGCGCTGGCCACCAGGGAACGTGCACAGAAAATGATGCGCGTCAGCTGCTGTGGGATAGTGGAGCAGGTGAGCAGGGATGCCAGACCAAGGCAGGTGCCAGTCGCTGTCATTGGGAAGAGCCTCTGGTGATTCCTGAAAATTCTTTGCTCCCGTGCGCTGTGGTCCTACCCCATGCTCACACCTGCTGCCAGCACCGGCCCTGCTCACACCTTCAGCTGGTGCCAGAGCTACCGCTTGCACCCGCTGCCAGTGCTGGCCCCACTTGCACCCGGAGCCACTGCTTGCACCCACTGCCGGCGCCTGGCACCAGCCCTGATCGCACCTGAGGTCTTCTCCACCTCCCCCTGCTCCTGAGGGGCAATTGGGGCAGCAGCCACCACTCGCACCCACTGATGGTGCTGGCCCCACTTGCACCTGCTGCTGGTGCGGCCCCAATCGTTCTGCGCCATCAGCAGGTGTGAGCAGGGCCAGGACCGGCAGTGCATGGGAGCGGTGGCAGCAGGGGTGGGGCTGCTGGCAGAGAGGGGACTGGGGACCACAGCGGGAGAAGCTGAGTGGGGCACGGAGGATGAGCCACTGTGCCCACCACAGCCTTGTGGCCCAAAGTTTTTTTCAAGGTGCACGAATTCGTGCACTGGGCCCCTAGTTTGGATATAATGGAAAGTGAAAATTCAGCCCATGACAGGAATGAAAACAACAAAGTACCCTAACTGAAAACATGTCATACCAGTAATACATAAACACTGGTGCAATGCAAATAATCAGAAAAAGCTATGAAAGCCCTGGCAGGAAAAATTGCAACTATACATAGATTGTATTTTTATTTATTTTATTTCATTTATTTGGGTGATATGGTTAATAAAATTATGTAGGTTTCAGGTATAAAAATCTATGATTGTTCATTATATAATGTACTGTGTGTTCACTACCCCAAGTCTTCCATCACCATTTATCCCCCATAGACCCACTTCTACCTCCCTCCACTCCCCTTTCTCTCTATAAATCACTATGTCGTTGTCTGTGTCTATGAAGTTAGTTATTGGGAGTGAAAAGAAAAGGTAAAAATAAGGTTTTTAGAAGAACAATATCCAAATTACAGTAAATGGAACAATGAAGACAGTTTTCAGGATGGCCCTTAAAAAATATAAAGTTGTAAAAGCACAATTTTGTGGATATTTAATAAGGATAGGTACTATTTAGGGGAGGGAAACTCAGAAAAATTTGATAACAAATAATATTTAACAGCACATAAAATAGATAAAACTAAATGCAATCTTTATATAATGAAAGAATAAAACATTTTTTCTTTTTCAAGCCCCGAGTAAAGAGCAGACAGAGCAAATAGTGCTCTGACAATGGGAACGAGACCCTTAAAGCTGTCCCAGGAAACAGCCCCAGACAGAGCAAATAGTGCTCTGACAGATAAGATATGAGATTACCAGATGGGACTGTTGACTGAAAACTTAAGCCCTGTCATTAAACATGTTATTAACGAGCCCTGTTGGAATTTCCCGGCGGCTTTGTCCTCTCTTCCTCCCTCACATGTGTGACCCCTCCCAATGTCTGATTTTTGCCTTTATAAGCCTGTAAAATTTTCTGCTCGGGGCTCGTCTTCGCTGCTCTAGTGTGAGTTACGAGTCGAGCCCCAGCGCGCTGGAATAAATCCTCTTGCTGTTTGCATCAAGTGACACCTCCTGCGGTTGATTGGCGTCGCCGTCAATCCGTGGGACAGAGTGAGGGTCTCCCTCCGGGGGTCTTTCATTTGGGGGCTCGTCCGGGATCTGACGACCCACCCCTCATCCGCAGAGTCAACCTTGGAGGTAAGAAGGGGTACCCCGAAGTTGTCTGTCTTTGTCTTGTGTTTTGCTAGTGAGTCTGGTCCTGTGTGCACGCTTTCGGTTTTGCAGCTGTTCGGCGACTCGTGAGAGTGGCTGAACAGTGGTTGGTAGACGTGCCTGGAGGGCCACAGGTTGCAGCCCTGGGGGACGCCCCAAGGGTGGAGGAGAGCCAGGGACGCCTGGTAGTCTCCTACTGTAAGGGCGCTGATCGGGTTCTACTGTTGGATCAGAGATTGTCAAAATCGCATCCATCTGATTCTGTTGCGTGTTTGTGGCAAACAAGGCGGGGTAAGTGGGTCCTCGTGTCTGTAATATTTTTGTTATTTGTGTTTCTGACGAGTACGAACTGACAATGGGACAGACTGTGACAACCCCTCTTAGTCTGACCTTAGACTATTGGACTGAAGTTAAGGGAAGAGGTCGCGACCTATCAGTTGAGATCAAGAAAGGTCCATGGCGGACGTTCTGCTCCTCAGAATGGCCTGCTTTTAATATAGGATGGCCAACAGAAGGAACCTTTGACCGATCTGTTATTTTTGCTGTTAAGGAGATTGTTTTTCAGAAAGAACCTGGAGCCCATCCAGATCAGCAGCCCTACATCATGGTCTGGCAGGACCTGGTGCAAAATCCACCCCCCTGGGTTCGACCTTGGGTTGTAAAACCCAAGCCCCGGCCGGCCACTCAAGTTCTAGCCGTCCAATCTCCCAGTTCTGGGGAGAAATCCAGTCACTCGGACCCTCCCAAGAAGATTTATCCAGAAATCCAGTCTGACCTCCTTCTCCTTGACTCACCTCCCCCGTATCCTCCTGCCCTGGTTCCCGTAGGGGGTCGGGAAGAGCCAGAAGCACCGCCGGCTCCTGCAGCTGCCCCCTCTGCTCCCCCTAAAGAGTCTCTGCCGGGGCCTGCGCAGGGCACCAGGAGCCGCCGCGGAATGACTCCCAACACCACCATCGCCCTCCCCCTAAGGGCTTACGGGCCTCCGCCAGCGGCGACGGATGGTGGACCGGCTCCTCTTCAGCTCCTCCAGTACTGGCCTTTTTCCTCCTCAGACCTGTATAATTGGAAGACTAATCATCCTCCCTTTTCAGAGGACCCCCAGCGCTTAACCGGACTGGTGGAGTCTTTGATGTTCTCTCATCAGCCCACCTGGGATGATTGCCAGCAGCTACTACAGACCCTTTTCACTACTGAGGAGAGGGAGAGGATTTTGTTGGAGGCAAGGAAGAATGTACCAGGAGCAGATGGACGACCTACCCAGCTCCCCAACATCACTGAGACTGCCTTCCCCCTCTCCAGACCTGACTGGGATTTCAACGCGGCAGAAGGTAGGGAGCGACTGACAGTCTATCGCCAGACTTTAGTGGCCGGCCTCCGTGGGGCAGCGAGGCCCCCCACTAATTTGGCTAAGGTAAGAGAGGTTATCCAGGGGGCCATGGAACCCCCGTCAGTATTTCTTGAGCACTTAATGGAAGCTTTCAGGCGTTACACCCCGTTTGACCCTACCTCTGAGGGGCAAAGGGCTTCCGTGGCCATAGCTTTTATAGGGCAGTAGGCAATAGATATTAAGAGAAAGTTGCAGAGAATAGAAGGGTTACAAGATTATACCCTACAGGATTTAGTTAAGGAGGCAGAAAAAGTATATCATAAGAGGGAAACTGAGGAGGAAAAAGAGCAAAGGAAAGAAAAGGAAAAAGAGGAAAGAGAAAGCAAAAGGAATCGCAGGCAGGAGAAGAACCTGACACGGATTTTGGCCGCAGTAGTAGGTGAGAGAGGCCAGGAACAAACCCAGGGCAGGGCTAAAAAGTCAGGTAACCTGGGCAACCGCACCCCATTAGACAAAGATCAGTGTGCCTACTGCAAGGAAAAAGGTCACTGGGCTAGAGAGTGCCCTAAGAAGAAGAAGAAGAACGGGCCCTCCAAGAAAGTATTTGCTTTGGAGGAAGAGGAGGATTAGCGGGGACGGGGCTCGGAACCCCTCCCCCAGCCTAGGGTAACGCTAGAGGTGGAGGGGAAGCCAGTTGAGTTCCTAGTAGACACTAGGGCTCAACACTCGGTCCTACTCAAACCGTCTGGACCAGTCTCCCACAAGAAATCGTGGGTCATAGGAGCCACAGGGCACCAGCAGTACTCATGGACTACCTGAAGAACGGTAGACTTAGGAACAGGACGGGTAACCCACTCATTTCTAGTCATCCCTGAGTGCCCTGCGCCTCTACTTGGGAGAGATCTCCTAACCAAAATGGGAGCCCAGATTACCTTCACCCCTAGTGGCCCGGAGGTGACCCAAAGCAAGAGAATGGCTACCGCCCTGACCATATGCCTAGATGATGAACATAGACTTTTTGAGAAACAGGGAGCAGAGATAAGTCACATAAATGACTGGTTGAACAGGTATCCGGGGGCGTGGGCCGAGACGGCTGGAACAGGACTAGCTGCAGAAAGGCCGCCCGTAGTCATAGAGCTGAAGGCCACTTCAACTCCTGTGGCTGTACGCCAATACCCCATGCCTAAGGAGGCCCGGGAAGGAATTAGGCCCCATATCCAGCGCCTCCTTCAGCAGGGCATCCTAGTGAAGTGTCAGTCGCCATGGAACACTCCCCTGTTACCTGTTAAGAAGCCTGGCACAGGAGACTATCACCCAGTACAGGACTTAAGGGAAGTGAACAAGCGGGTACAGGACATCCACCCCACTGTACCTAACCCTTACAGCTTGTTGAGCTCTCTCCCCCCGGATCATATTTGGTATACTGTCTTGGATTTAAAGGACACTTTCTTCTGCCTACGACTACACCCTTCCAGCCAGAACATCTTTGCATTCGAGTGGAGGGACCCTGACTCTGGGACTACAGGACAACTGACTTGGACCCGGTTACCCCAGGGGTTCAAGAATTCTCCGACCCTCTTCGATGAAGCTCTTCACCAAGATTTAGCCCACTTCCGTGCCAGCCATCCCCAGGTAACACTTCTGCAGTATGTAGATGACTTACTACTGGCCGGGGCCACAGAGGAAGAGTGCCAACGAGGCACGGGACTACTGCTAGAAGAACTCGCCCGCTTAGGATATCGGGCCTCCGCCAAGAAGGCCCAGATCTGCCAAAAGGAGGTAACGTACCTGGGGTACGCCCTCAAAGGGGGGCAGAGATGGCTAACGGAGGCCAGAAAACAAACTGTGACTCAGATACCCGTTCCTCGCTCACCCCGCCAGGTGCGAGAATTTTTAGGGACTGCGGGGTTTTGCTGCTTGTGGATCCCCGGGTTCGCTACCCTGGCAGCTCCCCTCTATCCTCTGACTAGAGAGGGTACCCCGTTTGAGTGGGGTAACAGCCAACAGCAGGCCTTTGATAATATCAAGAAGGCATTACTGTCAGCCCCAGCCCTGGCATTACCAGACGTAGCGAAGCCCTTCGTCCTATTTGTGGACGAGAGAAGGGGAGTAGCCCGAGGGGTGCTGACCCAGCCTCTAGGACCGTGGAAGAGGCCGGTGGCCTACCTCTCCAAGAAGCTAGATCCTGTTGCTAGTGGCTGGCCTGCCTGTCTGAGGTCTGTGGCGGCAGTGGCAGTATTGGTAAAAGATGCTGACAAATTAACTATGGGACAAAAGCTAACGATCATTGCCCCCCACTCCTTGGAGAGCATCATCAGACAGCCCCCTGATCGGTGGCTGTCCAACGCCCGCATGACGCATTACCAGAGTCTCCTACTGAATGAAGACAGGATCCAGTTCGGGCCGCCTGCCCTCCTCAACCCAGCTACCCTACTACCTGACACATCCACCCAGGAAAGTGTGCTGCATACCTGTCAAGAGATACTGGCAGAAGAAATGGAGACCCGAAGAGACCTCCGAGACCAGCCCTTGCCAGACGCTCAGCTGACCTGGTTCACTGATGGAAGCAGTTACATGATAGAAGGTAAAAGGGTGGCAGGGGCGGCAGTAGTAGACGATGAGCAAATTATCTGGGCAAGCAGCCTGCCCGAAGGGACGTCGGCTCAGAAGGCCGAGTTACTAGCTCTGACTCAGGCTCTGCGATTGGCAGAAGGGAAGAAGATTAACATCTACACTGATAGCAGGTATGCCTTTGCTACTGCCCATGTCCACGGGGCCATCTACCGGAGGCGGGGGCTACTAACCTCGGCAGGGAAGGAAATCAAAAATAAAGAAGAAATTCTAAGCCTGTTAGAGGCCGTTCACCTTCCTAAAAAAGTGGCCATTACGCCGAAACCGGTTTGGCTCAGTGGATAGAGCGTCAGCCTGTGGACTGAAAGGTCCCAGGTTCGATTCCGGTCAAGGGCATGTACCTTGGTTGCAGGCACGTCCCCAGTGGGGGGTGTGCAGGAGGCAGCTGATCGATGTTTCTCTCTCATCGATGTTTCTAACTCTCTATCCCTCTCCCTTCCTCTCTGTAAAAAAATCAATAAAATATATTAAAAAAAAAAAAAAGTGGCCATTATTCACTGTCCTGGACATCAGAAAAGAGGGTCCAGGGTTGCCGGAGGGAACCAAAGGGCTGACAGAGAAGCCAAGCGAGCGGCTCAGGGACTCAACATCCTATCTTTGTCTGGGGAAAAACCGGGGTCTCACCCTGAGGATGCGGTATATCCCTCTATCAGGAACTTTGAATATTCAGAATCAGACCTTGAGAGAATGGACAGATTAGGATTTCGCCTGGAGACTCCAGAGGGGATCCGGGAAACTACAGAAGGAAAAAGAATCCTCCCTGAAAAGCAGGCTATCATTTTTCTTAGACACCTTCATAAGCTAACTCATCTGGGCCCAAAACATTTAAAAACTATAGTCCAGTCTTCACCGTATTATATCATGAAACTAGGGGAGCTCGCAGATACAACTGTAAAAGAATGCAAGCCTTGCCAGATGGTGAACGCCCAGCCCAGCAAGCTATCTCAGGGCAAGCGGCTCCGAGGAGACCGCCCTGGGAGTTACTGGGAGGTAGACTTCACTGAGGTAAAGCCAGCCAGGTATGGATACAGATACTTATTGGTATTCATAGATACATTTTCAGGATGGGTTGAAGCCTTCCCTACCAAGAGGGAGACTGCTCAGGTGGTGGCCAAGAAAATACTAGAAGACATCTTCCCGAGATTCGGGGTGCCCAAGGTAATCGGGTCAGACAACGGCCCTGCGTTTGTTGCCCAGGTAAGTCAGGGACTGGCCAAAATCCTGGGGCTTGATTGGAAATTACATTGTGCTTATAGGCCCCAAAGCTCAGGACAGGTAGAAAGAATGAATAGAACTTTAAAAGAGGTCATGACTAAATTATCCTTAGAGACTGGCATAACAGACTGGACAGTCCTCCTTCCCTTTGCTCTGTTTCGGGTACGCAATACCCCTGGCTCCCTCAAGTTAACTCCTTTTGAAATTCTTTATGGGACTCACCCCCCTCTCCTTACCATGCAGCACCTTCCTTCCCCAGAATCTTACTCCTCTCAATCTCTGTACACCAGATTAAAAGCCCTTGAGACTGTGCAGAGGGAAGTGTGGATTCGGTTGGCCGAGGCATACAAGCCTGGAGACCTGCAAGTACCTCATCAGTTCCAGGTCGGAGACTCGGTGTACATTCGGCACCACCGTGCGGTCAACTTGGAACCGAGGTGGAAAGGACCATCCATAGTGCTGCTCACAACACCGACTGCAGTGAAGGTCGATGGCATCGCCGCCTGGATCCACGCTTCACATGTCAAGCCCGTGCCACCACCAGACCCAGCGTGGAAAGTGGAGAAAATGGACAACCCCCTCAAGCTCCGCATTCACCATGTTCCTGCTCCTGTTGACGCACCTCCCGCCGATAAGTAGTCCTAACCCTCATATCCACCCTGATGGGTCCCCTTATTATACTGCTTTTAATTCTCACTTTGGGGCCCCGCATCTTAAATCGCCTAGTCACCTTCATCAGGGAAAGAATAAGTGCTGTACAGGTATTAGTGCTCAGACAGCACTACCAGTCCCTCCGCCAGGGAGACAGCCTCGGAGAAGGGTACAGAGAGACAGAAGTTCCATGATTAGAACTTACCAAAAAGCAAATGGGGGAATGAAAGAATAAAACATTTTTTCTTTTTCAAGCCCCGAGTAAAGAACAGACAGAGCAAATAGTGCTCTGACAATGGGAACGAGACCCTTAAAGCTGTCCCAGGAAACAGCCCCAGACAGAGCAAATAGTGCTCTGACAGATAAGATATGAGATTACCAGATGGGACTGTTGACTGAAAACTTAAGCCCTGTCATTAAACATGTTATTAACGAGCCCTGTTGGAATTTCCCGGCGGCTTTGTCCTCTCTTCCTCCCTCACATGTGTGACCCCTCCCAATGTCTGATTTTTGCCTTTATAAGCCTGTAAAATTTTCTGCTCGGGGCTCGTCTTCGCTGCTCTAGTGTGAGTTACGAGTCGAGCCCCAGCGCGCTGGAATAAATCCTCTTGCTGTTTGCATCAAGTGACACCTCCTGCGGTTGATTGGCGTCGCCGTCAATCCGTGGGACAGAGTGAGGGTCTCCCTCCGGGGGTCTTTCAATACCTACATCAAACTAAACTGTAAATACCCATCATTATAATATCACAGGAGGATTGGAAGATACCATAAAATATTACAATATCATTTAGAAAAATTTCTGATTAATCAAATAATATGTGGCTAGTAAAGTTACTAAAATAAAGTCCTTGTGGCCAGTGCTTGGAAAGGCCAAAATGTCAGAGTTGGATTAGGGAAAAGTTTATTGATTAAGAAGGTACAACTAAGAAGGTGGGAGACATAGTGGTTCCTCAAATCCATCTTACCAAAGTACAGAGCTCAGACTTCTTTTATGTCAAGGGAAGGGGAAATGGGAGGGGCAAGAGGTGAGACATCTGGGCACCAGCAGGGGTCCCAGGAAGACTGTGCTAGTTGATGTGAATCTCATCAGGAGGTTCCTGCAAATCTTTGATAAGTAATCATTATTTTTGTACATATCTCTGTTATATCCTTGGGAGGTCAGAATTCCACTAACGATTAGTATGTCTGTATGTGAGACGAAGCAGAAGCTATTAGCCTGAAGGCCATGGGAGCAAAGCAGCCTTGAACAAGAAAGGGTCAGAAAGACTGAGTATTTCATTCTGTTACAATAAAGAAACCCTTCAGGAAACAGAGGGGGAGGGAGGCTGACCAAAACAATCATGTGACGGGGGAGAAGCTCAGAAAAGTACTGGAAATTTCATGGTTCAATTGGAGAGAAAAGGAGAGGAAGATATTTGTATTGACTTTGGGAATTAAATAGAAAATGTCACTGGAATAGCAGGCTCATTTCACAACAAAAGATAATTATTAGATGAGATTTCAAACAGCTCCTAACAATGCATATCAATCATTCATCTGGGCAATATAGATTTTGCAATACTAGTAGCATAAGAAAATTATACCCATTTTGCCTTCACAGAAAAAGGGGCATTATACACAATTACTAGATTAACATAAGAATATAAATTGTAAAAAAAAAAAAAGAATATAAATTGTCTGCAAATAATCTATATAGAGAGAATTTAGATTGAATTTAAAGGAAAGTGTACTCTGTAATAAAAACTCTTCTTAATAGGAGAAAAACAAACAGCAGTTTGATAATATGTGTACCTGCTGTATACAGGGGAGAGACCCAGGAGAATTAAGTAACTCCTTGAAATGGCCCAAGCTACTTTCATATATATAAATCAATAAACATATATATATATATATATATATATATATATATATATATATATATATGTTTTTATTGATTTCAGAGAGGAAGGAGAGGAAGAGAGAGATAGAGAGATAAAAACATCAATGATGAGAGAGAAACATTGATTGGTTGCCTCCTGCACGCCCCCACTGGGGATAGAGCCCCAAACCCCAGCATATGCCCTGACCGGGAATCAAACTGTGACTTCCTGGTTGATAGGTTGATGCTCAATCACTGAGCCATGCCAGCTGGGCCCAAGCCACCTTCTTAAATACCATCTCCAACTAATGACAAAAGAAGACTTTCAGTGGTTCTCAACCTTTGTAATGCCGCGACCCTTTAATACAGTTCCTCATGTTGTGGTGACCCCCAACCATAAAATTATTTTCGTTGCTACTTCATAACTGTAATTTTGCTACTGTTATGAATCGTAATGTAAATATCTGTGTTTTCCGATGGTCTTAGGCTCTACAGTTGCGACCCACAGGTTGAGAACTACTAGCAGGGTCGCCTAAGACCATCGGAAAACACAGATATTTACATTACGATTCATAACAGTAGCAAAATTACAGTTATGAAGTAGCAACGAAAATAATTTTATGGTTGGGGGTCACCACAACATGAGGAACTGTATTAAAGGGTCGCGGCATTACAAAGGTTGAGAACCACTGCTTTAGAGGGTGAAGAGCCAGTTCTGGGAGGCTGTCAGAAAAAACTCAGTAAATAAGGGTATGGTTGTTATTCAGATTTAGGTCCTTGTGATACCAAATTTTTGGATTGGTACCCGGATTCTTTGACCTCCGGAATCGAAGAATGAATCCACGGACAAAAAGTGGTATAGCAAAGATGAATATTTATTGAAGAACAAGTACAGACTCCCACGTGGGGAGGGGGAAGAGTCCCACTGGGTTCCTTTCCCCATGGCTTATAAAGACTGCAGATCATGGTGCCCCGATATCCAGTCTGATTGGTCACTATTCCCCTTTGACGTGTGAGGTTCTCCCTCCTCCTTCCCTCGGGCTTTCTTCTTTTCCATCTGAATGAAGGGCTTCCTTCTCTTTGTTTTGTAAATATAGACCTTTCCTGCCTACTTCCAGTTCCCTTGTCTTTGGAGATGTGACTGCACCTGGCTTCCTTGTCTTATGGAGATGTACCGTCTCCCAGTCTGCAGCCCCACGCTTTCCTTGGACCCCAATTCTAAAAAATCCCTAAGCCTGCCTATGTGTCCCCCTAAAATTTCTGCTTCACTTGCCTTCTCCATTGATGAGTTTCTAGAGATTTAGTCATCCTTCTCTTTCTGATACAGATGGAGGTTTTCTTTATAAATAGAAATGTCTCTTGTAAAAAGGTAACTTCTATTGGATTTTCAGAGCTTTCCCTATGCTGGCTGTTTCTTAAAAATAATCAGCTTAAATTAATTCTTATTCCAAAAAGAAACATCTGGGGTAGAAAATTCTGCTGTCTTCAAAGGATTAATAGCAGAATATTTTATTGATGATATCATGATTAAGGGCACGAAATAAGTAATGGGTAATTGAGAAATAGATACTAATTGCCTGGCTATAAACTAGAAGATACTGATAAGTACAAATGTAGGTAAAAGTGGCACAAAATCTGATTTAAGTGTGAATATCAAGCCTTGGTGAGCTAACTTACAACTGCTTAGAAAGAGAATTTGGAATTTACTTAGTTGTACATGCATGTGTTTCCATTTCAAGGGGAAATGAGGGCAGAACTTAGAAGACATCCATTCCTAGGTCGCAAAGACTGGATATGCCCAGGTTTGTCTTGTCCTTAGAGAGATGTATTTATTTATATTCTCAAAGGTTAGAGTGAGGATGCATATTCTCAAAGGTTAGAGTGAGGATGCATATTGTCTACAAAGAGCAATTTTTTTTTCTTCTCTCTTTTCAGGAGGTGCCCAGGAAGCAGCTACCTCTTTCTCTTGCATGCAAGCAGAGAAAACCCCCTTTCCTCTGCTTGTTGCCTATGTCACAGATTTTGTTTTAGTAAGATATTTGACTGGGTTTTTATTGTGTCACCAAAGGGGTTAAAATAAAGATGTAGTGAAATGCATTGTTGTTACCAAACTTTGTGAGTTAGAGGTCTACCGTGTTCAGAGAAGCCAATGTTTGAGGCAACAGGATTTTGCAGAGAAAATATTTATTTGTCCAGCTTCAAATAAGGAGACCGATTCAAGGCCCAGGTCAGTCTTTCCAAATAGAGACAGAGCAAATTTAAAGGGGAAAATTTAGGACAAACTATATCTATATGTATATTTATTAATTCTAATTCAGGAGTCCTGATTGGACAATCTGAGTATGTCATCTAAGGAAAGATGAGGGAAAGTATAATGGAATTTCACATTGACATGGACTGATTAGAAGAGATCTAGGTGCCCAGCTAAGCACAAATTACTAAGGTACCCCTTATTTCTGAATACAGTACTGTCTTTGAGGACAGGGTCTAGGCACAGAGGTTCCTGCAAAAGGAGAATTTTAGTTTCTACCATTCTAAGGGTTAGTTGGAGTTCATTTATGATTTTTCTGTACCTGCACAAGCCTCTGGGCCCAGTGTGTCTGCGAGGTCTGGTGATCTCAGAGGCATTGTGAGGAGACCTGACTGCTGTTATTGAAGTATGGTAGCAACCATACTTGGGTAAAAATTGCTGTTTAATATTTTAACCTTGCTGTTTTGGGTTCTGTATTCATTTAAAAGTTATGATAGTTTGGATATTCCATTGATTGTGATCTCACTGGTTACTGAAGCACATTCTTCTGGGAATCAGAACAGCACAATTATCCTAAATTGTCTCAGTAGCTACAGATAACTGAGTTTTGGTTGACTCAGTGGTCCCGTCAACCAATAATTGTGCTGGACAGCACAATTATTCTAAATTGCCCCAGTGGTCCCAGATAATGTGTTTCTGTTGATTCAGTGATTCATAGATACTTTAGATAACTAAGTTGCTCAATTTCGCTTCTGTAAAGAATGCTTTTCGCAAAACAGGTTCCTCATTCCAGACCCAAAGATGTAATCGATACCTTTGTGATATTCTGCCAATATAAGCCAGATGTGGCAAGCTGTTAGGGGCTGCGAGGTCTGGAGCGCTTTTGCTCCCTCGTATGCCACCGGCTTTTAATAAATGACTCCATAATTTGACTTTTTGAGGCGTCCTTTGTAAGATGGGGGTTACACTACAACATTATCTCCCAAAAGGCAAAATAAACTAGGAGAGAAAAAAAAGTATTGGGGTCTGGGGATGTGGTTTCATTGTTAGGACTGTGTTTCATCACCATATAGTGAAAGGGCGGGGAGACTCCATGTTCCTTTTGTTCCATGTCTTCCACCTCGTGGAGTCAGGTTCCCGCCCTAGAACCTCTCCAAGAGCCCAACCCACACCTTTGAATTAGCCAATAGAAATGCAAGGGAAAGTAAGCCGCGCCCTGCCCCCATGTGCAACCTGACCCCGACCAATCGGCGGAGGCCACACTACCTCACTCCTCCTACCTCTCCCAGGCCCCCTATAAATCAGCGCGTTTGGGGGCTGACTCTCTCTCTCTCTCTCTCCACCTCGCTGCTGCGCTGGTGGGTGTGTGTGTGGGACTGAGCTCGAGCTAGCTCGATTAAAAGGCTCTTTGCTTTTGCATCGGACTCGGCTCCCTGGTGGTCTTTGGGGATCACGAAATCTGGGCATAACATCAGAACTTGTACCTAACCTCTAATCCCAAAGCAAATAATTGAGAAGTAGAATGGACTGTTAAAAGTAAATATAAAGAAAAAAGGTATCTTCAAAAGAAATTAATGTAATATTAATGTAAGTATTGCCAGATTTCAACAGGTTAAAAAAATATAAAGATATATTATCTTCTCTAATATAGATACCTATTTCCCATATCTTGCTATAATAACTCCATCTACAAAGGTAGAATTAGGTCTGTTAATAGAGGGAGAGGTTCTCGTCTCTCCCAGTTGCTGGTGGGGGATGGGGGTGGATTTCTTGCAATATCATGAGTAAAGAATTTTCTGAGAGTGGCGCAGGAGGATCCAATATTGTGGAAAGCTTTATTTCTGTGGAATCAAACCCCTGAGTTTCCAAGGTTTCATTTTCCTCAGACCTGCCAAGGAGGAAGTCCCATTTTGCCTTTATCAGGGCTAAAATCAGAGCCAGGATCCAGAATTTCCTTTCCGTGCCTGCACAGTCCAACATCAAGCTAGCTTAATTTGTGTTTCCCCGCTGCAGTCCAACAGTCCATTGCATGTGGGGTCCACGGGTCCATGGGTCCACATGGCTATGGAGGAAACACAAGTGGATTCAGGGAAGCCAAGAGTGAGCCAAGTGTATAAGAGAGAAAACTTGTTTGTTTAGGATATTATGTATTCCCAAGTTTTCATATGTTTGCCCTGGCCACCCCCATTCTGGACAATGATCTTTCTTCCCATGTGGGACTGACAGGCAAGTACCTTTCCAGTGTCACCCCAACTTTATTGGGCATGCATTTGTTTTCCCTTTGTTGAATCCCTTCCCCCACTGGAATAGGCTGGTGGCTCCGGGAGTACAAATTTACAGCTTCCTGGTGAAGCTGTAGAAATGATATGCCTATAATGTCTGGCCTCCCCCCTTGATCTTTTCCTATTAATAACTAGCTAATTACAATGGCATTAGGTCTACTACTTATAGATAAATTGTGAATTAAAGGACAAAAACTACATGTGACTTCTAGATGAATGATAGCCTCGAGCAGTCCCTCTGTACAAGCAGGGTAACGGTGGAAATATGTAATTCCTGTGAGAAAATATTTGACATAATTTTCTAGACAGGTTTTCTTTGGGGGAAGAGTGTTCATATTCTGTTTTATATGTCATAATTTAGAATTTTATGATAGTAGTTACAATAAAAAGGCTTGCTGATCTTCACTTCAGAACAGTTTGAAAAATATGTGATGTATTTAATATGTATAATTGCTAATTTCTGTTTCTTATTCTAAAAATGATTATTAAACAATCATAGAGGAATACAATATAATTGATGTTTTATTAGAGTAAATTATTTTTTCAAACAATTTTTGAAATATGGTTATAGTTATAGATCAATATGTAATCAATTATAAGATTTAATAATCTACTGATAATCCTTTAGCATCAACTTATTTATATGTGATGAAGCTTGCTAATGTTTTGGAACAATCACACTGACAGTTATATTACTTAAAGGAAATAACTTGTTTATTACCAAACAGACATCCTTGTATCAGTAATTCTTAGTCACTTGTAGCAATTACTTTATTTTCAGTCTCTAAAAATACAGCCAAATATTTTACATTATTTTAGGTACTATATAGAAGTAATTGCTCTCTCCATGTATTAATTTCTGAAATACTGCCATCTTGTGGTGTTCTTCATAGAACCTCTAAGAGTCATTTATTGTAGACTTTTAGTGAAAACAAAATTGTCCTCTAATGAGATAAAAAGACTCAAGTGAGTACCTTAGAACCTAGGGAGTAAAATTAACTTTATCTTATTAATTATGAAATATGTCTTTAGTATCATCTAAGTGGAGAGTTATAATGTAATATTTCAGAGCAGAAGAGATAGTATATCTTACTTATTTGCCTATACATTTTTTTTATTAATAAATATGTTTTTATTGATTTCAGAGCGGAAGGGAGAGGGAGAGAGAGATAGAAACATCAATGATGATAAAGAATCATTGATAGGCTGCCTCCTGCACACCCCCTACTGGGGATCGAGCCCACAACCCGGGCATTGCCCTTGACTGGAATCAAACCTGGGACCGACCCTTCAGTCCACAGGCTGATGCTCTATCCCAGGGGTGGACAAACTTTTTGACTCGAGGGCCACAATGGGTTCTTAAACTGGACCGGAGGGCCGGAACAAAAGCATGGATGGAGTGTTTGTGTGAACTAATATAAATTCAAAGTAAACATCATTACATAAAAGGGTACGGTCTTTTTTTATTATTATTTCAATAGTTTTATTCATTTCAAACATTTTAACAAGAAGAATGTAAACACTAATTATTATAATTTGAAACTTCAAAAAATGGAGGAATCATAGCACAATAACATACCTTATATTGAAGATGGCAAAGGCAAAATAAAATTGCCTAACAAAGGAAAGGTACAAAAGCCTTTCAAATTAAACTTAAATAGAATAAAATAATTTAAAACTAAAACAAATAGAAAAGAACAAAATGTGTAAACAGTAAATTAAACATTTTCTTTAGTGCAACTTCCAAATTATGCCCGGGATGTAGATGTAGATGGCAATTTAGACTGGGTTGAAAGGTTTTTGGTCTTTAAAAGATCAACTTCAGTGGGAACAGTGTTGTTGGTCTCCTTTTTAGCTAATGCTCTGATACTGTGCTCTCCAGGGGCGTGTCTCCCTACATCACCAGGATAAGGTGTCTACGCATTCCCAGGGTGATGTCGGGGGACGCGTCCGCGGGCATTACAAGGAGCCTCTGGAAGATGGAGAGGTTGTTCCTTCTACTGAATGGGTGGATATAAATCCGCCCACTCAGAAGAAGGAGCTGCGGCTGTGTTTCCCGAGGTTGCCATGTTAACACTGCTGCTGGTGAAGGAGCGGAGGGGAGAGGAAGAGAACCCTCTGCTCTTTCGGCTCCGCGGGCCGGATAGAACAGCCGAACGGGCCGGATCCGGCCCGCGGGCCGTAGTTTGCCCACGGCTGCTCTATCCACTGAGCCAAACCAGCTAGGGCTCTAAATACTTTTAAGATCAGCTTAGACTTCCTCTGGTATCTGAAGGAGAAGGAAGCATTTTTAATGTGATGCCGGGGTAAAATGCCCTTAAGTTTTGAGTATTAAAACAGTTTTCACACAATAAAAGGAAAACTCCTTATGCAGCAACTTTTCCTTTGTTTTCAGGACACTTACTTTCTGCTGTAGAAATTAATGTGAGTACTATCAATGAACTCAACCTTGTAATAAAGCTCTGCTTATGTCTTTGCCAAGTGTTTTGTGTGTTTCTACATCCAGTTCTAAAAAATTCAAGTGCTTTTACTTTTCACTATGAACCTGTAGAGAAACCTCAGTTTTTTCCTCCAGGATTGAACCTTGACCCTGAGACATAATCACGAATATTGTTATCCTTCCTTTTTATGTCTTCAAATGCGCAATTTCTAAGTAATCAGTTTTTTTTAATTTATCATTATTGTTGAAAGTATTACAGATGTCCTGTGTTTTTTTCCCCTCATTGACTATCTCCATCCCATACCTACCTCCCCATAGAAGTAACCAGTTTTAATAGGAGAAAAAAAACATAATAGTTTTGAACAAGTACCAAGGCAATATTGTGAGACCAAAATAATCTGTTTACATGTGAATGATACACCCTTTATTGTTAATATTTTAGTTCAAAATAACATTTGAATATAATTCATAATTTTATAGAGAATAATTCAAGCATGATTAGAAATGACAAAATGAATAAGAACCGTGGCAAAATACCACTTATAAGAACATATTATTTTTCAATAAAAATAATACTTATATGTCATGATATTAAATATATAACTCATGCACATGACATTAAATACATACACAAAAGACTCTTTACATACTACAGTTTTATGTAATATAAATGCATATTATACCTGGAAAACTATCTATATTATTTGGATTAATCTTAAAATATTACAGAATCTGTTAATAATCAACATTTCTAGAAAATATGACGATTTTAAAATAATTTAAATTTCTTTAATACAAGTCTTTTTCATACACTGATGAACAAAAATAGATCCAAAGATATAGAAGCATCTAACAGACTGTCAAGTCACAGAGGGAAGGCAGGGGAAGGTGGGTGGGTGAAAAGAGATAAAAAATAAACTTGTATGTATATATGCATAACCCATGGACACAGACAATAGGGTGGTGAAGGCCTGGATTGGGGGGCAGGGGTGGGCTGGGTGAGGTCAATGGGGGAAAAAGGGGACATATGCAATACTTTCAAAAGTAAAGATTTTTAAAAATTGAAATAAATATATCTATAATTTTTAGATATTTGTACACATGTATTGCCATAACTTCTTAAAAAAGACATAGATTCATATATTTTAACAAGTATGCTTTATGAAAGAAAAGTGGTTCTAAACATAAAACCAAGAAGATGCTTAAAAACCATTAAATGCATATATGCATAGCACATGGACACAGACATAATGTGCTGAAGGCCTGGGAGGGGCAAGTGCAAGTGGAGTGGATCAATGAGCAAAAAAACAACAAAGGGTACATCTGTAATATTTTTAACAATAAAGATAAATTTTAAAATATATTTATTTGATTAATGCCCAAGCAGAAACTCATGTGTTCCAATAAAAGGTAAACTGGATCTGTCTTGAGTCTCACACCTTGATTGTCCCTGTTCTGAGGTGTGCTCCCTTCTCCCTGGAGCTGGTCCCACAGGTGTCAGCTGCAGGTGCTTGGGGTCCTGCTGGCTTTTGCCACCTTGGACCATCTGGGGCCGTCTCTGTGGCAGGGACCCAAATGCTGTTTTTGACTAATTAGATCAGGCAAAGACTCAAAGCCTCCAGAGACTGGTCTCTGCCTTCAGATTGATTGGATTTAGTCTGAGTAGCCTCAGGCAATCATCCACAGGTGGGGTGTGACCTTTTCAAATAGGGTGGGGAAATTGCTTCTGCCTGGAGTTTAGTTGTTATTCTCAGTCTCTTAATGGGGCCTCAGAAACTCCATAGGGTGGGGCAAGGGTAGGTCAACTCTCACCCTCAGGCAAAAACTACCTGTATAGGAAAGGTCTGCCTGAGAAAGATGACCTCTGCATTGCGAGGGAATGACTCAGCAGGTTGTCTATCCTCTAAGCTCCAACCCAAGAGCCCCCAACCCTGGCTTATGCTCACACAGCTCCAGTCCACTCTGCCCTATCTCTACTGGAGCCCAAAGTGAATGATTGCACACAAAATTTTGTGAGTTGACCCTTTAAGAGGGTGCCTGCATTTCCAGCCTTCTCTCCCTGGCAGACAGCACCCTGCTATTTTTCACAGCCAGATGTTATATGGGCACCTTTCTCAATTCTGGTGCTCTCTGCTGCAGGGCCCAGCTTGGGGATTAGATCCCAGAATTCTCATTGGCAGCCCCCACAGTTGATATATCTCTCCGGAACTTCAGCTGCTGTCTGTGGTAACTCAGCCAGCCCTTTTGTGCCTCCACCCTTCCTATCAGTCTCTATGTGGTCTCTGTTCTTTCATTCTTGGTTATCAGGGTTCTCTCCAGCTAGTCTTCAGTTGATTATTCAGGTTGTTTTTTTTGTATTATAGTTGTAATTCCAATTTGGTCCTGGGAGGGTGTCTGTGTAGTACCCACTTACTCTGACGGCATTTATAGTCTATCTATTTAAATCCAAGAGTCACCACTTGTAAACAATGTTCAGCAAATGATTTGCACATGATAACATCACATCACACACAGTAATTGGTTCTGTTCTCGTGTGGTATAACTTTCTGGAGCAGTTTTAACAACCCCCTGGAGCAATTTTAATGACCCTTCCCCCTGATGCTGCTGTTCCCATATGCACTAAGCCATGCCCCAACCACGTGCATTTGTTTATTCACAGTGACTTGTGAATGCAAGCACTTACTAGACCTATTCAGTATAAACTTAAAATTACAGTAATATATATAGAAAACTTTTCTGTGAAATTAAACTTTTCATACATACTTAGTTTTAATTACACCAACATGTCTACATAAGTAAACACAAGTAAACTAATTTGTGAATTTATTAACCTACACATTCAGAAAACCTACTTTATTATATAATGGAATTTGGGATTTAATAGATACCCCTTCACCTGAATGAGTCTGTTATATCGAGGTTTTGCTATATTTACAAAGACATGAAATTACTAATGATAATTTGTGAGCAAATTGGCATAGAAAAATAGTTTTATTCTTTCTAAATAATTAGAACTGATCAATCTAAAGTAAAATTATTTTAGATGATATAATTATAAAGAAAGTATTTATAGTACAAATATAGATTTATTCATCCATGTCATGTAATAATGGAGAAAACATTTGAAACCTAAAGGAATTAAACTTTGAAACTAGAATACCATTTGTTGAAATTCTCTGGATGTGGGAATGTTGCTGAAATAACTTTGTACTAAACAACTTTCCAAAATAATATTTATCCTTCTCAATGTGAATTTCAAAAGCATAAGAATTCTTGATGTGTTGGGAAATTAGGTCAGATTTTGTGGAATCGGCCAACTACTTTAGCAACTCCTGTACACATTTTCAAAGTTCGAGTCTATAGCCTCCCGAAAGGATGTGTGGACTTCAAACCGTTATTCAGTGTATAGACTTCAAAACATTATTGGCAAGCTGCACACTGTAAGGGGCTAATAAACTGAATGAACTGAATTCTGGGAATGAAAAGAAATGTGGAGTTTTTCCTCTGCCTGCACAGTTACTAAGCAAGAAATGGGAATTAAAGTCTGTAAGAAGAAAGACAGAATGGTGAATTTGGCATTGATTTGTTCAGTCATTGAACTTTTGCATAGTGCCTGCTATGTGCCAGGTGCCCAGCATTCAGAGCGATGTGTCTAGAAGTTAAACTGAGTAGCATTTGAATTCTCATCAGGGTGCTTGTTTTTGTCTTTTTCTTTCTATGTCAAAGTTGCAAACACTACATCCAGATGCTTAACAATAACATAATTTTTTATTTTTTTTTTCTGTAAACAACAATGAACTTCTGAAATTTGAAAAAAAATATTGATTTTATTACCTTTAGTTAATTCTTTATGTTTGGATTCAGAAATTATAGCTACAAATATCTACTGTAAAGAACCACAAGTGTTTCCCTGAAATAAAGCAATAACAAACCCATTTTCTTATCACACTTGTTTATCATGCTGAACAGAATATGGAGTTGGATATTTATGGAAATGAAATTAATTGGAAAACCAAGCATTTTTCTAAAATCCTCTGTACTTCCCCTAGATCTTTGGTGATTTATAATGTTACCATTTATGCTGCTATTCTCAAATCCCTTTTATAGTGTCTCAGAATTAAATAAAATGTGTGGATAGAGATAAGAGTTTTTCATGTATATATTTTCACTGTTTCCCGTGCTAAGGTTACTTTAAAGAAAAATAAATGTATGTACTTGGAAAAATGTCAGCTCTCTAGATACCATCTCTTTACATAATTTTATGCTTGTCTAATAATAAAAAAGGGATATATCATTATTAATTTAAAAAATCAATACTACATGATTTTTTCAAAGAACTTTTAAATGTAACTATCATTTTTCTAAAGTCTATATCCTATAGTTTTAATAACTTGTTTTATAAAAATAAAGTTTTATTTTCTAATGCTCATTTAACTTGTTAAAATTTTTTTTTCATTTAGTTCACAAAACATATTTAGAATAACTTATTTTAATATAATAACTACTTCCATTATTTTATATACTAATAATCCCATCTGTTAGCTCTTTCTTCTTCAAATACTTCCATGAAATACATCAAGAGCACATGGAAGAAGAAAACATTTTGGAAGGCCAGGTAAGACTGCTTATGAGATATAACTTTTGATCACTAAGTTGTGTTCCTGGCTTTGTTGTTTTAATTTTCTCTGTTGAGGTATTTTTTGATGTAAAATTCCATATTTTTAATCTTTTCCCACCATCTGATCTTTACCTAAAACAGCATTTTTCAAATATAGTATTTCTATTTATTTATACATCTTTTTAATAGTTAATTTTGAGCATTTTTACATTCACAAAATATTAATTTTCATATTATTCAATTCAGAATCATGTTATATTGTTTCAAATTACAAGTATTTTATCAAACAAATTATTGGACAGGCAATATTAATATAGTATATATTTATAATTATGACAAATTCTAGATTTTATAGTGGTTTTCTATAAGTAAGGAAAATCATTTTTGCATGTTCTGATTATAAAAATGACTATTATTCTATTGATATATATTAATATAATTTGAAATGTAAATATAAATATTTGTATAATAACAAATTGAAAAGATATAAATTAATTCACTTATGAGTCTAGAAGAATTACCAGTGAAAGTTGATCAATATATAGCACATAAATAATGTGGCTGTGATTGGGCATCTGATAAATTATTTTTTTACCAATGCCCTTTATTGCTTCTTATAGCTTAACAAATATAACAACTTATTAACTTAGTTGAATTTTTAAATACTTAAACTGAACATAATCATTTTTTACCCATTTCTCTTATTCTAACTAATTTAAAGATTCTTTTTTTTCCCTTCAGCCTGGACAATGGATTAGAATACATTAACATTACAATAATTTTATAAATTAATGTATATTACAAAATATGGCAATTTTAACTGTCATCTGCCCCAGTAAGAATGACTTGTATGTATGTATGTTTGTTTTGTAGGTTTTGTTTATAAGGCATCTGGATGGGTTGAAATTGGCTGTTAGCATTGTTATTATAATGAGGTTTTATAAAACAAAATATAGGAAACATAGGAACTTATAACAAAAGACTTTTAAGTGAATTGCAATATACCAAAAATTAAAACCATTCTTAAAATCCTCAGAAGCAAATTAAAAGTAAGATTATAAAACAAGGTAGGAGATTAAAATGAAAAACAGAAACAAAAACAAAAAAGTTAAGATACGATAAAAAATAGGTATATGAGATGATAAGTTTATGGTTTGAAATTAATCAATGCTTTTAAATAATAAAAGATTTTGCATCTGAGAAAACAGAATCAGTGATGTTGAAGTCAAACTGAAAATGAAAAAGCAAAGCAAAATAAGAAAAACGAAACCTAACATATGAGGGTAACTAGTATGATGAATAATTTAAACTATAGAATAAACAACTATATTTTTTCCCCTTCAAATAAGTTTCCTTGCATATCCATTTTTGTGTCTCTTGTTGACATTTGAAGATTAGTCTACAGCTGTTCTTATTCTATATATATTCACTAATAAGAACAATATAAATGTAGTAATTAAGACTCACTTTGTAATTAAAACGATTGAAATGAGTTTATTATAGTCTAAACCATCACTTCAATTATATACCCAACTCCGTGTTTTGTCCCTCACTTTATCAGAGACTTGATAAGTGGCCAATATACCAGCAATAGGAAAGAGGCCTAGTTTGCTTGTTCTTTCACTCCTTATTTTTCACTCCCCTTGTCCCACCCTCCACCACCTTGTTTTAATCATCTGCTAAAGAGAAAATAAAGTAAAAGGAGATTGAAGAGACTGAATCTTTTTTTTTTTTTTTTTCTGGTAGCCATTCCAATTTTGCTACCTCATGGACCACAGCTATATTATTTTTTTCTAGAGAGTCTGTAGTAACGTCCCCATTGAAGCGTTTCTTGCTATGAAAGCTCCCCCTAGTTTTGATTGCTTACTGTGCACAACCTCCAGATTTCACTCGGAGTATAGGCCACAGCCTCTGTCTAAAGGGGACACTTTGCCTGGTGACAGCCATTTAGGATGGAGTATTAGCAAAAGGGATCAAGCGCAGCTACTTTTTGTGGCATCCACACAATCCAAGGTATAGTCATATCCACTGGCTATTCCAAAGGGAGGCCTAGTGGCTTCATCTTTGGTCCCCTCTTTTCCCTGTATGTTATCTAATTTCCCAGGAGCATATGTTAGGATCTCTGAAGAAATCTCTTAGCTCAGTTCCCATGATAACCTCACAGTAGCCCTATGGACCAGAATGAGATGCCTAACATTTGTGTGTATCCTCAAAATCCATGAACAATTTTTGTGAACTCATCCTCATGAGGTAACTTGGGAAAGAAAGACAAATTCCTTCATTTAAAGTGGGTGTTGGGAAGGGAAAGGCAAAGCAAAGTTTTTTAAATAGGAAGGAAGAATAATATAGTACTCTCAATGTTAATTAATATTCCTATTTCAGTATATGCATGATTTTTTTCTTTATATCTTTACTAGTAGTCCCGTGCACAGATTTGTGCACATTGAAAGGAAATTAATTAGAAGGTGGCCAGTGGAGCAGGACTGGGAGAGACAGGCCAGACATGCCCTGGAGCCAACCTCCTGTGGTCCCTCCCAGGCATCTGCGGAGTGAGCAGGGTCCTTCTTGCAGGTGGGGTTCCTTGGCCCAGCCTGTGGGGATCGGGCCAAAACCAGCTCTCTGACATCCCCTGAGGGGTCCCAGAGTGCAAGAGGGCACTCTGCAAAGTTGTTGTCATACAGGGTGTAGAATGCAAATGCAAGTGTGCAGTAAACCAGATTTAGTGCTGACAGTGCCCCAGCAACAATATAACCCACAGCCGAAGGTGGAATCACATGGCCCCAGAAGGAACTGGGCTCCCTCTTCTCTGGTTTCGGGGTGCGTCACTTGAAAACCGCTGCTGCCAAGTCACCACAGCTCAGAAGCTCCTGTGTTGAGCGTCTGCCCCCTGGTGGTCAGTGCACGTCATAGTGACTGGTCAGACAGGCAGAGGGACACTTAGCATATTAGCCTTTTATATATATGGATTGTTGAGAGCATAACATATGTCTCCCCGTTTTTCCCCCCATCTCCCTCCTCCACTTGGATCCTGCCCCACCCCAGGCCTTCACCACCTATTGTCTGTGTCCATGGGTAATGCATGTATGCATGTAAGTTCTTTGATTAATCTCTTACCATATACCCACTCCCCTTCCCTTTGAGACATTCAGTCTGTTCTATGTTTCCATGCCTCTCGTTCTATTTTATTCATCAATTTATTTTGTTCATTAGATTCCTTGTTCATTTATTTTTAGATTCAATTGTTGATAGATACGTACTTATTACCATTTTATTGTTCTTATTTTTAATATTTTTCTTCTCCTTCTTAAAGAATACACTTCAACATTTCTTATAATACTTTTTCTTGTTTTGAAGCTCTTTATCTGACCTTCAATTCTAAATGAAAACTTTGCTGGGTATGGTAATCTTGATTGGAGGTCCTTGTTATTCATCACTTTGAATATTTCTTGCCACTCCCTTCTGGCCTGCAAAGTGTTTGTTGAGAAATCAGCTGACAGTCATATGGGCACTCCCTAGTGGACAACTAACTGCTTTTCTCTTGCTGCTTTTAAGATTCTCTCTTTGTCTTTAACCTTCGGCATTTTAATTATGATGTGCCTTGGTGTGGACTCTTTGGGTTCCTCTTGTTTGGGATTCTCTGTGCTTCCTTGAACTTAGTGAGGATTTCAAGGAAATTAGTGAGAACATCAAAGACATGAAAAATGACCAGTCAGAAATGAAGGATACACTAACTGAAATGAAGAATAATTTACAGGGAATCAACAACAGAGTAGAGGAAACTGAGAATCAAATCAGTCATTTGGAATATGAGGAAGGAAAAACAAACAAACACCCAATCGGTAGAGCAAAAAGAAAAGAGAATCCAAAATATGAAGATAGTGTAAGGAACCTCTGGGACAAGTTCAAATGTATCAACATTTGCATCATGGGGGTACCTGGAGGAGAAGAGAGGGAGCAAGAAACTAAAAACTTATTTGAAGAAATAATGACAGAAAATTTCCCCTACCTGGTGAAATAAATAGACATACAAGTCTAGAATCTTATTAATATAAAAAGTGTTCTGAGGGCTTACCAATGCCTAGTACTTATTGCCTAGTACAGCATTTTGCTCTACATTAGCACCTCACATTTACATGATATTTTCAGTGTATAAAGTGTACTCACTCTCATATTGTCATGCAAGCTTCACAGAAAATTCTAAGAAAGAGGCAGGGAAGACATTTTAATTCCAGATTTAATTCTCTGAAAATCAGAGAAGTTAAGTGATTTGCTATGGCTAAAAAGCTATATAACTCAGGAGGAGTCATGTATGCTATCATTTACAATTTTCCCTGAGCCCAAATTAATTGTGATTAATATAAATATAAAGCAATTAGTTATTTTGATTTAATTTGATTATTGAAGTTTCATAATGCTAAAATGAGTATTGCAATATTTGTGCCATAGGTTAATATATCATTTTAAAGGCACAAAAAGGAAAACAGAAACAATACATAGCCATGACTGTCAAAGCTTCCTGATAAAGCTTCCTGATAAAGCTCCACTTAAGTAGATGCACATGACTAAAACATTTCAAGCAAGTAGCTAACTCATACTCCACTTTGCTTATCTTGTTTACATGTGTATGTATATATGTATTTGTTTGTATAATTAATACATGTTAAAAGTCATTTTCATTACATGTGAAAACATTTGTAAATATTTATTTTAAAAATATGTTTTTCAAACAATGAATTAAAACCCCCCAATATGTCATTTAATACTAGAATCTGGTTCTTATGGATGCACTAAGCTCATTCCATCCCATCTAATAAAGAGGGAATATGCAAATTGACCATCATGCCGTCACAAAGATGGCAGCACCAATAGATGCAAGATGGAGACACCCAGTCCCCTCAGCCCTGCCAGAGTCCCCCAGTCCTATAAGCCCAGCCAGGGGGGTGGCAGGTGCATGGTGTGGTCAGACCCGCCCTCAGACCCCCAGCTGCCCAGGGCTGGCCCGAGGTGCAGGCAAGCCTCGGATGTTGGCTGCCCAGCCACCTAGGGCCAGCCCGAGGCACAGACAAGCCTCGGATGTTGGTTTCCCAGCATCCCAGGGCCGCCCGAGGTTCAGATAACCAGGGCCGGCTGAGGCTTGTGCTGCCAGCAGTGGCAGCAGCAGAGGTGTGAAGGGGGTATCGCCTTCCCCTGATCGCCGAGTTGCCTCCCACCCCTGAGGGCTCCCAGACAGTGAGAGGGGGCAGGCCAGGCTGAGGGACCCTCCCTCCAGTGCATGAATTTTCATGCACCGGGCCTCTAGTTTAATTATAGTTAAGTAAATCACAGGTATAGTTTACTAACTTAATGTTACAAATAGAAATGCCACTACATTTTTCAAATTCTCAAATCATGAAAAATTTTATTTAAAACAAGCAGAAGATCAGTTTTGTGTGTGTGTGTGTGTTTTAATAATTTCTAATTAGTATTACCCATAATGTGTATAACTGACATATTTTTTGTAGATTTTTCTCAACATGAAGTTTTATTTAAATGCCTGCATATGTCTAATTTTGCTAGGAAATATAGAATCTATTAGATATTAGATAAGTAAATCTTAGGAAGACTATCTACTCTGTAGTAAAGAAAAAAAAATCAAATATATTCTGTTTGCTTTGGCAATCTATGTGTCATTTCCCCCCTAAAGTTAAAGAACTACCAAAACCAAATAGCATACAGATATTTGTCATTAATTAAATAAGTCTATATGTGTACTTTATACTTTGGGAGAAATGTCCTCAAATAGTAGATGATAACAATCATCTTGGCCTCCTGCCTGATGAGTTTCTGAACTAGTTGCCAGAGTAGAACTCTTACTTCCCTCATACTTACCACTTACTTCCCCACCAGATTTTCCAATTGAAACAGCAACCACACCCTTAGCTCATAAACAGTGTGATATTTAAGGTTAAATGAAATAAAATAAGGTCTTCACAGTACATCATGAGGAGAATAGTTTTAGTAAAACTGGTAACCATCAAAATGTTAAATTGTTATAAAATTGTGTATAGGTATGTGTGTGATAGCACGTTCAACAGAAGTGCTCAAAAAACAAAAACTGAATTTTCATTCTTCCAGCTTTCCCAGAGAATGCATTTGAAACAAGCAAGCCTTTTAAATTCTTAGACTTTCTCAGTCTAGAATTCGATATTCTTTCAAGCCATTTCTTATTTATTTATACTCCCAGGGGCTATAAAACTGCCCAAATATAATATTTCTGGCTCATGGACCTAGGATAATCCCCAAATTATAGAATGTATTGCAAGTTGTTTTTTATAAACATGAAGACATTGAAACTACATTCATTGTAAAGCAAACCAAAATCCAGTAAGTTTGAAGATAAGAGTTGGAGATTCATCTGTAGCCATCAGTGGGCTGGAGAGGACTCAGTTATAATAAACATGTCTGAAATAGTTGATTTTTGTTTTTATTATTTTTTTGTCATTCAACAGCTGCTATTCAAAGGAACCCTCTGTTCTAGTGTAAAATATAATCATTTGAATATATTAAATATTCAAATAAGCACATTATTATCATAAGTCCTCTGTGAAAGTGAAAAATATATATAGTTTTCCTTCATTGATCCTGATGGAATCGGGCCTAAACAGGCGGTCGGACATCCCTCTCACAATCCAGGACTGCTGGCTCCCAACCACTTGCCTGCCTCTGCCTGATTGTCCCTAACTGCTTCTGCCTGCCAGCCTGATCACCCCCTAACCAATTCCCTGCCAGCTTGGTCGATGCCCAACTGCTCCTCGGCCAGCCCGATTGCCCCTAACTGCCCTCCCCTGCCAGCCTGGTCACCCCTAACTGCCTTCCTCTGCTGGCCAGTTCACCCCTAACTTCCCTCCCTTCTGGCCTGATCGCCCACAACTGCCCTCCCCTGCAGACCTGATCTCCCCCAACTGCCTTCCTCTGCTGGCCCAGTGATCCCTAACTGCCCTCCCTGCTGGCCTGATCACCCACAACTGCCCTCCCCTGCAGACCTGATCTCCCCCAACTGCCTTCCTCTGCTGGCCCAGTGATCCCTAACTGCCCTCCCTGCTGGCCTGATCACCCACAACTGCCCTCCCCTGCAGACCTGATCTCCCCCAACTGCCTTCCTCTGCTGGCCCAGTGATCCCTAACTGCCCTCTCTGCTGGCCTGATTGCCCACAACTGCCCTCCCCTGCAGGACTGGTCCCCCCCAATTGCCCTCCCCTACAGGCCTGGTCTCCCCCAACTGCCCTCCCCTGCAGGCCTGGGTCTCCCCCAACTGTCCTCCACTGCAGGCCTGGTCCCCCTCAACTGCCCTCCCCTGTTGACCTGGTGTCCCCCAACTTCCCTCCTCTGCAGGCCCAGTCACCCCTAACTGTCCTCCCTGCTTGCCTGATCGGCCACAACTGCCCTCCCCGGCTGGCTTGGTCCCCGCAACTGCCCTCCCCTGTAGGCCTGGTCCCCCCCAACTGCCATTCCCTGCAAGCCTGGGTCTTCCCCAACTGCCCTCCCTTGCCAGCCTGGTCACCTCCAACTGCCCTCCTCTCTTGGCCTGGTCACCCCTAACTGCCCACAACTGCCCTCCCCTGCAGGCCATCTTGTGGCAGCCATCTTGTGTCCACATGGGAGCAGCCATCTTTGACCACTGGGGGCAGCCATCTTGTGTCTTGGAGTGATGGTCAATTTGCATATTTCTCTTTTATTAGATAGGATAACAAGAGGAGAGCAAAACGTCTTTGTGACTTTTACAATGCTATTGAGAATTAATATGTTAATTAAATATTTTGAAGAACCATGGTATATGGTTGTTTACTGTTGAAGTGATGGATGAGACCACAGGAAAATGAGGATATTTCTGGCTTATTATAATACACTATTCTTTAGAAGTCCCAGTGACTAAAGAGATTAATCACCAAAATAGCAAATTAACTTAATGTACCAAATTATTTATCTTGGTGTGTGTGGTTTTTTTTATGAGTTAAATCCCTCTAGTTCCTAGTTTTAGGCCATTCAGTTCACATCAGCTAGATCAGTGGTTGGCAAACACATTAGTCAACAGAGCCAAATATCAACAGTACAATGATAGAAATTTCTTTTGAGAGCCAAATTTTTTAAACTTAAACTTCTTCTAAAGCCACTTCTTCAAAATAGACTCACCCAGGCCATGGTATTTTGTGGAAGAGCCACACTCAAGGGGCCAAAGAGCCGCATGTGGCTCACGAGCTGCAGTTTGCCGACCACTGAGCTAGATCAATAATAGAATTCATTATCTTTCTTACCTAAGAAATTTAGAGGTAGTACTGGTTCAAGTACAGCTCAGTTTTTGGTGCAAATAATACTTGATGACAATTTTCCTGATTCTTCAACATTTCTGTTCAACTGGTTTAACTCTCAGATTCTAGAAGATAGCCTCCATTTTTATTTATTTTTTATTTTTTTGTTAATCCTCACCCAAAGATAATTTTCCATTGATTTTTTAGGGAGAGGGGAAGAGAGAGGGAAAGACAGAGAGAAACATTGATGTGAGAGAAACACATTGATTGGTTGCCTCCTGCATGAGCCCCAACCAGAGCCAAGGCCAGGGAGAAGCCTGCAACCAAGGTACATGCCTTTGACCGGAATGGAACCCAGGACCCTTTGGTCCACAGGCTGACGCTCTATCCACTGAGCCAAACCAGCTAAGGCTAGCCTCCATTTTTATAACCCTCAATGCAACCAACAAAGAGCACTTTAACAACAAAAACAAAGAACTACTTAGAGTTCATACTTTTGATTGACCACATTCACACACACACACACACACACACACACACACACACACATCTATAGAGGAGTAGGCCAAAGTAAGTTTATAGTGTTGCAGAAGACCAAAGAAAACCAAGGACACTTCTGAGAAAAAAAGGAGGGACACTGTTTAATACGCCAGTGGACTCAGGGAACAGCCTTCCAAGTCTGAGTGAAGGAACACACATGGGGCTTTCCTTTATATCTCCCTCCCAGTGGTCTTTGTCCCACAAACATGGATTATGCTTCTGGTCCTTTTCGCGGGCCTTGCAAGAAGGCCCCCAGGTGTTGGGGATCTCCAGGCCGTATCTGATGGTATGGCCTGGTGCTAGCGTTAATAACCCTCCCTCCGGGACAATGCACTGTTCACAGTAACAGGTTCTGCAAGACCAGTATCTGGGAAGGAGAGAGGGACTTAATTATAGGTTATCAGGAATGTACACTGAGCTTGCTGGCTTGGATTCAGATCACTAGCCCCGAATATCAGGGTTACATTGGAATTAGCCCTTTCTAGCCTTCTCAATAGTTATTTGTATGGAAAAAAGTATAATATACAAGAATAAACTGTTTTGTGTATTCACAACTGTAAACCTACTTTTGCCCATCCCTGTATATATTTGGTTCTGAAGGACTGATCATAGTCTCATTTAGTCATAACATCCAGATTCAAATCCAGAATTTTGGGGGTGATGTTAAGCACATATGTAAGTCATATGCATCTGATAACTTGTAGTTAAATTTTATTTCTTTTCAGCCACAAAATATAATCCACATGGCACCATTCATACATAGCACATTATCCTAAAATACAGAAAAGAAAGGAATCCTTAAACTAACAAAATTAAATTTTGTTTTTGTTGCTTTTGTTTTGTATTTTTACATAATCTGTATGCCCTATTTGTTCTTACCCATCTTGAACATACCTGAGGTAAACATGCAGATGGCCTTCTATTTTGCAAGGTGTAATTCTCAGCGGCAGTATCTTGTAAGCATGGTTCACATGGGCAGGCAGACTTGGCCTAACTGCTTTGTAAGGAAAGATGTTTGGTAGAACAGGTTAAAAATACAATTTCCTTACATTTTTTTTAAATATATTTTATTAATATTTTACAGAGAGGAAGGGAGAGGGATAGAGAGTTAAAAACATTGATGAGAGAGAAACATCGACCAGCTGCCTCCTGCACACCTCCTACTGGGGATGTGCCCGCAACCAAGGTACATGCCCTTGACCGGAATCGAACCTGGGACCCCTCAGTCCGCAGGCCGACGCTCTATCCACTGAGCCAAACCGGCTTTGGCAATTTCCTTACATTTTTATCAAAAATATAACTGCAGGTTTGTTTTTTTTTTTTATCAGCTTCTTAGTTTATTTGTTTTGATTGAAATCCAAAATCTATTAAGCAATGCTGGCAATCATGCCCAGTTATACTCCTTGGACCTAATTTTCTGTCTAGAAATTTCTATCTCTAATCAATAGGCTTCTGTGCTCTGTTTATCTGATTAGGATTCAGGTTACCGTTTCCATTGGGAAACCATGAATTTTAATCTCTGTCCTATGAAATTCAAAAGATGGCCTGGTGGGTTAGGAGGCATAGGCTGCATGTCTCCTGCAGTGTTAGGCAGAGAGTTCATGAGAGAAGTTGTATTAAATAAGTCCAGGAAAATGGATCCATATCTAGGTTGAATTAAGAAATCTTGGGTTGCAGGACACAAGAATAAAATGTTCTCTTAAAAAAGACAAAAACATTCTTTACACTTCAGAAAGGTTATTTTCTTAGCTTTGGTCCTCTAGGAAACAAAACTGCAGATAGGAATTTAGGTGACAATATCTTATTAAAAGGTGCAAGTTCAAAACTGTGAGTAAGTGAGACAAAGGGAAGACCTACTGACTCTCCACTCTACTTTGCTACTTCCTTATGTATACGCTATTGTTTATTCTTCAACAAGAATCTTTAAAAAACAAAACTCTTTCTAAGATGATCTTTTAGAAGATTCACTTTTTTACTATACAGTTTATTTTATTTAATTACTTCACTATAAGTCTATCTTTAAAATCTCTATCTAATGCATCACTTTGTTTTTAATGGTTGTAATGACAAGAAGATATAGTCCATTTCCAGAAAGAATGGTGAATAAAGCTAAATTATAAAGTCCAGAATATGACAAAAAGTGGTCATTTATTTCATTCTCAATTTGCTTTTATCATCAGTGCTACTTTAGATGTTCTTCTTCCTCTCTACTGTGCTGCCTTACAATGTTTTAGATCTTCTAACTCTCCATCTCCCATTAAAAAGGAGAGTTGCAAAAATGTGTGTATTTTTTTATATCTACCATAGTCTCAAACTAAAATATACTCTAAGACAAACATGTACAGTGGAAATGTTATCTGGCTCTTAAAGCTTACTCTGTATTCTATTATGCTTAAATCATTACTTTATTTCACTTTTCAAGGCTCTCATGATTATCCTTTTATATTATTTCAGATTTTTTGCAAGGCTTTTCATAATAATTTATGTTTGAATAATTTTTTATTGGAGTAGTATAGATAGAAAGAAATTGAAAGATTTAAGACTTATTTGGAGATAAAGAATTCATAGAATTACATAATAAAGTACGTGAGAGGAATAAAGGCATTGTTAGCTTAAGTATCAATAGTGACTCTTTTTTTTTTTTTGGTAATTTCCTGTGGTACAATCTAATTCAGACATACAAAGGTCTGTTCCATTATTTCAACTTTTGATTCTAATTTGTTCAGGTTTCGTTAATATAGTTTTGAGTATTTTTGTATTCATTAATTAGTCCCTAGCATTGCTCAATCTCCATGTGGAAATATAGTTTGATCAATGTCTTCAAATTATTTAACACACCAGCTTCTGCATCTTATGGTGCCAGAACCATAGAGCAATTTAAATGGAAGCCGAACCATTTGGGGCCATGCATTTATTTTAGATTACATGTGGGGAATAACAAATATATATAAGAGGAGTTAAGTAGAGGATATAAACCATCCAAGTGTGATAATTTAAGTGGTGAAGAGGACTTATGTTTATAGACTCACTGATATATTTTAAGATGTGTTGAAGGAACACAGTTTGGCTGAGGGGATTGAAAGACTAGCAAGACAGAAAAAATTATTGCCTTTGAGAACCTGCAAAGCTAGTGGTTGTTTTTTTTACAAAGCCCAACGATCAGAAGCAAATAACACAGAATCTCATATAATAATAGTGGAACTTTTGAATAGAACAAGAGAAATTTTTGATGACTTGGCACAGGAATATAAGCTTCAACATTTATAAAAATCATTGGGACTCATTGAAATCATTAGTCACAAAATATGCTACATCTTATGGACAAGGTTCTTTCAATGTGGGAAATGGCCTAGATAGAAAAAATAGGATTAGTTTTATGTTTAAGAGTATCATTTTTATTATTTAAAAATGACATGATTAATGGATTGATAATGATATTTCTACACAAATCATGAAGGAATCTGAAAAGGGGCTTGAAGAAATCCTTATATTATTTAACTTCATAGAGCTGAAGATATTCTTGTTTTTAATAAACCTATGTCAAGCTTATTTTGTTTATTTTATAGTGATAAAAATATTTTGTTTCTCTTTATTTCAAGGAAATATTTAAAAACACACCTCACAGCTATTGATGGTTTCTTGTTCAAGGTGAAAGAGCACCAGTAACTTTTGAAGGTAACAGAAAAAGACAAAGAAGAGAAGATAGCTTGGGTGAACATTTTCTGACATTTGAAAGAAAGTGGCAACTCAAGTGTGATATAATTATAATTGAGACAAGATACCAAACACACACAAAACTTTAAATTAATATCATGGCACAGATAAAATTTTCTTTCAGAGTTTATTTCTATGTTCCACAAAGTGACAGTTTATCTGTTTATATGTTACTCCCACAAAGCAGCAGTGCCAAGTTTTGTGGGAGATTAAACTTGGTCAGTTTGGGAGACAGCTTTAATTTTAAAAATACAAAATTGCTTTTTAAATTTATATATGGCAAAGGATATCTATTTAAATAGAGGATAAACTGAATGATATTTAAAAACAATACCAAATGATATGAAAATAAAAACACATTTAGATATTGTATTCAAACAAGCTATCCAAAATAAAGAAAAACAAACTGAACTATGTTCCATCAGTGAGCTGTAGATCAATGTTAAGCACATTAATGTTTATATAAGTCCCAGAAAGAGAAATTTGGGAATGAAAGCAGCAGAAAAAAAAGAACTAATTCTCCATAATTTTCAAAAATTGACAAAATTTCTAAACTCAGAAGCAAGAATTTCAGTAAATATCATGCTCATGAAGCAATAAGAAACTGCACTGAGGCACATTGCATTAAACAACTTAATGCCTTCCCTCTGAGATTCATCAGGCTGTTCCATGTCTCTATGTCTCTGGATCTGTTTTGTTCATCAGTTTATTTTTTGTTTATTTTTCTTTTTTGTTAATCTTCACTCAAGGATATTTTTTACATTGATTTTTAGAGAGTGGAAGGGCCCTGGATGGTTTGGCTCAGTGGATAGAATGTCAGCTTGCACACTAAGGGGTCCTGGGTTCGATTCCAGTCAAGGGCATATGCCAGGGTTGTAGGCTCCATCCCCAGTAGGGGGTGTGCAGGAAGCAGCTTATCAATGATTCTTTCTCATCATTGATGTTTCCCTCTCTCTCTTCCTCTCTGAAATCAATTAAAAAAATTAGAGAGTGGAGGAGACAGATTGAGAGAAACATTGATGGGAGAGAGACACATCAATTGGTTGCCTCCAGCACACACCCCAAATGGGACCAGGGATCAAGCCTGCAAATGAGATACACGCCCTTGACTGGAATTGAATCAGAAACCCTTCAGTCCTTGGGTCATTGCTCTAACCACTGAGGAAAACTGGCTAGGGCTTATTTTATTCTTTAGATTCTAATATGAGTGAGATCATGTAATACTTGTATTTTTCTGACTTATTTCTCTTAGCACAATGATGAATCTCAGAGGCAAGGAAGGGGTGGGTGGGAAGAGATTAACCAAAGAACTTGTATGCATAAATGCATAACCCGTGGACATAGACAATGGTGTGATGAAGGCCTGCAGGGGGAGGGGGAGCCAGAAGGGGTCAATGGGGGGAAAAAGGGTACATCTATATTACATTTTTAATCCAATAAGGATTTAAAAAAAACTATTTAACACTAGCGATGAAAATTTTAAAAGCAACTGAGAAAAAAGACACATTGTCCAGAAGAGAAGGACATGTGTAGAAGAATAAAGGATGATGATAGAATTCCTTTTGAAATGAGGTAAGCCATGATGTTGTGAAGCAACATTTTTATGCTTCTGAAAGAAACTTTATATTAAGGGCGTCCTTCAGGTAGAAGGAAGATAATACTAGATGGAAATATGAGATCTATAGAATGATAATTACTGCAAATGATAGGTATATGGTAAAAAGAACAAAACAGATGACAAAATATAAAACAATTACTAAAATATTATATTTTAATCCAAATATATCAATATCGCACTTTGTAAAACTAAATTTTAAGTAGATATAATCTATAAATATTAAATATAAACAAGAACTCATTTTCAGAAAAGACAATGAATATGTCTTCATGACATAAGATAGTAATTGATTTCTTGAACAAGATACAGGTAGTACTAACCAAAAAACCAAAAAAAAAAATGTGTTGAAACAAATTGAAAATTTCTGTTCATCAAATAATATTGATAGTGAAGTAACAGCAATTATTTCAAATGTGAGAGAAGATATTTTATATTTAAATGTTTTTTATTGATTTCAGAGAGGGAGGGAGAGAGAGAGAGAGAGAGAGAAGAGAAATCTTAATCAGCTGCCTCTTGCATGCCCCACACTGGGGATGGAGCCCACAACCCAGGCATGTGCCCCTACTGGGAATCCAACTGTGACTTCCCAGTTCATAGGTCCAACACTCAACCACTGAACCATGCTGGCCAGGCTGAGAGAAGATATTTTCATGATATAACAGACAACTAGTATCTATAATATATTTTAGAAATTCTCATAAATCTCTGTCAGAGAAAAGGCACAATATAAATATGGGCAAAGGATACAATTTTTATCAAGTTTTCGTGCTAAAGAATATTTCAAGCAGACAAATAACATGAAAAAATACTCCACTTAATATAGTCCTGGAAGAAATTAAAACTTTGTGGTCATATCATTAAATACCCACCAAACAGTGAAATTTAAAAAATAGACAGTAAAGTACAAATGTTGCTGGTGATGAGCAATCCAAATTTTCATATACTGCCGGTGAGAGTATGAAATCCTTTGTATAATTTTTGGTCAATATTTGGTAGAGTTGAACATTTGCACACTCTATATCCTAAAATTTTTACCCTAGGTATATACTCAAAGGACATGCCAAAATAAAAATAGTGTGATATGGTAAAATATCAGAATCTTTATAGCAACACTACTTGAAACAATCAAAAAGCCTATCAACAGTAAAATGGAAAAATTAAATCCTAGCATATCCACATAATAGAATGATATATGGCAAATAGAATGAAAGATCCATTATGTGCAGCAATAGAACTGAATCTCATAAACATAATGTTGATTGAAAGAATCCAGGCACAGTTCAATACCTTCTGATTTCATTTATATGAAGGGCAAAACCAGGTAAAACTAATCTGTGCGGTTAGAGGTCAGCATGGTGGTTATCCTTGTAGGTGGTAGTGAGTGAAGGAGGCACTGAAGGTTTTTCTTGAGTAATAGAAATGTTCTTTTTATTCATGTAGGCAATGATTACATGGGTGTGTTTGGTTGTGAAAATTCATCTCCTCTTATTTCTCTTCCTCCTCCTTCAACCTCTTCTGTCTACTAAAATCTAATGTACTGTACAGTATAGAAAAAAATGCTACTTATATTTCTTATTGAGAATTTAGACCTTAGCCACATTATCTAGATGCTGATTAGTTGGGCTGTAGTGGATGGACTCTTAGGTGATCGTTTGGGATATCAGCTGTGACTGTCTTATGTAATTCGGTTTATCCACAGAGCACTTGTTTGATGAGTAGCTCAACATTCAAAAATGGATATTCGAGGGAGAGAAATAATTTTAAAGTTTTTTAAAATGATTTTTAGAAAGAGAGAGAGGGAGAGGGGAAAAGAAACATCAATGTGAGAGCGGAACATTGATCTTCTGCCTCCTCCACACCCCCTACTGGGGATGGAGCCCCGCAACCCAGGCATGTGCCCTGACCAGGGATCAAACCAGCAACCTTTGGGTGCACGGGATGACGCCCACCCAATTGAGCCACACCAGCCTGGGCAAGAGGAACCAATTTAAAACTCTCAATTACTATCAGCATTGCTCAGCTATCTAGGGTTATGTCTTTTTTGTTGTTTTTACATGTATTGCTTCCAGGTGGTTAATTGAAAACAAGTGGCATCATAAACAATCTTGACCAAATATATGTGAATATAAAATCTAAGGTATTCAGACACATATAGTCCAGTTACCTATTATGATTATATTTTTAAATTGTTGAACTTTTTGAACAAAATACTACCCTAAGTAATAAATAAATTATGCAATCCAGATAAGCAAGATTAAAATAAAAAGCAACCTGTGGTTTATATTCTATGGGAAACTCCCTTGATAGTCTATTTATATTAGGTTTGCCTTGATGTACACATTTTTGTATCATCCTGTGTTATTCTTTTATTTATTTTTATTTGTAAATATATTTTCATTGAGTTCAGAGAGAAAGGGAGAGGGAGAAAGAGATAGAAACATCAATGATGAGAGAGAATCATTGATTAGCTGCTTCCTAGATGCCTCCTACTGGGGATCAAGCCCACAACCCGGGCATGTGCCCTAGATCAGAATCAAACCTGGGACCCTTCAGTCCACAGGCTGATGCTCTAGCCACTGAGCCAAACTGGATAGGGCTCTTATTATTCCTTTAAATGCTCAGAGATATAGATGAGTTTTGAGCATTCAACAAATTGATAAATAAAAATAGTGAGGGACATGCTGCTATGGTAAGGAATTTTTTTTATCTTTATACCCATTAATTTGAGTTATGGAGTGATGGACTTTTAGTTGGGTTCAAAGGCAAATCAATGTCATGTAGAATAGAGTAATAAAATTGTGCCCCCAAAAGCTATTCTTGAATATCAGCCAAATCATGGAATATTAGGCAGAATGCCCAGACTTTTCTTATAGAATATAACTTTAACATTATAACTTCAGAATTTCTTAAAATGATCAGAAAAACAATTTAATGTACATGTTACCAGTAAACTAGGAAACTGTAATAACTTTATTATTCTGACACTAAAGGCCCAATACAAAAATTTGTGCACGGGTGAGGTCCCTTGGCCTGGCTGGCAATCAGGGCCTATCAGGGTCATCTCACCCAGTCTTGATCAGGGCCGATGGGGGCTGGCTAGCTGGGGAGAGACCACAGGAGGGCTCCAAGGCATGTCCCCGGCCCTCTCACCCAGTCCCAATCGGCCGGACCCCAGCAGCAAGCTAACCTACTGGTTGGAGCATCTGCCCCCTGGTGGTCAGTGTGCATCATAGCATCTGATCAAGTGGTCTACCAAAGGTCAACTGATTGATGGTCAGACACTTAGCATATTATGCTTTTATTACATAGGATTCAGAAGCCAGTTGTTATAGGTTCCAGTAGCTCAAACATGTTTAAATAAGACAATAAGTTGAATCTCTTAGAAAACTAAATTATCCACATCAAGAGAATGCACTGACCACAATATAGTTCCTATTGTATGGTCTGAGAAGTTTTAATGGAATGTGAGGGTTACCCAAGCTGTGAGTAACCGAAACTAAAAGGAGTTGACAAATAGAAATTGAATGAACTGAGATTAATCTAAACAAGTGGATCAAACTGGAATGTGGTAAATATTTAGAGCTTGAATCCTAACTTCACAAATATTTGAGGCATAGAGATGCATAGCAGGAAAGGATATTCAACAAAAATCTTTAGAGAATTTTGGAGAGGACTTGGACAGGTATTACATTGTTGGGCTTAGAAGCCCAGCAGAAGTATCTTTCAGAGTAAATAATGGGTTTGAAAAATGAAGTCAGACAGAGCAAACAAATTTCCATGTTTGGAATTTAGAATATTTTAATCCTATCCAGTTTAAAATTTATAATGGCACATCTAGGTGTGTCTTCATTCATTTATCTAGCTTAGTGCCTCGTTGACCCTAATTTCTTTTTTCTTTTTGTATTCTGCTAATATTGATTTTTTTCTTTTCTGCATTAAAAAAATATTTCCCTGGAGTTTCTCTTAGAAAATATGTTAGAAATTTTGTATCTTCATGTCCCTTGAACTTTTTTCTTCCTTATTTTTATCTATTGCCTTCATGCTATGTATTAGTTAGAATATGTCTGCTGCAAATAATTCACTCAAACTGCCTCATTTTAAAAAGCAATTTATAAATTCATCTAAGTGGAATGTCAAGAGTACTGCTGACGACTCAGATGGACCTGATGCCCTTTTAAAGCACCAGAACTTGGTTCTTAATGTCTCTTAGCTAAGCTTTTCTGAGTGTGTCTTTCTTAGCAGAAAATATTCCTCCTTGTGGGCTCAAGAGGGCAGCAACAGTAGCTTTAGAGACCTTAGGAAACAGAAACTGAGAGAGAAAGAAAGGAGGATTTTCCAAAGAAAAATAAGATGTTACCACAATCAGTAGAGGGTATAAGTGCTGGTTTGAAAACAAAAACAAAACAAAACACCAATAGTTAAAGAAGAATGTACACTAATTTGAACGAAGTCTTGGGCTCACTAATGTTTCTCTTCAGTGTTTGTTGTTCTGTGATGTGCCTCATACTGTTAGGCCCCTAGGACAGACAGTGAATATTCTCTGGCTGAGATACTTCTCCATTCACCTATCCTCATCAGCCATTCAGGAGCTCTGTCTCTCTTTCTCTGGGTCTCACACTCACTAATCCTACTTTTGAGAATCAGTATCTCATCCACCCTGCTTGATATTTTTAATGTTGATTTGCTTAGTGAATTTAGGCAACATTCCAAATGTTGATACCAATGTTGGCTCAGGGATAACTCTGGCCATTATCTTTCCCATTAGTCTGCTCCTGTCCGTTTGGAGCTGTGGTTTCTTTTTTTATTCAAATCTACGGGTCTTCTCCTATAAGCCTAGCTTTTCTATTTTACATCCTTCAGTTATTTCTAGGGATTTGGGCCAAGATGAGTTGGATATAGCACTGTCTATCAGTCAATTTTCACATTTTGTATTTATCCTTAGCAAGAAAATATACACCATATTCCATTACCACCTACTTCTCCCATATTCTAGATACCTTATTCTTTCCAAAAAAATGTTATGGGGTTTTCTTTATTGATATGAAAACTCTGTTTTCAAACACTTACTGGTAAGTTCTTATGCTACTTATTGTAAAACATTAATTTTTTTATAACATTCAACTTATTGCCTTTTCTTTGCATATTTATTTCCTCTTTTGCATGTATGTGTTTTACTTTGGAATATGGTTTTCATTTATATAGAGCACTCAAATTAGTTCTCCAGGACATATTAAATTATGGTAAATGTCAAGAAATATTAGATTTCAATTTATATGCTTGTGAGATTTCAGGGAGTTAGACATTTTTACAAGGAAAATGTATTTAGTTATATAAATATAATTAATTGAATTTTTATTATTCTCCTTAATTATTATTTAAATTATGTATGTGTTAATATTCATAGATGTCTCTGAATGATTCTATTTAAGCTATTTTTGGGAAAGAGGAGAGGTGCTTTATTCAGTTTTTTTTTAGCTGATGTTCTATATTCTTTCTGAGTTTGTTCATCGTTGGAATTCCAGAACAGTTTTCATATCTAGTATTGTCCTCCACAGTAGGTGGGGGTTCAGCCGAGGTAGATTTGTACAGCATTTAAAGCTCAGTCAGTATAATTTACAGTGTTCCACAGTGCCATTTCTCTTCCTATGTGTATAGTATAGCGTACTTAATAACCACATACATTTTTAAAAGCATGAGAGCTAACAATTCCACTGCAAGGAATTACAAAATTATCACACACTGACTAATCCATTTCTGGCAAAGCATTAAAGACCCCCAAATAAATAAATAAATAATGAGTTGAGGGTCTATTGCACTATTTTTCATGCAGGTAGTAGAAAATCTACAAGGATATTACATTAATGACATGTATAATCACAACAAAAATATCTATATATATAGAAGCCTATGCAACCAGCCAACTGGCCGACTGGCTGACTGGCAGGTATCTATGATATACACTGACCACCATGGGGCAGACACTCAACTCAGGAGTGGAAACCACAGGCAAGGAAACATGGAACACACTGATGAATCTCAGAGGGAAGGGGGAAGGGGGGAGGGCAGGAAGAGATTAACCAAAGATCTTATATGCATACCAGAGGCCTGGTGCATGGATTCGTGCACTGGTGGGGTCCCTCGGCCTGGCCTGCGGGGATCAGGCCAAAACCAGCTCTTGGATATCCTCTGAGGGGTCCTGGATTGTGAGAGGGTGCAGGCCAGGCTGAGGGACCCCACTGGTGCACGAATCCATGCACTGGGCCTCTAGTATAATTATAAAATCCTTTCAGATTATTAAAATACTGGTTACACTATTGACCATTTTATGTAATGAAGCTAGTAGTTAATTCAAAATTTAAAATTTTTAAACATATTTTCAGCAAATGCCAGACAGAAAATAGAGATTTAATGAACTCAAATTTCTATCCAGTGCTCAAATAACGGGAGATTTAAAAGCAGAGTATTGCCTAGGGTTTGTCTGCAGGACCTATTTGCTCATTACAGCAGGTATAGAATCATGTCAAGTTTGCCCTTTCATGACTCAAATAATCACTATTTTCTGATTTTGCAAGGAGTAAGTGTGTCCACCATCATAGTACATCTAGGGTTGGACAGACACATTGTTCTGCTATGAAAGACTTGACAATCCTAAGTGTTTCTTTTTATAAAAAATGATCTTTATTGTGAAAAGTACTACAATGGCCCCCTTTTTTCCCATTGACCCCCTCCACCTTTCACCTGCTCTTCCTTGGACTTCACCACACTATTATCTGTGTCTATGGGTATGCATATATGAATAAAAGTTCCCCACTTAATATCTCCCCACCCACCCACCCCTGACTTCCCTCTGAGATTCATCAGTTTGTTCTATGCTTCTATGTCTCTGGAACTATTTTGTTCATCAATTTATTTTGTTCATTACATTCCACATATGAATAAGATCATGTGATACTTGTCTTTCTCTAACTGTTTTTTTTCTCTTAACATAATGCTATCCAGGTCCCTCCATACCATCTCAAATAGTAAGAAATCCTGCTTTTTTATAGCTACATAATATTCCATGGTGTAAATGTACCACAGGATTTTTTACTCACTCATCTACTGATGGACACTTGGGCTGCTTCCAGATCTTAGCTATTGTAAATAACACTGCTGTGAACATCAGGGCCCATATATTCTTTCTGGGGTTCTTAGGATATATTCTTAGAAGTGGGATCACTGGGTCAAATGACAGTTCAATATTTAATTTTTTGAGGAAACTCCATACTATTTTCCACAGTGGCTGCACCAATCTGCATTCTCACCAGCAGTGTATGAGGGTTCCCTTTTATCCACATCCTCCCTCACAAGCACTTGTCATTTGTTGATTTGTTGATGGTAGCCATCCTGAAAGGTATGAAGTAATACCTCATTGTCCTTTTAGTTTGCATCTCTCTGATGATTAGTGACTTTGAGCATTTTTTCATGTTTCTTGACCATTTGTATGTCAACTTTTTAAGTCTCTATTTAGGTCCTTTCCCCATTTTTGTCTTCTTAAACCGTCTGGTGCTGGCACAAGAACAGGCATATAGATCAATGGAACATAACAGAGAATCCAGAAATCAGCTCAAGCCATTACCCTCAATTAATATTTGACAAAGAAGGCAAGAACATACAATGGAGAAAAGACAGTCTCTTCAATAAATGGTGTTGGGAAAAGTGGACAGGTATATGCAAAAAAATGAAACTAGACCACCAATTTACACCATACACAAGAATAAACTCAGATCGGATAAAAAACTTAAGTGTAAGTTGTGAAACCATAAAAATAGAAGAAAACATAGGCAACAAAATCTCAGACATTTCTCATAGCAATATGTTCGCTGATACATCTCCTAGGACCTAGGGCAAGGGAAACAAAGGAGAAAATAAACAAATGGAACTACATCAGCATAAGTGGTTCTTAATTGTTTTCCAAAATTATACTATTTAAGCACTTAGTTAATAAAAATATAAAATTTTGTGAGTGATTTTTGAGAGCCTATTGGCACCAGATCCCCATCTGCCTAATTGAGACCACCAGACTTTTATTTAGCTTGAACAGCAAGTTTGAAAAAGCCCAGCAGGGTGCTCACTTAAGATTAGAATAGCACTTTTTTATGCTGCTCTATGAATAGTGTAGTATCAAAACTAAGTATGAAAACAAGTGAATTAGACTATGATAAAATAAAGTAACCATGTCAATTTTGCCTTTGCCATGCCATATACAGTATATAGTCAATATGAAGTGTGAAATGTCTGATCACATCATTGTTTTGATGCATGAGAGGAAACAACTTGTTTGAATCTCTTTAATTTTCTTATTGAATTAACTTGGCGATTTTGTAAAATACAATCTAAAAAGAGCAGCATGTTGGCTTAAAAATATATTTTCTAAACAGAACAGTTAAATGGGAGTCAAGGAAATTGTATATATAGCTAAAGAAAAATAAATTTTTGTGAGCCTTAATGGGGAAAGATTACTGAGCCATAGAAGGAAGTACTAGTAAAATATCATGTAAATACAAACTACTTTATTTTTCTTGACACATATCTTAGAATAAGGATGAAAATGTTTAAGCTCTAAGTCCTTTTGTGTGAAAACAATGTTATTCCCATAAAAACCAGTAGAGTTACTATTAAATACCACTCTGTGAAGGAAGACTGAAGATTCCTTTCCAGGATATTTCCAGAACTTTAATGGAAAAGAGATAAAAGACATGCTAATCTAAAACCAATTAGACCCCATTACTGGTTAAAGAAAGACATTTAGAGCTGATTGGACTATGAATGGTACCCCTGGCAGAATTTCTGAAATGCCTGTCAACACTTCAGAATGAACCCCTCCCATTAAACCATCTGCATATAAGTTACTTGAATTGCATTAACAGCAACTTGTACAAAATCGGTGCAGCAAGCAGGACGATTTATGTGATCTGCCTACTGAGATATTGTATCTCATATTTCTTAAACAAAATACCTTTAATAGTCACATACCTTCTTTTTTTTTATTAATTATGTAGCTGTGTCTTTTTAAGCTAGAAAATAAATACTAGCACAACACCATGAAATCACGATTTGCCAAATCATGTAAAGTGTACATTCTTTCTTCCTTTCACTGTATTTCCCTCCCTCCCACCCCCCAAAAAAATTGAGCTTTGTCACTAGCCCATTTTGAGCTACAAGGGCAATCCCCCTACATGTTTCCTTTAAAAAAAAAATCCAATTTTCTATAGCTTAATTGCTATATTCAAATGCAACAAATCACTGGGCAATGACCTAATCATCTGATGTTGATTTTTGAACTCAAGATATTATTTTGGTAGCAGCTATAATTTTAGTTTATTACTACAATGAAAACTGTTCTCTTCAGGTGATTTTAGCCATAGGAGTCATATTACTCATACCATAGGAATTGAGCACAGGGGGACCGATGGCCACTGTAGACAAGGATTTGAAGTTGGTAGTGTTTGAATCATTAAGGATGGAATGGACAACATAGGTGAGATGGAAAGCATTACGTTTTGCCTCCACAATAATACTTGGTTGCTAGTTTACACAAAGATTCGCACTCCTGTATAAACAATTATAAAAGTAAGCATTTGAAAGAGACCTTAAAAATTCTGTTAGCTGCAGATGCCTACATGTGCTTTAATTATATTGTGTGTAGAGGGTTTTCTTTGTTTTTGTTAGGTTTTATTTATTTATTTATTTATTTATTTATTTATTCATTCATTCATTCATTTAAGAAAAGGGGTTCTAGGACCCTCACTCCTAGAGATCTAGAGATTCTGCACCATATATTTGTGATAGGGTCTGAATAACTGAGCTGTTAAATCTCCTCATATGATCCTTATGACTAGGTTTGGAACCATATTTTAAAATTAACTCATAACTAGTTACCTGATACTTTAGTTCATCCAAATATGTGTTTGATATTTAGAATATGCTACATTTCTTTTCTCATTTGACAGAAATTGTCCTGCAGCATGGGCTTATTAGCATTATGATAACATGAGATGGGAAGATGGCTGCTTAATTTAATAAAAACACATAGAAATACATGTGTGTGTGCATGTGGATGTCTGTGTGTATTTCCATTCAATCAACATCTACTTTTGTCTACTTCCATAAAATTAATTTGACTTCTTAAAAATTTGAAGTTTGTGACTGGAAATAGACTAAAATGAATTTGGATCATGTCTAATGTAACGTATTACATTGCCTAATATTAACTATTACTTTTTCTATCAATTTATATTCTAGTAGGTTGATTTTGCACTTTATGTAGCATTTACTATCTGCCAAGCTCTTTTCGGAGCACTTTACAAATATCAACTAATTTGATTTAAAAATAACCTTATAAATTAGGTGTTATTTTTATTCCTACTTACTAGTACTGGTGAGGAAACTGAAGCACACATGTGTTATTATTTTTATAAACCACATAGATGATAAATATTACATTAAACCAGGAAGATTTAATTTCAGGTACCCTGTGCCACCTGAGTCTGGGTTTGAATTCTGTGCTATACAGCTAGACGTAGCTTCAAAACATAGATGGGGCAGCTTTATAACACTGTGCTAATTAATATAATTTCAATTTGAAATGTCTAAAACATTTTTCTTTTAAAATAAAAATTGTCAACTTTTATTTAATTTATAGACTAATGGAATTTAAATACATGCGATGGCCCTATCAAATGATCAAAGCTATTCTCATAATTCACATGGAGAAATTCAGGGTCATAGCAAATACTGCACAGAAAGTCAATACAGAAATGCACAGGAAATTAGTGCAGAAAGGAAAGATCTGACCTACTGTTCTCAAATCTTCAGAAATTTTAAGTGAAAGGTAAGTTCTCATTCCTCAATGGTCAGTAATAGATGTCACTAAAAGTGTTCCAATTGATATAAGTTAATGGAGGCTCCATGACCTTATTCTAGCTTCAAAAGAAAAAAGCTTTTTATCTTCTAAAATGGCATATATCCTTATACTGTGATTCAAATATTTCTCAGAAACCTCTAACTTCTAGAATTTTTGTTAGTTATATGAAGCTTATTACTTAAGAATATAATTATATCAGTAATTAATATTTATGATTTTTTAAAATTACACTTGAAAATAGATTTTCTTCTCACCTTCCCAATTCAATCCTATACCCAAAGGTATATATTTAGAATGTAATACATATTTTTCACTTAATAATATATTGGAACAACTTTCTTTGTCAGCATGTATAAATTTATCGTGTTCTCTATAATTGCATCCTTACATTCCATTGATAAAATGTACTATAATTCATTGCCATAAAAATAAGTTCATTTTTTTCTACTATAGTGATGATGTATACACATAGTAATAATTTTCAAATGGTCTGAAAATTTGAAATATTCGAATATTTGAAATTTCAAATATTTGAAAAAATATTTCTAAAGAATATAGAAGTCGAAATAAAGCCTTCATTTTTCTCACTCACAAAGGCATACAGTACTAAAAGTTTCTGTTTTAAAACCTAATAATGTTTATATCAATCATATATTTGTGTATATATGTATAAAATGTTTATATCTATCTTGAGCAGAGGTGGACAAACTTTTTGACTCGAGGGCCACAATGGGTTCTTAAACTGGACCAGAGGGCCGGAACAAAAGCATGGATGGAGTGTTTGTGTGAACTAATATAAATTCAAAGTAAAGGAGTGGAGGGGAGAGCAAGAGAACCGGATAGAACAGCCGGATCCGGCCCGCAGGCTGTAGTTTGCCCATGGCTGATCTTGAGCCTGTCTGCTAATTTATTAATTTTTAAGAATATTTGCTGTACCATCAAACATTAGAACACTTGTATCTTTTTATATGTTTACTAGAGGCCTGGTGCACGAAATTTGTGCGCTCAGGCCTGGTGCACGAAATTTGTGCACTCAGCCTGGATTGCAAGAGGGCGCAGGCCAGGCCGAAGGACCACACCAATGCACGATCAGGGCTGGGGAGAGACACGGGATGTTGACCAGCCAGGGTGGGATCACAGGAGGCCTCCAGTGCATATCCAGCCCATCTCGCTCAGATCAGCCAGACCCCAGCAGCAAGCTAACCTACCAGTCGGAGCGTCTGTCCCCTGGTGGTCAGTGCATGTCATAGAGACTGATCGACCAGTCGAGTGTCTGCCCCCTGGTGATCAGTGCACATCAAAGCAAGCAGTTGAGCGGCCTTAGCATATCATTAGCATATTACGCTTTGATTGGTTGAATGGCCAACCGGACGACTGGACACTTAGCATACTAGGCTTTTATTATATAAGATATTAATTTCAAAGAGAGGAAGAGAGAGTGAAGGAAAGAAACATTAATGAAAGAGAAACATCAATTGACTGCCTTCTGCACACCCTCCACTGGGGATTGAGCCTGCAATGCAGGCATGTGCCCTGACTAAAAATTGAACCGGTGACCTCCCATTACATGGGTTGATGCTCCACCAACTGAGTCAAACCAGTCAGGCAGAACATTCGTGTCTTAACTATAATTGCCTCTTAAAAGGTGTACTTTCATGATTTGACTATTATGTTAAAACTAGAGGCCCGGTGCATGAATTCCTGTATGGGTGGGGTCCCTAGGCCTGGCCGGTGATTGGGGCCAATGGAGGCTGTCTCTCCCAGTCCCAATCAGGGCCAATCAGGGCTGTCCAGCTGGGGGAGGGACCACAGGAGGTTGGCCAGCTCTGGGAGGTTGGCTGTGGGAGCACACTGACCACCAGGGGGCGGCTCCTGTGTTAAGCATCTGTCCCCTGGTAGTCAGTGCGCATCATAGCTACCTACTGGTTGATCGGCCAGTCGGCCAGTCATAATGGTCACTTAGGCTTTCATATATATAGATACTATTCCTTGATTTATAAATTATAACCAGGCCCTGTTGCCTATGTCAAACATTGCTCCAGTAATTATCCACACTTTTTCCTTCATCCTCAATTTTTTTCACTTTTTGCTATATCATTTCCATGAACACATAATCTTACTTTTCTTCATTCTGAAAAAAAAAGACTGTTTTATCCCTACTTTTCACACAAGCTACTATGTTACTTCTTTCCTCTACCTTGCAGCAAAATTCCTTTGAAGAGGATTATACTTATTTTCTCCAGTTTCTCTTTTTTGATTCAATTTATCTTATTCATGATAATACTAATGGCATTAGTATTCATATTCATTACAAAGCATTTGGTCTATTTCTAAGAAGTTTTTTTCTAATCACAAGGAGCCTGTGCTTATTCACATTTTTTGTAATTACTGATTTATTTGGAATCACTTGATAGGATGCATTTTTTTTTTCCAGAAGAAGTCTCTGCTTTTTAAGAGAGTGTTTAATTTATTCATATTCATTATAATTGTTGATTTATTTGAAATTACTTGAAACATAACGTTCTTCTTTTGTTCTTCCTTCATTAACCTTCCTTGGCTTCTCACACTAATTGAATTTCTTTGACTTTCATTTTTCTTACTCTATTGGTTTAGATAATATATACATCTACACAGTCCGAGTTTTTTCCCCTTAAATTTTACAACAAAAATATATATGTGCATATTTTTAGTAAATTAAAAGCTTGCTATAATTTTCTTTCAACTTTCTCTTTGATAAAATCTATACTACTAATATCTAAAATTTTAATTTTGCTTTGCCTTTAAATACATTAAATTGTATTATTCTAATTACAATGTTTTAAAAATATAGTTATATGGATTACTTATATACTTTACTAATTTACTTGCTTACCTATTCTCCTTGTAGCCCATTTCTTTATTCTGTGGTGCTTTCTGATTTCCTTTCTGGAATGTATTCATCCTCTGAAAGTTTATGTACTCTCAGATAAATCAAAATATATTTATTTTTCTAATGAATGACAGACTGTTTGGAGATCTTTTCTCTTCTACTCCATGAAGAATTTCCATTCTTGTTTTCAAGATGCAATATGTCTCTATCCCAGTATTTAAGGATAAATACTTTCTTTTTGACAGAAGTTGTCTTTGTTTCTGAAGTCAGCTAAAGTATTGAGAATATTTCAAGAAAGTACTTTGTCATTCATATTTTAGGAAAATATTAAGAGAAGGTAATATTGCATCTTTGCTATGAAAGAGTTAAAGGATCAGGAAACAATTCTTCAGATATTTAGTGTCCTTTCTTGAAAGATAACTTCTCTGTCTTCATCCCCTAAAAACACAAGTTGAGGAAACAGTTAAATCACCTCCCTATCCCTAGTCCCATCATGAACAAGATTTCTCAGCTTGTTTTGTCTGCAAAGGTTAGTCCATTAAATCACTATGTCTTATCAACTTATCAAATGGAGGAAATTGACCTTGTTTCAATCACCTAAGTCACCAATTAAGACTTTTCTTTGGTCAAGGATAAACTTGTTATTCAGTCCTTTAACTTGCTTCTCTTATTTCATATGGTATCTTAATATATTTTTAATGAGTTCGAGAGGAAGGGAGAGGAAGAGAGAGAAACATCAATAATGAAAATAATTGATTAGCTGCCTCCTGCACACCCCCTACTGGGGATCAAGTCCACAACTGGGGCATGTGCCCTGACCAGGAATTGAGCAGTGACCTCTTGGTTCATAGGTTGATGATCAACCACTGAGCCACACCGGCTGGATGTTCATATGGTATCTTCTTGATTCTCTTCATATTGGATCTCTCTATATAATTAGCATGCATTGCTGAGTATATTAGTATTCTATATGATTATATATTTGAGAAATACAGATACATAGGAAATATTATGCATATCCTAAAAGCCATAATCTCTGTTCTAACTCTCAGATTTCCTTAATTTATTTTCCTTAATTATAAATCACCCCCTCTCAGAGAAAGCATGTAAGTAAAATCATTCATTAACTATATATTTTCAACTTTGAGATATTCTGAATTTTAAAATTTCCTGGTTCACTTCTTCTCTTTTTCCTTGCCCCTTCATATTGTTAATTTTTAAAAAATTATTCAAGGTATGCTTTTCTTTCTTCTTTCAGTTCTTCACAACTTTATATAGGAAACAAGAATGCTAATTAACATTTCAACTTCTTCCAAGCTCTTTTTTTGTGGCTACAGTTATCATCACAAATAATTTTTCAGTATATTTCATGTGCCACATAACGATGCTTTTGTTAAGGATAAACTGCATCCCAAACAGATAATCTCATAAGATTACAATGAAGCTGAAAATTCCTATTACTTAGTGATATCTTAGCCATTCTAACATCATAGTGGAAAGCATTATTCACTTATTTGTGGTGATGCTGGTATAAACAAACTTACTAGTAGTGTGCTGCTAGTCATATAAAAGTATGGTACAATTGCAGTAGTAGGCCGTACCATCTAGGTTTGCATAAGTACAAGCAATGATGTTCACACAATGACAAAATTGCCTAGTAATGCTTTTGTCAGAACATATCCCTGTGATTAAGTGGAGCATAACAGCAATGTAAGAGGCAATAGCAATTGTCTGGGAAAAAGATATTTTTCTCTACCCTTCTAGGTTCTTCTGGCTGTCCTAAGAATTAGATTGACATAAAACAGATTAAGAGGAGACAATAACCAAATCTAATAAATATAATTACGTGTATATGTATAAGGGTCCCATAGAATATGGGGCCAAGGACAAATCTGGCAAGTAAGGCTTATATGCCATCGTGAGCTGAGGAGAAAGGGTGTTTGTGAATTGGGACTTGGAAGATGAGGAAGGCAATTCACATTGAGATGGAAGAGAAAATGTTTGGTAAGCAAATGTTTGCTGGTCTATGAATATACAATGGGACACAGAGTAGACTCTACTCTAGACCCTGTGAAGGCTCCCCCATCCCACCTATCACAGATCTTGTAGACATCTCTGGTGATAGCTCTGTTCTGGGAACAAGCCCATTATCTAAATTCTTTTAGGCAGGTAACAAGAAAAACCTTCTGAGTCTTCTGTTTCAAAAAATAAAAATCAGCCTACGTTAATCCTCATTTCAAAGAGACAGATTTTGAGGTGGCAAATTTTGCTCCCCTATTCAACCATATAATCCTCTATATCTGTGTAAAACTATCTTATTTTTACTTAAAATAATAAAACCATGTAATGATTGTTTTTATCTGAAAATACTATGACAGTGTCTGAATATTGCAGTGTTACCAAAATAATGTATTAATGTCTTTGTGGTGAAGGAAAGATTAAACATTGAAAAGAGGCACTGTTTTAATTTTCAAGAGGAAGTATTAAGGCAAATAGAAGTATGCTTAGAGGCTTCAAGTACAGTGCTCAGAAAATAATTATTACAGTAACAACTTCATTAAAAATAAAAATGAGCTCATTTAATTGAATTACTTGTAATTGCTAATCAATTAGAAACACTTCCAGAAAGGTTATGGCATTCTTGGGTTTCAGGTTAGCTAACTCTCAGGGGAGAGAAGGTTCATTAACAGTTTTCTATTTAAAGATGAAATAAATTAAGACCTAGGATTGTAAAGATTTTATCATTTCTTAAAACATTTAAATAAAATATTAAAAAAAAGGAATACAAAATCTTATCTTTTCTCCCAAAATAAGAATATAAAGCAAACTTCTGCAGTATTCACAGTTAGAATGTAGTTTATATCTAAACAATACATGGCTAGGTAGTATAATTCTTAATAAAAATATTTGTTTATATTATGTACAGTGGGTTTTTAAAATCAAAATCACGTCTTCCATTAATAATCCAGAATTGGTTGCAGTTTGAGGACTCTGCAGCAAACACAAGCCCTATATACTGTGCTAATACTTCAAGTACTGTTTACCAGTTGAATGACCCTGGTGAATTAATTTAACACTGCATTTCTGTTTCCTGATTTATAGAATGTTAGTAATAGTAACTGCTTCTTGGTTATTTTGAGAATTAAATAATATATGTACAAAGTCCTTAAAACAGTACTTGGGATTTGAGAAATATTTAGTAATTTTAGAGGTAGCTTTTGTTGATATTATTATTACATTATATAATAATTGATATTTTATAATTATAGATTATACAAACAATATATTTACATAAATATAATTACATTACATAATCCTATATAATAAAGAGGTAATATGCAAATTGACCCTCACACCCTCACAAAGATGGCCGCCCCCATGTCGTCACAAGATGTCCACCCCCACATCATCACAAGATGGCCATCTCCATGTTGTCACAAGATGGCCACCCCCACGTCATCACAAGATGGCCGGCAGGGGAGGGCAGTTGGGGGAGACCAGGCCTGCAGGGGAGGGCTTTTGGGGGCAATTGGGCCAGCAGGGGAGCAGTTATGCGGCAATCAGGCTGGCAGGGGAGGGGTTATAGGGTGATCAGGCTGGCAGGCAAAAGCGATTAGGGGCAATCAGTCAGGCAGGCAGGCAAGTGGTTAGGAGCCAGTAGTCCCAGATTGTGCGAGGGGTTCCAGATTGTAGAGGGTGCAGGCTGAGGGACACCTCCCCCCAGTGCACAAATTTTGTGCATCGGGCTTCTAATTACTAATAATCACTGTTATTATAATTTGCTCTTTGTTCACTCGTACATTTTCTCTCTAGGTATCACATAAAAAGGGCAATTATCACTCAGACCTCTAAGCACAATCTACAACTTTCCTCAAATTCTTACCTTGTATGTCTCTCCTCTGATGAGATAGCATCCTTTTGCAACCCTACTATACTATTTGATTATCTGTACATCTGATATGAGAAAAACTTTTCAAAACAAGCATATACTATTATTGTTTTCCTCCTCTACTCCTTCTTTCTTATGCTTTATTTGTGGGGACTGTATAGTTAAGAATTTTTAAACAACATCATTAGCATCCCCCTCAACATACACATACACACATATACAGACATTTCTCTTTTCTTCTATGCTTTTTTCTCTCTCCTAAGAATTGGTCCCTTGGAATAAATGTGGAAAATGGTAGGTAGCTGAAAGGTCAATAATTTGTCTGGAAGAAAAGGATCAGCAAGCAGCCAAAACAAATTTGGTTGCTCAGTTTTCATGTCAAAGAAGACTGATTCACTGACTCACTGGATAGGCTATAAGAAAATTTGTAAGCATTTTCTATCTTTTCTGTGGCAGCCTCTATGTAATGAGAGATGAGGGTTGGGTAGGGGGACAAGAAGGAAAAGTGAGAGAGAGAGAAGTAAAAAGAAACACACTATGTAATGAAGACAAGCTTGGTAAATTTTTCACAATAAAATTGCTAAGACTTGGATGTGGTGAAACTGGGGAAATGTCCCGCAAGTCTGGCTGCCCACCACCATGAAAGCCAAACTCATGATAAAGGCACTGGCATGAAGGAAAGTGGTGTATTCAAGATGCCAGCAACTCAAGAAGATAGGGGGAGGGGACTTCTGGCCTCAAAATACCATCTTAACATCTCTGGTCAAGCCAGTGATTCTTATAGGGAATTAATGGAAACTCAGGAGAGGGAGAATTCCTAGGGAACATATGGACATACCATTTCTCTCGAGGAAGGTAACAGCAGGGGGAATTGAAGGGGCTGTTGTGAAAATCCTTCTCAAGCTCACTCTTCTCATTCTGTTGTTATCTTTCTTCAAAAGGACATCTGTGGATTTATGGTGGACACCTGCAGTTTTACAGCTGGCACCAGTGCTTCTTTCCCTGGAACAGGCTGCTCTCAGCTGTAATGAGAATTTGGCCCAGGGTGAAAGCAAAGGATTGATTTACACTCTTTAAGAAAAAATAGGGTTGATAATACACTTTGAGAAAACACAGAATACATAAATTTGTTCACTGAATTGGTTAATGTTAAAATGCTAAATCATGGTACTACTCCTGACTGTCAATTCTAGCTCCATTCCTATGGTGCCTTTTTTTTAAATCTTCACCCAAGGATATCTTTTTACTGATTTCAGAGAGAGGAAGAGAAAGAGAGGGAGAGAGAAACATTGATTGGTTGCCTCCCATACTCACCCGGAGTGGGGATCGAACCCACAATCTGCCCTAACCAGGAATTGAACCACAACATTTTGGAGTATGGGCAGACACTCCAAACAATTGAGCCACCCATCCAGGGTTATGGTGCCTTTTAAGGGTTAGATTGCTTCACTTTGTTATGGAATAAACGCTTGTGATTAAAAGCAAGACTTTTAGCATCAAACAAAGGCATCTCTAGAGGATTGGGCAATGTTTTTCCACATTTGCTAAAACAGCAGGAAATCACTTTGAATACACAATATATCAAAAGGTTGATAAATAAGATAGTTTATCTGAGTTTTAGACTACCCTAAAAGAAGAAGAAAACCTATCTGTAATTCCTTTACTCATCGCTTCACCTAGAGGGGTGCAGTGGTCTGACGTTTGTTGTAACCAGGTAAATTGTTGGTGAATCTTGGCAATACTGGTTTCTGCCTGGGAAGAGGTATTACCATAAGTTACAACAAATAGATTAATAGTCATGCAAACACCTTCCTGTTTGGCTAAGATATGATCTAATGCTATATGATTACCTAGTACTACTATAGCTAAGGAATCTAAAGATTTCTGTAGATTGGCAATTGAACTAGCAGTTTCATTACCTATAATTATTCATTCTTTAGAGAGATTCTGTGGGACATGTTTTGGGCTGCTATTCCCCACCAGCGTAAAAGCATAAATACAAAAAAATATTAATCTCCATTCGATAGGTTTCCTAGGAGGTCTCTCTAAATTTGTTCAAATAATTTGAGAGTGCTAGTCCAATTTTGTGTTTCGTTCTGTGGGCAAACAGTCAAAGGTGTAACTAAAGTTCCAGGAAAACATGGGTGAAAGTCTTTTCTGTTCCATAGGCAGTGCTAAGCCCAAGGTTTTTGTTTTGTTTTGTTGGTTTTTGTTGTTGTTGTTTTGTGTGTGTGTGTTTTGTTTTGTTTTTGTTTTGTTTGTGTGTGGGGGGGGGTTGTTTGTTTGTTTTGTAGCCACAAACAAATATATATCCTTCAGTGGTGCATTGCATTAAAGAGTTTGTTGTTGCTATAGCAAATGCAATCTTAGACAGCCAATCTGAATAGTATCCAGTGTTTGTTTTTTGAAAGAAAGCTCATATTTCTAAAGGTGTATTTTCACTTTCTAGAATCTTAAGGATGGGATATACTAGTACTTTATCTACGTGAAGTGGATGAGGTTATCTTAAGGGGAAACCAAACACTTGCATAATTGCATGGGGGCAGAATTCCTTCTTCATTATGAATTATAGAAGCTATCATTCCGAACCAAGGAATGAGGGTTTACTAAAACTAGCTCTAGCTCTTAAGGCAGTGAAATCCGAAAGCTCCTATCATGCCCAGTGAATTAACTACTGGGTACAAGTAGCCAGAAGCCACTCTCTTTCACAACTTCCTTCTTGTTTTGTCACATCTCTAAACATTACAGAACAGCCTGGATATGATATGGTATCCTTGGTTCAGTCACTGCAACTGAAGCAGAGCTTTGATGCATTCATTTGGTATTCAAAACCAAATAGTTTGCTTCAATATTGACAAGAAAGTCTATGGGTTTATTCCCCACTGTCAATTGTAACCAGGGCCCCTATGGGAAAATAATAATGGGCCAAGGGAGACCATGGGCCCGGTCATTCTTCATCCAAGTCCCCATCCCATTCAACCGTTACATTCCAAGGTTGCTTCCTTTTTTGTTTCCTTAGAATATTTCTGGCGCCATTTCTAGGGCATCCTCCTTTCCAGTGCAGTTTCTCCTTACAATAAGCACACTGATTTGTGCCTAGAGACTTTGTTGCTTTGCTTCTTTCCATCCCCTTGCTTTCCCTCCAGGTCCTTGATTTCTACTCTGATTGTCCTGTGCTATCTTGTCTCTACGAAGACCGTAGCCTGCCTCTGCTTCTTCCTCTGTCGCTATGGAGCACATTGTAAGCAATATCAGCCAGCTGTGACGGATTCATTCCCATTGCCCCATCCAGCCTTTGAAGCTTTCTCCTAGTATCTGAGGCACTCTGACTAATGAAGATCATATTGACCATTCACACATTTTCAGTGGTCTGGGGGTTTATATCTAGTAGACTTTGTATTTAGTAGACTTGATAAATTCTCTCTAAAAAGGCAGAGGGATCTACTTCAAACTTTTGTTATACTGCCTGAACCATAATGAGGTTATTTTGCTTAGCCACTGCTTTTCTTAATCCTTTTAAAATGCATCTCTTGTAATGATCAAGATGTACTAGACTTCCATTGTTTAGATCCCAATCAGGCTCCAGGAGAGGCACTGCCCCCTTTGGATTTGAAGTCCCTTTGGGATTCTCTTAATGAAGCTGATGGGCTTCCTCTATGGCCTTATCTATTACTAGTCATCTTTCAGCTCCTGTTAGTAGGATATTCAAGAGCACTGGTACATCAGCCTAGTTAGGTGCTGAGTAGTGAAAATATATGTAATTAAATCAATCATTTTCTGAGGGTCCTCTCATTAAGAGGCATTAAAATTCCTCCAGTTAAGTAAGTCTGAAGTTGAAAATGGGGTATGGACCCAATAATACCCCATTGGCTGGCCCTGTTGATTAATGCCTCCAATTGGGCATTGTCTCAGTGGATATTGCCCTGCTTTGGTCTGGAGACCCCCTGATCCAAATTAGGTGCCCTATTGGGTCCTAGAAGAGGATACCATGCCCTCATCCTATAAAGGAGGGGCTGTGGTGGCCCAGTTCCCTGGTTTCCAAGATCTACAGGGGAGATGGCAGTGGCAAGGATAGATACCTTACACCTCCATACTTCAGTGCCTCAGGGTTCAGGGAAGCCAAAAAAGGCATTTGCTCATCGTACTTTTCCTCCTGTGTCTTGCTGTCTGTAAGGAAAGGTTTCAGAGCACTTTCCTTGTGAACCATTAATTTATTGTTTTTCTTGGCTTTATTTTTATTATGCAGAGACATAAAAGCCTGGATATAAGGTATCTCATACCATTTCCCAGACCTTTGACAGAATAATTCTAACTTCAAGATAGTATAGTAATTCAGAGAACCATTCAGGGGCCATCATTCTTCTGACACCAAAACATACATTGGTCAGGCCTTATTACAATAGAAAATATTTTTCTTTTTTGTCATTGGCCGGTTTCCATAGGTAGACCAACCAACTAAAATGCAGCTGAGGGGGCTGCCTTTTGGGATGGACTGCACTGTTCCCATGGTTACTAGTCAAGGATAGAACCAGTAAAATGGGAAGGGTGTCATTTTTGCAGAGTAATGTTGTACTGGAGCTGGAAATACAGAAAACCGACAAAGAAAACTAACAAGATAAAAAAAAAAAATTAGGGGGACACAAAATGGTGGCAGAATAGACGGATGTGTCCTGAGCCTTGTCCCGGAGCAAATAGAGTGAGCAGCTGAAATGAGTGGAATTCAGCCCAAATTGGCAAAGGAGATGCAGCTGGTGAGACAATTTGCAGCTGGGAAGGGCAGAGGTCCCCTAGATAAAGGTGAAATCAAGGATCTAGGCAAGAGAGTCTGCCAGACCTCTGTGCCCAGAGGGTCAGGGAGAAACTACAGGTCACCAGCCCGCATCCCTGAGGACAGACAAGGTGTCTGACTGTGAAAAAAAAGGGACCACAGGACTGCAGGAGGTAGGGGATTTTGGACCTTGGAGTCTGGATTTTGGATCTGAGCTCAGAGGCAGCCCTGAAGGGCTGGCCGGACTGCACAGTGCCGGCAAGAGAGGAGCTTGCAGAGATGCAGTCCCTCCTCATGCTGGGGCCTGTGACTTCCTCCACTGAACCTAGTTCGTAGGACCTTTGGGATGCAGACACTTACCCGTGGCTGAGGTGCGGGAGAAGGTGTGGACTTGTGGAATCTGGGAAGAATAGGCGGCAGTCCAGGAAAGATGGTAGCGAGTCTGGTGCTGAGTCATATCTAAGCCCCAGTCGCCATTTTCTCCTGAGAGATAGCCCCTCCCTCCAGTCTCTAGGCAACCAATATAGCCACACCCAGATCCCACCCTGAATAATACAAAGGAATCTGAATACTCCTGGAGGTCATAGGAACTGGCCTAAAGAGAAATCTTTAGCCCCAGCAACCAGAAACTGAGAAACAGTACAATACAGATGACTGGAATCATAAGCCAGCCAAAGGAACGACACTCCACCTTTTTCACTTTTATTTTTTTTATTATCCCTTTTTTATTTTTTTCTTCTTTTTTTCTTCTTTGTTTTCCTTTTTTTGTTTGTTGCTTTTTTTTCTATTTCTTTTTGCATTATTTTTCCAACACTATTTTTTATTTGCTATTTTTAATGTTTTATACTATTTTTGAAATCAATTTTTTTGTAAATTTATTATTTTTTCTTCTCATTCTCTTTCTTCTCATCCACTTATTTCCTTTCTACTTCCTCAATACTAAATTGAGGTCCTCCCCATATTCATCCAATTCTTAATCTTATTTTCACTATATAAGCTCAGCTTCTACAGATTCTGCCCCAGTCCTCTTTGCTGAGTGTGTGGTGTTTTTATTTTTTTTGGTTTATCTATTGGTTCTGTGGTGTCATATATATATATATATATATATATATATATATATATATATATATGTATATTCTCCTTTTTATTCCTTTGTCTTTTATCCCTTATCTTTTTCTCTCTCTTCGATAGCATTTGTGCTCTCTTTTCTCTGCCCTAACTCTCTTTGCTCAGGTGGCCACTTACATTGGGGTTATTGTGTCATGTGCACATTTGTGCTTAGTTCCCTCTGTGTTGTGTCTTGTTGAGGTGAATTTTCTCCTGTCTGGTCAAGGGGCTTGAGAGAAGCCACATAACCAGACACCTGGAGAGGAAACTCCATCCACGAATGGGTCAATAACACCCCAGACCCAACTGTAGAGGCAGGAAGAATGCAGCAGTGAGGGAAAGAGCATGAGTGAGTAAGGGAGTAAAAGAGGATCGTGTGGTCAGGTGGGGTGTGTGTGTGTGTGAGAGAGAGAGTGAGTGAGGCACAGTTAGGTCCCACAGGACCTTCAGGGGCAGGCTAATCAGGCTTGCCTAACTAGGCAGCTTCTGCTACCATTGCAAACAGTACTGGGAGGCCAGCTTGTCCTTAGAGGCCTAGCCTTTTTGAAGGGGAGAGCTGCTGTAACTGGGTTCCCAGCCTCAACTCCACCCTGAGTGCCCTCAGATAACACCTGGGACTCTACAGCCACCCCTGCCAGGGACATGCTACCTAGGCTGTGATCCCACGGTCAACAAGGCTCCAGCCACCCTGGGCACAGGCTCCTGTGAGTTCAGAAGCAGGATCCCCTCTGACTGGCCCAACGCTTTAGCCCAGGGCACTGCAACCACATGAACAGCAGACATGTGAGCAGCCCACTCCTGTCCAAGGAGCAGCAGCCCCGCAAGCAACCCGCCACAGACCTAAGAGCAGCAGCTTCCCATGGCCTGCCCTGTCCAAGGAGCAGCAGCTGTGTGAGCAGCCAGTTCCCCGTCTGAGGAGCAGCAACCACGCGAGCAGCTCACCCCATCCAAGGAGCAGCAGCCACTTGAGCAGCTCACCCACTACTGAGGAGCGGCAGCCCCATGCAGCCGGCCCCCCTCTGAGGAGCAGCAGCTGCGTGCAGCCCACACCCTGCAACTGTCTGAAGAGCAGCAGCTGTGTCGCACAAGCAGCCAGCTGCCTGAGTAGACCATCCCATTCTGAGGAGCAGCAGCTGCACGAACCACCTGCCCCCATCCGAGGAGCAGCAGTTCTGTGAGCCGCCTGCCCCCATCTGAGGAGCAGCAGTTCTGTGAGTCGCCTGCCCCCATCTGAGGAGCAGCAGTTCTGTGAGCCGCCTGCCCCCATCCGAGGAGCAGCACCTCTGTGAGCAGCCCACCCCCTTCTGAGGAGCAGAGGCCACACGAGCAGACCGCCCACATCCAAGGAGCAGCAGCCCTGTGCAGTCTCTACTGGTCTGAAGAGCAGCACCCACATGCAGCCTGCACCTGTCTGACAAGAAGAAGCCGGAGGAGTGGCCCATCCCTGTCCGAGGAGCATCAACAGCACGAGCAGCTCACTCCCACACAAGGAGCAGCAGCCGCATGAGCAGACCACCCCCCGTCCAAGGAGAAGCAGCTGCATGAGCAACCTGAAGCTGTACAAGGAGTAGCAGCCCTGCAAGCAACCTGCCCCTGTCCAAAGAGTGGCGGCATCATGAGTAGCCTTTCCCATCTGAGGAACAGCAGCAGCATGCAGCCAGCCCCCATTTAAAGAACAGCAGCCACACGAGCAGTCCGTCCCTGTCTGAGGAGCAGCAGCCACGTGAGCAGCTGGTCTCCGTCCAAGGAGCAGCTGACACAAGCAACCCGTCCCCATCTGAGGAGCAGCAACCTCATAATCAGCCCACTCCCGTCCAAGAAACAGCAGCTATACGAGCAGCCTCCCCCACCACCCAGAGGAGGCACCACTGCTGCGAACAGCACCCACCAGAAGAGCCGCTGCCAACTGAGAAGCAGCTGCTACTGTAACCGCCCGAGAAGCAACCGCAGCCAGAGAAGCCACTGCCACCAAGGAGCAGTCCCTGCACAGCTTGACATCTAGATCCATCAGTAAGACCAAAAATGGGTAGACAAAGATACCCCCAAAGGAAAGAAAAGGAGGAATCGCAAAAAAAAAAAAAAAAAAAAAAAAAAAGGCAGATAAGTGAAACAGAGGCATGAAACATGTCAGAAAAAGAATTCAGAATAAGGGTCATAGAGTTCATAAACCAGATGGAAGAAAAAATTAACACCTTATGTAACAATCAAGAAGAAATGGATGAAAAAATCAACAACTTATGTAAGAATCAAGAAGAAATGAAGAGTGATATAGCTGCAATAAAAAACACCATGGAAAGTTTCAACAGTAGACTAGGAGAAGCAGAGGACTGAATTAGTGAACTAAAAGGGAAGCAAAACACAGCCAAACTAAATTGCAACTGGAGAAAATAATTAAAAGACAGGAGGAGAGCCTAAGGGAGCTATGGGACAACATGAAACAAAGCAATATATGAATAATAGGGGTGCCAGAACAACAAACAGGAAGAGGAACAAGGGTTAGAAGAACTATTTGAAGAAATAATGTCAGAAAACCTCCCTGATGTGGCAAAGAAAAAAGTCACACAAGCACAGAGAGTCCCAAACAGGATGAACCCGAAAAGACCCACACCAAGACACATCATAATTACGATGGCAAATATTCAGGACAAAGAGAGAATATTAAGGGCTGCAAGAGAGAGACAGAAAGTTACATACAAAGGAGCTCCCATTAGATTATCAAATGATTTCTCAACAGAAACACATCAGGCCAGAAAAGAATGGAAGGAAATTTATAAAGTGATGCAAACCAAGGAACTGAATCCAAGAATACTCTATCCAGCAAGGTTATCATTAAAAATTGAAGGGGAAATAAGGAGGTTCACAGACAAAAAAATGCTAAGGGAGTTTATCACTACCAAGCCAGCAATGCAAGAAATGCTAAAGGGACTGATGTAAAAAGAAGAAATAAAAAGGTAAGAAGGAACACAGACACAAAAAATAAAAATGGCTACAAATAAGTTCCTTTCAATAATAACTTTAAACATAAATGGACTAAATGCTCCAATCAAAAGACACTGAGTGGCTGAATGGATAAAAAAACACAAACCATATATATGCTGTCTACAAGAGACCCACCTCAGAAAAACGGACTCATACAGACTGAAAGTGAAGGGATGGAAAATTATCTTTCAGGCAAATGGAAATGACAAAAAAAGCTGGGGTAGCAGTAGTTATTTCTGACAAAATAGACCTCAAAGTAAAGGCCATAACAAGAGATAAGGAAGGCCACTTCATAATAATAAAGGGATAGATACAACAACAGGATATAACCCTGATAAACATATGCACCCAATGCAGGAGCACCCAAATACATAAAAAAAACTCCTGGAAGATATCAAGGGGGAGATTGACAACAATACAATCATAGTAGGGGACTTTAATACACCACTGACATCACTGGATAAATCCTCTAGACAAAAAATCAGCAAAGAAACAGCAATTCTAAATGACTCACTAGATCAGATGGACCTAATTGACATCTTCAGAGCATTTCACCCCAAAGCAACAGAATATACATTCTTCTCAAGTGCACATGGGACATTTTCAAAAATAGACCACATATATTGGGTCACAAACAAAGTCTCCCAAAATTCAAAAAGAATGAAATCATATCAAGCATTTTCTCAGACCACAATGGCATAATATTAGAAATAAACTACAATAAAAACATTCCAAAAAATTCAAACACTTGGAAGCTGAATAGCATACTATTAAACAATGATTGGGTCATCAATGAGATCAAAGGAGAAATTAAAAACATCCTGGAGACTAATGACAATAAAAACACAGCAATGCAAATACTATGGTACACAATGAAAGCAGTCCTGAGAGGGAAGTTTATGGCTCTACAGGCCTACCTCAAAAAAGAAGAAAAAATGGTAATAAATCATCTAATTCAACAACTCAAAGAATTAGAAAGAGAGCAATAAGAAAAGCCCACAGTGAACAGAAGGAAGGAAATATTAAAGATCAGAGCAGAAATGAATGACATAAAGACCAAAAAAATAAAACAACAATACAAAAGATCAATGAAACCAAGAGCTGGTTCTTCGAAAGAATAAACAAGATTGATGAACCTCTAGCCAGGCTCACAAAGAAGCAAAGAGAGAGGACCCAAATAAACAAAATCAGAAATGAAAGAGGAGAAATAACAACAGACCCCACAGAAATACAAAGGATTATTAAAAAATACTATGAACAACTCTATTCTAACAAACCAGACAACCTGAAGGAAATGGACACATTCCTAGAAAAATACAACCTTCAAAACTTACTCAGGAAGATACTAAAAATCTCAGTTGGCTGATAACTATGGAAGAAATTGAAGCAGTCATCAAAAAGCTTCCAGCAAACAAAAGTCCAGGGCCAGATGGCTTCACAGGGGAGTTTTACCAAACATTCAAGGAAGAACTAAAACCTATCCTCCTCAGACTATTCCAAAAAATTCAAGAGGAAGGAACACTTCCAAGCTCCTTCTATGAAGCCAGCATCACCCTAATACCAAAACCAGATAAAGATAACACAATGAAAGAGAATTACAAGCCAATAACCCTCATGAACATAGATGCCAAAATCCTCAACAAAATTCTAGCAAATCGTATCCAGCACTACATCAGAAAGATCATACACCATGGCCAAGTAGGATTTATCCTGGGGATTCAAGGATGGTACTATATCTGCAAATCAATAAACATGATACATCACATAAACAAATTGAGAGATAAAAATCACATAATCATATCAATGGATGCAGAAAAAGCATTTTACAAAATCCAACACCCCTTCTTGATAAAAACTCTCAGCAAGGAGGGAATAGAAGGATCATACCTCAACATAATAAAAGCCATATATGACAAACCCACAGCCAACATCATACTTAATGGGCAAAAGCTAAAACCATTTCCCATAAGAACAGGAACAAGACAGGGATGCCCACTCTCACTACTCCTGTTCAACATAGTGCTGGAAGTACTAGCCATTGCAATCAGACATGAAGAAGAAATAAAAGGCATCCAAATTGGAAAAGAAGAAGTAAAACTGTCCTTATTTGCAGATGACATGATACTGTACATAGAAAACCCAAAAGACTCCATCAAAAAATTATTAGATGTAATAAATGAATTCAGCAATGTAGCAGGATACAAAATTAATGCCAAGAAATCTGTGGCATTTCTATACACCAATAATGAACTTACAGAAAGAGAGACTAAAAAAGCAATCCCATTTACCATTGCACCAAAAAAATTAAGATACCTAGGAATAAACTTAACTAAGGAGGTAAAAGACCTATACGTGGAAAACTACATGACACTGAAAAAAGAGATAGAGGAAGATGTAAACAGATGGAAGAACATACCATGTTCACGGATTGGTAGGATCAACATCATCAAAATGTCCATACTACCCAAAGCAATCTATAAATTCAATGCACTTCTCATTAAAATACCAACGGCATATTTCACAGACCTAGAACAAACTTTCCAAAAATTCATCTGGAATAAAAAAAAGACCCCGAATAGCTACAGCAATCCTGAGAAAGAAGAACAAAGTAGGTGGGATCTCAATACCAGATATCAAGCTGTATTACAAAGCCACTGTTCTCAAAACTGCCTGGTATTGGCACATGAACAGACATACAGTTCAATGGAATAGAATAGATAACCCAGAAATTGACCCAAATCACTATGCTCAATTAATATTTGACAAAGGAGGCATGAACATACAATGGAGTCAAGACAGTCTCTTCAATAAATGGTGTTGGGAAAATTGGACAGATACATGCAAAAGAAATGAAACTAGACCACCAACTTAACACCATACACAAAAATAAACTCAAAATATATCAAGGACTAAACATATGAGGAGGAACCATAAAAATACTAGAGGAATCCACAGGCAGAAAAATCTCTGACATATGCCGAATCAATTTCTTCACTGATACTGCTCCTAGGTCAATGGAAACTAAAGAGAAAATAAACAAATGGGACTACATCAAAATAAAAAGCTTTTGCACAGCAAAGGAGACCATCAATAAAACAAGAAAACCCACTGCATGGGAGAACATATTTGCCAATGTTATCAATGATAATGGTTTAATCTCCAACATTTACAGGGAACTCATGCAGCTTAACAAAAAGGAGATAACCCAATCAAAAAATGGGCAACTGATCTAAATAGACACTTTTTGAACGAAGACAGAAGGAAGCCAAGAGACATATGAAAACCTGCTCAAAGTCACTAATCATCAGAGAGATGAAAATCAAAACAACAATGTAGTACCATCTCACACCTGTCAGAATGGCTATTATCAACAAGTCAACAAATGACAAGTGCTGGCGAGGATATGGAGAAAATGGAACCCTCGTGCACTGCTGGTGGGATTGCAGACTGGTGCAGCCACTGTGGAGAACAGTATGGAGTTGCCTCAAACAACAAAAAATGGAACTCCCATTTGACCCAGTGATCCCACTTCTAGGAATATATCCCAAGAAACTAGAAACACGAATCAGAAAGGATATATGCACCCCTATGTTCATAGCAGCACAATTCACCATAGCTAAGATTTGGAAACAGCCTAAGTACCCATCAGCAGATGAGTGGATTAAAAAACTGTGGTACATCTACACAATGGAATACTACGCTGCGGTAAAAAAAAGGAGTTCTTACCATTTGCAACAACATGGATGGAGATGGAGAGCATTATGCTAAGTGAAATAAGCCAGGCAAAGAAAGATAAATATCACATGATCTCACCCATTTGTGGAATATAATGAACAACATAAACTGATGAACAAAAATAGATCCAGAGACAGAGAAACATCAATCAGAAAGTCAAACCTTAGGGAAGGTAGTGGAGGGTGGGGATAAGGGGGAGAGATCAACCAAAGGACTTATATGCATGCATGTAAGCCTAATCAATGGATACAGACAACAGGGGAGTGGGGGCATGAATGGAAGGTGGGGGGTAATGGGGGAATCAGGACACATATCTAATACCTTAATCAATAAAGAAATTTTTAAAAAATAAAAATAAGGTTTGTACAGGTGCAAAAAACAAACGAGCAAACAAAAAACCCTATTAACTATATGTAATCAGAAAAGCATTCAGAACTCAGAAATCGACAGATAACCAGACCAGAGTAAGTACTCTTAACAGATTCCAATATAAGAGGGAGGGGGACTGGGATTTTTGCATCACAAAGCCTTGACCTGCTGAGCGCTGCTGATTGATTCCTATGGAATCCCAGATGGTGAGTAAACCCAGAGAGTAAGGGAAGATGGCTTCTGGTCATGCATACTGGAGCCTTACCCAGTCTTAGGATCATCAGCCCCCAAGTAACCCTTTTCCTTCTCACAGTCGGGCTTAGCAGGGGAACCCTCTCCAAAGGCCAAAGACTTACAGGGGAGGGGGTGCCACTTGCTCCTGGCTGACTCACTGAATTTGAAACAAGGGAAATGACCTTCAGCTTTGGCTGTCCACCACCAGGAAAGCCAAACTTGGATGAGACAGGTGCTAGCAAGAGGAAAAGTTGTTTATTCAAGTTGCCAGCACCTCAAGAAGATGGGAGGACTCATGTCCTCAAAAGCCCATTTTAACATCTCAGGTTGAGCCAGCAATTCTTATAGGGAATTGGTGGGAAAATTCCTAGGGGGAGTGAAAATGTGCTGTTTCTTTTGAGAAAGGTAAAGGGAGGGGGAAATGAAGAGGAGTCAGGCAGCTCCTTCTCAAGCTCACTCCCCTCATTCTAATCTTATCTTTCTTGAAAAGAACATCTATGGATTTATGGTGGACACCTGCAGTTTTATGGCTGGCACCAGTGATTCTTTACCCCAGAATAAGCTGCTCTCAGCTGTAATGAGAACCTGGCCAGAGGTGTGAGCACAAGATTGATTTACACTCTTTAAGAAAACACAGGGTTACTACAAGATTCTGACATTCTACTTATTCTAATTTTTGGAATTTAGGGTTTTTATTATTTTGTATGTATTTATAGGTATTTAAGTAGAGTGGTGGAAGATGTTATATTGGAGGTTAATTGTTCTCAAATATTGTATTAATTCGCAAGATTAATAAGTCTAGATTTCTGAAGTATAAGAAAATGTTAAAGCTTGAAACAGATGTGTGTGTGAGAGAGATTTTACATTGTAAGTTCTGTGTGTTCACATTTAAGAGAGAAATAGAAAAGAAGAAAAAAATAAAAATAAAATATTTAACAAAAAATTTTGGTTTCTTGGCTAATCTTTGTCAGCAAACATCACCCAGCTGATGCATATATTTATTTTCTCTAATTTAAAAAATATACCTCAGATCAAGGCTTATGACAGTTGAATCAATTTTTTTTCTATAAACAAAAACAATTGTGACTTATCACAAGCAGTCTACATGATTTTATGGACTCAATAATACCTAAGGCAAAACAGCCTTTTACAGAAACATCTTATTAAACAATTGACATTATACAGTCATGCTTTCAGTAACTTGTCAACAAAAACATTGTTTAAGTATCAGCTGTGTACTCTTAGAAATAGTCCGTCTTGGAAAGGATCTGGTACATCTGATACCAGAGACTAATAATTAGACAAAAAGATGCCAACATCTATTTGAAAAAAACCTGATAACACACAGACTTAAAATTACCGCCAATCATCTTAAAGTTGTCTTAGAAGAAAAGACATTTGAAGAGAACATTTGAAGATATATGCCACCCCTGGTTTTTCTGAACCCTAAGAAACTCTCTCTGTGTGTGTGTGTGTGTGTGTGTGTGTGTGTGTGTGTGATAAATACTCTGTCATATTGTTGAGATCTCTTGGTAAATCTAATTTGTATGCCTTAAATAAGAAACATTTATCCCAGCTAATAAAAGAATAATATGCAAATTAACCATCACTCTGCTACACCCAAAAGCCATGCCCACAAGCCACGCCCAGTAGCTAATCAGGAGTGAGTATGCAAATTAACCCCAACCAAGATGGCTGCGGCCACGGAGAGAGCAGGAGGGAGGCTTGGGTTTCCCTGGTGATGGAGGAAGCCAAGCTTTCTGCACACCCTGGCTGGTCCAGGCCTCCACTTAAGGCTACAAAGTTTCAATGATGGAAGATAAATAAATCCCAACAGAAATGGCTGCCACCATGGAGGGAGCAGAAGGCTTGGCTCTGCTCCAGGCTACAAAGTTTCAATTGTAGAATAAATAAATCCCAGATACCAGGGCCTCCACTTGGGTCGCTGGGGGGCGTGGCCGGCCTGAAAACCACCACAGGCCCCTCACCCAGGCCGCCCCACACCCCAAGGGAACCCCCACCCTGATCCGGGACACCCTTCAGGGCAAACCAGCTGGCCCCCACCCGTGCACGAGGTCTCTATCCTATCTAATAAGAGTAATATGAAGATTGACCATCACTCCAACACACAAGATGGCTGCCCCCATGTGGTCAAAGATCCTGCCCCCATGTGGACACAAGATGGCCACCACAAGATGGCCAGCAGGGGAGGGCAGTTGGGAGAGACCAGGCCTGCAAGGGAGGGCAGTTGTGGGCAATCAGTCCAGCAGGGGAGGGTAGTTGGGAGGGACCAGGCCTGCAAGGGAGGGCAGTTGGGGTGATCAAGCCTGCAGGGGAGGGCAGTTAGGGGTGACCAGGCTGGCAAAGGAGGAAAGTTGGGGGCAAACAGGCTGGCAGGGGAGCAGTTAGACATCAATCAGGCTGGCAGGGGAGTGGTTAGGGGGTGATCAGGCTGGCAGGCAGAAGTGGTTAGGGGCAATCAGGAAGGCAGGCAGGTGAGCAGTTGGGAGCCAGCAGTCCTGGATTGTGAGAGGGATCCCAGATTGGAGAGGGTGCAGGCTGGGCTGAGGGACACCACCCCCCCTCAACCCCCGTGCACAAATTCCGTGCACCGGGCCTCTAGTTATAAATAAAAGGCAAATTTAATTCAGAAGGGGTTGGATGAATTCATGATAAGGGCAACGTCTGGTATGTTTTATAGAAGAAGGACAATAATTTTTCTTTTTCTTTGTTAACTTTTCAATATTTTTAACATCTACATTTGCAACAATCACACTCATATAGAAGAAAGTATTCAATAGATACTTCATAAAAGAAATAATGTGCTTATTTGTGTTCATATATATTATGCCGTTTTTATAAAAAGATTTGTTAGGTTGTAGTGATTGATAAAATACAGCATTATAAAATACATTTATATCTTTTATAAATCATAGTGGTGTAAGGCAGAATCAGGAGAGCAGCTGCACACAATGTCATGAAATTATCTACAATTTCTAAAGTCGGGCCTTTGTTTAAAAAATACTTTATTATTTTTATATGCTAAATTCTCTTAGCAAAGCATTAACAGAGAAATGTTTCCCCAAATCTACCACCCACCTGTACCCATACTTAATTTTTTTTTAAATACTTTATTGTTTAGAATAGTTTAGATTTACAGAAAAATTGAGAAGATATAATAAGGATTTTTCACATAACCTACATTCAGTTTCCCCTGTTATTAGTATGATATATTTATTATATTTTATGAATGACTTTGATACATTATTATTAACTAAAGTCTATACTTCTCGCAGGCATCCTCAGCTGTTTCCCAATATCCCTTTTCTGTTCCAGGATCCCATGTAGGAGCTCACATTATAATAATTTGCCATGTCTCCTTAGGCTTTTTTTTGGCTGTGACCATTTCTCAGATTTCTATGTTTTTGATGATCTTGACAGTTTTAAAGTATTATCAGTCAGATATTTTTTTAGAACATCCCTTTATTAGGATCCGTTTACTGTTTTTCTCATGATTAGAATATGGTAATGTTTGAGGGGAGAAAAGTCACAGAGGTAAAGTGCCATTGTCATTATATTACATTAAGGGTACCTACTATCAATATTAATTATCACTGTTAACATTGACCTTGATCACCTTGCTGAGGTAGTGTTTCTCCACTGTTGTGTTGCTTTTGTTCCCCTGTTTCACATGACAATCTTTGGAGGAAAGTCACTCTGGGTGGCAAATACCTGAGTGGAGACTTATGCTAAAACTACTTGGGTATGTAGTACAGACATGGATGACTTAGGATTCATCTACACAGATTTTCTTCTCTTCTTCCCCATTTTTAAAATTCAGTCATTTATTTATATCAATATGCACTCATGGATATTTATTTTCTGCTTTAATTGATATGATCATATGGTCTGTTCCTATAGTTCATAATTTAATTTTCAAATGTTGAACCAGCATTGGGCATCTTCAATAAATCCTTCTGCTTTGTGATGTATAATTCTATATATTTATGAATTTATTTTGCTAACATTTCATCATTAACTTATTAAAAACATCATCCCTGTTGATATATTAATCAAAGGATAGAAAAATCAGTATATAAAAATTGCTATTAAAATAGTTCAAAATCCCCATGCTATATTTAAAGAAATTCATTAATCATTAATCTAAAATGAGAAAATAAACTAAAGTAAAAATAGATTTTAATTAGAACATGTTCTAAATTTAAAAATCTCCACTGAAAAACATGTTGATCTCTAAAGATCATTCTAAGGATAAGAAAAGCAATGATGGCATACATAAGGACTGTAATCCTTAGGTAATTTTTAACTTTTAATTTTAAAAATCATCACTTGACTAAATTACTAGGAGTCTTAAATGTCATCAAAATTATCTTTTCCTTCATTTAATACTTTTATTGGTAATATTACTATAATATAACATCTTATTACATTTTCAATCTGTTAGATAAATATTTATATTAATTTTCTTTCACATAGACTTAGATAATGAGTTTTTCTGTTCCCTACTTCTTTACCTAGACCATTTCTTAATTGATCAGATTTTAGATTTACCAAGGAGAAGAGCGCTCTTGTGTATTGTGATTCTTGAGTTCTGTTAGTTTATATCTAATACATGGAAAAGATTTAAATTGAGTACAATATTCTTGGGTTGCACTTTCCATCAATCAGAGTTTTTCAGTTATCACTGCTGTGTTTTCAAGCATGTCATACTGTTAGAGAAAAGTTTGAGGCTATGTCGAATGATTCCTCTTTTTACAAGATTTACCCCCATTTGTTTACTAGAATAATTATTTCCTCAAACTTGCATTTCTATAGTGTTTCTCCATAATAATGAAGAATCATAGTCTATATGATTTTATTTTCACTTTGTTGATTCTGTTTATTGATATTTTGAATTAATTTTCTTATTTTCTCATGTTATTTTTTGTCCATGATTTTATTATTTAAGTTTGCAAGCTAAATTTTCATTCCATTTTCCCCTTTACATTCTGTCTTATAGATATTGTTTTATTAAATTAAAAAAACATTATGCTATTTTTATTTTTAAATCATTTGGGGGAAATTTTCTTTTTTTACAGCTTATTTAAACTACTCTGCACTGTGGCTAATATGATCCTTGCTTTTAATTTACATGCATTCATTTGCATTGTTACCATTTTATTTCTTTTCATTTTTCTCCTCCTTAGACAACTTTGTCCAGATCATTTCTTTGCTATTTGACATATCTTGACCATGTTCTCAATATATCTATATTACTTGCTTTCCTTGCTTTGTTACTATGTAATACCAAGTTAGTTTTTGTTGTTTTATGCGTACTTCTGTAGCCATGACAGGTAAAGGAAAAAGCTTGAATGAAGCGGTATGCAATCCTTGCTAGAAAAATCCAAATTCTGTTTTGGTTTCTATAATGATGTTAAATGCCGCACACTGTGTTCTCAATGCCTGCCATAGAACTTGGCACATTATAGATGCTCAATAAGTGATTATTGAGTGAAATAACAAATACATATCTTAGATGAGAATGCCGGTCACATAATTGGATGTTATAAACAGTCTGCTACAGACTGTTTCCCCTATTAATGATATAACTTTATTTATTTATTTTTAAATATATCTTTATTGATTTCAGAGAAGAAGGGAGAGGGGAAGAGAGATAGAAACACCAATGAGAGAGAATCATTGCTTGGCTGCCTCCTGCACGTCCCCTAATGGGGATCAAACCCTCAACCCAGGCATGTGCCCTTGACCGGGATCTAACCTGGGACCCTTCAGTCCGCAGGCTGATGCTCTATCCATTGAGCCAAACCAGCTAGGGCATTAATGATATAACTTTATTCACACTTCAATTAGAATGAGCAGACTCATGCAATGCTATGCAAAACTGAAACTGGCACACGGCTGCATTCACTGATATTTAAGTAGCCCAAGCAATGCACCTGGCAGAGCCTGGTAGTAGGGAAGAAATATATCTGCCATCCTTGAGGAGGTACTAGAAATACCTGTGGAAAAGAGGGGTATACTTCTCTTTGAGTGAAGGGTAGAAATATTCAGAAACAAAAACACATTGTGCCTTAAGATGTTTCCACCCCTTTAATGTAGGCAGTCCTTGTAGAAGTTACTAGTCTTAACGTGTATAAGGGCTCAGCCTCAGATCTTTATCGTATTCTTCATATTTGAGGCTAATATTAAGAATCGTCTGGCCTCTGTTTGCCTATCTTATGCCCCCTGGATTTATAGGCTTCAATAATCATGACTGTCAATACCCTTGGCGGTTTTTCCAGTTTCTAGAATCATGCGTTACTTTGCTTAGCAGACATTTTTTAAAAGTATTTTATTTTTAGTGTTCATTTATTTTACTATTTTTAAATGGCACTGTGATGTAGTTCAGTTTTGCCTTTTTATATCTGGTTTGGGCTCAAATTTTCGCAAAGATATTTAAAGCTATAATGTGTACTCTGGTAATGGTTCATACTATCATCTGTCAACATTACCACCTTACCTATAAAAACATTTTATCCAATGCATACTTTAACTTATCACTTAATATATGATACATTCTAGATGGTTAGTACAGTGTTATGCTTCTGTTTAATTAAAGATTTATATTCTTTTATAAAAGGTCAGTGGTTGGAGCATTGGCCACGTGCATGGGAGTTGTAGAGTTGGTTCTGGTCAAGGACATGTACCTGGGTTTTGCGTTGGACTGCCTGGCCCAGGTCGGATTGCGTGTGAGAGGTGACCAATGGATGCGTGGTTAAAAGAGAGGCTGTATGGTCACTGGACAAAGTTACTCAACTTCACTAAGCTTAAATTTTCCCCTATGCAAATTAGGGTTAGCAACTAAAACTCTACAGTTTGTAATAAGCTTCTGGTAAATAGTCCCCAATAAAAAAAATACAGATTTCCACAAAATCAAAATTATTGTAATCACTATCACCACAAAAAGGGTCTTTTCTGAGAGCCAGGGGAAAGTGCAAACAGTGTAGGTTAGGGGCAGAGTAAGAGCATAATGTGAGGGTGGGCCTGAGGAGACATGCCCCTGAGAAAAGCAAAAATAAAAAACAAGAGCCCAGGAATGGAAGAGAGACTAAGGACCCCATTCGACATTTATCCAATAACTATAGGATAAAGAATCTGGAGAAAGGTGCTGAAATGTGAAGAATCCCTTCTATTTTTAAATTCAGCATTATTTTGAAATAGCTCAGAGGGGTTTGGGTGACAATTCTCTAAAACTATTTTTAAAAATTCCTTAAAAATATTTTATTCTCTTTATAAGAATATTTATATTGAAATCTGGGAATTAATTCTCAAAAAAATGTTCATTATTGGAAACCAATCATTATGAGCCCTTAGGAAGAACTTGTTATAGCTATAAAAATTAAGCAAGGCATTGTTATCTAAACTCTCCTCTTGTTTCAATGCAGAAGTAACAATGACTGTTAATGAGGAGTTTAATGCCTTCTCTTTCATAAACTAAGAGCAATCAAGGAAAGATATCTCCTAAAAGTCCATTAGAAGTACGAGATATTTTTAAAAGCTAAAGATTGAAAACATTATATATGCAGAAGTCCTAATAAACTTATGAAGAGTGAATTACTACTAAGTCTTCCAAAAAGTGAATACAATTTACATATATACTCATTGTTGCATTGTTTTAAATTGCAAAACTAGAATCAATGTACAATCAATAACTTGTTTAATTATGATAATCCAAAGCAATAACATATTATTTGCTAATTAAAAAGTATAAAGTAGATTTAAGTGTATAGGTATGGGGAAAACTCTAAGGTGAAATAGTAAAAGGAGTAAATTACAGATTAGTGCAGTGGTCGGCAAACTCATTAGTCAACAGAGCCAAATATCAACAATACAACGATTGAAATTTCTTTTGAGAGCCAAATTTTTTAAACTTAAACTTCTTCTAACACCACTTCTTCAAAATAGACTCACCCAGGCCATGGTATTTTGTGGAAGAGCCACACTCAAGGGACCAAAGAGCTGCATGTGGCTCGCGAGCCGCAGTTAGCCAACCACTGGATTAGTGTGTCTGTGTATGTATGCATGTCTATATCCTATATAATAAAAGGCTAATATGCAAATAGACCAAACAGCAGAACAACCAAACAACTGGTCACTATGACGTGCGCTGACCACTAGGGGGTGCACGTGGACCATAGCAGGCATCGGCCGTGGCGGGATGGTGGAGCAGGTGAGCGGGAGTGCCAGGTGAGCAGGGCACTGGTCGCTGTCATCGGGCCAAGACTCTGGTGGTTACTGAAAATTCTTTGCTCCAGCACACTGCAGTCCCGCCCAGTGCTCGCACCCACTGATGGCACTGGCCCCAATCACTCTGTGTGGTCAGCAGGTGTCGTCAGCATGTGGGAGCGGCAGCAGAGTGGGGCTGCCGGCAGACAGGGGACCAGGGGCCATGGCAGGGGGGCCGGGTAGGAGCGCAGAGGATGGACTGAGACCCATCCCTGTGCCCACCACAGCCTCATGGCCCACAGTTCCTTTCAAGGTACACGAATTCATGCATTGGGCCCTTAGTATGTCTATAACTGTGTATCTGTGTATATGTGTGGGGGTTATATAATGATTGTATAAAAGATGTGTGTATGTAAATATATGCTTACATGCACTTGTTTATGTTCATAATATTTCTATAAATATACAAGAAAATATAAAAGTAGCTACTCAAAGTAACTTGAAAGGTGAGACTGAGAGAACAGAATATTTTATTTTATTTATTTATTTTTGTTTTCTAAAGTTTTTATCGAAGTATATTGACAGACAACATTACATAAATTTCAAGAATACATCATTATCCAACCTCATATACTTTACGAAGTGACCATCATGATAAATCTAGTAACCACATTTCACTGTGCAAAGTTATCACAATACTATTAACAATATCCCTATGCTATACATTGCAACCCCGTGATGTTTTTACTTTATAAATGTAAGTTTGTACATCTTATTCTCCTTTGCTTTTATCAAAAGATTTCAAGTTTTATTTTATAGCAGTTTAGTAGCTGTTTCAAATTTTACCATGCATGATATTTTTTTCTCACAATATTCTGTTGTAGTTATTTACTTTCTTACATGGAAAACTTCATGTACACCATTCTTCCCCACTACATACAACAGTACATCTCTCATTTCAGATGGAGACAAGAAAGGCTGGATATTTCCCCTCAGTCCTGCTCAGTGGAGGCCAAATAAGAGGTGGGAACAAAAGGAAAAACAACACACAGTAGAAAATCCAGCAATTGAAATTAAAAACTTACTTAAATTGAAAGATCTTAACTTATCTGTTGTTGTTTTTTTGAGTTTTTAATGGTAGGTTTTATTATTTCATATGCCATTTTTAAAAGTGAATTAAAATGATAGGTAAATAAACTGATGATAGATATACTACAGGAAAAACAAAAAGGATACTCTATAATACGTAAGATTTTTATATGATTGTTTAAATCTAGATTTGAGCTTTGAAGAATTCTTTCCACTTTGAGAAGCTAAGTGAAAGGAGTTATGTTTTTATTCCCAGTGCCAATTTAGACATTTACACTATTGACTTAGGCCTATGGTAGACGGGCATAAGTGAGTTTATCTGCTCTGCAAACTCAAACTCCACTGCATTGTTTTATAATCCACTAGTGACCCGGCTTGTGAAATCACGTGGCCCAGCCCACCCACCCGCTGCACCACCTTGACACCCTAACCCAGGGGTGGGCAAACTTTTTGACTCGAGGGCCACAATGGGTTCTTAAACTGGACCGGAGGGCCGGAACAAAAGCATGGATGGAGTGTTTGTGTGAACTAATACAAATTCAAAGTAAAGGAGCGGAGGGGAGAGCAAGAGAACCCTCCGCTCTTTTGGCTCCGCGGGCCGGACAGAACAGCCGAATGGGCCAGATCCGGCCCGCAGGCCGTAGTTTGCCCAAGGCTGCCCTAACCTCTCCACCAGAGCTCGAGCCCACCTGGCCCGTCCCTGACCCCTCCAGCCTTCTTTGGCTGCTTCAAGCTCCGCCCTCAGTCCTGCGAGTCGCCTCAGGTTGGTCCTGCCTCATCTGGGCGCCTCCCCACTTCTGCCCCATCTCTGGAGCAACGTGGTGGCCCTGCCCCGTCATGGCACCGGAGGAGAGTGTGGAAGCCTTCCGCCTGCTGTGGAATTTCAAGCACTGTTTCCTGTCAGCATGCATGCTGTGCTCCTTACCCTGGCAGGTGGGTGGCAAAGGACTGGTGAGGGAGGCACTGCGGGCTCTCACCCTCCCTCCCTGCCATGAATGGTCCCGCCTCCTCTGGGTGCCTCCCCACTTCTGCCCTGTCTCTGGAGCAATGCAGCAGCTTCGCCCCCCTGCACATGTAGCCTCCTGCTGAACAGTCGTTATGGCGTCAGGACCATTAGCATATTAGCTCTTTATTATATAGGATACTGCAGGGAAAGAATTAGCAAGTAAATGATTGGGTTTATAGTAACTTGTCCTCAAATCTAGTCTCTATTAATAAAAGTAGTACTTTTTCTTAATCTGCTTTCTGTTTGTCTTAGCTCTCAATTAATTTAAAACTCAGGAAGGAAGAAAGGTGGAAGCCCCTTTCAAATAGCCCATAAAGTATAAGTATGTGCTTTGCTTTCATGGAAAATAAGCCACAGTTGATGCTATTTTAACAACAAATAATAACCTCATAGTAATCCCCAAAATAATAATCAATCATTCATATTCTATGACTAAAATGAAATAAATCTAGAATTGAAAAATGGTTTAAAATTAAATTTACCAATCAAAAAAATTTAAAGTAAAATAATTTTAATAAATAAGAAAATATTATTTTAAAAAAACACACAAATGAATGATGTTATAACTGTTCAAATTGTTGACTAGTTGAATCAATGAATATAATATTTTAACAGAGCCAATTTTGTCATTTACAGATTAATTCATGCATCCTGAGTATTCTGAATTAATATGGATATTTGTTCCAGATATTTCACATAACAATTTATCTTTTTTTTTTTCTAGATGTGTCACAGTTTATTTATGTATTGAAGGACATCTTGGTTGCCCCCAAGTTTTGGAAATTGTAAATACTAGTAAAACATCGGTGAGCAAGTTTTTGGATGAACATAAGCTTTCAACTCCTTTGGATAAATTCCAAGGAACCTGATTGCTTCATCTTATGGTAAGAATATGTTTAGATTTTTCAAGAAACAAAACAAAACTGTATTCCAGTGGCTCTTTATTGAGTTTTTTAAAAAAATCTTTATTGTTGAAAGTATTAGAGATGTCCCTAATTTTTCCTCCATTGAGTCCCTCTACTCAGTTTCCACCCCACCCCAGACCTTCACCATACTACTATCTGTGTCCATGGAATATGCCTATGTGCATATAAATTCTTTGGTTAATCTCTGCCTGTCCCTTTCCCCACTTTCCTCTGAGATCCATCAGTCTGTGCCATGTGTCCATGCCTCTGGACATATTTTGTTCATTGGTTTATTTTTGTTCACTACTAAGTTACACATATAAGTGAGAGCATGTGATACTTGCCTTTCTCTGACTGGCTTATTTCACTTAGCATAATACTCTCCAGGTCCCTCTATGCTGTCTCACAGCATATAAGTCTAGAGGGAGGTCATTGTGCATTTAATGTGCTTTAGGCTTGCCTCCTCCTCTTAGCTATAGGAACTACTGTATCTGTCAGAATGGTTGCAGCATGCTTCCTTTTTAAAAGGAGAAGTGTTGAAAGTTTTAGATATGTCTCCTTCCCCCCCCCCATTGACCTCTGCTAGCCTGCCCTTAATACTTTCACCAATAAATATTAAAATAAAGAAATAAATAATTAATTAAATAAATAAAAGGGAAGTGTCATAGAGATTTCATCAGTTTCTGCTTAGAATATGCAATGGATCTGAAATAGCATTGTACAAGTTGACTAAAGGGAGTAGGAAATATTTTGATTGCTAAATATTAAAGGTTTTTGTCACTCTAAATTAAGCATTATCCCAATCTATACTAATAAAAGGATAATATGCTAATTAGACCTGGTCGACCGGACATTTTCCAGACGTCCAACTTTCTTCCAGACAAAGCCATGGTGGCGGGGGCCGAGGCAGAGGTGGTTAGGGGCGATCAGGCCAGCAGGGGAGCAAGAAGTTAGGGGTGATCAGGCATCAGGGGACAGAAGTTGGGGGCAATCAGGCCGGCAGGAGAGGGCAGTTGGGGGTGATAAGGCCAGCAGGGGAGGGCAGTTGGGGGCGATCATGCAGGCAGATAGAGGCAGTTAGTGGCAATCATGCAGGCATGCAGGCAAGTGGTTAGAAGCCAGTGGTCCTGGATTTTGAGAGGGATGTCCCAGATTGGAGAGGTTGCAGGCTGGGCTGCAGGACAGCCCTTCCCCTGTGCACAAATTTCATGCGCCGGGCCTCTAGTAATAATATAATTTCTGCTTTTTGGAGTGTACTTTAGAATGGCATAAGCCAATGAGAATGAAGTCCCATTTCTGATCTAATTAGTGATGTGATCAAGTTGGGAGTTGTTCTGCTCTGCTAGACAGAGTTGAAGATTTTATTCAAATCAGGTCATGGGGCTGATGTGGCATGTGTTTTGGACAAAAGATAGGGGAAAGCTGTGGGGGAAAAGAGTACTGGTATGGTGTACATTTTGCCTATTGAGATGATGTTTGAGACCCAACGGGAAGTCTATTATTTTCCACAACGAACACAGGGAAATGACTATAATTAAAATGGGATACCACCCTGCCGGTGTGTCTCAGTTGGTTGAGTGTCATCCCATGAACTAGGAGGTTATAGTTTGATTCCTGGTCAGGGCACATGGCCCAGTTGCAGGCTTGATCTCCAGCAGGGGATGTGCAGGAGGCAGCTGATCGATGTTTTTCTCACATTGATGTTTCTATCACTCTCTCCCTCTCCCTTCCTCTCTCTGAAATCAATAAAAACATTTTTTAGCCCTGACTGGTTTGGCTCGGTGGATAGAGCATCGGTCTGCAGACTGAAGGGTCCCAGGTTCGACTCCAGTCAAGGGCATGTACCTTGGTTGCGGGCACATCCCCAGTGGGAGGTGTGCAGGAGGCAGCTGATCGTTGTTTCTCTCTCATCAATGTTTCTAACTCTCTATCCCTCTCCCTTCCTCTCTGTAAAAAATAAGTAAAATATGTTTAAAAAAACATTTTTAAATGAGATACCAAGATAGTCAAGTAATAATCCAAAATAAGAAATTAATAACAGGCATTAATATGAATAGATCAGAGCCATATCTAAATGAAGAGATAAAGCCTGAACCATAAGTATATTCTGCCATGGAATTCTGAAAGATAAAATAGGGCCCCCCACACCCTTTAAAGAGCCTGGTGTATTTGGATAAGTGAAACTTTAATTACTCTAACTACTTAAAAACCATCTGTAATAATTTGATGATAAATTATATAATATATAGTTACCTTTATTTGTTTTTACAGAATGGTATATTTTTTGAGTGCTATTATGGGTTAGGCACTATTTTAGCATTTAGGTTATGAAATAAACAAATCAGACAACAATCAGAGCTAATGGACATTATATTCAAGTTCACAAGACAGACAATGAGTAAACAAAACAAAAAGGTACATATCAAAATATAAATGATGATATATGAGATATATGAAGAAAAACAAGGTAGGATAAGTAGATTACTGTATGTGCTGCTTAAAATAGGGTGACATGAAGATGACATTTGAACATAAACTTGAATGAAGTTTGAGAGCCAGTCACACAAATTTCTGGGGGAGGAATCCTATATAATAAAAGCCTAATATGCTAAGTGTCCGTTCAACCAATCAAAGCATAATATGCTAATGAAATGCTAAGGCCACTCAACTGCTCACTATGCTGTGCACTGACCACCAGGGGGCAGACAATCAACTGGTTGACCAGTCACTATGACATGCACTGACCACCAGGGGGCAGATGCTCCAACCAGTAAGTTAGCTTGCTGCTGGGGTTCAGCCGATCAGGACTGAGTAAGAAGGGCTGGAGATGCCCTAGAGCCCTCCTGCAGTCCCTCCCTGGCTAGCCAACCTCCAGCATCCCTTCCCAGCCTCGATCATGTACTGGTGGGGTCCCTAGGCCTGGCCTGTGCCCTCTCACAATGCGGGACCCCTTGGGGGATGTCGGAGAGCTCGTTTCAGCCTGACAGTGGAATGACCAGTTGCTATGATGTGCACTGACCACCAGGGGGCAGACACTCAACACAGGAGCTGCCGCCTGGTGGTCAGTGCACTCCCACAGGGGGAGCGCTGCTCATCCAGAAACCGGGCTCACAGCTGGAGAGTGCAGTGGCAGTGGCGGGAGCCTCTCCTGCCTCCACAGCAGTGCTAAGGATGTCCAACTGCCAGCTTAGGCCTGCTCCCCACGGGGTGCAGGCCTAAGCTGGCAGTTGGACATCCCCCAAGGGCTCCCAGACTGCGAGAGGTTGCAGGCCGGGCTGGGGGACCCCCGTCCGCCATTGTGCACGGATTTTGTGCACTGGGCCTCTAGTATTCCAGATAAAAGAAATATCAAGAGCTAAGATCTTAAAATGGATCGATAATTGGCTTGTTTGATAAACAACAAGGATTCCACCATTTACTAAGCATGACAGAAACAGGAGCTGACAGAGAAAGGGTCAGGAGATGAATCATATACGACTATACAGGCAAAGGAAAAGTCTTTAAATTTTATTCTAAATGTGATGAAAAGCTGTGGAAGATTAGGGTTACAAAAACGAGATCACCTGAATTTAAAAAATGGTCACTATGTATTCTCTGTGAATAACAACATCTAAGGGAGGGAGATTTATTCAGAAAGGCCAATTAGGGAGTGATTATACTAGTTTAGGTAAGAGAAGATAATGATCTTATGCCCTTAAAACTTGTGACCTGCCTTTTCAATACTCATTCCCTGTGTGTATGCTTGTTCGCAAGTACTCAGATAGCTTTTTCACTTAGAGGTAAGAGAGCCAATTGAAACAGTGGGTCTGGAAAACATACCTAACCCAAATGCAACTTGACACCTGCAATGTCTCCAATGGTTTCCTTATCACTTGCCAAAACATTCCCCAGTTACTATTTTGCATTTGCTTCATAATACATTCAGCATCATCTTCTGTCATCTCTGGACCAGCTGTTCTGATTGTGAAACTTCAAATCGTTTCTCTAATCACAAACCTCCCATGACTGTGTTTTAAATTTAGAAATCAAGAACAAAACACATATGAGATTCTAGATTTAACAGCTTGTGGCTTTTAATGGCATCTGTCATCTTGTCTTTGAAAAGCTATTTATCATCACAATTCCCTATTATACTCTTTTGAAATGGTGGCCTTTATAATTTCTTCACCCAAACATTTTATATAAACACATCACTAGGATAAGAATAGGAATATCATATTTGATGAAGAAGTTCTATGTACTTTGGAAAACATAAAGGTATATGGCCTCCGGTACTTAGACAAAATTAATATGGGATTTCCCCTTACATTTTAAAATACTTATTCCCAGTATTATTAGATTACACGACACCATGATAGCCACGTTTTCAGCTTCACACAGGCAAGGACATGTGATACAACAGAACAGAGTGGCAAGTAAGAGTAAGAGGGTTGATATGAATGGCTTCTTCTTTACCATTGAGCATGAACATCATGCATATGGGCTAACATTACCTCAACTAAAAATTTCAAAATTTCAAGTAAGTTTATTTAAGTTCCCTTTAAGTCTGAACATTTACACATTTCTGAGCAATAAAAGTAATTTTCCAGGTCAGTTCCCCCAACTAAATGATAGCATGGATCAGTAAGAAAAGAATAGATTCCATCTTTAGTTCTACTAGTTCAATGCAATTCATTACCAAGATAGATTTTTACTCTTGAAGGGATTACAAAATTAATAACATACAAAACAAAGTAATTTAGCTCATGGTAGTTGTGCAAGGTGATTTTGTACCATACTTTAAGAAAAATAAATCACTGTTTTTTACAAATTTTAAGAACATAGGTCTGGTAAGATTTTAAGATGAATGTCAGGTTTGGGGTTTGTTTATCCTCCCACCTGCATTAATTCATAAGTTTTCTTCTCCTCTTCCTTTCAGCATCTCCCCAGTGTTGCTCTCTAAGGAGTGTCAAAGTTTGTTTGGTAGCAGTAGATTATATTCACCATGAGAATGTCATTAATCTCAAGATCTTGCCTGTCTAGAGACAGTCAGACTTTCCTTCAGGGCCCTGCCATCTCTGTCTCCACAAATCCACTTCTACAAGCTCTTTGTCTGAAATAAATAAGGCCACTCTGTGAAATGTCACATGCTCAGAAGTCCTATTACTTACTGCTTTCCCACCTTATTATTCAGTTTGCAGAATCTCTATAGACCATGTCAGTGGAAACTATGAATAAACTCCATACCTATTCATGGGATGATAATTTGAGACATTTATTTGCAGACCCTTTCCCATCTACAAAAAAATTAATATTTAATTTTAGAGGGAAAGGTTTGGTGTAAAACAGAGTATAACAATGACAGTATATGTCAATTTGCTATTGTGTTGTTTTCTGTTTTCTGAGTAATCGTGATTTATGCATCAGAAAGATAAAATGAGGTACTCTATTCATCCCTTAAGGTAGCTAACCTGGCATCTGCAGTGAGATGGCAACTAGTGTGGACATGAGCTCTAACAGAGAACTGAGTTAGCTGGTTCTACAAAGTTAGAATAAAGAGTGAGCTTAGTTTTTTCAAGGAAAGAACAGATCATCTGTCACAGTCATATACATGTTCAAGTCAAAATTCACTTTCTAAAGCTTCATCAGACCCCAAATAAAATGCAGAGGACCAAAGGAAGATGCATGAATGCTACATGTGTTTTTATTCATTAACTAGAGGCCTGGTGCACAAATTTGTGCACATTGAAAGGAAATTAATTAGAAGAAATACTTTAGAGGCTGGGGAGGGACCGAGGGAGGTTGGCTCCAGGGCATGTCCAGCCCATCTCGCCCAATCCCAATCTGCCAGACCCCAGCAGCAAACTAACCTACAGATCAGAGCGTCTGCTCCCTGGTTGACCAATTGGTAGGACACTTAGCATATTAGGCTTATATATATATAGACTAGAGGCCTGGTGCACGAAATTCATGCATGGGGTGTATGTGTGTGTCCCTCAGGCCAGCCTGCACCGTCTCCAATCTGGGACCCCTTGAGGGATGTCCAACTGCCCGTTTAGGCCCAATCCTGGTAGATCGGGCTTAACAGGCAGTTGGACATCCCTCTCACAATCCAGGACTGCTGGCTCCCAAATGCTCGCCTGCCTGCCTTCCTGATTGCCCCTAACTGCTTCTGCCTGCCAGCCTGATAACCCCCTAACCACTCCCCTGCCAGCCTGATTGATACCTAACTGCTCCCCTGCCAGCCTGATTGCCCCTAACTGCCCTCCTCTGCTGGCCTGGTCACCCCCAACTTCCCTCCTCTGCCAGACTGGTCATCCCTAACTGCCCTTCCTGGCAGGCTTGATCGCCCCCAACTGCCCTCCCTTGCAGGCCTGGTCCCTCCCACCCGCCCTCCCCTGCTGGCCATCTGGTGGTGGCCATCTTGTGTCCACATGGGGGCAGCCATCTTTGATGACATGGGGCAGCCATCTTGTGTGTTGGAGTGACAGTCAATTTGCATATTACTCTTTTATTAGATAAGATGTCCAATAATAAGAAGTATCACTAAGTTATCTGAATAATGACCTCAATGATTCATTTTTTTTCTGATTAAATATACCATTGCATGCTTTGTAAAAAGAGGGCGTGGGGGTAAGGCTGTTTTGTTTGATTTTTTTTCTTTGTCAGGGAGATTTTCCTGTAGTCTTCACTATACTTAGACACCCTCATCACCTGAAACAAAAATATGATGAATACCTTATTAAACTAATCCAAAATATGCAGAAATATATGTGTAACTAGAGGCCCGGTGCACGAAATTTGTGCATGGGTGGAGGGGGCACAGCCCAGCCTGTACCCCCTCCAATCTGGGATCCTGTGGGATTGGGCCTAAACTGGCACTCAGACATCCCTCTCACAATCTGGGACTGCTGGCTCCTAACCGCTCACCTGCCTGCCTGCCTGATCGTCCCTAACCACTCACCTGCCTGCCTGATTGCCCCTAACTGTCTCTGCTTGCCGGCCTGATCAACCCATAACTGGTCCCCTGCCTTCCTGGTCACCCCCTAACTGTCCCCCTGCTGGCCTGGCCACCCCTAACTGCCCCCCTGCTGGCCTGACCACCCCCTAACTGCCTCCCTGCTAACCTGGTCTCCCCCTAACTGGTCCCCTGCTGGCCTTGTTGCCCCCTAACTGCCCCCCCTGCCAGCCTGGTCCCTCCCTAAATACCCCCCTGCTGGCCTGATCACCCCCTAACTGCCCCCCCTGCCAGCCTGGTCCCTCCCTAAATACCCCCCTGCTGGCCTGATCACCCCCTAACTGCCCCCCTGCCAGCCTGGTCTTCCCCTAAATACCCCCCTGCTGACCTGGTCACCCCCTAACTATCCAGAAGGAAGTTTGATGTCCAGAAGATGTCCGGTTGACCCGGTCTAATTAGTATATTACCCTTTTATTAGTATAGATGACATAAAGGGGATATCACATTATCAGTTTCCTTGATGTATAGTCACTAGGTTTATAGTGATTCCTATGTTAACTTCTGATTTTGGCTGTCAATTTTACATCACCTATCTTCCCTGTACACATTAGTTTCATCTATTATGGCAGAGTGCCAATTATTTTTGTACTGTAACTTGTTAGAATTTAGTAACCTTAAGTATAAAGAAACTAAACAAGGAAAATGCAGAAAAATGGATTCATAAAACTTATGACTAGGTTCTAAGAAAAATACACATAGATATTTATAAAGCTAAACATGTGTGCAGATATATCTTATTTGAAGTGATGAGAATTGCCACACAGTTTATAAAAACCACTGAGATTAGTTCTTTATGTCCTATGGATCTTGGAATAGTTCAAAATAGGTTAAAAAAAGCATGAACTATATCATTTTTATTTGCAATACTTGTATTTTTCAGTGTGTTTGTTTTTAATTGGCTATTTTGAAATTGTTTGGTATGTATTTATATTGTATTGATACTTGATATGAACATTATTATATTTATTTTAATAATAGTTAACCAGAATTATAATTCAATTATGTCACATAAATATTTTTATGCATTCATTTTTATGTAGGTTATTGATACATCTATATGACTTTTTTCACATTTTTATGTAAGTTGGTTTGGTCTGCCAACTTCTATAGTACTCAGAATTGTTTTTTTAAATATTTGTTTTGTCTCAAGGGTAAAATGAGTCAAACAAATATTGATTAAGGTATTCATTACTTCATCTAATTATCTGACTGGAATTCCTTTTAGGGTCTAACAATTTTGACTATTCTGTCCATATTAAAGTGTCAGTCCATTTAGCTTAGCAAATATTAATTTGAAAATCAATGAGAATTGTATACCTTAAATCTAACTGTTCACTACTAACCTGTTTTTCTAATTTATAAAATATTTTCAATTTATCTAAAACAAGAATCATTTTAAAAATCATAAAAAATAAATTTCTGCATAAAATCATATATTAGTTCAGTTGATTTTTGATATGTTCATTATCCTGGAGTGACCTCAAGTGTGCACTCCTACTGGTTTACCTGGTTACCCGCTCACTTTATCATCTCTCTATTATATTCTTAGGTAGGGCACAGCTCTCTGGTTCCCATAATTTATATTCCCACCAACAGTTATATCTATAGAGGGCTGCCTCATGTTTTTAAAGACAGTGCCAAATTGCAGATTTGTATAGGGAGGGCAAATGTAGGTTTACAGCTGTATGTGAAACACAGACTTTATCCTTGTATTATTATTTATTAATTATTGTATTATTTTCCATACAAATAACCTACTTTTGCTTTACAGTGTATTGGATTTAACCACAATACTAAACTCACCTGTATTTATATCTTCAGTGACCCTAAGTTTAGAACCACACAGTAATTTGCATTTTACAAACATAAGGCTAATTATTTTGGATAAATAAAATATATTTGATACGAGGAGTATCTTTAAATAGCCGAAAGAGAAAGGATGTGGATATCACATTGGACATAAATTAGGATTCAAGGTCTGATCTAGGTAGTGTTTAGTTCCCAAATGTAGAAATACAAACTGAATTATAATATGATCTTCCATTCTATCATTCTATCACTTAGACACAAAGTGAACTATCAGGCATTTAACAGGTTTTCTATAAGAGTAGCTTTTTAATTTAACTTTGTTATAGATTTTTAATGAATCATCAACTTGGTTTTTATATTTCAAGTTATAAATAGAATATTTAGAAATACAATAATCCACAAAATGATTAGGCACCCATCACTACCAATGGCCTAGTGATTCAGGATGGTCATCATTCGATAAATTAGGTTCCCAATTGCCATAAACTAGAGATAAATTAAAACTCAAGAATCATTTTAATTTTAACATAATTTGATCTCAAAAAGTTAGTAATCATAATGAGAACATCATAATGATTTTTAAGAAGATTTCAATTAATTTACCACGCGAGCTGGAGAGGAATGAATTGCAGCTCTAAAATAAAACAAAATGTTTTTTTTAGAATTAATGTAGCAAAAATTGTCATAGTAAAAGCAATCACACTCATAATTTCACCAGAAAAATAGTAGAAAACCTCAAAAAAATCAAGTGACTTGTTAGCATGACTACAGAACATATTTTTAATAATAAGAAATATAAAGGCAGATCACTTTTAAAAATTAATATTTATTTTCAACAATTGTATTAGATAAAAGTAGTTAAAAATGAAACTTTCTGAAATGATTATTTTAAAATATTATTGCTTGACATTTTATAATCTGCCATATCCCTTAAGGCAACACACTTAATATTTAACTGTTTTGTTTGGTGATTGTCTGCATAGATCTACATAAAATGAGTATAATGCTATACCTTGTGTACAATTAATTTAAACACTACATGACTTCTTATTGTAAGGTTTTATTAATTTAGCTCATTCATACCCTCCATTTTCCTTTCAGTATAATTATGCCTCAACTTTTGCTTAAAAACATTGTGTTTCCATGATGACTTTTCAAATATTGTTCACGGCTGAGCCAGGAAATGTACTTTGATTACATTTCCTTCCTTTACATTTATTATTTTACTGGAGTTAAAAATTGCCTGCCTTCCCCCTGCTTTGGTTTGTTGGTTTTTTGTGGGGTTTTTTTGAACTTATGAATGTCACCCCTCACACACACTCCCGAAGCTCTATAAAATGTCTCATTATAACATTTCCTTCTGATCACAGCTTTCATCTCACTTTCAAGCATGCTTTATTTCCCTGAACACGTGCCTCGTGGAGACATCTGACCTCTTACTAAAATACGGTCTTTCTTCACTCTAGGCCTACTCTACAATTATCACACAGATACTTCCTTTTGCCTCTGATATTTTCATCTCTCTACTGTGTTGTGTCTCTTGTTTCCTGGATCACAGTTCTATGTTGGTCTATTTCTTTGTTTTGATAGAAATCCTCATACAGCTTCCTGAAAAAAATATTTAGGAGAGTCAAATTTTCTATTCTTGAAAAGTCTAAAAATATTTTTCTTCTTCTCTATGTGTTAGATGATCTGAATGCATAAAGAATTTTATCTTAGATATTTCCCTTAGAATTTTGAAAACTGTTCATAATTCTTTTTATTTCTCCTGGTGCATTTGAGAATCTGATATTCTGATTCATCATTCTTTATAGTTGGCACGTCTATTCTTTGAAATATTTTTGGTGATTTTAATTGTGTCCTATTCACCTCATTAGTGAGTGAGCGTCTCACACTCTAGGGATGTCTGAACATAGGACACTTAACACTGAGCAGAGGAGATGAACAGCATTTTATTAGTCACATTCACTCACAATTGAGGGTAGAAAAGTACTGCAGGGCCACGGGACGGGGAAGGGGTGCACTTGGATACAGTGTGAACAACAAGGGATGCTCAGTAGAATAAAAAAGTTGAGATGCACTTCTTCAACATGGGAAGATGTTGGCTTGTTTGAATAATTCTGTGGGCTGACAAGGAACTGAAATCCCAGGAACTAGGTAGCACCTGATTTTTTTGGTAAGAAGGGCTGTTTGACTAGGAGACCTCATTTGCAGAAGCAGAGTGGGATGGAGGGGAGGGGGGCTCACATTAGGCTATTCGAGGCACTCATGATTTTACAAATGTCAAGGCAGGGGATAATATTAATACCCTATTTAGGAACTTCCCCTTAATTTCTGTGTTATAACATTTCATGATATTATCTATAATAATAAAAGGGTAATATGCTAATTAGACCGGACTTCCTTCCAGACGAAGCCAGGACCAGAGGGAAGCCGGTGCCGGCAGCCATGGGAAGGAAGGCCTACTCTTGATCGAATTTCATGCATGAGGCCTCTAGTGTTTTAATTAGAGTTTATTTTTCATCCCTGTGCCAAGTTATTTTTGGACCCTATCAGTCTGGAAATGTATGCCCCTATTTATAAGCATTGTTTACATTCTTTCTTTCAATGATTGCTTTCAGAAGTTCCTTTCTTTTAGTTTCACTTTTCTCCTTTTGTTGAAGTTTTATTGTTATTGTCATAATTAGGTAGTTATTAATATTAATAATAGCAAAAGAACAAAGGGGAGGCCAGACATTGTAAGCATGGTGATCTGGGCAGCTTCACCAGGAAGCTACAACTTTAAGCTCCCAGGAAAACACATTCTCTGCAGATCACTGGGGGAAGGGATCGAGCAAACTGGGAGACAGGTACATGTGTAGTGAAGTCTGGGTGATGTAGGGGAGATACTCGTCTGTCAGTCTAACCTGGATAAAAGATAATTGACTAGAAAGTGAAGCCACCGCAAGTGCATGATATCAGGAAGGGTTCATTGGTGAAGCTCCTAGCTAATCTCCAGCCCTCTTGCTTTGCTCCATTCACTCATTACAGCCATGTGGCCTTGGGGACTCAGCACACAGGATGCTGGACTGGACAGTGCTTTAATATGGAGCAGAGTCTCTGGGCAGTTGCCTTAATTCTTGCCCTGCTGAAGACAAGCTTGGACTTTTTCCATGGCAGGAGAGGGAAAAGTGACAGGGCTTTAATTCCAGGGAAATAAAGATCACTCACCCTCTGGTGCAAATCTCAGGAAATTCATTTCCTTGCAACAGTGCAAGAACTCCACTTCCACTGGTAACAGATGGGGACACAGAGGACACCCCATTGGTGACACTATCTGCCAGATTTTTTATTAGTTCAACTTCCCTAATTTTCTTGAATATGTCCTCCTATTGAACATCATCCTTTCTTCTTTTACTTTTCCTTAAGAGATAAGACTTGACTTTTCTTCCAATTATTTTACTATTTTATAAACATTTTATTTAAAATTTCCAAGATATTTTTTCTCTGAATGATTTTAAGTATTGTTTAATAGTTGTATCTTCTCCAATCTTTCTGAAGATATTACTAATATTTTTCCTTCCATCATCACAAGTTCCTTTGCTTTCTATTTGCTTGCTTTGCCTATATAATTTGTCCTTAAATGTTGGCAGACCATTTATATTTACAAATGAAACACTAAAAATTGATTGGAAACTCTATGTATATTGAATTTTCTGTCAGGCAGTCAGGTCTCCAGCCTTGGTGGTATAAATCTGGCTGCTGTTTTTTAGGCTCTGCTTAGGCAAAAGGGTTTATAGTCACAGATCGACCTAATGCAAAAAGTACACTTCCACCTTGTGTCCCTACAGTGAGTATAGTACCTGGAGGGCAAATATAGACTGCCTTTTCTTTAAAAAAACAATTTTCCACCAAGCTCTCATTTTTGTATCACTACTCATACTCTCACAGTACCAAATATGGCAGTTCCTAAAGCTTTCCGAAGGTTATGCTGGGTTTTCATTGGCACTACTTTGCCTTTCAATCGTTCAGAAAATATTTCTTTGCTTCCCTTCTGAGTATCAAACAGTATACCAAACTCTGTCAATCAGGGAATTGGAGGTGTCCTGTAAGGTATTTGTATAAAGCAATGAATTCAAATTTAAGAGTCAGTCTTCTTGCATGATAAGATTATTCTGTAATCCATATTAAAACGTTTTTTAAAAAATAAGGGAGTTGGAAAAGCATCTCCCAATATTCACTCTAGTTACAATTACCAAATTAATCTTCCTTACTCATATCTTTACTAAAAGAGTTTCCGTTTCTCTATTTCCAAGTAAAATGTAGCATATTCAGCTTGACATTCAGACTATTGGCAAATACGACCCTATCATACTTTCAACCTTTATATCCCAGCACTACTTTAGGTACTGTTTTCTAATGTACTCGGATTACTCACCATTTCTGCATACACTACCTCCCCCTGTTTTTTGCACACTTTCTTTTTTATTTTCTCATGTTGGGTATCCACCTCAAGTTTTCTCCTCTGACATTTCTTATTAAACCCTATATATTTCATCCATGAAGCATTTTCTGATAGTTTAGCTGAACAACAACAAAAACAAATTGAGCTTCAGCTGGCTGCCTGTGGTGATGAAAGCCATACTCATGAGGCAGGTGCTGGTCAAAAAGGAAGGAGGTTTTATTCAGGAGCCACATGACCTGGGAGAATAGTGGACTCCTGTCTCTGAGACCATTCTGCCTCCATCTCAAAGATCATCTCTTTTTTCTTATAGGAATAGAGAGGGGAAGGCTTTTATTTCCTATCTAATTATCTTGCTAGTTTTTGGCCCGTCCCGGGCCCTATTCATTCATCTTTCTAGCTTTTGGTGCACTCAGTGTAAGAACCTCCCCCTGCTGTCATCTTCTCCAATGGGGGAGACTCCTTAGAGCTCCCACTGATTGTTTATGGACACAACTTCCCTCTTCAAAACTCTGGATCATTGTAATCTAATCTTACAAGAGCAAATGGATGATGGTCTCATCTTCTGTAGTTTCTTCCTGCAGTTTAAGGGCATAATCTTATCTTTCTCTGAGTCCAGAGATATTCCTGTCTATGAAAAGAAGAGGGGGCTTGAGAATACAGGAAAGCCCTCACTTGAGGGAGAAAGATTGCTGTCTTCATAAGGTGGCATATGTGGTGTCTAGAAGATGACACTGGTGAACAAGCAAAGCCTGTAGACTACTTTCTATGTCAAGAGACAGTGTTTCTGATGGGCTTCCAAAGTAATACCTATTGTGCAGACAAATAATCAAGTATTTACGTAGTGAGGGATATGCCTAATAGTGCAGAGGAAATTATGATGAAATCAGAGAGTGCAAATGCCTCGGCCCGCGGGGCAGCAACGAGGGCACGCAGGAACCACCTAAGAGAATGAAACAAACAAGGAACGTGAAGAACGGAGGCAAGACAGGGTTCTGATCAAGCCTCGTTTTTTTATTGGAGTGTTGCGGTATATAAGCACTCAGGAGGGGAGGGGTAGGATAAGGAGTTGCCATGGGATGATTGGTTGGGGACTGGGTATCTGTCCTAGCTGATTGGTTATTCTGATGTGGGAGGTTCTCCTGGCCCTTGGCGCTCACGGGCTTTTTTGGCGTGCACGGGCTTTCTTTGTTCTTGCTCAATCAGGAAGTAGGGCTGACCAGGAAGTGAGACCAAAACTGCTTTTATGGCTCCCAGCATCTCCTCCCTTTCTGTTTTTAAGCGGGAGTGGGCTTTAATGGAGCGAGGGAGTAGTGACCCGGCTCCTCCCGTGGGTTTCCCAAGCCTACAGGTAACGGCTCTCGGTATCTTTTGGGGAGGAGAGGTAGAGCCTGGACTTAAGGCCAGAGAGCCTTCCCTGCGGTGGCTGCGCCTGTCTTAGGTCGGGAGACTCGGGATACCTGGTTTAACACCTGCATTACCCGTCATCGGCTTAACTGAATCGCTCTGATTCAGTGCCTGTCTTAGGTTGCAGGTAGGGCCTATAGAAGAGCCCCTCAGCGTATGCCGTTTCCTCTTGTCTTCATGGCTGAATTATTTCCTGCTAATTCCTCTCTGTTGCAGGAATCCACATGGTCCTGGAGTTTTTTTTTTTTTTTCTGAAAATATACAAACATATTCTCGACCAAAAGTTAATAAAGGTGTCTTTTCTATAATTTGACTTGGGATCCTTTTTATTTTTGCCCAACTAATTTTCCTTTGGCTTATTTTGACACCATGTGTGTTTTTCATGGGTGTCTTGCCGTTAGCATAACAAATGAAAATTAATTTTCAAAGTAAAAATTTTTCTAGATGTAATTTACTTACAAGGTATTTTTCCTTACATAATATTACTCCACTATCCCCCCTTTTTTTTATTTAATTATTAGGAGGCTTTTGGAAAATATATAGTGCAGTCTTGATAACTTTAAATTTTAATTTTTTGCACAAAAATATGACTGCTTTAGGTTCATTGCATGTTAAGCAATTTTACCATGAAATGAACTACAAATAGAAATTTTGGTTAATACTTTAGGAACAGCCTTTTGTACAATTAGATTTTCTTGAATATTCCCTTATTTCATTTAGCCAATTTAAATTAATCTGAAAACTTGACTATTTTACTGTCAAATTTAATACTTTAACAACAATTTTAGTTAATGGAAAGGATTATATGCATCCTTGAGAAAGCCCTGAGCACTCCTGGATTTAGGCTAGATTTAGGTATAGGGCAGCTTCCATCAACCACTTCTCTGTTGCCTGGGTCTCAGTCTTAGCTGGGCCAAATCTGTTTGTTGCCTGGGTCCCAATCTGAGCTGGGCATGGGAAGCACAAAGCAGCCATGGGGCAGGAGACCTCCCTCAGAAGGGGCGAGTGTTCAAACCCCTGTAATGTTGTGGGGGTGAGGATCTGTGCCACACCTCTGTTGACCCCCAAGTTCTCTCCTGATGGCCCCCTGCGACTGTGCCTGTCTTAGGTTGCCCCTCCCTTGAGGAGTCTTACCCGTTATTGACTAACCAGCCATCCTCCGGGGCCAAGCAGGGTGATGTAAGGTTCAGTTCTGTCTCCTTGGTAGCCGATGCCCCTATGGCCTCCATGCCCAGCACCTGCCTTGGGATCCCCCCACTGGTGGGGGGCCCCGGCATTGATCATATATCTTGGGGAACCCAGGTTTCTTCTCCAGGGAGGGCCCAGCTCACGCCATTGTGCGAGAGACAGATCTATGGTACCATCCAACATGAGGTTTCAACCTCAGAATGAACTGAAAACTCAAGCAACAGCTGTGGGCAATTGAATTGTGAGAAGAGGATTCCTTTTGACAAAAAGGGCCAATATAGAATGCTCAAGTACCTTCCCAAGGGGCCTTTCACACAGTGGAAGGAATTGAATCCTTTCATGTCCCTTTTAAATTGCTGCCAAACATTAAAAAAATTTTAGATTTTTTTAAGTTTGTTTGGATTAATTGTACAATATGCTGTTTGTAAAATATCAAAAATTATAATGACATTGTAGAATAATACCATGCAATTTCAAGTATATTAGATGTTTTAAAAGGATTTCTTTTAAGAAGAGAGAATAATTTTCTTGTATTACTCTGGGCCCTTGGAGCTTTACAAGAATTATCTCTGTTAAGGCCTTGAAATTTTAACATGGAAAAAAAAACCATCAAACAAATATTTATATTCATATATGATTTACTAGTTTTTGCATCTGCCATTCATATGCAAACTTGTTATCTACTTCCTGCTGGTTGCTTGCCTCAGGGCGGGAATTTCAAAAGGGGCTGCTTAAAAGGCCTTGGGAAACTAGCTTTAATTTGTCTCCCTGTTCATCTTCACCATCTTTAAAGCTAAAATCTCTAGGGTTTTTATTCTGTACACAGAAAAGTGTCAAGCCCAGTTCAAAAACTATGCGCACTCGTTTTTAAACTGGCTTTTTCGCTTTACATGAGCACAGAAATCCCCGATGCATTTATGAATTTGTAAAAACTTTAATTCATTAGCTGGAAAAAGGAAAGATGGCGAATATGAGGCCTCTTATGGTGGCTTTCTTGGGGAGTGGTCTCTATATTGGATTGACACATGTCTCTCCCTTCCCCTACATCCTGTTTACTTTAGGGGAAGTTTTTGCAACAGATCTGGCCACATTTTTTCATGCTTAAAAGACAGATCTCAAATTTTTTCTTTATAACTAACACCCAATTTGGCCAAGATCAGAATCTTCCTGCGGATTATTTTATGAATTTTAAAGAAAACTTTTAAGTAATCTCATTGCAGGAGAGCAGATAGCTTTGCCCTCTCCTGCCACCATTGAATTTCTCCACACCAGAGGCTGTTTCAGGAGTGGAATTTCATTTCTTATTATAGATTTTAAATTCCAAATACAAACTAAGATTTTAATTTGAACAAGAAACCACATTCTTTAAGCATACAAACCAGGAAAAATACCATGTAAGGATATTCTTTGCTCTAAGCCAATGGCAATTCAAATTCAAACTGTACATTCTCTGCACCTCTCCCAGGAGCAAGTAGTGATATTCTTCTAATCTTTTCATAGATAAGCTACTTCTTCCTAAAATAAGTCCCATGGTGCCCTTAGGTAATGGTCCATAAATCCCTGTAGGGATTGCTTGTGGACCCATATCGGGAGTTAGTACATATTTGGCGGTGGGACAGAGGTCCAATCCTGCAATGCCGGGGGTGGCCCGGAGGAGGGAACTGACTCCTGAGTGTGAAGGATCTGCTGAGGGGGTAGCGTCTGTGGGACGAATTGGATAGCCCCCTGATTCAGTCCATGGTTTGGGGCCAAGGGCTGGCCCCTCTGGAAGTTTCCCTGTTTTGGTGGTAAAGGCTTGCCCTCTATATCCGTTTTAGAGTAGCATTCCTTAGCCCAGTGAAGACTGCACCGGCAGCGTGGGCAGGAGGTTCTAGGGGGTTTTCGATCTGATGAGTTGTTAGAGGGGGGTTTCTGGAGGGTTGGCATCTGAGGCTCCTTTGTAGGACAATCACAAGCAAAATGCCCAGGTTGTTTACAGTTATAAAAGGCTCTTTGTTTTTCCGGGCCGAAGTTTTTTAAAGCTGCCCCTATAGCTAGGCCAAGAGAGTGGGAAGTACCAATCCCTGAACATAACTTGATATAATCAGAAAGGCTCCCACACCGGTACGGTCTTAAGGTTTCCTGACATATTGGGTTGGCGTTCTCATAGGCAAGATGTTTAATAAATGTGCTCTCATTCTCGCCCTCGCCAATCAGCCGTTCCGCGGCATCAGTGAGGCGACTGATGAAATCGCTATAAGGCTCATCAGGGCCCTGTCGGACCTTGGCCAAGGAGGTTGTGGCTGAGCCCTTTGGGGGGAGTCGGCGCCAGGCCTTAAGGCCTGCGTTTTGAATTTGAGCTAATAACCCAGGGGGGAAGGCCGCCTGTGCCTCATTGGAGTCATAGGGACTCCGGCCGAGTAACTTATCTCTCGTCCAAGAACGCGAGGTTTTGCTTTCACTATTGCGCTGGGCAGTTTCTCGGCAGTTTTCAACAAAATCTGTTCTCCAGAGGACATATTCACCCCCCTAGAGTGTCGCTCGGGCTAGAGAGATCCAGTCATTAGGAGTTAGCCAGCGATCACTCAGGCTCTCAAGTATAGCTACTGTATAAGGAGCCGTGGGCCTGTAATTAGTAACCGCCGCCTTTAAATCTTTTATGTGTTTAAGGTTTAGGCGACGGTATTTCTGATTCTTGTGTTGGGGCTCGGGGTCTGGGTCCTCTGTTTCAGAGTCATTATCTGTAGGGTCTTGATCAGGATTTTGGGAGTCTGGGGGAGTATCATCTTCATCAGGGGAGTTTTCTTCCTCTTCCCCTATATCTTTTAAGGGGGGTTTAGGGCCGAGACTGCGGGTGACCAGGAAGGCAAGGAGAGGGAGTTTGTTTTTAGCCGATAGGGCCTGGGGCGGGGCTTTAGTTTTAGTTTTTCGTCTGTTGGGGGGTGATTTTGTTGAGGGAGGAGTATTCTGTTGGGTAGGACTTAGGGTGGAAAGCTCAGCCCCGAGGGCTTGAATTTCTTTAATAAGTTGGACATGCTCTCGTTTCTGCTGTATAATTTCCTTTAAAGAAGAAACTTCTCGAGCAAGGGTTATTTTAGCTTGTCTGATGGGGTCAGATGGACGGGAGTTAAAATCTGGAAGAGGAGAAGGATGAACTAGGGAATTGGGATTATGGGGGGGGAGGGGTCTATGAAGCGCCGGGGCAGTTAGGCGCCAAGGGTCATCATGATAGCGAGCCGCCTCCTCATCTAAGGTTTCTTGTCCTTCGGGGGTTAGGTGATCTGAATGATCTCTTTTAAAGGTAAGTGAGGGGTAGATATTGGGGATTTTTTCTTGTGGCTTTTCTGGTTCTTTTTTAATATTTAAAGGTTTTTGGTCTTTAGGGGTCTCTGGGGGTTCTCCTGGGAGATCTATAACGACTGAAGGGCATGTTGAGGGGGGACGGGAGTTTTCCTTAAGAATCTCCTCTCCTGTTTTGATGACCTCTTTAACATCAGGGTCTTGAGAATGGATTTTTAGAATGTCATGAATTAAGTTCCAATAAGAAAAGGCAGTAACGGGAATCTTCTCAGGGCCAAGGGCCTGATAAAAATCCTGTAGGGCATCTCCTACCCGTTCCCAGCGTTTTTGATTAATAGTTCCTTCTAGGGGGAATCAAGGGCAGGTATCATGAACAAACTCAAAGAACTGCCTAAGGTCTTTTCTTTTAACCCTTATTCCTCGCGCTCTGAGGGATATCTTGACACCGTCAAGGAACATTTCATGGGTACTCAAAGAATTCCCCATTATTGGTCGACTGGATGGCTCTCCGAGTGACCCCTTCCCCCACGTAAGCCTCTGGGACGTATAATCCCCGTTCCAGGTCAGCCTGAATTTTCCCGTCAACCCAGGGATTCAGGCGGAATTACTCTCTTTTCGACTCTACCCTTTACTCCCTTGCTTGCGTGAAACAGTCGGTAGGTATAATCCGCCTACACGGATCCGCACAGATGGGAAGACACCTTTTGCCCTTGCCAGGGAGTAGGAATTCCCTTTGTTGAGTCTGTGAGGTGAACGACCTTTTGTTCAAAGCAAGCTCAAGGTTTTAAGAGTAGATCTAATTGGAGAGAATTCGCGACAAGAAAGCCGGGCGACGATACTAATTCAAGTGAATCAGAGTTCTCACAGCCGGCGATGGGTACCCTTCACTCTTCCCCAAATCGACAAGTGAGTGCTTATTAGTGGGCAGGAGGAACCGACCAAGAGAGCCAATAATAGCAGTCGAGCACAAAGGGGTGAAATGTTCTGAAATCTTGTTTGAAAAATCGTCTACCTACCTTACTCCGATCTGTCTCACGGCGGGTGGGACCGTGGCAATCTAGTGCTGAGTCTTCACTCGCGGGTCCTCGCGGCGACTCTGGGGGGGTGCCTGGCCAGGGCTTCTCCGGTAGACGTTCTCATCGGGGGTCCCCAGGGTGCCCCACGTTGGGCGCCAGATGCCCCGGCCCGCGGGGCAGCAACGAGGGCACGCAGGAACCACCTAAGAGAATGAAACAAACAAGGAACCCGAAGAACGGAGGCAAGACAGGGTTCTGATCAAGCCTCGTTTTTTTATTCGAGTGTTGCGGTATATAAGCACTCAGGAGGGAAGGGGTAGGATAAGGAGTTGCCATGGGATGATTGGTTGGGGACTGGGTATCTGTCCTAGCTGATTGGTTATTCTGATGTGGGAGGTTCTCCTGGCCCTTGGCGCGCGCGGGCTTTTTTGGCGCGCGTGGGCTTTCTTTGTTCTTGCTCAATCAGGAAGTAGGGCTGACCAGGAAGTGAGACCAAAACTGCTTTTATGGCTCCCGGCATGCAAAGACTAAAGGATCCCCATGATCTAATTCTGAGTGGGGCTTTGGGTGGCATACCCAATGGCAGGATACATTTGCCAAGGAAGCCCTGTCTGGAAAATGCAGAATAAAACAAAAAATAACATTGTCACATAGCTTTAGGAGGCACTGTCCCTTTCTGAAAGAGGAATGTTTGTTTTTTGCCTATTGATTTGAGAGAGAGAGAGAGAGAGAGAGAGAGAGAGAGAGAGAGAGAGAGAAACATCAATCACTTGCCTCTGCCTGCACCCAACTGGAATTGGACATGGGATCTGGGCATGTGTCCTGACCAGGTGTACGGGACGACCTCCAACCAACTGAGCCACACTAGCCAGGGCACTGAAAGAGGGATTTTAAAACTCCTTCATGAGTACAGGTCTAGCTTTCCTTTGCCATATAGACAGCAGCAACAAGATCCAAGTCCTTCTCAGGCAGTGCCCACTTTATCTATGTGTAGTGGGTCCAAGGCTTGATTCCCATGAGCTTAGGGAAGAGTGTGTTATCAGCAGGATGTCATTTAGGGACCAATCCATTGCACAGCTAACTGCTGTTCAGGACCTGAAGTCTTCCAGGTCTTTAGAAAGACTTGGTCTCTGGGCTAGAACAGGTGTAAGCGTTTGTCAGACAGTTAGGTGGAGCTATAATGAGCAAACTTGTACAAAACTATTAATGTTTGCCCTAGATGTTGCACATATTGTTTGATTTTTGGCTCATGTTTTAAATCTAAAGGGGCTATTCTTAAAACAGAAACTTGGAAGTATCTCTAATAAACTATTTTTAAAGAGTATAATTTAAAAGCAAGGCAATTGGGAGTGCTTGGTTCCATTTCAAATGTGTTTCCTGGCATATTTTCTCAGCGTCTTCTTTATTGTGCAGTTCATTTTCTTAGTCTACCCCACAGATTGGGCTCTCCAAGATGCATGAAGTTTCCAATGAATCTGTAGTGCCTGTCCTACCTTTTTGGAGATTTCTAAATTGAGCGATGGTCCATTGTCACTTTGAATGCTGTAAGAAAGTCCAAAGCTAATGATTATTTCTTTGAAAAGAAGTTTTGCTACCTCAGTTGCCTTTTCAGTTCTACAGGGATATGCCTATACCCATCTAGAAAAGGTGTCCATAAAGTTGATTAAAATGTAAAGTTTTCTATGGTTTTAGGCATCTCTGTGAAGTCAACTTGCCAGTCCACAAATGGGTTTATCCCTTTATATTGTACTTCCTTGCCTGTTGGGGCACATTCTGATTTAGGGTTCTTTTTGCACATACCTGACAGGCTTGTAGAATCTCCTTAATGGTCCTTTGTAAATGAGGGCCCTTCAAATGTGGTCAAATGAGCTCCATTAAAGCATCCTTTCCACAATGTGTCCCTTCATGTAGGTGTTTGAGGCTGAGATACCCTAGAGCTTCAGGGAGTAGATCATACCATGAGTGTTGAACTTCCATATAGAATGTGGTTCAGTGTTAGAGAATACCTATTCACAGGCCTACTCCTCATATCATTCTGTGTAATGGAGTTTAAATCTGACGACTCCAAGTGTGGAATTAAAGCCCCAAGAAGTGGCGGCCCTTGAATGGCTTGTCTTGCTGCTTTGTCAGCAGTTTGCTTTCCTTGGCTTGTTTGGGAACAACTTTCTGGTGTCCTGGGCAGTACATTATGGAAATCTGGTTTGGTAGATTCACTGCCTCTAGCATTTTAAAATCTCTTTTGCATGTTTGATGCACTTATTCCCCAAGGTGAAGAGCCCTCTTTCTTTCCACATTGCCCTATAGGCATATATTGCCATGAAGGGATATTTAGGGTCAGTGTAGATGTTAATATTTTTTCCCTGGGATAATTCTAAGGATCTGGTGAGGGCTATCCATTCAGCCTTTTGTGCTGAGGTTTCCAAGGCAAGGGCTTGGGAGTCTATTACCTTGTCTATGGTGACCCCTGGGTACACGGCTCGTTGACAATTCTCCGTGAAGTTGCTCTCATATAATTTCCAGTGAGGGTCTGCCAGCTGCTTGTCTAATGGATCTGGTCTGGTGAAATAAATTTTGTCAATGATTTCTAAGCAATCATGTTGGAGGTCTGAGCTTCCTTCTAAGTCCAGGGGTAGGGTGGCCAGGTTTAAGGTAGTGGAGGTTTGGAAGGTAACATATAGGTTGCCTAATACAATTGCCTGATATTTTCCTGTTGCCTTCTGTCAGCCAATACCCTCCTTTCTGTTCCAATAAGGTTAGGACCTGGTGTGGTACAAATGCCATAGTAGGTTGCCCCAGAGTGAATTTCTCTGCTTCTTGTAAGATGTCACAAGTAGCTGCTATTGCCTGGAGGCATGTGGCCATCTTTTGTAGTGTGATCTAGTTTCTTTGAAAGATAGGCTATGGGTTGAAAGGTATTTCCTAGGATCTGGGTTAATACTCTATATCCAATTCCTTGTCTTTTATGAATTTATAATTTGAAAAGTTTCTGTAAATTGGGAAATCCCAGTGTTGGAGCCCAAACTAGCTTTTCCTTCAAGGTGTACTAGTAAAATGTTGCCTGACAGTCTCTTGTCCATTCAAGAAGTTCAGAGTCTAGTCCTTTCAAAAAGTTATACAATGGTTTTGCTATAAGTGCAAAATATGGAATCCAAACTTGGAAAAACCCTATAATACCTAGGAATCCATGAAGCTGCCTCCGGTTCTCTGGGATTTTTATTGTAGCAATGGCTTGTTTTCTATCAACCATCAGGCTCCTAGTGCCCTGTTTCAGTTGGAATCTCAGGTGTGCGACCTCCTGTTTGAAAATCTGGGCCTTGTGAAGCAATAGCTTATATCCTCTTTTGCCAAATGATTCAGGAATGGATGGTGTTGAGCAGTCTTCATAAGTATTGCTAGCTCTTAGTAAGTCATCTATATATTGCAGAAGAATTTCCGATTTCAATTGCACTATATCCACATCCCTGAAATCTTTTGTTAATCTTTCCCCAAATATGGTTGAGGAATTCTTAAGTCCTGTGGCAACACAGTCCAATAGTATTGGAGCATGGCTTTAGTTTCTGGGTCCTGCCGTTCAATGGCAAATAATAGTTGAGCTTGTTCATCTATTGGAATGCAGAAAAAAAGCATCCTTTAAATCTACGACTGAAAACCATTTGATATCCCTGGGCATGTGGTCAACAACCTGTAAGGTTTGGTCACCATAGGATGAAAGCCCTGGGCAATAGCATTTATAGCCATAAGGTCCTGTACAAATCTTACTCATAAGAGTGAGGTTTTCCACTTTTATTTTTTGTTAATCTTCACCCAAGGATATTTTTCCATTGATTTTTTAGGGATAGTGGAAGAGAGGGAAAGACAGAGAGAAACATCGATATAAGAGAAGCACATTGATTGCCTCCTGCACGAGCCCCAACCAGGGCCCAGGCCAGGGAAAAGCTTGCAACCAAGGTACGTGCCCTTGACTACAATCAAACCCAAGACCCTTTGGTCCACAGGCTGACACTCTATTCACTGAGCCAAACCAGCTGTGTTAAAGGCTATGTCCACCATCTGGAAGGGACTCATTCCCAGGGCCTTGTCTAAACATTTGAACTTTGTTCTGATATCTGGGGCACTTTGCCCAATAAAAGTCATGTTTACCCTCCAGACATTTTCCGGTGCCTGAGGGTCAGCATCAGTGTGTTTCTGTTAGGCCTGATAGATCCTTTCTAATAATTCAGAAGGATCTTTATTTGGTTTCCATTGAATGGCCTGTATCATATTCAGACTCTTTTGTTTAGGCACCCCTTTCTTAAGCCTTCCAATATGCACCTTTTGTAATGTTCTATGAAGGTTAGGTCCCAACTATTTGGGTCCCAGTTGTGCTTTGTAAAGGGAATTGCCGACGATGGGTTGGGGGTCACATTGGGATTTATTTGATGGAAGCACTGAGCCTCTTCATTAGCTTTATTTACAACTAGTCACCTTTAATCTGCCATTAGCAGGAGTTAAGGAGAGCCTGCACATCAGCCCAGTTTAGATGGTAAGTGGCAATAATGGAGATGATAAGATATGATATTTCCTGAGAATTCTTCCAACATGAGAAGTTGGAATTCTTCTAATTCAGTAAATGTAAAGTGGAAAATGGAGCATGGGCCGAATAGTAGCCAGTGTGCTGGCCTAGGTTTATTCTACCGATAGGGAATTGCCTCAAAGGGAATTGGCCTGCTCTGGATATAAATTGGGTGCCCTGGTCAAATTGGGTGCCCTGCTGGGTCTTGAGGGAGAGACCATCCGTTCATTATACAGGGGTGGAGCTGTAGCTGTCACCCACTGGGCCCTATTTCAGGGGTATCTAGCAATGGCGGGGAGGAGGGGTGACAGGGGAAATCCTCCTGCTGCTTGTCCTGGGTCCCCAGGTTCAGGGAATTATAGAGACTCATCTCCTTGTTTTCCTTTTTTTCCTGTGTCTTACTATCAGAGAGGGGTTTTGAAGCCATTTCCGTTCTCTGCATCATTAGGTAGTTCATTTTCTTTGCTGAATTCTTATTGTGTAAAGACATAAATGCCTGGACATAAGGGATTTTGTTCCATTTCTCTGACCTTTGGCAAAACAATTCCAACTATATGATAGTATAGTAATTTTAGGAACTACTTAGGGGCCATTTTCCCCCATGGTCTGAAGTACACATAGGTCAAGCAGTGTTACAATAGAAAACCAATTCCTTTTTAGTCTTTGGATCATAGCTGTACATGGACCAATCTGCTAAAATTTGGCCCAGTCAGCTCCCTTCAGGAGTCAAAACAGAAAAACCCCTGATGGCATGAAAGTACAAACCCAAAACTTAACTACAACAAGACCCCAGACAAAGAGGAAACATATAAATAAAACTCAGACCCATAATTACATTATTCCAAGTGAGTGCTCACAAACAAGTCTTATTGTCTTATCTCCTGCTAACCCATGCTGCAAGCAGTCCTAACGGGACCCAAATGGCATGAAGTCCAAGCAGTAGGGGAAGAGGACCCCAGTGTGCACACAGGTTCGATGCATACAGTCTTGGAGTCATTCCGCTCCCCAGAAACCCATTTCCTTTCACCAGCTAAGCATTTCAGGAGGCTTCCACCTTGAAAACAAATGAAGGGAAATTCTCTGAGAATCGCTCTCAGCAGCTGCTGGAAAATCCCAGAGTCCCACTCCAGGGTTGGCCTGCCACAAGCAGCTTGGAACCAAGCCCGGGCCCTTCAGAACTTACTGAGACCCATGTGGTTCCACCAGAATCACCAAAACTATAACCAAAAACTGCAGGTTCAGCTACCTGCCACAAGGAAATCCAAACTTGTGAGGCAGGTGCTGATGCAAAAAGAAAGAGGTTTTATTCAGAAGCCACATGAACAATCTCCCTCCATCTCAAAGATCATCTCTTCTTCCTGCTCAAACCCACAGTTTTTATAGGGATAGGGAAGGGAAGGCTTTTTTTCTATCCAATTATCTTGCTGGCTTTTGGGGAACTTGGGTCCCTATCCATTAATCTGTGGCTGAAAAAAAAAAAGGCCACATTCTCACCTGACTAACTCAGGGAAGGCCTTCATGGCAGTTTTGCAAACTCAAAGACCTAAACTAACCACAAAGGATTGTCTGAAATTAAAACTTTATCTAAAAGCAGTTTATAGTGGGTAGTCAAGTTCTAGACCAGTATCTTCCCTGATAAAGGTCAATCTTTACCTTAACTGAGCCTATTGTCTTTTGCATCTGAGATAACATCCTTGTGAAGTGTCAGGGTAACTTGTAACTTCCCCTTTTCCAGACCCCTCAGGGCACAACCAAACACATCTGGGCACCAGGACAGAGACCATAAATTCCTTCATTGTTATTGTTATCCTGTTAATTGTTGACTGTTAACTATCCTGCACACACCAAAGTAAAAGAAGTATGTGTCTATCATTTTACTTTTTGTCCAATCCAGAGGTCCCCCCCACACCCCCCTCTGCTTTCTCCCACTTCACTAATCTATCACCAATGGATTTCATGTAGCCCACTTATATCCCCTCCTTTGATTGTAATGTACAAAACAGGGTGAAGAACTGCCATTCTCTGGAGCATTATCCCAATCCGTTGATGTTTTGCTTCTCTGCAGTTGTTGACAGTTTGGCTCAAATAAACTCACAAAAATTCTTTGCAGGCTTGAATGTTTTTACATTAACAAATCTTTCTAGCGTTTGGCGTGCGTGGGTCTGGTCCATTCATAGTTCTAGCTTTGGCACATTCAGGCCCTATCCATTCATATTTCTAGCTTTTGGTATGCTCAGGCCCTATGCATTCATACTTTTAGCATTTGACATGCTCAGTGTAAGGACCTCCCCCTGCCACAGTCTTAGCCAATGGTGAAGACTCCTGGTGCTCTGACTGTCCATGGTAACAACAGTTTTATCCTTATCATCTCTTTTCTCTCTAACTTTCCCTAGTACATATCTTAATGTCTTTTGTAGTATTTATGATATTCTTCCTTTTATTATATACTAAAGGCCTGGTGCACGAAATTCATGGTGGGGGGGCTGGAGGGGGGTGTTCCTCATCCCAGCTTGCACCCTCTTCAATCTGGGACCCCTTGGACATCCCTCTTACAATCTCTGACTCCTGGCTCCTAACCACTCACCTGACTGCCTGCCTGATCACCCCCTAACCACTCCCCTGCTGGCCTGATTGACACCTAACTGCTCCCCTGCCGGCCTGATCACCCCCAACTGCCTTCCCCTGCAGGCCTGAGGGGACTGTGGGCCTGAGGGGACTGCGGGCCTGAGGGGACTTCGGGACTGAGGCTGGATGAGGCTGGATGCTGTGGGTACTGGGTGAGGTGGGGCTGAGGGGACTGGGGGACTCTGGCTGGATGGGGTGGGGCTGAGGGGACTGGGCATCACCATCTTGTGGCTGTGGGTGCCACCATCTTTGTGAGGGCATGGCAGTCAATTAGCATATTCCTCTTTATTATTAGATAGGAGATATATATATATATATATATATATATATATATATATATATATATATACTGGATTATAAACTCCTTAAGAGTATTCCTCATAACTTATAATCTGTGAAGTTCATATCAAACTGTGCTGCACTTAATAGGCATTTAAATACTTATTGATTTGCATTTGACTTTTAATGCCAAATTAATAATATAATTTTTTCTTCCAAAACAAAAACTTTGCTGGAAGTTTTTTGTTTTTGTTTTTGTTTTGTTTTGTTTTTTTTCATAAGTATTGTGACTTCAGCCATTATACTGAGTTTAATATCTTTTTTTTTAGTTCCAATGTAAGGGTATTTCAAAATAACAATGAAGCCTCCGGTGCAAGTATCATTACAGAGTTTCTTCAGAGGTAGGAATTACGATAAGGTATTTGCTACATAAATTTCAACTTAAACTGTACTGCCAGGAGGCAGAACAAAAACACAAGTTGTCTTCAAAACTAAGAAGGGCCTCAAATTTTCAATGCTTCCTAGAATTCATATCTCTAAAAAATATGCTTTGCTAAGCCACTAGGTTTATCCTGTTGGCATATTAAATGTTTAATGCAATTCATGATTTGTGGTATATGTGCATGTATGTACAATTCATACACACATTACAGGTTTTCTTTTAATCTCACATAATAAAATACCAAGTCTATAGTATATTAATACAAAGTTTAATAACAAAGATGATATTTTTCACAATTCTTTGTGAATAACACAATTACATGGCTTATAAGGAATGTTAAAAATATCATAATATATTAATTTAAAGCTATTCATAGATTATTTACATTTATGCATAATTTCTGTCAAGTTCCTATCTCAATTTTTATAATGCATCAAGTTCCTATACTGCAACACAGTGCAAAATATACATCTTAATTCACCTTATTATATTTATTATCTTTTTATTATATATAATTATTTGGTATTCTTTTGTGACTTGATCTATTCCTAACAGAAATGTTATTTTACAAGCCATGACTACACATACATCAAATTGAGTGTTTCTTGTGAAAAAGAAAAATCTTAGTATATGTAGGATGACTAGAGTGAGAACTCAAGATCTTAAAAAAAAAGGGGGGGGGGAATGAATCCATAGTCTTTTCTTCCCATCAGCACCACTCCTGAGATTAGATTTTGGCCATTCCATTTCCAATTCAATAACTATTTTGGATGAATATTGTGTCTGTTTCCATCCCCATTACAATTTCTGTGATGAGTACATGGTATAGAAATGTTAATGTTTTATGTATTTCTGACAGTAGTAATGTACAATTCTATTTTGACCTTTCCGGTATGATTTAGATCGATTAGCTGGGCACTTTATTTCTTCCTTTGTCTATTACTCTAATAGTCTATTAAAGAAAAGGGCAAAATGATCAATCAATCAGACTTTGTAATGTGTTAGATAATAGTCCTCCAATGTTGCTTAGTTAAGATAGTCATATGCTCATTGTTTAAATACATCTATAAACATATTCATGTCAGGATAGGTGTTATGTTATTATAATTTTTTTCTTCTGAATTATAGTTTTGTTTAATATCTAATCTCATACTTTCCATTGCCAGTTATGTATTTTAATTAAAAAGTTGTGGTTATTAGCTTCTAGCTTATAGAAATGAAAAAATTGGGGTATTCTTTTTTTTGAAATGAATGTAAAGATTTCTCTAGGTATCCCTAGCCAGCTTGGCTCAGTGGATAGAGTGTCAGCCTGCGGACTGAAGGGCCCCAGGTTCGATTCTGGCCAAGGACATATGCCTGGGTTGCTGGCTCGATCCCCAGTAGTGGGTGTGCAGGAGGCAGCCGATCAATGATTCTCTCTCATCATTGATGTTTCTATCTCTCTCTCCTTCTCCCTTCCTCTCTGAAATCAATAAAGAAATATATTTTTAAAAAGTTTAAAAAAAATTTCTCTAGGTATATTGGACAAGGTTTCTAGATATTATTTCAAAATAACAAAATGTCTTGATTCTTTACACAATGAATGGTAACTAAATTGAGTATTTGAATGCAGACTTTCAAATTATTTACCTATGATAATTCAGACAAGGAGGAGGGAAGGACAATTTGAGTCTCTTTTATATGAAAAGTCAACTGAGTATTGTATAGTTTAAACTGCTTAGTTGATATTTGTTCACACAAAAGTATCTCTGTTCTGAAAAATCAGACATTTCACTCTAAAAACTAGAAGCAGTATCAAAATCACTGCATTAAGAGTGGGAGAGACTAATAAGTAGTGTCTTGGGTCTGCCTCACTCCTAAGGAAATCAATTAATAGCAATACAGTGATTAACAGCACTGTAGGCCGAGTTCCCAGAGTCAATACTTTCCATTTTCACCACTGCAGGGGTATCAAAAAAGAAATACAAAATGTTATTATAAAGTTAAAATTAGTGTTTTGCCACCTACTTGGCAGCCTTCAAAGCATTGCAAATTAGTGAGGGTCACTGCTTATATATTCCAGGTGACTATTATACTTTTGATTTCCAGTAAGAACATATAATTTGAATATTTGGAACAAAACATATAGTGTATACTTATTTCCAAAGTGAAATTTAAAAAGTAATACTATCTTATTATTTTTAGAGTCCTTATCATGGTTTGAGACACTCTAAACAAAAAGAACTGGATTGCTTCTCTTGTCCCCTGGTAATTTTTGATATCCACTCGATTTTCCAACACAAGGTAGATTACAATATTTCATTAGAAAAAGGAGAAGGGGAAAGTAGAAATTGAGTTGCAGCCTAATACAGATTTGTGTTTATATGGAGATAAATGGTGCATTTAAACACATAAGACTCATACCTGTAACCCTAGCATCATCACTTCCTGAATTACCCTAAGAAGAAATCTGGGAGTCATTGTGATGACTTTGTTTACTACATACACCATCTATATCAAGCCTATGCTGCATCCTCTCCTTATCATCTCTACTACCACTGTCTCCCTTTACACTCAACAATATTCGTCCAGTTCCCAATTTGTGACAGGCACTGCCTTAAATTTCACCTGGATTTTTATAACAATTTATGTTACTCATGCTTCCATCCTTGTCTCATTTATGACATTCACTGCACTGACATTTGATGACTTTGATGTCTCTAGACATAGGTTTAAAGGGCTTCAGGTACCTTATAAGGCTTGGATTTATAAATATTAATGTAATCACAAATTCCCTAAAGAATTGACCACTAATTTTCTGTGCAATATAAATTTTTTTCTTACCTGGAGAATATTCAAAATTATTTAACAATACTCAGAAATTCATGTCCTGGATTAAGTACATTGTTTACATAAATTGGTGTTTATGCCTGGACTTCTTTAACTTTACTTTGAAGTTGGCTAATTTCTTCTATTCAATCTCCTTAACCTATAAATCTAGATTACATAGCCCATATAGCCCTGCTATGTGACTCCAGAACAACCAGATTACATAGCCCATATAGCCCTGCTAAGATCACTCCTTTCATCTTAGCATGTATCACATTGCATTTAAATTTTATTTTAAATAAGCTTTTTAGCTTGAGACTATTGAAGAATCACATGCAGTGGTAAGAAATAATACAGATACACGTGTCCTTTATCCAGTTTCCCCTTATGGTAACATCTTGCAAAACAGTGTCACAAACAGGATATTGATATAATCCACCAATCTTACTCAGATCTTCTTGTACTCGTGTGTGTGTTGGGGTGGGGAGAGTAGTTCTATGGTAGTTCTATGCAATTTTAACACAAGTGTAGGTTTGTATATCACCACTATAGTTAAAACACACAAAGTTCTATTACCAAAAGAATTCTTCAGGTTGACCATTGTTGTTTTTAATATTCCGTGTTTTAAACTGTTCTAATTGAATACTAAATTCCATGACATTGTTATTGGTAGCTTTAATAAATATTGAATATTAAATATTTTGATTGTATATATACACATATATATGTATGTGAGTGTTTCTGTGTGTGGATGAATAGATAGACAGACATATACATAGAGCACACAAATATATGTATACAGTTCTTTGAATTGGTATTTTGTTAAATTAATTTTATGAAAGTTCTTGTCAGTATTTTTGATTCACACATTCAAACATTTGGTTTTTGTTTAATATAATAATTGGTATATAATTCTGTAACAAAGCATGATCTTGGGAAGGATGTGTGTGTGTGTGTGTGTGTGTGTGTGTGTGTGTGTGTGTGTGTGTGGTGTGGTGTGTGACTCTAGAGCTTTAACCCTAAAAAGCTTAGTAGAACTTGTGGTAGCTTAGATAAATCATGAAATGCATGATTTAACACTTCACATGATTTCTATGATTCACAAGTATTTGAATTCATGCTGATGCTTTGTGCTAAATTTAGTTGGGCACCAAGATTTGGAATTTGGGTGCATTGATATTTTCCCCTTTTCTGTTTATTTGCTTGTTTTGATTGGTGATTACCAGAAGTTGCTGTACATGTTTGCTGATAATAAAAAATGTTTGGAGTTCTCTATCCATTTTCTCTTGATTCAAACCCTCCATGATAATTAGCTTATTTGCATTTGGCTTTGTCATGATAAAGTTATCTTATCCCTTTGAGTTTAGTCCTTCCATCATGGATACAAATCATTGTGATCGGGTACACAGAGATGTTAGCTAGAGAATAGGCAAGCTAGGGCTAATTCTGGCTTAGTAATTAAAACCAGCAACCATCGCTTGTAGAAGATTTAGAATTGGTCATCAAACATCAAAACCTGTGTGCATATTGTCTCATTGTTAACTGTTCCCTGAGGATGGAGGACTGTTTCTTGCATTGCTCAGCAATCAACCAGACCTCTGCAAACAGAGCCTCGGAGATTCCTCATGTTAGGACTAGTGTGAGTGTGAGGTTAGGGTTACCAGAGGAATGTTTCAGTGATGGTCAGCAGGCATTTTTCTCTTCCATATTTCAGTCATGATATGAGATTCAGAATGGTGAACTTGGAAGGGACATCTAAAACCCCACATTCTCTGGTTCCATTAATGTCCCTGTCATTAATTTTGTGCCAGAGTCCATAATAAAACAGACTGAAATAGAATGAGACAAATCCATTGATTAAGAAGCAATGGTGAGCCTCACTTATCATAAGAAATACAACTCCTCACATTTTTATTCTCTTCCTGAAGCTAATAATCAATCATTATATGTTCTATGATGTTCACTATTTTTTATCTTTAACACAAGAAAATGAGACAAATGTTTAAAAATTCTCAACATTATTTGATTTAAACCATTTGCTAATATTGTTTTACTCTTTGTATAGAAACATTTTGGGTTATAAGTGTATAGTCATGAATGTGTGTATAGATATATATATTTGTTGGAGTTCAGTGGGCAGTTTCAAAATGATGTAGTCTTTGACAAAGAGTTATTGATGAAGAATTGATAATGAGTTCTCAATTCCATAAGCAGATTATGAGAACCCACACTGCCTTTTCTGCTTTCCTGAGAGTCCTGTGACTACCTTTTCTGAATAAAAAATTGATTTTGGGTTCTCAAAGGGGACATAAAAGGCACCAAAACACTTCTGGTCCTAACCTCGATTCAAGAGATGAGAAGAAATTGATGATTAAATGACATTAAAGTTGGCTAAGATGACTTGTAACAAGTCACACTAAACAAACAGGAAACCACTGTCTGAAGAGAAAAGTAATGGATTTTACTCATATGAAGACCTGTTTCCAATTTTTACATTTTCTTTCAAGCTCAATGATGCATAAACTCTTTTTGTGGGAAAATGAACCTTTAAAAAGTTCATCTTTGATAGAAGATTTCCCTGAGTATTTTAATATTTTGATTATGGATAAACAAAGAAAGAATGTGAGACTTTTTTTTTTTTTGGCCTATCTATACAAAAAGTAAGAAAATGAAATGGGAAAAATATTGCCTTGGCTTATATAGTGAATTCCTACAGGAATCCTTCATATACCTAGCTCCAGACCAAAGGCTAATGGAGACCTTGACCTTGAATGTTCATGGCATAATACATACAGCTTGATAAATCAAAGCTCTTCCAGAACATCTTGGGAAATTTTAATAACTATAGAATCCTGACTGGTATTAATAATTTTCCAATTAAGTTCAAAGATATTTTAATAATATAGAGCACTATGGCTTATTAATAGGTTTTACATTTTTAAAATGTTTAAAATTTTATGTGAAAAACTTTGTTAACAGTGCTTCAGAAGAACACACTAAAGTCCAGCATACTTACATAATATGGATTGAAATATAAAAGAGAAAATTTCAGGTTTAGGTTAGGATTTTATCATTTTTAGTCATTAGTTTGAGCATTATAGAGAAGTATCGTAAGAAATTGATTTCACATATTTGAAATACATGATTAAGAGTAGAAGGGCACTTTAACTAAAAAGTGATACTTTAAAAGAGTTCTCCATTAAAATAGAACATTTTTCTTGGGTTAACAATGATATTATTAGTACTTCAAGGTTTTGCTTGTACAAGTTAAAAGTATTATAAACTATAAAACAAAAATAAATATAAAATAGATTTTATTTTACCTCACCAAAGGAGATTTTTGGTTGCTTTTTTTTGGTTTTGTTTTGTTAATCATTGTCCCAGCATATTTTTCCATTGATTTTTCAAGACAGTGGAAGGGAGAGGAAGAGACAGAGAGAGAGAAACATCTATGTGAGAGAGACACATTGATTAGTTGCCTCCCACACAGGTCCCAACCAACCAGTGCTAGAAATCCAGGTACTGCAACCGAGGTATGTGCCTTTGACTGGAATCAAATCCAGGACCCTTCAGTCCATGGGCCGACGCTCTACCCAATGAGCCAAACTGGTGAGGGCAGCACCAAAGGAATTTCATTGATCAAGAGGTAAGTGAATGATATTAACAGGCTACAAATTTTATTTACCTATATTATACTGTGTTTCATAAATGTAGAATGAGAATTTAGAGAGTCTGTGTCAGTTAGGGTAGCCTAAGCTTTAGTAATAAATATACACAAATGTTAAAGACTCAAGCACAGAACAATATATTTCTCTCTTTATAACAGGCTAAGGCTGGTCTTCCAGGTCAGTGAGAAAAGATGTGTGTATGTGTGGTGATTGTGGTGGAGGGCTGAGGGTAAGGGTCTTAAAGTCTTCAACACATAGCTTTTCCATTCTAGGCAACAAACAGGGAAGAGCATGAAGGAGACTACACAGAAAAATTTAAGGGTCTGTCCTAAAGGTAGCATAACTATTATTGTTCTTCATATTACTGTACTTTGATTATAACTTAGTTCCCCCCTTCTTTCACTCTTTATTTAATAATCATGTGAACTTAAATAAGTTGTATCATCTTTATTGGGATCAATTATCCAAACATTTTTGTTTTCTTTTTATTTTAAAATTACAGAATATTATTATTTTTTTAGTTTTGTTAATTCTCACCTGAGGATATTTTTCCCATTGATTTTTAAGGAGAGTAGAAGAGAGAGGGAAAGACAGAGAGAAACATCGATGTGAGAGAAACACATTGATTGGTTACCTCCTGCATGGGCCCCAACCAGGGCCCGGGCCAGTGAGGATCCTGCAACCAAGGTATATGCCCTTGACCGAACTGAACCCTGGACCCTTTGGTCTGTAGGCCAATGCTCTATCCACTGAGGCAAACCAGCTGAGGCTTCAAATTATAGGGTTACATTCAATATTTTCAGCATCTTCCCTGAAAGATGAAATAGAAATCAATTACAAGAAAAAAACCTGAAAATCATTTTAACTGATAAGATAGTCATTGCACTTATGTGAATCAGTAAGTCCTCTTGGACTTCCACACAAGCACATGGAGGCTAAATAACATGTTACTTAACAATGAATGGGTTAACAATGGGATCAAGGAAGAAATCAAAAGATACCTTAAACGAATGAATGAAAGTGAGAACACAGCAGCACAAAATCTATGGGACACAGTGCAAGCAGTCCTAAGAGGGAAATTTATAGCAATACAAGCCTACTTCAAGAATCAAGAAAAATCTCAAATCAACAATCTATCCTTACATAGAAAGAAACTAAACACACACACACACACACCACCACCACCACCACCACCACCACCACCAACAACAACAACAACAACAAACAAACAATGTTCAAAGTGAGTAGAAAGAAGGAAATAATAAAGATCAGAGTGGAAATAGAGTCTAAAAAAATACAAAAGTTTATAACTTAGTTTTACCACTTCATTCAACTGCAATAAAGGTCAGAATAGTAGTTTTTGCAGTGTGCCCGGGTGAAAAATAAGAGAAAAGATTTTGGTGGATTGAGAGTAGCTTCTGTCATGCAAGCCAAAGTGCATCACTAATTTCTGGATTCAAGTTGTTCTTTATGCCCAAGGACCCTAAATATTTTAGGAGACTACTTAGGTTCCTCATAAACATGATCAGTTCTTTCTTTTTAGAATACTATACAACATGCATTAAGCAGAGAGCAGCCTTTTAGCTCTAACACACGCACGCGTGCACGCGCATGCGTGCGCGCGCGCACACACACACACACACACACACACACACACACTTGGAAGAAGCACAATGAAGAATTTGACAGCTAACCCTTCTGATCCTGGGGCACCAGTTTGATTTTCCTCCTGAACAGTTATCTGTGCAGCATCATTCCTGAGAAAGACATGGAGTGGGGAGGGGGAGAGGGCTTTCAAGGGGGAGAGGCTGCAGGCTGTAGCAGCAGAAAGAAGTGGTCTCTACTCAATCATACTTGCTGTATGGAGCAGTCACAACTCAGACACCTTTCCCCTCTTATGAGAAAAAGGTGCTGGTTTAAGAGATGGAACAGTAGGAACAACAAAACTCTGCTGGGAAATTAGAGTAGAAGCAGGCAAGAGGACTTCCATCGTCTGACAGCCAATGACTTCTTCAGACCTGCTTCTCTGTCCTTTGCAGGAGTGTCAAGAAAGCACAAAGATTTCAGACTAATCACAATTAGAGTCCCTTAAGCACTTAGCCATCTAGTTCTGGATTACCTTTCAAGATTGCTCCTACACTTTGAAGAGTCTTCTTTCTGCATTGTTCTGTTTTGCACTTCTTGAAGGTATTATACCACTTGTTTGGAACATCTCCTCCTTTTCCCACCCACACCAGCCCTTCAAATAGTTTTAGCTGATAATTGCATTCTTTAGACCTCAATACTCTTGATTTTCAGCATCCTAGACTGAATTAGCTCTCCCAAGTCGGGACTGCTCCTGCTCCCTTAGCAATTTGTACTTCCCCTTTGAGACAGTCACTGCACTTATGTGAATCAGTGAGTGCCTGACTTCCCCTATTAAATGGTAAATTCCCTGAGGACAGGACTGGAGTAACTACAGCATATTTCTCAAAGCAGACAGACCATAGCGCTTAGCATTCAGGTGCTAATAGTTTTGAATAAATAAGTTTTTATTATATATTTTCCAATATATAACACATATTATTCAGCACTTATACTGTAGACCAGTCACATACCTGAAGCAATTTTTTTTTTTTTATCTTAAGAGTCCTTAAACTAATTTCAGGAAATCCTCAGGGCTCAGAATTGAAGACATTCTGATTCATTTTACTTTTTAAAAAATTATCTTTATTATTGAAGGTATTAAATATGTCCCCTTTTAAAATCAAATGTTTCCTAAACTTTTTATTTCAGTTGATCAAGCACAATAGAAATGAGAACTGAATGTGGTCTCTCTCTCTCTCTCTCTCTCTCTCTCTCTCTCTCTCTCATAACCAATCTGATAACTGACATGGTTACTGAGTGAGAAATGAGAGCATTTCTTGCTTGGATATGCTGGACAAAGGGATGATTCTTGTTCAGCTAGGACAGAGTTGGGATGGTGCAAATTTTTATCATGCTTCTCAGAACTGTGCAATTTAAAACTTATGAATTGTTTATTTCTGGAATTTTTATTTAATATGTTTGGACTGTAATTTATCACAGATAACTGAAACCTGTGTGACTTTGGGGTAATTATGTAGCCTCTCTGTACACCTAGCACCTCACTGTGATAAAATGGGATAAAAATTATCTCTTTCATATGGGCTGTTTCATATGTATTATGTTCTCCTCTAATTCTTCCTTTCCCTTTTTTACTTTCTTATTAATTTGGGGAAACGTATATAGACGCCATTATTTATTTGGGGAAGCATAGAACATGGATTCTGAAATTTTGAAGTAAACTGGCCAGTGAAATAAAAACTCTACTGATGTGTTAATTCAGTATTATTTTGTTACACTACACTTTTGAGTAATGGTTGTATATTCAAATCTTAAGCCAAAATCATGATTATATATTTTAAAAAGCATCTCTATGTGCTGGGCACATGAACAATTGAAACTGTTTAGGACCTAAATATTTTATCAAGACTATATTCTTAGTCTCAAATGGAGTAGTGTTGAAAAGTACTAATTATATCTAATCATAGCTTTGGCATCTCAATAAAAATAAGAAAACTGTATTACTAAACAGTAGTTTGCTTTATGTAGTTTAGCTTTTTCCTAATAAATGCTGATCTACTCTACTTCAATCAAACCTGTATATACTTTTTGGAAAACAATATTTTTCAAAAAAAAAGTACTTGTAAAAATTAAAGAAACAAAATAGGCAGCATACAAGAAAAACCACTTTAGTACTAACCAGAAAATGTTATGTGTGAGATGATATGTGCAACTATTAAAAGACTATGTTTCAACTGGAATGAGCCAGCTTTCGGCACCAATCATAGACAAGTAGCTCTGTTCTATTATGCCCCTTTATACTGACTCTTGGTCAGTTATATGATTTGTCCAAATTGCCATAGTATTCATGGTGTTCGGCGGAAGCATTTAATACTATTTTGAATGTAAAGTTTTTTTTCTGTAAGATTGGTAAGTGTTGCATAGAATTTGGCTGTTATAATTATAACGTAAAAGTCAGTTGCAATATACTTTAAAACTTAGCATCAGTAGCCTAGATTTTTTTTTCTTCTCACACTGTACAGAATGTCATTCTGATTATAATGTTTAGTCAAGATAACAAATTATAGTTATTCCACAGCAAGCAATCATAGCAATCAATTTGTCCAGGTGTGCTTATAGAAGATATATGTTATCATCTATGAGAGAGACAAGAGAGGGAGAGAGAGAGAGAAATTTTTAGATTCTAAATCCTGGAATCCTGGGAATCTAGGGGAAAAAAGACACTTTACATAATAATGTATAAATAATGCTGGCTGGTGTGGCTCAGTGAGTGGGTTGGGCATCATCCTGTGCACTGAAAGGTTGCCTGTTGGATTCCTGGCAGGGGGCCAGAAGCAGTCAATTTTTTTTCTCTCTCTCTCCCTCTCACTTCCTCTCTCTCTAAAAGCCAATAAAAATCTTTTTAAAATGGTGTATAAATAACATTGGAACATATCACTACTAAGAAAAAAGTCAATATTATGTTCTTTCCAAATTTATCAGCCCCTTTAAGATGTATACAATACCACTGCTGTCTTAAAGTCCAGACCTAAGATTTTCCTATCAAATATTGAAAACCAAAGTTGTATTTTCACAGCTTCAAATCTGTTTTCAGCAGGAAAGTAGAACTATATATACTATGCTCCTTATTCTACTCCCCATGTAACTGAAATGCCCCATAGAGTCCATTTACTTAGCAAGACACACCCACTATTGGGCTCAAAGCACATATCTGCCACTTAACGTGTTGTAGCTTTGGGCAAATTACATTCTTACCTTACACCTATTTCCCAAATACATGCACACAATCATATTAATTATAGTGCAGTACCTATCTTACTAAATTCTATGAGGATTAAATGAACAAATACTTTAAAAGCATTTACCACATTTCTAATAAACTCATATTGCTTACTAAATATTATTATCAACAATATTGAAACAAAAATATATTCATTCCTTTTTACTAGTAGTCTTTCCACAAAACTCATATTCCTGAGTCCTTCAATATTCTCTTAAAGTAATAGACCTATATGTGCAATATTTTAGCTAAATTAAGGATGATGGAATAAGAATTAATATAGGCAAGATAAAATTTCAGGTTAATTTTAAAAAGAAAGCAGTTTTGTGATACATTTTAAGTAATTTAAATTTTAAGCAAAATCAAATTACTTTTCTTATTTTTAAGTGCAACTTAAAATATTAACAATTCATTTTTGAAGATTAGATGAATTCATGCAAACAATTTAGAACCCTAGTAAACTGTTTAATTAGTATTTAATATGGTGATCTTAACTTTATTACATGATAATCAACAGACATGCACGCTCCCAAGAACTCATATACTATATACAGAGCATGCAGCTATCAAGTATTTTTTGAAAATACAATTAAAATAAATGAGAAATTATTTTTATGGATGACATAATCCAAATGCAGAAATGCATTAGAACATCTCTGCATATTTCAGAGTTTAATGACCCATCTCATCTTCATTCAGCATTTTTCAACTACTTTTGCTTTAAAGGATAGAAGTAATTCTGAAATCATCTTTCATGCCAACCCAATATATCTCCATGAATCACAAGAGCTAGAGGAAATGTGTGTAAGCAAACCATGCCATGACTTATCCCACAGACACTGTAATCATCACTTCCATTTTGTTAAATCATCAATACACTTGACTAGAAATAGCATTTGTCACAGCTGATCATGCTCTTCCCCTTCATCCACATTCTTCCACTTTTCCCAAATTCCTTTGTGCCTCACTTTTCACCCTTTGCAGCTTCCTGTGCTGGCTTCTCTTCTTTCTCTTTTCTCAGAGTTGCAGTGGTCCAGAGCTCAGTGCATGTTTCTCTCCAATTTCCCCTTGAAGGCCTCATTCATTCCCAGAACTTTTAAGTACGACTTCTGTGCTAGCAAATCTAACATTTGCATCTCCAGTTCAGATTTTTCTCCTGAAATTCAGAACCTGCCAACTTACCTAAGAATAATCTGATCAATATGTCTATCTTTTTGTGACACCTTTAAAATATTTCCAGAAGTTGACCTTTTCTCACCACCTTCACCAAGGGGGAAGTGAATCCATGCCAAGGAAATATTGCAGAAAGAGCATGGGCTCAGGCTCAGGCACCCCTGGGTCACAGCCCAACTCTGTCACTTGCCTAGTTGAATGAATTCATGCAAGATTTATCTCTCTGAGCCTCAGTTTCTCATTTATCAAAGGGGCTGTTGTTTAAGTTAAACATTACATAGAACAGCACTTGTGACGTGGTAGGTGTCAATGAATGGGAGCCTGGGTGATTGTTACCTCACCACTGTATTCAGGTGCATTGGCCAAGACTTCACTTCAGAAACATTGTTTTAAGCAACCTGATTTGAGGTCAGGGCCCAAAATAACAGTGGAAACACAAAGGATCAGCTCCTAATTCCTTGATCATTGGACAATGTGTAGACTGAAGTAAGCTAACCATTTCTAATTATTTATGCTCATGTTGGGAATACAATTTATTTGTGTATATTGATGTTTTTATTATTTCAGAAAGCTTGTAGAACTCTCTTTTTATTATAAAATGAATTATATCGTCTCTTAGGTTTTATCTGTAAGCAATTTTCTTGCCAGCAGTTATGACAGTTTTCTTTCCTTCTAATTAATCTTTCCCTTTTTTTCTCTTAACTTGTTAACTTCTGTGTTCACTAGGACTTCTCTCACAATATTCAATATGTGCAGTGATGGAAGTTTTCAGTATTATTTTGCATTTAATCAGGCATTTGAAATATTTTGTGAAAACTGTGCAATGCAACATCTGGACATTTTAAATTCTGATTTTTTTTTTTTTTACATTTTCATGGCCATAAAATAAGCCAACTAATCTTTCTGTATACTTTCAAATTATTTGGCCATATAGAGAAGATATTTTTGAAATACAGTTGTGTCAGTCACACTTTTAAGGGGAGAAATCTTTTATAGTTATGCATCAATAATAAACCAACATAACCTGGCATAATGATGTGAATATTCACAGATGTTTTCCCAGTGCAGTGCAACCACATAATAGAATTCTATGTCTAAGGACTAGAAGACTATGTTATTAAACTCATTTTGAACAGTTGACACTAGTAACTCTCAAATGTTTGACCTATTTTAAGCAAGTCATCCAACTTCTCAGTTCCTATTATTATTTTTCCATCCTATTCTTTTGAAAATAATTGACTTTCCTGCATTATTTTATCTTTTTTAAAGCTCAAGGAGGGCCCTTCAAAGAAGCATACTGGGGGGAAAAAGCTTCAAAGAAAAACTGAAACAAATCTGAAACTATGTCACAAAGCTGAGAGCAGCTGAAACACAGAAGATGTTCTGATTTAGGGAGGCCTGCCTGAATGGAGCTGGACTTCTTCAGTAACTGTTCTGGAGAGTTATAAGCAGCTGTGCATTCACTTAATCACATCTTCAAATCCTAGTCAAAGAAGGATCTCTCCATTGTACAGTGCTACAGGCATTTGGCATCACATTGGCGACCTTTTGACCCTTTCCTCTAAGAGACACCTCATTTACATACGTGTACTCCTTTCTTAACCTGTTCCTCTTTCTAAAATTACAAAGAAAGGGAACAACCCATTCAGCGCTATCCCCTTCCCTCCCCTCAACTCATCCCCAGTCCAAGGCACAACCACAATAGATAGCTAGGAAATGTTATTAATAATTTGGAAATTATGCAGTAGTCATATAAAAATTAGAAGACTGATGTACATTTTTCTCAGGTCAGTAGTGCATAATCCTTTCTTAATCTACTTATAAACAACAGGCTACTTCACATAGGTGTTTAAACCACTTTAATATGTGTTACTATTTTGTGAGTCATACATATGGCCACAGCTCACAGGTTTACTATTCTGCTCTGCATCCATTCCCCAGTAATAGTATTTTGCAGGCAGCCTGGCTGATCCGGATGGTTCAGGATAGCTTCACTCATCGGGCTGGCACTTGGGAAGGAAAAGCTGACGGCTGAGCTCAGCTGGATTCCTCTTCGATGTAGCTTTAGGGCCTCTCCGAATTGTCTCCCAGCTGTGTAGTTGGATATATTTCATGGTGACTCAGTGTTCCAAGAGGCTAAGACAGAAGTTGCTAGTTGTATCAGAACTTAAAGCAAAAAGTGTCACTTTTATTGGTCAAAAAGTCTTGAGCCAGTGCAGATTCAAGGAGACTAAGAATACACTCCAACTTTCAATGAAAAGAGAAAGAATTTGTGACATTCTTTTATCCATCTCAGGGCACCACATATGTTCAGTGCTTAATAACAATTTATGGGATATTTCATGCCCTTCAATTTGGTTCAATGTACATATGCCAATTACTAATGCAATGCTGCACTTGTCAGACAGAAACTCATATTTTAATATAGTCACTATGTGATTCCCATTCTGTGTGTGTATAAAGCAGTTCCCTCCTTTATCCTGCCCCCTCTCCATATCATGTTATTGAGTGAATGTGAGGCACTAGCCTGAGTACTAAAGCATTTTTAAGTGATATCTAGTAGGAGTTGAAGATTATTTCTGGATAGTTAACAATGTGGCATATATATTCAGCAGTGGGTTGACCAAGTGTTATTTTAGAGTGATAAATAAAAAAAAAATTTTCCAGTGGATAATGATCTGCACATAACCTCTCTGAACCCATTGTCTGCTTTATTCATAGAAGACAAAGGTATATACAACATAAACTGAGGAACCAAAATAGAACCAGAGTCATAGAAACATCAACAGACTGTCCAACCTATGAGGGAAGGCGGGGGGCGGGGGGGAGGAGCGGTGAGGGCATGTGCTGGGGGTGGGGGTGGCTGGGGAGAGGTCAATGGAGAGAAAAAAGGAGATTTATGTAATACTTTAAACAGTAAAGAATTTAAATTAAAAAAATGAAGAGACAAAGGTAGCAGAACAAGAGCTAGCTTTTTTACCTCACTGTAATATAATAGAATTATGCAAAGGTAAGAAAGAAGGAGGGGACAGGCAAGGAGGGAGTCAAGAAGGTGGAAGATGAAAGCCAGAGGAGGGGTGGAAGAAAAGGGAAGAGAAAAATACAAAAGAAATTTTAAAAAGAAGAAATAGAAAAAGGAAATTTCTCCTAGTTACTTCTTCATCTCAGACAGAATTAGTGTGTTTTCTACCATGCATCCATCAACACAAAATAAGCTTTGGTGTCATGATGGCTATCCCCAGCTTTATTATTTTAAACTAGAATTAACTACTACAAGGGAAGAATCATTTGTTTTGTTTATTTCATGGCATTTTCAGTACTTGACACCAGGCTAGAAACTATACTCATATTAAGCACAGATTATATGAAAGAAGAAATAATTCAATCTAAACTTTTGACCAGGTTGGGTTATAATAAATAGATCACTCTTATTGACTTTATTGTTATACTAATTGTACCATTTTATATATCACCTTTGTAAATTTCACCAAAGAGATGAAAACAATATTAAAATATTTAAATACTAGAGGCCCGATGCACGAAAATTTGTGCAAGAGTAAGGCCTTCCTTCCCCCCGCTGCTGGCACTGGCTTCCCGCAGGTACCTGGGACCCAGGCTGGCTTCCTTCCAGCCCTGGCTTTGTAGGAAGGACATCCGGAATGACGTCCGGAAGATGTCAGGTCTAATGAGCATATTACCTTTTTGTTATTATAGATTTGGAAATTGGCAGGTCCTTTTTGCATTCTTGATAACTGCAACCTTGGTTGAGGATATATCTAAGAAAGGAAGGTGAGAATATATCGAATAAACATTACACTAACATTTAGAATTAGTCTTTTTTTTTTTTCACACTGCAGTTTCTCATATTTATCACAAAGCTTATGAAACAAATGAAGTCATCATTGACCTATAAGATAATGCTACCCATTTGTGTAGCAAAATTGTGACTTGCTTGTAGGCCTCTATTTTGGGAATCTAGAGTGAGAATGCCATTAGAAGGAAGCCTGTTCTCAGAATCTTAGGTCATTAAAAACGAATCTATAGAAATCTATATTGAGGATCTAAAAGTATCTTCAATTGAACATGAACATGAGTGTAGTTTAAGAAACACATTATCTCTAGTTATATACTATTTTTTCTATAATGTATCATATAATGTAAATATGTATAGATACATTTTAGGAACATAAACATCAAAATATTATGCAAATCTAAGAATACAACTTAACAATTATGATTGTAAAATTATATAACTAATAGACATGATTTTTAGAAAGTAGTTATCATGTTTACTTGACCATGATTTTGTACTTGTGTTGTAGTTTCTGAAATCAATTATAATAGTATATAACTATTTTAAATAATCCACATTTGAAATTATCAAATTATAATTATTTTATAAAAAATGTATTAACTACAAGCATACTGCACTTCACTTTGCTTTGCAAATATTATGTTTTATTTACAAATTGAAGGTTTATGGCATATCTTTGCTGAGCAAGTCTATCATTTCCATTTTCAACCCCATTTGCTCACTTCACGTCTGTGTTACATTTTGGTGATTCTAGCAACTGTATTTCAAACTTTTTCATTATTATTACATTGTTATGGTGATCTGTGATCAGTGATCTTTTATGTTAGTGTTTTAATTGTTTTGGAGCACCATGAACTATGACCATGTAAGATGTGAACTTAATCAATAAATGCTATGTACATTCTGATGGCTCTACGCACTGGCTGGTCCACTATCTGTCTCCCTCTATTTGGGCCTCCCAATTCCCTGAGCCACAACAATGTTAAAATTGGAACACAAAATAACCCTACCAGGGTCTTTAAGTGTTCAAGTGAGATAAAAAGTACACATCTCTCACTTTAAATCAAATGCAGAAGTAAATATGCTTAATGAGGAAGGCATGTTAGAATCCGAGTTAGGCCAAAAAAAAAAATAAAATAAATAGGTCTCTTGGGCCAAACAGTTGCCAAGTTGTGAATGCAAAGGAAAAGTTCTTGAAAGTAAAGTCCTACTTCAGTGAGCACATGAATGGTAAAAAAGTGAAACAGCCTTATTGCTGATATGGAGAAAGTTTTAGTGATCTGGATAAAAGATTAAACATTCTTTAAGCCAAAGCCTAATCCAGAGCAGGGTAACTCTTTTCAGTTCTGTGAAGGCTGAGAGAAGTGAGGAAGCTGCAGAAGAAAAATTCAAAGCTAGCAGGATTGGTTCCTGAGGTTTAAGGAAAGAAGCCATCTCCATAACATAAAAGTGCAAGGTGAAGCCAGATGATCTAGCTAAGATAATTAATAAAAGTGGCCACCCTAAACAACAGATTTTCAGTCTTGAAGAAACAGCCTTATCTGGAAGAAGATGCCATCTAGGACTTTCATAACTAGACAGGAGAAGTCATGCTTGGCTTTAAAGCTTCAAAGGATAGGTTGCCTCTCTTGTTAGAGGCTAATGAAACTGGTGACTTTGAGTTTAAACCAATGCTCGTTTATTATTCAAGAAATCTTAGGGCCTTAGGAAATTATGCTAAATCTAGTCTGCCTGAGCTCTGTAAATTGAACATAAAAGCCTGGAGGACAACTCATCTGTTCACAGCACAGTTTATGAATATTTTAAGCCCACTGTTGAGAACTATTGCTCAGAAAAATATATATTTCCTTGAATGTGTTACTGCTCATTGACAATGCATCTGATCACCTGAGAGCTCTGATGGAGATTTACAATGAGATCAATGTTGTTTTCATGCCTGCTAATAAAATATCTGGGGGTGGGTGGGTGGGTAGGAAGAGATTAATCAAAGAACTTGTATTCATATATCCATAACCCATGAACACAGACAATAGTGTGGTGAAGGCCTGGGGTAGGGGGAGGCAGGTGTGGGCTAGAAGGGGGATATGGGGGAAAAGGGGACATGTGTAATACTTTCAATAATAAAGATTTAAAATATCAGAAAAATAAAAAGATATTACTCAGTGAAAAAAGAAATCCATTCTGCAGCCCATGGATCAAAGAGAAATTTCAACTTTCAAGTCTTATTTAAGAAATACATTTTGTAAAACTATAGTTGCCATAGATAGTAATTCTCGTGATGGATCTAGGCAAAGTTAATTGAAAACCTTCCGCAAATAATTCACCTTTTTAGATATTATTTAGGGCATTTCTGACTAGTAAAAAGACATCAAAATATCAGCATTGACAGAAGTTTGGAAGAAGTTGAGGAAATAACTGCAAATGTGGTGAAAATAGCAAGAATATAGAATTAGAAGTGGAGCCTGAAGATGGAATTGAATTGGTGCAATCTCATGATAAAACTCTTTTTAAAGTCCTCACCCAAGGATAACTTTGTTGATTTTAGAGAGAGAGAGAGAGAGAGAGAGAGAGAGAGAGAGAGAGATACATCAATGAGAGAAACATTGATAATTTGCCTCCTATACATGCTCCAACTAAAATCAAGCCTGCAACTTAGGTATGTGACCTGACCAGGAATTGAACCTACAACCTTTTTGGTATATAGACCTGCACTCCAACTCATTGAGCCACCTAGCCTGGGACTCATGATAAAACTTCTATGGTTGAAAAGTTCCTTTTTATGGAGGAGCAAAAAAAAAAGTGTTTCTTGAGATGGGATCTACTGCTGTTACAGATGCTGTGAAGATTGTTGAAATGAAAACAAAGGCGTTAGACTATTCCAGAAACTTACTTGATAAAGAAACAGCAGAGTTTGAGAGGACTGACTCCAATTTTGAGAGAAGCTCTGTGGGTAAAATGCTATCAAACAGCCACCCCCAACCTTTAGCAAACACTGCCCTGATCAATCAGTAGCCGTTAACATCAAGACAAGACCCTCACCAGCAAAAATGTTATGATTTGCTGAAGGCTGAGATGATGGTTAGCACTTTTAGCAATGAACCATTTTTAAATTGAGGTGTGTGCATTGATGTTTAAATACTATTGTGCAGTTAATATAGACTTACAGTATAGTGAAAACATAACTTCTATATGCACTGGGAAACCCAAAAATGCATGTGGCTTCATTTTTTGCTATATTCACTTCATTTCTGTGGCCTGGAACCAAACCTGCAATGTCTCTGAGATCTGCCTACACTGTAGAATTTAACTACAGCTTCTTCTTTATGTGTGTGTGTGTGTAGTACTAGTAGTTGTCATTGTTGTAGTTAGTAGTAGTAGTAGTAGTAGTAGTAGTAGTAGTAGTAGTAATAGATTTAGTAATTTCTTTTGGAATTCATGGAGCTTATTCATGTTTAATACACCACTATGTGTTTATCAGTGGTTTAATATGTTTAGAGCAATCTGTATCATTTATTTCAGAGAGGAAGAAACAAGAGAGACTATATTTATATAGCACTGATATTTTATTAAAGTTATTCCTAGAGGGAACAGTTTCTACTTCACTATATATTTAGAAGCTTATGATTCTTCCTTTTTGGGGGGTTCAGAGAAAAAATCAAAAGAAGACAGCAACTCCTTCAACTCAACACACATACATTTCAGAAATTAATCTCATAAATTCTCTGGTACTTGTATACAAGAAATACACTTTATGTAGGAAATTTTAGAAACTGCCTATTTTTTGGCCTGCTTACCACTACCAACCACTCTATTCAAAGTTTTACTTACACAGTCCTACTGCAGAACATTCTCAATTAAGTTTTAGAATGATTAAAAAATATTTTTTCTTCTCTCTTTTGACTCTATAGCTAATTTACTTTCAAAATTTAAATACATGGGAGATAATAACATATGCAGAGATGGTTTGGTACCAAATATAAAAATTAAAATGCTCAACTAACAATTTCACAATATTAAGTTAATGCTTAAAGTAAATCCATGCATATATATTTTGGACAGATAATGTAGTGCATCTTATATGATAGTGTTATGCTAGAGACAAAAATAAACATGTATATTTGTACATAGTTTATGAGATTTCCTGAGAAAAAAAGATATATCGTTAATCAAAGTATACTCTGGTGACTTGACATATTTCAAATATTATTACTTCCAAAATTGCTTAGAATTTTTGTAGGTTAAATCAAGAACAAAATAAAATTTAAAATAACATCACTATTTCAAAGTCAAATAAGAATTTAATTATTTAATCAAACATCTCAGAGAATCCACTAGTCATTCTATAGTATCCTTGACATATAAAAATTTGACTCCTTAATACAAGATGCAATCTTTCTTATCATTTTCCGGTATCTACAGGGCAAAATTCTGACATAATGAATCCAAACTTTCTGTTTGTTGCTCTCAGTTGCTTGCAGGTGTAGAGAAAGGGTGGGCAGGAGTTGACAATTTTAGTATAAATTCTAAAAATTTTACTATCTGTATCACACAATTACATAATCATTTGTTTTTTTTTTTCTGTCTTCCCCATTAGAATAAAATTTTCATAATAGTGAGGATTTTGTTTTGTTGACTGATGTTTTCCAAGCATTTAGTGCAGATCTTTCCCAATAAAAAGTGTTCCATAAATATTGGATGAGTAGATACATAAACACAGATAGAAAGTAGAGTGTGGCAGAAACTAGTGAACCAGCACATTTGCCATGGGCTACCTGATATCACCTGTAGCTACAGTCAGTTTCCACCATGCTGACTGCTTCTTAACTTGAGGCCCTGCATCTGCCCCCCTTTTTGCCTGAGGGATTTCTCCAGCACCAATGGAGCTTATTCCCCACCAGCAGATGCAATTCTGTAGTGTGCAGGTATCACCCTTGGCAGCAACTCTCTACCAATGCAGGATGAGAGTTAGTAGGTAAATGTTAGAGCCTACCCACCCTGTGATAAGACAGTTCTGGAGTTTATTCCACAATGTTCCTCAGCTGGCCACCACACCCCAGCAGGATTGTGCCTTAGCTGCCCTTAGGAGCAACTAACTCTTGAATACATTCCTTAATGGCTTTTCTCTGTCCCACTTTCCCCAGTTCTTCATCCTTGTTTTTTAGGACTGCACTTGGAAAAATCCAAACTATGGACAATTGATGGTGATATTTCCTCTGGGCAATGCTTACCATTTCATCAAATTGACCTTCATCAACAAGTGCATAAGAATTAAATTTGCATATTTTGGTATACATCTGAACTAGAGGAAAATAGCAAGAGTCATCAAAATTATACAATAAATATATTTAGTCAATACTTAAATAAAGAGTGCTAATAGATTTCAATGTTTTGTGCAGAAATCTGTATTAATCCTTATGCTTTATGTCAGTGCCTATCACCCTCCTACTTCGAAATGTCCTTCTGGATTTAAATTGTAGAGAAGAACCCATTATATGCAAAACATAGATTGTATTAAGTCATAATTAAGAATTATCTTTCCCAGAGTTTAAATAATAACATTTCAAGACATAATTAAAACATGGAAGAATGAAGTCTTTAATCTTGTACATTTCTTATCAACAAGAATTTTCAGACTTCTATATAAAATTTCCAAATATCATTTTGAATGTTATTAGTTTTCCACTGAATTTTCAATTCTATTTTTGAAACATCTCTCCTTGAAAAGATAAACTTTAAAAATGAAAAGAAATTTGGAATGACTCATTTTAACTTTAAATGAGGAATAGCAAAACCAATATATGATTTTGCACATACATAACTTAGCAGTGGTACTTTTATGTTATTTGATTTTGCAAAATAATGTAAAAAAGATTCATCTTCCTATATATTAAAGGGCTAATATGTAAAATGGTCGTCACGCCCTCGTGCCCTCACGCCCTTGCACCCTTGTGCCCTCATGCCAGGGCGGGGGGACCTGAGGCCACGCCCCCCGCCCCGGCTCTGGGCTGGGGGACCTGAGGCTGTGCCCCCTACCTGGCGGGGTTTGACGGGGGACCTGAGGCTGTGCCCCACACCCTGCAGGGCTTGATGGGGGTGGGGTCGGCTGGGTCTGGGTCTCGCACGATTTCGAGGTGCATGCAGGTGGACGGGGACTTGACTCTGGGTCCCATGGTGCACCCCAGACTCTGACAGGAGAGAAATTTTCATATACATTTTACTAATTTTCTTTCATTTCTGACTCTTCTATAATAGAGAAAGGGCAAATAGCAATATTAAAATAATTCCTCTAATTAATTCCCTTTTAATGTGCACATATTTTGTGCAGTGAGCCACTAGTTTTATTATAAAAAACATATTATTAGCTAACCCATATGATGAAAAAGTAAACATTAAAGGTTCTACACTTGGTGAGGGGAATTCTATCTCAACATCTCTCTACATATGTTATTATAAGAAGATAGTATCAAAATTACCGTGCTGTGTTGCTAAATTAAGTGATCATAATGGATTCACCAGTGTTAATGTAAACCCCATAGTACAGTGTTTGAGAAAAACAGACAATTCATTTCAATTTTATGAAATAGCTCAGAGTTAATAGTCAATGTTTACAAGACAGCTCTGTTCTACATGAGCTTTCAGAGACTCAGAGATCTTATATCATGTTGTAGCCACATCCCATTTTCATGGGTTAAAGCTGAATCAGCATGGGTCTAACTATTCTGTAGGTGGAAAGGAGAAGGTTACTGTCTTGAGTATTAAATGCAGAAATAGCAAATATCACTTCTGCTCATCTTTCATTAACAATCACTTAGTCACATCTTACTGCATGGGAAATGGAAACTAAAGTCCACTCACATTATCAGAAAGAAGCAACAGCATATTTTGGAGGATCACTAACTTAACTCTTCCCTAAATAAATGGTTAGGGATTAGTCACTAATAGATATAAAAATATTCTATATAATTTTAGAATTCTTAAGATTGGTATACATTTAAAAGACGGTAAGTATAGTATTTATCCCCATTGTGTTTGCTTAATAAGTGTTGAGCTGCTCTTATGAACAAGGATTTTAGTTTGTAACAAAATCAAATCTAATTTATGACACCCTTTTAAAAAATTGATGTAAAGCAATTAGTTTAGAAAAATGTCTCATGTAGACATCTCTAACTTCTTGAACATAGATTCCTTTCAGAATTATTCAGAATCACTCTGATTGCTAACATTGCTAGATTTTTGCAAAAGCTGAAATATAAAAAGTGCAATTACTGCACACATTCTTCCCTAGTGGTAAAATTAATGACACTTGTATGTAGGCAAAGATAGCTTCATTTTTCAGTGAACCTATGTATACTTTAATAACATAATAAATAAAATCCCCAAATCTCCTATTACTACCCCTTAAAGAGCTGAAAAATATCAGTAATTTTATCTTCCAACACATTATATTATACAGTTGGAGACACTGATCAGCCACTCAAAGAACATTGCTATAAACATTTACCTGAACTTTGTATTGTCATACATTTTAATATGTATCACTATAAATATAATTATTATTTAATAATGATTTCTAAGCTTTAAGTTTCAGAAACAACAAGCTTTTTTGCATTGTTATGTTATATGGAGATTCAAAACTATGTTTAAAATTTATGATTTGTTGATTTGTGTACAAGACTACATACATAGCACTAATTTTATGAAATGGAAAGCCAGCATGAGTCAACTTGATTAGTCATCTAGATTAGTGAAATAATTTTGCAGTTATACTTATTGTTTTAAATGAAATAGACTAATGGCGTGAGCATAAAAATGCAAGGGTATTTATCTAGTTTACTCAGTGTGTAGATTGTATTATTTATTCATGATTCTTCTTTTCATCTTCCCCCTTGCCATGATTTAATGTGTGTGTGTGTGTGTATGTAGGAGGGATGGGAATCTACTTTTCCACTAACTTTTGCCTGAGCCAGATAATTTTTTCTGACTGGTAAAATGCAGACAGAACAACATTTGCCAGTACCAAGCAGAGGTTTTTGGAGACTGTGTGTGTTTTCATTCCCGACTCCAGTTTTTTTGTCTTCTACCATGAGAACATGTCTCATGTAAGATATGCTCCTTCATCCTGGTTCCCATAATGAGGAAACATGTGGAGCAAAGTTTTACCTAATTTGCAACCTATATCCAAGTCCAGCAGAGTCCAGCAGAGAGAAGCCCAATAGAGCTCTACAACAACAAACTCTTAGACACTGAAGCAAAATCTATAATAATAAAAGCATAATATGCTAATTAGACCAGACGTCCTTCCAGATGACCTTCCGGATGAAGCCTGGGCTGTGAGGGAAGCCCGGGTCCCAGGTGCCAGAGGGAAGCCGATGCTGGCAGCCGGGGGAAGGAAGGCCTACTCTTGCACAAATTTCGTGCATTGGGCCTCTAGTATAAATATAAGCTATTATAAATGTCTAAGTTGTCAGTTGAATGGTATGTATAATTATAACAAAACCAGACCAATACAGAAATTGTTACCAGCTGTGGAACCAAACCTGAAGTATGTGGCACTGACATTGGAGATACATGGTGGTCAGCCACTAGACTGTTTCTGTTGATAAAAAGTTTTCAACCCATGTATAATAATGGAATAAAATTTGACAAAACTGTACCCGGCAATAACTTGGAGTAGAAAGGTTCCTAATGAGGGCACAGAAGTCCCTTGATCTGGAGTGATGTGGGCTAGTTCTGAGCAGAAATAGAGTCGTCTCATGTTTCTATTTCTCCTCTCTCATTCTTTCCCTCCTTCATGAAAACCCTCTGACCCAGATGAGAGGTGCTCCTTCAGTTTGTTTACCAAAGTAGGGAGATACATCAGACAGACAATCCTAACACTCAGCTTACCACCTTTCCCAGCTGAAACTAGGAGAAATAATCCTAACAAATCACAGTATAGCTAAGTAAAGAAGCAGTCAAAATGCAGAGATCTATGAACAATTATCAAATGTCAGTTGCTGAAACCCACTGGGTTTCAAGGGAATTTATTAGGTAGCGCTATCATAGCAAAACCTGATGAGTTATACTCAGACAACCTCCCTAGTTACTCCTATGTCATTATTAGCATCGTCATCACTTTTACTTTATTTTGACAATGTTTTCTAAGAAAGTACATTATTTCCCAACAATATTTACACTTATTCAAGAATAATTGCAAATACATTTTTATGGTCCAATGCTTTTTAATATAAATAGAAATATTTGCAAATAGGATGACTATTGCTTTATACACATCCATTATATTTCTCAAGTGTTGCTTGGTTGGGTCTAAAATTTATATTAAAGCATAATCTCAAATCTTCAATGAGTATTAGATATTCTGTGTTTAAACTTAAAATTAATTAATGGAAACATTTACTTTAAAAACTAAATCAAAAAACTAAATCTTATTTATCTTCTCAAATTTGGAAGCCTAATTTTTCAGACAAAATAATTATAAAAAAGAAAATAAAATAATACACTAGAAGTGCTAAGAGACATATTATAGTGCAGAGATATTTTTTCTAAACTTCATTTGATGTGCTAGAATATTACGTATTTCAGTGAAATTTATGCAATTAGTAATTTACTTACTTTAAATAATCTAAAAGATTATATATAATCAGATATTTAAATTTTCATGTCCACTAGCAGAAATGTATTATGTCATTAAAATATTTTTAAAACAATAGGGTTTTATATTTTCACTTTTGTACAATAATATTTTAAGTAGTAACGAAATCATTGTATATATAATCCACTTAATATTTATCCTTTTATAATTGTGTATGTATATTGCTGCCCTATATTTTACAGTATCTTCATACAGATAATAATTTTTTTAAAAAACAAGTATTATTTCACCTAATAGATGTATGTGTCTGGGATATCAGTTTAGATTCATGAAAAGAAAATTTAGTTGTTGGTTTCGATCAGTGGTTGAGGCAATTTTTTAAAATACTTTCTAAGTTAGCTATTGTTTGAATTGCACATAGTGTAATATTCTCATTAAAGTCACACAAGAATAATTGACCTAGAGATGATGTTTTAAAAGGCAGTGCTTAAAAGAATTTAGACTAATGAATTACAAAGTCATTCACAAAATCAGTTATCATCTATAAAGGATCCCTTTGACAATTTTCCTAATGTTCCAATTTTAGATTAGTAATAGATGGGTTTTAAAAGCTACCACAATCAGCCACATGCCTCAGTATCTTTCCAAACAAAATAAAATACTGTATATTAAATCACAATTCCCATGGTGCTTAAAAAGGTAAATTTATTTTAAAAATTAATATAATAGTTGCTGTATGCAGTATTTTTATCTAAATTTCAGGCTACAAAAATAGTAATAAGAAGATGAAATATAAAAATATCTTAAACTTTTTCTTGTATAATGATTATTAAATAACTTCTATATCTGATTCGAATAACCCGGTTTTCCTGAAGGTGGTTTTTTTTGTGTGTTTTTTTTAAATATATTTTATTGATATTTTATAGAGAGGAAGGGAGAGGGATAGAGAGCTAGAAACATCGATGAGAGAGAAACATCGATCAGCTGCCTCCTGCACACCTCCCGCTGGGGATGTGCCCGCAACCAATGTACGTGCCCTTGACCGAATCGAACCCGGGACCCTTCAGTCCGCAGGCCGATGCTCTATCCACTGAGCCAAACCGGTTTCAGCCTGAAGGTGGTTTTTATCCTGTACAATCTTTACATTAGGTCAAGTTAGTAACTCTTGCACTGACTGAATATTAGATTGAAATCTCACTCAATTACTTATCAATGGTGCAAGAGAGAAAGAAATTTATTTTATCTCTATTCGCTCATTTAAATGTGTATCTCATTCATTCAGTTATTGTGAGTAAAATTACTCAACACAAAGCAGAGTATCTAGTATAGAATAAGCATCATATGTTTGTACCTTTCCATTCCATCTTATCCATATGTGATCACCAACTTTGTTTCCAGAGATCTTATTTGTTAGTGATAATTTTCTCCTCATACTTAGCACTGTCTATGAAGAGTAGACAAAATATTCTGATGCTACATTATACAAAGGAGACCAACATGTGTTTGTACACAAATATGTTACAATTCTCAACATGTATAGATGCAGCTATATTCTTAGAGAAATGTATATGGATATATATGTGCATGTGTGTGTGTTTATGTATCAAAATATTCATATTATTGTGTAAAAGGAAAAAGGGCATGCTTTGCAATAGATAATACAGGCACTTTGGAGTGCAAATGATAAAGAAATAATAATAATGTATTGTTTTTTATCCATTTTTGAGATAACTGTCCTTGTCAAATATAAATTAATCAATTTTTTAAATTTGACCATAATTAAAACTCAAGTTCTTAACAAAAGCCCATTTTGAGGATTGTAGCAATGAAAATTTACTAGGACCTGAATCTTTCCTCTGGGGGAAATTCTCTTGCCCATTGTTTGCCATGACCCCTGGCTCTATACTTTAGGAAATTCCTCCTTATCCGGTATTCTCCTTGGCCATATCTGAAGTGAATACTTGAAGCATGCCATCTGTGGGGACCCTGTTTAGAGTGCACCAGATGGTCAAGGACACTGAGCCTGGGACTCGTTATCAGAATGTTCAAGGCCAACATACCATACACAGGGCATCCAAGGACTATGTACAGGTGCACAGCAAGCACAACAATCTCACAGTCACTGTGCACTTCTATAACCCAAATGATTGATGTCATTGTTCACAACTGGCCAGAGTATGATACATGTTATTGACTAGCCAGTGTGCTGGAGAGACGGAGCTGAGAGCTGGTACTGCTATCATGTAAGGCTAAGAGCTCATAGAGAGCTCAGATATAGCTACCGTGTTAACCAGCCGATGTGCTGAGAGAGAAGCTCAGAGGTAGTTACTATGTGAGGCTACAGAGACCAGCCAGTGTGCTGGGCAGGGGAGACAGGAGAAGCTGCTGAGCCAGAGAGGCTTGAGAAGCTGCCGAGGCAGAGAGCTCAGATACCGCTAGTATGTGAGGTGGTGAGTCTGGAGGCAGCGTGAGGCGGCTTAGATAATAGCTGTGGTACAGAGACTGATGCTGTTTTGTGGGAAAGAGATGTATTTACCAGCCTGTGTAGAGCTGCCTATATGGGATTGCTGTGAAGGACTGTTTTGTCAGATGGCTATATGGCCACTGGCTCCTGCTGAAAAAGCTAAAAAGGGCTAATTACAATGTAACCCTGCTATTTGGGGGGCTAGCAATCTGGATTTGTGCCAGCAAGCTCAGTGTACATTCTTGATAACCTATAATTAAGTCACTACCTCTTTCACAGAAGCTGAACTTACAGAACCTGTTACAGAGGCCATAAAACTGTGAACAGTGCACTGCCCCTGAGGGAGGGTTATTAACACTGGCACCAGGCCAGACCATCAGGTATGGCCTGGACACCCCCAACACCTGGGGGCCTTCTTGCAAAGCCACGATAAGGACCAGAAGCACAATCCATATTTGTGGGACAAAGACCCCAGGAAGATATAAAAGAGAAGCCCCCTGTATGTTACTTTACTTAGATTTGAAAAGTTATTCCCTGAGTCCACCAGCATAAATAAACAATGTCACACCTTTTCTCTAGAAGCGTTGCTTGGTTTTTCTTTGGTCTTCTGCAACAACTGTTCCCTGACCGAGAAGCCAACCATGCTTGGCTTTTTTGACCTCTGGTGAGTGGATCAGGCTTGGGGCTCGGGGGTGCGGGATAGGCCTCCAGGAGGTGCGCCCTGCTGATTATAGCAGAATTGAACAGGGGACTCTGGGCGCTCCCAGACCTCAGCCTAGGACCCGGCTGGCATCTGGAGAAATGGACAGACACCTCTGGACCTGTCGACAGAATAGGTAAGGTAGGGGCCCCAGTCAGTCAGGCCCACTCTAAAAGAGTTGAAGGGGGAGCTTGATCACCTCCTGGGAAGTCATAGGACTTCGTCAGGTAAATTAGTCAGGAATTGGGTGGACTGTTTTTTTAAACTCTGAGTGAATGTCTGGTGAAAGTGTGTGAGTTGTGGAGGGAGAGGGCCTGCCCTCTCCTCTCCTTTGTGTGGCTCCACGACCGACCGTGGTTACGGAGTCTGAGTGGGCCCCAACCTGCGGTTCCGCGATTCGTCATATGGCATAACGGTGACTCACCCCCACGTGGCGGTGACCAGGCCCGGGGTTTATACGGGTGCACCTTAGCTAAGACAAATCTAAGCTCCCAAGGGACGTGGCCAGGCGGGCATCTGAGTGAGGATCTGTGAAAACAGGTCACCCCCTCCCTTGTCTGTCTCTCACCATCGATCATCATGGGGTCAGGACAAAGTAAACCCACTGTTCTCAATTGCATGTTGAAAATTTTTAAAAAAGAGTTTCAATGGAGACTATGGTATTAAAATGAACCCCAAAACACTGAGGAAATTCTGTAAATTAGAATGGCCAGCCTTCAGGGTCGGCTGGACCTTGGAAGGCTCTTTAGATGAAGGACTGGTCAGGTGGATCTGGAATGTAGTTATGAAGGACCCTGGACACCCAGATCAGTTTCCTTACATAGACGGCTGGTTAGAAATTGCTCAAACCTTGCCGCCTTGGGTCCAGTTCTGCGTGTGTAAGAAAAGAAGCAGGCAGGACAGGAGAAAGCAGAAGAGAAGCAGGCAGGACAGGAGAAAGCAGAAAAGAAGCAGGCAGGACAGGAGAAAGCAGAAGAGAACCAGGCAGGACAGGAGGAAGCAGAAGAGAAGCAGGCAGGAGAAAAGAAACAGGTCCCTCTGAAGGGAACCTAACCCCCTGTTCTGTCAGGACCCCCTGAGGAAGCCCCGCCAGTTTTACCACCTCCATATGTGCCACAGGCACCACCAAGTGCTACCCCTGCTGGTATGGAAGGTCTGCAAAGTCTGGAAACACCGCCCCCCTCCATCTCTCCTCAACCAGGCTCTCCAGAGCCAGTTGGGCAGCGCTTGCATTCAGCCAATCAAAGGCCCAAGACACAACCAGCATGTCAGATGCCTCTCAGGGAGATTCGGGGTGCCCAAGTGCTTGGTGAAGATGGGACCTTGCAGGAGGGAGGGCCAGTCTATTATTATAAGCCTTTTACCACAAGTGACATCCTGAATTGGAAACATCACACCCCAGCTTATTCTGAAAAACTTCAGGCCATGGTAGATCTTCTAGAAACGATTTTCCAGACCCAGAAGCCCACCTGGGTGGTCTGCAAGCAGCTCCTTTTTGCATTCTTTAACACTGAGGAGCGCATGAGAGTAGTAAAAGTGGCTCGGAAGTGGCTCCAGACCCAGGCCCTGGCAAGGACATTAGATACAGACAGCTGGGCCAGGGAGGCCTTCCCAGATGAGGAACCTGATTGGAACCCGAACTCAGAAGACGGAAGGGCCAGGCTAGAAAGATATCAGCTGGCTCTCCTCCAGGGGGTCAGGGCAGGAGCCAAGAAGCCCACCAATATGGCTAAAATCTCTGAGGTTTTCCAGAAGCCTGAGGAAAGTCCAGCAGCTTTCTGTGAGAGACTGTGTGAGGCATACCAGATCTAAACCCCCTTTAAACCCAAGGCCCCGGAAAATCTAACCATGGTAAATGCCGCTTTTGTAGGCCAAGCCCAGCCTAATATCAGGAGAAAATTACAGAAGCTGAAAGGGTTTGCAGGAAAAGAATGCTACCGAACTGCTGGAGATAGCCAACAAGGTTTTCATCAGCCGAGCCAGTGTGGCAAGGAGGGAGGAAGACAAGAGAATACAAAGAAGGGCCAATATAATAGCAGCGGCTTTTAGAGGCTCAGGCTCCCAGACAGATCAGAAAGGGAAGCAAGAATACAGATCAGGGGGAAAAGGAAGAGCGAGCCTGAGACGAGACCAGTGTGCCTATTGTAAGGAGACAGGACACTGGAAGAATGAATGTCCCAAACGACAAAGTAAGAAAACTGGGCCCCCTTTTCCACCCAGTCGCTATCAACCAGAGCCCCTCCAAGCAGATCTCATTGGGCTGGCAATGGCTGATTCCGACTAGAACAGACCGGGCTCTTTTCAGCTAGGCCCCCACGAGCCCATGGTCAGAATGAAAATTGGAGGCCAGACTGTGAACTTTATGGTTGGTACTGGAGCTGAGCACTCAGTAGTCACACAGAAAATAGCACCTCTCTCGGGAAAGGAGGTCATCATTATTGGAGCTACTGGGGACCAGACCTGTAGACCATTCTGCTGGCCTTGCCAGTGCCAACCTGGCAGCCATCAAGTGTTTCATGAATTCCTATACTTGCCAGACTGCCCAGTGCCTCTAATGGGTAGAGACCTTTTAGCCAAAATGGGGGCAGAAATCACTTTTGCTCCAGCTAGCTCAGCACAGCTTCACCTAAGTGAGGAGACCTCCCCAATGATCCTGTCCCTATCAGTGCAAAGGGAGGCAGAATGGAAACTTTATACCGCCCCCCCCCCCCCACCCCAGTCAAAGTCCTCACCATTAGAACCTGAATTAGAGAAAGAATACCTGCTGGTCTGGGCAGAAGGGAATCCTCCAGGCCTGGCTAAGGACCACCCCCAGTGCTAATGGACTTAAAGCCTGGGGCACAGCCTGTTAAAATCTGCCAATATCCAATTCCAAGGGAAACAAAGGCTAGGGACTGAAAGAAAGCAGAGAGTATGTGCCATCCCAGTCCCTTTCACCCGGCTGGGAATTCCTGGGAGCAGCGGGGTTCTGTCGAATTTGGATCCCTGGGTTTTCAGACCTGGCTAAACCTCTCTATGAAGCTTTAAAAGGAGAAGAGAAGGCACCCATCGACTGGGGTCCCAAACAGGAGAAAGCCTTCATCACCATAAAGGCAAAGCTCACTGAGGCCCCAGCACTAGGGCTACCAGATGTGAAAGGAGACTTTAATCTTTTTGTTCATAAGAACAGTGGGATAGCCTTAGGAGTCCTAACCCAGGAGTTTGGACCCTGGCAAAGACCAGTAGCCTATCTCTCCAAGCAGATTGACCCAGTTGCCTCTGGGTGGCCCCCATGTCTCAGGCCCTTGCAGCCATGGCACTGTTAGTCAAGGAAGTGGATAAGCTTACCTTAGGGCAAAATTTAAATGAAAAATACCTCATGCTGTTGTCACCCTGATGGAAGCAAGGGGGCAGCACTGGCTGACTCATGCTTGAATGGCTCAGTATCAAGGGCTGTCATGTGAGAATCCACGGGTACGATTAGAAGCAGTGAGAACTCTTAATCCTGCCACCTTTCTACCCATTGCTGAGGGGACCCCTGAGCATGATTGCCTGGAAGTCCTAGAGGAGGTTTATTCTAGCCGGCCAGATCTAACAGATAGGCCCCTGCCAAACCCAGACTTGGTATTGTTCACAGACGGCAGCAGGTTCTTAGATGAAGGAAAAAGATGAGCCAGATATGCAGTGGTATCAAACCTTGAGACAATTGAGGCACAGGCCCTGCCTGAAGGATGGTCAGTGTAGAGGGCAGAACTTTGGGCCCTAATAAGCAACCTAGAACTCAGTAAGGATAAGTGTGCCAACACCTACACTGACTCGCGCTATGCCTTTGCTACCCTGCATGTCCATGGGGCCAAGGAAAGGGGGCTCTTGACAGCCAGAGGAAAAGGAATCAAAAATCAGAATGAGATTTTAAAGTTACTAGAAGCAGTCTGGGAGCCCAAGGAAATAGCTGTCATCCATTGCAAAGGTCACCAGAAAGGGAAAGACTCAGTATCAGAAGGAAACCAATGTGCTGACGCCACAGCCAAGCTGGCTGCCAAAGAACAAGCAGCACCGGCACGGATCATGTTGGCCCCCGAATTACCTGAACCTCCAAAATACACTCCTCAGGAAGAGGAATGGGCCCAGCAAGAAGGGGGCAAGAGAACAAAAGAAGGTTGGTGGATACTCCCAGATCATAGGGTCTATGTCCCAGAACAGTTAGCCCATAAGGTAGTCCTCCAGCAGCATGAACTTACTCAGTTAGGGAAGACTGCCCTAGAAGCTTTGTTAGGCAGATACTATCTAATTGCCCATCTTCCCTCGTTGTGTGCCTCAGTCTCTTAATGTTGCCTCCTCTGTGCTCAGAACAATGCCAAACAGCGTCCTGTGGGACCGATAGGAGTTCAGCACTATGGGCAAGCTCCTTTTGAGGACTTAGAAGTAGATTTTACAGAAATAGGGCCTAGCAGAGGAAATAAATACCTGCTAGTTTTTGTTTGCACCTTTTCAGGCTGGGTCGAGGCATGTCCCACTTGCATGGAAAAAGCGAGAGAAGTCACTAAGGCATTGCTGAAGGATATAATTTCACCGTATGGAATGCCTCTGACCATAGGGTCCGATAATGGCCTAGCCTTTGTAGCAGAAATAGTACAACAGGTAGCTAAGGCTTTAGGAATTAAATGGAACCTGCATACAGCTTACAGGCCTCAGAGTTCAGGGAAAGTAGAGCACATGAACCGGACTCTAAAGCAGGCTATGGCTAAGCTATGCCAAGAGACAACTCTACCCTGGACAGATACCTTGCCTCTTACTCCTGTGGGTACGCTGTGCCCCGAGGGCCAGGGTAGGTTTCTCTCCCTTTGAAATTCTATATGGTAGACCCCCTCCCTTAATTCGGCCAAAGGGAGATTTGGGGGAAATAGGGAACTTAGAAATCCAGAAGCAACTACAAGGACTTGGAAAAACTGTCTTTGATGTCCACAGATGGGTTATTGAATGATTACCCAGCTCACTAGGAACAGCTGTACATCCTTATAAACCTGGAGACCAGGTTTGGGTAAAATACTGGAAAAAAGAGCCCCTTAAGCCAATTTAGAAGGGACCCTATCCAGTCATATAACCACCCCCACAGCTCTCAAGGTTGCAGAACTGAACACCTGGATCCACCACTCCTGGGTAAAGGCAGCCCACCAGCCGAGTGACGCCCGGCCTGAGTGGAAGGTGACCTCTGACCAGAAACACCCCCTGCAGATCACCCTCAAGAGGATAGTGGACCTGGCTGATCAACCTGCTCCAAGGAATTCAGAAACGCCCTGCTGAATTCTTCCTTACACTAATTGTTCTTTCTTATCTCCTCCTAAAGGTAATATGCTCTGGTATTTGTTGATAATAATTGGTTTTATCTTTCTAATAATTCTTATTTTGTCTTTTTATGAGTGCCGCCGGAACCTGAGACTAGTACCAGGAGAAGAACTCATCTGCCCTTGCTGGGACACAGAAGCACCATAAAATGACTGCTTCCCACACAGCAAGGAAACAAAGGCCTCATCGTGGATTGTTGGACTACACCTTGTCATGCCATCCTTGGCTACATCTGCCTTTCAGGAATAGTCATAATACTGCTCTTTGTCCTAATGGTTCACTGTTGTGGACCCCCACGGAACAGAAATAGAGGGAATAACATGCTCCCACTAATAATATTAGCTAGCACATACTTGCCTCCCATAGGGGCTACTGCCATGAGTCCTTGCTTAGAAACTTGCTACCCAAATATGCTAGACCGGGTAGTCTATGGGAAAACCCAATCAAGCCAGATATTTGTTAGCTATACTTATCAGCCTGCAGCATGTTATGACTCCGCTACCAAATGCAAGTGGGGGGAGGAGGGAATTGTATTGGACAGAAAAAATAATAGGACCTGTCACAGCCAATGTGCAGCTAACTAATGATGCTCCTATTGGTTTCAGCAGTACCCAGGGCCAACATCCAACAGGTTGCCTCCCAGATGAACTATGCAACTCTACCCTCAAAGCTGAAAACACCACCTACCCCTGGTGCCCCCCTGCAGGAACATTCTATGTGTGTGGGACCGCTGCTTACCTCTGCCTGCCTGCAAATTGAACGGAAATGCCTTTAAACTTCAGATGGTCCTACAAACCAGAAGAATTCCCTACAAACCCCTCTGAGAGGAAGAAATGGGATGCTAACCCCTTGGTAATAACCCCTTTTCAGCAGGAAGCAGCTAAAAGCTCTCATCGTCCATGTTCACCATAACATCCCGTTGTTGTTGTACCACAAGGCTAAGAGAAGCTTGTGGGACAAGGAGGGGGGCGGGTGGGAATGATAAGGCTAAAAAGGGCTAATTCCTATGTAAACCTGCTATTTGGGGGGCTAGCAATCTGGATTTGTGCCAGCAAGCCCAGTGTACATTCTTGATAACCTATAATTAAGTCACTACCTCTTTCCCAGGAACTGTCTTGCAGAACCTGTTACAGAGGCCATAAAACTGTGAGCAGTGCACTGCCCCGGAGGGAGGGTTATTAACGCTGGCACCAGGCCAGACCATCAGATATGGCCCAGACACCCCCAACACCTGGGGGCCTTCTTGCAAAGCCACAAAAAGGACCGGAAGCATAATCCATATTTGTGGGACAAAGACCCCAGGAAGATATAAAAGAGAAGCCCCCTGCATGTTACTTTACTCAGATTTGGAAAGTTATTCTGTGAACCCGCAGTGTAAATAAAGTGTCACTCCTTTTCTCTAAAAGCATTGCTTGGTTTTTCTTTAGTCTTCTGCAACACTGCAATATAGACTTATTCTTATACACCCACAACTTCTCATGACTTCTTTGTCTAAAACCCGGCATCCAAGAAGGTCTATTATTGCCATCGATGATTTAGTAAATCTTTGCCATTACAAACATATATTATCATTTTAAATGTCACCAGTGCTAGTTACTATATATATATATATATATATATATATATATTCTGCCATCAACATCACATATTTTTGTGTTTTTTGCTGAGGCAGACCTCACTTCAAAAAGTCACTTTCTTATATTAGTTAGGGTACCAACTAGCTTTTTATATAAGTTAGGAACTATATTTAATAATGAGACAAACACTATTCTTCAAATATCCTCCATTCTAGTATTTCAATAAAGTAAAAAGGAATGTTCAAGAAACCAAGTACCTTATGGTAAATATATAGATAATGCAAAATATGAAAGACTGCTTGAGAAGTAATGGGAATAAAATATAATGAAGGTGATGTCCCATATAAAAAAAAATGAAAGAAAGAAATAGAAGATCAATCATGCCTTTGATAATACTGGCATTGTACTTTTAAACATTGTGAGATAGTGATACGGAATTTTTGGACTGGAACCCGGATTCTTTGGCCACCGGAGTCAAAGAATGAATCCTCGACAGAAGGTGGTATAGCGAAGGTGGAGATTTATTGAAGAACAAGTACAGACTCCCTTATGGGGAGAGGGAAAGAGTCCCACAGAACAGGACTCCCACGTGGGGAGGGGGAAAGGGTCCCACAGACTTTCTGTTTCCAGTGTCCAGATATCCCCTCTGATTGGTCAATATTCCCTCTCAAATTGGTTACTATAGTAAGTCCTGAGGCCCTCCTCCCTCATTGTCCTCCTATTCTTTCTGGGCTTTTTTCCTTCTTTTTTATTTTGTAAATATAGACCTTTTTTGGCTACTTCCAGTTCCTTGTGTTATGGAAATGTACCTATTGTTGCTTCCTTCTGTTATGGAAATGTAGCTGCACCTGGTTTCCTTGCCTTATGGAAATGTACCTTCTCCCAGTCTTTAGCCTGTGTTTTTTCCATGGACCTCAATTCTAAAAATTCCATAAACTTGCCTAAATTCCCCTAAATTTCCTGTTTCAATAGGAATTATGCTTACATAACTAAAACATCCTTCAGATATCAAGGAGACAAATGAAAAAAAAATAAGAGAGAGAGAGAGAGAGAGAGAGAGAGAGAGAGAGAGAGAGCAAGGCTTCAAATAGAACAAAGAAATAGTTTTTCTACTATTGAACTAACATCTTCATATAATCCTGGCTTTTTAGATAAGTAAGTTAACAATGACATCTTTTAGAAATGGCTACTGATACTTTCCCCAAATCAAATAAGAATAAAAATGCTATGTATACAGTCGAAGTTGTATAGATAACAATTAAAGACACCCAAGGCACTCCAAGAGTGGAGAGAAAGGCAAGTTGGAGTGAGGATTCCCTCAATGTAAGCAGAGGGAAAAATTATATTATTTTTTAAAGAAATCAGCTTCAAACAATTGATTTTTACTAATAATAAATAAGAACATTCTTAGAAAAGCAAGTTCAAAAGGTAAATGAGTTCAGGAAATCACAAAGCTACTTTCAGAAATAATTCCAGCTGTATTTTTTAAATGTTTATAGAGTAAAGTGTGAAAAAATAGGCCTTCTAAACTCAGAGCTACAAAATAATGTGAAATTTAAATCCACTAACGTGAAAATAGGAAAAGAACAATTAGGACAGAGGCAGTTCAGATGTGCACTTCCAGAACAGAAAATGGAAGAACTGCCTTTAAGGTATATTTTGTACTTATGAAGAGATAAAATAAAGCCTCAATACTTTATTTGAAGGTAAATGAAATAGATTAAATACTAATGATAGCAATTAAAGTGTAATACTTTTTACATTTTATTTATATTTTATATATTTGTCTATTGGTTACAGTAATGCATCCAGTATGGAAAAACCAATCTCTATCTTAACTCTGACCTTAGCTTCTCATTATCCTCCCAGAAGCATCAACTGTTGTCAGTCCTTGATAGTGCATTCAAAGATATTTAGGTGTATATAAGCATATATTCATATACATTTATATACATATGCAAATTTATACACTCAAAAGTAGCCCACTATAACCAGTAGTCTGTATATTGACTTATTTAATTTAGCATATTATAAATATTATAAAATTATGTAAAAATAGATATGGAGTTTCTGTATTTTATATTCTGTATTGTTTTAAACCAATACTAATATCAGTTTAAAACTAATACACACACACACACACACACACACACTCACACACACCTCTGTTGTAGCTGTACCATAGTTAGATATTGTAAATTATCATAATGAAACAAATAAAATAATGTATTTGCTGTTAAAGGGTATGTGAAATCTTAATTTTGATAAATATTACTAATTGCATTATCGTTGAACTCCTGTCACAGAATTCACGAAGCAACAGGAAAATACACACACAGGAGTACTGAGAAATACAGGAAAAGCCCATTGATTTCCAGATGTACCAGTACCGTGACTCAGGGGAGCCTGTTTCCAAATCCTGAGCCAACCAATATGGAGGAAGCTTCTCTTTATTCCCTTTGGTTTCTTTGTACCCCAAATAAGGATCAGACTTTCGGACCTTTCGTGGGCTTTGCAAAAAGCCCTGTGAGTTGGGATAGGGACCCTGAGACCACACCTAAAGGCCTGGCCTGGCACCAGAGCTGATAACCCCTCCGGGGGTTGTGTATTGTTCATGGTTTATGGCCTCTGTAAAATGGGAGTATTTAGGTAAACAGGTCTTGCAAGACCAGATAATTAAGGAAGGGGCAGTGATAGACTATAGGCCAACAGGAATGTGCATTAGGGAAACTAATTAACTAGGTACAGAGTCTGGCTGCTGGTCTGCCCCCAAAAAATGTCTTATTTTCCTCATCACTCCAAAACATCAGAGTATGATGGTGCATATCAGCCCACTCTTTCTGAGTATGCTATCAAATTCCCAGAATAAGTAATTAGAAAAAGAATATTTAAAATTAAATAAACACTTTATTATAATATGCTAATTATAAAATCAATGTTTGACACAATCTATTAGATGTTTTATATGAAACATTTGTTATAATGAGTGTAATTTAAAAGAAATGGAGACGCATGAAGTAATGGAGCTTAAATGATCTTTCTCTTCAGCAAATATGCTCAACAATCATTTACAATCTACATATCAGCTTCTTTTAAATGGGAACTGTGATAGAAGCTCTAAGTGTGATAGGAATTCAAGCAGTTATTTGAAAAAGAACTCTATCATTTACATAATCTTCTGGTACTGAAGTATATATTGTTTTACATTAGTGTTATTTACTTAAAAATCTATAAAAAGTCATCTGACTCTTCCATATATTTTTCTTATGCCAAAGCCTTTTAGAGTGTTTGCAGTGAAATATTAAACCCTTAGGTTATAAAACTTACAAATGAGCCATTACTGTCTATTAGGTCAGTCCAGATGGGCCATCTCTTGGTTAAAATAGCTTATAATAATTCAAATATAAAAATATCAAGCCTGTATTGTAATGATTTACTATAAGATATGCCATAAAAATAAAATACATACATTTTCCCAAGAAAACTTGTGAAATTTTTGAAAAATATTTAATTTCTAAACACCTTTAAAAGTATTATATTTCAAGATTATTCTGCAGCTGTAAATTTTTTAGAAAGTTCTATATTTATAGATTATTCAAATGCTATTCTAATTTATTCCCAGTTATGCAGGAACAAGTTGTGGAGGAATTATTCTAAATTATACCTAAGGCTGTAAAAACAAGACCAGAGATAAAGAGGGAAAATTAGCAATGCTGTGAAGAGGAAAAAGCACAGAACTGAGAGTCCTGAGATCTGGGCTCTGCCACTAACTAGCTCTGTAATCCTGGCAAGGATATTACTGAAAGTCTTCAGTCTTATTATCTCCCCCAAAATAATCTAAAAGTCTAATTTCTAAGGACAATCTCTGGGCTAGCTTGAGTTCACAGTTATAAGTGCCTTCTTTTAAAAAAAAATGATATTTCAAACTAAAATGCAATTTTTGATGAAACAAAATATACATGTGGGTGCTTAAAATATCTAAATCTACCCGTAGAGTCATAAACTAAGAAAGATCTCTAAATAAATAATATGTAGAATACTTCAAAACTAGTATTCATTTCTAGGAAATTAAGAAAGTGTAAGTTTTTCATCAAATTTGAGCTTGACATTAAATTTTAAAGATATAACAATTGCATAATCTCTAATTGTTTTTGTTAAACAAATGTGGTATTATGGATTGGATCATGAAACAACAGAAGATAATAAGAAAATATTAATATACTAGTAAGTATGAATTGAAATTAATAATAATGTATCTATATTGTTTCATTAATTGTAGTAAATGGTTGTTACTAATGAAAACTGTTAATAATAAAGGAAAATGGGCAGGCATAACACATATGGAAACTGTGCTATCTTCACAACTTTTTTGTAAATACAAATATATTCTAAAAATATTTTTTTAGATTAGTTGTTTATTTGTTAGCCCAGCTAGTTTATCAATTTTACTGAAATTTTCAAAGAATTAGCTTTTGAGTTATGTTAATTTTTTAACATTTTCTTGTTTTAAATTTCTCTGATTTCTACTCTAACTTTTATTGTTTGCTTCCACTTGCTTTAGGCTTAAATTATTTTCATTTCCCCAGTTCCTAAGGTGAAAGCTTTGATTGTTGATTATATGTCATCTTTGTTTCCAACTAATTTCATGCTATAAATTTCCTTTTAACCACTGCTCTTGCTGCATCTCAGATTCTTTTTCATTGTATTTTTATATTCACTTCAAAATATTTTAATTTATGTAATGACTTTTTCCTTGACAATACATTATTAGTAGTATGCTGGTTAATTCCCAATTATTTGGAGATTTTCCAGTTATTTTTCTGTTTTTGAGCTCTACTTTAATTCCATTTTTCTGAGAACATAATTTGTATAATGTCTATTTTAAAATTTGTCAATATTTTATGGTCTTATTGGTGAATTTGCATGTGAATTTGAGAATAAAGTAAATGTATATTTTGTCATTGTTGGATAGAGCATTGTATAAATGTCACTTAGAACAAGTATATTTATAACGCTTTTAGGTCACTATACTACTGATTTTCTTTTTGTTTGACCTATCAAATTACTGAACAAAAGGTGCTGACATTTTCAACCAAAATAGTAGATTTGTCTATTTTCCTTTTATTTCTATCAGATTTTTTCTTCATGAATTTTGACACAATATTTTGGGGTGCATACATTTTGGATTTTTATCTTTCTGGAGGGGCAAATATTTAATGCCCCTTTTTATCCCTGATAACCTTCTTGTTCATAAGTCTGCTTGCCTTGAATTAATATAGTTAATTCAGATTTACTTTGCTTAGTGTAAGTATAATGTATTTTTCTTCATCCCTTTGCTGCAAGCAGTTACCTTTAAGATCAATTAATAGAAATATAAAAAATATTTTATTTTAATTCATTTACTTCTTCTTTGTGTTCTTTCTCTTTATGTTGATCTAAGTTTCTGACCTATATTTCTTTCTTTCTGTCTTTAGAACACCTAAGATTTTCAGGGGAAGTTTGGTTAGCAAAGATTCCCTCAGTTTTTTGTTTGTATGAGAACATTTTTTTAAATTTATCCTTCTCTTTTGAAAGATGGTTTCAATACATATAGACAGTTTTCAAAACTGTAAATACCTGTAACTACATGTACTTAAATATTTCATTCCACTCTATCTTCTCTTCCATGGTTTCTGATAAGTCCACTGTAATCTTATATGTCTTTATCCAAAGGTAAGATGACTTTATTCCTCTGACTTATTTTAAAATTTGTTCTCATCTTACTATGAAATGTTTCACTGTAGTGTTTTGTTTTTGTTTGGTTATTATGTTTGTGTTGTTTTTAGTATTTATTCTGTTTGGTGTATGTCATCAGTTTTGGAAACTTCTCAGTTATTATTACTTCAAATGTTTCTTCTGATCCTTTCTCTCCTTTTTCTCTTCTGGTATTTATTATACATATTTTACACTTTTGAAATTGTCCCAAAGTCCTTTAATACACCATTTGATTTTTTTCTCGTTCATTTTTTCTTTTTGTATTTCACTTTGGCATGGTAGTAAATTGTGAGGAGGGGGAGCATTCTCTAATCTTCTAATTAAATCTCATTATTTTAGTGATCTGTTTTGTATAGCTGTGATCTTCATATATCTTTCTCCAATGAAACAGCTTTTCCCCCTCTGCCACCTATTTCCTTCCCTAGCTACTGTGTCCCATAGCCCTGCTGGCTCTGATTTTGTTTCCCCTCTTAGTTAAAATCTGAAGGCTATATGGGCTCAGAGATTGGATCAGAACTGAGCTCCGCTAAACTCCTTTCACCTGGAGAGTATGCCTTTGTTATGGTGAAGGCTCTGGGCATATAGGACACTGATTACTCCCCACCTCTCCTTACCAGAGCTGTGAAGGCATCTTTCTTGGATCTTCATGGTGAGGAGCTGGAATATTGAAATCTCCCAAGACTGTGGTCTTGAGGACTTTCTCCCTCTCACATTAGTTGACATTTCAGCCTTCCGTAAAACTTACCTTCACAAGTATTCTAGTGCCTTCTATTCTGGGTATGAAGATCTTAGATGCACCTGTTTCAACAGAGTTGGGGCTCTGCAACCTCAGGGCTCTGAAGTGTCCTAAATAGCATTGATTTTCAGTTCTCCCAGCTTTTTCTTAAAAGGATGATGTGATGATTTCCAAGCTCTTTACATGGAAGAAATGAAACTCAAAGTGTACTTGAGTGCTTTTAGATATAGCATTGTTAACTAGGGGTTCCCAAATGCCTGCTCTATTCTTTTTTCTTTTCTTTTTTTTTAATCAGAATGGCTGTGTAGGTAACATCAAGAAGCTCCTTAGAAAAACAAGTCCCTAGAAACTCTCAGAAATGTTGTGATCCAAACCGGTATTAGTAAAACACTGCCCAGGTGATTCTTTAGAACATTTTCTAAAAAATAAAAACTATTTTTGGCTAGAGCTATCAACTCAAAATTCTCTATTTTCCACCTATTTTAATGCCTAACATACAGCTTAACTCATTTTAAAGCAGTTATAATGACCTTGAATAATCTATTGTCCATATTCTTCCAAGAATTTTGTCCCACACAATACTATAATCAAACTTTTGGTTATCATCCATCTTTCTCAATCCTAAGAAAGCATATTGGGTCACATTTGACTGGAATCAAGGTATTTATTAAAATCCTAGAAAGACCTTCAAAAGATGATACATGGAAGTATTAATCAGTTTCCTTAAAATGATAAGAGCAGTCCATTCATTTTATTGGTAGGAAGGGAACACCCAAAGACACATTAAAATTCCATATGATTTCCTTCTTAGCAGCCACTATGGCAGCCAAAGTCACTGGAGCTTGGCCTCTCTAGGCCAGTCGGGCCTCTCCTCCATGATCCTGTGTGTCATGACTGTTTCCAGGGCCACCAGTGAGGCTTTGATCCTCAAGTCAGTCACTGGTGACTGGCGCCCTGGAGCCCTTGGGGCAGTGTCGCTGACTCAGGCCTGGGTGGGCCAGCTCCACAGCTAGTGTGGCACCTGCTGCTGATCCTGTCGCAGATTTTCCTCATGCAGAATGTCTGTTATGTCTCTCTGGGCTGGCACTGGTGGACCAGCTGGTGTGCAGCAGACCCTTGCTAGACCAGATGTCCCACGCTGAGATCCTGGGCTTTCCACCTCTATAGGTCGGCTCTCCATGGTGTTCTTCTTTCTCAACTGCCTCACCTGTGCCCTCAGTTTGCTGTACTTCATCTGGTGAGGAAAGCAGTGTCTGGATGTCACTGTCACTATCCAATTCTTCTGCTCCTGGGCTGCTGGTTCTATAGCTCCCTGCCCCCTGGTACTGACCTGGTGGCTGGTCCAAGCCATGTGCATTGTGCTTATGGCTATCATCAGTGAGTACCTGTGCATGCAAACAGCTAAAATAGATTCTCCTCAGCTCAGCCCCTAAATCCAATGACTACAGTTTGGTTCATTGGATACCCTGCTGGGCAGTTTATCTGTTCAACACCTTGGGCTGCTTTGACCCTTTAGATGAGGTCCAGCCAAGGTCTGAGAGGAACCCTGGAAATGTGAGGTCTCTGTTGGTATGTGAGAGATAGTGAGGCTCTTACAAGAAGGCAAATAACAGACAGGGTCACAGCTACAAGAATGACCTCTGTCTGCTGAGCCCTTGATATCTGGGAGGTCAGCAAGGGGACCTGAACTTGTTTCTGTCTCCAAGATCAGCAAAGGGACCTCTTTCTGGGTAATAACAGGATTGGAAACATGTTACTCTTGAGCCACCCTACTTGTAACTAGCCTGTTATTTAAAAAAAAAAATCAAGGATATCTGATTGAAGCAAAGTCATCTGTCTTACCTCCCTGAGAATAGCTGTTCCCTTTGTCATGTGGTCGAACCACAGATAACCTTTTAGAAAAATATTTGATGTCTGGACCCATAACCACAGAAAAAGATGTAGGTGCAAATTAGGCTGCTATCACGGGCTGGACTACAGATGGGGCACCAATCGCAAGGAAAATGCACTACCTGTATGCAACCACCCATGAACACATGACTAACTTCCAATTCTCTGACTGGGTGCCCACCGTGATGCCAACTTTCAACATAGTAGTCCTTAGGACCCAGTAAAGAGTCCCCATATCACTCCTGTCTAACCTTCATAATAATTCTCTAAAAATGACCAGGCTCCTCAGCTCCCACTGGACTTCAGTTCTGGCAATAGTTCCTTTTATCTGACTTATTTGGAAGTCTATAGTAGAAAGGGTACCCAGAGCTAGGAAGCCCAACCTTTCACCTCAACCTACACTGATAGTGCCGAGGGAGAAAGGAGTTTGATGCTAAGTTATTTCCTAGGGGTGGAGTATTCTTTGTTAGGGGCTTGCAGCTGTCATTTCTATGTACATAAATACAGTATTTTCTACGGGGTAAAAAATCTCATAGCAAAAAAGTTTAAAATTAATTCAGAAAATGTAATTGAAGGTAGATATGTAAAATGAAGTTAGGGATCACACTTAATATTCTATTAATATAAAATTTTACTCAGAGCATACTTGACCCATTTTATATAATGCAAAGCTCAGCATTTAACCCTGGACTGTTTAATGAAATAAATTTATTATTCAAATCCGAGGCTTATAATTTTCATGTAAATATTGTTTATTGTTATAAACAATATGTGTATGTGTCTGTCTATTTTCATGTTGACATCTCTATTTTCCATCAGATTAAAGGGATAGAATATTTTGGATGACAGGAAAAGTGAAAGAGAAAAGTGAGAGGAAACAAGAAAGCTATGCATGTGAAAAGCCTAGATTTTTATTTTCTTCCAGGTAAATCTAAATAAAGAGATAAATCTGGAAGGTGCTTGCTTTTTCTGCTTTGGGCTCTGAAGTTCTCGGTCCTGCAGACCATGTTCTCTATCCCCAGACCTTGACATGGAAAAGGGAAAATTTTAAATCAAAGTTTTGTACTACTAAAATATTAATATTCCAAGTTTCAGAAGCCTGAAGAACAGGTGATGTCACTGGGCCACAATCTATGAAAAATCTTAGCAGAGCCCTAGCCAGTTTGGCTCAGTGGATAGAGCGTTGGCCTGTGGACTGAAGGATCCCAGGTTCAATTCCGGCTAAGGGCACATGCCAGGGTTGTGGGCTCAATCCCCAGTAGGGTGCGTGTAGGAGGCAGCCGATCAATGATTCTCTCTCACCATTGATGTTTCTATCTCTCTTTCCCTCTCCCTTCCTCTCTGAAATATATATATATATATATATATATATATATATATATATATATACACACTCACATATATATATGCATATATATATATATGATAGTAATACTTTCTTATACCTAAATATGTTTAGGATAAAATGGTGGTAGCCTTGACTAAAATATTTAGAGATTTTTGCCCTATAAAGAGGGCCTAAAATGAGGAAAGTGTACTTTAACGTATTTTGCCATGGGGGGACATAGGGGAGTTGAAATGAAATTGTGGTTAATTATGCACATATGCACAAAATGACATAGTGGGCTTTGTATGGTTTACTGCCTGCGAAGTACAGTACTAACAAAGAATGTAAAACAAGGTGTGAATCAGTAGTATGGCCATGACTATGAACAACAGCACTGAGAAGATGTTTCCCTGGTCTCATAGGGTGAGTACGAGCTCATTTGAAGTCAGCTTAGCTAGCAAGTTGTCTTCATGGTATATAATAAAAATTTCTGGATAAGAATAAGGAGATAAAACTTAAATCATAGTACATGGTACTACAAAAAGGTTTTTTATTTCACCTAATTTAAGATTCATAACTAAAGCCTAGCTTTAGTTATGAATCATCATGACCTCAGAATCCGAGCCAGCCACAGTCATTCAGCAATCTAATTTTATACTCAGTGGGCTGGAATACGTTTTATCATTCTGGAAATGTTCTGATTCATCCAGGAAACACCGGTTCTTGTATCTTATCTTCTTAAATAGAGAATAGAGTAATAGTGATCATGCCGATGAAGATTGAGTTCATTTAATGGTTTTAAAATGTAGATTTTAAAAATCTTGCTAATGAGAATAATCCTCTTTAGTTATTTTGCCAGATGCTTGGTAACAACACTTATATAATTTATCCTGAGATATTTGTTTCTTGAAGTTTTCCTGATTAAGAGAATCAGAAGTACTTAGAATGCAATTTATACTCCTTTCAGTTTCAGATTGATCCACAGCACAGACTGATTCAGAGTTAACTCCTAAATTTTAATTTTATGCTATCTTTTTCAAATTTTTGTATATACTTAATATTCCCACCCTGTAACTTGGTTTTATTCTGATGCAATACTATTCAGCATATCGATAACTGATGACATAAGAATGTTCCATAACTTTTTAAAAGAGTTATATTAGAGTTCTGGTCAAGATGGCAGTTTGGCTAAATGTGGCACTTGGAACCTCCCACAACCACATCAGAATTACAACTAAGATACAAAACAGCCATCACAGAAACTGCCTGAAATCTAGCTGAGAAGTCCTACAACAAAGACTACAGAGAAGAAGCCACATCAAGAATGGTAAAAGGGGCTGAGATGTGGAGCCAGCTGGTCCCACACCCAAGTGTTGCAGATAAAAGTCAAGAAGGCTAGCTTAGCTGCAGAGGTCCACACTGAGGAGTGAGGGGTCTCAGCCCCATACCAGGTCCCCCAGCTGAGATTTCCCAGCTCAGGGAGTGGGGAGGCTGTACCACTGGGCCTTGTAAGACACTTACTACATATGGTCATTCTACCAAGACTGAGAAATGTAGCAGCTCCACCTATAACAAACACATGGAGGCAACCAAAACGAGGAGACAAAGAATCATGCTGAAAATGAAAGAATAGAACAAAACTCTAGAAAAAGAACTCAACAAAATGGAGACAAGCAATCTACCAGATACAGAGTTCAAAACACTGGCTATAAGGATGTTCATTGATTTCACTGGAAATTTCAACAAAGATGTAGGAAACATAAAAATGAAGGTAGAAAACATAAAAATGAACCAGTCAGAAATGAAGGATACACTAACTGAAATAAGGAACACATTACAGTAGAGTAGATGAAGCAGAGGATCAGACCAGCAATTTGGAAGATAAGGAAGAAGAAAACAATCAGAATAGCAAAAAGAAAAGAATTCCAAAAAAGTGAGGATAAAGAGCTTCTGAGACAACTTCAAGCACACCAACATTCACATCATGAGGGTGCCAGAAGGAGAAGAGAGAGTCCAAAGAATTGAAAATCTATTTGCAAAAATAATGACTGAAAACTTCCCTAACCTAGTGAAGGAAATAGACATACAAGTCCAGGAAATGCAGAGTCCCAAACACAGGAACCCAAAGAGGCCCACACCAAGACACATCATAATGAAAATATCAAAGGTTAAAGACAAAGACAGAATCTTTAAAAAGAAGCAAGAAAAATGCAGCTAGTTACCTACAAGAGAATTCCCTTAAGACTGTCAGCTGATTTCTCAATAGAAAATTGCAGACCAGAAAGGATTGGCACAAAATATTCTAATTGATGAAAAGCAAGGATGTACAACCAAGATTACTTTACACAGTAAAGCTATCATTTAGAATCAAAGGACAGATAAAGAGCTTCCAAGACAAGAAACAGCTAAAGGAGTTTATCGCCACCACACCATTATTACAAGAAATGTTAAATAGTCTTCTTTAAGAGGAAGAAAAAATAATAAATGATCAAAAATATGAATAATAAAATAGCAATAAATGTATTAAAAAAGAGTTATGTATCAAGGTTCTGGCCCTTCTGTAGATATATGAGTAATACATTTGCAAATGGAGTGATTAATTATTCTAAACTCCAGATAAAAAAATGAGCCCCAGCCCTGGCAGCTTTGGCTCAGTGTTAGAGCATCAGCCCGTGGACTGAAGTGTCCTGTGCTCTATTCCAGTCAAAGGCACATACCTTGGTTGCGGGCTTGATCCCCAGCCCAGGTCAGGGCACGTGTTGGAGGCAACCAATCGATGTATTTCTCTCACATTGATATTTTTCTCTGTGTCTCTCACCCTCCTTTCCACTCTATCTAAAAAACAATCAATGGAAAAAATACCCTGGGGTGAGGATTAACAAAACAAAACAAAAAGAGGCACA